>NC_086104.1:119195081-120395081 GCF_963921235.1 Mobula hypostoma
GAGGCGTGGTTCGAGGCTGGAGACTTGAGGCGAGGCTAGAGGCTGGAGGTTTGAAGCGAGGCTCGAGGCTGGACACTTGAGGTGAGGCTCGAGGCTGGAGACTTGAGGCGAGGCCCGAGGCTGGAGCCTTGTGGCGTGGTTCGAGGCTGGAGAGTTGAGGCGAGGCTAGAGGCTGGAGGTTTGAAGCGAGGCTCGAGGCTGGACACTTGAGGTGAGGCTCGAGGCTGGAGACTTGAGGCGAGGCCCGAGGCTGGAGCCTTGTGGCGTGGTTCGAGGCTGGAGAGTTGAGGCGAGGCTAGAGGCTGGAGGTTTGAAGCGAGGCTTCAAATTTAAATGAAGAATCATAAAGGTTACTTCTAATTTTCTCCAAATTCAAACATAAAATCGTCTGAGAGAACCAAAAAAAGATAGTTGGAGCATTAAGCTCTTTCCAATGTTGTAAAATACATCTTTTCGCCATTAAAGTAAGAAATGCAATCATTCTACGGGCTGAAGGGGAAAGATTACTAGAAATTTTCTAGTACACGAGGCGGAGACTTGAGGCGAGGCTGGAGACTTGTGACTTGAGGCGAGGCTGGAGTCTGGAGGCTGGAGACTTGAGGCGAGGCTGGAGGCTAGAGACTGGAAATTTGAGGCGAGGCTGAAAGCTGGAGACGGGGCCGGAGGCTGGAGGCTGGAGACTTCAGGCAAGGCTGGAGGCTGGAGGCTGGAGACTTGAGACTTGAGGCGAGGCTGGAGACTTCAGGATAGGCTGGAGGCTGGAGGCTGGAGGCTGGAGACTTCAGGCGAGGCTGGATGCTGGAGGCTGGAGACTTGTGGCGAGGCTGGAGGCTGGAGGCTGGAGGCTGGAGACCTGAGACTTGAGAAGAGGCCAGAGGCTGGATAGTTGAAGCGAGGCCCGAGACTGGAGACTTGAGGCGAGGCCCGAGGCTGGAGACTTCAGGTGAGGCCCGAGGCTGGAGACTTGAGGCGAGGCTCGAGTCTGGAGACTTGTGGTGAGGTTCGAGGCTGGACCCTTGAGCCGAAGCTGGAGGCTGGAGACTTGAGGTGAGGCCCGAGGCTGGAGACTGGTGGCGAGGCTCGAGGCTGGAGACTTGAGGCGAGGCTCGAGTCGGAGACTAGAGGCGAGGCTGGAGACTTGAATCTTGAGGCGAGGCTGGAGGCTGGAGACGAGTCTGGAGGCTGGAGGCTTGAGGCGAGGTTAGAGGCTGGAGACTTGAGACGAGGCAAGAGACTGAAGGCTGGAGATTTGAGGCGAGGCTGGAGGTTGGAGGATGGAGACTTCAGGCGAGGCTGGAGGCTGGAGGCTAGAGACTTGTGGCGAGGCAGGAGGCTGGAGGCTGGACACTTGAGACTTGAGGCGAGGCTGGAGGCTGGAGGCTGGAGACTTCAGACGAGGCTAGAGTCTTGAGGCGTGGCTGGAGGCTGGAGACTTCGGGCGAGGCTGGAGGCTGGAGACCAGAGACTTCAGGCGAGGCTTTAGGTTGGAGGCTGGAGACTTGGGCGAGGCTGGAGGCTGGACACTTGAGACTTGAGACTTGAGACTAGGCCGGAGTCTGGAGAGTTGAGGCGAGGCTGGAGGATGGAGACTTGAGACTTGAGACGAGGCTGGAGGCTGGAGAAGGAGGATGGAGGCTGGAGACTTGAGGCGAGGCTAGAGGCTGGAGTCCTGAGGAGAGACTAGAGGATGGACATTTGAGGTGAGTCTGGAGGACTCGAGTCTTGAGGTGAGACTGGAGATTTGAGGCGAGGCTGGAGGCTGGAGTCTTCAGGCGAGGCTAGAGACTTGAGGCGAGGCTAGAAGCTGGAGGCTGGAGACTTAAGGCGAGGCTAGAGGCTGGAGACTTGAGGCGAGGCTAGAGGCTGGAGACTTCAGGCGAGGCTGGAGGCTGGAGGCGGGGCTGAGGCTGGAGACTTCAGGCTAGGCTGGAGGCTCAAGGCTGGAGACTTGCGGCGAGGCTGGAGGCTGGAGGCGGGAGTCTGGAATCTTGAGGCGAGGCTGGAGGCTGGAGGCTGGAGACTTCAGGCGAGGCTGGATGCTGGAGGATGGAGACTTGTGGCGAGGCTGGAGACTGGGAGGCTGGAGGCTGGAGACCTGGACTTGAGACGAGGCCGGACGCTGGAGAGTTGAGGCGACGCCCGAGACTGGAGACTTGAGGCGAGGCCGGAGACTGGAGACTTGAGGCGAGGCTGGAGGATGGAGACTTAAGGCGATGCCCGAGGCTGGAGACTTGAGGTGAGGCCCCAGGCTGGAGTCTTGAGCCGAGGCTCGAGGCTGGATACTTGAGCCGAAGCTCGAGGCTGGAGACTTGAGGTGAGGCCCGAGGCTGGAGACTGGAGGCGAGGCTCGAGGCTGGAGACTTGAGGCGAGGCTCGAGGCGGAGACTTGAGGCGAGGCTGGAGACTTGAGACTTGAGGCGAGGCTGGAGGCTGGAGACGAGTCTGGAGGCTGGAGGCTTGAGGCGAGGTTAGAGGCTCCAGGCTTGAGACGAGGCAAAAGGCTGAAGGCTGGAGATTTGAGGCGAGGCTGGATGCTGGAGACTTGAGACTTGATACGAGGCTGGAGGCTGGAGACGAGGATGGAGGATGGAGACTTGAGGCGAGGCTGGAGGAGGGAGTCCTGAGGTGAGGCTAGAGGCTGGACATTTGAGGTGAGTCTAGAGGCTGGAGGATTGAGGTGAGGCTGGAGACTTGAGGCGAGGCTGGAGGCTTGAGGCTTGAGACTTGAGCCGAGGCTAGAGGTTGGAAGTTTGAAGACTTCAGGCGAGGCTGGAGGCTGGAGGCTGGAGACTTCAGGCGAGGCTGGATGCTAGAGGCTGGAGGCTGGAAACCTGAGACTTGCGACGAGGCCGGAGGCTGGAGAGTTGAGGCGAGGCCCGAGACTGGAGACTTGAGGCGAGGCCGGAGACTGGAGACTTGAGCCGAGGCTCGAGGCTGGAGACTTGTGGCGAGGCTGGAGGATGGAGACTTAAGGCGATGCCCGAGGCTGGAGACTTGAGGTGAGGCCCAAGGCTGGTCTTGAGCCGAGGCTCGAGGCTGGATACTTGAGCCGAAGCTCGAGGCTGGAGACTTGAGGTGAGGCCCGAGGCTGGAGACTGGTGGCGAGGCTCGAGGCTGGAGACTTGAGGCGAGGCTCGAGTCGGAGACTAGAGGCGAGGCTGGAGACTTGAGACTTGAGGCGAGGCTGGAGGCTGGAGACGAGTCTGGAGGCTGGAGGCTTGAGGCGAGGTTAGAGGCTCCAGACTTGAGGCGAGGCAAGAGGCTGAAGGCTGGAGATTTGAGGCGAGGCTGGATGCTGGAGACTTGAGACTTGATACGAGGCTGGAGGCTGGAGACGAGGATGGAGGATGGAGACTTGAGGCGAGGCTGGAGGAGGGAGTCCTGAGGTGAGGCTAGAGGCTGGACATTTGAGGTGAGTCTAGAGGCTGGAGGATTGAGGTGAGGCTGGAGACTTGAGGCGAGGCTAGAGTCTGGAGGCTTGAGACTTGAGCCGAGGCTAGAGGTTGGAAGTTTGAAGACTTCAGGCGAGGCTAGATGCTGGAGGCTGGAGACTTGAGGCGAGGCTGGAGGCTGGAGGCGGGGCTGAGGCTGGAGATTTCAGGCGAGGCTGGAGGCTGGAGGCTGGAGACGTGCGGTGAGGCTGGATACTGGAGGCTGGAGGCTGGAGACCTGAGGCGATGCTGGAGGCTGGAGTCTGGAATCTTGAGGCGAGGCTGGAGGCTGGAGGCTGGAGACTTCAGGCGAGGCTGGATGCTAGAGGCTGGAGGCTGGAAACCTGAGACTTGAGACGAGGCCGGAGGCTGGAGAGTTGAGGCGAGGCCCGAGACTGGAGACTTGAGGCGAGGCCGGAGACTGGAGACTTGAGCCGAGGCTCGAGGCTGGAGACTTGAGGCGAGGCTGGAGGATGGAGACTTAAGGCGATGCCCGAGGCTGGAGACTTGAGGTGAGGCCCCAGGCTGGAGTCTTGAGCCGAGGCTCGAGGCTGGATACTTGAGCCGAAGCTCGAGGCTGGAGACTTGAGGTGAGGCCCGAATGGAGACTGGTGGCGAGGCTCGAGGCTGGAGACTTGAGGCGAGGCTCGAGTCGGAGACTTGAGGCGAGGCCGGAGACTGGAGACTTGAGCCGAGGCTCGAGGCTGGAGACTTGTGGCAAGGCTCGAGGCTGGAGACTTGAGGTGAGGCCCGAGGCTGGAGACTTGAGCCTTGAGGCGAGGACGGAGGCTAGAGAGTTGAGGCAAGGCTGGGGACTGGAGACTTGAGGCGAGGCTAGACTCTGGAGGCTGGAGACTTGAGGTGAGGCTAGCAGCTGGAGACTTCAGGCGAGGCTAGAGGCTGGAGTCTTGAGGCAACGCTCACGGCTGGAGACTTGAGGCGAGGCTCGAGGCTGGAGACTTGAGGCGAGGCTCGAGGCTGTAGACTTGAGGCGAGGCTCGAGGCTGGAGACTTGAGGCGTGGTTCGAGGCTGGAGACTTGAGGCGAGGCTAGAGGCTTCAGGTTTGAAGCGAGGCTCGAGGCTGGACACTTGAGGTGAGGCTCGAGGCTGGAGACTTGAGGCGAGGCCCGAGGCTGGAGCCTTGTGGCGTGGTTCGAGGCTGGAGAGTTGAGGCAAGGCTAGAGGCTGGAGGTTTGAAGCGAGGCTCGAGGCTGGAGACTTGAGGTGAAACTAAAGGCTGGAGACTTGAGGTGAGGCTGGAGGCTGGAGACTTGAGGTGAGGCGGAGGCTGGAGAGTGGAATCGAGGCCGGAGACTGGAGACATGAGGCGAGGCTGGAGGCTGGAGGTTGGAAACTTGAGGCGAGGCTGGAGGCTGCAGGCTGGGGATTTGAGGCGAGGCTGGACGCTGGAGGCTGGAATATTGAGGCGAGGCCGGAGGCTGGAGGCTGGAGACTTGTGGCGAGGCTGGAGTCTGGGGGCTGGAGGCTGGAGACATGAGACTTGAGACGAGGGCGGAGGTTGGAGAATTGAGGTGAGGCTCGAGGCTGGAGACTAGTGGCGAGGCTCGAGGCTGGATACTTGAGGCGAGGCTCGAGTCGGAGACTTGAGGCGAGGCCTGAGACTTGAGACTTGAGGCGAGGCTGGAGGCTTGAGGCGAGGTTAGAGGCTGGAGACTTGAGGCGAGGCAAGAGGCTGAAGGCTGGAAATTTGAGGCGAGGCTGGAGGCTGGAGACTTGAGACTTGAGACGAGTCTGGAGGCTGGAGAAGGAGGCCCGAGGCTGGAGACTTGAGGCGAGGCTCGAGGCTGGAGACTTGAGGCTGGGCCGGGGACTGGAGACTTGAGGCTGGGCCGGGGACTGGAGACTTGAGGCGTGGCCGGAGGCTGGAGAATTGAGACGCGGCTCGAGGCTGGAGACTTGAGGCGAGGCTGGAGACTTGAGAATTGAGGCGAGGCTGGAGGCTGCAGACTTGTCTGGATGCTGGAGGCTGGAGACTTGTGGTGAGGCTGGAGTCTGGAGGCTGGAGGCTGGAGACCTGAGACTTGAGACGCGGCCGTAGGCTGGAGAGTTGAGGCGAGGCCCTAGACTGGAGACTTGAGGCGAGCCCGGAGACTGGAGACTTGAGGCGAGGCCGGAGGCTGGAGTCTTGAGGTGAGGCCCGAGGCTGGAGACTTGAGGCGAGGCTCGAGGCTGGAGAGTTGTGGCGAGGCTCGAGGCTGGATACTTGAGGGGCGGCTCGAGGCTTGAGACTTGAGTTGAGACCGGAGGCTGGAGACTTGAGGTGAGGAAGGAGGCTGGAGACTTGAGGCGAGGCTCGAGGCTGGAGACATGTGGCGAGGCTCGAGGCGGAGACTTGAGGTAAGGCTGGAGACTTGAGACTTGAGGCGAGGCTGGAGGATGGAGACGAGTCTGGAGGCTGGAGGCTTGAGGGGAGCTTAGAGGCTGGAGACTTGAAGCGAGGCTAGAGGCTGGACATTTGAGGAGAGTCTAGAGGCTGGAGTCTTGAGGTGAGGCTGGAGACTTGAGGCTAGGCTAGAGGCAGGAAGTTTGAAACGAGGCTAGAGGCTGGAGACGAGGTGAGGCTAGAGGCTGGAGGTTTGAAGTGAGGCTGGAGACTTGAGGCGAGGCTCGAGGCTGGAGACTTGAGGCGTGGTTCGAGGCTGGAGACTTGCGACGAGGCCGGAGGCTGGAGAGTTGAGGCGAGGCCCGAGACTGGAGACTTGAGGCGCGGCTCGCGGCTGGAGTCTTGTTGCGAGGCTCGAGGCTGGAGACTTGTGGTGTGGTTCGAGGCTGGAGACTTGAGGCGAGGCTAGAGGCTTCAGGTTTGAAGCGAGGCTCGAGGCTGGACACTTGAGGTGAGGCTCGAGGCTGGAGACTTGAGGCGAGGCCCGAGGCTGGAGCCTTGTGGCGTGGTTCGAGGCTGGAGAGTTGAGGCGAGGCTAGAGGCTGGAGGTTTGAAGCGAGGCTTCAAATTTAAATGAAGAATCATAAAGGTTACTTCTAATTTTCTCCAAATTCAAACATAAAATCGTCTGAGAGAACCAAAAAAAGGTAGTTGGAGCATTAAGCTCTTTCCAATGTTGTAAAATACATCTTTTCGCCATTAAAGTAAGAAATGCAATCATTCTACGGGCTGAAGGGGAAAGATTACTAGAAATTTTCTAGTACACGAGGCGGAGACTTGAGGCGAGGCTGGAGACTTGTGACTTGAGGCAAGGCTGGAGGCTGGAGACGAGGCTGGAGGCTGGAGACTTCAGGCGAAGATTTAGGTTGGAGGCTGGAGACTTGAGACTAGGCCGGAGGCTGGCGAGTTGAGGCGAGGCCGGAGACTGGAGACTTGAGGCGGGGCCGGAGTCTGGAGACTTGAGGAGACTGGAGCCTGGAGACTTGAGGCGAGGCTGGAGGCTGGAGACTTGAGGCCTGGATGGAGGCTGGAGGCCGCAGACTTGAGGCGAGGCTGGAGTCTGGAGGCTGGAGACTTGAGGAGACTGGAGGCTGGAGACTTGAGGCGAGGCTGGAGGCTGGAGACTTGAGGCCAGGATGGAGGCTGGATGCCGCAGACTTGAGGCGAGGCTGGAGTCTGGAGGCTGGAGACTTGAGGCGAGGCTGGAGGCTAGAGACTGGAAATTTGAGGCGAGGCTGAAAGCTGGAGACGGGGCCAGAGGCTGGAGGCTGGAGACTTCAGGCAAGGCTGGAGGCTGGAGGCTGGAGACTTGAGACTTGAGGCGAGGCTGGAGACATCAGGATAGGCTGGAGGCTGGAGGATGGAGGCTGGAGACTTCAGGCGAGGCTGGATGCTGGAGGCTGGAGACTTGTGGCGAGGCTGGAGGCTGGAGGCTGGAGGCTGGAGACCTGAGACTTGAGACGCGGCCGTAGGCTGGAGAGTTGAGGCGAGGCCCTAGACTGGAGACTTGAGGCGAGCCCGGAGACTGGAGACTTGAGGCGAGGCCGGAGGCTGGAGTCTTGAGGTGAGGCCCGAGGCTGGAGACTTGAGGCGAGGCTCGAGGCTGGAGAGTTGTGGCGAGGCTCGAGGCTGGATACTTGAGGGGCGGCTCGAGGCTTGAGACTTGAGTTGAGACCGGAGGCTGGAGACTTGAGGTGAGGAAGGAGGCTGGAGACTTGAGGCGAGGCTCGAGGCTGGAGACATGTGGCGAGGCTCGAGGCGGAGACTTGAGGTAAGGCTGGAGACTTGAGACTTGAGGCGAGGCTGGAGGATGGAGACGAGTGTGGAGGCTGGAGGCTTGAGGGGAGCTTAGAGGCTGGAGACTTGAAGCGAGGCTAGAGGCTGGACATTTGAGGTGAGTCTAGAGGCTGGAGTCTTGAGGTGAGGCTGGAGACTTGAGGCGAGGCTAGAGGCAGGAAGTTTGAAACGAGGCTAGAGGCTGGAGACGAGGTGAGGCTAGAGGCTGGAGGTTTGAAGTGAGGCTGGAGACTTGAGGCGAGGCTCGAGGCTGGAGACTTGAGGCGTGGTTCGAGGCTGGAGACTTGAGGCGAGGCTAGAGGCTGGAGGTTTGAAGCGAGGCTCGAGGCTGGACACTTGAGGTGAGGCTCGAGGCTGGAGACTTGAGGCGAGGCCCGAGGCTGGAGCCTTGTGGCGTGGTTCAAGGCTGGAGAGTTGAGGCGAGGCTAGAGGCTGGAGGTTTGAAGCGAGGCTAGAGGCTGGAGGTTTGAAGCGAGGCTCGAGGCTGGACACTTGAGGTGAGGCTCGAGGCTGGAATTTGAGGCGAGGCCCGAGGCTGGAGCCTTGTGGCGTGGTTCGAGGCTGGAGAGTTGAGGCGAGGCTAGAGGCTGGAGGTTTGAAGCGAGGCTCGAGGCTGGAGACTTGAGGTGAGGCTAGAGGCTGGAGACTTGAGGTGAGGCTGGAGGCTGGAGACTTGAGGTGAGGCTGAGGCTGGAGAGTGGAGGCGAGGCCGGAGACTGGAGACATGAGGCGAGGCTGGAGGCTGGAGTTTGGAAACCTGAGGCGAGGCTGCAGGCTGCAGGCTGGGGATTTGAGGCGAGGCTGGACGCTGGAGGCTGGAATATTGAGGCGAGGCCGGAGGCTGGAGGCTGGAGACTTGTGGCGAGGCTGGAGTCTGGGGGCTGGAGGCTGGAGACATGAGACTTGAGACGAGGCCCGAGGTTGGAGAATTGAGGTGAGGCTCGAGGCTGGAGACTAGTGGCGAGGCTCGAGGCTGGATACTTGAGGCGAGGCTCGAGTCGGAGACTTGAGGCGAGGCCTGAGACTTGAGACTTGAGGCGAGGCTGGAGGCTTGAGGCGAGGTTAGAGGCTGGAGACTTGAGGCGAGGCAAGAGGCTGAAGGCTGGAAATTTGAGGCGAGGCTGGAGGCTGGAGACTTGAGACTTGAGACGAGTCTGGAGGCTGGAGAAGGAGGCTGGAGGATGGAGACTTAAAGCGATGCCCGAGGCTGGAGACTTGAGGTGAGGCCCGAGGCTGGAGACTTGAGGCGAGGCTCGAGGCTGGGGACTTGAGGCTGGGCCGGGGACTGGAGACTTGAGGCTGGGCCGGGGACTGGAGACTTGAGGCGTGGCCGGAGGCTGGAGAATTGAGACGCGGCTCGAGGCTGGAGACTTGAGGCGAGGCTGGAGACTTGAGAATTGAGGCGAGGCTGGAGGCTGCAGACTTGTCTGGATGCTGGAGGCTGGAGACTTGTGGTGAGGCTGGAGTCTGGAGGCTGGAGGCTGGAGACCTGAGACTTGAGATGCGGCCGTAGGCTGGAGAGTTGAGGCGAGGCCCGAGACTGGAGACTTGAGGCGAGCCCGGAGACTGGAGACTTGAGGCGAGGCCGGAGGCTGGAGTCTTGAGGTGAGGCCCGAGGCTGGAGACTTGAGGCGAGGCTCGAGGCTGGAGAGTTGTGGCGAGGCTCGAGGCTGGATACTTGAGGGGCGGCTCGAGGCTTGAGACTTGAGTTGAGACCGGAGGCTGGAGACTTGAGGTGAGGAAGGAGGCTGGAGACTTGAGGCGAGGCTCGAGGCTGGAGACATGTGGCGAGGCTCGAGGCTGGATACTTGAGGCGAGGCTCGAGGCTGGAGACTTGAGGTAAGGCTGGAGACTTGAGACTTGAGGCGAGGCTGGAGCATGGAGACGAGTGTGGAGGCTGGAGGCTTGAGGGGAGCTTAGAGGCTGGAGACTTGAAGCGAGGCTAGAGGCTGGACATTTGAGGTGAGTCTAGAGGCTGGAGTCTTGAGGTGAGGCTGGAGACTTGAGGCGAGGCTAGAGGCAGGAAGTTTGAAACGAGGCTAGAGGCTGGAGACGAGGTGAGGCTAGAGGCTGGAGGTTTGAAGTGAGGTGGAGACTTGAGGCGAGGCTCGAGGCTGGAGACTTGAGGCGTGGTTCGAGGCTGGAGACTTGAGGCGAGGCTAGAGGCTGGAGGTTTGAAGCGAGGCTCGAGGCTGGACACTTGAGGTGAGGCTCGAGGCTGGAGACTTGAGGCGAGGCCCGAGGCTGGAGCCTTGTGGCGTGGTTCGAGGCTGGAGACTTGAGGTGAGGCTGAGGCTGGAGAGTGGAGGCGAGGCCGGAGACTGGAGACATGAGGCGAGGCTGGAGGCTGGAGGTTGGAAACTTGAGGCGAGGCTGGAGGCTGCAGGCTGGGGATTTGAGGCGAGGCTGGACGCTGGAGGCTGGAATATTGAGGCGAGGCCGGAGGCTGGAGGCTGGAGACTTGTGGCGAGGCTGGTGTCTGGGGGCTGGAGGCTGGAGACATGAGACTTGAGACGAGGCCGGAGGTTGGAGAATTGAGGTGAGGCTCGAGGCTGGAGACTAGTGGCGAGGCTCGAGGCTGGATACTTGAGGCGAGGCTCGAGTCGGAGACTTGAGGCGAGGCCTGAGACTTGAGACTTGAGGCGAGGCTGGAGGCTTGAGGCGAGGTTAGAGGCTGGAGACTTGAGGCGAGGCAAGAGGCTGAAGGCTGGAAATTTGAGGCGAGGCTGGAGGCTGGAGACTTGAGACTTGAGACGAGTCTGGAGGCTGGAGAAGGAGGCCCGAGGCTGGAGACTTGAGGCGAGGCTCGAGGCTGGAGACTTGAGGCTGGGCCGGGGACTGGAGACTTGAGGCTGGGCCGGGGACTGGAGACTTGAGGCGTGGCCGGAGGCTGGAGAATTGAGACGCGGCTCGAGGCTGGAGACTTGAGGCGAGGCTGGAGACTTGAGAATTGAGGCGAGGCTGGAGGCTGCAGACTTGTCTGGATGCTGGAGGCTGGAGACTTGTGGTGAGGCTGGAGTCTGGAGGCTGGAGGCTGGAGACCTGAGACTTGAGACGCGGCCGTAGGCTGGAGAGTTGAGGCGAGGCCCTAGACTGGAGACTTGAGGCGAGCCCGGAGACTGGAGACTTGAGGCGAGGCCGGAGGCTGGAGTCTTGAGGTGAGGCCCGAGGCTGGAGACTTGAGGCGAGGCTCGAGGCTGGAGAGTTGTGGCGAGGCTCGAGGCTGGATACTTGAGGGGCGGCTCGAGGCTTGAGACTTGAGTTGAGACCGGAGGCTGGAGACTTGAGGTGAGGAAGGAGGCTGGAGACTTGAGGCGAGGCTCGAGGCTGGAGACATGTGGCGAGGCTCGAGGCGGAGACTTGAGGTAAGGCTGGAGACTTGAGACTTGAGGCGAGGCTGGAGGATGGAGACGAGTCTGGAGGCTGGAGGCTTGAGGGGAGCTTAGAGGCTGGAGACTTGAAGCGAGGCTAGAGGCTGGACATTTGAGGAGAGTCTAGAGGCTGGAGTCTTGAGGTGAGGCTGGAGACTTGAGGCTAGGCTAGAGGCAGGAAGTTTGAAACGAGGCTAGAGGCTGGAGACGAGGTGAGGCTAGAGGCTGGAGGTTTGAAGTGAGGCTGGAGACTTGAGGCGAGGCTCGAGGCTGGAGACTTGAGGCGTGGTTCGAGGCTGGAGACTTGCGACGAGGCCGGAGGCTGGAGAGTTGAGGCGAGGCCCGAGACTGGAGACTTGAGGCGAGGCTCGAGGCTGTAGACTTGAGGCGAGGCTCGAGGCTGGAGACTTGAGGCGTGGTTCGAGGCTGGAGACTTGAGGCGAGGCTAGAGGCTTCAGGTTTGAAGCGAGGCTCGAGGCTGGACACTTGAGGTGAGGCTCGAGGCTGGAGACTTGAGGCGAGGCCCGAGGCTGGAGCCTTGTGGCGTGGTTCGAGGCTGGAGAGTTGAGGCGAGGCTAGAGGCTGGAGGTTTGAAGCGAGGCTTCAAATTTAAATGAAGAATCATAAAGGTTACTTCTAATTTTCTCCAAATTCAAACATAAAATCGTCTGAGAGAACCAAAAAAAGGTAGTTGGAGCATTAAGCTCTTTCCAATGTTGTAAAATACATCTTTTCGCCATTAAAGTAAGAAATGCAATCATTCTACGGGCTGAAGGGGAAAGATTACTAGAAATTTTCTAGTACACGAGGCGGAGACTTGAGGCGAGGCTGGAGACTTGTGACTTGAGGCAAGGCTGGAGGCTGGAGACGAGGCTGGAGGCTGGAGACTTCAGGCGAAGATTTAGGTTGGAGGCTGGAGACTTGAGACTAGGCCGGAGGCTGGCGAGTTGAGGCGAGGCCGGAGACTGGAGACTTGAGGCGGGGCCGGAGTCTGGAGACTTGAGGCGAGGCCGGAGGCTGGAGACTTGAGGCGAGGCTGGAGGCTGGAGACTTGAGGCCAGGATGGAGGCTGGAGGCCGCAGACTTGAGGCGAGGCTGGAGTCTGGAGGCTGGAGACTTGAGGAGACTGGAGGCTGGAGACTTGAGGCGAGGCTGGAGGCTGGAGACTTGAGGCCAGGATGGAGGCTGGATGCCGCAGACTTGAGGCGAGGCTGGAGTCTGGAGGCTGGAGACTTGAGGCGAGGCTGGAGGCTAGAGACTGGAAATTTGAGGCGAGGCTGAAAGCTGGAGACGGGGCCGGAGGCTGGAGGCTGGAGACTTCAGGCAAGGCTGGAGGCTGGAGGCTGGAGACTTGAGACTTGAGGCGAGGCTGGAGACTTCAGGATAGGCTGGAGGCTGGAGGCTGGAGGCTGGAGACTTCAGGCGAGGCTGGATGCTGGAGGCTGGAGACTTGTGGCGAGGCTGGAGGCTGGAGGCTGGAGGCTGGAGACCTGAGACTTGAGACGCGGCCGTAGGCTGGAGAGTTGAGGCGAGGCCCTAGACTGGAGACTTGAGGCGAGCCCGGAGACTGGAGACTTGAGGCGAGGCCGGAGGCTGGAGACTTGAGGTGAGGCCCGAGGCTGGAGACTTGAGGCGAGGCTCGAGGCTGGAGAGTTGTGGCGAGGCTCGAGGCTGGATACTTGAGGGGCGGCTCGAGGCTTGAGACTTGAGGTGAGGCCGGAGGCTGGAGACTTGAGGTGAGGAAGGAGGCTGGAGACTTGAGGCGAGGCTCGAGGCTGGAGACATGTGGCGAGGCTCGAGGCTGGATACTTGAGGCGAGGCTCGAGGTGGAGGCTTGAGGCGAGGCTGGAGGCTGGAGACGAGTCTGGAGGCTGGAGGCTTGAGGGGAGGTTAGAGGCTGGAGACTTGAAGCGAGGCTAGAGGCTGGACATTTGAGGTGAGTCTAGAGGCTGGAGTCTTGAGGTGAGGCTGGAGACTTGAGGCGAGGCTAGAGGCAGGAAGTTTGAAGCGAGGCTAGAGGCTGGAGACTTGAGGTGAGGCTAGAGGCTGGAGGTTTGAAGTGAGGCTGGAGACTTGAGGCGAGGCTCGAGGCTGGAGACTTGAGGCGTGGTTCGAGGCTGGAGACTTGAGGCGAGGCTAGAGGCTGGAGGTTTGAAGCGAGGCTCGAGGCTGGACACTTGAGGTGAGGCTCGAGGCTGGAGACTTGAGGCGAGGCCCGAGGCTGGAGCCTTGTGGCGTGGTTCGAGGCTGGAGACTTGAGGCGAGGCTAGAGGCTGGAGGTTTGAAGCGAGGCTCGAGGCTGGAGACTTGAGGCGGTGCTCGAGGCTGGAGATTTGAGGCGAGGCACGAGGCTGGAGTCTTGAGGCGTGGCTCGAGGCTGGAGACTTGAGGCGAGGCTAGAGGCTGGAGGTTTGAAGCGAGGCTCGAGGCTGGAGACTTGAGGTGAGGCTAGAGGCTGGAGACTTGAGGTGAGGCTGGAGGCTGGAGACTTGAGGTGAGGCCGGAGGCTGGAGAGTTGAGGCGAGGCCGGAGACTGGAGACTTGAGGCGAGGCTGGAAGCTGGAGGCTGGAAACTTGAGGCGAGGCTGGAGGCTGCAGGCTGGAGATTTGAGGCGAGGCTGGAGGCTGGAGGCTGGAGACTTGAGGCGAGGCCGGAGGCTGGAGGCTGGAGACTTGTGGCGAGGCTGGAGTCTGGGGGCTGGAGGCTGGAGACATGAGACTTGAGACGAGGCCCGAGGCTGGAGACTTGAGGTGAGGCTCGAGGCTGGAGACTAGTGGCGAGGCTCGAGGCTGGAGACTTGAGGCGAGGCTGGAGGCGAGGCCCGAGTCTGGAGACTTGAGGCGAGGCCCGAGGCTGGAGGCTTGAGGCGAGGTTAGAGGCTGGAGACTTGAGGCGAGGCAAGAGGCTGAAGGCTGGATATTTGAGGCGAGGCCGGAGGCTGGAGACTTGAGACTTGAGACGAGGCTGGAGGCTGGAGAAGGAGGCTGGAGGATGGAGACTTAAGGAGATGCCCGATGCTGGAGACTTGAGGTGAGGCCCGAGGCTGGAGACTTGAGGCGAGGCTCGAGGCTGGAGACTTGAGGCTGGGCCGGGGACTGGAGACTTGAGGCTGGGCCGGGGACTGGAGACTTGAGGCGAGGCCGGAGGCTGGAGAATTGAGACGCGGCTCGAGGCTGGAGACTTGAGGCGAGGCTGGAGACTTGAGAATTGAGGCGAGGCTGGAGGCTGCAGACTTGTCTGGATGCTGGAGGCTGGAGACTTGTGGTGAGGCTGGAGTCTGGAGGCTGGAGGCTGGAGACCTGAGACTTGAGACGCGGCCGTAGGCTGGAGAGTTGAGGCGAGGCCCGAGACTGGAGACTTGAGGCGAGCCCGGAGACTGGAGACTTGAGGCGAGGCCGGAGGCTGGAGTCTTGAGGTGAGGCCCGAGGCTGGAGACTTGAGGCGAGGCTCGAGGCTGGAGAGTTGTGGCGAGGCTCGAGGCTGGATACTTGAGGGGCGGCTCGAGGCTTGAGACTTGAGTTGAGACCGGAGGCTGGAGACTTGAGGTGAGGAAGGAGGCTGGAGACTTGAGGCGAGGCTCGAGGCTGGAGACATGTGGCGAGGCTCGAGGCTGGATACTTGAGGCGAGGCTCGAGGCGGAGACTTGAGGTAAGGCTGGAGACTTGAGACTTGAGGCGAGGCTGGAGCATGGAGACGAGTGTGGAGGCTGGAGGCTTGAGGGGAGCTTAGAGGCTGGAGACTTGAAGCGAGGCTAGAGGCTGGACATTTGAGGTGAGTCTAGAGGCTGGAGTCTTGAGGTGAGGCTGGAGACTTGAGGCGAGGCTAGAGGCAGGAAGTTTGAAACGAGGCTAGAGGCTGGAGACGAGGTGAGGCTAGAGGCTGGAGGTTTGAAGTGAGGTGGAGACTTGAGGCGAGGCTCGAGGCTGGAGACTTGAGGCGTGGTTCGAGGCTGGAGACTTGAGGCGAGGCTAGAGGCTTCAGGTTTGAAGCGAGGCTCGAGGCTGGACACTTGAGGTGAGGCTCGAGGCTGGAGACTTGAGGCGAGGCCCGAGGCTGGAGCCTTGTGGCGTGGTTCGAGGCTGGAGACTTGCGGCGAGGCTGGAGGCTAGAGAGTGGAGGCGAGGCCGGAGACTGGAGACATGAGGCGAGGCTGGAGGTTGGAAACTTGAGGAGAGGCTGGAGGCTGCAGGCTGGGGATTTGAGGCGAGGCTGGACGCTGGAGGCTGGAATATTGAGGCGAGGCCGGAGGCTGGAGGCTGGAGACTTGTGGCGAGGCTGGAGTCTGGGGGCTGGAGGCTGGAGACATGAGACTTGAGACGAGGCCGGAGGTTGGAGAATTGAGGTGAGGCTCGAGGCTGGAGACTAGTGGCGAGGCTCGAGGCTGGATACTTGAGGCGAGGCTCGAGTCGGAGACTTGAGGCGAGGCCTGAGACTTGAGACTTGAGGCGAGGCTGGAGGCTTGAGGCGAGGTTAGAGGCTGGAGACTTGAGGCGAGGCAAGAGGCTGAAGGCTGGAAATTTGAGGCGAGGCTGGAGGCTGGAGACTTGAGACTTGAGACGAGTCTGGAGGCTGGAGAAGGAGGCTGGAGGATGGAGACTTAAAGCGATGCCCGAGGCTGGAGACTTGAGGTGAGGCCCGAGGCTGGAGACTTGAGGCGAGGCTCGAGGCTGGAGACTTGAGGCTGGGCCGGGGACTGGAGACTTGAGGCTGGGCCGGGGACTGGAGACTTGAGGCGTGGCCGGAGGCTGGAGAATTGAGACGCGGCTCGAGGCTGGAGACTTGAGGCGAGGCTGGAGACTTGAGAATTGAGGCGAGGCTGGAGGCTGCAGACTTGTCTGGATGCTGGAGGCTGGAGACTTGTGGTGAGGCTGGAGTCTGGAGGCTGGAGGCTGGAGACCTGAGACTTGAGACGCGGCCGTAGGCTGGAGAGTTGAGGCGAGGCCCGAGACTTGAGACTTGAGGCGAGCCCGGAGACTGGAGACTTGAGGCGAGGCCGGAGGCTGGAGTCTTGAGGTGAGGCCCGAGGCTGGAGACTTGAGGCGAGGCTCGAGGCTGGAGAGTTGTGGCGAGGCTCGAGGCTGGATACTTGAGGGGCGGCTCGAGGCTTGAGACTTGAGTTGAGACCGGAGGCTGGAGACTTGAGGTGAGGAAGGAGGCTGGAGACTTGAGGCGAGGCTCGAGGCTGGAGACATGTGGCGAGGCTCGAGGCTGGAGACTTGAGGTAAGGCTGGAGACTTGAGACTTGAGGCGAGGCTGGAGGATGGAGACGAGTCTGGAGGCTGGAGGCTTGAGGGGAGCTTAGAGGCTGGAGACTTGAAGCGAGGCTAGAGGCTGGACATTTGAGGTGAGTCTAGAGGCTGGAGTCTTGAGGTGAGGCTGGAGACTTGAGGCGAGGCTAGAGGCAGGAAGTTTGAAACGAGGCTAGAGGCTGGAGACGAGGTGAGGCTAGAGGCTGGAGGTTTGAAGTGAGGCTGGAGACTTGAGGCGAGGCTCGAGGCTGGAGACTTGAGGCGTGGTTCGAGGCTGGAGACTTGAGGCGAGGCTAGAGGCTGGAGGTTTGAAGCGAGGCTCGAGGCTGGACACTTGAGGTGAGGCTCGAGGCTGGAGACTTGAGGCGAGGCCCGAGGCTGGAGCCTTGTGGCGTGGTTCAAGGCTGGAGAGTTGAGGCGAGGCTAGAGGCTGGAGGTTTGAAGCGAGGCTCGAGGCTGGACACTTGAGGTGAGGCTCGAGGCTGGAATTTGAGGCGAGGCCCGAGGCTGGAGCCTTGTGGCGTGGTTCGAGGCTGGAGAGTTGAGGCGAGGCTAGAGGCTGGAGGTTTGAAGCGAGGCTCGAGGCTGGAGACTTGAGGTGAGGCTAGAGGCTGGAGACTTGAGGTGAGGCTGGAGGCTGGAGACTTGAGGTGAGGCTGAGGCTGGAGAGTGGAGGCGAGGCCGGAGACTGGAGACATGAGGCGAGGCTGGAGGCTGGAGTTTGGAAACCTGAGGCGAGGCTGCAGGCTGCAGGCTGGGGATTTGAGGCGAGGCTGGACGCTGGAGGCTGGAATATTGAGGCGAGGCCGGAGGCTGGAGGCTGGAGACTTGTGGCGAGGCTGGAGTCTGGGGGCTGGAGGCTGGAGACATGAGACTTGAGACGAGGCCCGAGGTTGGAGAATTGAGGTGAGGCTCGAGGCTGGAGACTAGTGGCGAGGCTCGAGGCTGGATACTTGAGGCGAGGCTCGAGTCGGAGACTTGAGGCGAGGCCTGAGACTTGAGACTTGAGGCGAGGCTGGAGGCTTGAGGCGAGGTTAGAGGCTGGAGACTTGAGGCGAGGCAAGAGGCTGAAGGCTGGAAATTTGAGGCGAGGCTGGAGGCTGGAGACTTGAGACTTGAGACGAGTCTGGAGGCTGGAGAAGGAGGCTGGAGGATGGAGACTTAAAGCGATGCCCGAGGCTGGAGACTTGAGGTGAGGCCCGAGGCTGGAGACTTGAGGCGAGGCTCGAGGCTGGGGACTTGAGGCTGGGCCGGGGACTGGAGACTTGAGGCTGGGCCGGGGACTGGAGACTTGAGGCGTGGCCGGAGGCTGGAGAATTGAGACGCGGCTCGAGGCTGGAGACTTGAGGCGAGGCTGGAGACTTGAGAATTGAGGCGAGGCTGGAGGCTGCAGACTTGTCTGGATGCTGGAGGCTGGAGACTTGTGGTGAGGCTGGAGTCTGGAGGCTGGAGGCTGGAGACCTGAGACTTGAGATGCGGCCGTAGGCTGGAGAGTTGAGGCGAGGCCCGAGACTGGAGACTTGAGGCGAGCCCGGAGACTGGAGACTTGAGGCGAGGCCGGAGGCTGGAGTCTTGAGGTGAGGCCCGAGGCTGGAGACTTGAGGCGAGGCTCGAGGCTGGAGAGTTGTGGCGAGGCTCGAGGCTGGATACTTGAGGGGCGGCTCGAGGCTTGAGACTTGAGTTGAGACCGGAGGCTGGAGACTTGAGGTGAGGAAGGAGGCTGGAGACTTGAGGCGAGGCTCGAGGCTGGAGACATGTGGCGAGGCTCGAGGCTGGATACTTGAGGCGAGGCTCGAGGCGGAGACTTGAGGTAAGGCTGGAGACTTGAGACTTGAGGCGAGGCTGGAGCATGGAGACGAGTGTGGAGGCTGGAGGCTTGAGGGGAGCTTAGAGGCTGGAGACTTGAAGCGAGGCTAGAGGCTGGACATTTGAGGTGAGTCTAGAGGCTGGAGTCTTGAGGTGAGGCTGGAGACTTGAGGCGAGGCTAGAGGCAGGAAGTTTGAAACGAGGCTAGAGGCTGGAGACGAGGTGAGGCTAGAGGCTGGAGGTTTGAAGTGAGGTGGAGACTTGAGGCGAGGCTCGAGGCTGGAGACTTGAGGCGTGGTTCGAGGCTGGAGACTTGAGGCGAGGCTAGAGGCTGGAGGTTTGAAGCGAGGCTCGAGGCTGGACACTTGAGGTGAGGCTCGAGGCTGGAGACTTGAGGCGAGGCCCGAGGCTGGAGCCTTGTGGCGTGGTTCGAGGCTGGAGACTTGAGGTGAGGCTGAGGCTGGAGAGTGGAGGCGAGGCCGGAGACTGGAGACATGAGGCGAGGCTGGAGGCTGGAGGTTGGAAACTTGAGGCGAGGCTGGAGGCTGCAGGCTGGGGATTTGAGGCGAGGCTGGACGCTGGAGGCTGGAATATTGAGGCGAGGCCGGAGGCTGGAGGCTGGAGACTTGTGGCGAGGCTGGTGTCTGGGGGCTGGAGGCTGGAGACATGAGACTTGAGACGAGGCCGGAGGTTGGAGAATTGAGGTGAGGCTCGAGGCTGGAGACTAGTGGCGAGGCTCGAGGCTGGATACTTGAGGCGAGGCTCGAGTCGGAGACTTGAGGCGAGGCCTGAGACTTGAGACTTGAGGCGAGGCTGGAGGCTTGAGGCGAGGTTAGAGGCTGGAGACTTGAGGCGAGGCAAGAGGCTGAAGGCTGGAAATTTGAGGCGAGGCTGGAGGCTGGAGACTTGAGACTTGAGACGAGTCTGGAGGCTGGAGAAGGAGGCTGGAGGATGGAGACTTAAAGCGATGCCCGAGGCTGGAGACTTGAGGTGAGGCCCGAGGCTGGAGACTTGAGGCGAGGCTCGAGGCTGGAGACTTGAGGCTGGGCCGGGGACTGGAGACATGAGGCTGGGCCGGGGACTGGAGACTTGAGGCGTGGCCGGAGGCTGGAGAATTGAGACGCGGCTCGAGGCTGGAGACTTGAGGCGAGGCTGGAGACTTGAGAATTGAGGCGAGGCTGGAGGCTGCAGACTTGTCTGGATGCTGGAGGCTGGAGAATTGTGGTGAGGCTGGAGTCTGGAGGCTGGAGGCTGGAGACCTGAGACTTGAGACGCGGCCGTAGGCTGGAGAGTTGAGGCGAGGCCCGAGACTTGAGACTTGAGGCGAGCCCGGAGACTGGAGACTTGAGGCGAGGCCGGAGGCTGGAGTCTTGAGGTGAGGCCCGAGGCTGGAGACTTGAGGCGAGGCTCGAGGCTGGAGAGTTGTGGCGAGGCTCGAGGCTGGATACTTGAGGGGCGGCTCGAGGCTTGAGACTTGAGTTGAGACCGGAGGCTGGAGACTTGAGGTGAGGAAGGAGGCTGGAGACTTGAGGCGAGGCTCGAGGCTGGAGACATGTGGCGAGGCTCGAGGCTGGATACTTGAGGCGAGGCTCGAGGCGGAGACTTGAGGTAAGGCTGGAGACTTGAGACTTGAGGCGAGGCTGGAGGCTGGAGACGAGTCTGGAGGCTGGAGGCTTGAGGGGAGGTTAGAGGCTGGAGGCTTGAAGCGAGGCTAGAGGCTGGACATTTGAGGTGAGTCTAGAGGCTGGAGTCTTGAGGTGAGGCTGGAGACTTGAGGCGAGGCTAGAGGCAGGAAGTTTGAAACGAGGCTAGAGGCTGGAGACGAGGTGAGACTAGAGGCTGGAGGTTTGAAGTGAGGCTGGAGACTTGAGGCGAGGCTCGAGGCTGGAGTCTTGTGGCGTGGTTCGAGGCTGGAGACTTGAGGCGAGGCTAGAGGCTTCAGGTTTGAAGCGAGGCTCGAGGCTGGACACTTGAGGTGAGGCCCTAGGCTGGAGCCTTGTGGCGTGGTTCGAGGCTGGAGAGTTGAGGCGAGGCTAGAGGCTGGAGGTTTGAAGCGAGGCTCGAGGCTGGAGACTTGAGGTGAGGCTAGAGGCTGGAGACTTGAGGCGAGGCTGGAGGCTGGAGACTTGAGGTGAGGCTGAGGCTGGAGAGTGGAGGCGAGGCCGGAGACTGGAGACATGAGGCGAGGCTGGAGGCTGGAGGTTGGAAACTTGAGGCGAGGCTGGAGGCTGCAGGCTGGAGATTTGAGGCGAGGCTGGACGCTGGAGGCTGGATTCTTGAGGCGAGGCTGGAGACTTCAGGCGAGGCTGGAGACTTCTGGCGAGGCTGGAGTCTGGGGGCTGGAGGCTGGAGACCTGAGACTTGAGACGAGGCCGGAGGTTGGAGAATTGAGGTGAGGCTCGAGGCTGGAGACTAGTGGCGAGGCCCTAGACTGGAGACTTGAGGCGAGGCCGGAGTCTGGAGACTTGAGGCGAGGCCGGAGGCTGGAGACTTGAGGTGAGGCCCGAGGCTGGAGACTTGAGGCGAGGCTGGAGGCTGGAGACTTGTGGCGAGGCTCGAGGCTGGATACTTGAGGGGCGGCTCGAGGCTTGAGACTTGAGTTGAGACCGGAGGCTGGAGACTTGAGGTGAGGAAGGAGGCTGGAGACTTGAGGCGAGGCTCGAGGCTGGAGACATGTGGCGAGGCTCGAGGCTGGATACTTGAGGCGAGGCCGGAGGCTGGAGACTTGAAGTGGGGCTCGAGGCTGGAGACTTGAGACTTGAGGCGAGGCTGGAGGCTGGAGACGAGTCTGGAGGCTGGAGGCTTGAGGGGAGCTTAGAGGCTGGAGACTTGAAGCGAGGCTAGAGGCTGGACATTTGAGGTGAGTCTAGAGGCTGGAGTCTTGAGGTGAGGCTGGAGACTTCAGGCGAGGCTAGAGGCAGGAAGTTTGAAACGAGGCTAGAGGCTGGAGACGAGGTGAGGCTAGAGGCTGGAGGTTTGAAGTGAGGCTGGAGACTTGAGGCGAGGCTCGAGGCTGGAGACTTGAGGCGTGGTTCGAGGCTGGAGACTTGAGGCGAGGCTAGAGGCTGGAGGTTTGAAGCGAGGCTCGAGGCTGGAGACTTGAGGTGAGGCTCGAGGCTGGAGACTTGAGGCGAGGCCCGAGGCTGGAGACTTGAGGCGAGGCTCGAGGCTGGAGACTTGAGGCGAGGCTAGAGGCTGGAGGTTTGAGGCGAGGCTCGAGGCTGGAGACTTGAGGTGAGGCCCGAGGCTGGAGACTTGAGGCGAGGCCCGAGGCTGGAGACTTGTGGCGTGGCTCGAGGCTGGAGACTTGAGGCGAGGCTCGAGGCTGGAGGTTTGAGGCGAGGCTCGAGGCTGGAGACTTGAGGTGAGGCTCGAGGCTGGAGACTTGAGGCGAGGCCCGAGGCTGGAGCCTTGTGGCGTGGTTCGAGGCTGGAGAGTTGAGGCGAGGCTAGAGGCTGGAGGTTTGAAGCGAGGCTCGAGGCTGGAGACTTGAGGTGAGGCTAGAGGCTGGAGACTTGAGGTGAGGCTGGAGGCTGGAGACTTGAGGTGAGGCTGAGGCTGGAGAGTGGAGGCGAGGCCGGAGACTGGAGACATGAGGCGAGGCTGGAGGCTGGAGGTTGGAAACTTGAGGCGAGGCTGGAGGCTGCAGGCTGGGGATTTGAGGCGAGGCTGGACGCTGGAGGCTGGAATATTGAGGCGAGGCCGGAGGCTGGAGGCTGGAGACTTGTGGCGAGGCTGGAGTCTGGGGGCTGGAGGCTGGAGACATGAGACTTGAGACGAGGCCGGAGGTTGGAGACTTGAGGTGAGGCTCGAGGCTGGAGACTTGTGGCGAGGCTCGAGTCTGGATACTTGAGGGGCGGCTCGAGGCTGGAGACTTGAGGCGAGGCCTGAGACTTGAGACTTGAGGCGAGGCTGGAGGCTTGAGGCGAGGTTAGAGGCTGGAGACTTGAGGCGAGGCAAGAGGCTGAAGGCTGGATATTTGAGGCGAGGCTGGAGGCTGGAGACTTGAGACTTGAGACGAGTCTGGAGGCTGGAGAAGGAGGCTGGAGGATGGAGACTTAAAGCGATGCCCGAGGCTGGAGACTTGAGGTGAGGCCCGAGGCTGGAGACTTGAGGCGAGGCTCGAGGCTGGAGACTTGAGGCTGGGCCGGGGACTGGAGACTTGAGGCTGGGCCGGTGACTGGAGACTTGAGGCGTGGCCGGAGGCTGGAGAATTGAGACGCGGCTCGAGGCTGGAGACTTGAGGCGAGGCTGGAGACTTGAGAATTGAGGCGAGGCTGGAGGCTGCAGACTTGTCTGGATGCTGGAGGCTGGAGACTTGTGGCGAGGCTGGAGTCTGGAGGCTGGAGGCTGGAGACCTGAGACTTGAGACGAGGCCGGAGGCTGGAGAGTTGAGGCGAGGCCGGAGACTGGAGACTTGAGGCGAGCCCGGAGACTGGAGACTTGAGGCGAGGCCGGAGGCTGGAGTCTTGAGGTGAGGCCCGAGGCTGGAGACTTGAGGCGAGGCTCGAGGCTGGAGAGTTGTGGCGAGGCTCGAGGCTGGATACTTGAGGGGCGGCTCGAGGCTTGAGACTTGAGGTGAGACCGGAGGCTGGAGACTTGAGGTGAGGAAGGAGGCTGGAGACTTGAGGCGAGGCTCGAGGCTGGAGACATGTGGCGAGGCTCGAGGCTGGATACTTGAGGCGAGGCTCGAGGCGGAGACTTGAGGTAAGGCTGGAGACTTGAGACTTGAGGCGAGGCTGGAGGATGGAGACGAGTCTGGAGGCTGGAGGCTTGAGGGGAGGTTAGAGGCTGGAGACTTGAAGCGAGGCTAGAGGCTGGACATTTGAGGTGAGTCTAGAGGCTGGAGTCTTGAGGTGAGGCTGGAGACTTGAGGCGAGGCTAGAGGCAGGAAGTTTGAAACGAGGCTAGAGGCTGGAGACGAGGTGAGGCTAGAGGCTGGAGGTTTGAAGTGAGGCTGGAGACTTGAGGCGAGGCTCGAGGCTGGAGACTTGTGGCGTGGTTCGAGGCTGGAGACTTGAGGCGAGGCTAGAGGCTGGAGGTTTGAAGCGAGGCTCGAGGCTGGACACTTGAGGTGAGGCTCGAGGCTGGAGACTTGAGGCGAGGCCCGAGGCTGGAGCCTTGTGGCGTGGTTCGAGGCTGGAGAGTTGAGGCGAGGCTAGAGGCTGGAGGTTTGAAGCGAGGCTCGAGGCTGGAGACTTGAGGTGAGGCTAGAGGCTGGAGACTTGAGGTGAGGCTGGAGGCTGGAGACTTGAGGTGAGGCTGAGGCTGGAGAGTGGAGGCGAGGCCGGAGACTGGAGACATGAGGCGAGGCTGGAGGCTGGAGGTTGGAAACTTGAGGCGAGGCTGGAGGCTGCAGGCTGGGGATTTGAGGCGAGGCTGGACGCTGGAGGCTGGAATATTGAGGCGAGGCCGGAGGCTGGAGGCTGGAGACTTGTGGCGAGGCTGGAGTCTGGGGGCTGGAGGCTGGAGACATGAGACTTGAGACGAGGCCGGAGGTTGGAGAATTGAGGTGAGGCTCGAGGCTGGAGACTAGTGGCGAGGCCCTAGACTGGAGACTTGAGGCGAGCCCGGAGTCTGGAGACTTGAGGCGAGGCCGGAGGCTGGAGTCTTGAGGTGAGGCCCGAGGCTGGAGACTTGAGGCGAGGCTGGAGGCTGGAGAGTTGTGGCGAGGCTCGAGGCTGGATACTTGAGGGGCGGCTCGAGGCTTGAGACTTGAGTTGAGACCGGAGGCTGGAGACTTGAGGTGAGGAAGGAGGCTGGAGACTTGAGGCGAGGCTCGAGGCTGGAGACATGTGGCGAGGCTCGAGGCTGGATACTTGAGGCGAGGCTCGAGGCGGAGACTTGAAGTAAGGCTGGAGACTTGAGACTTGAGGCGAGGCTGGAGGATGGAGACGAGTCTGGAGGCTGGAGGCTTGAGGGGAGCTTAGAGGCTGGAGACTTGAAGCGAGGCTAGAGGCTGGACATTTGAGGTGAGTCTAGAGGCTGGAGTCTTGAGGTGAGGCTGGAGACTTGAGGCGAGGCTAGAGGCTGGAGGTTTGAAACGAGGCTAGAGGCTGGAGACGAGGTGAGACTAGAGGCTGGAGACTTGAGGTGAGGCTGGAGACTTGAGGCGAGGCTAGAGGCTGGAGACTTGAGGCGAGGCTAGAGGCTGGAGGTTTGAAGCGAGGCTAGAGGCTGGAGACGAGGTGAGGCTAGAGGCTGGAGACTTGAGGTGAGGCTGGAGACTTCAGGCGAGGCTTTAGGTTGGAGGCTGGAGACTTGAGACTAGGCCGGAGACTGGCGAGTTGAGGCGAGGCCGGAGACTGGAGACTTGAGGCGGGGCCGGAGTCTGGAGACTTGAGGCGAGGCCGGAGGCTGGAGACTTGAGGCGCGGCTCGAGGCTGGAGACTTGAGGAGACTGGAGGCTGGAGACTTGAGGCGAGGCTGGAGGCTGGAGACTTGAGGCCAGGCTAGAGGCTGGAGGCTGGACACTTGAGGAGAGGCTAGAAACTGGAGCCTGGAGACTTGAGGCGAGGCCGGAGGCTGGAGACTTGAGGTGAGGCCCGAGGCTGGAGACTTGAGGTGAGGCTCGAGGCTGGAGAGTTGTGGCGAGGCTCGAGGCTGGATACTTGAGGGGCGGCTCGAGGCTTGAGACTTGAGGTGAGGCCGGAGGCTGGAGACTTGAGGTGAGGCCCGAGGCTGGAGACTTGAGGCGAGGCTGGAGGCAGGAGGCTGGAGACTTCAGGCGAGGCTGGAGGCTGGAGGATGGAGACTTCAGGCGAGGCATTAGGTTGGAGGCTGGAAACTTGAGACTAGGCCGGAGACTGGCGAGTTGAGGCGAGGCCGGAGACTGGAGACTTGAGGCGGGGCCGGAGTCTGGAGACTTGATGCGAGGCTGGAGGCTGGATACTTGAGGCGCGGCTCGAGGCTGGAGACTTGAGGAGACTGGAGGCTGGAGACTTGAGGCGAGGCTGGAGGCTGGAGACTTGAGGACAGGATGGAGGCTGGAGGCCGGAGACTTGAGGCAAGGCTGGAGTCTGGAGGCTGGAGACTTGAGGCGAGGCTGGAGGCTGGAGACTTGAGGCGAGGCTGACAGCTGGAGACGGGGCCGGAGGCTGGAGGCTGGAGACTTCAGGCGAGGCTGGAGGCTGGAGGCTAGAGACTTGTGGCGAGGCAGGAGGCTGTAGGCTGGAGACTTGAGACTTGAGGCGAGGCTGGAGACTTCAGGATAGGCTGGAGGCTGGAGGCTGGAGGCTGGAGACTTCAGGCGAGGCTGGATGCTGGAGGCTGGAGACTTGTGGCGAGGCTGGAGGCTGGAGGCTGGAGACTTGAGACTTGAGGCGAGGCTGGAGACTTCAGGATAGGCTGGAGGCTGGAGGCTGGAGGCTGGAGACTTCTGGCGAGGCTGGAGGCTGGAGACTTGAGACTTGAGGCGAGGCTGGAGACTTCAGGCGAGGCTGGAGGCTGGAGACTTCAGGCGAGGCTAGAGTCTTGAGGCGTGGCTGGAGGCTGGAGACTTGAGGCGAGGCTGGAGGCTAGAGGCTGGAAATTTGAGGCGAGGCTGAAAGCTGGAGACGGGGCCGGAGGCTGGAGGCTGGAGACTTCAGGCGAGGCTGGAGGCTGGAGGCTAGAGACTTGTGGAGAGGCAGGAGGCTGTAGGCTGGAGACTTGAGACTTGAGGCGAGGCTGGAGACTTCAGAATAGGCTGGAGGCTGGAGGCTGGAGGCTGGAGACTTCAGGCGAGGCTGGATGCTGCAGGCGGGAGACTTGTGGCGAGGCTGAAGGCTGGAGGCTGGAGGCTGGAGACTTGTGGCGAGGCAGTAGGCTGTAGGCTGGAGACTTGAGACTTGAGGCGAGGCTGGAGACTTCAGGATAAGCTGGAGGCTGGAGGCTGGAGGCTGGAGACTTCAGGCGAGGCTAGAGTCTTGAGGCGTGGCTGGAGGCTGGAGACTTCGGGCGAGGCTGGAGGCTGGAGGCTGGAGACTTCAGGCGAGGCCTTAGGTTGGAGGCTGGAGACTTGAGACTAGGCCGGAGTCTGGAGAGTTGAGGCGAGACCGGAGACTGGAGACTTGAGGCGACGCTCGAGGCTGGAGACTTGAGGCGAGGCTGGAGACTTGAGAATTGAGGTGAGGCTGGAGGCTGCAGACTTGTCTGGATGCTGGAGGCTGGAGACTTGTGGCGAGGCTGGAGTCTGGAGGCTGGAGGCTGGAGACCTGAGACTTGAGACGCGGCCGTAGGCTGGAGAGTTGAGGCGAGGCCCTAGACTGGAGACTTGAGGCGAGCCCGGAGACTGGAGACTTGAGGCGAGGCCGGAGGCTGGAGACTTGAGGCGATGCTCGAGGCTGGAGAGTTGTGGCGAGGCTCGAGGCTGGATACTTGAGGGGCGGCTCGAGGCTTGAGACTTGAGGTGAGGCCGGAGGCTGGAGACTTGAGGTGAGGAAGGAGGCTGGAGACTTGAGGCGAGGCTCGAGGCTGGAGAGTTGTGGCGAGGTTCGAGGCTGGATACTTGAGGCGAGGCTCGAGGTGGAGGCTTGAGGCGAGGCTGGAGGCTGGAGGCTTGAGGGGAGGTTAGAGGCTGGAGACTTGAAGCGAGGCTAGAGGCTGGACATTTGAGGTGAGTCTAGAGGCTGGAGTCTTGAGGTGAGGCTGGAGACTTGAGGCGAGGCTAGAGGCTGGAGGTTTGAAGCGAGGCTAGAGGCTGGTGACGAGGTGAGGCTAGAGGCTGGAGACTTGAGGTGAGGCTGGAGACTTCAGGCGAGGCTTTAGGTTGGAGGCTGGAGACTTGAGACTAGGCCGGAGACTGGCGAGTTGAGGCGAGGCCGGAGACTGGAGACTTGAGGCGGGGCCGGAGTCTGGAGACTTGAGGCGAGGCCGGAGGCTGGATACTTGAGGCGCGGCTCGAGGCTGGAGACTTGAGGAGACTGGAGGCTGGAGACTTGAGGCGAGGCTGGAGGCTGGAGACTTGAGGCCAGGATGGAGGCTGGAGGCCGGAGACTTGAGGCGAGGCTGGAGTCTGGAGGCTGGAGACTTGAGGCGAGGCTGGAGGCTGGAAATTTGAGGCGAGGCTGTCAGCTGGAGACGGGGCCGGAGGCTGGAGGCTGGAGACTTGAGGCGAGGCTGGAGGCTAGAGGCTGGAAATTTGAGGCGAGGCTGAAAGCTGGAGACGGGGCCGGAGGCTGGAGGCTGGAGACTTCAGGCGAGGCTGGAGGCTGGAGACTTGAGACTTGAGGCGAGGCTGGAGACTTCAGGATAGGCTGGAGGCTGGAGGCTGGAGGCTGGAGACTTCAGGCGAGGCTGGATGCTGGAGGCTGGAGACTTGTGGCGAGGCAGGAGGCTGGAGGCTGGAGACTTGAGACTTGAGGCGAGGCTGGAGACTTCAGGATAGGCTGGAGGCTGGAGGCTGGAGGCTGGAGACTTCAGGAGAGGCTAGAGTCTTCAGGCGTGGCTGGAGGCTGGAGACTTCGTGCGAGGCTGGATGCTGGAGGCTGGAGACTTGTGGCGAGGCAGGAGGCTGTAGGCTGGAGACTTGAGACTTGAGGCGAGGCTGCAGACTTCAGGATAAGCTGGAGGCTGGAGGCTGGAGACTTCAGGCGAGGCTGGATGCTGGAGGCTGGAGACTTGTGGCGAGGCTGAAGGCTGGAGGTTGGAGGCTGGAGCCCTGAGACTTGAGACGAGGCTGGAGGCTGGAGAGTTGAGGCGAGGCCCGAGGCTGGAGACTTGAGGCGAGGCTCGAGTCTGGAGACTTGTGGTGAGGCTGGAGGCTGGAGACTCGAGGCGACGCTCGCGGCTGGAGACTTGAGGCGAGGCTGGAGTCTGGAGACGAGGGTGGAGGCTGGTGGCTTGAAGCGAGGTTAGAGGCTGGAGACTTGAGACGAGGCAGGAGGCTGGAGGCTAGAGACTTGTGGCGAGGCAGGAGGCTGGAGGCTGGAGACTTGAGACTTGAGGCGAGGCTGGAGACTTCAGGATAGGCTGGAGGCTGGAGGCTGGAGGCTGGAGACTTCAGGCGAGGCTAGAGTCTTGAGGCGTGGCTGGAGGCTGGAGACTTCGGGCGAGGCTGGAGGCTGGAGGCTGGAGACTTCAGGCGAGGCCTTAGGTTGGAGGCTGGAGACTTGGGCGAGGCTGGAGGCTGGACACTTGAGACTTGAGACTTGAGACTAGGCCGGAGTCTGGAGAGTTGAGGCGAGGCCGGAGACTGGAGACTTGAGGCGGGGCCGGAGGCTAGAGAATTGAGGCGCGGCTCGAGGCTGGAGACTTGAGGCGAGGCTGGAGACTTGAGAATTGAGGCGAGGCTGGAGGCTGCAGACTTGTCTGGATGCTGGAGGCTGGAGACTTGTGGCGAGGCTGGAGTCTGGAGGCTGGAGGCTGGAGACCTGAGACTTGAGACGCGGCCGTAGGCTGGAGAGTTGAGGCGAGGCCCTAGACTGGAGACTTGAGGCGAGCCCGGAGGCTGGAGACTTGAGGACAGGATGGAGGCTGGAGGATGGAGACTTCAGGCGAGGCATTAGGTTGGAGGCTGGAAACTTGAGACTAGGCCGGAGACTGGCGAGTTGAGGCGAGGCCGGAGACTGGAGACTTGAGGCGGGGCCGGAGTCTGGAGACTTGATGCGAGGCTGGAGGCTGGAGGCTGGAGACTTCAGGCGAGGCTGGAGGCTGGAGGATGGAGACTTCAGGCGAGGCATTAGGTTGGAGGCTGGAAACTTGAGACTAGGCCGGAGACTGGCGAGTTGAGGCGAGGCCGGAGACTGGAGACTTGAGGCGAGCCCGGAGGCTGGATACTTGAGGCGCGGCTCGAGGCTGGAGACTTGAGGCCAGGATGGAGGCTGGAGGCCGGAGACTTGAGGCGAGGCTGGAGTCTGGAGGCTGGAGACTTGAGGCGAGGCTGGAGGCTGGAGACTTGAGGCGAGGCTGGAGGCTAGAGGCTGGAGGCTGGAGACCAGAGACTTGAGACATGGCCGTAGGCTGGAGAGTTGAGGCGAGGCCCTAGACTGGAGACTTCAGGCGAGCCCGGAGACTGGAGACTTGAGGCGAGGCCGGAGGCTGGATACTTGAGGCGCGGCTCGAGGCTGGAGACTTGAGGCCAGGATGGAGGCTGGAGGCCGGAGACTTGAGGCGAGGCTGGAGTCTGGAGGCTGGAGACTTCAGGCGAGGCTGGAGGCTGGAGACTTGAGGCGAGGCTGGAGGCTAGAGGCTGGAAATTTGAGGCGAGGCTGAAAGCTGGAGACGGGGCCGGAGGCTGGAGGCTGGAGACTTCAGGCGAGGCTGGAGGCTGGAGGCTAGAGACTTGTGGCGAGGCAGGAGGCTGTAGGCTGGAGACTTGAGACTTGAGGCGAGGCTGGAGACTTCAGGATAGGCTGGAGGCTGGAGGCTGGAGACTTCAGGCGAGGCTAGAGTCTTGAGGCGTGGCTGGAGGCTGGAGACTTCGGGCGAGGCTGGAGGCTGGAGGCTGGAGACTTCAGGCGAGGCTTTAGGTTGGAGGCTGGAGTCTTGGGCGAGGCTGGAGGCTGTACACTTGAGATTTGGGTCTGGAGAGTTGAGGCGAGGCCGGAGACTGGAGACTTGAGGCTGGGCCGGAGACTGAAGAGTTGAGGCGGGGCCGGAGGCTGGAGACTTGAGGAGAGGCTCGAAGCTGGAGACTTGAGGCGAGGCTCGAGGCTGGAGACTTGAGGCGAGGCTGGAGACTTGAGAATTGAGGCGAGGCTGGAGGCTGCAGACTTGTCTGGATGCTGGAGGCTGGAGACTTGTGGCGAGGCTGGAGTCTGGAGGCTGGAGGCTGGAGACCTGAGACTTGAGACGCGGCCGTAGGCTGGAGACTTGAGGCGAGGCCGGAGACTGGAGACTAGAGGCGGGGCCGGAGGCTGGATACTTGAGGCGCGGCTTGAGGCTGGAGACTTGAGGAGACTGGAGGCTGGAGACTTGAGGCGAGGCTGGAGGCTGCAGACTTGAGGCCAGGATGGAGGCTGTGGGCAAGAGACTTGAGGCGAGGCTGGAGTCTGGAGGCTGGAGACTTGAGGCGAGGCTGGAGGCTGGAGACTTGAGGCGAGGCTGGAGGCTAGAGGCTGGAAATTTGAGGCGAGGCTGAAAGCTGGAGACGGGGCCGGAGGCTGGAGGCTGGAGACTTCAGGCGAGGCTGGAGGCTGGAGGCTAGAGACTTGTGGCGAGGCAGGAGGCTGTAGGCTGGAGACTTGAGACTTGAGGCGAGGCTGGAGACTTCAGGATAGGCTGGAGGCTGGAGACTTCAGGCGAGGCTGGATGCTGGAGGCTGGAGACTTGTGGCGAGGCTGGAGGCTGGAGGCTGGAGACTTGAGACTTGAGGCGAGGCTGGAGACTTCAGGATAGGCTGGAGGCTGGAGGCTGGAGGCTGGAGACTTCAGGCGAGGCTAGAGTCTTCAGGCGTGGCTGGAGGCTGGAGACTTCGGGCGAGGCTGGAGGCTGGAGGCTGGAGACTTGTGGCGAGGTAGGAGGCTGTAGGCTGGAGACTTGAGACTTGAGGCGAGGCTGGAGACTTCAGGCGAGGCTGGAGGCTGGAGACTTGAGCCTTGAGGCGAGGCCGGAGGCTAGAGAATTGTGGCGAGGCCGGTGGCTGGAGACTTAAGGTGAGGCCAGTGGCTGGAGTCTTGAGGCTGGAGACTTGAGGTGAGGCTGGAGACTTGAGGCGAGGCTGGAGGCTGGAGTCTTGAGGTGAGGAAGGAGGCTGGAGATTTAAGGCAAGGCTGGAGGCTGGAGACTTGAGGCGAGGCTAGAGGTTGGAGGCTGGAGACTTGAGGCGAGGCTAGAGGCTGGAGGCTGGAGACTTGAGGCGAGGCTAGAGGCTGGAGGCTGGAGACTTGAGGCGAGGCTCGAGCCTGGAGACTTGAGGCGAAGCACGAGGCTGGAGACTTGAGGCGAGGCACGAGGCTGGAGACTTGAGGGAAGGCTAGAGGCTGGAGACTTGAGGCGAGGCTGGAGGCTGGAGACTTGAGGCGAGGCTGGAGGCTAGAGGCTGGAGGCTGGAGACCTGAGACTTGAGACATGGCCGTAGGCTGGAGAGTTGAGGCGAGGCCCTAGACTGGAGACTTCAGGCGAGCCCAGAGACTGGAGACTTGAGGCGAGGCCAGAGGCTGGATACTTGAGGCGCGGCTCGAGGCTGGAGACTTGAGGCCAGGATGGAGGCTGGAGGCCGGAGACTTGAGGCGAGGCTGGAGTCTGGAGGCTGGAGACTTCAGGCGAGGCTGGAGGCTGGAGACTTGAGGCGAGGCTGGAGGCTAGAGGCTGGAAATTTGAGGCGAGGCTGAAAGCTGGAGACGGGGCCGGAGGCTGGAGGCTGGAGACTTCAGGCGAGGCTGGAGGCTGGAGGCTAGAGACTTGTGGCGTGGCAGGAGGCTGTAGGCTGGAGACTTGAGACTTGAGGCGAGGCTGGAGACGTCAGGATAGGCTGGAGGCTGGAGGCTGGAGGCTGGAGACTTCAGGCGAGGCTTTAGGTTGGAGGCTGGAGACTTGGGCGAGGCTGGAGGCTGGACACTTGAGACTTGAGACTTGAGACTAGGCCGGAGTCTGGAGAGTTGAGGCGAGGCCGGAGACTGGAGACTTGAGGCTGGGCCGGAGACTGGAGAGTTGAGGCGGGGCCGGAGGCTGGAGACTTGAGGCGAGGCTCGAGGCTGGAGACTTGAGGCGAGGCTGGAGACTTGAGAATTGACGCGAGGCTGGAGGCTGCAGACTTGTCTGGATGCTGGAGGCTGGAGGCTTGTGGCGAGGCTGGAGTCTGGAGGCTGGAGGCTGGAGACCTGAGACTTGAGACATGGCCGTAGGCTGGAGAGCTGAGGCGAGGCCCTAGACTGGAGACTTGAGGCGAGCCCGGAGGCTGGATACTTGAGGCGCGGCTCGAGGCTGGAGACTTGAGGCCAGGATGGAGGCTGGAGGCCGGAGACTTGAGGCGAGGCTGGAGGCTGGATACTTGAGGCGAGGCTGGAGGCTAGAGGCTGGAAACTTGAGGCGAGGCTGACAGCTGGAGACGGGGCCGGAGGCTGGAGGCTGAAGACTTCAGGCGAGGCTGGAGGCTGGAGGCTAGAGACTTGTGGCGTGGCAGGAGGCTGTATGCTGGAGACTTGAGACTTGATGCGAGGCTGGAGACTTCAGGATAGGCTGGAGGTTGGAGACTTCAGGCGAGGCTGGATGCTGGAGGCTGGAGACTTGTGGCGAGGCTGGAGGCTGGAGGCTGAAGACTTGAGACTTGAGGCGAGGCTGGAGGCTGGAGGCTGGAGGCTGGAGACTTCAGGCGAGGCTAGAGTCTTCAGGAGTGGCTGGAGGCTGGAGACTTCGGGCGAGGCTGGAGGCTGGAGGCTGGAGACTTGTGGCGAGGTAGGAGGCTGTAGGCTGGAGACTTGAGACTTGAGGCGAGGCTGGAGACTTCAGGCGAGGCTGGAGGCTGGAGACTTGAGCCTTGAGGCGAGGCCGGAGGCTAGAGAATTGTGGCGAGGCCGGTGGCTGGAGACTTAAGGTGAGGCCAGTGGCTGGAGTCTTGAGGCTGGAGACTTGAGGTGAGGCTGGAGACTTGAGGCGAGGCTGGAGGCTGGAGTCTTGAGGCGTGGCTGGAGATTTAAGGCAAGGCTGGAGGCTGGAGACTTGAGGCGAGGCTAGAGGTTGGAGGCTGTAGACTTGAGGAGAGGCTAGAGGCTGGAGGTTGGAGACTTGAGGCGAGGCGAGAGGCTGGAGGCTGGAGACTTGAAGCGAGGCTAGAGGCTGGAGACTGGAGACGAGGCGAGGCCCGAGGCTGAAGACTTGAGGCGAGGCACGAGGCTGCAGTCTTGAGGCAAGGCTGGAGGCTGCTGACTTGAGGCGAGGCTGGAGTCTGGAGGCTGGAGACTTGAGGCGAGGCACGAGGCTGGATGCTTGAGGCCAAGCTCGAGGTTGGAGACGAGGCGAGTCTGGAGGCTGGAGACTTGAGGTGAGGCTAGAGGCTGGAGACTTGAGGTGAGGCTGGAGGCTGGAGGCTGGAGACGTGTGGCGATGCTGGAGACTGGAGGCTGGAAACTTGAGGCGAGGTTGGAGGCGGGAGGCCGGAAACTTGAGGCAAGACTGGAGTCTGGAGACTTGAGACGAGGCTGGAGGCTGGAGACTTGAGGCGTGATTCGAGGCTGGAGACCTGAAGCGTGGCTCGGGGCTGGAGACTTGATGCGTGGCTCGAGGCTGGTGACTTGAGGCGAGGCTCGAGTCTGGAGACTTGAGGCGAAGCTGGAGGCTGGAGGAAGGGCTGATGCTCGAGGCAGGGCTGAGGCTGGAGGCTTCAGGGGAGGCTGGAGGATGGAGACATGCGGCGAGGCTGGAAGCTGGAAGCTGGAGACTTGAGCCTTGTGGCCAGGCCGGCGGCTAGAGAGTTCAGGCGAGGCTGGAGACTGGAGACTTGAGGTGAGGCTAGAGGCTGGAGACCTGAGGCGAGGCTGGAGGCTGGAGGCTGGAAACGAGGCGAGGCTGGAGGCTGGAGACTGGAGACTGGAGGCGTGGCTCGCGGCTGGAGACTCGAGGCGTGGCTCGCGGCTGGAGACTCGAGGCGACGCTCGCGGCTGGAGACTTGAGGCCAGACATTTGAGACTTGAGACTTGAGACTTCAGGTGAGGCTGGATGCTGGAGGATGGAGACGTATGGCGAGGCTGGAGGCTGGAGACGAGGCTGGAGGCTGGAAGCGAGGCTGCAGGCTGGAGACTGGAGACTTGAGGCGATGCTAGAGGCTGGAAATTTGAGGCGAGGCAAGAGCTGGAGGCTGGAGACTTGAGACTTGAGACGAGGCTGGAGAATGGGGACTTGAGGCTAGGCTAGAGCCTGGAGACTTGAGGCGAGGCTGGAGTCTGGGGACTTGAGGTGAGGCTGGAGGCTGGAGGCTGGAGACTTGAGGCGATGCTGGAGGCTGGAGACTTGAGGCGAGGCTGGAGGCTGGAGGCTGGAAACTTGCGGAGAGGTTGGAGGCTGGAGACTTGAGACTTGAGACGAGGCTGGAGGATGGAGACTTGAGGCGAGGCTAGAGGCTGGAGGCTGGAGACTTGAGGCGAGGCTGGAGACTGGAGACTTAAGGCGAGGCTCGAGGCTGGAGACTGGAGAATTGAGGCGAGGCTGGAGGCTGGAGGAAGGGCTGATGCTCGAGGCAGGGCTGAGGCTGGAGGCTTCAGGGGAGGCTGGAGGATGGAGACATGCGGCGAGGCTGGAAGCTGGAAGCTGGAGACTTGAGCCTTGTGGCCAGGCCGGCGGCTAGAGAGTTCAGGCGAGGCTGGAGACTGGAGACTTGAGGTGAGGCTAGAGGCTGGAGACCTGAGGCGAGGCTGGAGGCTGGAGGCTGGAAACGAGGCGAGGCTGGAGGCTGGAGACTGGAGACTGGAGGCGTGGCTCGCGGCTGGAGACTCGAGGCGTGGCTCGCGGCTGGAGACTCGAGGCGACGCTCGCGGCTGGAGACTTGAGGCCAGACATTTGAGACTTGAGACTTGAGACTTCAGGTGAGGCTGGATGCTGGAGGATGGAGACTTATGGCGAGGCTGGAGGCTGGAGACGAGGCTGGAGGCTGGAAGCGAGGCTGCAGGCTGGAGACTGGAGACTTGAGGCGATGCTAGAGGCTGGAAATTTGAGGCGAGGCAAGAGCTGGAGGCTGGAGACTTGAGACTTGAGACGAGGCTGGAGAATGGGGACTTGAGGCTAGGCTAGAGCCTGGAGACTTGAGGCGAGGCTGGAGTCTGGGGACTTGAGGTGAGGCTGGAGGCTGGAGGCTGGAGACTTGAGGCGATGCTGGAGGCTGGAGGCTGGAGACTTGAGGCGAGGCTGGAGGCTGGAGGCTGGAAACTTGCGGAGAGGTTGGAGGCTGGAGACTTGAGACTTGAGACGAGGCTGGAGGATGGAGACTTGAGGCGAGGCTAGAGGCTGGAGGCTGGAGACTTGAGGCGAGGCTGGAGACTGGAGACTTAAGGCGAGGCTCGAGGCTGGAGACTGGAGAATTGAGGCGAGGCTGGAGGCTGGAGAATTGAGGCGAGGCTGGAGGATGGAGACGTGAGGCGAGGCTGGAGGCTGGAGTCGAGGTTGGAGCTGAGGTTGATGGCTGGAGGCTGGAGACTTGAGGCGAGGCTAGAGGCTATAGGCTGGAGACTTGAGGTGAGGCTGGAGGCTGGAGACTTGAGGCGATGCTGGAGGCTGGAGGCTGGAGACTTGAGGCGTGGCTCGAGGCTGGTGACTTGAGGCGAGGCTCGAGGCTGGTGACTTGAGGCGTGGCTCGAGGCTGGAGACTTGAGGCGTGGCTCGAGGCTGGTGACTTGAGGCGAGGCTCGAGGCTGGAGACGAGGCGAGACTAGAGGCTGGAGGATTCAGGAGAGGGTCGAGTGTTGAGGCTATGCAGGAGGCTGGAGACGAGGCTGGAGGCTGGAGGCGAGGCTCGTGGCTGGAGGCTGGAGACTTGAGGTGGGGCTTGAGGTTGGAGACTTGAGGCGAGGCTGGAGGCTGGAGACTTAGAACATAGAACATAGAATAGTACAGCACAGTTCAGGCCCTTCGGCCCACAATGTTGTGCTGACCCTCACACCCTGCCTCCCATATAAGCCCCCACCTTTAATTCCTCCATATACCTGTCTAGTAGATTCTTAAACTTCACTAGTGTATCTTCCTCCACCAGTGACTCAGGCAGTGCATTCCCCGCATCAACCACTCTCTGAGTGAAAAACTTTCCTCTAATATCCCCCTTGAACTTCCCACCCCTTACCTTAAAGCCATGTCCTCTTGTATTGAGCAGTGGTGCCCTGGGGAAGAGGCGCTGGCTATCCACTTAATCTATTCCTCTTATTATCTTGAACACATCTATCATGTCTCCTCTCATCCTCCTTCTCTCCAAAGAGTAAAGCCCGAGCTCCCTTAATCTCTGATCATAATGCATACTATCTAAACCAGGCAGCATCCTGGTAAATCTCCTCTGTACTCTTTCCAATGCTTCCACATCCTTCCTACAGTGAGGTGACCAGGACTGAGACTTGATGCGAGACGAGGCTGGAGGCTTGAAACTTGTGGTGAGGCTCGAGGCTGGAGACTTGAGGCGAGGCTCGAGGCTGGAGACTTGAGGCGAGGCTGGAGGCTGGAGACTTGAGCCTTGAGGCGAGGCCGGAGGCTAGAGAGTTGAGGCGAGGCTGGAGACTGGAGATTTGAGGCGAGGCAGGAGGCTGGAGACTTTAGGCGAGGCACGAGGCTGGAGACTTGAGGCAAGGCTGGAGGCTGGAGACTTGAGGCGAGGCTGGAGTCTAGAGGCTGGAGACTTGAGGTGAGGATGGAGACTTGAGGCGAGGCTGGGACTGAAGTCTTGAGGCGAGGTTGGAGGCTGGAGACGAGGCGAGGCTAGAGGCTGGAGGCTGGAGACTTGAGGCGAGTCTAGAGGCTGGAGGCTGGAGATTCGAGGCGAGGCTGGAGACTGAAGATTCGAGGCGTGGCTCGCGGCTGGAGATTCGAGGCGACGCTCGCGGCTGGAGACTTGAGGCCGGACACTTGAGACTTGAGACTTGAGACTTGAGGCGAGGCTGGATGCTGGAGGCTGGAGACTTGAGGCGGGGCTGGAAACTCGAGGCGAGGCTGGAGACTTGAGACTTGAGGCGAGGCTGCAGGCTGGAGGCTGGATACTTGAGGCGATGCTAGAGGCTGGAAACTTGAGGCGAGGCTAGAGGCTGAAGGCTGGAGACTTGAGGCTTGAGACGAGGCTGGAGGATGGGGACTTGAGGCTAGGCTAGAGCCTGGAGACTTGAGGCGAGGCTGGAGTCTAGAGGCTGGAGACTTGAGGTGAGGATGGAGACTTGAGGTGAGGCTGGAGGCTGGAGACTTGAGCCTTGAGGCGAGGCCGGAGGCTAGAGAGTTGAGGCGAGGCTGGAGACTGGAGACTTGAGGCGAGGCAGGAGGCTGGAGACTTTAGGCGAGGCACGAGGCTGAAGACTTGAGGCAAGCCTGGAGGCTGGAGACGAGGCGAGGCTGGAGTCTAGAGGCTGGAGACTTGAGGTGAGGATGGAGACTTGAGGCGAGGCTGGGAATGGAGTCTTGAGGCGAGTCTGGAGGCTGGAGACTTGAGGCGAGGCTAGAGGCTGGAGGCTGGAGACGAGGCGAGGCTCGAGGCTGGAGACTTGAGGTGAGGCTCGAGGTTGGAGTCTTGAGGCGAGGCTCGAGGCTGGAGACGAGGCGAGGCACAAGGCTGGAGACTTGAGGCGAGGCTGGAGGCTGGATACTTGAGCCTTGAGGCGAGGCCGGAGGATAGAGAGTTGAGGCGAGGCTAGAGCCTGGAGACGTGAGGCGAGGCAGGAGGATGGAGACTTTAGGCGAGGCACGAGGCTGGAGACTTGAGTCAAGCCTGGAGGCTGGAGACTTGAGGCGAGGCTGGAGGCTGGAGACTTGAGCCTTGAGGCGAGGCCGGAGGCTAGAGAGTTGAGGCGAGGCTGGAGACTGGAGATTTGAGGCGAGGCAGGAGGCTGGAGACTTTAGGCGAGGCACGAGGCTGGAGACTTGAGGCAAGCCTGGAGGTTGGAGACTTGAGGCGAGGCTGGAGTCTAGAGGCTGGAGACTTGAGGTGAGGATGGAGACTTGAGGCGAGGCTGGGACTGGAGTCTTGAGGCGAGACTGGAGGCTGGAGACTTGAGGCGAGGCTAGAGGCTGGAGGCTGGAGACTCGAGGCAAGGCTGGAGACTTGAGATTAGAGGCGAGGCTGCAGGCTGGAGACGAGGCTGGAGGCTGGAAGCGAGGCTGCAGGCTGGAGGCTGGAGACTTGAGGCGATGCTAGAGGCTGGAATCTTGAGGTGAGGCTAGAGGCTGGAGGATGGAGACTTGAGACTTGAGACGAGGCTGGAGGATGGGGACTTGAGGCTAGGCTAGTGCCTGGAGACTTGAGGCGAGGCTGGAGGCTGGGGACTTGAGGTGAGGCTGGAGGCTGGAGACTTGAGGCGATGCTGGAGGCTGGAGGCTGGAGACGAGGCTAGGCTGGAGGCTGGAGGCTGGAAACTTGTGGCGAGGCTGGAGTCTGGAGACTTGAGGCGAGGCTAGAGACTAGAGGCTGGAGACTTGAGACGAGGCTGGAGGCTGGAGACGAGGCGAGGCTAGAATCTGGAAACTTCAGCCGAGGCTAGAGACTGGAGTCTGGAGACTTGAGGCGAGGCTGGAGGCTGGAGACTTGAGGCGATGCTAGAGGATGGAAACTTGAGGTGAGGCTAGAGGCTGGAGGCTGGAGACTTGAGACTTGAGACGAGGCTGGAGGATGGGGACTTGAGGCTAGGCTAGCGCCTGGAGACTTGAGGCGAGGCTGGAGACTGGGGACTCGAGGTGAGGCTGGAGGCTGGAGGCTGGAGACGAGGCTAGGCTGGAGGCTGGAGGCTGGAAACTTGAGGCGAGGTTGGAGGCTGGAGGCTGGAAACTTGAAGCGAGGCTGGAGTCTGGAGACTTGAGGCGAGGCTAGAGGCTAGAGGCTGGAGACTTGAGGCGAGGCTAGAGGCTAGAGGCTGGAGACTTGAGACGAGGCTGGAGGCTGGAGACTTGAGGCGAGGCTAGAATCTGGAAACTTCAGCCGAGGCTAGAGGCTGGAGTCTGGAGACTTGAGGCGAGGCTGGAGGCTGGAGACTTGAGACTTGAGACGAGGCTGGAGGCTGGAGGATGGAGACTTGAGGTGAGGCTAGAGGCTGGAGACTTCAGGCGAGGCTGGAGGCTAGAGACTTGAGGTGAGGCTGGAGGCTGGAGGCTGGAGACTTGAGGTGGGGCTAGAGGCTGGAAACTTGAGGCGAGGCTAGAGGCTGGAAGCTGGAGACGAGGCGAGGCTAGAGGCTGGAAGCTGGAGACGAGGCGAGGCTAGAGGCTGGAGGCTGGAGACAAGGCGAGGCTGGAGACTGGAAGCTTGGGGGAAGGTTGGAGACTGGAGATTTGAGGCGAGCCTCGAGGCTGGAGACGAGGCGAGGCTTGAGGCTGGAGACTTGGGGCGAGTCTCGAGGCTGGAGACTTGAGGCGAGGCTCGAGGCTAGAGACTGGAGAATTGAGACTTGAGGCAAGGCTGGAGGCTGGAGACTTGAGGCGAGCCCGGAGGCTAGAGATTTGAGGCAAGGCTGGAAGCTGGAGATTTGAGGTGAGGCTGGAGGTTGGAGGCTGGAGAGTTGAGGCGAGGCTGTAGGCTGGAGACTTAGAACATAGAACATAGAATAGTGCAGCACAGTACAGGCCCTTTGACCCACAATGTTGTGCCAATCCTCAAACCCTGCGTCCCATATAAGCCCTCACCTTAAATTCTTCCATATTCCTGTCTAGTAGTCTCTTAAACTTCACTCGTGTATCTGCCTCCACCACTAACTCAGCCTGTGCATTCTACACACCAACCACTCTCTGAGTAAAAAACCTTCCTCTAATATCCCCCTTGAACTTCCCACCCCTTACCTTAAAGCCTTGTCCTCTTGTATTGAGCAGTGGTGCCCTGGGGAAGAGGCGCTGGCTATCCACTCTATTTATTCCTCTTATTATCTTGAACACCTCTATCCTGCCTCCTCTCATCCTCCTTCCCTCCAAAGCTTAAAGCCCTAGCTCCCTTAATCTCTGATCATAATGCATACCTTCTAAACCAGGCAGCATCCTGGTAAATCTTCTATGTACTCTTTCCAATGCTTCCACATCCTTCCTATAGTGAGGTGACCAGGCTTGAGACTTGAGGCGAGGTGAGGCTAGAGGCTTGAGACTTGAGGCGTGGTGAGGCTGGAGGCTTGAGACTTGAGGCGAGGCTTGAGGCTTGAGGCGAGGCCAGGCTGGAGGCTTGAGACTTGAGGTGAGGCTGGAGGCTGGAGGCTGGAGGCTTGAGACTTGAGGCGAGGCTGGAGGCTGGAGGCTTGAGACGAGGCGAGGCTGGAGGCTGGAGGCTTGAGACTTGAAGCAAGGCATGGTGGGAGGCTTGAGATTTGAGGTGAGGTGAGGTGAGGCTGGAGGCTGGACACTTGAGACTTGAGACTTGAGACTTGAGATGAGGCTGGAGGCTTGGCAGGCTCCTCTTGTGCAGGGCGCGGTTCACATGGGCAGAGCACGGATCACCACCCGACCGAGGCAAGGGTCAGGAAGGGACAGAACCAACCACAGGTAACGGCAAGATGGCCTGGCTTACCTGGGCTGAGGCAAGGGACAGGAAGGGAGCTAGGTACAGGGTGGCTCCAGGACAAGACTGCAGTCGAGATGAGGTGAGAGTTACCAGCAAGACAAGGCAAGGCTCCAGGCAATGCAAGGCGAGACAAGAACTTCAGGCGAGGCGAGAGTTACCAGCAAGACAAGGCAGGGCTTCAGGCGAGGAAACAGAAGGCAGAGCAAGGGATACAAGGAGAAAGGACAAGAACAATCCAGCAGCACACCTGTGTCTCTGGAGGTATTTATGCAACCAGCCCTAACAGGCATCAGCTGCCTTAATTAGTGCTTAACAGGAACAGAAACAGGGTAGGCAGGAAAACCTGATTCAAGGGTCGATGGACCGGACCGTGAACCGGAATACGGACTTCACGGACCGGACCATAACATAGGCAGACTTTCACTAATGGCAGAGAATACCAGCTGTCGCCCTCGCTTGGCTGATGAATCGGTAATACTCTACGCTGAACAGCGCATGGAAAAAGCTCTCTGATAAAGAAAGGAAGCAATGTGTTCTGTGTTCTCCACTTTAGTGTCCATATCGAAGGGTGGTTTGGCAGTTCAACCTTTCTGGCTGAGTTTCAAAGACAAAGCTGCTGAAATTTAAATATAATGAATCAAAAGAGAACTTCTGGCACTGTCATACCTGTTACAGATGTATCTACTCATAGCAAAACCATAAACTTGACCAATATCCTTACACTATTTTACTTGTTACAAATGTATCTCTCCATCTCAACAATTCACCAGTCCTTACACTATTATACCTGTTACTGACATATCTCTCCATATGTACGATTGACCATTATCCTTACACCATTATACTTGTTGCTGACATATTTCTGCATATCCACACCATACGTCTGACCAGTCCTTACACCATTATACCTGTTGCAGACGTATGTACCCATATCAACACCGAATGACTGAGCTCTGTCATTTACCTTTTACAGGTATCTACCCATATCAACACTATACAGTTAACCACTCTCACTCAATGTCAGTAATACCGAGGAACTGATCATTGGCTACAGGAGGAGGGAACCAGAGGTCCATTAGTTAAGCCTCATCAGGGGATCTGAGGTGGAGAGGGTGAGAATCTTGGTATTATCATTTCAGAGGATCTGTCCTGGGTCCAGCACAGAGCTGCCATAACAAAGAGGGCACAGCAGTCCTGTGTTATCTTAGATGTTTGGGAAGATTTGGCATGTCATCTAAAATTTTGACGAACTACTGTAGATACGTCATGCAGAGTATATTGACTGGTAGTAGAAATATCAATGCCCTTGAATGAAAAATCCTACAAGAAGTAGTAGGTATGACCCAGCCCGTCATAGCCAAAGCCCTCCCCACCATTGGACGCATCTACATGGAATGCAGTTGCAGAAAAGCAGCATTCATCATCAAGAAGCATCATCATCCAGGCAAAGGTCTCTTCTCACAGTTGGCGTCAAGAAGAAGGCGCAAGACCGTCAGGACTCACACCACCAAGTTCAGGAACAGTTATTACCCTTCAACCATCAGGCTTTATAACCAGAGGGGATAATATTACTCGACTTCACTCACTCCAAATCTGAACTAACTGCATAACATATGGTCTCACTTAGATGCATTCTACAAATGGTGTTCTAGTTATTTACTGCTTATTAATTAATTAATTGATTTATTATTATTACTATTATTATTACTATTATTATTTGTTTTTTTTTCCTTTTTGTATTTGCTCGGTTTGTTGTATTTTGCATGCTGGTTGTTTGTTCATTGCTGTGTGTTTTCACTGATTATACTATGTTTTGTTGTACACACTGTGAATGCCTGCAAGAAAATGAACCTCAGGGTTGGATCTGATGATATATATGTATTTTGATAATAAATTTAATCTCAACATTGAACTGAGTATTTATTGATTTAGTAACACAGCTCTGAGTAGGCCTTTCCACCCTTGTATCAACTGAGAAGCCTGATTAACTCTAACAAGATCATTGGACATTTAACCTTCTAACCATCTGGTCTTTGGACTGTACGAGGAAACCAGATCTCCAGGGGAAAACCCATGCATTCCTTGGGGAGAACGTACAAATTCCTGACAGAACAGTGCTGGAATTTAATTCCATCCAGTACAAGGCAGCCCACATGATTGGTACTTCTTCCACATACATTCAAGCCCTTCACCATTGACAAACAGCTGTAGCAGTGTGTACTATCCACAAGATGCACTGCAACAACACAACAAAGTTCCTAACACAGCACCTTCCAGACCCACGACCACAACAATCTAGAAGGACGAGAACAGCGGATACCTGGGAACACTGCCACTTGGAAATCCCCCTCCAAGTCACTCATCATCTTGATTTGGAAACATATCGCTGTTCCTTTATTGTTGCTGGGTCAAAATCATAGAATTCCCTCCCTAACAACACTGTGGGTGCAGCGATTCAAGAAGGCAGCTCATCACCACCTTCTCAAGGGAAACTAGGGAATGGCAATAATAAATGGTTTAGCTGGCGATACCCACATCCCGTAACTGAATAGGCAAGGATGTGATCGGTAGGTGGGAAGCCTTCAAAGGAGAAACCTTGAGAGTGCAGAATTTGTATGTTCCTGTCAGGATTAAAGGCAAAGTGAATAGGAATAAGGAACCTTGGTTCTCAAGGGATATTGCAACTCTGATAAAGAAGTGGGAGTTGTATGACATATATTGGAAGCAGGGAGTAAATAAGGTGCTTGAGGAGTATAAGAAGTGCAAGAAAATACTTAAGAAAGAAATCAGGAGTGCTAAAAGAAGACATAAGGTTGCCTTGGCAGTCAAAGTGAAGGATAATCCAAAGAGCTTTTACAGGTATATTAAGAGCAAAAGGATTGTAAGGGATAAAATTGGTCCTCTTGAAGATCAGAGTGGTCGGCTATGTGCGGAACCAAAGGAAATGGGGGAGATCTTAAATAGGCTTTTTGCGTCTGTATTTACGAAGGAAACTGGTATGAAGTCTATGGAATTAAGGGAAACAAGTAGTGAGATCATGGAAACTGTACAGATCGAAAAGGAGGAGGTTCTTGCTATCTTGAGGAAAATTAAAGTGGATAAATCCCTGGGACCTGACAGGGTGTTCCCTCGGACCTTGAAGGAGACTACTGTTGAAATTGCAGGGGTCCTGGCAGAAATATTTAAAATGTCGCTGTCTACAGGTGAGGTGCCGGAGGATTGGAGAGAGGCTCATGTTGTTCCGTTGTTTAAAAAAGGATTGAAAAGTAATCCGGAAAATTATAGGCCGGTAAATTTAACGTCGGTAGTAGGTAAGTTAATGAAGGGAGTACTAGAAGACAGAATCTGCAAGCATTTGGAAAGACAGGGACCTATTAGGGAGAGTCAACATGGCTTTGTGCGTGGTAGGTCATGTTTGACCAATCTATTGGAGTTTTTCGAGGAGTTTACCAGGAAAGTGGATGAAGGGAAGGCAGTGGATGTTGTCTACATGGACTTCAGTAAGGCCTTTGACAAGGTCCCGCATGGGAGGTTAGTTAGGAAAATTCAGTCGCTAGGTATACATGGAGAGGTGGTAAATTGGATTAGACATTGGCTCAATGGAAGAAGCCAAAGAGCGGTAGTAGAGAGTTGCTTCTCTGAGTGGAAGCCTGTGACTAGTGGTGTGCCACAGGGATCAATGCTGGGTCCATTGTTATTTGTCATCTATATCAATGATCTGGATGATAATGTGGTAAATTGGATCAGCAAATTTGCTGATGATACAAAGATTGGAGGTGTAGTAGACAGTGAGGAAGGTTTCCAGAGCCTGCAGAGGGACTTGGACCAGCTGGAAAAATGGGCTGAAAAATGGCAGATGGAGTTTAATACTGACAAGTGTGAGGTATTGCACGTTGGAAGGACAAACCGAGGTAGAACATACATGGTTAATGGTAAGGCATTGAGGAATGCAGTGGAACAGAGGGATCTGGGAATACAGATACAAAATTGCCTAAAAGTGGCGTCACAGGTAGATAGGGTCGTAAAGAGAGCTTTTGGTACATTGGCCTTTATTAATCAAAGTATTGAGTATAAGAGCTGGAATGTTATGATGAGGTTGTATAAAGCATTGGTGAGGCCGAATCTGGAGTATTGTGTTCAATTTTGGTCACCAAATTACAGGAAGGATATAAATAAGGTTGAAAGAGTGCAGAGAAGGTTTACAAGGATGTTGCCGGGACTTGAGAAACTCAGTTACGGAGAAAGGTTGAATAGGTTAGGACTTTATTCCCTGGAGTGTAGAAGAATGAGGGGAGATTTGATAAAGATATATAAAATTATGATGGGTATAGATAAAGTGAATGCAAGCAGGCTTTTTCCACTGAGGCAAGGGGAGGAAAAAACCAGAGGACATGGGTTAAGGGTGAGGGAGGAAAAGTTTAAAGGGAACATTCGGGGGGGCTTCTTCACACAGAGAGTGGTGGGAGTATGGAATGAGCTGCCAGGCGAGGTGGTAGATGTGGGTTCTTTTTTAACATTTAAAAATATATTGGACAGATACGTGAATGGGAGGTGTATGGAGGGATATGGTCCGTGTGCAGGTCAGTGGGACTAGGCAGAAAATGGTTCGGCACAGCCAAGAAGGGCCAAAAGGCCTGTTTCTGTGCTGTAGTTTCTATGGTTCTATGGTTCTAAATAAAAAAAATGTACTGATATGCATGTACAGTGTGTACTGTACTGACCTATATGAACAGTGTGCTCATTGTAGACTGTAATGCACTTATCTTTATGTAGAGTGGGCACAATGCTCTGTGTAATGTACTGATCTGCATGGACAGTGTGCACCTTGCTGTGTGTAAAGTACTGATATGTATGAACAGTGTGGTCAATGCAGTGCAATCTACTGATCTGTATGAACTATGTGCACAATATAGAGTGTAATGTCTGATGGCTATTTACAGTATGCACCTTCATTGTGTAATATGCTAATCTGTATTAAACAGTGAGCACATTGCAGGTGTGTAATGTTCCAATGTCATTGAACTATATGCACATTTCAGTGAGCAACAAACTGATCTGGATGAACAGTTTGCTCATTGCAGTGTTATATACTGATCTGTATGAACATTGTGCCCATTGCAGCATGATATACAGAACTGCATGAACAATGTGTGCATTTAATTGATCTGTATATACAGTGTGTTATGTGCTGATCTTTATAAACACTGCACAAGGCATGATTTGCATTGTGTCTTGGTGCATTTGCCAAGTAAACTCATTGTTTTAGCATATTCAAGGAACATAAATTGCATCTATAGAATCTTAGCGGGCACAAATGTGGATAAAACTTCAGAGCTTCACATTGGCAAAGACAATAGAGCTGCATGCTCATGGCCTCAGAAAACTCAGCTCAATCCCAGCCTACGTTGCTCTGTGCTACATACAGTGCCCATAACAAATTCCCACCCACCCTTGGAAATCTTCACATGTTTTAGTTTTACAACATTGAATCACAGTGGAATTAGTTTGGCTTTTTTAAACACTGATCAACAGAAAAATTATCAAAGTGAAATCAGATATCTCTAAAGTGATCTAAGGTAATTACAAATATAAAACACTAAATAATTGATTGCATAAGTATTCACCCCCTTTAATATGACACCATCGAATTATCACTGCTGCAGCCAATTGGTTTTAGAAGTCACCTAGTTAGTTAAATAGAGATCACCATACGTAGTCAAGGTGTTTCAATTGATTGTAGTAAAAATACATCTGTATCTGGAAGGCCCAACTGCTGGTGAGTCAGCATCCTAGCAGAAACTATACCATGATGACAAAAGAACACTCCAAGCAACTCCATAAAAAGATTATTGAAAAAAACAAGTCAGGAGATGGATACAAAAACATTTCCAAGTCACTGACTATTCTTTGGAGTACACTTAAGTTAATCATCAAGAAATGGAAACAATATGGCTCAGCTGTAAACCTGCCTAAATTAGGCTGTCCTCAAAAACTGAATGACAGCGCAAGAAGGAGATAAATGAGCGAGGCCACTGAGAGATCTATGACAACTCTGGAGGAATTACAAGCTTCAGTGGCTGAGATGGGAGAGGCTGTGCATACAACAACAGTTGCCCAGGTGCTTCACCAGTTGCAGTTTTATGGGGCAATGGCAAAGAGAAAGCAACTGTTGAAAAAAATCTTGCATGAAATCTTGGCCAGAGTTTGCCATAAGGCACGTGGGAGACTGAAGTCAGCTGGAAGAAGGTTCTATGGTCTGATGAAACCAAAATTGAAAGTTTGGCCATCAGACTAAACACTATATTTGGCATAAGCAAAACACCACTCATCAAAAACGCATCATCCCTACCATGAAACAAGATGGTAGCTGTGTTTTGCTGTGGAGATGCTTCACTACAGCAGGCCCTGGAAGGCTTGTGAAGGTAGAGTGTAAAATGAGTGCAGCAAAATACGGAAAAATCCAGGAGGGAAAACCTGATGCAGTCTACAAGACAACTGTGACTTGGGAGAAGATCTGTTTTCCAACAAGACAATGATGTCAAGCATAATGCCAAAGCTACACATAAATGGCTTAAAAACAACAAAGTTTATGTCTTGGAGTGGCCAGGTCAGAGTCCAGACCTCAATCCAATTGAGAAGTTGTGTCTGGACTTGAAAAGGGCTGTTCACTCATGATCCCCATGCAATCTGACAGAGCTTGAGTAGAATGGGGAAAAATTGCAGTGTCCAGATGTGCAAAACTGAGAGAGTCCTATCCACACAGACTCAAGGCTGGGTCCAGCCCGAAACATTGACTGATCATTTTCACAGATGCTGCCGAGCCTGCTGAGTTCCTCCAGCATGTTGTGAGCAAAGCTGTAATTGCTGCCTACAGTGCATCTACTAAATACTGACTTGAAGGAGGTGAATATTTATGCAATCATTTATTTTGTGGTTGATATTTGTAATTAATTTAGATCACTTTGTAGAGACCTGTTTTCACTTTGACACGAAAGAGTCACTTTGCAGCTGCATCCAATGTTACCAAGAAATTTGTGCCCATGAATGGCCAGCAAAATGCACATGAATCCTCTGCCAGAGCATTGCCGGTCATTCCAAGCAATGGAGAGACACTGCTTTTGGCATCTTCTAGATGTGTTGGCATCCCAAACAGTGCATGGCAAGCTGTGTGATATGCTGATCTATCCCCGGGCACCAGACAATGCTTTGTGACAATGCATTCATTTTTACCACACCTATGGAAGATGACTGGCATATAGCTTCTCCGACACTTAAGTTCTCAGTTTGAATAGTACAGCACCTTTTAATGCCCACATAAGGCAACTCCATTAAGGGCATGTTCATCCTGGTGCTGGTAAAAATGGGGGAAATGGAATATCTGCTGAATATTCTAGCCATTTTACTTTATACTTTACTGTCGCCAAACAATTGATACTAGAGTGTACAATCATCACAGCGATATTAGGTTCTGCACTTTGCATTCCCTGGAGTACAAGTCAATAGTAAATATTAAAAATTTAAATTAGAAATCATAAATAGAAAATAGAAAGAGGAAAGTAAGTTCATGCAAAAAAACCAAGAGGCAGGCCCGGATGTTTGGAGGGTACGGCCCAGATCCCAGTCAGGATCCGTTCAGCAGTCTTATCACAGTTGGAAAGAAGCTGTTCCCAAATCTGGCCGTATGAGTCTTCAAGATCCTGTAGACCTGAGACAGTGTGGGGTCTTTTCTGGTTTCTGTTTGGATTATTTCTGCGGTAATAGGGAGACTTCCGATTTGCATTAGGAAGAATACATCGAGAGGTGTTTCATTTTCTGTAAATTTTTCTGGTATTTCCTTTTCCAAGGGTAAATGGAACAATCCATCAGCATTTCCACAATCAGCCATCCTCTTGAACTTGATGTTGTAATTATGCCCTCCGAGAAACAGAGCCCTTCTCTGCATACATACAGGGTGCTGTTGGTGTAACAGCCTTCGGTGGATGAGAATGGACACTCGTGGGTGATGATCAGTAATGAGGGTAAAATCTTTACCATAAAAGTACTAGTTGAAATCCTTTACACCCGAAACCAACTCAAGGCATCTCTGACAATCTGTGCATTTTTATTCTCTGCAGCAGTAATGAATGTGCTTCAAAGGCTCTGGGGCATTGCTTCCATCATTCATAATATGTGACGTGACTGCACTTAGACCATAAACTGAGGTGTCAGTCAGAGGCAAGCTTTACTGGTCAATGTGGATCATAATGTGTGAGTACAGTGTTTGATATCACTATTTCCTTTACCTTTTGGAAAGCCACCTCACACTGCGCTGTCCATTGCCATTTCTTCCTGATCGGTAGTAATGAGTTCAAGGAGTGGAGCACAGTAGCCTGGTTTGGCTGGCACCTGTTATATTAATTGACAAATCTTAAAAATGACTGCAACACGTCCTTTGGCCCTGGGGCATCCACCACTGAATGAATTATGTAAGCATCAAAGAATGCCTAATTAAATAATACATTTACAATATTGCTCGAATATTAAATACACAACAGATATCTATTGTAATTCAGTCTTGGATGCCTCAAATACCACTCTCACACCCTGATACACATTGTGCCTCAATGGAAGGGAAACCAGAACTTAATTCCTTCATTGTGAATTGCCACTCTGTTTCCTTCCCACTGACACTCCCTGAGAAGTTGAGCATTTACAACATTTCTGCTGTTTGCTCAATCAGCAAAGATTCTCAGACCACACTCAGTACTAGTATTGGACAACATATGTTTGGGCAATTTGGAGAAGTTGTCTCATAATCTTCAGAACATATTTCAAAGCCTGCAGAAGCATTTGGTAATAGATTGACACATTACGGGCACTGCTGTGAATTTAAGTAGTTAGCTTTATCAAACACAGTTGCATTGACAAGCAAATATGAAAGAAACGGATGATTAATTAAATGACAAAGCTAAATCAATAGCCAATGTAATATGAAGCAAACAGATACACAAATTAGCAGGTAATAGTAAATAGAAGAAAATTAAGTTCAATTTCAAGTTCGTCATTGAACCACACATGTGTATTCAGCTAGAGGAATCAGCGTCCTCCGGGGTCAAATTGCAAGAAAACAGCAACCTTCTGAGTCAACATGCAAGGAAAGAGTGTCTTCTAGAGTCAAAGAGCCAAAGAAGGATCTTGCAGGTTAGTGGATCGAGGAGGAAAGAAGCTGAATGCGATGCTCAGGTTGAGGATGAGTATGGGAGAGGGGTAAGAGAAAGCGTAATGATGCAACAAGGAGAAGGGAAAATCGGGGTTGTAGTGGGAGAGACAAAGCAGTGTAGAGTGTTACAAGAAGTTATAGAAATTGATTTTGACATTATCAGATTAGAAACCACCAAGACAAAATATGCATTGCTCCTTCAGTTGCATCTGGCCGCAATGTGGCAGGAAAGGAAACCACATGAAAATAGGGTTCAACAAATGGATTTCTGCATAAAGTGCTGCCTCATTTGGAAGGACTGTATGCGGCTCAGTATGGTGGTGAGGGTGGTGGTGTAGAGGCCAGTGGAGCCCTTATTATGGTTGCAGGGATGAGACCATAAGACCATAAGTGATAGCAGAATTAGGCCCATCAAGTCTACTCAACAACCTATCAGTGTCAGCCTTAAATACATTGGATGACCTGGCCTCCACATGCATCTGTGGCAACGAATTCCACAGATTTGCTACCATCTGGCTAAAGCAATACATTCCCATCCACATTCTAAATTGGTATCCCTCTATTAGGAGGCTAAGCCTTGTGGTCCAAGACACCTCCACTAGAAGAAACATCCTCTCCACATCCACTCCATCTACACCTTTCAACATTTGATAGTTTTCCATGAGATCTCCCCTTATTCTTCTAAATTCTAGTGAGTACAGGCCCTGAGCCATCAATAACTTCTTCATACCAAGAATCATTTTTGTGAGCCTGCTGTAAACTCTCTCCAATGTCAGTACATCTTTTCTTAGATATGAGGCCCAAAATTGCCCACAATACTTCAAGTGAGGCCTTACCATTTCCTTATAAAGCCTTAACATGGCATCCTTGTTTTTATATTCTCGTCCTCTCGAAATGAACACTAACATTGCATTTGTCTTCTTTACCACCGACTCAGTCAGCAAGTTAACCTTGAGGGAATTCTGCACGAGGACACCAAAGTACTTCCACGCTTTCAGGTTTTAAATTTTCTGCTTGTTTAGACAACAGACTACACTCTTCTTCCTTCTACCAAAGTGCATGAGCGTACAATTCCCAACATTATTCCATCAGCCACTTCTCTGCCCATTCTTTTAAAAGCGGTTCCTAAATCTTTTTATGCCATGGACCCCTATCACTAACTAAGGGGTCCATAGACCCCAGATTGAGAAGCCTTGGTCTATGTCTTTCTTCAGCCTACCTGTTCGCCCAACACTACCTGCTCCTCCACCTATCTTTGTATTATGCACAAATCTGGTCACAAAGCCATGAATTCTGTCATCCAAATAATTAACTTATCACATAAAAACCAGTGGTCCCAACAAAAACCACTGTGGATCACCACTGGTCACTGGCAGCCAACTGGTGGAAAACTTGCCGTTACTTTAGTATTTTGTCTGTTTTTGTTTCTGAGGCTGAGTTGCTAAATGAAACTCAACCCAGCACTGATGGAAAGCATTTAAGGAGACGGCCAGAGTTGAATATGGAGCCACTCCCCATGAGGTTCGGTGCTGATGCTAGTACACCACCAGTGAGCGAGCTAACCAATTCCCACACATTGCCTGCTGCCAATCAGCCACTCATCTAGTATCTTTCCTGTAATACCATGGGATCTTATATTGTTGAACAGTATCATGTGCAGCACCTTGTCAAAGGCCTTCTGAAAATCCAAGTACACAACAACTATCAACTCTCCTTTATCTATCTTGCTTGTTATTTTCTCAAAGAATTCCAACAAATTTTTCAGGCAAGATTTTTACTAAAGGAAACCTTCCTGAATTTGGTTTATTTTGTCATGTGTCTCCAAGTACCCCGAGACCTCATCCTTAACAATTGACTCTAATATCTTCCCAGCAATGGAGGTCAGGCTAACTGATTTACGATATCCTTTCTTTTGCCTCCCTTCTTTTTTGAAGAGTGGATTGACATTTGCAATTTTCATGTCTTCTGGAACCATGCCGGGATCTTATTGATTCTTGAAAGATAATTACTAATGATTCCACAATCTCTTCAGCTATCTTTCAGAACCCTGATGTAGTCCATCTGGTCCAGGTGTGTCAGGGTGCTGGAGCAGGGATCCAATTGCAGATCCAGTACTCTGCACACAGTGATATTAATTGAGTAACAAACCCTGAGGTGCAAACATAGTTGGCAGAAATCAAAACATCCAGAAAAATCCAAAAACCAGAATTGGGAAACATGCAGAGCCGATATTCAGACGGACAGTAGAGATATGAATGCTGGAAAGGCTGAGGAAAATTCACTGGCATAGGACTAAAATACACTGAGCAATAAACAGAGAGGCAGATGATAGGTGGAGCACAATGAGACGCGAGTAGCAGCAAAAGAAGTAATAATGAGAAACAGGTGAGATGCGGAGTATTTAGTAATACAGGGGCCGGAGTAGAGGAGTGGGGACTGAAGCACATGAGGCATGAAAACAAACAAAAGCCCATGGCAATACAAAAACAGAGAATGACGGCTAGGGAAAAACACACAAAAAGACAGAATTCAACTCGCACAGGTGATTTTTCTAACTTCAGACGTTTTAGCTTTCCAAGCACCTTCTCCCTAGTAATAGCAACTGCACTCACTTCTGCCTCCTGACACTCTCAAGCTTCCAGCATATTGCCATTGTCTGTGACAGTCAAGAAAGATGCCAAATGCTTATTCAGTTCATTTGCCATTTCCTCGTCCCCATTACTACATCTCCAGCATTATTCTCCGGCAGTCCAATATCTACCCCCACCTTTCTTTTACTCTTTATATAAACTCTTTGATATTATTGGCTCACTTACCTTCATATTTTATCTCTTCCCTCCTTATGGCTTGCTTAGTTGTCTTCTGATGGTTTTGAAAAGTTTCCCAATCCTCCAACTTCCCACTAATTTTTGCCCTCTCTTTTACTATTATGTTGTCAGCCATGATTGTGTCATCCTGCCTTAAGAAAACTTCATCTTTTTGTATGTATCTATCATGTGCCTTCTGAATTGTTCTCAGAAACTGCAGCCATTGCTTTTCTACCATCATCCTTCCTAGTGTTTCCTTCCAATCAACTTTGTCCAGCTTCTCTCTCATGCCTCTATGGTTTACTTTACTCCACAGTAATACTGATATGCAGATAATTAGACAGATAAAGATATAAGTAAGTTGATCAGATTGATGAGGTAGGAACAGGTACCAGGATGGCTGGGAAAGGAATGGTGATGATCACATCTGAAGTTTTGGCTCCATGACCAAGTTGCAGAGATGATAATCTTCACAGCAAGGGCCTGGGTAACAGGCAGTGGCCTGACATGTCAGTTCTTTATTTCATAAGAGGGCTGCCATCTGTTTCTTCTGCAACTGCAGAAGAGCTTGAATGGAATAATAACTACCACTTTCAAAAGTAGCTCTGTGCATGACCGCATCTGAATAAATTATATGTTGCTGCCATCTTAGCCGGACTGTTCAGCCTGGGAGCTCTAGAATCTGCAGGACAAATGATACCTCTCGCAACCTACTCAATCCCCACTGTCTATCCCTCCCCAATGACTGGCAGCCAAAAGCCCTTTATCACAACTCATTCCTTAGTGCTTCTGGCTTTTCTCTAATCTCTATTGCCTCCCCATTGACCATCAACTAGATACCCTCTTTTGCAGCTCATCCTACAGCATGCCTAGGCTCACCTCACCAGACATTTTACCTTTGACCTTTCCATTTTCTTGCTCATCCTGTCTGAACTGCTAATTTGTTTACCTCTTTCCCAGTGCAGGTGAAGGGTTTCCAGTGTCTCCTGTTTGTATAACACTGCTTAAATTACATTGGCAGAGGCCACAAAAATTATGAATTGGAACCCAAGCTGAAGTGTTCTTGATTCTAACCGACACTTCAAAAGGCAGATCTTGACAGGCCCATGAATCAGCATGGAATAAAGATACCGAGACCACATATAGGCGAATGGAATTAGGTTGGAATGGCATCACGATCAGCAGAGATGTAATGGGCCTAATAGCCTGTTGTTATGCTGTACAATTCTAAGTGCTACGTCCTACTAGAAATAACAAAATCCAAGTAGTCAATATAGTTAACTAATGGGCCAAAGTGTTTATCACTAATTATCATTCTATGTTTTAATGTAAAGAATTGTGTGGAATGGGTCAGCATTAATTTGAAGTAGGCACATATAGAGCTGAGGTAAGGCCAGGCAGGGATTCATGTGTGCCTCCTTCAACATTGTCTATTGAATTCAGTGCTTTTGATGTTGTCCTTATACCAGAATCAAAATCAGGTTTATTATCACAGGCATGTGACGTGAAATTTGTTAATATAGCAGCAGCAATACATAATTTAGCAGGGAAAAAATAATGATAATAATAAACAAACAAATAAATGAATTGTGTCTCTTGAATAGATTTAAAAAACATGCAAAAATGGGAATACTATATATTAGAAAAAAAGTGAGGTAGTGTCCAAAGATTCAATATTCATTAGGAATCGGATGGTAGAGGTGAAGAAGTTGTTCTTGAATCGCGGAGTGAGTGCCTTCAGGCTTCTGTACCTCCTACCTAATAGTAACAATGAGAAAAGGGCATGCCCTGGGTGCTGGAGGTCCTTAATAATGGACGCTGCCTTTCTGAGACACTGCTCCCTAAAGATGTCCTGGGTACTTTGTAGACTAATACCCAAGATGGAGCTGACTAGATTTACAACCTTCTGCAGCTTCTTTCGGTCCTGTGCAGTAGCCCCTCCATACCAATCAGTGATGCAGCCTGTCAGAATGCTCTCCACGGTACAACTATAGAAGTTTTTGAGCGTATGCGGAATCTCTTCAAGCTCCTAACAAGGTATAGCCACCGTCTTGCCTCTTTAAAACTACATCGATATATTGGGACCAGGTTAGATTCTCAGGGATCTTGACACCCAGGAACTTGAAACTACTCACTCTCTACACTTCTGATCCCTCTATGAGGATTGGTATGTTTTCCTTCGTCTTACCTTTCCTGAAGTCCACAATCAGCTCTTTCGTCTTACTGACGTTGAGTGCCAGGTTGTTGCTGCAGCACCACTCCACTAGTTGGCATATCTCACTCCTGTACACCTTCTCTTCACCACCTGAGATTCTATCAACAATGGTTGTCTTGTCAGCAAATTTATAGATGGCATTTGAGCTATGTCTAGCTACACAGTCATGTGTATATGGAGAATAGAGCAGTGGGCAAAGCACACACCCCTGAAGTGCGCCAGTGTTGATCATCAGTGAGGAGGATATGTTATCACCAATCCACACAGATTGTGGTCTTCCGGTTACCGTGATGAGACTAAGCACAGATTCGGTTAACACATGCACATAACTCCTGTGTTCTGTCCATGTGGCTTTCTGAAGTCAGGCATGTAATTCTGCTCCATCTGGCTCATTTCTCTCTCTTCTTATGTCCAATTCATCCTATGCCTCCAACCTTTATCTCCCAGCCTCTGCCACCATTCCCTCCCTCTCCTCCTCCATGTGTCCATCACCCTTAATCATCTGGATCCCCTAATCATTTCCCAGCCCCTGTCACTGATCCCGCCCTGCCCTTCTCTGTCAGTCCATCATTCCTCACCTGAGTTCACCTTCTATCCCCCTCCTCCCCAGCCCCTGTCCCTGTTCCTATCTTCCAACCTCCATCTGCCTATCACCCTTCTGTGACGGAATCCACCTATCACCTCCCATACTCTGTCACTGTTCCCACTGTCTGCTCCTCCATCAATTCATCACCCCTCCTCACCTGGATCCACCAATCATCTGTTCTTGCTCAACCCCTTCGCCTAGTCACTTTGCACTCGCTACCGCTTCTCTATCATTCAGTCCAGATGAATTGTTTCAATTCAAAACATCAACTCATGAATAAATGTCATCAATATCATGAAAAATCCCGCCTGCCCTGCTATGGACTTTTTGTCCCACTCCCATCAGGGAAGAAGCCATGCATGAACCAAGCCAGGGCCACCAGAAATAAGAAAAGTTATTTTCCTTAAACCCCAGCCATTAATCACACAACATACATCAAAGTTGCTGGTGAACGCAGCAGGCCAGGCAGCATCTATAGGAAGAAGCGCAGTCGACGTTTCAGGCCGAGACCCTTCGTCAGGACTAACTGAAGGAAGAGTGAGTAAGGGATTTGAAAGCTGGAGGGGGAGGGGGAGATGCAAAATGATAGGAGAAGACAGGAGGGGGAGGGATGGAGCCGAGAGCTGGACAGGTGATAGGCAGAAGGGGATACGAGAGGATCATGGGACAGGAGGTCCGGGAAGAAAGACGGGGGGGGGGTGACCCAGAGGATGGGCAAGAGGTATATTCAGAGGGACAGAGGGAGAAAAAGGAGAGTGAGAGAAAGAATGTGTGCATTAAAAAGAGTAACAGATGGGGTACGAGGGGGAGGTGGGGCCTAGCGGAAGTTAGAGAAGTCAATGTTCATGCCATCAGGTTGGAGGCTACCCAGACGGAATATAAGGTGTTGGTCTCCGGTGCTCCCGATGTGGCCTTTTATATATTGGTGAGACCCGACGCAGACTGGGAGACCGCTTTGCTGAACATCTACGCTCTGTCCGCCAGAGAAAGCAGGATCTCCCAGTGGCCACACATTTTAATTCCACATCCCATTCCCATTCTGACATGTCTATCCACGGCCTCCTCTACTGTAAAGATGAAGCCACACTCAGGTTGGAGGAACAACACCTTATATTCCGTCTGGGTAGCCTCCAACCTGATGGCATGAACATTGACTTCTCTAACTTCCGCTAGGCCCCACCTCCCCCTCGTACCCCATCTGTTACTCTTTTTAATGCACACATTCTTTCTCTCACTCTCCTTTTTCTCCCTCTGTCCCTCTGAATATACCTCTTGCCCATCCTCTGGGTCACCCCCCCCCCCGTCTTTCTTCCCGGACCTCCTGTCCCATGATCCTCTCGTATCCCCTTCTGCCTATCACCTGTCCAGCTCTCGGCTCCATCCCTCCCCCTCCTGTCTTCTCCTATCATTTTGCATCTCCCCCTCCCCCTCCAGCTTTCAAATCCCTTACTCACTCTTCCTTCAGTTAGTCCTGACGAAGGGTCTCGGCCTGAAACGTCGACTGCGCTTCCTCCTATAGAGGCTGCCTGGCCTGCTGCGTTCACCAGCAACTTTGATGTATGTTGCTTGAATTTCCAGCATCTGCAGAATTCCTGTTGTTTGCATTAATCACACAACCACTATTACATACACATCACTTATCATCAATATATGTACATACAGTTAGGCTATGTATACAACAGTTACTAAATAGTAATTGAAATAGAAGAGCAGAAGGATGTCAATTGCAAGGCAAAGAGAAGCCCACTCCAAAGCAAAGGTTGTCGTCCAGAGTGAGGAAAATAAAAAATCAGTGGTGGACTGAGATGGCCCTACAAATGCAGTAGCTTTCTCACTCTGGTGATATCAGGGGATTCTTTATTGTCACCAAGGCAGTGTATGGCCTGAAACATTGTGGCCTAAACCCCATTCACTCCAAAGATGGACAAAGGCTGCTAAAGGACAAAAATGCCATCAATTCTCAATGGAAGGTACACTTACAGGAGCTACTTAATTGTAACACCACTGTTGACATTGAAGTCATCAAACAGCTCCCTCAATGACTCATAAAGGAGAACACAGATAAGCCTTCTAGTATTAAAGAGGTGCAGATGGCTTGCAAGGAATTGAGCAACAACAAGGTCACTCATCTTGATGACGGCACAGAAATTTTAAATGGTATTCATGATGTGCTTGTCAAGATCTGTTCAGGAGAATATTCAGGCTGAACTCAGGGATGCCTGATTGACACACTCTTCAAAATGGATGACAAAGCTGACTGTGGAAATTGTAGAGGCAGCTCCCTCCTCTCTACAACAGGAAAGGTATCTCCCCAAATTTTATGTGACTGGCTTTCTTGATGGCCTATCAACACCGAGCATCAACACAGCTCTATGAACTAAATAGAAGTACAGAAGGGATAAGTGGAACGGCCATTGTCGGGAATAAGCCAGCAGCAAAAGTAGGAACGACAGGCTTTGGCTCAAACCAGGCTTTGGCTCGGAGGAGGTGTCGACGTTGTGTAAAGCATATGTTAAGGTTTCCTTTTTGTTTTTTTTCCCCTCTCTTGTTGTACCATTTAAATGGCTGTAGTGTGCTCCTTGTGCCGGATGTTGGAGAAATGGGAGACCCAGAGTCTTCTGGGAAACTACATCTGCGTGAAGTTCATCTGGTTGCAGCTCCTTGAAGACCGTGTTAGGGATCTGTAGCAGCAGCTGCATGACCTTTGGCTTGTAGGGGAGAGCAAGGATATAATTAATCAAGGTTACAGGGAAGTAGTCTCCCAGAAGTTGCAGAAGGCGAGTAGCTGGTCAGGAGAAATGATAATAGGCAGTTAGAGCAGAGCACCCCTGTGGCCATTCTCCTCAAAAACAAGTATATCGCTTTGGATACTTTTGTGAGGGATGACCTCCTGGGAGAATACCACAACAACTGGGTTACAGGCACTGAGCATGGGTCTGTGGTGCAGGAGGAAAAGAGAGAAAAGAAGGGTGCGGTGTGATAGGGGTCTCGATACTGAGGGGAACAGACAGGAGATTCCGTAGCTGTGAACGGGACACCCGGATGTTATGTTGCCGCCCAAGTGCTAGGGTCAGGGATGTCTCAGATCGCATCCACGACATTCTGGAGAAGGAGGAGTAGCCAGATGTCTTGGTATATATTGGTACCAATGACATAGGAAGGAAAAGCAATGAGGTCCTGAAAAGAGAATTTAGAGAGCTAGGTAGAAAGCTGAGAAGCAGGACCTCCCGGGTAGTAATTTCTCAAGTGCTGCCTGTACCATGCTCCAGTAAGGTAGAAACAGAATGATCTGGCAGATAAATGTGTGGCTGAGAAGCTGGTGCAGGGGGTAGGGCTTCAGGTTCTTGGATAATTGGGATCTCTTCTGGGAGAGGTACAATCTGCTCAAAAGTGATGGGTTGCACCTGAACACAAGGGAGACCAATGTGCTCATGGGCAGTTTGTAAGAGCTGTCGGGAGGGTTTAAACTAACTTGGCAGGGGGGTGGGAACCGATGTGAAGGAACTCACGATAGGAAGGATGGTAAAAAAGTAAAGATAGCGTGCAGTCAGACTGTCAGGAAGGGCAGGCAGGTGATGGGACTTAGTTGCAGCCAATTGGCTGAACATCAAATCATTAGGTTTGCAGAGTCAGAAAGGATAGCAAAAATGGCACTCAAGGTGTTGTATCTAAATGCGCGTAGTATAGGAAATAAGGTGGATAATCTTTTTGCAATATTACAGGTTGCCAGGTATGATGTTGTGGCCATCACTAAAGGATGGTTGTAGTTGGGAGCTGAGTGTTACACATTGGAGAGACAGGAAGGTAGGTAGAGGGGGTGGTGTGGCTCTACTGGTAAAGAACGGCATCAAATCAGTAGAAAGATTTGACATAGGATCGGAAGATGTTGAATCCTTTGGGTTGAGTTAAGAAACTGCAAGGGTAAAAGGACGTTGATGGCAGTTATATACAGACCTCCCAACAGCAGCTGGGAGGTGGACCACAGGTTACAACAGAAAACAGAAAAGGCGAGTCAAAAAGGCAATGTTATGGTAGTTATGGGAGATTTTAGTATGCAGGTCGATTGGGAAAATCAGGTTAATAATGGATCCCAAGACTGTGAGTTTGTTGAATGCCTAAGAGATGGCTTTTTAGAGCAGTTTGTCATTGAGCCTGCAAGGGGATCAGCTATACTGGATTGGGTGTTATGTAATGAACCAGAAGTGAATGGGGAGCTTCAGGTAATAGAAACTTAGCAACAAGTGATCACAATATGATTGTTTTCAACTTGAAATTTGACAGGGAGAAAGTAAAGTCTGATGTAACAGTGTTTCGGTTGAGTAAGGACATTACAGTTGTATGAGCAAGGAGTTGGCCAAAGTAAATTGGAAGGAGATGCTGGCAGGGATGTCAGCAGGGCAGCAATGGTGTACATTTCTGGGAAAAATGAGAAAGGTGCAGGACATGTGTATTCTAAAAATGAAGAAATACTGAAATGGTAAAACAGTACAACCGTGGCTGACAAGGGAGTAAAAGCTATTGTAAAAGCAAAAAAAAAGGCCATACAACAGAGCAAAAATTAGTGGGAAGATAGAGGATTGGGAAGTTTTTAAAAACCTATGGAGAGCAGCTAAACAATAATTAGAAGGGAAAAGATGAAATATGAAAGCAAGCTAGTAAATAATGTCAAAGCGATAGGAAAAGTTTTTTCAAGTATGTTAAGAATAAAAGAGAAATGAAAGTGGATATAGTACTGCTGGAAAATGAGGCAGGAGAAATAATAATGAGGAACAAGGAGATGGCTGCTGAACTAAATGAGTATTTTGTGTCAGTCTTCACTGTGGACAACACTAGCAGTATGCCTGATGTTGTAGTGTGTGGAGGAAGAGAAGTGGGTACAGCTACTGTTACAAGGGAGAAGGTGCTCAAAAAGATGAAAGACCTAAAGGTACTTAAGTCACCCAGACCAGATGAACTGCACCCTAGGGTTCTGAAAGAGGTAGCATTGGAGATTGTGTTGGCATTAGAAATGATCTTTCAAAAATCATTGCACTCTGGCACGCTGCAAACGTTACTCCACTCTTTAAGAAAGGAGGAAGGCAGCAGAAAGGAAATTATAGACCAGTTAGCCTGACCTCAGTGGTTGGGAAGATGTTAGAGTCAATTGTGAAGGCTGAGACGATGCAGCATTTGGTGACACAGGACAAGATAGTACAAAGTCAGCATGGTTTCCTTCAGGGAAAATCCTGCCTGACGAACTGTTGGAATTCTTTGAGGAGGTTACAAGTAGGACAGATAAAGGGGATGCAGTAGATGTTGTATATTTGGACTTTCAAAGGCTTTTGACAAGGTGCAGCACATGAGGCTGCTTACAAAGTTAAGAGCTGATGGTATTACAGGATAGTTACTAACATGGTTAGAGCATTGGCTAATTGGTAGGAAACAGTGAGTGGGAATAAAAGGATCTTTTTCTGGTTGGCTGCCGGTGACAAGTGGTGTTCTGCAGGGGTCAGTGTTGAGACCACTTCTTTTTATGCTGTATATAAATGATTTAGATGATGGAATAGATGGCTTTCTTTCCAGGTTTGCAGATGATATGAAGCTTGGTGGAGGGGAAGGTAGTGTTGAGGAAACAGTTAGGATGCAGAAGGACTTAAACAGATTAGGAGAATGGGCAAGAAAGTGTCAAATGAAACACAATGTTGGAAAATGGATGATCATGCACTTTGGTCGTAGAAATAAATGTGCAGAATATTTCCCAAACAGGGAGAAAATCCAGGAGTCTGAGATGCAAAGGAACTTGGGAGTCCTTGTGCAGAGCACCCTGAAGGTTAACTTGTAGTTTGAGTTGGTGGTGTGGAAGGCAAATTCCATGTTAGCATTCATTTGAAGAGGTCTAGAATACAATAGCAAGGATGTGTTGCTGAGGCTTTATAAGGCACTGGTGAGGCCTTGAGTACCTTGAGTATTGTGAACAGTTTTGGGCCCTTCATCTTGGAAAAGATGTCCTGGCATTGGAGAGTGTCCAGAGGATGTTCACAAGGATGATTCCAGGAATGAAAGGGTAATGATATGAAGAATGTTTGATGACTCTGAGTCTATACTCGCTGGAGAAAGGATGTTTCCCATGGTGGGAGAGTCTAGGACAAGAGGGCACAGCCTCAGGATAGAAGGGCACCTTTTCAAAACAGAGATGCAGAGAAATGTCTTTAGCCAAAGGGTGGTGAATTTGTGGAATTTTTTGCCACATGCAGCTATGGACACCAGGTCATTGGGTGTATTTAAGGCAGAGCTTGATAGGTTCTTGATTGGACATGGCATCAAAGGTTCCGGGGAGAAGGCTGAGAACGGGGGTTCAGGAGGAGATAGAAAAAAGGATCAGCCTTGATTGAATGGCAGAGTAGGCTCGATGGGCCAGATGGCCTAATTCTGCTCCTATGTCTTATGGTCTTTCCCCCGGTGGAAGATTTCCTGCCTGAATTTCAGTGTGCCTTTTCGTCCAGCCAGAGGATGATCTGACAGAATTTTTACAGCACGTTAATTGCAAAAGAAAGCCTGGGAACAAAGTCTCCCACGTTATATGGCCTTCATAGACTTTACAAAACCATTTGTCTCTGTAAATCGTCCTGCCCTTTGGCAGGTCCTGTCCAGAATCAGATGATCGGAGAAAAACCTCAAGGTTCTGCGGCTCATACACAATGATATGAGTGCATTAGTCATTAACAGCGGCTCTGAAACAGCACATTTTAAGGTTGAGACCCAGGTCAAACAGGGGTGCATCATTGCCCCAACTCTCTTTGCAGTTTTCATTGCAACCATTCTTCACCTCACAGGCCAGGACCTCCCACAAGGAGTCAAGATTCTATACAGGACAGACGGGAGGCTCTTTAACTTGAATAAGTTCAAGGCAAAGAGCAAAGTGTCAACTACTTCCATCATGGAGCTTCAATATGCAGGTGACAAGCCATCATAGATCACTCTGAGCAGGATTTGCAGTGCCTAATCAATGCTTTTGCCAGTGCATACTAGCACTTTGGACTTGATCTAAACATCAAGAAAGCCCATGTCCTGCACCAACCTGCTCCAGATCAAGCTCTTAAATGTCAAACCATCCAAACTGACAATATCCCTCTTGAGAACACTGATCATTTCCTATACAGTATCTTGTTCTTTCTTCAAGAGCCAACAGCGATCTTGAAATAAATCGCAGAATAGGCTGTGCAAATGGAGCTTTTGCCAGGCTGAGAAAAAGGCCAGCGCTAAGCTTCTGGTCTAAAAAGCTATGGTCCTCCTCTCCTCGAGGACAGTCATGGACAACATACAGCAGAGATTTAAAACCCCTCAAAGATCAATGATACCTCTGAGAGTTAGCTGAAAGAACAGGCACAGTAACTCCAGCATCCTGTAGGAAGTTAACATTAACTCCAGAGCCACAGTTGTGACTCAAGACCAGTTGCAATGGGTTGGCCACATCATGCATGCATCAGACTCCTACCTCTCTGAGGAAGTGCCACATTAACCTGAATGGAAGGGAGAAATTAGCACAGGATAGGAAAAGCTGAAGAAGGACTGTCTATTCATGGAACTGCATAGCTTTAAGAATATCTGCATCGTACTGCTGAGAATAAATGACTTCAATGACTTCAACGTAAGGAGAGACGGGAAAAGGCCCAACCAGCTACATCCACCACCACTTCAATGATCTACACCTGCCATCATTGCAATAGGACTTGTGAATCATGGATTGTCCTCTTCAGTCATCTCAAGACCCACAAGTGACCAGATTAAACACAAGGAGAAGAATTATACTCGACTACCAGTGATTACTGCTGCTAATGATGACAGTTACATTTACCTTGTGTTTTATACGATTGCTTTTATATTTATATTTATTCTGATTCTTTTTATTTTTTTTAAATTTTATTCTTTATGCTTACTGTGTTTTTTTTTGTAATTCTGCAACAGATCTGGAGTAGCAATCATTTAATTTTCCGTTACACTCGTGTACTGAAGAATGACAATAAATAATCTTGAATATTTAACTGTCCATGTCGTTCCGCAGATGTTGTCTGGCCCGCTGAGTTATTGCAGCAGTTCATTCATTTGGTCCAAAGCTCACGAGCTGCAGATCCACGACGTTAATCATCTTGCATTAAATCTCCGCATTTGGCTTTGTAAATTGTTTGCTATATTAGTTCATGGGCAGTGTCGCAACGTTGTGTGACTGTCAGGCGAAGAGTGTCTAATTTCAGAGAAGAGGGTGGGTAGCGTGGAGGAGGTTGGCTTGTCTTTTCAGAGGGACCATAAGCTGTATGTATATATATGTGTGGGTTCAATACATAGCGCTCTGCAGCCACCGTATTACCCACTTGAGACACATCTTTAAGAGATGAACCTTCTGTGTAGTCACAATGGAAAAGCATTGATGTAACGCGCTGGACTCGGAGGGGGTCTGGAACATTCGTCGTGTTCTAAGACTTCTCTTCAGATTCCGAGAACTAACTAAGTCTGAAGACAGGTATTCTGAACATTGTTGTGAAAGGCACCGAGCAGGGACGGCATCGGAAGTCATAGGGACAGATCTATAACCACCATCGCTCTTCTCCGTTAATGTGATTTCCCACCGAGGACTCTACAGTCCGAGCTCAGCAACACTAGCTGCAAACTGCGGAATCTTGTCCAGAAGTAGCGTCTTGCCTTTCTGAAATCGACCTTCCGTGCGCATTCACCGGCCGCGGTGCTGAGGTCACTGAAGAAAGAAAACACTGGAATGAAGTTCAAGAGCAGCAGAGTGGGAATGCAGCCCGTTCCATCGCTCCTTCACCCTCTGCTTCTAGCCGCGGTTCTTTCTCGGGGTATGTAAAATATTTACCGTGAATGTCTTTCTTGTCTTAAAACCGTTAGTCTGCTTTCATTACCACAAAGGAAGGCAGTTGAGCTTTGACATTGTTAGTTACGGTGAGATTACTTAATACACTGAATAGACATTCGAAGAACGACACAGGGTACAAGTTGTCCGTTATATCCGTTACACAAAAAAGAAATATAAAATGGCGCAAACAAGTGGGAAAAAAATCTGGTACCATTTCATTGGGAGATTCTTCGTCAGAATTCAGGAATTATGCAGCATGGAAGCGGCCATTCAGCCCGTCTCGTCCGTCCACGTCGACAGAAACATCGAAACATAGAAAACCTACAGCCAGATGGTCTGCATCCCAGAGTGCTTAAGGAAGTGGCCCAAGAAATAGTGGATGCATTAGTGATAATTTTTCAAAACTCGTTAGATTCTGGACTAGTTCCTGAGGATTGGAGGGTGGCTAATGTAACCCCACTTTTTAAAAAAGGAGGGAGAGAGAAACCGGGGAATTATAGGCCGGTTAGCCTAACGTCGGTGGTGGGGAAACTGCTGGAGTCAGTTATCAAGGATGTGATAACAGCACATTTGGAAAGCGGTGAAATGATCGGACAAAGTCAGCATGGATTTGTGAAAGGAAAATCATGTCTGACGAATCTCATAGAATTTTTTGAGGATGTAACTAGTAGAGTGGATAGGGGAGAACCAGTGGATGTGGTATATTTGGATTTTCAAAAGGCTTTTGACAAGGTCCCACACAGGAGATTAGTGTGCAAACTTAAAGCACACGGTATTGGGGGTAAGGTATTGGTGTGGGTGGAGAATTGGTTAGCAGACAGGAAGCAAAGAGTGGGAATAAACGGGACCTTTTCAGAATGGCAGGCGGTGACTAGTGGGGTACCGCAAGGCTCAGTGCTGGGACCCCAGTTGTTTACAATATATATTAATGACTTGGATGAGGGAATTAAATGCAGCATCTCCAAGTTTGCGGATGACACGAAGCTGGGTGGCAGTGTTAGCAGTGAGGAGGATGCTAAGAGGATGCAGGGTGACTTGGATAGGTTGGGTGAGTGGGCAAACTCATGGCAGATGCAATTTAATGTGGATAAATGTGAAGTTATCCACTTTGGTGGCAAAAATAGGAAAACAGATTATTATCTGAATGGTGGCCGATTAGGAAAAGGGGAGGTGCAACGAGACCTGGGTGTCATTATACACCAGTCATTGAAAGTGGGCATGCAGGTACAGCAGGCGGTGAAAAAGGCGAACGGTATGCTGGCATTTATAGCGAGAGGATTCGAGTACAGGAGCAGGGAGGTACTACTGCAGTTGTACAAGGCCTTGGTGAGACCACACCTGGAGTATTGTGTGCAGTTTTGGTCCCCTAATCTGAGGAAAGACATCTTTGCCATAGAGGGAGTACAAAGAAGGTTCACCAGATTGATTCCTGGGATGGCAGGTCTTTCATATGAAGAAAGACTGGATGAACTGGGCTTGTACTCGTTGGAATTTAGAAGATTGAGGGGGGATCTGATTGAAACGTATAAGATCCTAAAGGGATTGGACAGGCTAGATGCGGGAAGATTGTTCCCGATGTTGGGGAGGTCTAGAACGAGGGGTCACAGTTTGAGGATAGAGGGGAAGCCTTTTAGGACCGAGGTTAGGAAAAACTTCTTCACACAGAGAGTGGTGAATCTGTGGAATTCTCTGCCACAGCAAACTGTTGAGGCCAGTTCATTAGCTATGTTTAAAAGGAAGTTAGATATGGCCCTTGTGGCTACAGGGGTCAGGGGGTATGGAGGGAAGGCTGGGTTCTGAGTTGGATGATCAGCCATGATCATAATAAATGGCGGTGCAGGCTCGAAGGGCCGAATGGCCTACTCCTGCACCTATTTTCTATGTTTCTATGTTTCTACAATACAGGTCCTTCGGCCCACAAAGCTGTGCTGAACATGTCCATACCTAAGAAACTACCTACGGTTACCCATAGCCCTCTATTTTTCTGAGCTCCATATACCTGTCCAGGAGTCTCTTAAAAGACCCTATTGTAACCCCTCCACCGCCGTCACCAGCAGCCTATTCTATGCCCTCACCACTCTCCGCTGTACCTACTTCCAAGTACCTTAAAACTGTGCCTTCTTGTGCTAGCTATTTCTGCCCTGAGAAAACCCCTCTGACTATCCACACAATCAATGCCTCTCATTATCTTATACACCTCTATCTATCTCATCCTCCGTCGCTCCAAGGGAAAAAGGCCGAGCTCACTCAACCTATTCTCATAAGGCATGCTCCCCAATCCAGGCAACATCCTTGTAAATCTTCTCTACACCCTTTCTATGGTTTCCACATCCTTCCTATAGTGAGGCGACCAGAACTGAGCACAGTACTCCAAGTGGGGTCTGACCAGTGTCCTATATAGCTGCAACATTACCTCTCGGCTCCTAAACACAATCCCACGATTGATGAAGCTCAATGTACCGTATGCTTTCTCATCACAGAGTCAACCTGCGCAGGAGCTTCGAGTGTCCTCTGGACTCGGACTCAAAGATCCCTCTGATCCTCTACTCTGCCAGGAGTCTTACCATTAATCCTATATCCTGCCATCAAATTTGACCTACCAAAATGAACACTTAGCTGGGTTGAACTCCACCTGCCATTTCTCAGCCTATATTTGCATCCTATCAATGTCCAGCTGTAACTTTTAACTTCTGACAGCCCTCCACACTCTTCACAACACCGCCAACCTTTGTGTCATCAGCAAATTTACTAACCCATCCCTCCACTTCTTCATCCAGGTCAGTTATAAAAAGCACGAAGAATAGGGGTCCGAGAACAGATCCCTGAGGCACACCACTGGTGACCGACCTCCCTTCAGAATATGACCTGTCTACAACCACTCTTTGCCTTCTGTGGGCAAGCCAGTTCTGGATCCACAAAGCAATGCCCCCTTGGATCCCATGCCTCCTTACTTTCTCAATAAGCCTCACATGGGGTACCTTATCAAATGTCTTGCTGAAATCCACATACACTACAATCACCAATGTGTTTAGTCACATTCTCAAAAAATTCAATCAGGCTCGTAAAGCATGACCTGCCTTTCGCAAAGTCATGCTGACTATTCCTAATCAAATTATGCCTCTCCAGATGTTCATGAATCCTCCCTCTCAGGATCTTTTCAGTATGACTCACTGGTCTATAATTTCCTGGGCTATCTCTACTCCCTTTCTTGTATAAGGGAACAACATCCACAAACCTCCAATCCTCCGGAACCTTTCCCATTCCCATTGATGATGCAAAGATAATCTCCAGAGGCTCAGCAATCTCCTACCTCGCATCCCACAGTAGCCTGGGGTACATCTCGTCTGGTCCCGGACTTGATGCTTTCCAAAAGCTCCAGCACAACCTTTTTCTTAATATCTATATGTGCAAGCTTTTCAGTCCGCTGCAAGTCATCCCTACAATGAGCCAAGATCCTTTTCCGTAGTGAATACTGAAGCAAAGTACTCATTAAGTACCTCTGCCATCTCCTCCGGTTCCATACACACTTTTCCACTGTCACACTTGATCTGTCTGATCCTCTCACGTCTTATCCTCTTATTCTTAACATACTTGTAGAATGCCCTTGGGGTTTTCCTTAATCCTACCCGCTAAGGCCTTCTCATAGCCCCTTCTGGCTCTCTTAATTTCTTTCTTGAGCTCCTTCCTAATAGTCTTATAATCTTCTAGCACCCTATCATTACCTAGCCTTTTGAACCTTTCGTAAGCTCTTCTTTTCTTCTTGACTAGATTTACAACAGCCTTTGGTCACCATGGTTCCTGTACCCTACCTGTCTCATTGGAACGTACATATGCATAACTCCATGCAAATATCCCCTGGACATTTGCCACATTTCTTTTGTACATTTCCCTGAGAACATCTACTTCCAATTTATGTTTCCAAGTTCTTGCCTTATAGCCTCATATTTCCCCTTACTCCAATTGAATGCTTTCCTAACTTGTTTGTTCCTATCCGTCTCCAATGCTATGGGAAAGGAGATAGAGTTCTGATCACTATCTCCAAAATGCTCTCCCACTGAGAGATCTGACACCTGACCAAGTTCATTTCCTAATACCAGATCAAGTACAGCCTCTTCTCTTGTAGGCTTATTTACATATTGTGTCAAGAAACCTTCTTGAACACACCTAACAAACTCCACTCCATCTAAACCCGATTGCTCTAGGAACATGCCGATCGATATTTGCGATATTTAACCCCACCAATAGAAAGTAATAATTTGGAACAGACATTGACTCGATGGGCTGAACGGTCTCAAACATGACGAATAATAAGGCCTCATTTCTTGATAATGTTGTCCAGAAATTTAGTTATCTTTTCAGGGTACCTCGCACACGCTATCAACAAAGCAGACCATCATTTTAGCTTGTTTGTGTTCTTTTCGCATCTTGCCCCCGATCATCACTGGACAGCAGAGCTCTGTTGCTAACCCCTCGCTGCCTACTTTCTCGGAGAAGGAAACAGAGTTAGAGATTTATACATCGTGGAAACTTCAGCCCAACTCATCCACGCCACGTGTGCACGCATGGTTGGGGTGAGCTGTCTGACTGTATGAGGGATGTAGTCCCACGGTGCTGTCGAGGACGGAATTCCAGGGTTTAAGTCCAGTGATAGAGGGGAAAGTGATAATAATTGCTAAGTGTTGGTGATGTGCAACTTGGAGAGAACCACCAAATGGTTGTGTTCCCCGCGCCTGCAGCCCTTGTTCCTGGTTGCAGAGGTCGTCAGTAAAAGGCCCGGTGTTATAGCCCAGGCCAATGAACTGTAATCGATTATGTATCCCACAGTTAGACTGACGACAAATCTCTACCATAATGATTGCTTTGTTACTATTTTTTAATTCTTTATTCTGACGTTTCGAAATAACCGACATTTGTTCTTCATGACAGTGACAGAGGGGCAACGTGTCTGCAGAGAAGAGAGTTTCGGTGACGATGCCCATGACGTGGCGCTCAATTGCTCAGATCCATCCTATGCGCAACCTGTCCTTGTCCAGTGGCGCTGGTCCAAACTCTCGGGCCCGACGAAGGAGGTTCTGTTGGTACAACTCCTGAATGGCAACTTCACAAAGTACGCGGGGAGGCCGGGGCTGTCTTTCTCCACACAGTCCTGTGTTAATAGCGGAGACTGCACTCTTACCCTGAAACCTCGGAAGGAAGATACCGGATTCTATCATTGTGTGGTTTGGACCAATGTTCGTATCACAGAAACAAAGATCCGCTTGATATATAAAGGTCAGCCGTTCATTCAATAAACCCCCATAAAGTTATAGACTTATGCAGCACAGAAACGTTTCTTCGGCCCATCTTTTCTAAATAGACTACCGTGCCTCCCTGTACTAATCCCTTTTACCTGCATTAATCCCGCATCACTTGATGTCCCGCTCATCCATGTACGATGCCAGATGCAAGTGACTTTACTGTTCCTATCTTCCCTGGCCGCTTGTTTCCAATATCATCTCTGAAAAATTTACTCAGCAGATGCATTCTAAATCTCTTCAACTTAAACACATAAACTCTAGTTTCAGACTCGCTTGCCATGCGAAATAGACACAGCAAGTCTGCCTGTTTTTTTACTCTCAAACAGACCTAGCCGATCCTGAAAACTCTGCTACTCCAATTCAGGTAACTACCGCCCCCCGCCCCCTGAACTGTCTCCCATTTAATTACATCTTTCCGATAGTGTGGTGACAAAACTAAACACTACTCTGCGTGCACACTAACTAAGGTTTTGTGCAGTTGAAGCCTGACACCCCAATTCATGCCCTAGTGATTCAGGTGATAAAACTGTAATCATGCCATGCATCTTCCTCGCCACCTAGTATACCAGTGCTCCTAGAGCTGTTTCAGGAAACTGCGTTGTTGTGCGCAAGGTATTTCTGTTCTATGTTTATGTCCGACACTTTAATTTACCACAATGCAGCAGTTTGCAGGTGTCAGTGTTAAATCCTATCTGCCAGTTCCGTGCCCATTTTTCCAGTTGAACTATATCTTCATATAAGTTTAATCGAATTCCTTCACTGGCCATCACATCATAAATTTTGGTGTCCCTTGTACTCATGCCACCCACAGTCTCTTCGAACTCATTATACCTCAACAACAGAGAATAGACCAGGAATCCCTTTGACGACTCACACGGGTCCAATCTGAAAAGCACCCTTCATTGCTGCCATCTCACTCCTATTACCAAAATCAATATTGTCTCCAATTTATTACCTCATCTCAAATCCTATGCGACCCCAGTCTTCCAGACCAACCTACCTTGCGAAAGTCCATGTAGAGAACATCTATCGATAATTCAATAATATCCCATAAATTCATGAGACATAATTTTCGACAGACAAAACCATGCTGACCACCCCTAATGAGTCCTTGTCTTCCTCTGATCCTGTCTCAGAATTACCTGCAGTAACTTTTGCACCACTGAAGTTAGGCTCACCCGCCTGATAAAGTTTTTGATTATAATATATATTTCTGTTCATCAATTACGTAAATGAATCCTGGATTATTCGAGTAATGACTAGCAACCTCTGCAGGCCGGTAGTCTCCTATAAAGACAATATAACACCCGCCCAAGATCTTTACTGATCTAGAAAGGAATTGCAGCCGTTGATAATTTTCCGCTCGTTTCCCTTCCACGTTGCAAAGCAGAAGAGCCGCCCTGTAACGCAGCGGTTTGCAGGAGAACACATTGCTCCCTCCACGTACTCCCCAAATGAATGTCCTGTTTATCCCGCATTTCCCAGCAGCTGTGAGAACATCCAGGTGGAGTGGTCCCATGGGTGTCTGAGCTTTAATCAATTTCCTCCCATGACCGATAACGATTTTCCGTGATAGCAGATCCCGCTGCTGCTCACAGAGTTGTCTGAAATGCCTGATGAATTATATCCAGTCCGACACTAAATCGTTTGGGTTTCAGCAGGTGATTTCAAAACAGCCTACATCGTGGCAGGAGCCTGTGGTGGAGTGTTGATGATTGCAGTTGTCATCCTGTTGCTCTATCTCAGAAGGAGAGCGAGGAATCCGGGCAAGTATACGGCCAGCGTGGAGACTGATCAATCGGCTGTAAAGTGGTATCATTCCATTATTAAAACCGATTCATTACCGGGGGCTGGAGGGCTCTTGCAGCGTTATTGCCCATCTGCAGGTGCCGGTTGAGAAGGCTGAACCGCCTTCAGGAATAGCCGCAACCTCTCAAACACCGGCACTCTCCACACCTGCCCCTGGGTAAAGCAGGTGCGGCACTGAAGACGTCTGCGACCAGGGGCTGGAAGTATGGAGTTGTGCGGAGCACCTGGACAGGCAGCAGTTTTACCGTCAATCAATGACGGTGAGGGGAGACAATATTGAATCATGTCTAAAGATTTCAGGGAAGCTCCATCCAGGGATCAAACGCCAGTAGGGGACGTTTTAAAGCACATTACAGGGCAGCAGGAAACCTCTGTGTCTCTTTGTGTGTGTGTGTGTGTGTGTGTGTGTGTGTGTATGCGCGGGGGTGGGGGAGGTAGGAGTGGGGCGATAAATTGGAGGCGATGGTTAATGATATGTCATCTATTTTCCTTGTATCACCACAGCTCGTTCTTTTGACCTTCAGGTACGTGAAATCAAATACAAATCGCATTATTTTATAGAAATGTAATGCATATGGCAAATGTATTTAAAATATTGAAACATTCGATGTACTTAGTAACTAATGCATCCTTAAAATCTGTTAATACAATAATTGTTAATCTAATTATAACCACAAATTCACATTCTGGTTATTTTTTGACAATGAACTTCCGTTCTAGATTTTTAATCCACAAGCTTCCTTCAGGATCTTACGTGATTCAATAACTTTCAGTTCTGTGAGCGGATGCAAGGTTAGTCTGACCAACCTTTGCCCATACAACTCACTTGTCCAACGAGTCAGTCCAACAAGCCTATTCTGAATTGATCTAATACATTTCTTAAAGAAAGTGAGAGCTACAGTGCATTTGTCGATATTTTGTCGATAATTCCTTGTATAAATTCAGTTAAGCCTCACTAACATTGTGTCCCTTTGTAATGAAAGGAAACATCCTGTTTGCTCCCCTTATCACCTGCATACTGATTTCCTAGGAACTGTGCACCAGGGCAGACGGATCGCTCTGCCTCTCCAAGCCCTGCAACTTCTTATCATTTATGCCAAATATGACTTTCTGACTCATTTGGTTTATTAAAAGAATTACTATATTTCTAGCTAGCTATTTAGTTTTTGAAATTTACATTGTTTAATTCTTCTTTGTGTGGGACATAATGTTCGTGCTCTTTTGAAACATTTCTATTGCTCATTTAAAATGTTTCTATTGCTTCAACAAAGAGGCACCTGGAGACATACCAACTGCTGCTGTATTCTAACGTGCCACTGAAAGTAGAATTCATTGGTCAGTCATGAACCACGTCTTTTAAATGTTGTCATTTTACCTACCACAGCCACTTCCTCTGGTTGCTCGTTCCATGTAACCACCACACAGTGTAAACAAGTTGCCCCCGGGCCCATTTTAAACTTTCCTCACCCACTGTAAACTTATAATACCAAAGTTCATAAGAAATAGGAAAATAATTAAGCCATTCAGCATATCGGGTCTACATTTCATTATAGCTGATATGTTATCACACTCAACCTAATTCTTCTGCGTCCCCTGTAATCTTAAATATCCTGACTAATCATCCACTTTAAATTTACCCAATGACTTGGCCTCCACAGCCATCTGTGGCAATGAATACCACATATTTACTACTCTCGTATATTACTTCTCTGTTCTAAATGTATGTTTCTCTATTCTAATGTTGTGCCCTCTGATTCTAGACTCACTCACTATAGGAAACATTCTGTCCACATCCACCTTATCTGGGCCTTTCAATATTCAATTGGTTTCATTGAGATTTCCCCACATCTAAAATCCTGTGTGTACGGGTCCAGTGCCATCAAACACTCCTCATAAGTTAAACTTTTCATTTCTGGAATCATTCTCATGAACCTCATCTGTACCCTTTCTAATGTCAGCAATTATTTCTTAGATAAGGGGCAATACTACTGTAATAGTCCAAATGTGGCCTGACCAATGCTTTATAAAGCCTCAGTATTACATCCTTGGCTTTATAAAGCCTTAGTATTGCATCTTTGGTTGTCTTGAGAGAGGAAAGCTTAAAATGGGCCCGGGGACTAACATTGCATTTGTCATCCTTACCATCGACTCAGCCTGCAAATTAACCTTTAGGAACTTTTGCACGTCGACTTCAAAGTTCTTTTACACATGTGATTTGTGATTTTTTTGATTTTTCTTCTCATTTAGAACATAGTCTTCCCCTTTATTCCTTCTACCAAAGTGCATGACAATACACTTCCCTGCAAAATATTCTATCTGCCACTCCTTTGTCCATTCTCCTAATCTGTCCAAGTCCTTTTGTAGACCCTGTGATTCCTCAACACTATTTGCTCCTCCACATATCTTCAAATTGTTCGCAAAACCTGGCCACTTAGCCATCAGTTCCATTATCCAAATCATTGACATGCAATCTGAAAAGAAATGATAGCACCACCAACTCCTGAGGACCACCACTAATCACAAGAAATCAACCAGAAAAGGCCCCCTTTATTCTGACACTTTGCCCCGTGCTAATCAGCCAATCTTCTATCCATGTTAGCATCTTTTCAAGATGCCTCATGTGCGAACCTTGCCAAAGACACAACATCCACCGATTCATCTTTGTCCATACTGCTTCTTACTTCCTCAAAGGATTCCAACAGATTTTTAAAGCAGGATTTCACCTTAAAGAAACCATGCTGACTTTGGCCTATTGTATTACGTGCCTCCAAGTACCCCAAAGTATCACCCTTAATGTCTTTAGAAACTTTTATGATCACCCCTAATCCTTAGCTTCAGTGAAAATCTACCCTCTCCTTGTAACTCAAGCTCTAGCCCCGAACATTCTTGTTACACTTTTTGCTCCCTTTTAAGTTTTTAGTGATAACACAATGATTGGGTGCCAGGAGGGTGCAGGTATCAGGGGCTGTGATGATTAACTCATATTTGAGGTTCCTACCACTTCACCGATACTGAGTGACCATTGAGAATTCTAGATCTTTTTTCTCATTTGCAGATTTTATCAATGCACTGCATTTAGCTTTAATGAAAGGGTAGTTATTCTTGTCAGGCTGACAGATCGTTGTATGTTTTTGTGAGTTCCGCAGAAAATGTGGTCCGTGAGCCATATTTCATTGTGTGGTGGCGTTGACATGGCTACAGTCACGCACAGCCTGTTTTAAGTTTTCTACTGATTTCGGTGGTGGGAATGCTGCCAGTTACAAACTTCGGACCACTGGTGTACATAAGGGTCTTCGAGACCATATAAATAGCTCCCCAAACCTGACAATACATGTAGAAATGTTGTTAATGAAGGCTAATGACATTCTTGTCTTCACTGGCCTGAGAGCGGGTCATAAGAGCAAGGAAGTCACTTTGCAGTCATGCAGAACTTTGGTTAGGCCACACTTCGAACTCTGCTTGCAGTTCCAATCTCTCTGTTACAGGAAACACGTGTGGGCATTGGAGAAAGTATGGAAGGCATTCACCAGAGTGCTGCCTAAATTAAGGAGTATTAACGAAGAGAGGTTGGGCAAACTTGGGTTGTTTTCTTTGGAATATTGGAAGATGAGCGGAGATCTGATAGAGGGTTATAAAATTATGAGCGGCACAGATAGGGAAGATGATCTGAGTCTTTTATCCCGTGGTGAAAATGTCAAATTTTCAAGAGCATAGGGTTAAGATGAAAGGAGAATTTTTTAAAAGGAAATGCGTGAGGCAAGATTTTGGGTGCTAAGTTAGAGTGAGGGTCCAAAGTGCAGTGGTGGAAGTAGATATGATGCAATATTTCAGAGGCAGATAGACAGGCACACAAACAGGCAGACATTGGGGGGATATAATTTGTGTTCCAGCAGATAAGTTTAGTTTAATTTTTTATTACTGTTGGCACAGTCATGTAGGGCCGAAGGTCCTGTTCATGTTCTGTACTGTCCTGTGTACCATCGAAATACAGTATCGATAGCTGGAGATCAGTGTTCAGCTACAATTAGTGATTCATATTTATAATAAACATTAACGTTATCGCCATTCATTGCAGATGCATCAACAAAGTAGGGAGAACCGAGAACCCTTGTATACTGTAAGTATGGAAAGAAATTCATTCTATTGATCAGCCTTTTATTCACCAAGAAATAATAAAATGGATGAAAGAAATATTTACTTAAGTTTATCCATTCTTCCAAGAACCTCAACCAAGCTGAACGTGACCTCTATTGCAATCTGAAGTTGTAAGGTCCAAAGGTGAGTTTGTCAAAGTTCATTATAATGTTCCCGTATAATGTTCCCCTTAGAATCCGGCAAATGAGGCGTATTCTTATTTTTCTAGAAACATGTATTTTAATTTATAGGAGGAGTGTTATTGTTGGCCTGATGCACTTAAGTATAGAACACTGGAAGTATATATCAGTGCAGAACTGTGGGGGGAAACATTGCTGATGTCTGCATAGGCATTAGACTGAGGGTCTGCCTATTCACCCAGGGTGTCTTCCAGAACCTTAAACAACATCCCTAAGAACACGATATTAGGTCTGGTGTTTCCCTTGGTGTCCTAGCCATTATCTACCTCTTAATTGACATAGGAAAACAAACAGACAGTCTGGGCCATATGTCTTGGGACACAAGAGACTGCAGACTGTGGAATTGGATGCAAAATACTGGTGGAGGATCTCAGCGATTCAAGCAGCATCTGTGGTGGAGAATGTAAGAGTCACCAACCCAAACGTTGACCATCCCTCTCCCACCACACCTGTTGCTTGGCTGACTGAGTTTCTCCAGCCGTTTGTTGCTTCGTTGTTATTAGTCACCATGCCAGAGTACAGGGTCTCCAGCACACTGACGTGGTGGCTGCATTTTCTGTCCACAGGTCACTTTAGGAAGTTCCGAGCTAGTGACAAACTCTATTGCTTTCCAGATCAATGATGTGCGCACCCTATTGGTTAGTGAGAAGGACTGACATTGGAAGGATATTTCTGTAAGATGTAGAACGACAACAGACACCTATTTTCTACTGCAGCTCCTCACACTTTGTGATAGGTACCTCAAGAAACAAATAAAACATTTCTTATTGAAATTACTATATCGATCACTTAAACAGCATGAGCCATCAAGGACACATAAGCCATGAATCTCTGAACCTAACTTCCATTGATGACACTCAGCAATATTTGATGATCTTTGCCGCCGTGGTTTGTGGAGTGGAATTTGAAACTTACTTGCATGCGCTGTTGTTGCAAGTTAATCATTAATTTCTACTGGATAATTTTTAACATGTTTTTTCACTTCAGAAATGTGTAATATGTCTTATAGTCCAAATAAAAGGATTTAACCTGTCTGTTGGTAAATATATGGCGTTGATTATAAATTTGTCAAAGTATTATGTTTATACACGATATTAGAGTCATAGAGTGGCACCACACAGAATTAGACATTTCTGCCCATCCAGTGCAAGCCTAACTGTTGTTTTGATGAGTCTTATCGACCCACACATGGACCACAGATCTCCATAACCCTCCCACACATGTACTTAATTCGCTTGAAAGTTGTAATCAAACATTGGTTCAACTTGCTGACGGCTTCAACCAGTGCGCAGGTCTTCCTGCTATAAATCAGGAAAGAACTCACAGAGGTGAAAAAAAAACTGCAGATACTGGTTTCTCAAGCAAGCCATAAGATGCCGGAGTAACAAAGCGGGCTCACCAGGAGCAAGGAAAGAAAATGGATTATCAACGTTTCAGGCAGAAACCCTTCATCTGGATTGAGGTGGGGGTGTTGAGGGGAATTCTCAGCTCCAGAAGAGCAAATGGGTGAGTTTGAAATATTTGATAGCGAGGTAGCAGCTCATGGCAAAGTTATTAAATTTAATGATTTCTGCATGGTTGCAAGAGGCAGCAGTTATCCAGCCTCTGTATCAGAGAAAGAGGTGTGATACGATGATGATGTGGAACTGCAATAGGGACTGTTCCATGCAGCTGATAAAGAGATAGGCGTAGCCCGGACTCACGCCGGCACTCACAGTTAATGTTTTTTCTGGGGACAATGGGAGGATTTAAAGGAGAAGGTGTGGTTGGTACGAACAGGAGAGCACAGGCTGGAGCAGGTTTGGTTGGATCGTATGTTCATGAGGAAGTGCAGGTTTTTGAGGCCTTCCCAGTTGAAAAGAGGAGTACAAGAACTGGATGTAGGTGGTAAAGGTGAGGCAGTGGGACAGGGAATTGGAAATTTTTGAAGCGTTTGAGATGCCCGGATGTAAGTGGGCTGGAAGATGGGAGAACAAAACAGAATCCAGACATAAAAAGATGGGTTCACTGGAGCAGGAACAGATGGACAATGGGTCGACCGGGGCAGTCCAGTTTGTGTACATTCTACAGAAGGTGGAATGAGACAGTGTTGGCTGGGGAATAATGAGGTTCCCAGCCCATTCTCCTGTGGTGTTGAGGTCTGACATGGTCCAGCTCCATTTGAAGGCAGGGAGGAAATTGTTGGCAAATTTTCTGTACTGATCCAACTATGTTACCACCCCACGCATCTCATCTCAGCTCTAATGCGCACCTCCTGGCGCCCTCTCTCCATCCAGATGAAGGGTCTCGGCTGGAAATGTCCAAAGTTTTTACCTTCCACTGGGGCTATCTGACTTGCTCAGTTTGTCCAGCAACACGAGGATTTAAAACATGTCCGTGAATAACTATTCTGTTTGTGTAACATTATAGCAATAGGTATTGCATTAAACGAAGGAAGTCTCATGTTGGAGATTTGCCAGATATACTTACCCTCTCCTTGCATTAACAAAGCTATTTTTCATAATTATGGATATCACATTGCTTTTATTCACCTTAATGTACTTGAACCGCAATCATCAAGTGCGGTTGAACGGAAATGAAAGTATTAACATTATGAGGAGCATTAGGTGGCTCTGGCCCTGTACTCGATGGAGCTTAGAAGAACGATGGGGATATCTCACTGAAGCCATTGAATACTGAAAGTCCTAAGTAAAGCGTATGTGGAGAGGGTGTTTCGTGTAGTGGATAAGCCTAGGACCAGAGGGCACAACCTCTGAATTGAACAGGGGTTTCCAATTTTTTATTATGCCGCAGAGCATAACGGAGAGGAGTCTGTAGACCCCCTGGTTGGGAACCCCTGGAATAGAGGGATGTCTCAAGAAGAAAAGAGCAGATGGAATTTCTTTAGTCCTAGAGTGGTGAATCTGCAGAACTGATTTCCACAGATGGCTCTGGAAGTTAAATCATTGGGTATATTTAAGGCAGAAATTGATAGGTTCCTGATTTGACTGGACAACAAGAGTTATGGGGAGAAGGCAGGAGAATGCGTTTAAGAGGAAAACGGATTAGTCACAATGGGATGGAGGACCAGACTCAATGTGCAGAATGGCCTAATTCTGCTCCTATTTCTTATGGCCTTATGGTCCAATAGTCACAACTAATGCCTTCACAATCTCTTCAGGTACCCTTTTCAGTATCTTGAGTGTTTTTCCTCTGATGAACATAATTAATGTTTTCAAACTAATTATTTAAAATTACCCTATGAAGAGTTTTATGTGATGAGTAGTATGCAAACTAAAACATCAATGTTTCAATAGTTACATCTGCTCTGCTGAACGAACGCAGCACTTTCTACTCTGCTTGTCTTACACCTCACACTCGTGGTGAGGTACTGTCAATGTAATGTATTTGTTCTCTACATTGTCATCTCAAACTCCTAACTGTAGAGAGTTCAGATCAGTCAGCACTCACCTTTCCTCCCCACTACTGATCAGACCAAGCAGATGTGACTTCTGCTCCTTCATTAAGTGCTGTGTCATATGACATGGGTAATCATGGTCTTTCCATAAACAAGAGAAATTATAAATATGCTGGAAATCCATGCAACACACACAAATTGCTGGAGAAATGCAGCATCTATGGAAAAGAGTAAACAGTCAATGTTTCCGGCTGAGACCTTTCTTCATGATTCAAGGTCTTTCCACGACCGTGATTGTTCTTGAGCCATATTTTTACAGAAGTAGTTTGTCATTGTCTCATAAGACCATAATACTACAAGAGATAGGAGCAGAATTAGGCCATTTGGCCAATCGAGTCTGCTTTGCCATTTCATCATGGGTGATCCATTTTTTTTCTCAGCCCCTACCTCCTGCCTTATCTCTATATCCCTTTAAAAGAAAGCAGTTTGTGGCAGACGGTCATTTTCTTCAGCGATTGAACAGGGCAGGACTGCGCAAGCGCATGTAAGTCAGCCCGTGAGGCAGCAGGAGTACTTAAAAGAGAGCAGTTTGACGGAGTGGGCGACGGAGTAGTGGGAGACGAGGTAGGAAGGCTTTGTCTCGAGAGGCTTTGGCGAGCAGAGGCTGAGGATGAGCTTCACTCCAACTGAGGTAAGGCCGGGAAAGTTCCTTTAAAAGGAGAATGGTCTGCAGCGGTATTTTATTTGAAGCAAGGAAGGCGGCGAGGCTGTAGCATATTGGGTAGGTCATGACAGCTGAAATCGGCCCTGTGGTTTGTTCCTCCTGCAGCACGTGGGAAATCAGGGATACTTCCAGTGTCCCTGACGACTGTATGTGCAGGAAATGTGTCCAGCTGCAGCTTCTGGCAGATCACATTGAACAGCTGGAGCTGCGAATGGATTCATACTGGAGCATCCGCGATGCTGAGAAAGTCGTGAATAGCACGTTCAGTGAGTTGGCCACACCGCAGGTAAAGGCTACACAGCCAGAAAAGAAATGGGTGGCCACTAGTCAGTATAGCAGTGGGCAGGTAGTGCAGGAGTCCCCGGAAGTCATCTCCCTCCTAATCAGATATACTGTTTTGGATACTGTTGGGGGAGATGTCTCATCAGGGGAAGGCAGCAGCAGCCAAATTCATGGCACCATGGATGGCTCTGTGGCACAGGAGGGAAGGAAAAGGAGTGGGAGAGTTATAGTGATATGGGATTGGATTGTAAGGGGAATAGATAGGTGTTGCTGTGGCCGCAAACGAGACACCAGGAGGGTATGTTGCCTCCCTGGTGCAAGGGTCAAGGATGTCTCTGAGCGGCTGCAGGACATTCTGGAGTGGGAGGGTGAACAGCCAGTGGTTGTGGTGCACATAGGTACCAACAATATAGGTAAAAAATGGGATGAGGTCCTACAAGGTGAATTTAGGGAGTTCGCAGATAAACTAAAAAGTAGGACCACAAAGGTAATAATCTCTGGATTACTACCAGTGCCACATGCTAGTCAGAGTAGAAATAGGAGGATATATCAAATGAATACGTGGCTTGAAAAATAGTGCAAAGGGGAGGGATTCAAATTTCTGGGGCATTGGAACCAGTTCTGGAGGAGGTGAGACGGGTAAAAACAGGATGGTCTGCACCTGGGCTGGACTGGAACCAATGTGTTAGGGGGAGCGTTTGCTACTGTTGTTCAGAAGGATTTAAACTAATGTGGCAGGGGGATGGGAACAAGTGCAGAGAGACAAAGGGGTGTAAAATGAGGGTAGAAGCAAAAAGTAGTAAGGTGAAAAGTAAAAGTGGCAGGCAGGCAAATCCAGGGCAAAAATCAAAAAGGGCCACTTTTCAACATAATTGTATAAGGGCTAAGAGTGTTGTAAAAACAAGCCTGGAGGCTTTGTGTGTCAATGCAAGGAGCATTCGTAACAACGTGGATGAATTGAATGCGCAGATAGTTATTAACGAATATGATATAGTTAGGATCACAGAGACATGGCTCCAGGGTGACCAAGGATAGGAGTTCAACATTCAGGGATATTCAATATTCAGGAGGGATAGACATGAAAGAAAAGGAGGTGGGGTAGTGTTGCTGGTTAGAGAGGAGATTAACGCAATAGAAAGGAAGGGCAGTAGCCTGGAGGATGTGGAATCAATATGGATAGAGCTGCATAACACTAAGGGGCAGAAAACGCTGGTGGGAGTTGTGTACAGGCCACCTAACAGTAGTAGTGAGGTTGGGGATGGCATTAAACAGGAAATTAGAAATGCGTGCAATAAGGGAACAGCAGGTATAATGGGTGACTTCAATCTACGTATAGATTGGGTGAATCAAATTGGTAAGGGTGTTGAGGAAGAGGATTTCTTGGAATGTATGCGGGATGGTTTTCTGAACCAACATGTCGAGGAACCAACTAGAGATCAGGCCATTCTAGACTGGTTTTTGAGCAATGAGGAAGGGTTAGTTAGCAATCTTGTCGTGCGAGGCCCCTTGGGTAAGAGTAACTATAATATGGTGGAATTCTTCATTAAGATGGAGAGTGACATAGCTAACTCAGTAAAATAGGTTCTGAAATTAAAGAAGGGTAACTTTGAAGGTATGAGACGTGAATTAGCTAAGATAGACTGGCAAATGATACTTAAAGGGTTGACGGTGGATATGCAATGGCAAGCATTTAAAGATCGCATGGATGAACAACAGCAATTGTTCATCCCAGTTTGGCAAAAGAATAAACCAGGGAAGGTAGTGCACCCATGGCTGACAAGGGAAATTAGGGATAATATCAATTCCAAAGAAGAAACGTACAAATTAGCCAGAAAAAGTGGCTCACCTGAGGACTGGGAGAAATTCAGAGTCCAGCAGAGGAGGACAAAGGGCTTAATTAGGAAAGGGAAAAAAAGATTATGAGAGAAAGCTGGCAGGGAACATAAAAACTGACTGTAAAAGCTTTTATAGATATGTGAAAAGAAAAAGATTGGTTAAGACAAATGTAAGTCGCTTACAGTCAGAAACAGGTGAATTGATCATGGGGAACAAGGACCAACTGAATAACTACTTTGGTTCTGTCTTCACTAAGGAGGACATAAATAATCTTCCGGAAATAGTAGGGGACCAAGGGTCTAGTGAGATGGAGGAACTGAGGGAAATACATGTTAGTAGGGAAGTGGTGTTAGGTAAATTGAAGGAATTAAAGGCAGACAAATCCCCAGGGCCAGATGGTCTACATCCCAGAATGCTTAAGGAAGTAGCCCAAGAAATAATGGATGCATTAGTGATAATTTTTCAAAACTCTTTAGATTCTGGATTAGTTCCTGAGGATTGGAGGGTGGCTAATGTAATGCCACTTTTTAAAAAAGGAGGGAGAGAGAAACCAGGGAATTATACACCGGTTAGCCTAACATCGGTGGTGGGGAAACTGCTAGAGTCAGTTATCAAAGATGTGATAACAGCACATTTGGAAAGCAATGAAATCATCGGACAAAGTCAGCATGGATTTGTGAAAGGAAAATCATGTCTGATGAATCCCATAGAATTTTTTGAGCATGCAACTAGTAGAGTGGATAGGGGAGAACCAGTGGATGTAGTATATTTGGATTTTCAAAAGGCTTTTGACCAGGTCCCACACAGGAGATTAGCGTGCAAACTTAAAGCACACGGCATTGGGGGTATGGTATTGATGTGGATAGAGAATTGGTTGGCAGACAGGAAGCAAGGAGTGGGAATAAACGGGACCTTTTTAGAATGGCAGGCAGTGACTAGTGGGGTACCACAAGGCTCAGTGCTGGGACCCCAGTTGTTTACAATATATATTAATGACTTAGATGAGGGAATTAAATGCAACATCTCCAAGTTTGCGGATGACATGAAGCTGGGCGGCAGTGTAAGCTGTGAGGAGGATGCTAAGAGGATGCAGGGTGACTTGGATAGGTTAGGTGAGTGGGCAAATTCATGGCAGATGCAATTTAATGTGGATAAATGTGAGGGCAAGAACAAGAAAACAGATTATTATCTGAATGGTGGCTGATTAGGAAAAGGGGAGGTGCAACGAGACCTGGCTGTCATTGTATACCAGTCATTGAAAGTGGGCATGCAGGTACAGCAGGCTGTGAAAAAGGCGAATGGTATGCTGGCATTTATAGCAAGAAGATTCGAGTACAGGAACAGGGAGGTTCTACTGCAGTTGTACAAGGCCTTGGTGAGACCACACCTGGAATATTGTGTGCAGTTTTGGTCCCCTAATCTGAGGAAAGACATTCTTGCCATAGAGGGAGTACAAAGAAGGTTCACCAGATTGATTCCTGGGATGGCAGGATTTTCATATGATGAAAGACTGGATCGACTAGGTTTATACTCACTGGAATTTAGAAGATTGAGGGGGAATCTTATTGAAACGTATAAAATTCTAAAGGGATTGGACAGGCTAGATGCAGGAAGATTTCTTCCGAAGTTGGGGAAGTCCAGAATGAAGGGTCACAATTTAAGGATAAAGGGGAAGCCTTTTAGGACCGAGATGAGGAAAAACTTCTTCACACAGAGAGTGGTGAATCTGTGGAATTCTCTGCCACAGGAAACAGTTGAGGCCAGTTCATTGGCGATATTTAAGAGACAGTTAGATATGGCCCTTGTGGCTAAAGGAATCGGGGGGTATGGAGAGATGGCAGGTGCAGGGTTCTGAGTTGGATGAACAGCCATGATCACACTGAATGGCGGTGGTGGCTCAAAGGGCTGAATGGCCTACTCCTGCACCTATTTTCTATGTTTCTATGTTTCTATCCCCTCATGCCCTGACTAATCAGGAATTTATCAACCTCTGTCTTAAATATACATAAAGACCTTGCCTCTATAGCTGGTTGTGACAAAGAATTCCACAGATTGACTACTCTCTGGATAAAGAAATTCCTCCTCATCTCCGATCTAAAAGGACACCACTCTATTCTGGGTCTGTGTCCTCTGGTCTTAAACTCACTCACCACAGGAGACATCCTCTCCACATCCACTCTATGAAGACCATTCCCTCCTCTTTATTCTAAATTCTAGTGAATACAGGCCCAGAGCCGTCAAATGCTCTTCATAGGACAAAACGTTCGTTCCTGGAATCATTTTCGTGAACCTCCTTTGAACCGTCTCCAGTTTCCACTCATACTTTCTTTTCTTTCTTTTTCCAATATTTTAATTAAATTACATATACACAAATACAGAATTCATAAGGATACGTATTATAAATCAAAATAAGGTAGCACATCATGCACTATATATAAATCACATTGATACAATCACGGTATCCCATATTCATGATCAATCAAATAAAATAAATTGAATTATGAAATACAATAATATGGTTAATTATATTAATAAAAAAATCTACACCCACTACCAACACAAAGCTGGTTGGTAAAAAAAAAACAAAAAAAAGAAGAGTACTTTACCATATAGTGTTTTATAATAATAGCCCAGATCTATATTTTAATAACAATAACAATTCAAAGAGTTTCAAAATAGTTCAGAAAGTGTCCCCATAACATTTGAAAATCTTGATTAGAGTCAGAAATCAAACAACAAATCTTCTCTGAATTTAAACATGACATAACTTTGCATGACCATTCAGCATGTGTGTGTGGGGGTGGGGGGGGCAACCTCCTTCCATTTAAGCAAGATCGCCCTCCTAGCCATAAGAGAAATAAAAGCCAGCACCCGCAAATGAGAAGGCTCCAAAATTATAGCTCTTTCCTCAACAATACCAAACAAGGCAGTCAAAGGATTGGGCTTAAAATTAACTTTAAAAAGTACAGAAAAAGTTTGGAATACATCTTTCCAATATTTTTCAAGGCTCGAACATGACCAAAACATATGAAATAATGAAGCCTCTCCATTATTATGTCTGTCACGATAAGGAGATATATCTTTAGACATATGAGTCCTATGTACCACTTTAAATTGCAGGAGGGAATGACGAGCACATAATGATGACGAATTAACCATTTTGAAAATAGCCCTCCAGGTCTCATCAGATAATGAAGTCTGTAAATCCTTTTTACCAATCTTTTTTAATTTTGTCTAATTTTGTAATTTTGTGCATGGCCATACACTTTCCAACACTGCATTCCATCTGCTAGTCTTTTGTACATTCTCTTAATCTGTCTGATTCCTTCTATAGCCTCACTACTTCCTAAAAAAATAACTTGCCTCTCCACTTATCTTCATATTGTTTTCAATTCCATCATCCAAATCATTGACATATAACACAAGAAGAATTGGTCCCAAAACAGACCCATGTGAAACACTATTAGTGCCAGCAGCGGACATGTAAAGGCTCCCTTTATTCCCACTCTTTGCCTCCTGCCAATCAGCCACTGGCTTATCCATGCAAATTATTTTCCCTGTAATACCATGAACTCATAGCTTGTTAAGCAGCCTCATGTGTGATATATTGTCAAAGGCCTTCTGAAAATTCTAGTACACAGCATTAAACAATTCTCCTTTGTCTATCCTGCTTGTTATTTCTTCAAAGATTTCTAACTGATTTGTTAGGCAAGATTTTCCCTTAAGGAAACTGCGCTGTCTATACAGCCTATTTTATCAAGTGCCTCTCTAAGACCTCATCCTTAGTAATCCACTCCAACATCGTCCCAACCACTGAGGTCAGACTTACTGGCCTATAGTTTCCTTTCTGGGCAATGTCTTTTCATGACGGGTGACAATACTCTTCCTAGTTGTGTTACCAGGACTTGTGTTATGCAGTCTCTGTTCATACGACCATTCACCACCTACTCCCATGGCTACACCTGACCCTGATTTGAGGATGGGGTTGGTAGTGGGGAAATGCTAAGCAGGTGCTACACTTTGCCCAGGGGTGGGTGACCTGCAGGCTAGCAGAGGGAAGGAACGCCTTACACCTCTATGGTAGAGATACATTTTCACCCCACCACCCGAGGATGTGATGAAGCTTTCTTTCCATGAATGACTCACTCAGAAGTTTCTGCCAAGCTGGTCAGCCTGGGACTGTTTTCCCTGGAGTGAAGGAGAATGAGAAAGACCTGAGATGTTTATAAAATCATGAAGAAGGCAGGTAAGGTAGAGAATTCTAAAACTAGTGGACATAGTATATGAGAGACAATAAATTAAATGAGACTTGATGAGAATGCTCTTCACACAGAGAATAGTCCCCGTAAGGATGGAGCTACTGGAGGAGACCATAGACCATAAGACCATAAGACGTATCAGAATCGTATTCAAGTTCCATATTACCAACATATGTCGTGAAATTTGTTGTCATTACGGCAGCAATAGAATGCAATGCATAATAATAGAAAAATGTGAATTGCAGTAAGTATATATGTATATATTAAATAGTTAAATAAGTAGTGCAAAAATAAAACATAGTGCATTAGTGCTCATGGGTTCAATCTCAATTTAGAAGTCGAATGGTAGTGAGGATGAAAATGTTCCTGAATCATTGGTTGGTGTCTTTCATTCTCGGTGTCTCCTTCCTGATGGTAACAATGAGAACAACTGATATCTTGGCTGATGGGGGTCCTTAGTGATGGATGCTACCTTTTTGAAGCATCTCTCCTTGAAGATGTCCTGGGGACTATGGAGTCCAGTGCATTTAATGGAGCCGACTAGGTTTAGAATTCTCTACGGTTTATTTCGGCCCTGTGCAGTAACATTCTCCACGCCACCTGCCCCATACCAGACGGTGATGCAGCCAGTGAGAATGTACTCCGCAGTAGATCTGTAAAGAAATCAGTATCTTTGGTTACATACTAAACCTACTCAAAGCCCTAATGAAATATAGCCGCAGTCGTGCCTTCTTTGTAGCTGCATCGGTATGTTGTGCCCAGGATAGATCCACAGAAATATTGGCACCCAGGAACTCACTCTTTCCACTTCTAATCCCTCCATGAGGACTGGTGTGTGTTCCACCATCTTACCCTTTCTGAGGTGCAAGTTTGTTACTGTGACACCACTCCACTCATTGATGTATCTCACTTCCAGTACGCTCCCTTCTCACCGTCTGAAATTCTGCCAGCAATAGTTGTGTTGTCAGCAAACTTATAGATGGCATTAAAGCTGTGCCCACCACGCACTCATGGGTGTAGAGAGTGTAGAGAGGTGGGCTAAGCACACATCCCCGATGTGCATCAGTGATGATTGCAGGCGAGGTGGAGATGTTACTTCCGATCCACATAGATTATGGTCTTCCGTTTAGGAAGTCGAGGATGCAGTTGTTGAGCGAGGTACAGAGGCCCTGGTTTAGGAGCCCTTGGATGAGAACTGTAGGAATAGTTGTGTTTTTACCGCCACATTGTGGTCAATAAACAGCATCCTGACATAGGCATTTGTAGTGTCCAAGTGATCTAAATCCGCGTGAACAGCCAATGAGATTGCATCCACCGTAGACTTATTATGGCGATAGGCAAATTGCAGTGGGTCCACGTCCTTTCCGAGAAAGAAGTTAATTCTTGTCAGAACCAATCTTCCTAAACACTTCATTGCCATAGGTGGGAGTGCTACTTAGGAGCAGAATTAGGCCATTCTTCCCATCTGCTTTCTAAGGTTATGCCCTTCCATTAAGGCTGTACCTCTGATCCTAGGCTTCCTGACCATCAAAATCAACCTCTCCTTGTCCACTTTATATATGCCTTTTAATACTTGGTAGATTCTAGTGAGAGCCTCATCATTCTTAACACCAGCGAAAGCAGACAGAAATCTATCAAACACTCATCATTCATAGTAGAGGTCAGCAGAATTACAATGTTTAAGAGACAAATGGTCGGGTAAATGGAAAGAACAATGTAGAGATATATGGGATAAACGTTGGCAGGTCTGCAGTGATTCATGAAGTTCCTTCTCAGCATCAATTTAAAGTTGGAAATGAATGTTGGCTTCATCAATTGTATCTTCCTCCAGAAAAACATCTAAAATTGAAATATAACCATATAACAAACCATATAACAATTACAGCACGGAAACAGGCCATCTTGGCCCTTCTAGTCCATGCTGAACTCTTACTGTCTCCTAGTCCCACCGACCTGCACTCAGCCCATAACCCTCCATTCCTTTCCTGTCCATATATCTATCCAATCTAACATTAAATGACAACATCGAACCTGCCTCAACCACTTCTTCTGGAAGCTCATTCCACACAGCTACCACTCTCTGAAGTTCCCCCTCATGTTACCCCTAAACTTTTGTCCTTTAACTCTCAACTCATGTCCTCTTGTTTTAATCTTCCCCACTCTAAATGGAAAAAGCCTATCCACGTCAACTCTATCAATCCCCCTCATAATTTTAAACACCTCTATCAAGTTCCCCCTCAATCTTCTACACTCCAAAGAATAAAGACCTAACTTGTTCAACCTTTCTCTGTAACTTAGGAGATGAAACCCAGGTAACATTTCGGTAAACCTCCTCTGTACTCTCTCAATTTTATTGACATCTTTCCTATAATTCGGTGACCAGAACTGTACACAATACTCCAAATTTGGCCTTATCAATGCCTTATACAAATTCAACATTACATCCCAACTCCTATACTCAATGCTCTGATTAATAAAGGCCAGTATACCAAAAGCTTTCATCACCACCCTATCCACATGAGATTCCACCTTCAGGGAACTATGCATCATTATTCCTAGATCCCTCTGTTCTACAGCATTCTTCAATGCCCTACTATTTACCATGTATGTCCTATTTTGATTAGTCCTACCAAAATGCAGCACCTCACATTTTTCAGCATTAAACTCCACCTGCCATCTTTCAGCCCACTCTTCTAACTGTCCTAAATCTCTCTGCAAGCTTTGAAAACCTACCTCATCATCTACAACACCACCTATCTTAGTATCAGCTGCATACTTAGTAATCCAATTTACCACCCCATCATCCAGATCATTAATATATATGACAAACAACATTGGACCCAGTACAGATCCTTGAGGCAGACCGCTACACACCGTCCTCCAATCTGACACACAGTTATCCACCACTACTCTCTGGCATCTCCCATCTTTCCACTGTTGAATCCATTTTACTACTTCCATATTAATGCCTAACGATTGAACCTTCCTAACTAACCTTCCGTGTGGAACCTTGTCAAAGGCCTTACTGAAGTCCATATAGACAACATCCACTGATGAGTTGAATAAATATCTCCTCTGTTCTCCCAGGAGAGTTGACTCCTGCAGGAATTCATGCTTAGATGTAAACCAGGTAAAATACTTCAGTCACAATCAATTGTACTGTACTGTACACATTCAAAATTCAGTCGATTCATTACCCTGAAACTAAGGGGCTCAATGAATGTTTCAATTAAAGGGCAGATACAGTTTTTTTTTTCTCCCTGCACTTTAAATGCTGACAGGGAATACAACAAAGAATCTTCAGCCACGTTGGTCAAAACAAATGGAAGCTGTTCCACCATCTTCCTGTGGTGTTGCTAAGTAACAGCATTGTGGCATCGGGTGAGGGGGTGTCTTGTTGCAGTGTCATTTCATAGATCCCTAAAGGTGGAAACTGAAGCAGATGGAAATATGAAGACAGAATATGGAATGTTTTGTGTTATGTGGGATGCCCGGCCTTCTTCGGACAGGAAGAAGAGTATGTCGTAACTTCAAACTAGACATTGGTTAGATCGCACTTGGAATATTTTGTACAGCTCTCGTCGCCATTCTGTGGGAGTGATCTGGTGAGAGCTCTCGACTGGAACAGTACATTTCCTTTGTTAAACTACTCCATTGTTTGGAGTTGGTGGCGGAGTCCGAGGGATGTCTTGATAGAGGTACTCAATATTACAGGAGAGTGAGATAAGGTAGACCATTGCACTGTTTCCCTATAGGGTGCATCTCTAAAAGAAAACAGCACACAGCTTTCAGGAGAGAAAAGACATTTGGGGATATTCACAGTTTTATAGCTCAGTGTCATAAATACTCAGAGCATAATCCTAGAGTTGGTGGGGAGGCAGATACTATCACAGAATATGAGGTATGTTAAAGATGGATATGGACCTAACGAGGGTTTGCCTGGATAGGCACAGCTGTCGTCATTAACATGGTAGGCCAAAGTGTCCATTTCTGTGTTGTACAACTCTAGACTCTAAAACCAAGTTAAAAAATAACAGGATCTGCAAAAGCAGAACATTGTCTGAAAAAATGGAATCTTGGAAGTGAAACCTCCAGTTGCTCACAGAGTCAAAATGAGCCTTGAAACTTCTGCTAATTAATTTTCGATGAGGGAACCGTCTCACCAATCATGCGATTCCAACTGTGGTGTAATTTCCTTTCTGTAGTTTCACAAGTTTAATTGCAACAAAACAAGTCATCTAACAATGAAATATACAGTATATAGATTTCAATAAAACGGGAAGTCTGAGCTATGGCTCCAGACAGATATTCCAACGCAGATCTCAAAAACATAGACCAGGCTAAAACTTCAGCCACAGAAATGAAGAAGTTCTGCACTATTAGACTTGCAAGCACTCACATCAAACCATATCTATAGCAGGGACTATTTTTAAGATGCAAAGACCCTTGGATTTCGATCACAATCATGAGAGTTAATGAGAAAAAAACAAGTGCTTTAAACCTACGCTTAGGCAGTACCTAAGCAGATAGAAACAGATTTAAGTTTTCAAACCAAACACCTGTTTAAAATCTATGGAATTAGAATACAATAGCTGTTCAAATTTGCAGACAGGGTGACATGTGGAGGTAAATAAAAGAGATTCTGCAGATGAGAGAAATCCAGAACAACATACACAATGCCAAAACAAACAAGACAAAAATTGGAGATGCTGGAAATCCAAGCAACATACACAAAATGCTGGAGAAATTCAGTCCTAATGAAGAGTCTTGGCCCAAAGCATCGACTGCTTATTCATTTCCTTGGTTCTGTCGCACTTGCTGAATTCATCCAGCAATTTGAGTTGTGGGCCTAGGAGGAGGAATTTCTGCTTGAGTCAGGAATTCTAAGCTTGCCTACCTACTTTTGTAGCTGCTCATTTGATGAATAAAACCAGATAGCGCATGAGAGAAAAATAAACACAAGGAGCAATAGGAGCAGCACAGAAACGGAATCTGAATTGAAAGGGAACGCTGAAATTAGCCAAGCAGTTTCCAGGTTCCATGGCCTTATTAAAACCAAAATATACAGAAGGCAGATCAGTATGGCACAGGAATAGGCTCAGGCCAACTCGGCCCATGATGCTGAGCATGAGATCAGTCTCAACAAATCTTATCTGTCTGTAGATGGTCAGATCCCTACACTCACTAACTGTTTGCGTGCCTGTGTAAATGCCACTTAAATGTTACTAGTGTACTATAGCTGCATGTACCCCTTCACCAAGAGTGTGGTCTTGGAAACTACCAGTCTTTGTCCAAAAATAGCCTCCTTTAAAATTTGCCTCTCTCAGAGAAAATACCTCGACTATTCGTCATAAATATTCTCTGGGTTACAGGCACAGGTTATCACCTTGTTCATGTCTAAATAGAAAACAATAAGTCTTTTGCATTTCAAATCATTCCTGGCAGAAATGGAAACTTCCTCCAGTTTACCACAACACTGAAACAGGAAATAGCAGCAAGTGACCTGATGTGCAGTTTCACAGAATTAAGTGTGATCTTCTGTGTCTGGGCTATGTCAACATACTGCCAAAGGCTTTTTGTGAACATTCTGCCCAAGGCTTTTTCATGCTCAAAATGTGCTTCATTGACTTAGGGGGGAGACCAATGAGATGGGCTCCTCTGTTGGGCACATTGCGGGGTCAGTGGAAAAATGAAAAAGCAGAGAGACAGGAATGTCAAATGACACCCAAGTCGAACAGTGGTGGCATCTTCAATGAAATCCTGAGCACAAATTGCATTACACTGGACTGGAAAGAAGCAACAATGAATCTGGAAGGTGTGTTTGGAGAGCTGTATGGTGAAGATGGATGACATATAAAGCCAGGCATATAAAGCACCCTTTGTCCCTGCACCCTTTACACCCTTCTTTACACCCTTTGTCTCTGCAGACAAGGGGTGTAAGCCAGTCTGATGAAAATCAATGTGTAAAACCACGGGTGTCTGTACTTACCTGTGTCTGTCTACTTCAGTCTAGAAGTGAATAACTTTCTGCAAGCTTAGCACTTGTTCTCCAAAGTCCCTTTACCGTATTACACCCCTTGTGCCCCACTATTCATCGTATAGGTCATAACATAATCAGATGTATCACAGTGGAGTGTAGTTGGTCTTACGTAGGAGAAAGTGCTTGGGTAGCTGAGAGTTCTGAAGGTGGATGTCAACTGGACTAGATGGACTACAACCAACGATTCTGAAAGGGATTCTATAGAGAATGTGGAAACATTAGTAATGATTTTTCAAACATCACTAGATTCTAGAACGTTTCCAGAGGGCTGGAAGATTGCGAACATCACTCCAGTGTTTAAAAAGGGAGGGAAGCAAAAGACAGGAAATCGTAGGCCAGTTGGCCAGACTACAGTGTTGTGTAAGATGTTAGAGTCCATTATTAAGAAAGAAGTTTCGAGGTACTTGGAGTCACACTATAAAATAAGCTGAACTCAACATGGTTTCCTTAAGAGGAAATCATGTCTGACAAATCTGTTGGAATAATTTGAAGAGATAATAGGCACGATAAACAAAGGAGTCAGTGTATGTTGCTTACTTGGATTTTCAGAAGGCGTTTGACAAAGTGCTGCAATTATGGATGCTTAACAAGATAAGAGTCTTGGAATTACAGGTGAGATACTAGCTTCTATAGAATATTGGCTAACTGGCAGGAAGCAAAGAAAGGAAATAAAGGTTCTTTACTGGTTGGCTGCCAGTGACTAGTGGTATACCTCAGGGTCCATATTGGGACCAGTTCTTTTTCACCTTATATGGCAATGATCTGGATGATGGAATTAATGGCTTTGTAGCCAAGTGTGCAGAAGATATAAAGGCAGGTGGAAAGGCAAGTAGCTTGGAGGATGCAGGAAGTCTGTAGAATTAATTCAACAGATTAGGAGAATGGGCAGATAGAATACATTGCAGGGGACTGTATGGTCATGCACTTTGTTAGAAGGTATAAAAGTATTTAAAGGCACAAACTATTTTATAACTGGAAGAAAATGCAGAAGTCAAAGGTGTAATGAGATTTGCAGGACTCCCTGAAGGTTATCTTGCAGGTTGAGGTGGTAGTAACGGACATAAATGCAATGTTACTGTTCATGTCAAGAGGACTAGAGTCCAAAAGAAAGGGTGAAATAATAAGGTTTTATAAGGCATTAGTCAGACTGCATTGGAGTATTATCATTGAGTATATTTAAAGCAAAGGCCGATATCTTCTTGATTAGGAAGGACATCAACCTTTACAGGTAAAAGGCAAGAATGGCATTGAAAGAGAAAATAAATTTGTCTTGGTGTAAAGATGGAGCAAATCTGATGGTCTGAATGTCCCAATTTGCTGTTATATCTCATGGTCTTATGAGAGTCCTTGTTGAAGGCCTTGAACAAACCAAAATGGACAGTATCAAATGACATACACCCATTTACCCTTTTGGTTATTTCAAAAATACTCTATTACTAAGACATTGGGCACTGTTTAATGAATGCATTCATAATTTATCACACATACAGCTTGTATGTGCCTGCTTATATGAGCCCTACAATTTTCTAAATATACAGTGAGCAAACTCCTTGAAGTGTCATTTTTCTACAGTGAAGACGTGACACACACTTATGGTAGACTGCACAATCACATCCATTATAAGTACGTTCAACAGGAAAAGAAATAATGTTGCTGTGTTTATGGCTGGTTGCTAACTAGTGATCAGCCACCATCAACCGCACCCCCCGCCCCCTCCAACAACCTGTGGATGAATCAACCCTACTCCATGTTGAAAGCCACTTAGAAAAAGGGCTGACGCAGATTGTACAGTACTCTGGATGAGAGACTCTAATGTCCATCAGCAAGAGCAAGTCGCTAATACCATACTGCTCAAGCTAGCACATTGTTGCAGTATTGGCTTTCTGGCAGGGGGCGAGGAAACCAAGAGAGAAAAGTCATCACCAACCTTAAAATAGATTAAACGGTCAGCACAACATGGTGAGCGATGTCCATTTATTGTGCTGTAGTGTTCTATGTTCTATGTTCTAATCTACTGTACCTACTGCAGTAGGAGACTGTATCAGTAGGAGCCAAAATTGCAAAGTTCTGTTGAGTCAAAGTCCCGTCTTCAGTGAAAATTCACTCCATTTTCTTGTGTGGCACGACCACCACGTTAAATGAACAAACTGCAGAAAAATATGGTAACTCAGATCTGAATATCCAAGAGGCTCCGTGGGCCAGTGAGTTCAGTGGAATTGTACTCAATGACAATCTGCGACCTCATGCCCAGTGCATCTTCCATTCTACTGTGACCATCAAATCAGGGGATATGTTTTGGCTCAATGCAAATTTCAGGGTGCAACACTAGGAGAAAAACATGGCACACCCGAGAATAAGGACTTAACCAAGTAAAGCTACAGTATAGTTCTACTTGCTTCCATGATCACAATCACACCCTCTTCTGTGAACCACATTCATTATCGAGCCCCTTTCTGTATATAGAGTCAGATTATACATATAACTGTTACTTGTACTCTACATTGCGGTTTACAAGTTTGTTTTATAGATTTTTTTGTGATTTGTGTTATGTATGCTTATTTTGATTCTTCATGCTTTATCACATCAGATCCATATTAGCACTCATTCCTTTTCCTTTACGTTTACTAAAAACTGACAATAAACAATCCTGAACCTTGATGCTGGAAAAAAATGAACAGTTTGCATGAGTAGAACCAAGTCATCCCATGACCAAAGGAAGAGAGCTAAGCTCTGCAGCCCTGTCACATCCAGTCAGAATAGTCAACAATCGAATATTTCAGTGGAAGAGTAGGCTACACTGAAATCTCCATTCACAACGATGGAGGAGCTCAACATGTCAGTGCTCAGGAGAAAGCCCAGGTACTTGCAATTACTTTCAGCCTGAAATGAAAAGTGATGATCCACCCTGAGCTTCTTCAGCTGTTCCAGCATAATAGATGCCTGTCTTTGGCCAATTCAATTCACACCAACTGATATGAAGAAATGTCTACAGATACTGGATACAGAAAGGTTTTGGCCCTCGTATTGAATCACAAGTATTGATGGCTTGTGCTCTAGTGCACACTGCATGGTAAAGGTGCTTCAATCAAGCTACAGGAATGACATCTACCCAACAATTTTTCAAATTTCCCAGGCACTTCCTATGTACAAGAAGCAGGGAGGATCTATCCCAGACAATTACTGACCCATTAGTCTCTCCTTGATCACTGGCAAAGTGATGGAAAGAATAATCAATTCTGTTATCAACCCTCACTTGCATACAAAAAAAATCACAGTTCTGTGTATTGGTTTATCATCCATTGCTGTATCATGGATAAAACGATGGACTCCAAAGCTGAAGTGAGGCTTACTGCCCTTGACATCATGACAGCTTTTGATGGAGTATGGCATCAAGGAGTCTTGGTTAAACTGGTGTTAATTGGAATCAGGTTGAATGCCGTCTGTTTGTTGGAATCTCATCTCGGCAAAAGCAGGATGGTTGTGATACTTGGAAATTAGTCTGAAGCACAGGACCAAGCTGCAAGAGTTTATCAGTGCTATAACCTAGAACCAAACATCTTTAGATGCTTCACCAAGGATCTTCCTCAAGCCATGAGATCAGAAGTAGAGATATTCACTGACGTTTACACAATGTTCAGCTCAATTTGCAAACCCTCAGATAATGAAGTACCAGGGTTGGTGACAAGCATCAGTGGTATCACATGTGCCAGTCAGTGATGTAATCTAACAGTAGAAAACCCATCTACCACCCACTGATGTTCAGAAGATTTACCATTGCTGAATGTCATGCTCTCAATATCCTTGTGCTTACCACTGACCAGAATCGGAACTGACGTAGTCGTATACAAAGCATGGCTACCAGAGCATGTCTGAGGCTAGGAAATCTGTGATGAGCAACTCACCTCCTAACTCCCCAAAGCATTACCACTATCTATAAGGCAGAAGTGAAGAGTATGATTGAATACTTTCCATTTCCCTGGATGAGTACAGCTATAAGAAAGCTAATGGCATGCTGGCCTTCATAACAAGGGGAATTGAATATGGGAGCAAGGAGGTCCTTCTGCAGCTGTACAGGGTCCTGGTGAGACCACACCTGGTGTATTGTGTGCAGTTTTGGTCTCCAAATTTGAGGAAGGATATTCTTGCTATTGAGATAGTGCAGCGTAGGTTCACAAGGTTAATTCCTGGGATGGCGAGACTGTCATATGTTGAAAGATTGGAGCAACTGGGCTTGTATACACTGGAATTTAGAAGGACGAGAAGGGATCTGATAACATATCAGATTATTAAGGGATTGGACACGCTGGAGGCAGGAAGCATGTTCCCGCTGATGGGTGAGTCTAGAACCAGAGGCCACAGTTTAAGAATAAGGGGTAGGCCATTTAGAATGGAGTTGAGGAAAAACTTTTTCACCCAGAGAGTGGTAGATATGTGGAATGCTCTGCCCCAAAAGGCAGTGGAGGCCAAGTCTCTGGACATTTTCAAGGAAGTGATGGGTAGAACCCTTAAAGATAGTGGAATCAAAGGTTATGGGGATAAGGCAGGAACTGGATACTGATTGTGGATGATCAGCCATGATCACAGTGAATGGCAGTGCTGGTTCTAAGGGCCGAATGGCCTATCCTGCACCTTTTGTCTATTGTCTATAAGCAGACTTAGACTCACAATCTACAGGACATAGCATCAGTCTTGATAGGCACTCTGTCCGCACATACAATCACTTCAGCACTGACGCACAGTATCATCTACAGGAATTATTGCATCAACTTACCAAACCTCCAGAGGCAGCACTTCCCAAACTGACAATTTCTACCAACTAGTTTGACATAGATATTAAAACCATGGGGCACCACCGTCTGGACGTTGCCATCCAAACCACACACCATACTAAATGGCAAATATCAAGGATCAAATTTCTACTCATATACCTTTACATGTATTAAGAATTTACCTTGGTATGTTGGTCCCGTTGCAATATGTAACAAATTGTTCTTAATTGCTATTGGTCAGACCCATGATAGCCTCCGTAGTCAGTGGACATTCACCTGAAATACAATCTAATAGTCGGCGGCAGTATATCTTTTATTGAGCTGCGGTCCTACAATTGGCATCGCAAGCGTTCTTGCCCTCTGTAAATATTTTTACAGTTTGGGAAGTTTATATTTTTTTCGGGTACGTTGCAATTCTGCTCAGTAGACACTTTATTCAGCACACCTGTACATATGCTCATAGCTAATTAGCCAATCACGTCGCAGCAACTCGATGGCATTGTCAAGAGGTTCAGTAGTTGTTCAGACCAAACATCAGAATGGGAAAGAAATGTGATACAAGTGACTTTGACCATGAGATGATTGTTGGGGCCAGAAGGAGTGGGTTGAGTATTTCCGATGCTGCTGATTTCCTAGGATTTTCCCACAGGACAGTCTCCGGGAATAGTGTGAAAAAAAAAATCTAATGAACGTCGGTTCTGTGGGCGAAACGCTTTCATAATTAAGTCAGAGGAGAATGGACAGACTGGTTCAATCTGACAGGTGGGCGACAATATCTCAAATAATCACGTGTTACAACAATAGTATACTTAAGAGCATCTCTGGACGGACAACACGTCGAGTCTTTAAGTGGATGGTTACAGCATACAGAAAGGAACCTAGTGGTCACTTAGTAGGTATTTCCGCTACCTAAAAAAGTGGCCACTGATTGTATACCGTCGTTGTGGACAATATAAGGGAAATAATATTGTCAAATACAGTTTGCATTATTTCTTATTTCATCAAAGGCAAGACTTACACCTAATTGACAATGCCATAGTCAAATTCACTACGTTGATGAACTCATTGTACGAGGCAAGGCAGGTTTTTCTCTTCCCATCGTCGATACTGGTGGGCATCATGCTGCATTGGCTGAGAACTATCACTATTACGTCCACATTGTTTATCCTTGTGTTCCGTGGAATTCTATCATTTTAAATTATGACTGCCGCCGGTTTCCCATTGGCTGTCGTACAGTGGGTGACTGGTACTTCGGACAATGAAGTAGTAGCTGGGACCATTAACAATTCAGTCAAACACTTCACTGAGGATTAAGAGTAAAATAGTAAATCAGATTATTATTCTTACATGTACAAAGGTACAAAAATATTTTGCACGCCACCCATACCAATCACTTCATTACAACCGTGCATCTAATAATTTCAAGGGGAAACAATAAAAGAACACTGAATAAAATATTACATTTACAAGGAGATGCAGGTAGAAAATAAAGTGCAAGTTCTTAATGAGGTATTGTCACAAGGGGGTGCTGGAAACAGACCCAAATGCGAAACATAGACAGGACTTGACTAGAGTAGTGACGTGACAGGATTCAGGCAAGGAGCAGCGACAAAAACGCAGACTTGGGCTAGGGAAAGCGGGACCAGGACCTGGAACCATGTACAGTACTAGGAAACAAGGCTTGGACTCCGAGCCCGAGAATGGACAAGGACCCAGAACCTGGATCCTGCCTCGGGCTTGGACCCCGGAACCAGGCAAGGACGTGACATGGCTTCAGGACAGGACGTGGCTGGTGTCCAGAGGCCTGAGCTTGGAGACAGGCTGGGGTCTTAGCTCTTGGGGCTTGAGGCTTGAGGCTTGGGTTCTTCGGTCTTGAGGTTGGCTGCGGGATCGTCGAGGCTAGGGTTCTTGGAGCTTGGCTGCGGGATCGTCGAGGCTAGGGTTCTTGGAGCTTGACTGCGGGATCGTCGAGGCTAGGGTTCTTGGAGCTTGGCTGCGGGATCGTCGAGGCTAGGGTTCTTGGAGCTTGACTGCGGGATCGTCGAGGCTAGGGTTCTTGGAGCTTGGCTGCGGGATCGTCGAGGCTAGGGTTCTTGGGGCTTGACTGCGGGATCGTCGAGGCTAGGGTTCTTGGAGCTTGACTGCGGGATCGTCGAGGCTAGGGTTCTTGGGGCTTGACTGCGGGATCGTCGAGGCTAGGGTTCTTGGAGCTTGGCTGCGGGATCGTCGAGGCTAGGGTTCTTGGAGCTTGACTGCGGGATTGTTGGAGCTCAGAGACAGACTGGGAACCAAACATGAACATAAAGCCGGGACTTATCCTTCGACAAGCCGGGACTCTACTTCTCCACACCAAGGTGGGACAGGTCTACCTGTTGGGTAACGGCGGGACGACCAGACTTACCCAACAGATGCAAAGACAAGGCAAGACATGTCCCGCCGCAGGTCAACGGCAAGACAGCCTGACTTACCCCACGGAGTTAAGGACAAGAAAACACAAACACCAAAGAACGACAGACAGATCCATCTCTACTTCAGGGTTGCTCCAAGACGGCCACTCAACTGGCCCGGGATACAGTCGTATCCATACTGCAAAGACTACTCCAGTAAGTGTCAACAAGGCTCCATGAAGTGGTGGTCCTACCACCAGGTCTAGAGATCACGGATGATTTCACTAGCCTTCCATCAGCAAGTTGCTCCAAGGGGGACTGATGAGACAAACCAGCAGCCCACATTCAACCCCAAGGCTACTTATATTGCAAGCCCAAAGATGGGAATGAGGTGCCTATGATTAACACAAACAAGGGACAGCTGGAAGACCCGGAGTCCCGAGTCCACGGACCAGACCGTGAACCGGAATGCCGGCTTCACGTACTGGACCATGACAGTTATATTGTGAAGTGAACACTAGGACGAATAAATGAAACCCCACACTGAAATTAGACTGGTAATTCTCCACTTCAATGCAATATACTTACTGAACATGTGATTGGCACAGCAATGTCAGAGTGTTTGAGGTTAGTCAATGTTTAGGGTTACGGATAATGACTATGCTAATGCAACGTTCCTTAGAAAGCGAAAGACTGAAGTAATATTTGCTAGTTTGCATTAACCCCATTTCCATCTTCTTATGCATTTCAACAAGGAAATTGCTAACTTTGATTGTTGTACTTAATCAACCGATAAAAATAGAAGCTACATGAGTGAATACATTACCAACATGAATAAAACCACCACAGTTGTCATTGACGTTTTGAAAAAACATTTAGAGGCTCCCCAACCAGAAGCCCATGAAGAACTTTAAGATCCGCATTGATCTGGGGGTCAAATCAGTGGTATTCACGTCTGATACAAGGTACAAGACGTCCAGGTACAATCTCTGGTCAGCTATCTCATGTGCGAAGTGGAAATTCCGAATCAAACGTGATTCAATGAAGGATGCTCGACAGCTGAGGCAGGGCCTGAATGCTATTACTTCTTACAAAGTGAAACAGGCGACATAGATGACCACTAGTTTTCACTCCCAGTTGACCCCAATGTCTTACATTGCCCGATTTGACTGCTGCTAAGAACCAGTAATTCGGTTACGTTGTTAAGAATTTAAACAGTTAAAAAGGTGAAGGTATTGTCTGCCCATAGCTGTGTGTGCGAGCGTATTGATTATGGCGAGTCAGAATTTCAGAGTATACATAGTTTGATAATAAATGCACTTTGAACTTGAATTCTTTAACCTGGGTACGACTGTCAAATTCCAGAGGACGTCTGTTGAAAATGAAGGGGGGAAAGTTTAAAAAAAATTGATAAGCTGGAAATAAATTTGCCCATTGACCCAGTTTAATGGCATCTTTCCCTTAGGCCGACCATCACTACATGCAACACTTCAAACCTGGCATTTCTGACTTCCTCAAGAACTGTAAGACAACCTCCCATCTCCGGATTTTCGGATATAACTGATGAAAGCACAAGCGTGCCAAAAGATTGCATGTGCCGCCGCTTTCAGGGAACCATGTACACCCACTGTTAGGTAACTGTGTTTTGCAACGCTCTCCAGCACCCTACTATTTACTGTGTAGGCCCAGCCCTGTTTGTTTCACCATAATTCAGCTGAATAAATTTCCACCTGCCATTCCTCTGCCGACTAGCCCAGTTGATCAAGATCCTGTTACAAACTTAGATAAACTTCTTCGCTGCCCGTATATCAACAGTGTTAATATTAGCAGGGAAAATAGTAACATTGTGACTTATTTTGTCTTTCAAATCGCCCGAACCATCCATTTCTGCATCATTCCTACTCTAATCCATATTATTTCTTTATTAAAATCAACCCCACTACCCACGTCATACTCTTCCGCTTACCCGCACGGGGCAATTTACAGAGAGCTTTCGGACATTAGGCAAACCTGATACACCCGGAGAGAAATCCGCGCAGTCAGAAGAACTACGTGGAAACTCAACGCACTGTTCGCGGCCCGGTCTCTACCGCGATGAGTTCCAGGCTCTACCAGCCACGGCACTGTGCTGCCTCCATTTCATGTACTTAAAATTGTCGAATGAATTTAGTCTACTTGTCTTATTACAACTTCAATATTTGTCAGATCAACTTAAAATAACCTGAGGAAGTAAATCCGATTAGTCATGGGCTTTGTGGAAGAAGCGAGAGGGTGGTAGTAGAGGGGTGCCTCTTTCACAGAAGGTCTGTAACCAGTGGTGGGCCGCAGGGATCGGTTCTGGGTCCTTTTCGTTTGCCATCTATATCAATGATCTGGACGATAAGGTGTTTAACTGGGTCAACAAATTTGCCGATGACACCAAGATTAGGGGTGTACTGAACACTGAGGAAGACTATCATAGCTTGCAGGGATATCTGTATCAGCTGGAAAAGTGGACTAAAAATGGCAGATGGAATATAATGCAGAAACATGCGAGGTAATGCACTTCGGTAGGACCTACGGGGGTAGGTCTTACACGGTGAACGGTCGGGTTCTGAGAAGTGTGGTATGTGACAAGAATACACATAGATTAAGATGTTAGCTGTCCTGTGCTGGCACCAGTGGGATCAGCAGTTGGTCTGCCACCTGTCTTCAGGAGAAAGAGAGATAAGGAAAACAATGGTGCAGCATTTGGAGATGTTAATGAAGGGACGGGAGAGAGTAACGGAAGGAGAGCTGTCAAGATCGGCTCCCCCTTTGAACCCTGAACTGTTTGAAGTGATGGACAGGCGATACCCCAGCAGGAGGATAAAAAGGGACAGGTTCACTAAGGCAGGACACACACGACACCCCGAAGTAACGAGACCCTGGAAGCGGTGCGCCTCTCACAAGTCGGTGGGAAGTTTTTGGATGGCTGGTCGCAGGACAAGCCATAGACGCACAGGGTGGAAAGGCACGATCGGCGGGAACCTGGTGTGTGTCCACCCTTGCCTGGGTGCCGGGTTCACCGCAGAGAAACGATCGTATCTGGAAACGGAGGGGTCACGGTCGGTGACCTCAGATGACATCACAAAGGACTCACCCGAAAACTGACTGCGAATGTCTGTGTGTGCAAGCCGTTTGAATATTCATTTGTTTTGTTCTCTCTTTCCTTCCCCCCACACTGTCCATCTCCCACGGCAGCGATTACTGCGAACTGAACTGAACTAAATTGAACTGAACTTTGCGTCACTTTGAAACTGGTCATTTACCCCTAGACAACGATTGAGCTTGATTGATCCTGTTTTCTTAATTCTGTGTACATGTGTGTTTATCATTGCTGAACTGTTGCATTTATTATCCTTTTGATTAGAGTACTGTGTTGCTTGCTTCTTTAATAAAACTTTCTTAGTTCTAGTAATCCAGACTCCAACTGAGTGATCCATTTCTGCTGGTTTGGCAACCCAGTTACGGGGTACGTAACATAAGTGGGGTTCTCGTCCGCGATTTTGAATGCTAAATTTGGGACGGAGTAAATTGATTGGGTCAAAATTCCTGACAGAAAGAAAAGACAAACAGCAGAAATGGAGGCTGAGGAATTTATAAAGGCTCCGACCTTGGAGGCATTAGAGGATGCCAGGAAATCGGAATTGGTAGCTGTGGCCAAACGGTTGAATCTTGCTAAGGGGAAGTCGACAATGAGGAGAGAGGAGATACACAGAGCTATCATAGAGCACTATGTATCTAAAGGTGTGTTTCCCCAAGCCGAGCTGGAGGTGGTGTCTATTGAAAAACCTGCTGGAGACGCGGTACAGGTGCAGCTTGAAAAACTGAGACTCGAGCACGAGTTCCGGGTATGGCAGTTGGAGCGAGAAGAGAAAGAGAGGGACAGACAGTTGGAGCAAGAAGAGAAGGAGAGAGAGTTAGAAAGGCAGGAGAGAGAATTAGAAAGGCGCGAGAAAGAGAAAGAGTTAGAAAAGCAGGAGAGAGAGAGAGAGAGAGACAGTTGGAGCGAGAGGAGTAACAGACGGAAAGGGAATTCGAGCTGGAGAAGTTAAGGATAAGGGCAGAGCAGGGGCCCGTGCCGAACCAAGGTGGAGGGTTCCGGGCGACCCAGGAGGTTAGGCTGGTTCCCCCATTTGACGATACCGACGTGGATCGGTACTTTCTCCATTTCGAAAAAGTTGCTACAAGTCAGGACTGGCCGAGGGATGTGGGCTGTTTTGCTTCAGAGTGTACTGAAAGGGAAAGCCCAACAAGCTTACTCAGCTTTGTCCGCGGAAGATGCCCAGAGGTATGAGGTGGTGAAAGAGGCCATCCTCAGGATTTATGAGTTGGTCCCGGAGGCAAACCGGCAGAGGTTCCGGAATGCGAGGAAGCAGTGGGACCGCACGTATTTAGAGTTTGCCCGTGAGATGCAGACATATTGTGAGCGTTGGTGCGCCTCAAAGGGGGTAGGGGGGATTATGACAGACTGCTACAGCTGATCCTGATTGAGCAGTTTAAAGGTTGTGTCCCTGAAGGTATGAGACCCTACCTAGATGAGAAAGAGGCAGCCACGTTAGCCGCAACTGCTAAGTTAGCGGATGAGTAAGCGTTGACGCGTAAAATGAAGTTTTCCCCGAGTAAAGGCTACCAGAAGGGTAGTCAGGACGGCGGGGAGAGTCCGCCAGAAAAGTCAGAAAATAAGCCGGGGACTAGTGAGAGGGATAAGGTAGACCGGGAGCAGTCTGGTAGGAAGTCTCCTGGGGTCGTCTGTTATAATTGCGGGAAAGTCGGACACTTTGCGTCCAGGTGCTTTGCCCCAAAGAAGGAGACGGGAAAAGGAAAAACGGCGATTTTGACTGGCTGTATTGAGCTGGTAAACGAACCGCTAGGACAGGACAGATCTGCCAAAGTTCAGGAAGGGCGCGAGAGGTTTATCTCGGCCGGATTGGTGTCAGTGAAGGAGGGGTTAAAACCAGTTCCAGTGCGGATCTGGAGAGACACGGGAACGTGTCAGTCACTAATACCGAAGAGTGTGTTAGAGTTTAGCTCAGAGACCCAGACTGGGGAGGTCAAGGTCAGAGGTATTGGGGAAGGGACAGAGGCCATCCCTTTGCACCAGATACACTTACAAAGCAACCTGGTCTCTGGACTAGTCACGATTGGGGTGAGGTCCGAATTACCGATGAAAGGCGTGGAAGTCTTGCTCGGTAATGACCTCGCCGGGGGAATCGTGTTCCCAACAGTGAGATTAACAGGTCAGCCTGCCAGCATTGAGGCCCCGCCCATGAACTCACAGGTTCATCAGGGGACTGCGGTAGTAAATTTAGCTAGGACGTTTCTGCCAGCCTTGTATGAGAAGGGGGTAGAAAGTGAAAAGAAGGAGTGTAGTGAAACAAGAGGTAGTGAGGGAGCTGAGACAGACTTAGCATTAGCCAGGAAAGAATTTGTGCAGGCGCAGGAGCGAGACGAGAGGCTGATAGTTTTGGCAGAGACAGCTCTCTCTGGCACAGAGTTAACAAGGGAGCCAGTAGGCTATTGTGTGGAGGAGGAAGTACTAAGGAAGAAAGGGAAACCAAGTACCGTACCCGCAGATGAGGAATGGGGGGTGGTGCAAAAGAGTTATGGGGATGAGATTTTTAACCTGGCCCACAAGGAACCCCCCGGTGGACATTTTGCTGTGCTGGAGGAAACAGTTGGTGGAATCATGAAAGAGGTTTACCAGCCGCACCGGAGGAAGGATGTTATTGATCATGGCAGACGCAAACTGAGACGGTCACAGGCTTTTGATATGCTAACAAATCTAGTCGGTGTTAGCGCGGAAATCAATGAAGCTAGGGTCTCCCTGATAAGAGAAAAAAATCATTTTGAAAAGATGAGTATGGTATCGACCAGATGGGAGAAGGCTATTGTTTTGGCCAGCTCTGCTGATAAGGTCTCTCCCTTAATCCCCGAACAAAGCGACTCTTTAGGAGAAGTAATTAAACGACTCACACACGTGTGTTTGATTGTCCCGAGGCGATGCAAAGAACTGGGACGTTGGGTGGTGTTGTTTACACTAGGCCAGCCTAGCGAACAACAGCCCTATAGAATGAGTAATTCGGTGACGAAAGGGCTGACGAACACAGAGGTGTGTATTGGCGATGTAATATGGCTGTCTGAAGCCAGCTTGATAGTGAACCTTGAAAAAAATGATTTCGGCCACACGAAGGTCACTTACCTGGGAATTGCGATGACACAGGGGCAGCTGGCAGCGATGCAAGCTAAAGTGCGGGCTATCTCTGACATCCCAACCCCGACAGACAAGAGGGTCCTCAGAAGGCTCTTGGAGATGGTGGGGTACTGTAGGAAGTTTTGCAATAACTCTGCAGTTACTACCCCTCCCCCTCCTACTAAGCCCTTGCGAGAGAAAACTAAGTCGGAATGGGACGACCCTTGTTATTGTGGTCCGGGACGAAACCCAATGAGAGGTTACATTGATCGCAATTCATCAGTGTTTTTGGCCACTATGAAGTTTGCTAAATTGGAGCCTGGTCTAAGGGATTATTAATAACACATATAAAAGGAACAGAAAATGTGATGGCTGACTGTCTGTCAGGTGTTGACAACTTCAAATTCGCTGTATTAGCCAAATAGCTGATAAAGATGTGTATTTGTGTGTATCAAATAATGTATTCATGTTTGTAATTTTTACCCCGGTAAAAATCCTTAAAGTGTGACGAGAATACACATAGATTAAGATGTTAGTTGTCCTGTGCTGGCACCAGTGGGATCAGCAGTTGGTCTGCCACCTGTCTTCAGGAGAAAGAGAGATAAGGAAAACAATGGTGCAGCATTTGGAGATGTTAATGAAGGGATGGGAGAGAGTAACGGAAGGAGAGCTGTCAAGATCGGCTCCCCCTTTGAACCCTGAACTGTTTGAAGTGATGGACAGGCGATACCCCAGCAGGAGGATAAAAAGGGACAGGTTCGCTAAGGCAGGACACACACGACACCCCGAAGTAACGAGACCCTGGAAGCGGTGCGCCTCTCACAAGTCGGTGGGAAGTTTTTGGATGGCTGGTCGCAGGACAAGCCATAGACGCACAGGGTGGAAAGGCACGATCGGCGGGAACCTGGTGTGTGTCCACCCTTGCCTGGGTGCCGGGTTCACCGCAGAGAAACGATCGTATCTGGAAACGGAGGGGTCACGGTCGGTGACCTCAGATGACATCACAAAGGACTCACCCGAAAGCTGACTGCGAATGTCTGTGTGTGCAAGCCGTTTGAATATTCATTCGTTTTGCTTTCTCTCTCCTTCCCCCCACACTGTCCATCTCCCACGGCAGCGATTACTGCGAGCTGAACTGAACTAAATTGAACTGAACTTTGCGTCACTTTGAAACTGATCATTTACCCCTAGACAACGATAGAGCTTGATTGATCCTGTTATCTTAATTCTATGTACATGTGTGTTTATCATTGCTGAACTGTTGTATTTATTATCCTTTTGATTAGAGTACTGTGTTGTTTGCTTCTTTAATAAAACTTTCTTAGTTCTAGTAATCCAGACTCCAACTGAGTGATCCATTCCTGCTGGTTTGGCAACCCAGTTATGGGGTACATAACAGGTAGAAAAAAGTGATCTGGGAATACAGGCACACAATTCTTTGAATATGGCAGCACAGGTAGTTAGGATCGTTTAAAAAAAAGCTTTTGGCACATTGACCTTCAGAAATCAATGTATTGAATACAAGAAATTGAAGTTGTATAAGGCGTTGGTGAGGCCTGATCTGGAGTATTGTGTGCAGTTTTGGTTAACTACCTACAGGGGAAATGTAAACAAGGTTGAAAGAGTACAGAGAAAATTGCCACGTCTGGAGGACCTGAGTTATAAGGAAAGATTGAATAAGTTAGGAATGTATTCTTTAAACATAGAAAACTGGGAGGTGATTTGACAAAATTATGAGTGGTATAGATGGGGAAAAGGAAGCAGGCTTTTCCCACCGAGGTTGGCTGGGACTGGACCAGAGGTCGTGGTTTAAGAGAGAAAGGTGAGAACTTTATGCGGAAGATGAGGAGAAACTTTTTCACTCAAAGGGCCATGAGAGCATGGAGTGAGCTGCCAGCACAAGTTGTGCATGAGAGCTTGATTTCAACGTTTAAGAGAAGCTTAGATAGGTGCATGGATAGGAGGGGTATTGAGGTGCAGGTGCAGGGGTCCCGGTGCAGGTCGATAGGCAGTTTAAATGGTTTCAGCATGGACTAGATGGGCCCAAGAGCCGGTTTCTGTGCTGTACTTCTCTATTACCCTATGAAAAAGGAACTAATGTTTTCCGAATTTTTCTCCCAAAACACCGGAGGAACAAAATCATTCGTAAATATGTGTCAAACAAATTGTTTCTCTACGTTCTGCCTTCCTGAAATTCAAACAAACAAAAATAATCCAGCTATGTTTGCAAGTTGAAAGAAATGAAATCGGTAGGCAGACGATTGGCTAGGAGGAATCCGTGCTTTACTCCAGTTACTTATAAAAATGCTGCAAGTGCTGTTTGGATCTAAGAGATCCACCATGATTGGCTGTTAGGTCGTGCGCCAAGAACCATGTTCAATTCCACTTTTCTTGTGTAAAGTGAGCAGTAACCACAAATAAGAGCGATGCAGAAACTGAACGTCAGCTAGAGCCCGAAGTTCAAAGCTTAATTTCAACAACTCAAAGGAAACGTTCTTTGCCAATGCTGAAATCGTATCGGGAATGCTTCAGTTATGTTGGATATTGTTTCAGTTCACTTTTCTCGGAGGTACGTTTAGAAAACCAGGACAACGGTTCACGTTAATTTTAACGTCTGAGCGGATTTACTTGTCATGGATACTGCAGGGTTGTTTACAACGGCTGCTTTAGTCGTTTGATCTGAGCTGAATGCTTTAAAGGTTGCTACCTGTTTAGGTATGAGCTAATTCATATTTTTGTGTCACAGATCAAAGACTCCGAGGTTCATTCTCGAGCACTTCCAAAAACATTGATTTTGTCAATAAATTGAAGTTTTAAAAACTACAAGAAATCTGAACATAAACAAAAAATTATGGAAAAATTTGGGAAGTCGGGGAGCATCTGTTGAAAGAGAAGTCGGTTTAATGAGACGTGATCTGCATTCGTTTAGACCTAGGTTCCCGGGGTTGTGTGTGTGGGGGGGGCGGTGGTGGGATGGGGGGGGGGTGGAATCGGTCACTTCCTCGCACAGATGTTGGCTGACTTACTGAACTTTCTTACTATTTACTGTAATTATTCATGATTTCAGCAGGGCCGTCGACAGTCAGTCGGCCTGACTTCGACGAGCGATTCCGTCAGCTGCCTGCGTCTATGTTTCAATGGCATTTATAAACGCGCGACGCGCTTACTAATCTTTTAACTATGGAAGAATTGACTGAAAATTCCTAAAAGGGCCCACATACGGTAATCCAAAGGAAGAATAATTTCAACTTCCCGCATTGAGGTTCCCCATCCAAGAAGCCAGAACAACTATCTTTCGGGAATGTGATATAGTAGTTATGTTGGGCGTTGCTGAGAATATTGTGTGCAGTTCCGGTAACTAGGTATAGCATTAATGTCATTAATTTGTAAAGAGTGCAGAAGTATTCAGCAGGATATTGCCAAGATTTCAATTATAAGGAGAGACTGAATAGGCTGGGACTATTCCCTCTGGAGCGTAGGTGCTAAGGTGGAGACCTTATATTTGTTTATGAAATCACGAGGGGCAGAGATAAGCTGGATGGTCACCTTGTTTTTCCCGAGAGTGGGGGGTGGGGGGTGGGAGTTGGTGGTGGAGTCCAACATTGGAAAGCGTAGATTTAACGTGAGGAGGTAGAATATAAAGGGTCCCCGACGGACATCTGTTTCATACAGAGTGTGGTGGGTGTAATGAAGCAAGTTGACAGAGGAAGCTACAAAGGCCAGTGCAGTTTATAATATTAAGGCATTCGAACAGCTGCTGGGGTTCAGGCCAAATAAATGAAGTCGGAAAAGGGCAACTTCGTCGGCATGGACGCATCGGGCTGAAGGCCTCCTTTCTGTGCTGTACGTCTGAAAAAGTGATGTCGATTTAGGTAACTCCAATGATAATCAAATGGCTAATTGCTTGATAAACAGATGTCATCTCGCGTTCGTTTGGAAAAAAAAGTTGCTGAGTTGTCCTGAGAATCACTTTCCTTAATTTCTCTTTTCCACAGTTCTCGGAATTCAGATGGTTAAGGTGGAGGATTTTATAACAGGAATCGCTGGGAATGAAGTCCGACTGCCTTGTTGTTTTACCTCTGACACCAGGAACCTGAATTTGGTGCAGATCACGTGGTTGAAGAAAGCTGAGACCGGGAACGTGAACTTGGCTGTGTACAACCCACAGTTTGGGACTAGTTATCCCGTTGGCTCGAATAGATTTAGTTTGACCAATACCACTCCTGCAGACTGCACGCTGACCATCGACCCCTTGCAGCTGGGTGACGAAGGCCTCTACTACTGCGAAGTTAATACATTTCCCAACGGCAAGCATGAATCCAAAACAAATCTGACTGTTCTAGGTAGGAATCAAATTATAGATGACAACTGAGAACTATAATTCTCTCTTTCCGGTTCTAATAAAAGTAGTCAAGGGAAATGAAATAGTTAACTCCCTCCTTTTAAGTTTCAACCATTGCCCACATTCGAGAAAACTTTCAGTATAATGCACTATTGCAAACGTAATTAATTTAGTCAAATGCCGATCGACGAGGAGAGAATAATAGTTCTAAGTAGCTGTACACTATTCAGCTGAATGCCACAGGGGTGCTCACTATACAGTTTACAGTTTATTGGAGAAAGGCAGAGAACTTAGGGTCATTACTTTTTCCGGTAGCGCAGCTACCAAACTGTACCAAGCACATTTGGACGATTCAAAAGAATATTGACAGCTGACTTCAATGGATGAATATCGAATAAATTGAGTACCTTGTGGGAAATATCCTATGTGTTGGTAACTTTCAAAATCAAAAGAATACGATATGTAACTCCCGAAAGATTACAATGTTCTGAACCTGCAAGGCTTTGACGGGTCCTGGAGCATCATTTGCAAAATATTACAGCACATAACAACCGGTAATTAGGAGCAACTAACAAAGTGTTGCCGTTTATAATTATGGAATATTATATCATATTTATTACTATTTAGAATAGTCTATAGTACTACTCCTGTTATAAAATGTCACGTGACTGGGACAAACATATGATCTTGGACTTGAAGAGAATGTTTCCCCGGAGTGAGAATCTATAACTGAGCTGTAGGTTATAACGGATCAACGGGTATAAGACGTAACGTTATTTCTTTGAGGGAAGGGGAAGGGGAAGGGGAAGGAGAGACTGTGACCATTGGAAAACCAAGGGAATGAGGGAGGTTATGGCCAGAAGTTGTTACTGTCAGACCATTTTGGGAGTCGGATAAGACAATTCCTTTCTGTACTTATATCTCGGTGGGGCGGCACTTGCACCAATTCTGTGATTTCTGATAATCTGAGAGAAAATACCCCAGTACTTGGATTTACACCTCATATAGAATAGCAGGGGTGTAGCTCTGGTCTATAATGTCAGACTAAGACATCACTGTAGGAGTTCTATGGATCAATGGCCTTGACACGATCATCTTCTACTGATTCATCTGAAGTAGAGATGTAAGCTGATAACTGCATAGTATTACATTTCATTCGCAAAATATCTGTTACGGGTCAATACAACAGCCAATTTCCCTATGCAGGCACAATTCAGTAACATATAGGCTTGCACCATTCACCCCATTGCGTTGCCAGATTCAACAAAGAGTCTAATCGACTCCGCTGGAAAATCAATACAAATTGCTGCAGCTGAGTTCCATGCCATCAAACTCTGGAGGGTAAACATTAACCAGCAATTCAGTTTGGCCTGCCATATAAACACTATGGATATATAGGCGGATTAGATGCAGGGTAAGTTACAATAATCAACTGACAACCTAGACTATTTCTACCATCCACGAGGCAGAGGTTACGAGTGATCTCCTGCTGTGCGAGTTCAGTTCTAACATCATTCAAACAGAGCACGTTTCTTTCACCAATTTATCAAACAGCCTAAATATTTATTCCCTCTGCTAGCAGTGCAATGCCCATTCTCACGATGGACAAAATGCACAGCCCTTACTCCCCAGGCAGCAACGCCCAGTGTTCCCCTGCGCCTTCTATCAGCTGAATGGCGTCCATTTTGTCGTTCCTCGTCTAATTAACATATACCCTACTTGGTAATTTTTTTGTTTCTTCCTCAACGTCACTAGGTCTGACCATATAAAAGCACATGTGTCTTTGCTGGGGAATCTTCGACAGCCAACTGCACCGGTTCAAGTCATTAGCTGACTGTCGTTTACTCAAAAGCAATTAAGATGCGCAGTAAATTCTCGTCGTTCTAGTGATGTCAATATCCCATAAATGTTGGTAAAATAGTTCCACGTTTGATATATATTGTTTTAAATGCATTTATGAGTATTTGATGAAGAAAATGCAGTGTTTCTCTTCCCATTCTTTGAATTAATGAGTTAAAATTGTTCTTCTTGCCGCTGCATTGATGTTCTCGTGTAAAGGATATAAGTAAGAGAAAAATATATTCATTTTGTCTCTGTGGAAATTTGTGTTTCTGCTGGCGCTCCGGTTGCCTTCATGGTGTAAAGGTACTTGACCACGGTGTTAAATCGGTGGAAGGGCAGCCGTGGGACAAGTGAGTGGGCAGATGATGAGATGATGGTGTGCGAGGAATCTGGGAGAAGAGCAGATGGATGCCCAATACTTATGGCAGATTTGGTGAATCGGCTGGGCTATTTTCCTACTGCAGTCAATGAACACAGTTTATAATGGAATTGTGAACATGTTCAAAGTTCAAAGTTCAAAATAAAATTATCATCGAAGTACGTATTTCCATATGCAACCTTGAGATTAGTTTTCTTGCGGGAATACATAGTAAATCCAAGAAACTCGATAGAATCAATGAAGGACTACAACCAACAGGGTGGAGAAACCATGCACAAAGCAAAACAAGCTGTAGAACTACGAACGAGAAATAATACATAATGACCGTCAGGATATAATAATACAAAATAAACAAGAACAACTTATTATGTACAGCAATTCCAAACACACATCAAATACGTCAGTCAATAAGTGGAAAACACCTGAAATATGCTGAATTAAAAGAGGAAATTGAAAGACTATGGAACATGAACAACGTATACATTGTCCCACTTGTAATATCTACATATGGTGTCATCCCAAAGTCACTGCCCAATAGGATTAAATAATTAAGACTACACAGCGATGTCTATGCAAATCGTCAGAAAGCCACAATACTAAAAACCTCTGGAATAGTCCGATAGTTCCTAGCATTTGAGAAATGAGTGGGCTTGGCTATGCCCTTACCTCCCGTTTTACCAGCTAGAACGGAGAAAAAAAAACAGTTGCAATAATAATAATTGAAAGAGAAAACTGAAAAATTTTGGACCATGAACAGGGTATATATTGTTCCGAAAGTGATATCTACAACTGATATCATCCCAAAGACACCACGCAATAGCATTAAACAGTTAGGACTACACAGCACCATTTATGTAATTTTTTAGAAAACCACAATACTAAAAACAATTAGAATAGTCCGAAAATGTCTTAGTAATTGAGAGCTGACTGTGCTTGGCTATGCCCATACCTCAGGTTTTACCAACTTGAGCTGCGAAAATATATAAAAGAGTAATAACAAACAAGCTATAAACATCGAGAATATGAGATGAAGAGTCGTTGAAACTGAGCCTATAGATTCTGGGAATAGTTCAGTGATGGGGCGAGTGAAGTTAAATAAAGTTATCACTTCTGCTTCAAGAGCTTTATGGTTGAGGGTAACAGCTGTTCCTGAAACTGGTGGTGTTAGCCCTGAGGCCCATATACATTCTTCCTGATGGTAGAAGCGAGAACAGAGCGAGGTCTGGGTGGTTGCGGTCCCCGATGATGTATATTCCTGTAAGAGCGCTCGGTGTAGATGAGCTTAGTGGCGGGGAGGACTTTAGCGTTGATGGACTGGGCCGTATCGACTACGTTTTTAGGGCTTTCCATTGCAAGGGCATTGTTGTCTCTATATCAGGCTGTGATGCAGCCAGGCAATATGCTCTCCACCAAACATCTATAGAAATTTGTTAAACTTTCAGATGCCGTGCTGAATCTTCGCAAGCTCCTGAGGAAGTAGAGGCACTGCTATACTTTCTGCGTTATTGCACTTTCGCGCTGATCTTCTAAAGTGGTAACGCAGAGGAATTTAAAATTGCTGACCCTCTCCATCTCTGACCCCAAGATGAGGACGTTCATGGATCTCCGGACTCCTCCTCCTAAAGTCAATAATCAGCTTCTCGGTCTTTCTGACATCGAGTGAAAGGTTGCTGCTGTGGCAATATTCAGCCAGATTTTCAATCTTCCTCCAATGTGCTGATTCGTCGCCACGTTTGATTCATTCACCGACAGTCGTGTCTTCAGAAAATTTAAATATGACATGGGAGCTGTGCTTAGCTTCACACTCATGAAGTATAAAGCGAGTAGAGCAGGGGGCTAAGCACACAGCCCTGCGGTGCACTTCTGTTAATGGAGATTGTGAGGAGATGCTGTTGCCAATCTGATTTGGGTCTGCATATGCGTGATCGAGAATTTAATTGTACAAGTAGATATTGCGGTCGAGGTCTTGAAGCGTATTGGTTAGTTTTGAGTGGATGATGGTATTGAATGCCGAGTTGTTGTTACTCCTGAAGTATACCCTTTGGTGTTCAGCTGTTCCAGCGTCGAGAGAAGAGCCAATGAAATGGCATCTACTGTAGGCCTGCTATGTCGAAAAATTAGAGCGGATCCAAGTCAGCTGTAGATATGCTTCATTACAACCTCTCAATGCATTTCATCGTACTAGATGTAAATGATACTGGACGATAGTTATTGAGGCAGGGTACCATGTTCTTTTTGGGCAGCAGTATAACCGAAGCCTGCTTAAAGCAGGCGGATATCTCAGACTGCCGAAGCAAGACGTCAAAGACATCCATGCACACTCCATCTAGTTGATCGGTACAGATCTTTGGTATTCGGCCAGGCACCCCATCTTGGCCGGATGCTTTCCGTGGGTTCACCGTACCTCAGTTCTGTCTCAAAGACTGAAATCACAGGGTGTTCAGGACTGTGAGAGTTCAATGTATACAGTATACAACCTGAAATACTTGTCTTTGCAGATATCCATGAAAAACAGAACTCCAAAAGAATAAACGACAGAAATAAGATAGAACTCCAAAGCCTCCTCTCCCCTCTCCCCTGCGCAAGCAACAACAAGCATCAACGCAACGCAACTTCCACCTCCCCCCCCCACGTCCGTTTCAGCAAAAGGCGTCAGCGCCACCACCCACTAAGCAACAGCAAAGCCCCCCAAAGAGAGACCATGATTTGTAGCCAACAAAAACTAATCTTTACCTGACAGTTCAACACACCCCTGGATCTCTCTCTCGCTCTCTCACCATCAAGAGACAGAGATATCTTACCCATTTTTACAGCGAAATGGGAGAATGACAGCCGTTGTTACGTTATTAGAGTCTGCCGCGTCGGTTTTTATTCTGAGTGTCAGTCATCCAGGTCAGGGATCTGGCCCTCAGCCTTTGCGAATCTCGTAGATCATTGAGATCTTGTGGCTGGGGAACTCTGAATACAGAGTTGTTCTGAATGAATTGTTTTATACGGTTCCTAACAATCGTGGTGCATTCATTCATGTAGAGACTGTACTCGTATTTATCGGTTTATTAAGTACATTAATGAAAAATAGCAATTCCATTCCCTTTCCAATATTTTTTATTAGTTTCTACAGAGAAGAATACAGAGAAAATTCCATTCTTGATTGCCTGGTTTGACAAAAGGCTCAAGAAAATGGAAGTGAGATTAATAAAATGATAGGACCACAGGTAGGAAAAGAGAGGAGGTCCTGAAAACAGACTACAGGGAGTTAGGAAGGAAGCTGAGAAGCAGGACCACAAAGGTAGTAATATCGGGATTACTGCCTGTGCCACGTGACAGTGAGTACAGGAATAGAGTGAGGTGGAGGATAAATACGTGGCAGAGGGATTGGAGCAGGGGACAGGGATTCAGATTTCTGGATCATTGGGACCTCCTTTGGGGCATGTACAAAAAGGACAGGTTACACGAATCCGAGGAGGACCTATATCCTGGCGGGGAGGTTTGCTAAGGCTACTAGGGAATTGCTAGGGGGTGGGAACCGAACAGAAGAGATGGAGGAAGGGGTGGTTGGCTCACAAATAGAAAAAGCTTGCAGACAGTGAGAGAGGGAGGACAGGCAGGTGACAGAGAAGGGACGCGCTCAGACCAATTCTATGAGATGCGTCCATTTTAATTCAAGGAGAATCATGAACAAAGCGGATGAGTTTAGGGCGTGGTATTTGGAGCTATGATGTTGTGGCCTTTGCAGAGACTTGGATAGCTCAGGGGCAGAAATGGTTAGTGTCAGGCCTTAGATGTTTTAGATAGGACAGGGAGGGAGTGAGGCAAAAGAGGTGAAGGCGTGGTGCTGCTGATCAGAGATAGAGTCACGGCTGCAGAAAAGGGGGAAGTCATGGAGGGATTGTATACGGAGTCTCTGTGGGTGGATGCTGGGATCAGGAAGGGGTCAATAACTCTATTGGGTGTTTTTTTATAGACCACCCAATAGTAACGGGGACATGGAGGAGCAGCGAGGGAGACAGATTCTTGAAGAGTGTAATAATAGCAGGGTTGTCGAGGTGGGAGATTTTAATTTCTCAAATACTGATTGGCATCTCCATAGAGCAATGGATTAAGATGGGATGGAGTTTGTTAGGTGTGTTCAGGAATGTTTCCTGACTCAATATGGAGATAAGCCAACAAGAGGCGAGGCTGTACATGATCTGATATTGGGAAATGAATCTGGTCAGGTGTCAAATCTCTCAGTGGGAGAACATTTTTGAGATAGTGATCACAATTCTACCTCCTTTACCATTGACATTGGAGTGGGATAGAAATATACAAGTTCGGAAAGTGTTTAATTGGAGTAAGGGGAAATTTGAGGCTATCAGGCAGGAACTTGGAAGCATACATTGGGAACAGATGTTCTCAGGGAAAGGTATAGCAGAAATATGGCAATTGTTCAAGGAATATTTGCATGGAGTTCTGCATAGAACATTTCAATGAGACAGGGAAGGGATGGTAGGGTACAGGAACATTGGTGTACAAAGCTTGCTGAAAATCTAGTCAAGAAGAAAAGAAAAGCTTATGAAAGGTTTAAAAAAAACTAGGTAATGATAGAGATCTAGAAGAATATAAGGCTAGCAGGAAGGAGTTTAACAATGAAATTAAGAGAGCCAGAAGGGACCAAGAGAAGGACTTGGCAGGCAGGATTATGGAAAACCCCAAGGCATTCTACAAGGTATGTGAAGAGCAAGAGGATAAGACATGAAAGAATAGGACCAATCAAGTATGACAGTGGAAAAGTGTGTATGGAACTGGAGCAGATAGCAGAGATACTTAATAAATATTTTGCTTCAGTATTCACTACAGAAAAGGATCATGGCCACTGTAGGGATGACGTCCAAGGGGCTGAAAAGCTTGCGCATATAGATATTAAGAAATAGGTTGTACTGGAGCTTTTGGAAAGCATCAAGTCCGGGACCGGATGAGATGTACCCCAGACTACTGTGGGATGCGAGATAGGAGATTGCTGAGCCTCTGGCAATTATCCTTGCATCATCAATGGGGACAGGAAAGGTTCCGGAGGAGTGGAGGGTTGTGGATGTTGTTCCATTATACAAGAAAGGGAGTAGAGATAGCCCAGGTAATTATAGACCAGTGAATCTTACTTCAATGGTTGGTAAGTTGATGGAAAAGAGAAAGAGGCAGGATTTATGAATATTTGGAGAGGCATAATATAATTAGGAGTAGTCAGCATGGCTTTGACAAATGCCTGATTGAGCCTGATTGAATTTTTTGAGGATGTGACTAAACACAGTGATGAAGGTAGAGCAGTAGATGTAGTGCATATGGATTTCAGCAAGGCATTTGATGAGGTACCCATGTAAGGCTTATTGAGAAAGTAAGCAAGCATGGGATCCAAGAGAACATTGCTTTGTGGATCCAGAATTGGCTTCACCACAGAAGGCAAAGAGTGATTGTAGACGGGTCATATACTGCATGGAAGTTGGTGACCAGTAGTGTGCCTCAGGGATCTGTTCTGGGACCCGTTCTCTTCGTGATTTTTATAAATGACCTGAATGAAGATGGGTTAGTAAATTTTCTGATGATACAAAGGTTGGGGGCATTGTGGTTAGTGTGAAGGGCTGCCAGAAGTTACAGCGTGACATCAATAGGACACAAAACTGGGCTGAGAAGTGGCAGATGGAGTTAAACCCAGATAAGTGTGAGGTGGTTCATTTTGGTAGGTCAAATATGGTGGCAGAAAATAGTATTAATGGTAAGACTCTTGGCAGTGTGGAGGATCAGAGGGATCTTGAGGTCCGAGTCCATAAGACACTCAATGCTGCTGTGCAGGTTGACTCTATTGTTAAGAAGGCATACGGTGCATTGGCCTTCATCAACTGTGGGAATACGTTTAGGAGCCGAGAGGTAATGTTGCAGCTACATAGGATCCTGGTCAGACCCTACTTGGAGTACTGTGCTCAGTTCCGGTCAGGTCACTACAGGAAGGATGTGGAAACCATAGAAAGGGTACAGAGCAGATCTACAAGGATGCTGCCTGGATTGGGGAGCATGCCTTATGAAAATAAGTTGAGTGAACTCAGTCTTTTCTCCTTGGAGCGACGGAGGATTATAAGTGACTTGATAAAGGTGTACAAGATGATGAGAGGCATTGACTGTGTAGATAGTCAGAAGGTTTTTCCCAGGGCTGAAATGGCTATCACAAGAGGGCACAGTTTTAAGGTGCTTGGAAGTAGGTTCAGAGGAGATATCAGGGGTAGAGTTTTTACGCAGAGAGTGGTGAGTGCATGGAATGGCCTGCTGGCGACGGTGGTGGAGGCGAATATGATAGGGTCTTTTAAGAAACAGCTGGATAGATAAAAAGAGCTTAGGAAAATAGAGGGCTATGGGTAAACCTAGGTAATTTCTAAAGTAAGCATATGTTTGGCACAGCATTGTGGCCCGAAGTGCCGATATTGTGCTGTCGGTTTTCTATGCTCCATGTTCTATAAGATACAGGAGTAAAATTAGGTCATTCGACCCATCGAGGCTGCTCCACCATTTCATTCTAGATGATCGATTTTTCCTTTCGGCCTCAATCTCTTGCCTCCTCCCCCCCCCCGCCCTGTCCCATATCGCTTCATGCCCTGAACAACAAAGAACCTACCAACCTCTGCCTTCAATACACATAAAGACATGGTCTCCAGAGCTGCCTGTGGCAATGAATTCCTCAGATTCATCAGTCCCTGGTTAAAGAAATTACTCCTCATCTCTGTTCTAACAAATCGCCACTCTATTTTGAGGCAGTGCAATCTGATTGTAGACTCTCCCACTATGGGAAATATCATTTGCACATCCAGTCTATCAAGGCCTTTCGGAATTTGATTGGCTTCAATTAGGTCACCTTATTCTTCTAAATTATAGTGAACACCGGCCCAGAGCCATCGTACGCTCTTCCGATTGCAAGCCATTTAATCCTGGGATTATTTTCCCGAAATTCTTTGGAACTCTTTCCAATTCCAGCACATTCTTTCTAAGATAAAGTGCCCCAAACCGCACATAATACTCAAAATGAGATCACACCAGTGTCAACATTACACCCTTGCTTTTATTTTCTAGCCCTCTTGAAATGAATGCTAGCATTGCATTTGCCTTCCTCACCACAGACTCAACCTACAAATCAACCTTTAGAGAATTTTGCACAAGGACTCCCAAATCCGTTTGCACTTCAGATTTTTGTATTTTCTCTCTGTTTTTCATTTCTTCTACCAAAGTACATAACCATACACTTCCTGGCACTCTATTCCATACGCCACTTCTTTGCTCATTCTCCAAATCTGTCTATCTTTCAAAAGATCCCACCCATATTTCCTCAAAATTACCTGCCCCTCCACCTAGTTTCACATCCTTTGCAAGGTTTGCAACAAAGCCATTAGTCCCATCATTGAAATCAGTGACATAAAAGGTACAGTAAAAATAATTGCTTCCAACATAGTTAAACACAACTCCTCTAGTCACCAGCAGTCAACCAGAAAAAAACTCCGCTTATTCCCACACTTTGCCTCCTGTCAATCAGCTACTGCTTTATCCATGCTAGAATCATTCATGTAATACCATAATCTCTCAGCTTGTTAAGCACCTCATGTGTGGCACCTTGAAAATGGCCTTCTGAAATTCCAATTATACAATTTAAACCGATTCTCCTTTGTCTATATTGCTTGTTATATTTTCAAAGAATTCCAGCAGATTTGTCAAGCAAGATTTTTCCCCTGAGAAAACCATGCTTACTATGGCCTCTTTTATCATGTGCCTCCAAGTACCCCGAAATCACATCTTTAACAATCGACTCCAACATCTTCCTAATCACTGAGTTCAGACTAACTGGCCTACAATTTCCTTTCCTCTGCATCTCTCCCTTCTTGAAGAGTGGAGTGCCATTTGCAATTTCCTAGTCTTCCGGAATCATTCCAGAATCCAGTGATTCTTGAAAGATCATTACCAATCCTCCTACAATCTCTCCAGCTACCTTTTGTAATCTACCTTATCCAAGTGAGTTATCTACATTCAGACTTTTCTGTTTCCCAAGAATCTTCAGTTTAGTGGCGGACCAAATATTTATTTTCTCTGTACCTCTGTGGATGTAAGTACAATAATCTGATTTATCACTTTATTCTTCTATCCTCAGTGAAACCTTTGACTGAGTTGTTAGTGGTCCCAGCAGTTGCTTCATTCTCCGAAGCACCAGTCGCCCACTGTACGGCAGCCAATGGGAAACCAGCCGCAGTTATAAGTTGGAGTGACAGAATTCCAGGGAACGCCACGTTTATAAGGATGGAAAACGCAAATGGAACGGTGACCATTCTCAGCCAGTACAGAATCATGCCAACCAGGATGGACGATGGGAAGAATGTGACCTGCCTTGTGTCGCACAACGCATTCACCAACGTAATGGATTTGACTGTGGCGTTGTCAATTAGGTGTAAGTCTTGCCAATTGACAAAATAATAAATAATTAAAATTTCATCTGCAGTATTAAGCATATCCACTTATCAAAGACGTGAAAAGAGTATAATGGTGGTGTATTTCTGTGACATTGTTCTTTCTCTTGTATTGCCCACAATGACATTATAGACTCAGTGGCTACTTTATTACGTTCATGAGGTACCTATAAAGTGACCACTGGGTGCATTTCTGTATGTTCGTCCACTTAAAGATACGACACATTTTCGGTTCAGAGATATGCTTCAGCACTTCACTGTTGAAACGCGTGATTATTAGAGTAAATGTTCCTTACCTGTCAGCTCGAACCTGTCTGGCCATTCTCCTCTGACCTCACTCATTAACAAGGCGTTTTCCCCAACAGAACTGCGACCCGCAGGATGCTGTGTTTTTTTTTCTCCTTCGCACTATGTTCTGTAAAGTCGAGAGGCAGTCATGCGTGAAAATCCCTGGAAATTAGCAGTTTCCGAGATACCAACAATCATTCCACGGTCTTGGTCACTTAGGGCACAGTTCCTCCACATTCTGTTGTTTGGTCTGAACAACAATTGAACCTCCTGACAATATCTGCATGAAAAAAGGTACAGGGCCTTCCCGGTGTATATGATGAATAAACTCTTCTTGGAGGACAGGTATCGCTTTTAACCCACCTGTCGATGACAAACTTTGTGTTCTTCATCAGGGATGATAGCAAGACATGTCTAATCCGGTGCTATATATCATGACTGGGGTATATATCCTATCGGACTAGACACGCCTAGGCATCATCCTTGATGACGATGGAAGACCTTGTCATCGAAACGTCAGTTCAAATCAATACCTGTATTGGGCTAATAGCCCAAGAAGTGTTTGTTCGTAATATTTGCATGCATTTAGGCATCAAGCTGCTGCCACAGAATTGGCTGATTAACTATTTGCATTAACGAGCAGGTGTAGAAGTGTACCAAGTCAAGTGGCCACTGAGTATAATTAGCTCCTTGCAATGCACCTGAAGAAAATATATACTTCCTAGTGTGCAGGTATATTTACAGAGGATAAGACACTTGCGTTGTCGCTTTTATGACAGTAGTTAAATCACTATCAGATTGTATTGCAGGAGAATTTCCATTGATTGCGGAGGCTATCATAGTTTGGACTAATGGCCCCTGGTAGTGTGAGAACAAACCTTGCAGCACGTTTCTGAGACGTGGTCACAGTCTTTGAGGGATCCTCAGTTAAGGGAAAAGGAAGACATATTTCAGCTAAATGTACAGGAAATCCAGTCATCAAAGAAGTTACATTGTGTGCCTGGAAACGACAACACAACGGAAATGTTATTTTCTGAAAACACTCTCGATATTTTCTGATAATAAATTCCAATATCTTCCGCTTGATCCCTGCCTCCAGTTAAAAGTTGAGTAATTCGCCACAGCAGGAATTTTCTCTAGATCAAGTTGATCTTATTCAAATTTCTAGATAGGGCATTATTTTGCATATTATTTGTTTCAATTGGCGGCATGAAATTCTGATAGGGAATCATTTTTGCTTCTTTTTTTTTTACCTTCAGACCGACCAGAAGTAACAATTAGAGGGTACAATGGCAACTGGTATGTAAAGAGTTCTAACCGTAGCCTGGAATGCCTTGCCAAGGCAAATCCTCCAGTTACGAGCTACCACTGGACAATGTAAGTTGACTTGTTCTAAATCATACTAATGTAATTCATGATCATTATATATGCTTACGATCAATGGGGAAAAGCTTTAAAATTAATTGGATCACAGCGAAAGCTTTACATAAAACAAACCATTTTAATTTTAGCAGGTTTTAACATAATAGGAAACTATGGCACTTTGGCAGAGTGTTGAGAAATTAGTATTAACGCAGACAGGAGCAAAGTTGGAGATCAAATGAGACATTACATCAGTAAATGATAGAGATTTGATGAATATGACTTCAGGTTCAAGTTTGTATTTTCCTACCAATGGCATAAGTGTGTGACATGTTGAAGAATACATATGACATAGTTTCCGTCATAGACTGCGATGTACCATACAACAGCTGGGTTTTGCTGTAACTGTTTAGCAAGCTCTTAAAGTAATGCTTGCAGCGCAGGTCGCCAGACTACAGAAAACAATTGGCTGCTTTGGGGAGATTGCAGAAGGGACTCACTATGGTGTTGCCTGCATTGGGGACATTGGTTATGGGGACGGATTTGATTGGTTGGTCACGTTTTCTCCAGAGCGAAAGCGACTGAGTGTATATGGGATGGACAGAAATGGTAAAGAGATGCAATTGATTTTCCTTGTTAGGCACATGAAAGAGAAAGCTCAGGCTTAAGATGATACAGAGGAATTATTAAAGGGAATTTGCCAGGGAAGCTTTTCCACATATTGATTGATATCCAGAACATGGTGCCAGAAACGATGGGGGAATCAGATACGGTTCTTATGCCTAAGACAACTTAAACAGGAACAAAAATTGACCACTCATGGAAGGATACGGGCACAATGCGAACGCGCGCTTCATATCAATGGTCCAACAATAAGTCATGGGTTGGCCAAAGGGCAGCTTGTATACTGCACAGACCAGCGATTCTCTCGGTCTATCATATTCTGTTAGAGGTGAAGTGTTGTTAATAGACGATTATCTCTTTTAATGCAGGTCGACCGGGTTCTTGCCTCCTACCGTTCATGTCAAAGATAATCACCTGTTTATAACACAGATCGATTACTCTGTTAATGGCACATGGATCTGTGAAGCAACAAATGTGATTGGAAAAGGAAGGAGTGAAATTTCAGTTGTGGTAAAAGAGATGGACTCAAGAGTTGCAGGTACACCTCAGCAGTTACCCTTAACCATTCACTGTGATTAATTACAACATTGATATTAATGGGAGATGAGGGGATATGTACGGTACTGCACAAAAATACGGCATATTGACATATACTTTAGCTTGGATACTTTAGACAGTTACACTGTACAGAGGTAATGAGGAGCTAAGGGAGTATGGAGTCCCAAAAGTTAATTTCTAGGTTGAGTCAGTGGTGAGAAAGCCGAATGCAATGTTTGCTTTCATTTCGAGAGAACTAGAATATAAAAATAAGGTGTGTAATTTTGAAAATTTATTAAGCACTGGTGAGGCCTCACCTGGAGTATTGTGAGCAGGTTTGGGCCCTTATTCTTAGAAAGGATGCGCTTAAACTAGAGAGGGCTCAAAGGAGATTCACGAGAATATTTCAGGGATTAAACAGCTCGCAATAGGAAAAGCGGTTTGATGGTACTCGACCTGTATTCACTGGAATTCAGATGAGAGGTTACCTAATTGAAACCTATCGAATGGTGAAATACCCTGATAGAGTCAACACGGAGAGGACATTTCCTATGGTGGGAGAGTCTAAGACCAGAGGACACAGCCTCAGAATAGACCGGCGCCCTTTTAGGATGGAGATGAGAAGCAATTTCTCCAACCAGGGATTAGTAAATCTATGGAATTCATTGCCGCAGTCAGCTGTGGAGGTCAAGTCTTTATGTAGATTCTTGATTGGTTAGGGCATGACTGGATATGGGAGTAATGTAGAAGGTTGGGGCTGAGAGGTAAAATGGATCAGCCTTGATAAAATAAACGAACAGGATCGACGGGTCTAAAGGTCTAATACTGCTCCTATACCTCACGATCTTTATGGATTATACTGTACTGGTGCTGCAAAAAAAAAAACATGACATGTGCGTGATGATAAAACTGATACTGAGATGGATCTCTTATAGACTGAAAGTGGAAAGGAACAGGGACAGGGGAGTCATGGTTGGGAAAACGGGTCAAGAGAGGAGAGAGCATAGGAAGCAACACAGGGTCATTCGGTAATGACCATAAACCAATTGTTTGGAATCAAGTCAACTTGGCCGGTGTTTCTGCATGAGCTCCCCAACACCCGTGCTAATTCTTCTCTGTCACCTGTACCACACCCCTCTCGTGGTGCCACTCCCTGCCATTTCCAACATCCTTTGCTCCCGCCAGATTTATATAATCTTTTTTTCTGCTCCACGTTAACAACTATAATACTGTGCAAATGTCAGAGCCACCATAGCTCTCTCTCTCTCTCTCTCTCTCTCTCTCTCTCTCTGAGAGAGAGTATTAGGTATATATATTCACTCCACTCTTGAAGAAGGGAGAGAGGCAGATGAAAGGAAATTATAGGCCAGTTAGTCTGACCTCAGTCATCCGGCATTTGTTGCAGTCAATTGTTAAGAATGTGGCTCCTGGGAACTTGGAGGCATATGATAAAATAGGCCAAAGTTAGCATGCTTTCGTTGAGGGAAAACTTGCTAAAATCCATTGAAAGTTATTAAATTACTAATAAGCAGGAAGTACAAAGGAGAATTGGTTGATATTGTGTAGTTGGATTTTCAAAAGGCCCTTGACAAGGTGCCACAGATGAGGCTACTTGAGAAGTTAAGATCCCGTGGTATTACAGGAAAGAACACTGACTAATTGGCAGGAGGCAACAGATGGGAGTGAAGGGAACATTTTGTGCTTGGCTGCCGGTGAGTAGTGGTGCTTGACAGGGGTCAGTGTTGAGACCGCATCTCTTTACGTTATATGTCAAGGATTATGAGGGCATTGATGGTTTTGTGGCCAAGCTTGCGGCCAATACGAAGATTGGTGGACCACCATGCAGTGTTGAGGAAGCAGAGAGGATGCAAAAGGATTTGGACCAATTAGGAGAATGAGCAAAGAAGTGGCAGATGGAATATGTTGTCTAGAAGTCTGTTATCATGTTCTTCGGTAGAAGAAATAGAAGCGTAGACTATTTTCTACATCAAGAGAAAATTAAAAGAAAAATTAGGGGTGCAAATGGACTTTGGAGTCCTTGTGCAAGATTCTCTAAAGGTTAAATTGCAGATTGAGTCAGTGGTGAGGAAGGCAAATATAATGTTAGCAATAATTTTGAGAGGATTAGAATATAAAAGCAAGGATGTAACGTTAAGGCTGTTAGCGCTGGTGAGGCCTCACTTAAAGTATTGTGAGCAGTTTTGAGTCCCTTCTTTAAGAAAAGATATGCTAACATTGCAGAGATTTCAAAGGAGGTTCACGAAAATGCTTCCGGGATTGAAAAGCTTATCATAGAAACATAGAAACATAGAAAATAGGTGCAGGAGTAGACCATTCGGCCCTTCGAGCCTGCACCGCCATTTATTATGATCATGGCTGATCATCCAACTCAGAACCCAGCCTTCCCTCCATACCCCCTGACCCCTGTAGCCACAAGGGCCATATCTAACTTCCTTTTAAACATAGCTAATGAACTGGCCTCAACAGTTTGCTGTGGCAGAGAATTCCACAGATTCACCACTCTCTGTGTGAAGAAGTTTTTCCTAATCTCGGTCCTAAAAGGCTTCCCCTCTATCCTCAAACTGTGACCCCTCGTTCTGGACCTCCCCAACATCGGGAACAATCTTCCCGCATCTAGCCTGTCCAATCCCTTTCGGATCTTATACGTTTCAATCAGATCCCCCCTCAATCTTCTAAATTCCAACGAGTACAAGCCCAGTTCATCCAGTCTTTCTTCATATGAAAGACCTGCCATCCCAGGAATCAATCTGGTGAACCTTCTTTGTACTCCCTCTCTGGCAAAGATGTCTTTCCTCAGATTAGGGGACCAAAACTGCACACAATACTCCAGGTGTGGTCTCACCAAGGCCTTGTACAACTGCAGTAGTACCTCCCTGCTCCTGTACTCGAATCCTCTCGCTATAAATGCCAGCATACCGTTCGCCTTTTTCACCGCCTGCTGTACCTGCATGCCCACTTTCAATGACTGGTGTATGGCTCTGGGCCTGTACTCACTGGAATTCAGAAGAATGAGTGGGGATCGCATTGAAATCTATGGAAGGTTGCAAGTCCCCCATAGAATGGATATGAAGATGATGTTTCTTATGATGGGGTAATCTAAGCCAAGAGGACACAGCCTCAGTATTGAGAGATATACATTTAGAACGGAGGAGAGAAGGAAATCAGCCGGAGAGTGGTGAAACTGGAATTCATTGCCACAGACCATTGTGGATGTCAAGTCATTAAGTATTTTTAAGGCAGAGTTGATAGATTCTTAATTAGTCAGGGCATGAACAGTTCCGGGGAGAAGGTGGAAGATAAGGACAGATCAGCCATGATGAAATGCCAGAGCTGACGCAATGAGACAAATGATCTATTCCTGCTCTGAAATCTTATAGTCTAATCGAGGAAATATGCACTGCTGAGGACCTTGTACTACATGTGTGAATATGTCAATGTGAGAAGGAAGCTGGGGGTGATCTAAATTATGTCTATCAGTGATGAAAACTTTTTGTGTGATCGTCCGTGGTGATAGGAAGTTCGAGATAATATATAAACAGCTACCTGTGTAAGTTGGTATTTGACTGGGATGCTGGGACTGATGAAAATTGCTTGTGTGATTTTATAAGAAGCTGGCGTCTGTGTGGCAGTTGTGTATAGTTATAGAACACTGACCTTTGTGAAAAGCATGTGGGTCCGCGTGCGTGCTCATGTATGTCTCTATCTCGTTATTGGACGTAGGCATCGATAAGTATCTATGTGTATAAATATATGATGCTGATGTTAATGGAAACTGTCCTGTCTATAACGGTAATTTACAAACTGATGCGGTTCATTTTATAGGTCAGCTTTTTGCTTCCACCCTGGTCTATATTGTCGTAGGGACGCTGGTCACAGTGCTGCTCATAGTTGCCTTAATAACCATAATGGTAATGAAAACAAGACGGAAGACTAGTGGTAAGTGGCAGGAACTGTTCTGGGAACCATTTTAAATATTGGAGGAATACCCGTGGGATTCGGTTTTGTTTTCCGCTGATAACTGTCCATGAAGGCACTAAGCCTTAACACATATGTACCCCGCCCACTGCTTCCCTTTCTTTCTGCATATTCCCATTCATTCCCCTTTCTTAGAACACAGGGCAGTATAGCTTAGCAGTTCAACATATTAGTACCCATGACGCTAAATTATACTAATCCCTTTCCCCTATCCCTCTCTAAATTGTTCCCTGTCTGTGCCCACCCCTGACTCTGTTACACGTCTCTGATCTCCACATCTCTGCTCCCCACACCTCACCTTTGCATTGACACCTGTCTCTCGCCCTCTCTTTCTCGGTTCTCGGTTTGTCCGTCTTCTCCCACCTCACCAGCCCTACTCCCATGTGACTCTGGACCCCTGGCCTAGCCCTTGTCCTTCTTTCCATTCTTCCCCACACCAGCTGATGGCGGAAATGATTGAGTTTTAGATTTCAATGCCAGGGGCTGAAGTGTGCTCTACGGCCTTCATCCTGAGATTTCTTATAACCAAACATGTTCTTCTTAAATCTTCTTCCGGCATTTGCTCGCATGTCCCAATATAAGACTATAACATCATAAAATACTGGAGGACAATTCGGCCAATTTGTTCAATGCTTCACCTGGAAACATCTAGCCCACCCCCCATTTGCAATACTTTGAAAAATAAAATAACAGTGGCAAAGGAGCTTTGTAATTTCAATTAGCTGTTCCTGGTTATAGTCCCTTTAGGACCACTGAAGGAATTTGGTCTGAAACCTCGACTGTTTATTCCTTTCCATAGATGTTGCCTGACCTGCTGAGTTCCTCCAGCATTTTGTGTGCATTACTCAGCATTTCCAGTATCACAGAACCTCTGGAGTTTGTTATAAATGTGATCGAACCGAGACTTACAAAATATATTAGTAATGTTTTGCAGATTCTGTAAGATCTCAAGTCATTGTTTTCACTCTCCCATCAGTGTAAGAAACTATTTGCACTTTCTTACACTCTCGTGGTTTAAAGTAACCCCAACCAATGTTATAGCTGCGATAGGATTTCTGATATTAAAAACTGAGGACATGTAATTTGATGGAAATATCTATTATATGTCAATCAAAATTCTGCATCATCCCAAAATCCAATCACTTGAGCTGTTTAGAGCAGAAGACATTGATCATTGTTTGCTCAAGTCGAATTCACATGGGGATTGGCTACTTGACCAGTTGATATGGAAATCCTCAGACAGCATGCGAAATGATCATTCAATGGCGATAATGAAACAGTCGAATCTAGTGACCAATTTAATGAACTCCTCGAAAGAATCACATCGTTGTTTTCAATTTTCAATGGGTCTTTTTTTATTTGGAAAGCTATTTAGGTCTATCATATCTAGGTTCCCTCGAAAGCTAATCCAGTTGTTTACATTATTCACAGTGGAAGACATCTACAGTGTACTGGACATTCAAGAGTGTCAGGAAAGTAAAGTATGTGCAGTGAAAATTACAACTGAGAAGGTGCTCAGGAAGTTTAATGGTCTGAAGGTGGATAACTCTCCTCGACCTGATGGAATGCATCCTCGGGTTCTGAAGGAAGTAGCTGGAGAGATTGTGGAAGGATTAGCAATGATTTTACAAGAATTGATAAATCCTGGCACTGTACCGAATGCCTGGAAAATTGCAAATGTTACTCCGCTACTTAAGAAGAGTGGGAGGCAGCAGAAAGAAAATTATAGGTCTGTTAGCCTGACATCAATGGTTGGAAAGTTGTTGAAATCGGTAGTTAGGGATGAGATTATGGGGTACCTGGAGTCACATGACAAGACAGGCCAAGCCCAGCATGGTTTCCTGAAAGGAAAACACTGCCTGACTAACTTACTGCAATTTTTTTGAGAAAATTACAAGTAGGGTAGACAAAGGAGATGCAGTGGATGTGGTGTAATTGGATTTTTAGAAGGTCTTAGACAAGGTGCCACAAAGGATAAGAGCCAATGGAATTACAGGGGAGTTACTAGCATGGGTGGAACAACACACATCAAAGTTGCTGGTGAATGCAGCAGGCCAGGCAGCATCTCTAGGAAGAGGTACAGTCGACGTTTCAGGTCGAGACCCTTCGTCAGGACTAACTGAAGGAAGAGTTCGTAAGAGATTTGAAAGTGGGAGGGAGAGGGAGAGATCCAAAATGATAGGAGAAGACAGGAGGGGGAGGGATGGAGCCAAGAGCTGGACAGGTGATTGGCAAAGGGGATATGAGAGGATTATGGGACAGGAGGTCCAGGGAGAAAGACAAGTGGGGGGGGGGGAACCCAGAGGATGGACAAGGGCTATAGTCAGAGGGACAGAGGGAGAAAAAGGAGAGTGAGAGAAAGAATGTGTGTATATAAATAAATAACGGATGGGGTACGAGGGGGAGGTGGGGCATTAGCGTAAGTTAGAGAAGTCCCATCAGGTTGGAGGCTACCCAGACGAAATATCAGGTGTTGTTCCCCCAACCTGAGTGTGGCTTCATCTTTACAGTAGAGGAGGCCATGGATAGACATGTCAGAATGGGAATGGGATGTGGAATTAAAATGTGTGGCCACTGGGAGATCCTGCTTCCTCTGGTGGACAGAGCGTAGGTGTTCAGCAAAGCGGTCTCCCAGTCTGCATTGGGTCTCGCCAATATATAGAAGGCCACATCGGGAGCACCGGACGCAGTATATCACCCCAGCCGACTCACAGGTGAATTGTCGCCTCACCTGGAAGGACTGTCTGGGGCCCTAAATGGTGGTAAGGGAGGAAGTGTAAGGGCATGTGTAGCACTCGTTCCGCTTACAAGGATAAGTGCCAGGAGGGAGATCAGTGGGGAGGGATGGGGGGGGGGAACAAATGGACAAGGGAGTCGCGTAGGGAGCGATCCCTGCGGAAAGCAGAGGTTGGGGGGAACAAAAAGATGTGCTTTGTGGTGGGATCCCTTTGGAGGTAGCGGAAGTTATGGAGAATAATATGTTGGACCCGGAGGCTGGTGGGGTGGTAGGTGAGAACCAGGGGAACCCTATTCCTAGTGGGGTGTCGGGAGGATGGAGTGAGAGCAGATGTGCGTGAAATGGGGGAGATGCGTTTCAGAGCAGAGCTGATGGTGGAAGAAGGGAAGCACCTTTCTTTAAAAAAGGAAGACATCTCCCTTGTCCTAGAATGAAAAGCCTCATCCTGAGAGCAGATGCGGCGAAGACGGAGGAATTGCGAGAAGGGGATGGCATTTTTGCAAGAGACAGGTGCTCCCGATGTGGCCTTCTATATATTGGTGAGACCCGACGCAGACTGGGAGACTGCTTTGCTGAACGCCTACGCTCTGTCCGCCAAAGAAAGCAGGATCTCCCAGTGGCCACACATTTTAATTCCACATCCCATTCCCATTCTGATATGTCTATCCACGGCCTCCTCTGCTGTAAAGCTGAAGCCACACTCAGGTTGGAGGAACAACACCTTATATTCCGTCTGGGTAGCCTCCAACCTGATGGCATGAACATTGACTTCTCTAACTTCCGCTAATGCCCCACCTCCCCCTCGTACCCCATCCGTTATTTATTTATATACACACATCCTTTCTCTTTCTCTCCTTTTTCTCCCTCTGTCCCTCTGACTATACCCCTTGCCCATCCTCAGGGTTTCCCCCCCACTTGTCTTTCTCCCTGGGCCTCCTGTCCCATGATCCTCTCATATCCCCTTTGCCAATCACCTGTCCAGCTCTTGGCTCCATCCATCCCCCTCCTGCCTTCTCCTATCATTTTGGATCTCCCCCTCCCCCTCCCACTTTCAAGTCTCTTACTAACTCTTCCTTCAGTTCGTACTGCCGAAGGGTCTCGACCTGAAACGTCGACTGTACCTCTTCCTAGAGATGCTGCCTGGCCTGCTGCATTCACCAGCAACTTTGCTGTGTGTTGCTTGAATTTTCAGCATCTGCAGAATTCCTGTTGTTAGCGTGGGTGGAACATTGGTTAATTGACAGAAAGCAGAGAGTGGGAATGAAGGGATCCTATCCTGGCTGGCTGCTGGTTACCAGTGGGGTTCCACAGGGGTCGATGTAGGAACCACTGCTTTTTACGATGTATGTCAATGAATTGGACTATCTGATTAATGGATATGTGGCTAAATTTGCCAATGATACAAAGATAGGTGGAAGAGCGGGTAGTGTTGAGGAAACAGACAGCCTGCAGCAGACTTAGATAGCTTAGGGGAATGGGAAAAGAAGTGGCAAATGAAATACAGTGTTGGAAAGTGTATAGTCATGCACCTTGGTGGAAGAAATAAACAAGCAGACTATTATTTACATTTGTAGATGGAGAGAGAATTCAGAATGCAGAGATAGAAAGGGATGTGGGAGTTGTTGTGCAGGATACCCTCCAGGTTGAGTCAGCGATGAAAAAAGCGAAGGCAATATTGGCATTCATTTCCAGAGGTACAGAATTTAAGAGCAAGGATGTGATGTTGAGACTCAGTAAGGCACTTGTGAGACCACACTTGGAGTGTTGTGTGCAGTTTTGGGCTCCTTATTTTAGAAAATATGTACTGACATGAGAGAGGTTTCAGAGAAGGAACGAAAGGGTTACCGTATGAGGAACATCTGGCAGCTCTTGGGCTGTATTCCCTGAAGCTCAGGAGAATGAGGGAGAGAGGGTGGAGGAGCTTATAGAAACATTCTGAATGTTGAAAGGCTTGAGAAGATTAGATATGGCAAAGTTATTTCTCATGGCAGGGGATCCTAGGACAAGAGTGCACGTCTTCAGGATTGAAGGACGTCCATTTAGAACAGAGATGCTGAGAAATTACTTTAGTCAAAAGGTGGTAAATCTGTGGAATTTGTTGCTAACAGCGGCTGTGGAGGCCAAGTCATTGGGTGCATTTAAGGCAGAGATGGATAGGTTCTTGATTAACCAGGGCATCAAAGGGTATGGGGAGAAGGTAGGGGAGTTGGGATGACTGGAAGAATTGGATCAGCCATGATTGAATGGCAGAGCAGACTCGTTAGGCCGAGTAGCCTAATTCTGCTCCTCTCTTTTATGGCCCGTTTTTCTCCATTTTCTTCTTCTCTCATGAAAGACTCTAACCTTGACACTCTACTTCAAGGACGGATTTACAAAGGTCAATTAAACCTGACTGATCTAGGCATCTTTAGTATGTGGGGAAAAGCCGGAGCTCCAGGCCCAGCGTAGAAGCTTGCAGTAAGTACGTGCAAACTCCACATGCACACACCCGGCGTTTGAGGCATGATAGCAAGGCAGATTCTCGAACTGGGATAGCAGCTCCATTCGTTGTAATCGTCTGCTCCCTGTATACCCATGACTGTGTTGCCACCTACATCTCTAATCTGCTAGTTAAATTTGCCGACGACACTACATTGATTGGCTTTATCTCAAACGATAACGAGATGGCCTACAGGGAAGATGTCATCTCTCTGACACAGTGGTATCAAGAAAAGAACCTCTCCCTCAATGTCACAAAAACAAAGGAGCTGGTTGTGGACTACAGGAGGAATGGAGACAGGTTAACCCCTATTGACATCAATGGATCTGGGGCTGAGATGGTAAACAACTTTAAGTTTCTCAGTATCCACATCACTGAGGACCTCACGTGATGTGTACACACCAGCTCTGTGGTGAAAAAGGCACAGCAGCACCCCTTTCACCTCAGACAGTTGAGGAAGTTTGGTATAGGACCCAAATCCTAAGAACTTTCTACAAGGGCACAATTGAGAGCATCCTGACTGGCTGCATCACTGCCTGGTGTGGGAACTGTACCTCCCTTAATCGCAGGACTCTGCAGTGTAGAGCGGACAGCCCAGCCCATCTGTAGTTGCGAATTTCCCATGATTCAGGCCATTTGTAGGACAGGTGTGTGAAAAGGGCACGTAGCATCATTGGGGACCCGTGTCACCCCAACCACAATCTATTCCAGCTGCTATCATCTGGGAAACGGTACCACAGCATAAAAGCCAGGACCAACAGGCTCCAGTACAGCTTCTTTCACCAGGCCATCAGACTGATGAATTCACGCTGATTTGAGTGTACCTATATTACATTGACTGTTCTATTTATAATAAATTACTATGATTGCACATTGCACATTTAGATGGAGGCGTAAAGTAAAGATTTTTACTCCCATGTATATGAAAGACGTAAGAAATAAAGTCAATTCAATATATTGTTACTTCCCCTGGAGATTAATTTTATTGGTTTTTGAGAAAATAAAATCAACCGAAACAATACTTTTAAGGATATTGAGGTGATGTGGTTTAAAAGTGAATGTCTCCGATTGAAAGCTTATTGTAATCTTTTCTTTTCACACAGCCACCAGAAAAGAAGTAAAAGTTCATCCAGCAAACGTAAGTTGACATTAACAATTGAGACCATGGTCTCGGAAACTGAGCAATCATTTCATCTGATTTCAAATTAGGTATCTGATTTTGCCACTGCCCTCATACTTAGCCACGCTGTGTGAGCCCTGTCATATAAGTCCATAATTAATTGTTCATCCCTCTTTGCCTTTGAGAAGGTGTTCGTGAACTGATGACTTCCACTGCTGCAGAGCCTGACGTGTGAGAGCACCCATAATACTGTTAGGGAGGGAGTTCAACAATTTTGGCTTGGGGACTCTGCAGGGACAGGAATATGTAACTGTGACACTACTCAGCCTGCAAACTGCCCTTTCCAGATGTTTCCTTCTGAAAAACACTATTGGGTAATGTAAACAACATCTTAACACCATCTTAAACGTATCTTTCTCCATACAGTTAATGGACTCACCAACACATGCCCCACTCCTGCTATCTACTATCCTCTTCACTACATTGCACTGTAAACACTTTAAAACACTTTCTAGATTTTTGATGTCATTGTAAGCATATTCTGGTATTTAGGTATACATGTATACTTTATTCCATATCCATACTTTAACTTTTAACTTATTTCTTAATTCTCATGATCCGGTCCGTGAAGTCCGCATTCTAGTGCACAGTCTGGTCCATGGACTTGGGACTCTGGGTCTTCCAGCTGACCCTTGTTTGAGTTAATTGTATGCACCTGATTCCCATCTTTGGGCTTGCAATATCAGTAGCCTTAGGGTTGAGTGTGGGCTGCTGGTTTGTCTCGTCAGTCCCCCTTGGAGCAACCTGCTGATGGAAGGCTAGTGAAACCATTTGTGATCTCTAGGCCTGGTTGTAGGACCACTGCTTCATGGAGCCTTGTTGCCACTCGTTGGAGTGGTCTTTGCGGTCTGGATTCAGCTGTTTTCTGGGCCAGCTGAGTGGCTGCCAGCCACTCCAAGCTAGGTAGGGATCCAGCTGTTTCCGTAGCCAGCTGAGGTTGCTGGCCAAACTGAGACTCGGAGCTTCCCTCGAGCAGAGATGGAACTGTATGTTGTTCTTTGGTGTTTGTCTCTTCTTGTTCTCGCCTCCGTGGGGTAAGCCAGGACGTTTTGCCATTGCCCTGCGGGGGAGACATGTTTTGTCTTGTCCTTGCCTCTGTTGGGTAAGTCCGGCCATTCTGCCATTACCTGACTGAGAGACCTGTCCCACCTTGGTGTGGGGATGAAGTTGAGTCCCGGCTTTTTGTAGGATAAGTCCTGGCTCTATATCTATGTTCTGTCCTGTCTCATGTTTGTGTTGTGTTAAAGATGAGTCCTGGATTGTCGAAGATTAAGTCCCGGCTCGATGTTGATGTTCAGTTCCCAGTCTGACTCTCAGCTCCAGTCTCCAAGTGATCAGCCTCCACATTTCAAGATGAAGACCCCAAGCCTCAAGGGTCCCAAGCCAAGCTCCAAGAACCCAAGCCTCGAGGATTCCAAGCCAAGCTCAAAGAACCCAAGCCTCGAGGATCCCAAGCCAAGCTCCAAGAACCCAAGCTTTGAGGATCCCTAGCCAAGCTCAAGTCCCAAGACCCCAGCCTGCAGCCAAGCTCAAGACCCAAGAACCCAAGCCTCGTGAATCCCAAGCCAAGCTCAAGGCCCAAGACCCCAAGCCTCGAGGATCCCAAGCCAAGCTCAAGGCCCAAGACCCCAAGCCTCGAGGATCCCAAGCCAAGCTCAAGGCCCAAGACCCCAAGCCTCGAGGATCCCAAGCCAAGCTCAAGACCCAAGACCCCAAGCCTCGAGGATCCCAAGCCAAGCTCAAGACCAAAGACCCCATGCCTCGAGGATCCCAAGCCAAGCTCAAGACCCAAGAACCCAAGCCTCGAAGATCCCAAGCCAAGCTCAAGACCCAAGACCACAAGCCTCAAGGATCCCAAGCCAAGCTCAAGACCTAAAGCCCCAGCCTCAAGCCATGACATGACCTTGCCTGGTTCTGGGGCCGAGCCCGAGGCAAGACCCAGGTTCTGGGTCCTTGTCCAGTCTTGGGCTCAGAGTCCGAGCCTTGTCTTGTCTCCAAGCTCAGTGCTCTAGTCTCCAGCCACGTGCTGTCCTGAAGCCATGTCATGTCCTTGTCTGGTTCCGGAGTCCGAGCCTGAGGCAAGACCCTGGTCCTTGTTCAGTCTCGAGCTCGGAGTCCAAGCCTTGTTTCCTAGTCCATGGTTCCTAGTCCTGGTTCCGTTTTCCCTAGCCCAAGTCTGCCCTCTTGTCTCTGCTCCTTGCCTGAATCCTGTCACGTCCTTACTCTAGTCAAGTCCTGTTACTTTTACTTCAGTGACTGTGTCTTACATTTGGGTCCGTTCCCAGCACCCATTTGTGACATTAATAATACTTTATAATTGTTGAACGTTGTTGTTTTTATTGCATGAAGTTTCGGACCAACAGATTACAGTAAATTCCTACTACACGTAAAAGTATATGATGAACAAATTTGATCATTGGTCCTTCATATTTCCAATTCAGAATGGTGTGTGACTTAAAAAGGAACATCCAGTTGGTGCACCCATTTTGTTAATGTCTTTGACAATCTAGTTGGTAGCAATTGCCAGTTTCGAAAGTATTGGCTCTGGATTCTTACTGCGTCGATGCAATGATTCCTTTAGATGATGCTGTGTATCGGTGCTGGAGTGATTGCATACGTAGATGGGGTGCCGATTAAAAATGCTGCAATGTCGCATAGAATGCCAATTGTAGCGATGTGCTACACACAGCGCTAGAATAATGACACGGTGTCGGTGAGTTGGAGTTGCGATAAAAGAGATTTATTCAAACTTCGCGGCCTGCTTTTAAAGCCTTCCCGTTCCCGCCCTCCCTGGGTGGGACTGCTGTGGGGAATGCATAATCGCAGACCCTTTCCGCGCGCGGGATTTTCCCCCTGCTGGGGAAGATGGCCTGGTGCCCTTTTTGGGGCCGGCCTCTCTGCCGGCGCGCGCTGTTTCGTGAGCCGGTTCGTATGTGCTAGAAAGTGGGTGGCCACATAACTTCCCACCCCCCAGAACAGGCGATATATCCCCCAATCTCCACAGTCTGGATCGGCCTCTGTTTGGGAGGTCTGCCCCTGCGCCGCGATGCCTGAGCCTGGACCGGCTGCACCAAGTCCACATGGGCCGGTTTGAGTCGGTCCACCGTGAAAACCTCCTCTCTCCCCTCAAAGTCCAGCACGAACGTGGACCCGTTGTTCCTGATCACCTTAAGCGGCCCCTTGTAGGGCCGCTGTAGCGGTGTCTGGTGTCCGCCCCGTCGTTTGTCTCTGCACTCTTCGAGGCAAATGGAAAATATTCAATAAAACTCTTCACCTTAGCCTTATAGATAGTAGCCATGCTTTGGGGAGTTACAAGGTGAATTACTTATCACGGGATTCCTAGCCTCTGACATGCTCTAGTAGCGATAATTTGCATATGACTACTGCAGTCCATGGCAAGCCAAACGATACTGACAGCAGGAGATTAAGTGATGGTAAATCTATTGAACATCAGGGGGTAATATGTGGATTTTCTTCTGTTAGACATCATCACTGATGTCACGTGTGGTGCGAATGTTATTGTCAACCATCAGCGCAGTCTGGACACTATGCAAGTCATGCTGCACTTGGATATACTAATGTTTCGTTGATCAAATATTAGTAAACATCCCTACTTCTGACCTCACGACTAAAACTGGTCCTAGTTTACAGTCCTGATAAACTCCTGCAGCTTTGTCCTTTAGCTGAAATTGATGTGGAATACCACAAAGACTTTTTTTTCCGGCATGGTGTCATTCCAACCAAATTCACACTAATTCCAATTAACACCAGTTTAACTAAGACACTTGATGCCATAATCGACCAAAATCTGCCATGATGTCAAGGGCAGTTAGTCTCACTTCAACTCTGGTGTCCATCATCTTGTCTGTGATGTAGCAATGAGATGAAGTGCTAAATGGATAAACCTATGCTGAGCTCTGAGATCATTCTTTCTGTTACTTTGCCAATGGTCGATAATAGACTATTGATTGAGGAGGCGGAAATTGCCTGGGATAGATGTTCCCTGATTCTTGTGCACACTGGGTGCCTGAAAAATGCTCCATTGTTGGGTAGATGTCATGACTGTGACTCGCTTGAAACAGCTTGACTATGCTGCGGAGAAGAAGACTTCAGTACCACTGCCGGAATGTTGTCAGGGCCAAAAGGCCTTTCTGTATCCGCTATCTTTAGAAAATTCTTGATATCGGGTGGTGTTAATAGAAGTGGCCGAAGACAGGTATCTATCATGCTGGAACAGCTGTAGGAGACTGAGGCGGATCATGTACCCATTATTTCAGGATGAAGGCTATTGCAGGTATCTCGGCTTTCTCTTGAGCACGGACGGGTTCGGGCCCTCCATCGTTGTGTAGCCTTCCTGAAGACTATCAGCCTAGTCTTTCATAGAAATGTTCAATTGTCGATTATTCCGACTGGACTTGACGGGGCAGCAGTGCTTATATCCGCTCCGTTGGTTGTGGGTTGTCTTGGCTATACTCGTGAAAATTATTAATATTTTCACACATCAAGATTCAACATGGTTGATTTTCATTCTTCAGTACACGAGCGAAAGGACAACAAAAATGATTGTTAACGCGTATCTATTGAAATGCAGCAAGTAGAAACCGAATAAGCATAAGTAACACTAACACAAATGGCTAACCAAAACACAGTGATTATAAATATATACACAATCGTTTAAAACGCAATGTTAAAGTAACAATAACATGTAAAGACTGACTCTATGTACAGGAAGTGACCCACGGCGCTGCGTAGGTAGTGCTAATTTGAATGTCATGGTAGGAAGGGAGATATATCGGGCCATGATGTTGCAATTCCGCTGTAACCATTGACCTATTTTGCCTCATGGATACCCGGACTGAGATGCCGTATCAATTTGCAATCTGTTCAGATAAGACCATAAAACCATAATATATAAGCAGAATTAGGCCGTTTGGCTCAGCGAGCATGCTCCGCAATTTTATCATGGCTAATCCGATTTTCCTCTCAGCCTCATCTCCCTGAATTCCTTCATGCCCTGACCAATGAATCCACAACTACGCTGGGGCGGGGTTCTGAGTTGGATGATCAGCCATGATCATTATAAATGGCGGTGCAGGCTCGAAGGGCCGAATGGCCTACTCCTGCACCTATTTTCTATGTTACCTGTGACAATGAATTCCGTAGATTCCTCCTCATCACTGTTCCAGAATTACACCCCTCTATTCTGCGCCTGCGTCACCTGATCATAGACCTTCCCATTTAAACAACTCTAAGTTTGGTCACGACATATCTGTCATGGCTTCCTCTCCACCTTTCAGAGAGGCAATGTTGCAGCAGTGCGCTATCTCGTTCATTACGGTGTTACCGACGCACTCTTTGCGACGATCATTCGAATCTCCCACCCAAAATACTGTATAATCTGCATCAGCCGTTCTTTTAAATGGTTTTCAACATGGAGTAGAATTAATTCTTCCCCAGGTTGGAGGACGGAGCGGCTGTTGAATAGTTAGCAACTAGCCGGAAACCCTCTGGTGAGCATACCTGTCATGGAGGCGAGTGTAGCCTCGTTCTAGGTTAACGTCTGCCATGAGCATGTGTTATATTTTCACTGAAAATAGATGACATTCCGATGAGTTCGCTCATTGTGCTTGTAGAAAATGTCCATTTTGAATGATTCATTCAAGCGTCTCCAATATCTCCATCAAAATAAGAACTTAGCATTTCCCCTAAATGCTGCCAATCTGCCCAAATATTCTACACAGCTAAGTGGAAAGGACACAGTGAAGGAATACAACACAGCTCATTTAGAGAGCATTGAATAAAACGTTTTCTTTGATTCAGAAATTTGTTTCCGTCTAATCTAATAGTAGAAAAGACAAACCGAAATTGGCTAATGTGAAATATCTGCGTTACTCATAATCGTTCATGAATTGTGGCCGATTTAATGCTCGAGACACTAATCAACAATTTATTCATTCATTAACTGTCAGTACTCTGCATTCACAATGTATTTTCTTTTCTAAACAGGACCGTGAATTTGCTGTTTTAGCGACTCTAAACGTTAAGGTTGTAGACAATGCCAGTTCTTCAAGCAAAGAAGCTCGTAACCAAGAAGCAACAGTTGTTGCTGATTTAAGCATTGATTAGATTCGGCCTGCTTATTATGAGGCAATCGCTTAAAGCTAAGGACACTATCGGACATCCGCAACTCACGCCTATGCTGCTGCGATTCGTTAATATATAAATGGACTGACACTGCGAAATAAATCCAGAATTACTTTCCAGATTATCTCAAATTGGAAGCGGGGCTGTGTTGTCTTTATGCAGATTCATAATCCCAGAAATAACCTAGCATTGTTGTTTTTATTATTTATTTGTCAACAAATCACTTATTTCAAGGGCTTAGAGCTGCAGACAGGAGAGAAATGCACTACCTCTATTAAGAGCAATAAATCTCATTGTCCTTTGTGACACCACCAGAAATTGGGTTTATTTATGTTGTATCCATTAACAATTGCACTTGCCTTCCTTACTAACACCTCAACATGCAAGTTAACCGTTAGAGATAAAAGTAAATGAAAGAGGTTTTAAATTGAGCATTCGCGGGCATTCGGCGTTGTTCAACGGTCCAATCAGGGTGCAATTCATTGGCAAGGACAAATGAAATGAAGCAGGAACAAGATAAGACAATATTATGTGAGCGGACCAGTGTTAGAATCGGGAGTGTTTGCCACAAGGCTTGGGCGAGGTAAGTATCTAGTAAGCTTTCCCCTTCTTCATTATTCGTTTGGTAGTGCATAGTTGGTGTAGTGACTGTGGCTGCAGGTGCTGTGCTGTGTTCTTTGTGTGAGATGTGGAAATTCTGGGAAACCCAGTCTCTCGGATATCCACATCTAGACCAGCTTCACCGAGCTGCAACTCCTCAGAGAAAGTTTTAAGGAAGTGGAACTGCAATTCGATTACCTTCTGCTGATACGAGAAACTAAGGTGATAGATAAAAGTTGCAGTGAGGCAGTCATCCCTAAGTTACAGAAGGCAGGTACCTGGGTGGTTGTCAGGAGAGGAAGGGGGAATGGGTAGCCAGTACAGGGCACCCCTGTGGCTTTTTCACTGAATAACATTAACAATTTGGATGCAGTTGTGAAACGTGGGGGGGAGGGGGGCGGGCGGTGAAGGTGGTGGGTGGTAAGAGGTGGGGGAAGGACGACCGATCAGTGGGAACCGGAACGACCAGGTATCTGGGCATTGTGTCTCAGAATGGAAGGCGGGACAAGAGGACTGCAGTAGAGATAGGAGATAGGAGAGTGGAGAAGTGTTTCTCGCAGATCAGAGTCGGTGACTTAAAACGAGAGTTTCGCGGGAGTTAGTCCATTGTGCAGAGCCTATCAGCGGCGGCAAGTGAGCTGAAAACTAAATAAAGGTACAGAAGGGAAAAGCGGAGCGGCCATTGTCGGGAGTAGGCCAGGGGCGAGAGCAGAAGCGGCAGGCTCTTGCTCATTCAGGCTTCGGCGAAAGGGGGCTTCGGCACGGTAAGTGGATTTCCTTTTTGGTTTTTCTTTGCTTTTTTTTTTGAGGAATAGCAACCATGTAGTCAGGGTTAGTATTTTGCTCTGGGTGTCGGATGTGGGAATCCTAGGAATCTTCCAGTCTCCCAGATGGCCACATCTGCGCCAGGTACACCGAGGTGCAGCTCCTGAGAGACCGTTTTAGGGATCTGGAGCTGCGGCTCGATGACCTACAGCTTATTATGGAGAGTGAACAGGAGATAGATAGGAACTACAGGGAATTAGTCACCCCGAGGCTGCGGGGGTTAGATAAGTGGGTGACGGTCAGGGAAGAGAGGGAAAGAGCTCAGATAGTAGAAGGCACCCCTGTGGCCATCCCCCTCAGTAAGAGTGATCTTGTTTTCGATGCGGTTGAGGGGGATGACCTGTCAGGACATCCACGGCGATCGGGTCTCTGGCACTGAGCCTGGTTCCGTGATGCAGAAGGGAAAGAGGAAGATGAGGAATGCGATAGTCACAGGGGATTTCATAGTGAGGGGAACAGACAGGAGGTTCTGTCAGCCTGACAAAGATACTCGCATGTTCTCTTCCCAGGGTACGGGATGTTTCGCACCGGGTGCAGAGTATTCTGAAAGGAGAGGGTGACCAGCCAGAAGTCTTCGTACATGTTGGTACCAATGATACAGGTGGAAAAAGGGTGGAGGTCCTGAAAAGAGAATTCAGGGAGTTAGCTAGGAAGCTGAAAGGCAGGACCTCTAGGGTAGTGATCTCAGGATTGCTGCCTGTGCCACGTTCTGGCGAGTGCAAGAATAGCATGATCAGGCGTATTAATGTGTGGCTGTCAGACTGGTGTAGGGGCAGGAATTCAGTTTCCTGGATCACGGGGGCCTCTTCTGGGGGAGGTACGACCTGTACAAAAAGGACGGGTTAAAACTGAACCCAAAGGGGTCCAGTATCCTAGCAGCCACATATAATAGAGCTGTTAGGAAGAGTTTAAACTAATTTGGCAGGAGGATGGGAATCGGAGTGATAGGGTTGAGGAGGGAGAAAACAGAAATAAATCAAAGATAGCGTGCAACAGAGAATATAGAAAGTACAGGCAGGAGATGAGACCGAATCAAAGCCAGTGGCATGAGTTACAGGGCAATAGAGGCGTGGTGCACTTAAAACAGAACGAAACAAATATTGGACTGTAAGTATAAACATGAGGAATTCTGCAGATGCTGGAAATTCAAACAACACACATCAAAGTTGCTGGTGAACGCAGCAGGCCAGGCAGCATCTCTAAGAAGAGGTACAGTCAACGTTTCGGGCCGAGTCCCTTCGTCAGGACTAACTGAAGGAAGAGTTAGTAAGAGATTTGAAAGTGTGGCGGGGGGAGGGGTGGAGATCCAAAATGATAGGAGAAGACAGGAGGGGGAGGGATGGAGCCAAGAGCTGGACAGGTGATTGGCATAAGGGATATGAGAGGATCATGGGACAGGAGGCCCAGGGCGAAAGACAAGTGGGGAGGAAACCCTGAGGATGGGCAAGAGGTATAGTCAGAGGGACAGAGGGAGAAAAAGGAGAGAGAGGGAGAAAGAATGTGTGTATATAAATAAATAATGGATGGGGTACGAGGGGGAGGTGGGGCATTAGTGGAAGTTAGAGAAGTCAAGGTTCATGCCATCAGGTTGGAGGCTACCCAGACGGAATATAAGGTTTTGTTCCTCAAACCTGAGTGTGGCTTCATCTTTACTGCATCCGCTCTCAGGATGAGGCTTTTCATTCCAGGACGAGGGAGATGTCCTCCTTTTTTAAAGAAAGGGGCTTCCCTTCCTCCACCATTTTCTCTGCTCTCAAACGCACCTCTCCCATTTCACGCACATCTGCTCTCACTCCATCCTCTCGTCACCTCACTAGGAATAGGGTTCCCCTGGTCCTCACCTACCACCCCACCAGCCTCTGGGTCCAACATATTATTCTCCGTAACTTCCGCCACCTCCAAAGGGATCACACCACTAAGCTCTTTCCCTCCGCGCCCCCCCGCCCCCGCTTTCCAGAGGGATCGCTCCCTACGTGACTCCCTTGTCCATTCGTACCCCCCATCCCTCCCCACTGATCTCCCTCCTGGCACTTAACCTTGTAAACAGAACAAGTGCTACACATGCCCTTACACATCCTCCCTTACCACCATTCAGGGCCCCAGACAGTCTTTCCAGGTGATGCGACACTTCACCTGTGAGTCGGCTGGGGTAATATACTGCGTCCGGTGCTCCTGATGTAGCCTTCTATATATTGGCGAGACCCGATGCAGACTGGGAGATCGTTTTGCTGAACACCTCCGTTCTGTCCGCCAGAGAAAGCAGGATCTCCCAGTGGCTACACATTTTAATTCCACATCCCATTCCCATTCTGATATGTCTATCCATGGCCTCCTCTACTGTAAAGATGAAGCCACACTCAGGTTGAAGGTACAACACCTTATATTCCGTCTGGGTAGCCTCCAACCTGATGGCATGAACATTGACTTCTCTAACTTCCGCTAATACCCCACCTCCCCCTCGTACCCCATCCGTTATTTATTTATATACACACATTCTTTCTCTCTCTCACTCATTTTTCTCCCTCTGTCCCTCTGACTATACCCCTTGCCCATCCTCTGGGTTCCTCCCCCTCCCCCTTTTCCTTCTCCCTGGGCCTCCTATCCCATGATCCTCTCATATCCTTTTTGCCAATCACCTGTCCAGCTCTTGGCTCCATCTCTCCCCCTCCTGTCTTCTCCTATCATTTTGGATCTCCCCCTCCCCCTCCTACTTTCAAATCTCTTATTTGCTCTTCCTTCAGTTAGTCCTGACGAAGGATCTCGGCCCGAAACGTCGACTGTACCTCTTCCTAGAGATGCTTCCTGGCCTGCTGCGTTCACCAGCAACTTTGATGTGTGTTGATTGGACTAGGAGTGTTGTATTTGAATGCACGCAACGTAAGGAATACAATGGACGATATTGAAATTCAGCCTATAGATTGGCAAATATGACGTTGTGGTCATCTCTTAAACTTGACTAAAGAATGGCTGCCGTTGGAGCTCAACGTCCAAGGGTATACGGTATATCAGAAAGATAGGTTAATAGGCAGAGGGGGTGGTGTGGTCCGGTGTATAAGAAATAATATTAAATCACTGGAAAGAAATGACATAGGATTGGAAGGTGTAGAGTCTCGGGGTTGAATTAAGAAATGGTAAAGGAAAAATGACCCTAATGGCAGTTGTATGCAGGCCTCCCAAACAGCATCCGGCATGTGGATTATAAATTACAGCAGGAGATAGAAAAGACGTGTCAGAAAGGCAATGTCATGATAATCGTTGTGGATTTTAATATGAAATTGGATTGGGAAAACCAGGTCAGTATTGTATCTCAAGAGAGAGAATTTGCAGAATGTCTAAGAGATGGATTTTTAGAACAGCTTTTGTTGAGCCAATGAGAGAATTGGGTGTGCTGGATTGGGTGTTGTACAATGATCTGGAGGTGATAAAAGAGCTTAAGGTTAAGGAACCTTTAGAGAACAGTGATCACAATATGTCGGTATTTCAGTGGTATAAAGGAAATTACAATGGCATGAGAGGGCAACTGGCCGAAGTTGACTGGATAGGGACGTTTTCAGGAAGGACAGCAGAGCAGCAATGGCTGGAGTTTCTGTGAAAAATGAGGGAAATACAAGACAGATATATTCCAAATAAGAAACAATTTCAAATGGAAGAGGAACACTACCGTGGCTGACAAGTGAAGTCAGAGCCAAAGTAAAAGAGAGGGCATACACGGAAGCCAGAGCGAGTGGGAAGGTATAGGATTGGGGAGCTTTTAAAAACTTGCAGAAGGAAATTAAGAAGGTCATTCGGAAGGATAAGATTAATTATGAGAGGCAGCTGGCGACTAATATAAAAAAAAATACTAGAAGCTTTTTCAAGTATATAAAGGGTGAAAGAGAACCGAGGGTAGATATAGAACCAATACAAAATGACGCTGGAGGTATTGTAATGAGAGATGCAGAGATGGCAGAGGAACTTAATGCATATTTTGCATCAGTCTTCACATTGGGAGAGCTCTGCAGTATACCAGACATTCAAGAGTGTCAGGGAAGTGAAGTTTGTACAGTGAAAATTACGACTGAGAAGACGCTCAGGAAGCCTAATGGTCTGAGGGTGGATGAATCTCCTGGACCTGATGGAATGCATCCTCGGGTTCTGAAGGAAGCAGCTGGAGAGATTGCGGAGGCATTAACGATGATTTTTCAAGAATCGATAGATTCTGGCATTGTACCGGATGACTGAAAAATTGGAAATGTTACTCCGCTATTTAAGAAGAGTGGGAGGCAGCAGAAAGGAAACTATAGACCTGTTAGCCAGACATCAGTGGTTGGGAAGTTGTTGAAATCGATTGTTTGGGATGAGATTACGGAGTAGTTGGAGGCACATGACAAGATAGGCCAAAGCCAGCATGGTTTCCGAAAGGAAAATACTGCGTGACTAACCTACTGCAATTATTTGAGGAAATTACAAAGCAGGGTAGACAAAGGAGACGCTGTAGACGTGGTGTACTTGGATTTTCAAAAGGCATTTGACAAGGTGCTGTACATGAGGCTGCTTCGCAAGATAAGACCCCATAGATTTACATGGTAGTTACTTGCGTGGGTAGAGTATTGGCTGGTCGGCAGAAAACAGAGAGTGGGAATAAAAGGATCCTATTCTGCCTGGCTGCCGGTTACCAGTGGAGTTGGGGCCGGTGCTGGGACCGCCGCATTTTATGATGTATGTCAATGATTTAGACTATGTGATTAATGGATTTCTGGCTAAATTTGCCGATGATACAAAGATAGGTGGAGGAGCGGGTAGTGTTACAGAAACAGAGAGCCTGCAGAGAGACTTAGAGGGTTTACGGGAGTGGGCAAAGAAGTGGCAAATGAAATACAATGTTGCAAAGTGTATGGTCATGCACTTTGGTGGAAGAAATAAATGGGCAGACTATTATTTAGATGGGGAGAGAATTCAAAATGCAGAGATGCACTTGGGAGTCTGACAGCTCATAGGCTGTATTTCCTGGAGTTCAGAAGATTGAGGGGCGATCAAATAGAAACATTTCGAATGTTAAAAGTCCTGAACAGATTAGATATGGCAAAGTTATTTCTCATGGTAGGGGATTCTAAGAGAAGAGGGCATGATTTCAGGATTGAAAGACGCTCTTTTAGAACTGAGATGCGGAGAAATTTTTTAGTCAGCAGGTAGTAAATCAATGGAATTTTTTGCCACGAGCGGCTGTGGAGGCCAAGTCATTGAGTGTATTTAAGGATGAAATAAATACGTTCTCGATTAGCCAGGGCATCAAAGGCTATGGGGTGAAAACAGGGGAGTGGGGATGACTGGAAGAATTGGATCAATCCATGATTGAATGGCGGAGTGGACGATGGGACGAGTGGCCTATTTTTGCTCCTATATCTTACAGTCTTATGGAGATTCTGTGGATGCGACATAGACACGCAGATGGTATGTTGCCTGAGGGTGGCAAGATTTGATTTGGAGCAAGAAGGCTGCGAGTGAACGGCTAAGGATTTCCGAAGTGAAGGCATTTTTACTACTCGGGGTAAAGAGAGGCAAGACTGCGCAGGTGCATGACATCAGCCAGTATAGCGGGGAAAGTTTAAAAAGAAGACCGCCATATCTAGCGGGCAGCGTTCGGAGCGGGCTGCGGACTGAGAGGTAACAGAGTGATAGGGCTTTGGCTCAACGGGCTTAGGCGGTAACAAGGCGAGATAGATTTACCTGTGTTAATCGCGGAAAAGAAGTAGTATGTGTGTGAGGCCGGTATTCTGTGCTCGGTGTCAGATGTGAGAAGTCCTACAGTCTCCCAGCCTCATGGACTGCCATATCTGCATCCGGTGTGTCGAGCTGCAGCTCCTAAGGGACTGTGTTAGGGAACTGGAGATGCAACTCGATGACAGGGAGAGCGAGGAGGTGATAGAAAGGAGTTATAGGCAGGTGGTCACACCGGGGCCACGGGAGATAGACAAGGAGGTAGCAGTCAGGGGAGGGAAGGGGAAGAGTCAGGTACTACAGAGTACCCCTGTGGCTGTCCCCCTGAAAAATAAGTACTCCTGTCTGAATACTGTTGGGGGGGGGGGGAACAGCCTACCCAGAGGAATCAACAGTAGCCATCCCTCTGGCACAGAGTCCGGCCCTGTGGCTCAGAAGGATAGGGAAAGGAAGAGGGAGGCCGTAGTGTTAGGGGGTCAGACAGTCGATTCTGTGGACGCAGGAAAGAAACTCGGATAATAGTTTGCTTCCCACGTGCCAGGGTCCGGAATGATTCAGATCGCGTCCAAGATATCCTGCAGTGGGAAGGAGAACAACCAGAGGTCGTGGTACATATTGGAACGAATGACATAAGTAGGAAAAAGGAAGAGGTCCTGAAAAAAGACTACAAGGAGTTAGGAGAAGTTGAGAAGCAGGACCGCAAAGGTAGTAATCTCGGGATTACTGCCTGTGCCAGACGACAGTGAGTATAGGAATAGAATGAGGTGGATTATAAAAGTGTGGCTGAGGGATTGATGCAGGGAGAGAATTCAGATTTCTGGATCATTGGGTCCGCTTTTGGCACAGGTGTGATCTATACAAAAAGGACGGGTTGCACTTGAATCCCGGGGTACCAATATCCTGGCGGAGAGGTTTGCGAATGCTACTGAGAAGAGTTTAAACTAGAATTGTTAGAGGGTGGGAACCGAACTGAAGAGACTGGGGAAGAGGCGGTTGGCTCACAAATAGAGAAAGCTTAGAGACAGTGTGTGAGGGACAAAAGGTAGGTGATAGAGACGGACGGTTTGAGATGTGTCTATTTTAACGCAAGGAGTATGGTGAACAAAGCGGATGAGCTTAGAGCATGGATCAGTACTTAGAGCTATGATGTGGTGGCCATTATAGAGACTTGGATGGCTCAGGGACAGGAATGGTTACTTCAAGTGCCAGAATTAGATGTTTCAGCAAGTACAGAGAGGGAGGCAAAATGGTGGACGTCATGGAGAGATTGTCTACAGAGTTTCTGTGGGTGGAGGTTAGCAAAAGGAAGGGGTCAATAACTTTACCGGGTGTTTTTTACAGGCCGCCCAATAGTAACAGGGATATCGAGGAGCAGATAGGGAAACAGATCCTGGAAGGTTGTAACAATAAGTGTTTTCGTGATGGGAGATTTTAATTTCCCAAATATCAATTGGCATCTCCCCAGAGCAAGGGGTTTAGATGGGGTGGAGTTTGTTCAGTGTGTTCAGGAAAGTTTCTTGACAAAATATGTAGATAAGCCTACAAGAGGGGAGACTGTACTTGATTTGGTATTGGGAAGTGAACCTGGACAGGTGTCAGATCTCTCAGTGGGAGAGCATTTTGGAGACAGTGATCATAATTCTATCCCCTTTACAATAGTATTGGAGGCAGAGAGGAACAGACAAGTTAGAAAAGCGTTTAATTGGAGTAAGGGGAATTATGAGGCTATCAGGCAGGAAGTTGGAAGCTTAAATTGGGACAGATGTTCTCAGGGAAAAGTATGGAAGACATGTGGCAAATGTTCAGGGGATATTTGTGTGGAGTTCTGCATAGGTATGTTCCAATGAGACAGGGAAGTTATGGTAGGGTACAGGAACCTTGGTGTACAAAGGCTGTAATAAATCTAGTCAAGAAGAAATGAAAGGCTTACAAAAGGTTCAGAGAGCTAGGTAACGTTAGAGATCTAGAAGATTATAAGGCTAACAGGAAGGAGCTTAAAAAGGAAATTAGGAGAGCCAGAAGGGGCCATGAGAAGGCCTTGGCGGGCAGGAATAAGGAAAACTCCAAGGCATTGTACAAGTATGTGAGGAGCAAGACGTGAAAGAATGGGAGATAGCAGAGGTACTTAATGAATACTTCACTTCAGTGTTCACTATGGCAAAGTATCTTGGTGATTATAGTGATGACTTGCAGTGGACTGAAAAGCTGGAGCATGTAGATGTTAAGAAAGAGGATGTGCTGGAGCTTTTGGAAAGCATCAAGTTGGATAAGTCGCCGGAACTGGATGAGATGTACCTCAGGCTGCTGTGGAAGGTGAGGGAGGAGATTGCTGAGCCTCTGGCGATGATCTTTGAATCATCAATGGGGACAGGAGAGGTTCCGGAGGATTGGAGGGTTGCGGATGTTGTTCCTTTATTCAAGAAATAGGGATATCCCAGGAAATTATAGACCAGTGAGTCTTACTTCTCTGGTTGGTAAGTTGATGGAGAAGATCCTGAGAGACAGAATGAACATGTGGAGATTTACAGTATGATTAGGAATAGCCAGAATGGCTTTGTCAAGGGCAGGTCATGCCTTACGAGCCTGATTGAATTCTTTGAGGATGCGACTAAACACATTGATGAAGGTAGAGCCGTAGATGTAGTATACATGGATTTTAGCAAGGCATTTGATAAGGTACCCCATGCAAGGCTTATTGAAAAAGAAAGGAGGCCTGGTATCCAAAGGGACATTGCTTTGTGGATCCAGAACTGGCTTGCCCACAGAAGGCAAAGAGTGGTTGTAGACGGGTCATATTCTGCATGGAGGCCAGTGACCAGTGGTGTGCCTCAGGGGTCTGTTCTGGGACACCTACTCTTTGAGATTTTAATAAACAACCTGGATGAGGAAGTGGAAGGGACGGGTTAGTAAATTTGATGATGACACAAAGGTTGGGGGTGTTGAAGATAGTGTGGAGGACTGTCCGAGCTTGCAATGGGATATTGATAGGGCGCAAAAACTGCTTGAGAAGTGGCAGATGGAGTTCAAGCCAGATAAGTGTGAGGTGGTTCATTTTGGTAGGTCAAATATGATGGCAGAATATAAGATTAATGGTAAGACCCTTGACAGTGTGGAGAATCAGATGGATCTTGGGGTCTGAGTCCATAGGACGCTGAACACAGGTGCGCAGGTTGACACTGTGGTTAAGAAGGTGTACGGTGCATTGGCCTTCATTAATCGTGGAATTGAATTTAGGAGCCGACGGATAATGTTGCAGCTATGTAGGACCCTAGTCAGACCCCACTTGGAGTACTGTGCTCAGTCCTGGTCGCCTCATTACAGGAAGGATGTGGAAGCCATAGAACCAGTGCAGAGGAGACTTACAAGGATGTTGCCTGGATTTGGGAACATGCCTTATGAAAACAGACTGAGCAAACTCAGCCTTCTCTCCTTGGAGCGACTGAGGATGAGAGGAGACCTGATAGAGGTATATAAGATGATGAGAGACATTGATCGTGTGGATAGTCAGAGCACGCAAGTTTAATATGCTGGAGAGTAGGTACAGAGGAGATGTCAGGGGTAAGTTTTTTACGCAGAGTGGTGAGTTCGTGGAATAGGCTGCCGGCAATGGTGGTGGAGGCGGATACGATAGGGTCTTTTAAGAGACTTTTGGATAAATACACGGAGCTTAGAAAAATGGAGGGCTATGGGTAAGCCTTGTTATTTCTAAGGTAGGGACATGTTCGGTACAACTTTGTGGGCCGAAGGGCTTGTATTGTGCTGTAGGTTTTCTATGTTTTTCTATGTTTTCTATGTTTCTATCAGCGACATCTCGCATTGGCTCCAAAACATTGTAAATGGGGAGTGTGTGAAGCCAGAAATCCTGGTAAGTATTGGCACTAATGACATGGGCAGAAAAACGGTGGAGGTCCTGATGAGAAATTTTAGGGAACTCAGTAGAAAGCTGGATAGCAGGACCTCCACAGAGGCATCAATCGCTAGATTGCTGCTTGTGTCATGCGCCAGTGAGGGTATGAATAGGATGACTTTTCAGATGATTGCATAGCTTAGCAAGTACCTAGAATGCACTTCTCGGGATTTAATAACATTAACGAGTTCTTCAGTCAGGCACGCGAACGACAGTACGGGATTGTAGGGGCTCAGGACATGTGCAGGCAGATGGGATTAGTTAAGACTGATCTCATGTTCAGCATCGTGGGTCGAGGTGGACCTGGCCTCTTCCTGTGCTGCACTGATATGGCTTCTGTTTATGTTAATTTTAATAAATCCATGCAGACTGACTCCGTTCTCCTCTGCGGGCAGAAGCTGCTTGGCTAATTTCAGCATTCCTTTTCAGTTCAGAATTCGTTTCCGTTCTCTGCCCATCGCTCTTTGTGTTTATTGTTTTCTTTTTCTTTTAAGCGCTATCTTGTATTGTTTATCAATTGAGCAGCGGCAGAAGTTGGTAGACAACTTTAGCATTCTCAACCCACGCATAGATCCCTATTGCTAGTTCCACGCCCCAAAATACTGGAGCAACGCAACAGGTGTGGCAGCATCCTGTGAAGTGAATAAGCAGTCGACGTTTCAGGCCAAGACCATTCATTAGGATAGTTTTCCTTCGGCATTTTATTTCCGTTGCTCTAGATTTCCAGCATTTGCAGAATTTCTTTTGTTAATCTCCACACGTCATCCTCTCTGCAAAATCGAACAGCCCTTGTATTCTAACGGCATCTGTTTTAATAGGTGTTTGACCAGAATCCTTAAATCTGTTTTTTTTTCTGCTTAGGTGTTGCCTAATCGTAGGTTTAGAGTAGTTGCTGTTTTTTTTTGGGGGGGGGGAGGTGTTTAAAAACTGCCGGTGCTATGATTGTGGTTTGATGTGAATAGTCACATGTCTAACAGTGCAGGACTTCTTCAATTCCATGTTTAAAGCTTTAGTCAGATCTGTGATTTCGAATCTGGATAGGAATGTCTGCCTGAAGCCATAGCTTCAGATATCCCAACTTCTTGATTTCTGTGGATCTTAAATTGATTAAAAAAAATGCTCTCAAAATCTTAGTTAAAGATTCTGCAACAGTAAAGTTAATGTTCAAGTAATTTTGCAACGAAACTTGTGAAACTTCAGAAAGGGAAATGCACCATAGTTGGATTCATGTGATAGGAGAAGCTGTTATTTCCTCAGGAATGAAGTAGCAGAAGTTTGCAGGCTGACTTTGACTCTGTGAGCAGCTAATGGTTTCACTTCCACTGTTCTGTTTTCCAGACAATGTACGGCTTTTGCAGATTCTGTATTTATTTTTAATTTACTGTTAGAGTCTACAGTAGTGCAACACAGAAATGGGCACTTTGGCCGACCACGTTTACGACGAGAGCTGCGCCTATTCAGACGAACCCTCGTTAGGTCTGCATGATTCTACAACGTGCCTCTGAAACTGGGATAGTATCTGCCTCCACGCCACTCTGTGATTATGTTCTAGGTATCAATTACACTGAGTGAGACAACTGTGATACTCCCAAGCCTCTTTAACTCTCAACTGTAATTTGTGCTCTCTTGTTGTAGGGAAGCACACTATGGGTAAAACAATGCGATAGTCTATGCTATCTGGCTTTCCTACAATATTAAACACCTCCATCAGTACACACCCAGGACAGCTCCACCCACTCCAGACTACCCAGTAGTTCCCCAAGAAATGTAACCTTAGAATCCAGTACTCTCTCCAACTCAATCCCACAGATCGATGACCAGAGTTACACATAGTATTCCAAGTGTGATCCAACCAATGTGTAGTTTAAAGTCATGACATGTTCTTACACTTGTTGCCCCGTCTGAAGAAGGCCAACATCCCATTTGGCTTCCTCACCTCTATCCCCTTCAGTTGCAACCTTTCGACATCAGTGAAGTCACACTACAGCAAGACCCTGCAATGACACGACGTTGTTTATTAGTGGCAACTCAGAAAGATGGTGCAACACTTACCATTTGTTTGATGAGCGTGGTTGAATATTCGTTGTTGTATTCCCTGTCAGCATTTAAAGTGCAGATAAAAAAAATAGATCCTGGATACAGAGGTTGCAAACATAAGGCCTCTGCCCTATAATTGAAACATTCATTGAACCCCTTAGTTTCAAGCAATGAATCATCAGAGGCAGTAAACCAGAGAGTGATTGCAGTATTTTGTCATGTTTGCAACTGAGTATAAAATCCTGCTGGAATCATCTCTTGTCGGCAGCGGAGGAGATATTCATTGAACTCATTTCACGTTATTAGATGTCTAACAAAATGTTTCTTTTTCCCGGAGGAAGATATTATTGATGAAGTCAACATTCATTTCCAACTTTAAATTGCTACTGAAGAGAAACATTATGAATCACTGCAGCCCTGTGATGAAGTAATCTCAAAATTCAGGCCCAATGAGTATGAAGAGCCAGTGATATCTTTTCCGGTGAGCATGGGACACTCGAAACGAGTTGGACCACTCAGCGACGAAGGTGCTTCAGTCCCATCATCTTTCTCGCTGGAGGTTATCAGGTTGGATAGAGTCAGAGAGTCATAGAGAGGTACAGGACAAAATCAGGCGCTTCGGCGCATCTAGTGCACGGCGAAGCAACTTAAACTGTCTATTCCAGTAGACCTGCATCGGAAACATAAACCTCGATATTTCTACTGTCCATGTGCCTATCCAAACTTCTCTTAAACGTTGAAATCGAGCTTCCATGCCCTCATTCCACATTCTCACGACCCTCATGACAGTGAAGATTTTTCCCCTCAGGTTCCCTTTAAACTTTACACCTTTTACTCTTAAGCCATGACCCCTGGTTCTTGTCGCACACAACCTCAGTTGAAAAAACCTGCTTGCATTTACCCTAAGCATACCCCTCATAATTTGGTGTTCCTCTGTCAAACCTCCTCTAAATCTTTTACATTCTAAGGGATACAGTCCGAATCTTTTCAATCTTTCTTACAACTCAGGAACTCCAGAAGCGGCAACATATTCGTAATTTTTTTCTGCACTCTTTCAATCTTGATTGCATCTTTTCTATTTTTAGGTGACCAAAACTGCACACAATAATCCAAATTAGGCCTCATAAACTTCTGATTCAACTTCAGCATAACATCCATTTTTTGCACTCAGTACATTAATTTAGGAAGGTCAAAAGCTTTCTTTACAGTCCTATCTACCTGTTGAGCCACTTTTAACGACTTATGCACATGTAATCCAGGTCTCTGTTCTACCGCACTCCTCAATGCCCGACAGTTCACTGTATAAGACTTACTGTGGTTGGTCTTACCGAAGTGCAAATCCTAGCACTTGTCTGCATTAACTTCCGTTTGCCATTTTCAGCCTTTTTTTTACCGGCTGCTCCACATCCCGCTGCAAGCCTTCATAGCCTTAACCTTACTGTCCACCATACTCCTAAATTTGGTGATATCCCAAAATTTGCAGATCCAGTTATTCACATTATCATCCAATTCATTGATAGAGATAACAAACAATAAACGATCCAGCACCGATTCTGCTAGGGTACACTAGTTCCAGGCCTCTAGCACCATTCTCTGGCTCCTCTCCAAAGCCAAAGCCTAATCCAATTTACTAACGCATCCTGAATTCTGGGTAGCTGAACCTTCTTGACTGGCCTTACCAAATGCAATACCAAATTCATGTAGGCAACATCCACTGCCTTGCTTTCATCCACTTCATTGGTAACTTGCAGTAAAAAATCTATAAGGTTGTTCAGACATGACCTATCACGCACGAAGCCATGCTGACTATCCGTAATCACTCCATGTCTATCTACATACTTAATCATTCTGTCCCTTAAAATACTATTCATTAACTTTCCCACAACTAACACCTATAATTTCCTGGTTTCTGTGAAGAGCCTTCTTAATCAGTCGAACAACATTGGCTATCTGCCAATCCTCTGTTGCTTCACCTGTCACTATGGATTTTTAAAATATCTCTGCTAGGACCCCGGTAATTTCTGCACATGCTTTCCGTTGGGTCCGATGGAACATCTTGTCAGGCCCTGGGGATTTATCCGCTTTGATTTGCCTCAGAGTAACAGACATGCCCTCCTTCAAAATCTGTGAAGAGGTCCATGAAGTTGATGCTGCTTTAGATTAGATTAGATTAGATTCAACTTTATTGTCATTGTGCTTAGTACAGATACAAAACCAATGAAATGCAGTTAACATCTAACCAGAAATGCAAAGTATAGTGTTATGTACAAAATAACTGCGAATAAAAAGTAAGTGCTACAGCACACAAATACAAAAGTACTGAGACAGTACAATATGGGTGCAATACTGCTTAGCGCTGTGATGTGAGGTTCAGCAGGGTCACAGCCTCAGGGAAGAAGCTCTTCCTGTGCCTGCTGGTGCAGGAGCTGAGGCTCCTGTAGCGCCTACCGGATGGGAGGAGAGTGAGAAGTCCATGGTTAGGGTGAGATGCATCCTTGATAATGCTTTTCTCCCTTCCCAGACAGCGTTTATGGTAGATGTTCTCAACGGTGGGCAATTAGATGTGGATAATCGGCTGGGCAGTTTTCACCACACGCTGGAGAGCTTTGAGGTCCGATGCGGGACAATTGCCATACCACACTGAGATGCAGTTGGTGAGTATGCTCTCAATGGTACAGCAGTAAAAGTCCGTCAGTATCCTGGGACAGAGGTGAGCGTCCTTGACGCTCCGCAGGAAATAAAGGCGCTATTGCGCCTTTTTGATCAGGATGGAGGAGTTCAGGGATTAGGTGAGATCCTCGGAAATGTGGACACCAAGGAATTCGAATCTTGATACACGCTCCACCACAGCTCTGTTGATGTAGATGGGGACGTGAGTGTGGCTTCTAGCATGCCTGAAGTCCACAGTTATCTCCTTGGTTTTCTGGGAATTAAGGGCCAGGTTGTTGTTGGCACACCACGCGGCCAGCTGCTGGACCTCATCCCTGTAAGCCGTCGCACTTCCCCTCTGATCAGGCCAACGACCGTGGTGTCATCTGTGAACTTGATTATGGAGTTAGACCCATGTACAGGAACGCAGTCATAGGTGAAAAGGGAGTACAGAAGAGGGCTCAGCACACAGCCTTGAGGCACGGTGGTGTTCAGGGTGAGAGTGGAGGAGGACAGGTTGTCTAACTTAACCGATTGGGGTCCGTTAGTCAGAAAGTCCAAGGTCCTATTGCAGAGGGATGAGCTGATACCACGCTGGCGAAGTTTCGCGATCAGCTTGCAGGGGATTACAGTATTGAATGCCGAACTAAAGTCAATGAACAGCATTCTGACGTAAGAGTTGGGACTGTCCAGGTGGGTCAGGGCAGAGTGAAGTGCCGTGGAGATGGCATCCTCTGTTGACCTGTTGGTGCGATAGGCAAATTGATGGGGGTGCAGGGCAGTGGGAAGATAGGATTTCAGATGTGATAGAACCAGTCTCTCAAAGCACTTTGCAATGATGGGGGTGAGTGCAACTGGACGGAAGTCATTCAGGCCCGTGGCAGTGGAATGCCTCGGCAGTGGCACGATGGTGGCGATCTTGAAGCTTGTGGGGACAACTGCCTGGGCCAGGGACAGATTGAAAATATCAGTGAAGACCCCGGCCAACTGCCCTGCACAGACTGAGCACACAGCCAGGTATTCCATCCAGACCAGCTGCCTTCCGTACATTCATCCTGCTCAGGGTGGCGCAAACATCAGAGGTGGAAAGTGAGAGAGGCAGTTCACCAGGTGGGAGATCCGCTTTGAGGGTGACCTCCTTGTTCTCTCGGTCAAAGCGAGTGTAGCAGTAATTGAGCTCATCAGGGAGGGAAGCAGAGCTGGAAGGGAGCACAGTACTTGGTGATTTGAAGTCTGTAATGACCTGTGTGCCATGCCACATGCGCCAGGGTCTGAGGAGTTGAAATACTCCTCGATTCTCTGTTTGTATATGTGTTTAGCCTGAGTTTCCCTTCCTCAGGTTGACTCTGGCTGAGCTGTTAGCCTCCCGGTCTCCAGAACTGAAGGCCAAATCTCTCGCTTTGAGCAGGAGACGAACCTCTCTGTTCATCCACAATTTCTGATTGGGGAAAGATTTTATTTGTTTTTGTGATGTCACTCTATCTGCACACTTGTTGATGTGCTCAAAGACAGAGTTGGTATATAAGTTAATGTTAATCTGAGAGTCTGTGGTGGCATGGGCAGCAAACGGGCTCCAGTCTGTGTGCTGGAATTGGTGCTGAAGAGCAGAGTCAGCACCCTCCAGCCAGATCTTAACAGCTCACTTCGATAAACTCTGTATCAGTTCCCGAGTATAGAATACATTTGAGATCTCTCCCGTCAGTTTACGCTCCAGTAATGGATTAACATTCTGGTCTGCTGGAGGACCAACCTTTTCCCTTTCAGTCCTTCTATCTTAACATTCCCTTAGGATTTCCCTTCACCTTGTCTGCTAGAGCAATATCATGCCTTCTTTTGGCTTTCCTGATTTCGTTCTTAAATATTCTTTTCCATTTCTTGTACTCCTGAAGCACCTCATTTGTTTCCACATGTTTATACTTACCATGCACCTCGCTTTTATCTCACCCACGGCCTCAATACATCTTGAAAACCAAGGTACCCTGCACTTGTTATGTTTATCTTTTATTCTGACACGAGCATACAAGGTTTATACTCTTAAAATTTCGCTTTCTGAATTCACCCCTCCTCCTCTCAAAGTTATGATGTTTGGATTGGTCTCTGGTCAAAGCTCTATTACTTTGTAGGTAAGAAACAATCTCCTGAATAAGCAATTTCAGTGAGAAAGTAGAGAGGGCGTGCTATTCGCTATAACCTTGCTCATTGCGATATCATGCCACATTACTTATTTTGCACGGAATGACTCTGATAACTTTCCTTCAGCAGGAAAACTCGTATTCCTCAATACACAGACAGTGTAATGCAATTTTACTGCACGAAAAGAGGCCATTCGGCTCCAATCGCACGGGATTACCAAAATGTCTATCCGAGTGACTGCCCCGTGGCAGCGTTTTGCCTATGTATCTCTGCAACTTTTCTACCCATGTAGCTAATCATTTTTTTAAAGTTGGAATTATATTCGTCTCTATCATGTATGATCAGCATTCGATGGCTTTAAAAGAATGGGGTTTAAAAGAACGCAGAAGGATTTTATTGAAATCCACCGAATATAGAAGGCCTTGTTAGAGTGGATGTGGAAATGATGAGGCCTTGTTAGAGTGGACGTGGAAATGATGTTTCGTACTGTGCGAGAGTATAAAATCAGAGGGCCTAGCCTCAGAATAAAGGGACGCTCCTTTAAGATGCAAATAAGATGATTTACCGCATTCTGCTACTGTGGCTTTTGGTCTTACATAAGACGTAAACAAGACGGACTGCGTTTACCCTGTGTGTGAGCTTTAAGTCACTCTGTTCATCGTCAAAAACTGTTGAAAGAAAGGTAAACAACGATAATCCATCTTTTTTAATGTAATTTAAATTGTGATGAACTTAGAAAATTCTTCATAGGATAATTTCCAAATAGTTAATCCGAAAACATGAATTATGTTTTTTTCTGAACGAGGTACGCTAAGAGACTGTCGAGGCGTTAGTTGTGATTAGACCAAAACACCATAAGACCAGAAGACTCGGGAGCAGAATCAGGCTATTCAGTGTATGGATTCTGCTCCTCCATCCCATAATGACACATTTATTTGCCTCTGCACCCCATTCTCCTGTCTTCTCCCCGTAACCGTTGACTCCTTTACCAATCAAGAATCCATCAACCTTCTCTTTAAATATACCCAAGATGTGATCTCCAAAGTCGTCTGTGACCATGAATTCCACAAATTCATCAAACTCTAACTACAGATGTTCCTCCTAATCTCTGCTCTAAATGGACGTCGCTCTTTTCTGAGTCTGTGTCTAATGGTCCTATGCTTACCCACTACTGGACACATCTTCTCCAAATCCACTCTATCCAGGTCTTTCAATATTCGATAGGTTTCAATAAGATTGCTCTTCATTCTTCTAAACTTCGTCGAGTACAGACCCAAAGCTATCGAACGCTCCTCAAGGCTAAACCTTTCGTTCCTGGAATCATTCTCATGAACATCCTTAATACCCTCTCTAATGCCAGCACAATCCTACTCATATAATGGGCGCTAAACCTCACACAATGCTCTGAGTACTGTCTGCTGAATGCTTTATAAAGCTTCAAATTACATTGCTGCTTTTACTTTCTAGAAATGATGGCTAACATTGCATTTTACCTCCTTACCACCGACTCAACCTGCAATATAATACTTGGTGAATCCTGCACCAGGACTCCCAATTCTCTTTGTACCTCTGGTTGTTGAATATTCTCTCATTTTAGAAAATAGTTTGTACCTATATTCCTTTTAACGACCACGATTTCCCGACACCATATTACATTGCATGCAAGAGAAAATTTGCAGATACTGGGAAATCTAAACAACACTCAGAAATTGGCGGAGGACATCAGTTGGCCAGGCTGCATCTCTGGAAAAGAGTAAAACAGTGACCCTTCATCAGAACTGACCATATTACATCTGAGACTTCTTTATCCATTTTCCTGCACAATGCTTGACCCTCCAAATATTGCCGTATTTTCTGTACAGTTGGCACATTTTTCTATAAAATTATCATCGTGGATCATAGAGCACTACAGCATAGATAAAGACCTTTAAGCCTGTTCTTATCGGTGCCTAAATATTATTTTGCATCGTCCCATCGAACACCGCCAGGGCCATAACCCGTCATACCCCTATACATATCTATATGATTATCCAAACTTCTCTTAAATGTTGAAACGAACCTTCATCCATAAAATTTCGTTTCCTTAAATTCCATCTGCCAGTTTCAGTCCATTTTTCCTGTGGGCTCAGATCCCGATGCAAGTTTTGGTAGCCCTCATCACTTTCCACTATATCCCCAATCTCTGTGACATCCACAAATCTATGACCCAGTTTCCCATATCATCGTCCATACAGTTAATATACTGCAGATGGCAAACAGCACTAGACCCAGCAGCAATACTTGTGACACACAGGATTTCAGTGAGTGAGGCATCGAACTACTACCAAACTCTTGCTTGCCCCGCGAAGCCAATGTTTAATCCAATTTAGAGCATCATCCTGAATGTCAAAGGCCCTGAAAATTCATACAGGCAGCACCCTCTAATCTTTTTGCATCAGCCTTCCAGAAAACTTCCTGAAAGACCTCGGGTCCCAGAAATTTCTTTAATAACCTCCCACAAGGGCGGAGACGACACTTGCCCATCCCGGGGGCTTGATTGCGTCAAGACAGCAAGCATCTCTTCCCCTAATCCATATATTATTCATAACCTCACCGCTATTGCCTGCACTGTTATTGACTCTGTATGCGATCAAGTAAATAAGGTCCCCCCCCCGTCTCTTTCTGCGCCATGCATAAATGACTACTCTTCAAGTTGACCAGTTATGTCCCTTACTATCTTTTTGTTCTTACTATGTCTGTAGATGCTTTTGGATTTCTTCATCTCATATGCTAGAGCCCCTTATAGCCCTCCTGATCTTCACACAATCACTTGATTGTACAATTGTTCTTGAGAATTGGAAAAACACAAAAGTCACTGTAGTCTTTACAGCTAAAAACAGGATATTATAGGCCAGTTCGCGTGAATTAAATGTTTGTTAAGAGAGTCTAATGTTAAGCATAACGTTTTGGGGTACTTGGAGGGATTTGATAAAATAGACGGAAACAAACATGAAATCTTACCTGACAAATCTGTTGGAATTCTTTGAAGAAATGACGGGCAGAATAGATAAAATGAGCAAGTGGATGCCGTTCATTTGGACTTTCAGAAGGCATTTGTCGAGGTGCCACACACGAGGCTGCTAAACAAGTTAAGAATCCACGGTGTTACAGGAAGGATACCACCATGGATTGGAGATTACTGAATCATGGCTGAAGGACAATTACAGCTCGGAACTTAATGTTTAAGGATATGCGTTGATTCGAAAGGACACGTGGAAGACACAGGGGGCGAGTGTTCTGTTGGTAAAAAAAAATGAAAATGGTGAAATTGGGTCGGAATGTGTTCAATCAATCAATAGAGGCTAAGAACTGCAAGGGTAAAATGATTCTGATGGAGTTATGTACAGACTCACCTCTGCAAACAGTAGTAAGGATGTGGCCTACAAAATTACACCGGGAGGTAAAACATGCGTGCCAAAATGGCAATGTCACAATTGTCATGGGGTACTTCAATATAGAGGTAGAGTTGGAAAAAATGTTTGGTAATGGATACCAGGAGAGGTTGAGTACACTAGGAGATCAACTATTCTGCACTGGTTTTTGTGCATGAACCAGAATTCACTGCAGAGCTTAAGGTAAAAGGACCCTGAGGAGAACATAATCGTAATATGATCAAATTCACCCTGAAATTTGAGAAATAGAAGTTAAAGTCAGATGTATCAGTATTACAGTGGAGTAAAGGGAATTACAGAGGTATGAGAGAGGGGTTGGCGAGATTTGTTTGGAAGAGAACTCTTCTAGGGATGACGGAAGAGCGGCAAAGGCTAAAATTTATGAATGCAATTCGGCAGGTACAGGATGATACATCCCAAAGGGTAAGAACAATTCTGAAGGCAAGATGACACAATCGTGGCTAACAAGAGAAGTCAAAGCCATCATAAAAGCCAAAACACGGGCAGATAACAGGGCAAAAGCTGCTGGGAAGTTAGAGGATTGGGAGGCATTAAAAATAAACCAACAGAAGGCAAATAAATAAGTTATGAAGAACGAAAACTAAGTTAGACAATAAAATTAAACATGATATTCAACGTTTCTTCAGATACATAAAGTGTAAAAGAGAGGAAAGAGTGGATATCGGACCACTGGCAAACATTGCAGGAGAGGTAGTAATGGAGGATAAGGAAATGGCAGATGATCTGAATCAGAGTTTTGAATCATTCTGCACGGGGCGACACTAGCAGTATGCTGGAAGTTCCATATGTTAGGGGTCATGAAGCGTGTGAAGTTACTATAACTCAAGAGAAGATTCTTGGCTGATAGAAGATACTTTCTATGCTGTTCTTTCAGCTGTTGGGATTCGGGTAGCTGCAGTCACAGTTTGAAATCCTTGTTTAAGTTCAATATTAGATATTGTCATTGCATAGTCACCTGTTCACTAGCATTAACTGTCCAATGTCACAGCGTTATTTTGTCCGGTGCAGCTGCACTGCATTTGGAGTAATCCGTGCATCTTTCTGGGTATCGACAGCGGATGATTGGTTTAAATATAAGGGCGGTTGTCTTGGTTTGGGGCTGTAACGCTTGAACAGCTGATTATAGTTCAAAGTTGTACAACAAAGCCGTTATCGATTTGTTAATGCATGTGCATGCAATGACTGAATATGAGAGAGCTTAAGGAGAGGTCATCGGAAATATTCCGGCTTCAATAAACAAAGATCAGAATGTGCTTCATGGCCATTAGTGACCAGGTGTCTGGTGCAGAGCCTGAAAATGCGGTTCAGAAGGAAATTAGCGAAAAGAGGAGAACGATGAGGAAAGGAGATGTAATAGTAGTTCAGGAAACAGGCAAGGGATTCTGTGACGGGAAAGTGACTGCCAAATGATATGCTGTTTCCCGGGTGCTATCGGTAGGGAACTCTCAGAACGGATCCACACATTTAAAAACACGAAACTGATCGATAAGAATTCGCGGTACAGCTTGGTGGCAATGAAATACGTAGAAAGGAATAAAGTACTCTAGTGAATATAGGAAGCTGGGGAGGAATTTGAAAAGTAGGACCTCAAGTTCTAGAGTTAGAAAATCATAGGGTCATATAAACAGGCTCTTGTCGAATCATTTAACCTGCCTTGTTCCATCGGTCTGCACCCGGACCATCACCCTCCATACCCCTGCCATCTATGTACCTATCCAAAGTTCTCTTAAACATTGATATCGTGCTCACATGCACCGCAGGCAGCGCGTGCCACACTCTCATGGCCTTCCGAGAGAAGACGTTTCAACTTACGTTTTCACCTTTCCGCCTAATCCCATAGCCTCTAATTGTATTCCTACCTAACCTACGTGGAAAAAGCCTGCTTGCATTTTCCGTATATATACCTCTCGTAATTTTGTACAGCTCTCTCAAATCTCCTCACAATTTTCTACCTTCCAAAGATTAAAGTCCCAACTTATTCAATCTTTCGTTATACTGTAACTCAGGTCTTCCATCCTTGCGAATTTTCTCTGTACACTTTAAATTTATTTATAACGTTCCTCTTGGTAGATGACCTAAACTGTATACAATGCACCAATTATGCTTCACCAGCGGCGGAGCGACGGAGGACAATGTCAATAAGCTTGAAAGAACACAAAGGACTTTTACAAGGATGTTTCTGGGACTGGATGACCTGACTTATAAGGAAAGGTTAAATCTGCTTGGACATCCCCATAAAGAGTATGAGTGAAAATTTGTTAGAGGTATATAAATTTATGAAAGGTATAGATAAGGCAAATTGAGACAGGTTGTTTTTTTTTCATTAAGGTTGGGTGGAAATAGAACTTCAGGTCATAGTTTAAGGGTGGAAAGTAAAAAAAAATCAAAGGGAACCTGGATTGATAGTTCATTACTCGGATTTAGTGTAATTATGGAACGTGCTGCATCTGGAAGTGATTTCTATGGGTTCTAATGCAACTTTTAAGAGAATCTTAAGACCATAAGACATCGCAGAACAATTCGGCCATTTTGCCTATAGAGTCTGCTTATCAATTTCATCATGGTTGATCCATTTCTGTCTCATCTCCAGTCTTCTGCCTTCTCTTGTAACCTTTCATACGCTGAATAATCAAGAAAATATCATCCTCTGACTTAAATACGCCCAATGACCTGGCCTCCACAGCCGCGTGTATAAATGCACTCCATTGATTTAACACTCTCTGGCTGAATAAATTCCTCCTCATCTCGTTTCTAAGTGGACGTCCCTCTATTATGAGGCTGTGCCATCTGTTCCTAGTCGTCCGCGCCATGGGACACATCCTCTTCATATCCTCTCCATCGAGGCTTTTCACCATTTCATAGGTTTTAATTCGATCTCCCTTCGTTCTTCTAAATTTCAATAATTACATGCCGCCCAGAGCCGATCATCTGGTAATATTTCCGTTCCTGGAATCAATCTCGTGAACCTCCTCTGAACGCTCGTCAATGCCAGCACATCAATTTGAAAAGTAAGACTTCAAGTTGTAGAGTTAAAAAATCATAGGCCCCCTGTCGAACCATTTAAGCTGCCTTGTTCCATCGGTCTGCGCCCGGACCATTACCCTCCATACCCCTAGAGTGCTTTATAAAGCCTCAACATTAAATTTGTGTTCTTATATTATAGTCCTCTCTAAATGAATGCCAACATTGCATTTGCCTTCCTTACGAGCGACTCAATCTCCAAATTAAACTATGGTGAAACTTGCAGTAGGATTCCAGAATCCCTTTGCATCTCGGAGGTGTCAACGTTCTTTCTATTTAGAAAATAGTCTACGCTTTAATTCCTTCAATCAAACTACATGACCGTACACATCCCGACGGTGTGTTGCATCTACCACATCTTTACCCATTGTCCCAATTTCTCCAGATCTTTCTGCAGCTTTCCAGCTTCCTGAACACTATCTGCGCCTCCACCAGCATTTGTATCGTAAGGAAACGTAGCTACAAAGACATCAATGTTGGCATCCAAATCATTAATATCTTATGTAGAAGAAAGCGGCCTTAACATAGATACACTAGCACTGGCCGTCACACGGAAAATACTTTTTTTCTTCCCATTTTTTTGCCTACTGCCAATCAGCCAATGGTCTATGTATGCTACTGTCATATCGTAGTATCATGTGCTTTCACTTATTAAGTAGACTCAAATACGGTACGTTATCAAAGGCCTTCTGAAAATCAAACAACCACCGATTCTCATCTGTCAATACAGTTTGTTATTTCTTCAAATAATTCCAACAGTTCCTTAAGGAAACCATTCTAACTTTGGCCTCTTTTATCCCGAGCCTCCAAGTACGCTGGAACCACATCCTTAACAACCGACTCAAAATCTTCGCAACCACTTGAGCCCAATATCTACTCTCACCTGTCTTTTATTTTTATATATCAGAGGAAACTTTTGACATCATATTTAATATGATTAGATAGCTTACTTTGGTATTCCATCTTTTCCTTCCTGATGACGTTTTAGTTGCCTTCTTTTGGTTTTAAAAGCTTCCAAAGCCTCTAACTTTCCACTATTCCTTTGCTCTATTATATGCCCATCTTTTAGCTTTTATAGTGCCTTTCAGAAAGCATTCATCCCCACCCCACCCGAAAGTCTTCATGTTTTATTGTTCAACAAAATTGAAGCACAGTGGATTTGATTTGCTTTTTCTGACACTGATCACCAGAAAAAGATTTGCTTTTCGTATCAAAGTGAAGCAGATCTCTACAAAATGATCCAAATTAATTACAAATATTTAAACACAAAATAACTGATTACTAAGTATTCACCACTTTAACATAACACATCAAATCATCACTGGGGCAGCCAATTGGTTTTAGAAGTCACATAATTAGTTAAATGGATATCTGTGTGTAGTCAAAGTGTTTCATTTGAATACACATGTATTTGGAAGGTGCAGCTGCGAGAGAGTCAGTATCCTGGTAAAAGCTACATCACGAAGACAAAAGAACACTCCAAGCGACTCAGCAAAAAGGTTACTGAAAAGCACAAGTCAGGAGATCGATTTAAGAAAATTTCCAAGTCACTGAATATCACCTGGGGTACAGATCAATCTAGCATCAAGAAATGGATTAAATATGGCTCTGCTGTCCATCTGCATATAGCGGCCCATCCTTAAAAATGAGTGACTGTGCAAGAAGGGCGCGAGTGAGGAGGCCAGCAAGAGACCTATGACAACATTAAAGGAGTTACGAACTTTAGTAGCTGTTGTTGGAGAGACTATGCTTACATCAGCCGTTGCCTGGGTGCTTCTCCAGTCCAATCTCTGTGGGGGATTGGCAAAGAGAAGTCACTGGTGGAAAAAAAACTCAGCAGATATGTAGGAAAATTTGAAGTCATCTGGAAGAATGTTCTGACGAAACCAAATTTGAGCTAAACACAGCACATCATTAAAAACATACCAACCGTCCCAGGAATCATGGTGTTGGTTGCATCATGCTCTGCGGATGCTTCACTGCAGCAGGCTTGGCAAGGCTTGTGGAGGTAGAGGGTAAAATGAATGCAGCAAAATGGAAGGAAATTCTGGAGGAAAACCTGAAGCAGTCTGAACGAAAACTGGAAGATGATTGGTTTCCCAGCAGGTAAAGAGCCCCAAGCTGAACAGGAATGGCTTAAAACAACAAAGTTAATGTCCTGGAGTGGACAGGACATACAGCTCAGTATTCCAGGGTACCGTTGTTTCAGATGCCACAGAGCGGGAGAGATTAAATCAGGAGGGGTGGCGTTACCAATCATGGTAAATTTCACGACAGTGCTCAGTCAATTAGATTGGATAATCAGTCTAGTGAGATGTTATGGGTAGAAGTGAGAAGGAAAAAAGAGGTGGTCACATTAACGGAGATATATTACTGACCACCCAAAAGTCTATGGGATTTGGAGGAACACATTTGTATACACATCCCTAACTGTTGCAAGAAACATAAGGTTGTTACAGGAGATGATTTGAACCTACCACCTATTTTCCGAGAGTCCCATACTCTAAAAGGGCTAAATAATCCATACAGTTAATGCTGGAGTATCTCAGAACGTCAGGAGGTATGCATAGAATTGAGTAAACAGTCAACCTTTCGAGTCAAGATCCTTGTCAGTCCTGAAGAAGGGTTTTGTCCTGAAATGCTGACTGTATATCAATTTCCATAGATGCTACCTAACCTGCTGAGTTACTCCAGCATTTTGTGATGTGTTGCTTTGGATTTCCAGCATATACAAACATTCTCATGCTTCGAAAAGGACTAGATGAATCTGTTTGTCAAACATGTTCAGGAAAGTTTCCTTAATCAGTACCTGGAAGTCTCAGCAAGACACTGTGCAACATCCAAACTGCGATGAGGGAATGAGACATGGCAGGTCACAGGTTTGTGTATGGGAAATCTTTGCATCTACTGCTCATCATACTATTAGTTTCAAAGTAAATATGGACAAAGACAAGTCTGGTCCATGGGATGAGATTCTAAATTCGAGGTAGGTCGATTTTGATGGCATCAAATAATCTGGCAAGTGAGGACTGGAACAGGCTGTTTCCTGGCAAAGGGGTAATTGTTAAGTGGGAGGCCTCGAAAAGTGAAAATTTGATTGTATAAAGCTTAAATGTCAGAATAAAAAGTAAAAATAACACGTTTAGCGACTTTAGTTTTAGAGATATTTAGGCCCTGGTTATGAATAAAATAGGAGGTGCACAGCAGGTATAGGCAGCCAGGAACAAATGAAGCACCTACAGAGTATAAGAAATACAAGAGAACGTTTAAGAAAGATACCAGCAGGGCTAACAGAACACATGAGGTTGCCTTAGCAGACAAGGTGACAGAGAATTCCAAGGATTCTACAGGTATGTTATGAGCAAAATGATTGTGGGAGGCAAGTGCAGAAATTTTAGGCTACCTAGAAGAGATATTTAAATCATCCTTAGCAACAGGTTATCAGCCGATGAGCCTGACATAAGCAGTGGGAAAGTTATTGGAACATATACTAGGGGACCAGATACATAAGCATTTGGATAGACATGGACTGATTAGATATAGTCAGCATGGCGTCGTGCGTGGTAGTTCATGTTAACCAATCCTACAGTGTTCCTTCGAGGAAACTACCTGTAAATTCGATGAAATGAATGCATTATATGTTGTCTACATGGACTTAAGCAAGGCATTTGACAAGGTCCCGCACGGGGAATTTGTCAAGAACGTTCAGTCGCTCGGTATTCAAGATGAGGTATTAAGCTGGATAAGGCATTGGCTTTGTGGAAGAAGCCATAGTGTGGATGCAGATGGTAGCCTCTCTGACTGGAGGCCTGTGTCTATTATAATGCAACAGCGATTGGTGCTGGGTCCCTTAAAGTTTGTCATTCATATCAACGATCTGAATGATAATGTGGTTAACTGTATCAACAAATTTGCAGATGACACCATGATTGGGCGCTAAATTGACGGCAAAGAACACTATCAGTGTTCCCTGCGGGTTCTGGACAAGCTGAATAAATGGGCTGAAAATGGCAACCTAATTTAATGCAAGGTGTTCAACTTCCGTAGCAGCAAACAGGCAGGACTACACAGTGAACAGTGGGGTACTGGGGAGTGCTATAGAACAAAGGGATCTAAAACCACAGCCACAAGATTCTTTGAAAGTGGCGTCACAGGTAGGTAATGCAAAGAAAGCTTTTGGTCCATTGGCCTTCACAAATCAACATATTGAGTATAGGAGATGGGATGTTATGTTGAAGTTGTATAAGACGCCGGTGATGCCTAATTTGGAGTATTGTGTGCAGTGTAGGTCAACTACCTACGGTAAAGATGTAAATAAATTTGAAAGAGTACAAAGAAAGAAAAATAAATTTGGAACTTGGTCCTTGGAAAATAGAAGATTGAGGGCAGACATTTATTACACACTGATAAACAATAAAAAAAAACAAACGAAAACCTTAACCGGAAATTAAACGCTATGCGGCCGTTCAACAAACCGTCTCTCGGTACTGGTTCTTAAAGCGATAAATGCGAAAACATTTCTTAAAGCGGTAAAGTCAAATACAGTTCTTAAAGAAGTAAATTCGAAAGTCCAACAGATTTATATATTCAATTGGGAGAGACTTCTCTGGAGAAGGATTTCTTCATAGACGCTACTTTCCTGCTGGTTTCGTCCAAAGGATCCACGATGAAGGAAATAAACGGCTTAAAACAACTGACCTTTATTTCTAGACAGCAAACCTTGCATGAATTTCCTTTCTCTTTTGGCAGGAGTTATCTACGATGCAGGTCGCTACTTCTTCAAGGAAGACCCAATAAGGTCGATCCTTTGTAAACTGCTGAACATTACCGACTTCTCTTAAACGTTCTTATCCTGCACTTTGATAAATTCTTCACTCTCCAATACTACTGAAAAGGTGCATCAACAAACCTGGCAGAAATTGAGTAAACTGCCAGTCCAGCAATATTGAACCTTACAATAGGACGTAAAACTCCGTTGTAAAAATGAAACTGCGTCACAAAACAAACACGCAACGGAACAGAGACCCTGACTAACGTTTTAGCTAAAAAAACTATCTGCGTCACCAGAGGTCTACCCTTTTATACTCGTGGTGAACATGACATCACGTGACCTCACATCGGCGGGAAAATTAATCAGGTGGCCTCCAGAAGACCATTACATCATTTTCACAAGAAAGTCACAAGATCTCCTTGAGGTATGTAACACTATGTTTATTAAGAATGCTAGGGAAGCCAAGAAGCAAGGACAAAATGATAACACGAAGGTAGACGAAGAGCAACAACCCGGAAAACCTAGACTTGGACTTGGGACTTGAACTTGCCAGGGAACTCGGGTCATGATTCGGGACTCGGGTCTCGGCAGGGACTCGGTCCCTGGGTATAGACTTGGGTCTTGGCTCGGACTCGGACTTGGCTTGGACTAGACTCGGAGTTGGCTCAGAATTGGCTCGGACTTGACATTGAACTTGGCTCTCGATTTTGACTTGGAACTTGACTCTTGACTTGGACTAGGCTCAGACTTGTCTTAGACACAGGACACAGCACACTGAGCCGGGGCTCCTCCTTGCACACAGGACATAGAGCCGGGACTTTTCTTAGACAGAGGGCACAAAACACTGAGACCGTTCCCCCCCCCCAGGGTAGTGGCAAACGGCCGAACCTACCCAGTGGAGATGAGGACACGAAGAGATAAAACCACACAATAGTAGACAGTTCTTTTATCTTGGCATAAATTGGCTCCAAGTAGCGGCGAGCTCTCCATTAGGCCCCAGAGACCGGTTCTTGACTCACTCCAGCAGGTTAACTTGACTCACCAGTTCCGGCGAGGATGCTGGTGAGGTTGCTGACGAGTACGGTTCAGCATGGAATCACTGGACCCCGGAGCTATTTACGTTGCCAGCCCGAAACAAGAATCAGTTGCTTCAATTAAGGAACCCAAAGGAACAATGGAAAAAAGGAATAGCCGGAATACGGAATTCACGGACCGGACCGTGAACCAGATTGCAGATGTCACGGTCCCCGTGACAGTTAAAGGTGAAAGGTGAAAGCTTTAGGGGAACATGAGCAGAAACGGCTTCACATACAGGGTTGTGAGAGGTGAATGCGAGCTCGATTCCAACACTTAACTGAAGTCTGTATAGGTACATAGATGGCAGGTGTATGGAAGTTCATGGTCCTATTGTAAGCAGATGGGAGTAGACCGTTTAAAAGGTTCGGAATGGAGTAGATGGGCCGATGGGCCCGTTTCCGTGCTGTACTTTTCTATGACTCTATGACTCTAAAAGCAATTGGATGGTGGTGTTGGTGTGTTCGGACCGTGCAGAACAACAGCATGGCCTAAATGCCTGTTCTGTGATGTAATGCACTTTGCAGCTATGAAGCCCAGCTGATTTCGATCAGCTCTATTATTTTATTTTCTTCACATTGGGAACCTCCCACTCACTTTTACTTCTCAAGTTTTTCGAACGCAAATTTGAATTCCTCCAACTTTGTTTTTATTATTATTAGCCCATCCATTTGTTACATCTGGTTCGTGGAAGATTCAAGATTCCGGATACTGTCTTTAATGTTAAACTGCTTTTGAAAGCCATTCTGGTTCAGGGCCTCACTCAGCTCACCCGCCCTTCCTACGATACTTCTTGCATTGAAATATACACAACTCAGCCTTTTGATTCTTGGCTTTGTTTATGGTCGTAACAATATGCGTCTCCACAACCTCTCCGCTAAGTGTACTGGCACTGAGCTTCCCATCTTCCTTTATCTTGAACCTCACCGTTTAGCACTAGGAAGCCTTCCCGCTTTAAGTACACGTCAAGTGGAAACCGTCATTTCTGTACAGATCCCACATTCACTTTATGCAAATATACTATTGTCCCTTATTGATTACAGATTGCTTTCGATGTTTAATATGCATTTAAATCTCAAATATATTTAGCGTTTCAATGTCTTTAGATCTGATAAAGATTTATAGGATTATAAGAGGCATAGATAGGGAAGAATCGTTATCTTGTTCTCAGTGTTGAAATGTTGAAATATCAGAGCGCATACATTTAAAGTCAGAGGGAGTAATTTCAAAGAAGACATAAGTGGGAGTTTTTTTTTACACAAAGAGTGGTGGGTGCCTGGAATGTGCTGCTCGGATGGTGGAAGAGACAGTAGCATTAAGGACTTATAGGAGACGTTTGGATTGGTACGTGGATGTAAGGGAATTCAATGTGCAGGCAGAAGGAATTAGTTTATTGACCATTTGCTTACTAATTTAATTTGTTCGATACAGCATTGTGGGCAAAAGCGACTGTACCTCTGCAACACTCTTTCATATTCTATGCGCAACAACATTTGTCTTGACCATTGACTTCTCTAACTTCCGCTAACGTCCCACCTCCCCCTTGCACCCCATCCGTTATTTATTTATATACACACATTCTTTCTTTCTCTCTCTCTCCTCTTTTTCTCCCTCTGTCCCTCTGACTATACCCCTTGCCCATCCTCTGGGCTTTCCCCACTTCCCCTTTTCCTTCTCCCTGGGCCTCCTGTCCCATGATCTTCTCATATCCCTTTTGCCAATCACCCGGCCAGCTCTTGGCTCCATCCCACCCCCTCCTGTCTTCTCTTATCATTTTGGATCTTCCCCCCCCCTCCCACTTTCAAATCTCTTACTAGCACTTCCTTCAGTTAGTCCTGACGAAGGGACTCGGCCCGAAACGTCGACTGTACCTCTTCCTGGAGATGCTGCCTGGCCTGCTGCGTTCACCAGCAACTTTGATGTGTGTTGCTGGAATTTCCAGCATCTGCAGAATTCCTCGTGTTTAAGCATTTGTCTGGCAGGTCTTTGAGGCTGTTTTCTTCATTCTGTCCCAGCAACACATTATTTCAGCAGGTGATTGTTTCTTTTCCTTTTTACCAGTGCCGCACCAACATCCTCATTGACATATCGTGTAGTTACTGTAGGTCTTTAATAATAAATACATCAGTTATGTCTAATCTATACACAGTAGCACTTTCTAATTTATACCAGGAGCTCTCGTCTGAGAATTAAGTTTTTTTACGATGACGACACAGGAAAGCTTTCTACAGGGTGAATCTACTATTAGTCTTCAGGAAGAAACTGAACTGATGGTTAAGTCAGCATGCAGGAAATAGATCAATATTAAATACTTGGCTCAGATGCTTCTCTGATGCATTTGAAAGCAGAGTGTGTTCATCTTATGCCTCATTTTCCACGCATTATGTTTTCAGCGATTATATGCCACTCTGCAAGTAAGACAGGAAAAGAGAGAAACAGACAATGGTGAGGTGAACGAGCTGAAAAGGAAATTAGACTTGTAATCAACAAGATTACGTTTTTATTATTTGAATGAATCTAGTAATTAAGTTGAATAGGTATTTGACAGTGCTTTTCAGTTCATCTCTGAATTTGCTCTGCGTCAAGACATAAATACACGTACTGGTGAAGGTGCTGAGAAGCTGAAGCTTCCCTGCTGTGCTTTCTATGATGAAAGATAGGTCAGTGGAAGAATAATAATAATTCGCTGTAATTCTCTGATGAATATAAAAGACAAACTGTGTTGCCCACAGCAATATGAAACTACCGGTTATACTGAAGAGTAAAACGATGGATTTCTTTCGGTTCTCCATCTCCGTATCCTTGTCAGTCGCAACGCTGTTGTAGCTCCGTAGACTCCTGCGGACTCTAATGGATGCTGCAATCCGTTAGTCCGTCAGAACAATGAGCATCAAAACCAGAACGAACGGGACACAGGGGATGAAAATGCGGTGGAATAGTTCAAATGCAGCTCAGACAGCTGATTTGTAGAAGCTTGGTTTCCTGACACAGCGCCAGGGAAAATTGTTAATTATTTTTCCAGGAGCATTGGTAAAGTACCAGGGAACACTCTCTAAGCAGCCCAGGACACTCATTGTCCCTATAACCAATGTCGCCGTTCTCTCGGTGCAATATTTTGTTTTCAGCTTGTCCCAACAGAGAGTTACAAATCGGTCAAAGATGAATGCGACTGTCAACCACATAGAGACCGCAGTGGATGCGAAAATCATGGTAGTAAATGATTCGGCACACTGGAGTAATGAACAAAAATGAACCTTGGAAATACACCCCAGGAATCCACTTTAATATGAAGTCAGTGATTACAACCATGAGATCAGCTGCAGGCATTCCGACCAGGTAGTGAGTGATGCATTTGGAGAGACCGCACTTTCCTCGGGAAAGGTCATGATCGCTACCAAATTGACTGTTAAAGGATTGAAAAAGACATGGAGAAATAATTGGTGTGAGCCCGGAACAAAACAGGATTCACTGATTCTGAGGAAACTTCACGGGCATGCTGCTGTTTGAAAGACAAAAAACGCATATTTTTTGCCCGAAAGGGCAGTGATTTGGAACAAATATGTAAAGCTTGTATTGGTTATCAAAAACGAGAGAACGAGAGGGAGAGAGAGCGAGTGAGCGAGAGAAAGGGAGAGAGAGTGGGGGAACTGGTGCATAAAATGCGAAGGACATTTAGGAAAGGCACAGGGAACTTGCAGTATTTCTGAAGGAGGTTTGAGGAGAGGTGCTCGAAGAGTATATTCCAGATGGCTCGCTGCACCAATGGCGACACACAGAGGCTGAAAGAATGGTTGCACGGAGGGGGGATGGTCTCGCCGATGTCCTAAGTAACTGAATGGTAACATCTTTTTTTCAATATTCACATTTCCTATGGTTATCGGCTTATCGAATTATTTTCATAACAGAACGCTAGCATTTGTGATTCACTCCTTAGACACTCAGCACTCAGTTTCTACTGTTCAGAAGTCGGAATATTTACATTTTTTACACTGCCTGCTGAATCGTCATGTTTTTTTTTCACAAACCTTCCTCGTTGCAGATATTCTTTTCCTCGCTGACATGAGTTTTACTATTTGTTGATTCGTATCGAGGCTGCTGTATGTTGAAGTAGTCGGAAGACAACGAGGAAGCTGAAGGAGCAAGTATTTAGGAACATTTAACGGACTTTGCCCGTGGTATATTCACGGAACAGCAGACACTAGAATCGGTCTAGACACACAGGATGCTGAAGCGACTCGGCGGGGCAGCTGTTGGGTCTCGACCCAGAAACGTCAACTGTTCATTTCGCTGCACAGATGTTGTCTGATTCTCTGATTTTCTAAATCACCTTCTGGTTTTGTACGTGCTTTAGTTTGTCCGTAGAAGTGGGGTGGGGTTAGTCAAATTGTGTCACAGATTTGCATACATGCACATAAGTGAGTTAAAATGTTCTGACACCGGTCATAGTTTCGAAATCGTTAAACTTCCATATTCTTCATCTTGTTATTAACAATCAGTACCCGACTCCACATCTGGCATCAGGACAGGTGATCCGCGTATTAACAATTGTTTTACTTTCTCTGGTATGCATGCTGTTTCTGACGGTCGGAATCACGGACCGAAGTCATGGCCGATAGGGTCAATCCATCAAGACAATCATGCTATCTAATAGACTTTGCCAACATAGCACTCAGAATACTACACAGGAAAATGGTTCAGTGCTACAGGGAACTTAGGTCGTGTAAATAATACAAGTTTCTGTTCACTCAACAGTGTCGGCCCTGAAAGTAGATTGAATTATAAGAGGAGGTGCACTCATAGCGAGTATGACAAGACCGCTCAGTTCCAGTGAATATTTCTCTCTTTGACGAATATTTTTTCTATCTTTTTTTATGTTACAGCCCCTTCCTCTATTCGGATCTGCTCTTGCTAAAATTCCCTATCGTTCCCTCATGCGGTTCAATTGATACATTTAATATCTGCACAGTATTCACAAGCGCATGTTGTCGTGATAACATTTGTTTAGTGATGAAACATCTATGAATAGGTTACTGTTTTTTTTCACACTCTTCCAAGTCTCACCGATTTCCCTTGAAAGGTAATGAACGGAGTGAACAGAACCGAAATGCTGTTCCCATCAGATGTCATGCACATTGCCTAGTTCAAGTTGGTGTCAAGGAGTTAACAGCAACGCCACTACGGTAATCTTTATTTACCAAACAAGAAAGTATTAAAAATTGTTGTACGTCAAGTCCAGTTTTGAATATTAAAATGTGTGGCCATTTGTTAAATTAATTTCCAGTGACATGCCGAAGTATTATAAAAAACATGTAAGTCAGTGTCTGCAGGCAATCTTGGACATTTGTTATTGTTTCAGAAGCCACATACTATGTTAGTGAAGGTTAAAAAAGTAAGCAATAACTACATACAGGAAAGCAGATGAAGTACAGTATACCATTGTAAAAGTATTGAAAACTAAACTGGCGCTGCGAAAGCTGGATATTTATCAGAAACACGATGCATAAAACGGGACCTATAAATTTTACAAAATGGAAACTGCAATGATGTGAAACATACATTCACTGTGATCCGCACAATCATACAACACAGAAAATAATGCAGTATTAATTCTTTGGTTAGATAAAGGTTGACTATTGCATAACATGCAAAGGAGCTCAGAAGTAGAAGGTTCTCGAAACTGCATTCTTAGACTGCTGAAAATAACCGGATGTGCACTAAAAGCAACTAATGAAGAAATGAATCAAAAATACAGTTTTTTTAAATGTTAATGCACATTACCCGTAACTCCTGTTGCCGCAATGAATAAGAAGAAAATGCTCTCTGAAGAAGTGATTGGGATATGCCCCATTTGTGTGATTGACCACGAACTGCTCGCGGTCTCCAGTCCATGCTATCAGCAGGAAACTTGAGACGATTCAGCACAAATGCTTTCAATTTATATAAGGCATGAGACAGCAACATATCTGACCTCTTAAGTCATTTACGGTTAGATGAACAAACAAGTTACTGCAGAACACGAAGTGCTCTCTTAGGGATAATTCTCATGCTAAAACGTTACAGCTTTGCGTCGTTTCTCACTTGCATTTATTTCAATTGAATATTTTTGACTCCTGCCAATTCATATATCAAGGTTACCGAATTCACCAAGTACGTACTGCACTGAAAATCACAGGTAAACATGTTTGCAACAGCTCTTACAAATTGCCAGTTAAAACACATACTTTCTTTCTAACACATAAAACATTAATTGAGTTCAGTCACTCATATTGCAGTAAGGTTAAATTTATATTATCCCGACCACCACTAATCTACGTCACTCCTTCCCAGTGATACATAAACACGTGCATACACACACAAAGAAACAAACAGACGCATACACCACACACACACGCACACTCGTCTTTAGAAAGTGATTGTCAGCCAGTTTTCTCAGTATCTTAGGACAGACTGCATCTCTTTTAAGTCGGAACCCAGAAGATGTACTGAATGACAATGAAATTCCAGGACTTTGATATTTAATACGATATGGAAGACGTAGAACGGTGGATATGCGCAAATGGACAGATATTTGATTATATCAGAGGGCATTCTAGCGTTATCAGTGTTTCCACATAGCTGCTCTCCTCGACTGATATTAGAGATGAAGAAGAACACCGATTACAAAGAAGTAAAACAAGAACACGAACATCAGCGGGTCATCCAGCCTCTGTTAACATTTCTGGTCGAAGGTACTTCGTCCTTGAAAGGAAACTCTGCAATTAGACATATATATAATTAGAATTATAGTACAAACAGAAGGACACACAGTGGACGAGTCAGGGTAGCGAGCAGAGTCGAACATCAATCGATCCGTGCATAATTTCTGCACCTCCATTAGGACCTATTATCGTCTTATCCCATATGGCCTTAGCTGAAGAAATCCTTCAGAGATCTTCTGTGGCTCAGAGTTCTGCCCGACAGCTATTATAATAATCTCCCTCCGTGCTATGCATGAATACAACAGCTGGAGAGAGCGCTTCACCCCTTGTTCTTTGATTCCACACACAGGAAATGCTGGAGGAACAGGCAACACCTTAAGCAGTGAAAACAGTCAATCTTTCGGGCCGAGATCCTTCATCGGCAAAGGAAAGAAAGGTCGCAGAATCCAGAGTATAGGAATTGGAATGAAGACAATCTGGTACGTGATGGATGTAACAACGTGACAGGAATAGCGGGATGTAATAAGAAGCACAGGAATGATGGATGTAAGAAGTTCATGGCTGAAGAGAAAGGACTCTGATCTGAGAGGACAGTGGACCATGAAAGAAAATGAAGTGATTGGGAATCAGACGGAGGCGCTAATCATGTGAGGAGAGCGAAAAGGGAATGGAGAATCATAAAAGAAGGGACAAGGGAGGAGTATACATGATCGGAAATTAGAGAAAATGCGCCGTCAGGTTGAAGGCTATTCAAATGGAATATGAGGTGTTACTCCTAAGTTGGTCCGCATCATAAAATAGACTGGACTATTGGTGAACAGGTTGTACACGATTCTTAATTCTAATGGAAATGGGTAGCCGTTGGGAGATGCTGATTTTGCAGTTGACTAAGCCATCGCTATTTTGCGTCATGTTTCGTTGAATCAGAGCAAGCCGCACTCTGAGCACTGGATAAGATACATGGCTTCGTGAGGCACACAGGCGAAGTTTCGCATCAACTTCAAGCACTGATTGTGGTCGTAAATGGTGGTGAGGTCGGAGGTGCAAGGACATTAGTAGCACCCGTCTCGCTTGAAGGGAGGGAATCTAAGGTGAGGGACTAGTTGACCAGGGATGATGTACAGAGTGATCCTGTCAGTACCTCCAGCTGAACTTTGTCTTTTTGTGTGTTTCCCCCTAGCTGTCAGCCTGTGATTTTGTATTGCCACGTGCTCTTGCTCTACTCCGGCCCCTATATTACTGGAGTACTCCATCTCTCATCTGCTTCTCATTATTACCTGTATTGCTGCCACCTGTGCCTGACTGTGCTCCACCTATCATCTGCCTCTCTGTGTATTGCTCAGTGTATATCAGTCCTGTGTTTTCACCTATTTGTTGCCAGGTTGTGCTAGTGAATTTTCCTGAGCCTTTCCAGCATTCATATCTGCACCCTGTCCATCTCAATATCGACTCTGCCTGTTTCCCGATTCTGGTTTTTGGATTTCTCTGGATGTTTCAATCTCTGTCTGGACGCCGACTTGCTTTGTACCTCGGGGTTTTTTATTCAATTAATATCACTGTGTGCACAGTACGGGGTCTGCGATTGGATCCCTGCTCCAACACCCTGACAGATCCTTACGGAAAGTAGACTGAGTTGGGAAAAGGAGAAGCTGGGGGGAAAATAAATGCATAGTGGTAGAATTCGGTGAATGTAGCCTAAGATACGTAGAATGTTATGGTTGATGCGGAGGCTAGTCAGGTGATAGGTGCGGACAAGGGGAATGCTATACCTGTTATGACGACGGAAGGATAGATTGGGGGAATATATCGGGAAGTGGAGAAGATGCGCTTGAGGACATCTGAATAGTCGTCATTGAAAACAAAACAGACAGTTTAGAAGGTCTATAATGGAAAGCTTCTTCTTGAGAACAGATGCAGTGGAGACGGAGGAAATGAAAACAGTGTTTAGCATTTCTACAAATGTTGGGTTTGAACAATCATAATCAAGATAGCTTTGAGTGTAAGTAGAATTGGTGTCAGGAATGAACCAATTACATTTCCTGGGAGGGTGGATTGTGGAGTTCATTGGAAGCGGAAAGCAGCACCAATGTAGTTGATAATGCAGTTGAAGGGCAATTCGGGGAGTATGACAAATGTAGGCTTGGAACATGTCCACGAGCCAGAAGCTTAATGTCCTAAACAACAGGAATTCTGCAGATGCTGGAAATTCAAGCTACACACATCAAAGTTGTTGGTGAACGCAGCAGGCCAGGCAGCATCTCTAGGAAGAGGTACAGTCGACGTTTCAGGCCGAGACCCTTCGTCAGGACTAACTGAAAGAAGAGTTAGTAAGAGATTTGAAAGTGGGAGGGGGAGGGGGAGATCCACAATGATAGGGGAAGACAGGAGGGGGAGGGATGGAGTCAAGCGCTGGACAGGTGATAGGCAAAAGGGATATGAGAGGATCATGGGACAGGAGGCCCAGGGAGAAAGACAAAGGGGGTTGGGACCCAGAGGATGGGCAAATGGTATAGTCAGAGGGATAGAGGGAGAAAAAGGAGATGGAGAGAAAGAATGCGTGTATAAAAATAAATAACGGATGGGGTACGAGGGGGAAGTGGGGCATTAGCGGAAGTTAGAGAAGTCGATGTTCATGCAATCAGGTTGGAGGCTACCCAGACGGAATATAAGGTGTTGTTCCTCCAACCTGAGTGTGGCTTCACCACCACTAAACACATCTTTCCCTCCCCCCACCTCTGCTTTCCGCAGGGATCGCTCCCTACGCGACTCCCTTGTCCATTCGTTCCCACCCCCCCTCCCATCCCTCCCCACTGATCTCCCTCCTGGCACTTATCATTGTAAGCGGAGCAAGTGCTACACATGCCCTTACCCTTCCTCCCTTACCACCATTCAGGGCCCCAGACAGTCCTTCCAGGTGAGGCAACACTTCACCTGTGAGTCGGCTGGGGTGATATACTGCGTCCGGTGCTCCCGATGTTGTCTTCTATATATTGGCGAGACCCGAGCAGACTGGGAGACCGCTTTGCTGAACACCTACCCTCTGTCCGCCAGAGAAAGCAGGATCTCCCAGTGGCCACACTCAGGTTGGAGGAACAACACCTTATATTCCGTCTGGGTAGCCTCCAACCTGATGGCATGAACATCGACTTCTCTAACTTCCGCTAATGCCCTACCACCCCCTTGTACCCCATCCGTTATTTATTTTTATACACGCATTCTTTCTCTCCATCTCCTTTTTCTCCCTCTGTCCCTCTGACTATACCCCTTGCCTATCCTCTGGGTTCCCCCCCCCCCAACGCCTTTGTCTTTGTCCCTGGGCCTCCTGTCCCATGATCCTCTCACATCCCCTTTGCTTATCACCTGTCCAGTTCTTGGCTCCATCCCTCCCCCTCCTGTCTTCTCCTATCATTTTGGATCTCCCCCTCCCCCTCCCACTTTCAAATCTCTTACTAACTCTTCCTTCAGTTAGTCTTGAAGAAGGGTCTCGGCCTGAAACGGCGACTGTACCTCTTCCTAGAGATGCTGCCTGGCCTGCTGCGTTCACCAGCAACTTTGATGTGTGTAGCTTAAAGTCCTACTTTTTTATGATGAACATCGGTTTATGTAGCTTCGGATAATCTCTAAGCCACACTCTTCATTTTTTTTCCATTTTCCCTTTTGCCTACTCTGTCATTTCTTTTCTTCTCCTCACCCACCCATCATCTTCCTCTAGTTGCCCTTATCTTTCTCTTAGTTCCATTGTCCATTGTTCTCTCTAAATAGATTTCATCTTCTTGAGACAGTTAACTCCTCTATCTATCACTTCACAGCTCCTCAATTTATTCCCCATCCTCCAACCTCTCCCCGTCCCTTTCACTTGGATTCACCTTAAACCTGCCACATCGTATTCAGTCTCCTCTCTGTTTTACTTTTCATTCTACCTATCCTGTCCTGAAAGAGCGTCTCGGCCTAAAGCGTCGATGTCGTTCCACGGACCCTTTCCGTAGATGTTGCCAAACCTGTTGCTTTCTTCCGTCATGCTTTGTGTGTTGCTCTGGCTGTCAGACAGATGCAAAACTTCTTGAGTTCTTTTGATTACAATTTAGCCAGTTTTTTAAAAAAATATTACGTTACATCGTTGATGTTAAGACAATTACTTTTACTTCTATGGAACTCAGCTTTTTATCCATGTTTGGAAAGAGGTCAGAGTCGGTGTGCCTAGGGTGAATCAGGTCACTAGATCATAAGACCATAAAGTATAGGATCAGAATTAGACCAGTTGGCCCATTGTGTCTGCTCGGCCATTCAATCATGGCTGATCCCTTTTCCCCTCCTCAGCTCTACTCCCAGTCTTCTCACCGTAACCCTTGATGCTGTGTTCAATCCTAAATCAATCAAGCTCTGCATTAAAGACAGCCAAAGGCCTGGCCTCAACACTGGCCCGTGGTAATCAATTCTACAAATTCACCACCCTCTGGCTATGCCCTCTTGTCCTAGACTCCCCCACCATGGGAAACATCCATTCCACATCTATTCTACAAGGCACGAGTTTGGACTGTGGGAGGAAATGGAAGCACGGGACAAAATCTCACGCATTCCACGGAAAACACGTATTGAACTGTTTTTAATTGACTTCCAAACTCTGGAACGGCAAAGGCTGCAATAGTATCGCGCTAACCGCTACACTACCGTGGCACCCATACAGATTTTTCCATTCAGAGTCAGGATGCCTGGATTTATGTGCGCAGAGAGTCATGATCTCACATCTTGTAGCTGTGGATCGTATGACCTGTACTGACTGGAGAGTCAACACCCAGGGAACATTTCGTTCTGAAGTTGTCAGTTTCGGTGGTAACGTGACCTTGGATTGCGCTGGAGAGTCACACTCGAGGGGCTTCGGTCCTCGCCAAGAGCAAGGACTGGAATCACGGTGGGGTCCCAGCATTGCACTTACGAGGCGGTCCTATTCATGAACAAAAGGAAAAATATGATTGGATATTTCGCCGCTTTCTTCATCTCTTCCCTAAACTTGTACTAGGTCGCCGTGTAAATGAATGTATTCGTGCAGCAACTGAAATTACTGAGCATTCGACCGACTTATGAAAAAGTATATTCAGCTTCGTTTGGCTCCGATGACGTCCCTGTGATCTGATAATAGATGAAATTTATTACAAGAGTCAGCCACAGAAGTATGAAGTTTCCGGAGAGAGAAAGCAATAAAACAACAGACCTCCTCCTGCTCTCCATCTCTGGGTCACTGCGATTCTCTCCATTATTCTGGCCCCTTAGTCCTTTACGGACCCGACTGGCAACTAAAATGTGCCTAACTGTCACAGCGTTGAGCAACAGGATTACGGCGAAAGGAAGGAAAGGAGTTAAAATTGTATCAATCCAATCAAATGCCACCCAACCAGTTTCGCTGAAGTAACTTGTTTTTGGATAACAAAACCATAGCGCATTGTCAACGATCTTCTTAGGTCCATATGTAAAGTAGATGGGGATGTTCTTTAGACAGAAAAATACACCCGTTGTTGTCAGAACCTTTGCTGCAGTTTTCCCGGTGCAATATTTTGTTTTCAGCTTCTGGCAACAAATGACCACAAACCGATCAAAGGTGAAGGTGACGGTGAACCAGACAGAACAGTCTATAGACACAAATGTCAGTACACGGGTAACAGTGCACGTAGGAGTAATGTTCAGGAAGCTCACAGGAAAATAATGATATTTAATCTGATACAAAATGACCTCAGTAGTAATAACCAGGAGATCCGCCGCTGCCATGGCCACCAGGTAGCGAGTGGTACAAGTGGAAAGGCCGCACTTTCCTCGGGACAGGATCGCAATCGCCACTAAATTCACTGGAAAATAAGAGGGATAGGGAACTGGATTACTGTGGACATACTTTTCAACCCCGGTATATTCTCTCTTCTATCGATCAACACGGTTACATCCTATCGGTGGTTACGAGTTCAAAAACATGACAATCCACGCTATGTATAACTCCGACCTTATTGTCTCAAGCCTAGGGGTTCTATAATGCTCTAGGCTACAGAGCCTCTCCCTAGATTTCAGTAGCCCCACATACAGATAATTTCCCGGGAAAAATGTTTTGGTACTATTATACACATATTCAGAGATTCAGGAACAGCTTCTTCCCCTCTGCCATCTGACTCCTAAATGGAGATTTATCCCGTGAACACCACATTACTCTTTTAATATATATCATTTCTACTTTTACACGATTTTAATCTATCCATTATATGTATACTGTAATGGATTTACTTATTTATTATTGTTATTATTCAATATTAGGATTTGCCTTAAACTGCTTATGCTAAGTTAACAAATTACACCACACATGCCGGTGATAATAAACCTGATTCTGATTGCGATTCCAATACTGGAACCTGGTGCTGTGGGTCCTGAGCCTCCTTCTGGCAGCAGCCAGAGGAGAGCATGGCCTGAACGGTGGGGCCCTTGATTTTGGATGCTAATTTCCTGCAACAACGCTGTACGTAGATGTGCTCGATGATGGACTGGGATTTATCCATTCCTTTTTATAGGCTTTTCCAGTAAGGGCATTGGTATTTCCATACATAGGCCGTGCTTCAACTAATTAATATACCCTTCATCGCTCATTGGGTTAGAATTGTAGCAAAATTCTCTTAAGGACTCCCTTAATATCACCACAGAATTTCCGAGAATGTATGATGTTATGTCCTAGGGATTCACCCACCAAACTAACCCTAAAGCATCCAATACTAATTCCTGCTGATTAATATTCAGTGCCAGACAGCACCACTGCAATTCCTCACTTCTGGAGCTTCCGTCATTTACAAATATTAAATATTTCTTATGTGGTTTCACACACAGATGGTCATGATGATCGCTAATGGGACTTACTCTTAGCTACATTCATACTCTTAATAGACATGTAGAATCACTTGCCATTTTGCCCCACCCTCACTTTCAAGCCAGATCTTCCGCATACCTTCTTTTACCTCATTCTCGCTAGAGGACACTTGCACTTTTGCTCGTTCTCAAATACTGATATGCAATGTATGAATCCCTCGTTTTAGTTAAGAGAGCCTCGATATTTCTTATCATCTAAGGATGCAAAAACCTACTGGTCTTGCCTTTACTCTAACACAGCGGTCCCCAACCACCGGGCCGTGGACTGAACCGGGCCGTAGTGCATGTGCTACTGGGCCGAGAAGAAACGATATGAGTCAGCTGCACCTTTCTTCATTCCCTGTCACGCACTGTTGAACTTGAACATAGGGTTGCCAACTGTCCTCTATTTGCCGGGACATCCGGTATATCGGGCTAAATTGGTTTGTCCCGTATTTCCCCCGTTAAGGTAGAGCGTTCCTACGAAACCTTTCGTGCCAAAATGGCGTGAAGCGAAGAAGCAATTACCATTAATTTATATGGGAAAAATTTTTGAGCGTTCCCAGACCCAAAAAATAACCTAACAAATCATACCAAATAACACATAAAACCGAAAATAAGTAACACTAACATATAATAAAAGCAGAAATGATACGATAAATACACAGCCTACATAAAGTAGAAATAATTTATGTACAGTATAGTCGGGAAGATGAAGGCAAAACCAATTGGTGGGGTTAAAATCTGCACGTACGCTCATGCGCAATCACGCATGCGCACACAGGTGCCCTGCAAGGCTTCATAGTCATGGTTGCCTCCTGGGGCAAAGTGTCCCGGGATTTGACTGCTACTTTTGGCCCTTATTTGGGAGTGAGAAAGTTAACTGTAAAAGATATGCTAAGGTGAGCTTAACCCTACTTGAACAACCTCCCCCCCCCCCACCCCCGTCGGCCGGTCCGTAAGAATATTGACAATATTAAACCGGTCCGCGGTGCAAATAGGGTTGGGGACCCCTGCTCTAACAGAAACACGGAGGACCCGAACTATTCACATCATATTTTAAAGGCTTTCCACTTAGCAGACTCTCCTTCCCTGCAATCAATCACACTAAGCAACAACTGCAAGATCGCACCTATTGGTTCTAATATTTTTTTCTGTAGCAATTTACTGACCGCTGAAACGATTGTGAACTTCTCCAAGTACTTACAGGGAAGTAGTTCCTCCACTTGTCTTACGTCATTTTACAAAAAGAGTTTCATTATTAGAAGGGCCCTCCACATATTGATCAAGACGCTTTCACAAAGTCCATCCCACAAAGTTTTTAAAACTACAGTTGGCTCAGTCAGTATTTGCGATGTTAAAATCTCCCAAGAACGCTACCTATTATGTTTACATCTAGCTGAAGGATCACTATATATTCATTCCACGGATCCCGCTGACTTCTGGTAGTGACGTGGGGTGAGGGTGGGCTGTGCTATCATACATCCCATCAGAGTGATCACCCCATTCTGGTTTCTCTGTTCTATTGCAATGGACACAAAGGAGTAGATTCCGGATGATTCCACCAAGAATATTGTGCTTAAGGACCGCTGTTTTCACCTCTTTTATCAAGACGACAAACTCTTCCTTTTTGACTTGTACCTGCGCCACACCTGGAGTATCTGCATTCTGAACATCCAGCCACCATTCCTGCCCTTCTCTCAGCAATACTTCCGTTACGGGTCTCATGTCCTGGTACGCAGAGCCAATCCACGCCTCAAAATCATACACCTTGCAAGGCAAGCTTCTTCCATTGAAACGTAGTTTTCTTTCCAATCGGTTTGCTGTGTTATTTTCTATCCCGTAGAGCAAATTTTCTCATTGGCTACAATATTAACGGTGATTTCTTACTAGCTGCTCTGCTTTTTGGCGTGGACCCACCGCACTCTAGGTTAAACGCTCGCAAGTATCATTAGTAAATCTCTCAACCGGGACGTTGTCCTCCTCCGGATCTTGTGCCTCTTCTACATGTCACCCTTACCACAGAGGAGATCTCAATGAACCACAAACATGAACCAGTCTCTCCTGCACTAGCTCCTCAGTCGAGCATTCTTCTTAGTTGTCTTATTATTTCTGTCCTTCTTAGTACGTTCATTGGGTGTAATGCAAAAACCTACCACATTGGTCCTTTTTACAGTTTTTTCCCCCTAATTCTCTACATTCGCTACGCAGGATATCAGCTCTCGTTCTACTTATGTCGTTCGTACCGCCATGCACCAGGACGTCCGGATGCACACTCTCCACTTTCAAAATGTTCTGCAGCTGCTCCATGACGCGGTTAATCTTGGGTCCCAAGAGACAATACAGAATCTGGCATCTCCTATGCGGCCCAGAATCTCCTGGCTCTCCCACTTATCTTCCCAAATCCTATCACTACCACCCCGTTTGATTTCTCGCTTACTCACTGAATCTTGGAGCCGATCTCGCTGTCTTCGGCCTGGCGACTGCTACTGTGCCCAAGAAGATCGTTTACCCAGCAGTATCCAAAGGGGTTGCTTATGCTTATTGCTGAACAGAACTGCCTCAGTGGTATTTTGCCTGTTTGTGGGTACCCTCTCCTGCAGAGTCACATCTGTCAGAAGTGCATACGGCTGGGTGATCTGGAAGACCATGTAAGGAATCTGGAGCTGTAGCTGGATGACCTTCGACTCATAAGGGAGAATGAGGCAGTCATAGATGAGAGCTACCGGGAGATAGTCACACCTAGTCTGCGGAAGTAGGTCATTGGGCGACAGTCAGAGGAGGGAAAGCGAAGGTGAGCAGACAGGTAGTGCAGAGCACCCCTGTAGCCATTCCCCTGAATAATAAGTTTACCATCCTGGATACTGTTGGCGGGGACAACCGACCAGGTGTGTGCCACGGTGGCAGGGCCTCCGGCACTGAGTCTGACCCTGTGGTGCAGAAGGGTGGGACGGAGAAGAGGAGAGCTGTCGTCATTGGAGACTCTATAGTCAGGGGAGCGGACAGGAGATTTTGTGGACGTGAGAAGGACACCCGCATGGTTTGTTGCCTCCCGGGTGCCAGGGTCTGGGATGTCGCTGACCAGGTGCACGACATCCTGGTACGAGAGGGAAAGCAACCAGAAGTCGTGATACATGTTGCGACCAACGACATAGGCAGGAAGAGGGATAAGGTCCTGAAGTGTGAGTTTCGGGAATTAGGCTGAAGGCTGAAGAGCAGGACCTCAAGGGTGACGTTCTCAGGATTGCTGCCAGTGCTACAGAGATGGTAAGAATTGGAGGAGATGGCAGTTGAATGCGTGGCTGAGGAGTTGGTGCAGGGAGCAGGGTTTTAGATTTTTAGGTCATTGGGATCTCTTCTGGGGAAGGTGGGACCTGTACAGATTGGATGGGTTGCACCTGAACTCGAGGGGGAGCAATATCCTTGCAGGTAGGTTTGCTAGCATGGTTCGGGAGGGTTTAAACTAATTCGCGAGGGGGATGGTTGCCAGAGCGATAGAGCAGTGAAAGAAGTGCATGGCGTAAAGCCAGATATAACAAACACAGAGGCTTTGAGGAAAGAGAAGCAGAATAAACGTTGTAAAGACAGTAAGGTAGAAGGGCTGAAATGTGTGTACCTCAATGCAAGAAGCATCAGGAACAAAGGTGATGAACTGAGAGCTTGGATACATACATGGAATTATGATGTAGTGGCCATTACAGAGACTTGGCTGGCACCAGGGCAGGAATGGATTCTCAATATTCCTGGATTTCAGTGCTTTAAAAGGGATAGAGAGGGAGGAAAAAGGGGAGGAGGGGTGGCATTACTGGTCAGGGATACTATTACAGCTACAGAAAGGGTGGGTAATGTAGCAGGATCCTCTTTTGAGTCAATATGGGTGGAAGTCAGGAACAGGAAGGGAGCAGTTACTCTACTGGGGGTATTCTATAGGCCCCCTGGTAGCAGCAGAAATACAGAGGAGCAGATTGGGAGGCAGATTTTGGAAAGGTGCAAAAATAACAGGGTTGTTATCATGGGTGACTTTAACTTCCCTAATATTGATTGGCACCTGATTAGTTCCAAGTGTTTAGATGGGGCAGAATTTGTTAAGTGCGTCCAGGACGGATTCCTGTCACAGTATGTGGACAGGCCGATCAGGGGAATGCCATACTAGATCTAGTACTAAGTAATGAACAGGGTCAGGTCACAGATCTCTCAGTGGGTGAGCATCTGGGGAACAGTGACCACCGCTCCCTGGCCTTTATAATTATTATGGAAAAGGATAGAATCAAAGAGGACAGGAAAAGTTTTAATTGGGGAAAGGCAAATTATGAGGCTATAAGGCTAGAACTTGCGGGTGTGAATTGGGATGATGTTTTTGCGGGGAAATGTACTATGGACATGTGGTCGATGCTTAGAGATCTCTTGCGGGATGTAAGGGATAAATTTGTCCCAGTGAGGAAGATAAAGAATAGTAGGGTGAAGGAACCATGGGTGACAAGTGAGGTGGAAAATCTAGTCAGGAGGAAGAAGACAGCATACATGAGGTTTAGGAAGCAAGGATCAGATGGGTCTATTGAGGAATATAGGGAAGCAAGAAGGAGCTTAAGAAGGGGCTGAGAAGAGGAAGAAGGGGGCATGAGAAGGCCTTGGCGAGTAGGGTAAAGGAAAATCCCAAGGCATTCTTCAATTATATGAAGAAAAAAAGGATGACAGGAGTGAAGGTAGGACCGATTAGAGATAAAGGTGGGAAGTTGTTCCTGGAGGCTGTGGAAGTGAGCGCAGTCCTCAATGAATACTTCTCTTCTGTATTCACCAATGAGAGGGAACTTGCTGATGGTGAAGACAATACGAGTGAGGCTGATGTTCTGGAGCATGCTGATATTAAGGGAGAGGAGGTGTAGGAGTTGTTAAAATACATTAGGACAGATAAGTCCCCGGGGCCTGATGGAATATTCCCCCAGCTGCTCCACGAGGCGAGAGAAGAGATTGCTGAGCCTCCGGCTAGGATCTTTATGTCGTCGTTGTCCACGGGAATGGTACCAGAGGATTGGAGGGAGGCGAATGTTGTTCCCTTGTTCAAACAAGGTAGTAGGGATAGTCCGGGTAATTATAGACCAGTGAGTCTTACGTCTGTGGTGGGAAAGGTCTTGGAAAAGATTCTTAGAGATAGGATCTATAGGCATTTAGAGAATCATGGTCTGATCAGGGACAGTCAGCATGGCTTTGTGAAGGGCAGATCGTGTCTAACAAGCCTGATAGAGTTCTTTGAGGAGGTGACCTGGCATATAGATGAGGGTAGTGCAGTGGATGTGATCTATATGGATTTTAGTAAAGCATTTGACAAGTTTCCACACAGTAGGCTTATTCAGAAAGTTAGAAGGCATGGGATCCAGGGAAGTTTGGCCAGGTGGATTCAGAATTGGCTTGCCTGCAGAAAGCTGAGGGTCATGGTGGAGGGAGTACATTCGGATTGGAGGATTGTGACTAGTGGTGTCCCACAAGGATCTGTTCTGGGACCTCTACTTTTTGTGATTTTTATTAACGACCTGGATGTGGGGGTAGAAGGGTGGGTTGGCAAGTTTGCAGATGACACAAAGGTTGGTGGTGTTGTAGATAGTGTAGAGGATTGTCAAAGATTGCAGAGAGACATTTATAGGATGCAGAAGTGGGCTGAGAAATGGCAGATGGAGTTCAACCCCGAGAAGTGTGAGGTGGTACACTTTGGAAGGACAAACTCCAAGGCAGAGTACAAAGTAAATGGCAGGATACTTGGTAGTGTGGAGGAGCAGAGGGATCTGGGGGTATATGTCCACAGATCCCTGAAAGTTGCCTCACAGGTGGATAGGGTAGTTAAAAAAGCTTATGGAGTGTTAGCTTTCATAAGTCGAGGGATAGAGTTTAAGAGTCGCGATGTAATGATGCAGCTCTATAAAACTCTGGTTAGGCCACACTTGGAGTACTGTGTCCAGTTCTGGTCACCTCACTATAGGAAGGATGTGGAAGCATTGGAAAGGGTACAGAGGAGATTTACCAGGATGCTGCCTGGTTTAGAAAGTATGGATTATGATCAGAGATTAAGGGAGCTAGGGCTTTACTCTTTGGAGAGAAGGAGGATGAGAGGAGACATGATAGAGGTGTACAAGATAATAAGAGGAATAGAAAGAGTGGATAGTCAGCGCCTCGTCCCCAGGGCACCACTGCTCAATACAAGAGGACATGGCTTTAAGGTAAGGGGTGGGAAGTTCAAGGGGGATATTAGAGGAAGGTTTTTTTACTCAGAGAGTGGTTGGTGCATGGAATGCACTGCCTGAGTCAGTGGTGGAGGCAGATACACTAGTGAAGTTTAAGAGACTACTAGACAGGTATATGGAGGAATTTAAGGTGGGGGCTTATATGGGAGGCAGGGTTTGAGGGTCAGCACAACATTGTGGGCCGAAGGGCCTGTACTGTGCTGTACTATTCTATGTTCTATGTTCCACCTTACCCCACTTTATAGTCACTCAGCTATCTGCAATCTTCTCCTTAAATCAGATCACCCTACTGAAGCTATCGTCTATCATGTTCTCAGCATCCAGGATCATCATAAATACATCCAAGCCCTGCTGAATGCAATGAATCGGGAGCTACACCTGAGCGGAATTCTACCCAGCTAAGTTCCTCAAAAACATCACCAGAGCCCTTGATTTCTCATAACTGCAAGAGGAATATACGAATACCCTAAATAACATTCCAGATACACTTAAAAGACCATGCTCTTTTCTCGCTGCTGCCATAAGTTAGAAGGTGCAGGTGCCTCAGGACTCGAGCCACTAGGTTCAAGAACAGTTACCATTCCTGACCATCAGGCTTTTTTTTTTAAACAAAAAGAGTATAACTATACACATCTGTTGAGATGTCTCCGTAACCAATGACCCCACATTAAGGATTTTCTACCTCGCTATTTCATGCTCTCGTTATTTATTGCTAATTATTTATATTTGTATTTGCAAAGTTTGTTTTCTTCTATGATCTTGTTCTTCCATTGATCCTGTTTACAGTTACTATTCTCTAGATTTGCTGAGCATTCCAGCAGTATATAGAATCTCAGGGTTGTATGTGCTGATATGTATATCCCCCGCTAACATATATTACATTGAACTATATACTTTGAACCTCAATTCCTCCTCTTCTCAGCCTCCTCTCGCCGAAGACCCTCGAGCCAACAGTAACTGAAACGCTGGCATCCTGACTCCACTTTATGTATTCTCCTTTTATTGGCTTTAATCCCCACAAGTTAGCAAATCGGGCAGCTTGTATATTAAGCTGCAAGATCAGTACTTCAATAGAGATTTTACAAAATAACCCACCTGTGCTTCTGCATGGAAACGAGTCCAGGTAACACTGAACATAATTCTACAATGTAATGCACTGTTTCAATGTTACAGCAACTACTTCGGGTGATTCATTCTGGTTATTGACTAATACCAATGGCAAAATTATAAATACAACTAATCGAAACAATACACCACCACTGGTAGGTTAGACCACTGTATTTATTTTTGTGGTTAGAAGTCATACTTCGACGCACTCGCACAATGTTTTTTTTTTGTGAACGAGTTGCAACTTCAATCACTATTGAAAGGATAGCGGCGATGGCCGAAGATAAACTGAAGTTTATCGTTGTTCTAGTCACAAGTCCGTTGGCAAAATCAAAAACAATAGGAAGGAGGTCACGTAAATTTAGAAGCAGGAACAGTCTGTTTCAGACTTTGGCCTGATCCACCATTCCAGCTGGTGCTGTTTCATTCCATCTCGCCAGAGCATATTCTCGCTCACGGTTTATTATGCCTTGAAATCTTTCAAACTCAGCGACCTGGGCTCTTCCCCTCTGTGCTGGTCAATTCCATAAGTTGTCCACAGCTTAGGGAATTTTATCACCGTATTTCAATATATGCACACCATTTCTCGAGACGGTGGTATTTACAAACGTACGTCTGTGTCGATAACACCGTCCACGTCCACAATTCAGCAAAGGAAATATTATCCTTAGTTTCAAGCCGTTTAGCTAACATTATATATTCACTCAAGAATAGAAAACGGAGCGTGATTGTCATTTAAGTGTGAGAAATGCTCGAAAATTTGGAATATTAAATAAGCAACCTACTCGCATTCTGACGTCCACTGAATATAGATGAAGCCTGCTGAATCTTTGTTGCACTCGGTCCAACGCAAATACATGCAATCTTAGACATAGGGATAATCTTCCACTGCATTATTAACAAGGACCTACACATCACTTTGATAACCTATACGTGCCCCTTTACTCAATGTACATTGTCGCGAAGTCTTACGTGGTGCTTTTTTTCGTTACTGTTTGTTCCCTCGGCACGTTTACATTCTCTGCCTGACGCATGGGGAACGGAGATCGCTTTAAATTTAAATCGGTATCAATTACCTGTCTCCCTGTAAAGCACAACTGTGCATTTTAAATTGCTTCCCTTATGTTTGTTAATTCATTCAAGATGACTAAATTATAATGAATCATCTTTACACCTCAGTAAATTCCCAGGAGTACTGATCTTGCAGTTTAAAATGCAAACTGCCCGATTTGCTAACTTGTGGGGATTAAAGCAAATAAAAGGAGAATACATAAAGTGGATTCAGGATGCCAGCGTTTCAGTTACTGATAGCTCGAGAGTCTTCGGCGAGAGGAGGCTGAGAAGAGGAGGAACTGAGTTTCAAAGTATCTAGTTCAATGTAACTCACAAATCGGTTTTGTGTCACAACTAATTTGAAGATAAAGAAAGATTAACTTTATTTGTCACACCCACATCGAAACTCATAAAAATACAGTGAAGTATGTCCTTGGGCTCAAAGACTAATACAGCCCGAGGGCAGCCCGCGTTTGTCGCAATGCTACCTGATCTATAAGTTTTTAGAGGAAACGTTTAATTCCACCTCCTCATCAAAATATTGGCATATATTTTGAACAGTACTGTATAATGAATGAATCTGCGGTACACCAGCAACGACTGCAGACCACCTGAATAAGGTGGCAGTAATTCGCACTGTTTGCTTGTGCAGTGGACAGAATTTTCACTCCTTATCAAAGAATAACGTAACTCACAAGTCAAAAATTCATATAGTGCGAAGCATGGAGCTTGCCCAATCTAGCCCCACTTACAGTCCTGTGCCAGTGTTCCTGTAAAACGCTACTTTCAATGCATCTGTAAAATGTGGTTTAACTTGAGCAATTGTACCTGCCAACACCACCTACTCCAGCCGCTCTTTCCATTTTCGCAACACTGTCTCCACGGAAAGCGTGTCCTCTCAAGTATTCTTCAAATCTTAACCCTCTTACTTTAACCCCATCCCCACTAGATTTAAATTCTCCTAGCCTGGGAAAGGAATTTGATTACTTCCCCTACATATGCCTCTCATGAAAGTACATAACTCCTTCGCTCTAGGAAGAAAAAGAAACAGCCCCCGCCTATAGAGTCTATCCTTGTGACTGAAACCGTTAAGTCCAGTCAGCAAGCTGGAGATATTTTCAGGCATCCGTCTCAACACTCAGTACCGTAATTGCAGTTTCTCCAATGAAAATTACATTTTTAAAATCAAGTTGTACTTATCCAAGCTTGTTACATCTCCCTTTGATCCAGTTTTTCCGGGTCCTAATATGATACAGACAACCTTCATCAGAGTTCACCAGATGGGGGCGTCTGCACGCGTAATGATCATGGTATTACGTTCACATCCAATTTATTATCATACATCACAAACAACAGGACCGCGGCACTGATACCTTGACACAACACTGGACTCTAGACTTCAATCACAAAAGCAACCTCCGATCTCAACCGCTTCCCTTTAACACTGCGAAGATTTCGTATACAATTAGCTAGTTTGCCGTGGATGCTGTGTGATCAAGTGACTCAATTTTGTACACCAGGTCTGATGCGCCACTGCACAGTACTCTGGAAATCCAAATAAAGATAAACACTGTTGGTTAAATCTTCAAAAAGAAAACCCCTGCTACAAACAAACTGCTGGAGGAACTCAATACTTGCATCTGCAAGAAAAATTATTGTCGACTTTTCATCCAGAAGCAGCTCTTTAGTATCCCAAATGAAAATAACCTGGCTGATGAAACTTGATATTTCTTTCACATATGCATATCAACATACCGTGCTACATTCCAAGTGACTGACAAGTGTCCCATACAACAGCCTCAAACATGTTCTCTCTTGTGGTTGCTCTGCAATTACATATTTTCTCTCCCTTTTTTCGAATATTGTGGTGACACTTGCCAGTTCCAATCTACCGGACCGTCCGGTAATTGGACATCTTGGATGATGGAAAAACAATAAATATATCAAGGGCTTTCTCCTTTAGTTCTTTAGGATACTGATTAACAGGCACTGAGTATTCATCTGTTGTTTGCGCGAGTAAATATCCTGACAATGCCGTTGATCACGTCATTTCCTCCTTTTCCAATTTTCCATTTGATTTATTTTTGTTCTGTGAAGTTATTGCTGCCATCTCCCTTGCTTTAGAATTTCCATGTTATTGGCTGCGCTGCAGATGCTTCGTGATATATTACACAGTCGCCTGCGGATTGGTGCAATTTGTGATGGTTGCGAGCAATTACTAGAAACGCCAATGACAGCAATAAACATATACAGTACTTTTTCCATAGGGAAGTATATATGCACCATTTTCTACGTGAAACGATGTGCCCCGTACTTTTGTCGGAAATTTCTCTGAATGCGAGTATGAAGCTATCGTTTTCTACAATTATATACTATTTGGTATCCCCACAGGGAAACTTGAGTTTCAACAGTTAAAAATAGATACTCAAAAATAAAGGATTATGACAATCTATTTTAATCCCTGCTGAGATCAATTATAGTTATTTTATAAATATAATTCTTAAACCCAAAGAACTGGAAAAAAAATGCAGGTACAGGTGGATTTTGGAATCGACATTTTGGCTGCACGGGGGTTGTTTCAACATCGGCAAACAAGCCTCACTTCACTTTTCCACATCGATTAATGTCTTGAATCTACTTCATTCAATAATGCAATTCCAAATTCGAGGGGCCTTTTCACTCCTGTGAATGTGTTGCTTGAGGCGGAATTTCTGTCTGTATTTACCAGAACTAATTGAACCAATCAACCCAAACCAAGTCATCCCAAGCCAGCAATGAAGTAACCGTAGCTGACAGGGGAAGTCAGAGACACCATGCAAGAAAAGAGGATGGCACATAATACAGTAAAAATTATTTTGAAGCTGGAGAGCTAATTTTTTTTAAATCAACAAAATTCAAGGAAAAGAAGTCCATAAGTAAAAGATGAAATATGAATCTAAGCTAGACAATAATATAAAAACAATACCATTTTTCAGATACATTCAAAGTAAAAGCGGCGAGAGTGAACATCAGATCGCTGAAAAATGACACTGAAGAGCTAATACTAGGAGACAAAGAAATGGAGGACGAACTCCATAGGTATTATCTTGAACCTGCATTTTCACAAATTGTTCCTTACTCCGACTTTTGATGGATTAATCTAAGACCAAGGTGAAACCCTTCATCCATCCACTTTATCGATTGTTGCGAGTTTTGTAAGTTTCAATATGACTTTTACCTTATTGATTCAGACTCTGGAGAACACAAACCATCGAGTACTCCAGCTCTGCTCTAAAAGTGGACGGCGCCCATGATCCATAGCTTTCAGGATCTCGAGGCTAACCCTGCTCATGTACACTAGATATATCAGAACACAACTTCGCAAGATAACAAATTCAATTCATCTCGCGGAAAACAGCACTTAGCAACCACTAAAGAAGTTGTTTCTGGAAGAGGACAATATATGTACCAATACATCATAAAAAAACAACGAGTCTACGTGTGTGCAGATCCAATTGGAAAATATCATCTGTTATTTCGTCCGGATAAAGGTGAAGGTGTGGGCAGTTCATAAAAAGGTGATGTATGCGGACAATCGTGAATGAGGTCTGGAGAAAATTTCAATTAACGTTCAGTAAGGGTTTTGGAACAGATCCAAAATGTGCAATCAACAAATGAGCATCTTAAATATATGTCTAACCCGGTGAATCATAGCAGAGCCGGTAAGTGTGTGAATGGCAGTGTGGATGAGTGCTGAACCATGACGTCAGCCATGTATGGAGTGGGGGAAGAAGACCTAGGGTCAGCTTCCAGGGAGACAGAACTGGAAACTTGGATCTTTCCTGACCCGTCATGGGGCCTTTGGCTCAACAACTGGCTTACAGCATACTCAGAAGTAGTCCTTCTTTGTACGTCAGAGAAGCGCAGGACTTCAGAGCAGAGAAATGGGCCATATCGCGAACTCGTCAATGCCGCCCATGATGCGCACATTATCTATGCTAATTTGCCTGCTTTGGAACTGTAACGTTCTATGCCTTTTTTGTTTCATGTGTTTGTAAAGTTAACCGCTAGCCGTTTCAATTGCTTCTGATTCGTATCTTGCATCTTTTGACAATTACGCTTCGTGTGAATTACTTGCTCCCCAGATCATTTAAATATCCTTCTCACTCGTCAAAACCCGGTGCAAGGGTAAGTGTATTTGACACCGATACACGTGGAAAATGTCTGTGTCTGTCTATGCCCTTCACTATGTTATAAAGTTCCATAAATACAAGATCTCTTGGTTGTTCAATTACTCCCATTATTCAGTCACGATGTAAGAGAACACCTGAGCTCAGATCTGTTCTGCACATTACGTATTTCGTTAGCTGTGATTATCACATGCTGCTCGTCCTGATTTAGATGCCGACAGCGCGTGTTTCCAAGGAACATCTTCGCATTCAATTTGCAACCATATTCATTCTCTGACAAAAAAAACAATACCAGATCACGGTATGTCTGGCCGCCATTTTCCACTGTCTGGATTTCAGCTTTGTTCTCATACCGCGCTGTATCTAAACTACTGATTTTTAATCTACTAGATCTGATTTTATTGAAATTTATGCAACAGAGTGGAGAATGATGTTGAATCGGATAAACGAATTGTCGATAAACAAAACGTGTTGTTTGATCACACTTAACGGATATACATAAGGTAACATCTCGCTGCCTTTCCACTGTTAAATCACGGGCCAAGGTAGCAATTAAAGCTCTCAGGACTTCCTCAAAACGATCAGTTGTGATGATGTCAAGATGATCATCTTTGAAGTCCCAATTTGGTCAAAATGCAATACTTTTCCATCTCTCGCGTTCTCAACAAGTGTTGCTCACCCAATTTAACTTCATATCCAATCAAGCATTAAAACTAAAACAAGAAGGTGAATTTATTGTGAATAAGGTCAATATTATGGATGACGGTCTGTTTGCTTCTTAGCCATTACCGTTTACCAGCAATAACGTCGTGCACACTCGGTCCTTCTACTTCCCAAAACTTGCCATTGCCACATGAGCTGTTCGAGTTCAGAGTAGCGCTGACGAGATGGCGGTGGGACTGTCAGTGTCTATTGGTGCCCCGGGTGAGGCGGGGCCATGGGCTGTCCATACTGTTAGGAGAGAGAGGAAAGCGTGGTCTGAATCAGAGGTAGTGTCTGCGAATAAATGTTCCAGCTATGGCAGGCTCCGCCTGGTTTTTGGGATAATGTCCACCCCTAAAGGGGCGGAAGCGTGGGTGGGACGGACCTCTCAGTTGTTAGAGGAGTGGCAGTGCTCGGCTGAGGGAAAGCGACAGGGATTGGTTGAAAGTTTGGATAGGTGGGCTGTTGACGGTGTTAGAACTGTCAGGTTCAATTACCCCGTAGTGACAGCTGCTAATTATCTGAAAACGGGGGAAAATGCATCTGGTTCGACTGGACGTAAAATGCAGCACCTGGAGGGCTTTCCATGCCTGTGTCAGAAGATTGGTTGAAAGTTTTCACGGTATCTTCTCTGGCTAGTGGGGCAGATAAATTGCTTGCGGTGCCAGAGGGATCAGTTAAGGGGATCAGCCCCTCCCTCAGTTGTTCAGCTGATCAGAGAGATGTCGGAAAACTTAGTGGAAGCCCAGTGGGGGAAAGGATTGAGGTCTCTGGGGGAGCACGTTCCCAGCAATGTACTTAGAAACTCCCGAAATGAAAAGACTCTATTCCAGAAGACTTAGAGGGACCACGTCCTCGGGTGTCGTTACGGATAGATGGAAGCTATGCTAAAGCCATACTCGACACCAGGGCGCAGGACAAGTTGTTGTACAGTTCGTTTTACAACCGGTTTCTGAAGCATTTACCCTTGACAACATTAAGGGCACTGGAGATTTGGGGTACCAATGCCCCTGATTATCCATATGACCGTTACTGGTCAGTGAAATTGGAGATTTTGGAGGCCAATGTGTGGGAGTCAAAGGGCCGTGAATCGTTAATGCTGATGTGTCCGGACCCTGGTGCGACGGGCAGCATTTCGGTTCTGGAGGGGCCCAACACCGCGCTGGTGAGGAGGCGCATGGGGGCCTGCCTGGAGGAGACAGGTGAGAGTTGATCGGGGGCATTGTCTGTGCACCCAGTGTTCTGAGCTGCTTGTGAGGATGTGTGTAGCAGCATTGGGCCGGTACCGAATTTAATCGAGAGTCGGTGACGGTACGGCCCGAGAGAAGTATCTGAGGGTGAGACCCTCTTAGCAGACGCTCCAAAATACCACGAGGGAGGGGAGTTGACCACTGAAGACACCTCGGTGAGAGAGAGGTCGCGGCGACTGGCCCCTGCAGCTGTGGATTACGTAGGCAGCGAGTGTGTGGATCATAGGACTCTGAACAGGCGCACCGTTATTGACCAGAATACGGTCCTGAGGGCCGAAGACGCTATGGTCTGTCTGAATGGTGCGACGTGGTTTAATGTGCTGGATCTGAGGAGTGGATGTTGCCAGATCCCGAGGAGTGAGGCCGATAAAGTGAAGACGGCCGTTACAGGTCTCCGAGGATTCTTCCGGTCCGAAAAGATGCCACAGGGCATATCCGGAGTCCCAGTAATCTTCCCGCGGGGCATGGGGAAGACGATGGGGGATGTGGAGGTGTTTGGAGTTTTGGCGTATGTGGATGATAGCCTAGGGTTTGGATTCGCCTTGGGAGACTATGATGCGAGACGAGTGCCGGAGCCCGGGTGACAAAGAATTAACGAAGTAAAACTTCCTTTGGTCGAGTGCCAGGTCTGGAGAAGGACACAGTTTCTGAGTGTTTGGCTGAGAGAGGAGATTTGCACCGCTGAACTGAACGCTCAGAAATGCAGGCTGGAGGCTGAGTGCTGCAATTTTGGGACAACCATTGAAGAATTGGAGCCCACGCTCGTCAAAGTGGAGACGGAGGAATGGAATTCCGAGCCGAAACTGCGGTCATTTACTGATGAGAGAGACGAAACAATGACCATCCTTCGAAAGGATCAGCAGAAACTCAAGAAATCGATACAGAACGGATTGGAAGAAGCTGGTGGTGTAATTGCGTCCCAGATGAAGATGAACACGAAGCGTGAGTCAGAAGTTCTAAGACTATGGCAAGGGTTGGAGAAGTCCAGGAAGAAGCTGACGTCTCGATTGCCGGAGGCTGAAGACGCTGCAGACGCAGCCCAGGCTAAGTGCTTCACTTTGGAGAAAATCAAACAGCAGCTACCAATCGAAGAAATGGGGAAGAATACGGATTCGAAGGATGATGTGCTGGATGTGCGGTACATGCTTCCTTTCGCTAACTTCCCCTTGTTGGACGAAGAGACTTTTGGCCCTTCTACCACTGAGTCAGGGGTAGTGAGGAGGGTTAACTGTGGGCAGGCTGGGTTACAGCAGGACCCTGAAGGAAAAGAAGTGGGGCCCTGGACACGGGACAGGGGCCTCCGAGTTCCAGTGGGGGCATGAGTGAGAGATTGAGAGAGATTTTGGAAAGCAGACCCAAGGTATCCCCAGTAGTGTCCGAACCTGAAGGGTTTAGGTGAGGGGATACGGAGGTCTCGGAGGATTAGGAAACTCCTAGATAGGTTGTCCTATGTAGCGTCTGAGGAACAGGGCGTAAGGTTTACTGTTTGGGGAGCAATGTCACTGTTTGTACCTGGATTGGGTTTTTGTGTCTGCAGGAAGGGATGGCGAGTTACTTAGAAGTCATGGGGACATGACTAAATTTGGTGGAGCGAGAGTGTAAGGGGTTTCTTCTTCTATGTTATTGCTAAGGCTGATAAAATGGCTTCTGTGTTATGTTATAATAAAATGGCTTCTCTGTACCTCTGTACTGTTAACTGCTGAGACAGTGATTCTCTATAGCAGAATGTCTGGGTTATAATTACTGATAACGAGAATTGCATTCATTTGCTAACCAGTTGGGATAGATGTTATTCTTTCTTGTGTGTCTGTAAGCTATTGTTTTCGTGGCCGTTGGGCAGAAGACGCGATGGGAACAGAGAGAGGAGATGCGATGCTGTAAGCTGGGCGAGGATCGGACCCATGAGGGAGTCCGAGGCCCAGGGCTTTTCGGGAGGAAAGCCGAAGAGGAAGGACGTGCTGGACGCGCTCTGGTCGACCACCGTGGTTAGTCCCAGGCGGTGGGTCGAGGGGGTCGGAGGGGATCGAATGGTGGAAAGAAAAACTCCGTTAATTGAGCTCCAACTGTAGTGCACGAAGTGGTTGAACTTTGTTAAGTCTGCTTTTTTTTACTTTCCTTTTATATTGTATCTCTATTAATTACATTGTTCCAGTAAGATCTATAAAGTGTAATCTGTAAATTGTACATTGTGTGCTGCCTGTTAATTGGCGGTGTGGGGTAGATCACACAGCATCCACTCAAATTTGATTACCTAGTTTGGCGGGGCTGAAGGCTGCTCACCCTAGACGAAAGCGAGCTGAGCGAGCCTGAGGCTTACCAGGAGGCTACAATTGGAACACATCGTGTCAGGCTATCTACCGCAGCTGTCGCTTGCACAGCAGCAGAAGTTGCTGCTTCTCATTTAAGTCGGATATCCAATTATTTGGCGGACAGAAGAAATATATTAACCTGTAGTTTCAGTTGTTGGGATTTCGGTAGCCGCTGTTTCAGATGCCGTTGGTAGAAATTGGTATCTAAGTTCAATACTGAGAACTTTCCGTCGCCACTTCATTCCATAGCCACCTTTTCCAGTCCTAACATTTCAATAATTGAATATCCCATAGCAGCTGCACTACATTTACAATAAAAAGACCCAAAGAACATAAGATATATGAGCAGAATTAGGCCATTTGGCCCAACGAGTTTTCTTCGCCGTTTGATCGTGGATGATTCATTTCCTTTCAACCCCAATCTCACGCTTTCTTCCGTATCCCTTCGTGCCTTAGCTAATCAAGTATCTATCAAAGTCCTCATTAAATATACCCAATGGCTTGGCCTCCACAGCCATCTTTAGCAAACGAATTCCACAGATTCTCCACCCTCTGGCTGAAGAAATTCCTCCTCATCTCGATTCTAAATGGACGTCCTCTACTCTCAGGCTATGTCCACTGGACTTAGGCTCCCTTACCATGGGAAACATCCTCGCCATATCCATTCTATCGAGGCCTTTCAACACTCGACAAATTTCAGTGATATCTCCTCTATTCTTCTAAACTCCAGTGAGTACAAACCCAGAGCAATCAAATGCTCCTCATATGATAAGCCTTGTATTCCTTAAATCATTTTCATGAACTCTTCCCAATGTCAACACAGCCTTTCTTAGATAAGGGACATAAAACTACACACAATACTCTAAATGATGACTGTGCCTTATAAAAATCAACATTACAGTCTTGCTTTTATAATCTGGTCCTCTCGAAATGAATGCCAACATTAGGGAATTCTGCATGAGTACTCCCAAGTCTTTTTGCAACTCATTGTTTTGAAATTTCTATCCGTTTTGAAAATAGACTATGCTTTTTTTACTACCAAAGTGCACGACCATACTCTTCCCGATATTGTATTCCACCAGCCGTTACCCTGCCCATTCTCCTAACATAAGACCTTCAGTAGCCTCTCTGATCTCTCAAAATTACCATTCTTTTGATCGATATTCTTAACGTTCGCAAACATGGCCACAAGGCCATCAATTTTGTCAACCATATCGTTGACATAAAACATAAAAAGAAGCAGTCCCACCGGAGCCTCGACTAGTCATCGACAGCAAACCACAAAGGGTTCCCTTCATTCCCACTCTCTGCCTCCTGCCCATCGACCCATACTGGTATCTTTCCTATAATACCATGAGCTCTCAACTTGTTAAGCAGCACCATGTGTGGCACTTTGTCAAAGGCCTTCTTAAAATCCAAGTACGCTACGTATACTGATTTTCTTTTGTCTATTCTATTTTTTATTTCTTCAAAGAATTCCAACAGATTTGTCCCTCCAATCTTGAACTAACACAGCCATCACCAAGATGCATGCAAATGCCTTTTGTGTAATTAACAACCCACTTCCCTTGGATTGTGATACACGTGTCGTTAGATTTTCAGCTAAGATGAGGGAAACATTAATGTCCTGAGCAGTAACTGACTTGTAGTGAGTTCTCATTCTGAGCCTCAGCCCTTTCCAAATCAGGCGCTGCTCTTACCAAATCCACCTTGCAGGCAAAGCGTTCCCTCAATAAAACCATGCTGACAATAGCCTAATTCATCATGTGCCCCCAAATATCCCAAAACTACATCCTCAACAAGCGACTCTAACATCTTCCCAACCATGGAGGTCAAATTATCTGCCCTATAATTTCTTTTTTTCTGTCTTCTTCCCTGCCCGAAGAGCCAAGTGACATTTGCAATTTCCCAGTCTTCCTGAACCAAGCCAGAAACCACTGATTCTTGAAAGATCACCGTTAATGTCTCCACGATATCTTCAGCCACCTCTTTCGGAACCATGGTCTGTAGACCATCTGGTCCAGGTGACTTACCTATCTTCAGATCTTTCGGTTTCGCAAGCACCTTCTCCGCACATCACGCACTGATCCGATTTGAGTGTCCCGCTGACTCAACATAGAGATTGATCCCTGGGCCCCCAACGGGCACTAGTAATAATGATCAAATGGACACAGAAAGCATCCGTATTTACTGACAAATACCATGATTAGCACCGTTCACAAGCACGTGGATATCTACGAAGTTTCCCTGACCCTCCATGAACCGTCAAAGAAGAGAAAAGGTAATACCCGTGAAAAGAAGGCTACGCTGACCAAGCATTACACGGTTTAATTTCCAAGTTGGAATTCTGGGTTAGTAGTTAATTTAAAGTGCGGGTAAGTGCAAAGGATGCCCGACGATTGTGGTTGAGGGCTATTGCGCTGAGGTAATGAGTGCAGACTGTTCGGAAACTCGATAAATTAAGTGCAGTGTCACTGTCCCATGGAATTTTGGATACAAAACCCACATTCATCAGCACCTTCAACGTAAATTCGTTACCACTGCTTACGTTCAGTAAAGTATACCCACCCCTTCCGCAACCCACATTTGTGGGCAGAGGGACACTGCCGCAGACTTCGTCCTCAAGAATTCTCACAGTCCAAATTGAACATATGAATCAACACTCGCAGGGGTCGTGTAAAGGTTTGATCAGTACGCAAGACAAGTTTTTGATGGAATCTTTGCATCTGTGATAATAATATCAATACCAAAAAGAAATCAAGAGATAGAGCACCGATGGAAAATCACTGTGGTCGTCCACCAGCTTCATTCATATAGAGGATTTATTGCTAAATCGAAGTAACGACATGACTGGATATTTCACGGCGAACTTCAGCTGCTCCCTGAACTTGGATTGCGTTGCTCCATAAATAAATGTGTGCGTACAGCAGCTGAAAGTTCTCAGTAAAAATCCGGCATAATGAAAAATAAAATCAGAATCATTCCATGATATTACTGCGATCTGATAAAACAGGAAATTTACAACATGTGTCATCCACAACAGGATGAAGCTTCCGGAGAGGGCAAAGAGTGAAACTATAGACCTCTTCCTGCTCTCCATCTCCGGATCACAGTGGTTCTCCCTCTTGATCTGACCCCGCAGCCCTTTCCTCACCCGACTGGCCACCAAAATATGTCTGACTATCAGAGTGTTGAGCTGCAGGATCAGTGCGAAAGGGATCAATGGAAATAAGGCCGTACAAACCCAGTCGAATCCCACCCATCCAGGGTCGGTGAAAGCAATTTCCTTCGTAACACAAAGCACATCGTTGATAAAATATCCAGGTTCAAGTTGGAAGTATGTGGGAATGTTCTTCAGAAAGAGCGGAATGCAGGTTGTTGTCAGAACCACAGCCGCAGTTTTCCCGGTTTACTACTTTGTTTTCAGCTTCTGGCAACAACTGGCGAGGAAACGATCAAAGTTGAAAGTGGCAGTGAACCAGACAGAAAAATCCATGGCCGCGTGTGCCAGTATTTTAATAACACGACACACATAGGTGATGTTCAGGAAGCACTTTGGGAAATAATGATATTTTGTGCTAGAGAAAATGACTTCAGTGATAATGACCAGGAGATCCGCTGTTGCCATGGATACCAGGTAGCGAGTGGTGCGGGTGGTGAGACCACACTTTTCCCGGGACAGGATAGCCACCGCAATTAAATTCGCTGCTGCAAAATGAGAGAATATGTCACTGGAAATTACTGTCCATATCACGGGCCTGGGTGCATACTGATATTGATCAGCCTGATCACAACTGCCAATAATTAAAATCCCCAAGCAATTCCAGCTGAATATTACTGCTCATATCGAGGTCAAACAATCACAGAGATGGGTTAGCCAAACGGATGGTATGAACCTGGCATGTTACTACTCAACGGAGGCGGATTGGTTCTTTGAAAGTTACAGCAGTGTTTAGCTGTCCCGAATGAAATTGCTCAATGACGAGATCAGCCGTGCTCTCTAACATAGGAGTAAAGTATGCAGAACTCGTCTGTACGCTAAAAGAAGAATGTCATTATGCTAGATAAACTGCAGAAAAGGTTCACACAAATGTCAGCTGGAGTTGAACACTGAGTTATAATGATAGTTAAATAGACTAGGATTGCCTTCACGGGACTCTAAGGGGATACGTGGCAGAAGATAATAAAATTATGGGAAGCAGATACAGGGTAGACTGTAAGCATCGTTTTCAAATTACAACAGATGCTAAATGTAAAGGCATTGGGTTTAATGTGAGCGGGGGGGAAATACGAAAGGGGGCTGCGGACGTTGATTTTCACAAAAAAAATTGAAGGGTAAATGGAAGAAACATAGAGTCGACATTAGAGGTGGATACAATTACAAGAATGCATTCAGAATGAGCATGAAATCAGCGTGAAATGGACCGAGGGCAAGCAAAAGATGAGGTTGTTGGTTACATGAGCGAGTGGGAACGAAGGTCTCCTCTTCTGCCCTTACAACTTTAGTTCAGCTAAATCATGCCTATGAACTACAAGGCCATAAGACAAACGGCCAGAAATCCCCCCCATTGAATCTGCTCCGCCATTCGACCATGACTGGTTTATTATCTCAACGCCATTCTCCTGCCTTCCCCTTTAACCTTTGATGCCCTTAACAATCAAGAACTCACCAACCCATCTGTGCTGCCATCCAGTGCTCGATCGCTGGATTGACAGGCTGAATTGTCAGTACCCCTGTAATGGTCAATTTGCGGGACCAACTAACATGTGTTTTCCGAGGTGATGATTTTTTTTCTCCTTTATTTCTATCTTTAGTCTGCATATATATTTTTGCAATTTGGTCCCAGAGAAACGCAGTCTCGTTCGGCTGTATCCATGTATGGTTTGAATGACAATTAAACTTGATTTAGATATGATTTGATAAAACTCTGCTTTAAATATATCCAAAGTCCCACGTATATCCAAAATATCCAAAAATATATCCAAAGTCTTTGCCTCCACACCAGTGTGAAGCAATGGATTTCACCGATTCATGTGATGGGTAAATACATTCTTCCTCAACTCTATTCTAAAGGGATGTTCTTCCAATCAGAGACTGTGCCCTCTGGTCCTAAAATCTCCCACTATGTGAAGCATCTTGCCGACATCTAATCTGTCGAGGCCTTTCACTATTCAGTGAAACTCGGTGTAGTGTCAGTGAGATTCCGCCTAATTAATAAAACAGCAACTTCTCGTACTTTAATCCTTACATTCCAGGGATCATTCTCACAAACCTCCTCTAGACCCCAGTGAACAACGCCTAGTTAAATCAAACTTGCAATGATTTAAATGTTCACGAAGATACCATTGTACATTCAACTCACCCATTAGTTTTAGTGACTATAATGACTTCAATTCTACAGTAAAAGACTCTCGCGAAAAATGGACGGCCATGGGTTCCATCTGACATGCAGTTAGTGTGACCCTACTGCAACAATTCCGCACTGTGTCGTGCGGTCAAAAGCCTGAGTGTTCGATTCTGGACAATACTTTCTCCTCTAAACCCCTCCTGGTCATAACGTTTCACAGAATTGCCACATAGTGCTCTGGTACGGCGAGACGTGAAATTGCTTTGCATGTGGAAAATACACGAGTTACATGATATTCACTTCCACTCACTGAGTGAAATTGAAAGGAGCAAAGGTATAGATTTAACTTAATTATGTGATATTAAAGATTGAAGTATCGCTTTCCGTTCAGCAGAACTTCAGTTGAGTTGAGCCAGGCCTATTAACTGCACCCACTGAAGTTAACACTCAATGAGAAGCCCACGATATTGCTTTCTCAGCAAGTCTCCCTGGCATCATTAAGTACTACACCTGCATGTTCGTTTCTCGTGAAGAGTGAACAAGTGTACACGAATTCCCCCTCCCACCACCTCCCCCCACCCCGCATTAACATTTCATAATTCACAGCTACAGTATTGGATATTTGATGAAAGCTCTGTGGTTCCTTTTTCTCCCCCCTACAAACTTTGATACCATTTACCTTCATCTCCGCTGTGATACATTTCGCGTGCCTACGCACGACACACACTTCAATCTAATTTCTTTGTGCCTACAAACTTGAAGTCTGTTCATGTATTGTACCACCAATCGGTTGTACCTAATCAATACTGACGAAGAATTGTGCAATTCATGCTTTGTGATCACTTACCGGGAACTCCAATGATGGCAGCTATCAGCTACAATTTTTTCCCCACACTTTCATACATTTCCCATATCTTCTAAGCGGAGCTCTGCGTCCGTCTTCACTGCTGTCTTTACAAACGAAGTTCAGAGCGGTTACCATTCCGGGCTTTTATCTCTGACGCTGTCTCCAATGGAATACTGACGATTTATTGCAGCTAAGAATAAGATTTTAACAATATGAACAACAAAAATAAATGAGACAGAGGTGCGGAATCCCAAATTATATGAATTAATTTTAGTTCAGAGATTTAACTAATAATTTCAAAATACCAGAAAATCACGTCTAATTATGGTTGAAAATTAAGAGTGCCACTCATTCAGCTGAAAATGATATTTCATCAGGCTCACAGATCCAGCTAACAGGGTTTGTCCTTTAATATGCCTCACTTATCAATGTCATTCTGTAGCTTCCTGATGTACATGAGTCTGCCTGGTTTAAATTTGAACATTCTAAGATTTGTTTCCATGATTACGTTTATTAAATGATAGCATTACACGAACTAAGTAAGGCAAACAGTATAGTTCTGACTCCTAAAGTACTGCAGTATTCTACGCAATATGTACCAGATGTTAAAGCACTTTAAAGAGATTTGTCCATTAAAAGCAAATCACTACCTGGAATCTGTGAACGATACTTGATTGAGCAACGGGATCTCATTCTCATCCACTGCCTCGTTGCAAATTCGTCAACTCATATAACTTCACCCGTAAGTGAGGATAGTTATCACTTCAGACTTTCTTAGTGATCCCAAATTTGGGGAAAAAAAATTCTCATAATAAAATTATCAGCAATACTTGAGCTAGATCACCTTTTAACCATGGAGATAACAAACAAAATTGCAAGTACATAATCACAACCCTTACATGTATATAACTGTATGTAGTCCATTTGGAGTTGTACAAATAACCTTTTTCGGAGAGGGCCCAGCTGCGGCAAATACTGGCAGTGTCTTTCAAGATTATGTCTGTCACAAATCATGCAGTTGCTGCTACTTTTCTTGCTCTTTTCGCAAATCCTTGATTTTTTAAATTATACCTATTATCATTTATAGTCCTACACATAAAGTCTTCTTTCCCGGTTACTGAGATAACACGCTGTAATATTAAATTTGTAAAGTATAGGCAGTCTGATCAGACTGGTGTCCAACTTGGTCACAAATATCCGCTGTGGCTTTTGCAAAGGAGTCAGCCCGTCTGTTCCCTCTAGTTATTTCATCCTTCCCGTTAATATAAACCGCATAGTTTATAACAGCAATTGCAGTAGTAATTGATAAGCAGGAAACGTTTCTGTTTGTTTATCAGTGCTCCGAAGAGGAGAGAAGCCCAAAAAGTTTCCATAGTAATCCATTTGTCATATACTACTCCGAAGTCCTAACAAGGGTCAGTGCACAGACTGCAAGGATACAAGCTTTTATAAGGCAAAAAGGTTTAGATATTTTACAACAGACAGAATTAGAATCGCACAAGTTTTTAAAGCACAGTTTGGGAACGGTTTATTTAAGCTGCGTAGTCTATTCTACCGGTGGCGGTGGAGACGAAAACTGTTATCAAAGCTGCCTTGGCCCGACAGCATCTTCGATTCCAGTGGTCAGGGTGACCGCGAAAAAAACATACCTGAAAAAAATCTAGTGCTTTCCCGGCGTATGAGACGAATAAACTCTTCTCGGGCTACCAGCCATGCACAAGATGAAATCCCTGATGAATATGGTAGAGTTTGTCATCGAAACGTCGATTAATATTAATACTTGTACTAAACATACCCCTCTCAGTCACCTTATTTTACTTCCATTGTCCCATTTCTATGTTTGTTGTATCAAAGGGCTGGAAAACCCATATATTTTGAAAATAGGTATTTATACAACTATAAAAATTATTAGTCACATGCGCCATTTGTGTATCATGCATGTAATGTTAAAACCGAAGTTTACAGTGAAAGATTTTAAGCAAAAGTTATTGTGATAATAATTAGCTAAAAATTAGTCACTGCCAATTCGGTTAGATATAAAACAAAGCTGTAACTTAAAATAGCATTCACCTTGTATGGGCAGCTATTTCAATGCCTTTAAGGTAATCTATCTAATCTGGGAAGTCTCAGAAAGGCATTGTCTCCATTCTCTCTGACAGCTTTAACCCTTTGATGTTGGAATTGCTTTTAACAATATTGTAAAACATTGGCAGTTTTACTTAACTCGCTTAACTCACGGAGGTAACAGTATCTGTTTCCTTTCATCTGTGTTGAAACTTAATTATTCTAGTAAATCTATATCACTAAACAGGCATTTTAGACAAAGAACTAAACTCCTGTTCAGAAGTACATTGTTCAAGCAATATCTTGTACATCAGAATCAAACAATCTTTTCACGATACAAAAAGAGAAAATGCTGTAAATTTGCAGGCAGTATCTGTGGAACAAGAAACATTGGTAACATTTTATTTCTAATGAATTACAAATTATTGCATTGACTTACTTTTATATTCAAGGTAAAAAAAATCATAATAGCGGACACCAATCTAAATGTATCAAATCTACATGTTTAATACTACATACGGCACAGGTGATTGCAGATGCCAACGACGCTGCCAAATAACCAGCTCTCTATTCAATATAAAGGGACCAGTGCATGAATTGTTAGTATATATGCTTTATAGATGAGCTTTAAAATCAAAGAGGACTGAGAAAGTTGTACAGAAAAAGACTTGATGTCTACTTTTTTTTAACTAGTATTAAATGAAAAGACGTGGAAACTGGATAATCTCAAGTCGCACCATAGATTCCACATGTCCTAGTACAAATAAGTGATCATTCATCAGGTTGAAAAGAGCCAAAGACCACATTACAGTTTAAAATAAAACTATAGTTATAATAGAAACCATATTTCAAGTCTCTTTCATAATTTTCATGAAGAGCAAGAGGATAAGATGTGAGGAAATACGACCAATCAAGCACGACAGTGGAAATGTGTGTATGGAACTGGAGGAGGTAGCGGAGATACTTGATGAATACTTTGCTTCAGTATTCACTACGGAAAAGGGCTTTGACGATTGTAGGGATGACTAACATCGGACTGAAAAGCTTGAGAATATAGACATGAAGAAAGAGGATGTGGGGGAACTTTTGGAAAAAATCAAGTTGGATTAAGTCACCGGGACCGAATGGGATATATCACAGGCTACTGTGGAAGCGAGGGAGGAGATTGCTGAGCACTGGAAATGATCTTTGCATCATCAATGGTGACTAGTGAGGTTCTGGAGGATTGGAGATGTTGCAGATGTTGTTTTCTTATTCAAGAACGGGAGTAAAGATAGCCCAGGAAATTATAGACCAGTGAGTCTTACTTCAGTGGTTGGTAATTTGATGGAGAAGATCCTGAGAGACAGGATTTATGAACATTTGGGGAGGCATAATATGATTATGAATAGTCAGCATGGCTTTGTCAAAGGCAGGTCGTACCTTATGAGTTAATTGAATTTTTTGAGGATGCGACTAAACGCATTGATGAAGGTAAAGCAGTAGACGTAGTGCATATGGATTTCAACAAGGCAGTAATAAGGTACCTTACTTATTCAGAAAATAAGGAGGCATGAGATCCAAGAAGACCTTGCTCTCTGGATCCAGAACTGGCTTGCCCACAGAAGGCAAAGAGTGATTGTAGACAGGTCATATTCTGCATGGAGTTTGGTAGCCAGTGGTGTTTCTCAGAGATCTGTTCTGGAACCCCTTCTCTTCGTGATTTTTATAAATGACCTGATGGAGGAAGTAGAGGGATGTGATAGTAAATTTGCTGATGACACAGATGTCGGGGTGTTGCGGATAGTGTGGAGGGCTGTCAGAGATTACAGCGGATCATCGATAGGATACAAAACAGGGCTGAGAACTGGCAGATGGAGTTGAACGCAGATAAGTGTGAGGTAGTTGATTTTGGTAGGTCAAATATGATGGCAGAATATAGTATTAATGGTAAGACTCTTGACAGTGTAGAGGATCAGAGAGATCTTAGGTCCGAGTCCATAGACACTCAAAGCTGCAGCGCAGGTTGACGATGTGGTTAAGAAGTCATACGGTGTGTTGACCTTCATTAATCGTGGGTTTGTGTTCAAGAGCCGAGAGGTAATGTTGCAGCTATATAGGCCTCTGGTCAGACCCTGCTCAGTTCTGGTCACCTCACTACAGGAAGGATGTGGAAACTATAGAAAGGTTGCAGAGGAAATTTACAAGGATGTTGCATAGATTGAGTAGCATGCCTTATGAGAATAAGTTGAGTGAACTCGGCGTTTTTTCCTTGGAGCGACGGAGGATGAGAGTTGACCTGATGGAAGTGTATAAGACGATGAGAGGCATTGATCGTGTGGATAGTAAGAGTCTTTTTCACCCTTAGGCTGGACTGTTCCCTTGTCTTCCCCTTCCTTCTGAAGACTTGCCTGTTTTGCCGTCTAGTTTTACTACTGGAGCAAGACCAGAGCCTTGCTGTGTCAAGATAAGAAACTGTCTATCGTTGTTTGGAACAGTCTCTTTGTGTCCTCGCCTTCGCTAGGTAGGTCCGGCCGTTTGCCGCTGCCTTGTGTTGGGAGCCATCTCGTCGTGTTCAGCATTCTGTGTATTAGTCCCGGCCCTACGTCCTGTTCCCAAGGAGGGTCCCCGGCTCTATGTTCCATGTTCCTGTCTCTCAAGTCCAAGGCTCCATGTTCCCATGCTCTCGCACTAGGCTCCGAGCGTCCAGTCCTCGTCCAAGGCTCCGAGGTTCCTGTCTCCCAAGATCACGTCATGTCTTCGCCTAGCTCTGGAGTCCGAGCCTGAGTCACTACCCAGGTTCTGGGTCCTTGTCCCCGGGAAAAAGTGCAGGTTAGCCCCTGTTTTTCTCAAGGTTCAATTTTACTCTGTCTTTTCGTGCCGGTTCCAAGAATGGAAAACCTGATGCCCTCTCCCGAAGATTTCCTTCCTCTATGACAGGAAAGATTCTAGCACGGATATTGCAGTGGCTGATTGGCAGGAGGCAAAGAGCGAGAATAAAGGGAGCATACTCTGGTTGGCTGCCGGAGATTAGTGGTGTTCCACAGGAGTCTGTGTTGCAGCCGATTCTTTTTACGTTATATGTCAATAATTCGGATGATAGAATTGGTAGCTAGATAGACAGACCGATAGATACGTGCATCTGTACAAACAGAATTAATTAAATAAATAACACTGGGAGCAGTGTTCTTTGAAAGCCAATCTGTAGGTTGAGCAATAATTTCTGTGTTGAGATAGAAACATAGAAACATAGAAACATAGAAAATAGGTGCAGGAGATGTATCATTTTACTTACGTTTGCTGCTTTTGGTGCATTGAATTTCACGGGCACTCAGTCGAAATAATTATGTCCATTTGATCTTCCTAACGCACACATATATATCATGAACAAGGAAATGAATGGACTGGGGTCGGATCCTTAAGCACGCGCAGGGTTGTTTTCATCACCGTTTAATAACATTTTCAAGGCGACGCGAGATTTACAACAACTACGAAATGTTTTGTATTTAGAGCAACTACGTTCAGGATTGCTGGAGCCCTCATCTCAGTAACTCTAACCCGCACGTCATTGGAACGTGGGAGGACACCGGCCCACAAGGATGAAACCCACGCTGTACGGGGAGGGAGTAACAATTGCTTTCAAATAGCGACGACAATCAAACTCCGATCTTACCGCCGGTGCCGTAAAGTGTTGCACCCACCACAACCATGTAAGCAGGGTGCGCGCAAGTGCGCACGCCTCTGCGTGGCTGTGTGTATGTTCCTGAAGAGAGAGAGAGTGCACGAAAGAAAGAGAGGAACAGAGAGAGGGATAGAGACTCTACTGTAGAAAGAGTAAGTATATAGGGTAAGTACATCAATTTAAATATCTTATTCGTTTGTGTGAAATGTTAATTTGTCTTTTGGCACTGGAGTTAGAATCAGGATAAGTCACCTATTCTCTGGAATATTTTGCTAAGAGCGGAGATATGAGAAACGCCTCGTGAGACCAGTTGAACGAATGGGAAAAAAGTAAGTGCAAGATGATAACAAGCGATGATCAGTACTCGTGGACACGACATAAATGTAATGCACTTATGGAGAGCTCGATTCTGAGACGTGCTGATGGCTAAATTTGCAGACAGGAAATTAAGTTACCTTCCAGAAGTCGATGTTGTAACAATGCAAGAAACACAGAGAAGGTGAACCAATCACATAGAAACATAGAAAAACTACAGCACAATACAGGTCCTTTGGCCCACAAAACTGTGCCGGACATGTCCTTACCTTAGAAATTACCCAAGGCTACGGATAGCACTGTATTTTTTTTTTTAGCTCCATGTACCTCTGCAGGAGTCTCTTAAATGACCCTATCGTATTCACCTCCACCACCGTCGCCGCCTACGCTCACTACTCTCTGCGAAAAAAAGCTTACCCTGACATCTACTCCGTACTGACTTCCAAGCATCTTAAAACTGTGCCCCTAGTGCTAGCCATTTCAGACGTGGGAAAAAGCGTCAGACTACCCATGCGATCAATGCCTTTCATCATCTTATACACCTCTGTCAAATCACCTCTCATCCTCCGTCGCTCCAAGGAAAAAAGGCCGAGTTCACTCAACCTATTCTCATAAGGCATGCTCCCCAATCTAGGCAACATCCTTGTAAATATCCTCTGCAACATTTCTGGAGTTTCCACATCCTTCCTATAGTGAAGCGACCAGAGCTGAGCACAGCGCTCCAAGTGGGGTCTGACCATGATCCAATATAGCTGCAACATTACACTCGGCTCCTAAATTCAATTCCACAATTGATGAAAGCCAGTACACCGTACGCCTTCTTAACCACAGAGTCAACCTGCGCAACTGCTATGAGTGTCCTATGGACTCGAACCCCAAGATCCCTTTGATCCTCCACACTGCCAAGAGTCTTACCATTAATACTATATTCTGCCATCATACTTGGCCTACCAAAATGAACCACCTCACACTTATCTGTGTTGAACTCCATCTGCCACTTCTCAGCCCAGATTTGCATCCTATCAATGTCCCGCTGTAACCTCTGACAGCCCTCCAAACTATCCACAACACCTCCAACCTTTGTGTCATCAGCAAATGTACTAACCCATCCCTCCATTTCCTCATCCAGGTCACTTATAAAAATCACCAAGAGTAGGGGTCCCAGAGCAGATCCTTGAGGCACACCACTGGTGACCGACCTCAATGCAGAATGTGCCCCATCTACAACCACTCTTTGACTTCTGCGGGCAAGCCAGTTCTGGATCCACAAAGCAATGTCCCCTTGGATCCCATCCCTCCTTACTTTCTCATTAAGCCTTGCATGGGGTACCTTGGCAAATGTCTTGCTAAAATCCATATACACTACATCTACTGCTCTACCTTCATCAATGTGTTTAGTCACATCCTTAAAAAAACTCAATCACGCTCGTAAGGCACGACTTGCCATTCACAAAGCCATGCTGACTATTCCTAATCATAGTATGTCTCTCCAAATGTTCATAAATCCTGCCTCTGGGGATGTTCTCCATCAACTTACCAACCACTGAAGTAAGACTCACTGGTCTATAATTTCCTGGGCTATCTCGATTCCCTTTCTTGAATAATGGAACAACATCCACAACCCTCCAGTCTTCCAGAACCTCTCCCATCCCTATTGAAGATGCAAAGAACATTGCCAGAGGCTCAGCAATCTCCTCCCTCGCCTCCCACAGTAGCCTGGGGTACATCTCGTCCGGTCCCGGTGATATATCCAACTTGATGCTTTCCAAAAGCTCCAGCACATCCTCTTCCTTAATATCCACATGCTGAAGCTTTTCAGTCCGCTGTAAGTCACCCTTACAATCGCCATGATCCTTTCCTGTAGTGAATACTGAAGCCAAGTACTCACGAAGTACCTCTGCTATCGCCTCCTATCACCAAGAAGAGAAAATCTGCAGATGCTGGAAATCCAAGCAACACATACAAAATGCTGAAGGAACTGAACAGGCCCGGCAGCATGAATGGAAAAAAGTACAGACGATGTTTCGGGCCGAGACCCTTCGGCAGTCATGAACACTCTTGCAGCTGAAACAAGTACACTGCATTGCGATACACAATCGCTATTGGCTGATTCCATGCGGAGAAAGTTATTGTCGGGCAGCCGAATGCAATTGGAATGTTTGGAGGAAATCCAAGAGAATTGTTCTTTTCCCTGGAGGTTCTACTTTGACCCTAGTATAGTGAGAAAGGACAAGGATGATGCAGAGATATTCGCCTCCCTTGGTTGGAAGTGAAAATTCCATAACGGGGACGGAACCACGGGCAAAATGGTCGCGAAATACTCGAAAGAGATTAAAGAGGAATATTTGTCTGCTGGCCTGATCTTGCTGGAGTTTTTTGGTGATAATGAAGGATGAAGAGTTGGATGCTTGGCGGGTGGTGGGGGCGCGGTGGTTGGGCTGTGGGGTGGAGGCCGTCACCGGAGTTTCATTCATTTTCAGTGAAGCTTGGAAGTGTCACAGAGCAAGAGTTTATTTCGGCCAGTCAGGTCTTCGCTGGTCCATCATGTGTGTCAAATTAAAGAATTTCAGGTTTGCTGCCGCGAGTTGAAAGACGGTTTCCGAAAGAAAAATAATAATAAAGGGCCAGGGATATATTTCCAGACAAAAGAACATCGAACAACATCCCACAGTATAGACCGTTCGGCCAAGACTTTAATTTCCTCCAAGATCAATGTAACCCTTCTCTCTCAGATAACCCTCCAATTATGTGTCATCCGTGTGCCTATCTAAGTGTGCCTATATAAGAATATGTCCCTAATGTATCTGCCTCTCCTAGCACTCTGTCAGGGGTCCCAGCACCTAGCTCTCCCTGTGTAATAAACCTCCTTCTGACGTCATCCCTCTAAACATTCCTCCAAACACCTTAATTATACGAGCCATTATATTAGCTATTGTTGCCCTAGGGAAAAATGGTCTCTCGCTGTCCACTCTTGCCACATAATACCTTTCATCCTCCTCTCTAAAGCGAAAATCAGAGGAACTCTTGGATTATGATGCTTCATTTACCTTCTGCCTTTCGTCTTTCTGGTACTGGTGCTGTTTGTAGAATGAATGTATCTGTTACTCATTTTTATGCACACATTCCTTCTCTCACTCTCCTTTTTCTCCCTCTGTCCCTCTGAATATACCTCTTGCCCATCCTCTGGGTCACCCCCCCCCCTTGTCTTTCTTCCCGGACCTCCTGTCCCATGATCCTCTCGTATCCCCTTTTGCCTATCACCTGTCCAGCTCTCGGCTCTATCCCTCCCCCTCCTGTCTTCTCCTATCATTTTGGATCCCCCCCTCCCCCTGCAACTTTCAAATCCCTTACTCACTCTTCCTTCAGTTAGTCCTGATGAAGGGTCTCGGCCTGAAACGTCGACTGCACCGCTTCCTACAGATGCTGCTTGGCCTGCTGCGTTCACCAGCAACTTTGATGTATGTTACATCTTATCAAGCGGCTTCCTTTTCTCAATGATGTCACGGATCTTGAGAATTCTTCGAGATTACCTTTGTTAAGTAGTGAATATTTCCCGATGCCTTGTGAACAAAATAAAATTAAGGTGCATTAAGTAGGGAGTCATGGAGCAATCTTCCACCTTCAATCTTTCTTTCATATTGCAAGACAGTTTACACCTCAACCTGACTTGGACCAATTAAACTCCCTTCTATCAGACCGATAGTTGCAGGCAAACACTAGGAATTGCCAACACGTTCATTCTGCGGATGTTAATGCAATGATTTTCAGGGGTCGATTTGACTGACATTATGGCACAGCTCATTAAGATCCAGAAACGGTGATGAATTTCTGTTTATGCAACTGAAGCAGGCAGTGTATGGCCAAATCCTGTTCTCATGTCAATAATCCTGATTTATAACCTGGGTTCGCTCTACGCAAAGAACTAAACCCAAAAGGAGATATTAAGACCTCGCAGAAACAAGTATCTACGGATACGTCCACTATTGCAAGGTTATGCTCTATCAACCTACTCTTCAAAAATTATCTTAATACCCTCTGTAGTCTCTGTATCGAAGTCTAGCTGCCAGTACCAACTATTTGAGCGGCGATTTCCTCCTCCCTAACAAAGAAAAGATGCTTCCAGCTAATAAATTTGTTTAAGCATAGTCTATTTTATTTTTAATGATACGCATTTAAATTTAGTTAAATCGTTCCTAGCAATCATTTAAAACTCACAGAGGATTTGTAAAAGATTTATAAACGATTTCTGACTGCAAAGGATTTCTAAACAATTCTTATGGACTAAAGTAGCACGTTAACGAGTTTCAGACGAACGAATCATTTGTCATACATATCGAAAGCTGTGCAATAAGTTTCAGTACTTTTTTGTCACCGGGTCTCTCTGTCATTCTTTTTGTCAGTGCTACCAATCCCCAAACCCTTCTAACATTTATACTGTTTTGCTAATAGATAACATTGTTTGATAAAGAAGCGTCTCAGCCGAAACTGACGATTTTTTTTCATTTCCATAGATGCTGCCTGACTTGCTGATTTCCTCCAGCATTTTGTGTGTCTTGCCTTGGACTTCCAGCATCCGCAGTCTTTCTCTGTTGATTATTTATATGTGTTATTTTACAGATACCTTTCCTGGGACAAAGTAATCCACAGATGTGATCTAAAATTGGGACACAGGCCACAGGCTGGAAACTAATGCTGTGAAGACTGTTTCTCTGAGAAAACAAATACCACATGACCATGTCTGATGTGGTAACTGACAACTTAAGTCTGGTCTGCAAGCTTCCTTGAACTAAGCAAGTTAATTAGTGCTATTTGAAAAGCTGCCCTTATAACTTCAGACTTGTCATTGTTTCCAAATTACCTTAATAACTGAAAATTGGTTTCTTTTCTGCAACAGGAAGCACAGAATGGAATGTTGGTTGGAAGTTTAATTTTGTCGCAAACAGCTCTGAACCTTTGCAAGAATTCTGAGGTCAGCAATAGGTCTCTCGAGCTCTGGAAAATTATTTCTCCTCCCTCCCAACTGCCCCCCTGACTCAACCCCACCATGCGTGGCCTTATGGAATCCGGTTTTGGGATTAGACTCCTGCCAAAACTTCTCTTAGACACAGACTATAACTCCACCAACAGCTCCATAGGCTATGGTGCTAGGTGAGCTATCCTTGATAGGGTGCTGAAATGACCAATTGAGTACTTTGAAATGTATTTATTCCGGTGTGAATGATCTTTATAGCATTCACTTCATAATCTCAGTTGTAAGCGTTTCTGCTCTTAAAGCGTTGTTACTATCACTAGTCATTACATAACCAAGACAATGATGCAACTATATTCATATTATGTCCTTTTTCATATATCTTCAATATATTTTTCTTTCACACAAAAAGTTCTTGCAGTTTTACAATCAGTATTGGCCTATTTACCATTGATGCCACTCAGTGCGCTAGAGATCCGGAGTCTTAGTACAAATGACTATCCGTACAATGGTTACTTGTGGTTGATGCTGGAGTTTTCGGAGGCAGATGTGGGAGCAGACGAGGTCTTTGATACATTAATATTGGTTTTTCTGGACCCGGTTGACAGGAACGAAGTGGGAAGGAATACTCCTATTGTGAGGGGGCTAATGGGAGCCTGCAAGGAGAAAGTTGGAGAAAGCTTTCTGTAAACATGGTCCATTCACCCTGTGTTCCCAGCTGAGGAAGTGCATGGCCGAACTGGGCTGGATGATGAGCATAAATGAGGGACTGTGTCATTCATCCAGTCAAAACCCGCCGTGTTACTACCTGGCGAAGTAGCGAGAGTGATGAGTAACCCCAAATTTCCTGGAATGCCTGAGGCCGAGGCCTTCCTGCTGGATGCTCCAGAGGACCACAAAGAGGAGTCAGACTTACCTGCTGTGGTACTGATGAGGCCCAAACTGAAGAAGCCCTCGGTTGTACAGGTGGACAGGATGACAGTGAGTGTTAGGAACACTGCCGAGTGGGAGGTCACCCTCAGGCGGGGGATACCAATGGCACACCTCTTCCAGTGACGGTAATGTCTGTGAGACAAGCCTGGGAGAAACTCTGTCCAAAAAGAGGAAAGATGACTTCCGAGTCATTGAACTTTGAGGACTCCCCGGTACCTGGAGGTTAGAAGAAGAGGTTGATAGAGAAAATGTTGAAGCTGGAAGATGACTTTTCTAATGACAGGCTTGACGTGTGTTGTTCCAGGAGCACTTGCCACACCATCCGGATGACAGAGGACACCCCGTACAGAGTAAGGTCGCTGCGACTGGCACCTGCAGAGGTGGAGGACGTTCGGTAGCATCTGTGGAAGTTGAAGGAAGCTGGGATCATTATCGAGTCTAGAAGCCTTTACACGTATCCAATAGTAGTGGACAGGAAAATGGATGGGAAGGTACAGATGTTTGTGGACTATCAGACTCTGAACAAGCGTACAGTCCATAACCAGTAAACATTCCCGAGAACTGAGAACGCACTGGCCTGCCTGAATGGTGTGATGTGGTTCAATATGCTGAACTTGAGGAATGAATATTACCAGATACCCATGAGTAGGAAGCTCGAGACCCTTTTAACACCTGTCACTTGGTTTTCAACTCAAATAGCCAGATTACTCAGGTCATCCAGGCTATCCTGCTCGTCTTGGACAGTGATCTCATGTTGGACTCTTGTGCTCAGTCCGTGCTGGCAGGCAGTGATGAGGGAGTCTCTCATTCCACCACATCTCTACTGTAACATGTGGAACTTTACTGCATAGTCCCTCATTGTGCCTCTACCTTGGCTCAGGTCCAGGTGTCGGTGGGCAGCCTTCTGATCACCTATTGGAAGTTAATCATTCTCCTTAACTTGGCAACAAATCACCAAAACGACTGGACTGCAGGGAGGGTGGTGGTGGAAACTTAACCCTGTAGAGCATTGAACAGCTTGGGTGGGAGTCCGTCTAAGCGGTTCACCGTAAACAACAATCTACGCCCATCATCACTGAAACGAGCAGGATGGGCTTCAAAAGTCAGTTCACACTGTGTAACGAAATTCCTGCAGACTCTAGAATTTACAAAGAATGGTGCCAAAAACAAACAAAAAAAAACATCCAGTGAAAGATTTAACAAGGTGTTTTCGCTCACAGAACAGCCACTCGCTAGATTTTTTTTTGTTTGTTTTTGGCACCATTCTTTGTAAACTCCAGAGTCTGTTGTGCGTAAAAATCCCAGGATATCAGCAGTTTCTGAGATACTCAAATCACTCCAGGCGGCACCTAATTAATTAGCTTGCTTATTTCAGCATTTTTTCTTAAAGAGGTGCCAGGCGCACTCCGGTGTGCTCCGGCTAGCACTGCACCCCTGGATTTATCCCTCCATCAATCTCGCCAGCAGGGGCGGATGGACTAGACAATAACCAGGGACTCATCTTTGAATCTAAAAGAATACACCACAGTTGTCACAGAATTTATCAAGATCTGTGGTAATGAGTGTGTGCCTTCGAGAAAAAGCCCCATATCCAAACCAAAAGTAGTGATGAACCAGAATATTTGTAGTCTACTGAGGGCTAAATTTGTAGCATTCAAGACCCGCACTTCAGAACTATGCAAGAAGTCCAGTTATGACCAAGAGAAGGCTATTTTAAGAGCAAATAATAATAATAATTCCGTTCGATGTTAGAGTCGGAATGGGATGCACATAAACTCTGGCGGGGTTTTCCAGACCATTGCTAACTACAACTAAAAATCTAACATCAAGAATTGCCATGATGATGTATGCTTTGAAAAGGAAAATAATATTAAATATGTGAGATTCCTTGCAGTATCTGGTGACGCTATGATCTCTTTCTTGGAGCTGACATGAGAACATCATTCAAGTGTGTGAAGCTTTGAATGGCATTAGGATCCGATGGTGTACCTGGTATGGCTTTGAAAAACTGTGCCAACCAACTGGTGAGAGTGCTCAAGGACATCTTTAAATTCTCACTGCAGTCGGAGGTTCCCAACTGTTTCAAAATAGCAACAATCATTCCAGTGCTTAGGAACAGTGAAGTGAGCTGCTCTAAATGACTATCGACCAGTGGCACTCACACCTACTGTGATGAAGTGTTTTATCGTGGTCAAGATCAACATCTACCTAAGCAAGGACCTGGACAAGCTGCAATAGGTCTTCTGTGGTCCAATCTCACTTGCTTTCCACTCGTCCTCGGACCACCTGGACAATAGGTGACCTGGCTGTTGTTTATTGACTACAACTCAGCGTTCAACACAATTATACCCTCAGTTGTAATGGACAGGCTTCAAATTCTGGACATCTGTACTTCCCTCTGCAACTAATTCTTTGTATTCCTCGCCGAAGGCCACAGTCCGAGTGGATCGAAAATAAGACTTCCTCCTTGCTGACAATCAACACTGGTGCACCTCTATGATGTCTGATAAGCCGACAGCTTTATTTTCTCAACACCCATGATTGTGTGGCTTGGCACAGCTAAAATGCTGTCCATAAATATGCTGATGATGCAACTATCGTTGGCAGAATTTCAGATGGTGACATGGAGGCAAATCTATCTTGGGCCTAACATATTGATGCAATTACAAAGAAGGCACCAGGGCAACTATATTTCATGAGGAGTTTAAGGAGAATTGGTTTGTCACCAAAGACACTTGCAAATTTGTACGGGTGTATCGAGGAGAGAATTCTAACTGGTTGCATCATCGCCTAGTATGAAGAATTCACAGTACATGCAATGAAAAATCTGTAGAAAGTTGTAAACTCAGCCAGCTCCACCATGGACACTAGCCTTCCCAGCACCCAGGACGCAATCAACAGGCTTTGTCTCAAAGGGGCAGAATCCATCATTAAGACCCCCATCGCCCAGAATGTGCCCTCTTCTCATTGCTACAATTAAGGAGGTTGTATAGGAGTCTGAAAACACACAGAGAACATTTGAGGAGCAGCTCCTTCCCCTCTCCCATCAAATTTCTGAAAGGGCAATGGACCCATGAACAACTCAGTTTCTCTCTAGCTCTCTCTCCCTCTCTCTCTCTCTCTCTCCCTCTCTCTCCCTCTCTCTCTCTCTCTCTCTCTCTCCCTCTCTCTCTCTCTCTCTCTCTCTCAATGATTTATTTAATTTATTTTTCATATTGTTATTTCTTTGTGTTATTTATATTTAATATTATTATGTATTGCGTGTACTCCTGCTACAAAACAACGAATTTCACAACATATGCTAGTGATATTAAACCTGATTCTGATTCTCATTCTGCTTCGCAAAACCCCATCCTGTAACGTTTTCTGAATCATGATGATTAGTGGTGTCCGAGCCAACTAAATCAATTTCCATTGTAAGCGCTGCTTCTGCTGCTGAGAAACGAATGGCAAGTAAGGCCAAGTAAGGAGATTATTGCGATAAGCATCAATATCAGAGTAAAATTTCAAGATAAACAGCTCTTTATGGAGATAAGGTCCTTCTTACTCCGAAACAAGAGCACTTTGTAGGTAACACATGCATAATGCTGGAGGAACATAGCAGGCCAGACAGCATCTATGGATAAAGGTACAGTCGACATTTTGGGCCGAGACCCTTCGGCAGGACTTCCCTTATTTTTGGCACTTCGTAGCTGGATTCTTTCTGGCCAATGTATCTATAAGATCTGCAGTATGTGAAAAGAAATGTATAAGTTTGTTTTATATTTAAGCATGTACTTTATCATTTCAATAGATCTCAGCCCCTTCTGTTTTGGTACAGCTGTATGTGGTGGAAGCATAGACTGGTCTAACATAACAGTTCCAACCTATTCTGGTGGTATAAATACTGCTTCGGCAGGTTAGGTGGCATCTATAGGGACAATTTTTCTTGTAGTCTTGTTTCTCATCCCTGTGCCGTTTACCACGGTCCTGTCCACCATAACCTGGGTAATGAGACAAGAAGGATTCTATTTAGGTCTAAACTAGCGTCACAAATATTTTTATGGAATTTGATTTTAGGACGCATTCACGTTTTTGTGGTATCCACACTTTCTTGTTAGGTTATTTTGCTTTATTGTGAACTCCCATAAGATTTCTCAGTTCCTTGCGGAGACCTGTATCGGGTGTAGGCTAAGGTTGGCCTGAGTTATATATTAGGGGTATATTTAGGTGGATATTGTACATTATGAAATATCATGTAACCTTGTGTATGCTAGGTTTTTTTTTTGCACTTGGCGCATTGTTTACGGAGAGTTGCCCTCAGGGTCAGGTGTAGCTTACATTTGGCCTCAAGAGTAGACCAGCATTACCATGCCTCGCTTACCCTCTTGATTCTTTCCCTCCACTGAGCCTTTCGATATTTGCTTGTTGATTTGCTAGCTTGCTGCCGCAGTAAGTGGTTTGCAGTATGTCCCGGGATGTGTAACACCTCTACTAATGGAGGAGACAATAGTATTTCCTAAATATGCTTCCACGTGCACAAATGTGTAAATATCAGGTCAGCATTTTTTTTAGATTATGAGGACACTCAGTCCTTGTTTATTGTCATTTAGAAATGCATGCATTAAGAAATGATACAGTGTCCCTCCACAGTGATATCACAAAAAAAAGGACAAACCAAAGACTAACACTGACAAGACCACATAATTATAGCATATACTTACAGCAGTGCAAAACAATACCATAATTTGATAAAGAGCAGACCATGAGCATGGTAGAAAAAAGTCTCAAAGTTCCGATCGACTCCCAATAGTCCCGATAGCAGCCGGCAAAAGGGAGAAACTCTCCCTGCTATAAATTTTCAGGCGCCGATAACTACCAATGCATTGGAAGCACCTGACTACAGCCGACTCTGAGTCCGTCCAAAAACTTCGAGTCTCCGACCAGCCCTCCGACACCGAGCAAAAAGCACCATCTCTGCCGAGCGCTTCGACTCCATCCCGGCCGCCGAGCAACAAGAAAAGCCGGGGACTCGGGCCTTCTCCTGCTGAGATTCTGGATGACACAGTAGCAGCAGCAGCGAAGAAGGCACTTCAGAAGTTTCTCCAGATGTTCCTCCATACTCTCACGTCTGTCTCCATCAAATCAGCATTGTGCACGGCACCTTACTTGACAGATTACAGATATCATTCACCGGAGTGGCCGCTGTGTGCTGCGTCGCGCCGCCAACTTCTCCTCATGAATCTGTTGATGACACCAAGATTTGTGGTATAGTGAGTAGCGAGGAAGACAACCAAAACTTACAGCAGAATCTAGACCAGCTGGAGAAATAGCTGAAAATGGCAGATGGAATTTAATTCAGACACAAATATGTTGTTGCACTTTGGGAGATCCAACCAGAGTTCGTCTTCCACAGTGAGTGGAGAGGCATGGACTAGACGGACTGAAAGTTCTGTTTCTGTGCCATAGTGTTCTATGACAATGACTCTGGTTTACGTATGTGTGTTCTCCACCCGTATGGGAAAATATGTATCTACTGTATTCCTAACATAATTTGAATCAGTGCATAACCAGACCGGTCTGTTGTATTTACCTCTTTTCAATATAATTGTACACCCCCCCCCCCCCCGCCGCCCTGGCAAGCCTCAGGGTCGCTCAACTCGCTGTCCTCTAGGGAAACAGCTCTCGGTCCCGCCAAAGTGGGTAATTAAGTTTGTGTGGATGCTGTGTGATGTACCCCACCCCGCCCCATAACAGACAATACACCATATACGATTAAGTGAATTACAGTTTATAGATATTACTGGAAATATATAATTAATAGAGATAAAATATAAAAGGAAGATAAAAGGCGCCACACTTATCAAAGTTCAGTCTCTTCATGCACAAACAGTTGGAGGTCTAGTAACGATCCTCTCTTCACCATTCGATCCCCTCTGACCACCTCGACCTGCCGCCTGGGACCAACCACAGTGGTCGACCAGACGCTCCACACGAGTCTGTCTCCATCTCCACTTTCCTCGCCGAAGACCCTGGACCTCGGACCCCTTCTCGGGGTCTTACCCCGTTAACCAGCTCACAGCACCTTATCCATTCTCTCTCTGTCCATCGTGCCTTCTCTCCTAAAATTCTGTGCATCACAATAACTTACAGACACACTAGAAAGAATAGCATGGACACCCATTGGTTCATTCGCTCTATTATCAAGAATATAACCAAACAAACTGCTAGTGAGAGAACCTTCTCATCATTTAACATAACGAAGAAGCCATTTTAATTAGCCTACATAGTAATATAAAAGAAGAAATCCCTTACATAATTATATGGAATAGTCACCAGAAATTCAGCTGCATATTTCCTAAAGGATGAGTTTCTAACTCATAAAGTTTGAATGCTTTCATAATCAATGCTCCTGCTTGTAACTGAGAAGATTCATTTTTCCAGGTTTTCCTTGACACATCACAGTACCATATTTCAGAGTACAGTTTTGAGGTATGAAGTGCTACATCATTGGAATTAGGTAAACATTGAGAAGGTCTGAGTTCAGCAGGTTGCATAACGTGATTTGATCTAGCTAACCTGCATCCTACTCTATGTCGCATCCCTTCATCATTCTAATAAAGAAGGAAATGTTAATCTTGTTGTACTTGAGGATCATTGTGTGCAGTTTGAACGGGGCCCGACTGCACTAGAACATGGAGGTCGGCCAGTGAGAACAGCGGAAAGAGTTTAAAAAGAAGACAGCTTTACTGGGCGGCCATCAAGGAGCGGGCAGCGGAGTAGAGGGAGACAGAGTAGGAAGGCTTTGGCTCAACGTGGCTTCGATGATAACGGTTGAGGTGAGGTAGGTTATCTGTTGAGAAACAGACGGAAAGAATGTGTGTAAGGCTGGTTTTCTGTGCTCGGTGTCAGATGTGGGAGGTCCCGGAGACTCCTAGCCTCCCTGACAGCCACATCTGCACCAGGTGCGTCAAGCTGCAGCTCCTTTGGACCGCGTTAGGGAACTGGAGATGGAACTCGATGATGTTCGTCTGGTCAGGGAGAGTGAGGAGGTGATAGAGAAGAGCTGTAGGCAGGTAATCACTCCGGGGCCTGGGGAGACAGATAAGTGGGTAAGAGTCAGGAGAGGGAAGGGCAAGAAGCAAGTGCTAAAGAGTACCCCAGTGGCTGACCGCCTTAACAAAAAATACTCCTGTTTGAGTACTGTTGGGGGAGAGAGCCTACCCGGGGGAAGCAACAGTGGTCGCACCTCTGGCACAGAGTCTGGCTCTGTAGCCCAGAAGGGTAGGGAAAGGAAGAGGATGGCAACAATGATAGGGGACTCTATAAATAGAGGTCAGACAGGCAATTCTGTAGAAAAAGGGAAAAACCGCTGATGATAGTTTGTCTCCCAAGTGCCACGGTCTGGGACGTTTCTGATCATGTCCACGCTATCTTAAAGTGGGAAGGAGAACAGCCAGACAACAGCATAGGTAGGAAGAGGGAGGAAGTCCTGAAAACAGTCTACAAGGAGTTAGGGAGGAAGTTGAGAAGCAGGACCTGAAAGGTAGTAATCTCGGGATTACTGCCTGTGCCACACGACAGTGAATATAGGAATAGAATGAGGTAGAGGACAAATGCGTGGCTGAGGGATTGGAGCGGGGGCAGGGATTTAGATTTCTGGATCATTGGGACATCTTCTGCGGAAGGTGTGAACTGTACAAAAAGGACGGGTTGCATTTGAATCCCAGGGGAACCAATATCCAGGCAGGGAGGTTTGCAAAGACTACTGGGGAAAGTCTAAACGAGAATTGTTGAGGGGTGGGAACCAAACTGAAGTGACGGAGGAAATGAAAGATGGCTCACAAACAGAGAAAGCTCAGAGACAGTGCTAAAGGGAGGATAGGCAGTTGATAGAGAAGGAATGCATTCAGATTGTTGGTGTGAGATGTGTCTATTTTAATGCGAGGAGTATTATGAATAAAGCGGATGAGCTTAGAGCGTGGATCAGCACTTGGAGCTATGATATTGTGGCCATTACAGAGACTTGGATTGCTCAGGGGCAGGAAAGGCAACTTCAAGTGCCAGCCTTTTGATGTTTCAGGAAAAAAAGGAAGGGAGGCAAAAGAGGTGGGTGTGTGGCACTGTAGATCATAGATTCTCTCACGGCTGCAGAAAAGGAGGTAGTCATGGAGGGGTTGTCTACGGAGTCCCTGTGGGTGGAAACTAGGAATAGGAAGGGGTCGATAACACTACTGGGTTTTTTTATAGACCACCCAATTGTAACACGGACATCGGGGAGCAGATAGGGAGACACATTCTGGAAAGGAGTAATAATAACAGGGTTGTTGTGGTGGGAGATTTTAATTTCCCAAATATTGATTGACATCTCCTTAGAGTGAGGGGTTTAGATGGGGTGGAGTTTGTTAGATGTGATCAGGAAGGTTTCTTTACACAATATGCAGATAATTATACAAGAGGAGAGGCTGTACTTGATTTGGTATTGGGAAATGAACCTGGTCAGGTGTCAGGTCTCTCAGTGGGAGAGAATTTTGGAGATAGTGATCACAATTTTATTTCCTTTACCACAACATGGGAGAGGGATAGGAACAGACAAGTTAGGGAAACGTTTAACTGGAGTAAGGGGAAATATGAGGCTATCAGGCAGGAATTTGGAAGCATAAATTGGAAACAGATGTCCTCAGGGAAAAGTACGGAAGAAATGTGGCAAATGTTCAGGGGATATTTGCGTGGGGTTCTGCGTAGATACGTTCCAATGAGACAGAGAAAGGATGGTAGCATACAGGAACTGTGGTGTACAAAGGCTCTTGTAAATCTAGTCAAGAAGAAAAGAAGAGCTTACGAAAGGTTCAAAATACTAGGTAATGATAGAGATCTAGAAGATTCTAAGGCAAGCAGGAAGGAGCTTCAAAATGAAATTAGGAGAGCCAGAAGGGGCCATGAGAAGGCCTTGGAAGACAGGATTAATGAAAACCCCAAGACATTCTACAAGCATGTGAAAAGCAAGAGGATAAGATGTGAGAGAATAGGACCAATCAAGAGTGGCAGTGGTAAAGTGTGTATGGAACTGGAGGAGATGGCAGAGGTAATTAACAAATACCTTGCTTCCGAAAAGGATCTTGGCGTTCGCAGGGATGACTTGCAGCGGACTAAAAATGTTGAGCATGTGGATATTAAGGATGTACCCCAGGCTACTGTGGGAAGCGAGGCAGGAGATTGCTGAGCCTCTGGCGATTATCTTTGCATCACCAATGAGGACAGGAGAGGTTCCATAGGATTGGAGGGTTGCAGATGTTGTTTCCTTATTCAAGAAAGGGAGTAGAGATAGCCCATGAAATTATAGACCAGTGAGTCTTACTTCAGTGATTGGTAGTTGATGAAGAAGATTCCGAGAGGCAGGATTTATGAAACTTTGGAGAGGTACTGTATAATATGATTAGGAATAGTCAGCATGGCTTTGTCAAATGCAGGTCGTGCCTTACGAGCCTGATTGAATTTATTTAAGGATGTGACTAAACACATTAATGAAGTTAGAGCCGTAAATGTTGTATATATGGACTTTAGCAAGGCATTTGATAAGGTACCCCATGAAAGACTTATTGAGAAAGTAGGGAGGCATGTGATCCAAGGGGATATTGCCTTGTGGATCCAGAAATGACTTGCCCACAGAAAGGAAAGAGTGGTTGTAGACGGTCATATTCTGCATGGAGGTCGCTGACCAGTGGTGTGCCTCAGGGATCTGTTCCGGGACCCCTGTTCTTTGTGATTTTTTATAAATGACCTGGATGAGGAAGTGGAGGAATGGTTTAGTATATTTGCTGATGACACAATTGTTGGGGGTGTTGTGGATAGTGTGGAGACATGTCAGATGTTACAGCGAGACATTGATAGGATACAAAACTGGGCTGAGAGGAGGCAGATGGAGTTCAACCCAGATAAGTGTGAGTTGTTCATTTTGGTAGGTCAAATACGATGGCAGAATATAGCGTCAGTGGCAAGTCTCTTGGCTGTGTGGAGGATCAGAGGAATCTTGTGTTCTGAGTCCATAGGACCCTCAATGCTGCTGCGCGGGATGACTCTGTGGTTAAGAAGACATACTGTGCATTTGTCTTCATCAATCATGGGATTCAGTTTAAGAGTCGAGAGGCAATGTTGCAGCTATATAGGAAGCTGCTCAGACCCCACTTGGAGTACTGTGCTCAGTTCTGGCCACTTCACTGGAAGAAGGATGTGGAAACCATAGAAAGGGTGCAGAGGAGACTTACAAGGATGTTGCCTGGATTGTGGAGCATGCCCTATGAGATTAGGTTGAGTGAACTCGGCCTTTTCTCTTTGGAGTGACGGAGGTGACCTGTTAGAGGTGTACAAGATAATGAGAGGCATTGATCGTGTGGATAGTCAGAGGCTTCTTCCCAGGGCTGAAATGGCTAACACGAGAGGGCACAATTTTAAGGTGCTTGGAAGCAGGTAGAGAGGGGATGTCAAGGGTAAGTATTTTACGCAGAGTGGTGAGTACGTGGAATGGGCTGCCAGCAGTGATGGAGGCGGATACGATAGGGTTTTTAAACAGACTCCTGGATAGGTATATGGAGCTTAGAAAAGTAGAGGACTATGGGTAAGCCTAGGTAGTTCTAAAGTAAAGACATGCTCGGCACAGCTTTGTGGGCCGAAGGGCCTGTATTGTGCTGTAGGTTTTCTATGTTTCTATGTATCCAATATTGTTGCTGTATTATTAGCACATTCATGACATCGCCCAGCATATGCCAGCGGAACCACTGGAACCAGGATGCAGGCCATTTTGTAGTACTAGGTGGAATGCTGCACGACTTGTCTCACACAGTCCCTTGAGGTCTACTGCTAAATAACAATTATTTCTAAAGTAATAATTTTTGTAAAGCATGTCCATATTGGGTGTCAACTGTGATGGCAGTGAGATCACTGTCCTCAAAGTCTTAAATTCGAAAGTCAATTCTAAGGCCTATCTGATATAGGCATCTGTGGGTTCCCCTACTATAAGGAGGTTATATTGTATCAACATACTCTTCAAGGACTAGCTTGCTGCCCTGTCTGGTCTCTGCAGCGAGACAGAGCTGTCAATACTTTATCGTTATGTGGTGAGTTCCCCCTCTGCACCAAGAACGAGGTAAGTCTAGCTAAGGAATTAGTTTAAACAGGGTTTTTAAAAATATTTTAATGAGATGCATTTATATTTAGACAAGTTGCTCTTAACACATGTCTAAAAGACACAGAAGATCTCTGATTTATATAAAAACATCTGAATTCTAAAATATTTATAAACTACAAGGGATTTCCATCCCAAGAGGACGTGGACCATAGTGGGATCAGTCTGCTGCGTGCAAACATGCTAGGGCACTTGGAGATAAAGAAGGGTATATTACTGAGCTCTTGAAAAACAGTAAGGTAGACGCCCCCAGGGTCTAATTTGATATGCATTAAGGGAACGAGAAGTGTGATTTCTGAGGCTTTGATAAAAGACAAAGCAGGAAGTTTTTCGATGGGAGTCATTGATTAGAGTACTGCGCGCATGCAACAGAAGCGTTCCCGCATAGGGCAAGTAAAGAGCTTTTAAAAGCAGTCTCCATTAAAAAAAAAGAGATACCGTCTCGTGGACGTCCGTTATCGGTGTAGTCTGGAGCAGCGTAGTAAGGCTTTGGCTCAACAGGGCTTTGGTGAGAACAGGCGGAGGTAAACGTTCCTTATTTCTTATCTAAATCTTCAAAGAATAGAGAAATTTCTACAGAGCCAGCGTTCTGCTTTGAGTGTCAGATCTGGGATTTCTAGAGGACTCCCAGCCTCGCTGAAAAGATGAAATTTTAAAGCAGACTAGACAATAATAAAAAGCAGAACACCAAAATGTTTTTCCAGTTATTTCAAGAGTAAAAGGGAAGTGAGAGTTTTCATTGGACCATTGGAAAATTATGCTGGTAAGATCGTAATGGGAGGCAAAGAAATGGCAGATGAACTTAGTGGGTACTTTGCATTTGTCTTCTCATGGAAGACAATAGCATTGTACCAGAGGTCCGTGTGTGTCAGGGAGCAGGAGTTGTCCTACTGGACCGACTGATGCAAAGACAATCGTACCACAAATACACTAACACACGTAATTATTTTTCAAACCTTTGTTCTTTACTCATGGCATGCTATGGGGGAAGTTACAGACTGTTCTCCAAAAAGAGCCAGTCCAGACACTGCCCCAGAATTACACAATTCTCCACAATTTATAACATTGATCAGGTAGCAGGAAATCTTATGATTACAAGTTTAGATAACATTAGAATCATTTCAATCACATGCAAAGATACAATTACATGTAGAATAATCATTGGTTAGTTAGTTACAATTATTTTAAGCCAAAGCTAGCCCATCAGTTCCTCATTCAGACACCTTCCCCTTTTCTCTAGAACATTCTAGCCCTTACACTATTCTTCCCATATTTAGCTATACCTTGAGATGCTTCAGCAAGATCAGATAGTTCCTTTTTGAACCTTTGCCTATCTTTAGAGAACAATGACTAGTACGTCACCTGTTGCTAGGTAAAACTTCTTTTTGACTGTCCAAGACAGTAAGCTAAGGTGCCCATGAGGTGATTGATCATAAGTTAATCATTGTTCTTAGTCTATACCCCTATTTACCTATCCCTTCAGTCCATCAGAGTGAGTGCCATTGCTATTACAAAGAAAGAAGTGCTAGGCAAACTCCAAGGTCTTAAGGAGGATAAGTGACGTGGACCAGATGGACTACATCCCAAACTCCTGAAGGAGGTTGCTGAGGAGAGAACAGATGCATTGGCCATGATCTTTCGGGAATCACTTGATTCTGGCATGATCCGGGAGGACTGAAAGGTTGCAAATGTCACTCTACCTGTTAAGAATGGAGAAAGGCAGATGAAAGGCAATTATAGGCCAGTTAGCTTCATCTCAGTGGTTCAGAAAGTGTTGGAGTCAATTATTAAGGATGAGGTATTGGAGTACTTGGGGAATAATGATAAATAAGTCAAAGTCAGCCTGGTTCTACAAGGGAAATCTTGCTTGACAAATCTGTTAGAGTTATTCTATGGCATTAAAGAAAGATACCAGCATGGACAGTGGAATGGCTGACAGGCAGACGCAGTGACTTGGAATAAAAGGCATCTTTTCTATTTGGCTGCCAGTGACTAGTGGTTTTCCTCAGAGGTCAGTATTGGGGCTGCTACTTTTCACATGATCAGTGATTTGGATAATGGAATTGATGGCTTTGTGGCAAAGTTCACGGGTGATACGAAGCAGCACCAGAATATCACAGTAATTCACAAAGTGCCATTAGTGCAAGAATTAGAGTCCTTGTGTCTGCATGTGTGTGCTCACAGTTTCAGTCATTGTTCTGTGGGAGTGGTGTGATGGAGGCCACAGCTCTGAGATAGAAGCTGTTCCTCAGTCTATTTGTTCTGGCTTTTAGTTTCCTGAATCTTTTGCTGGACGGCAACGGGTCAAACAGGGAGTAACCGGGGTGTGTGGTATCTCTGGTTATGCTGATTGCTTTCTTCCTGAGTCTGCTGGAATAGATGGTGTCCAGTCCTGGGAGCTCCATCCTGAAAGTTTGGTAGTTACGCCAAAAGAGCAGAGGACAGGAAACTGGGTCACTGTCAGGTGAGGGAAGATGAAAGGGCAGGCAGAGCAGGGTTCCCCTGTGGCCATTCCCCTCAACAACAAGTATACCGCATTGAATACTGTTGCGGGGGATGACTTACCTGGGACAAGCTGCAGTAGTCGGATCTCTGGCACCGAGTCTGGCTCTGCAGTGCAGAAGGGAGGGTGGAAAAAGAGGAGAGCGTTAGTGATAGGGGACTCGATAGTTAGAGGTGCAGATAGGAGGTTCTGTGGTCGTGACAGAGAATCCAGGATGGTTTGTTGCCTCCCGGTTGCCAGGGTCAAGGATGTCTCTGATCGCTTGCATGACATTCTGAAGTGGGAGAGTGACCAGCCAGATGTCATGGTGCACATCGGTACCAATGACATAGCAAGGAAGAGTGAGGAGGTCCTGGAGAGTGAGTATAGAGAGCTTGGTAGGAAGTTGAAAAGCAGGACCTCGAGGGTGGTAATTTCAGGATTGCTACCTGTGCTACGTGCCAGTGAGGGTAAGAATAGGATGCTCTGGAGGATGAACAAGTGGCTGAGGAACTGCTGTAGGGGGCAGGGTTTCAGATTTCTGGGTCATTGGGACCTCTTCTGGGGCAGGTGGGACCTGTACAAGACACAAAGGTTACACTTGAACTACAGGGGGACCCATATCCTTTCAGGGAGGTTTGTTAGTGCTATTGGGGAGTCTTTAAACTAGATTTGCAGGGGGTGGGAACCAGAGTGCCAGAGCTGACAGTGTGGCTGGGGTGAAAATAAATGATGTTAAACGTTCAAGCAAATCTGTTAATAGAAAGGTTGTGAGTGGTGGCAAAAATCTTCTGAGGTGTATATATTTCAATGCTAGGAGTATTGTGGAGAAGGCGGATGAGTTAAGGGCATGGATTGACACGTGGAATTATGACATTATAGCAATTAGTGAAACTTGGCTACAGAAGGGGCAGGACTGGCAGCTTAATATTCCAGGGTTCCGATGTTTCAGATGTGATCGAGACAGAGGAATGAAAGGTGGGGGAGTAGCATTGTTTGTTAGGGAAAATATTACAGCAGTGCTCAGGCAGGACAGATTAGAGGGCTTGTCTACTGAGTCCTTATGGCTGGAGCTGAGAAACAGAAAAGGTATGGCCACATTAGTGGAATTGTATTACAGACCACCCAATAGTCAACGAGAATAGGAAGATCAAATCTGCAGAGAGATAGCAGGCAACTGCAGGAAACATAAAGTTGTGGTGGTAGGGGATTTTACTTTTCCATATATTGATTGGGACTCCCATACTGTTAGGGGTCTAGATGGTTTAGAGTTTGTAAAATGTGTTCAGGAAAGTTTTCTAAATCAATATATAGAGGGACCAACTAGAGGGGATGCAATATTGGATCTCCTGTTAGGAAACGAGTTAGGACAAGTGACGGAAGTCTGTGTAGGGGAGCACTTTGGTTCCAGTGATCATAACACCATTAGTTTCAACTTGATCATGGACAAGGATAGATCTGGTCCAAGGGTTGAGGTTCTGAACTGGAAGAAGGCCAAATTTGAAGAAATGAGAAAGGATCTAAAAAGTGTGGATTGGGACAGGTTGTTCTCTGGCAAAGATGTGATCGGTAGGTGGGAAGCCTTCAAAGGAGAAATTTTGAGAGTGCAGAGTTTGTATGTTCCTGTCAGGATTAAAGGCAAAGTGAATAGGAATAAGGAACCTTGGTTCTCAAGGGATATTGCAACTCTGATAAAGAAGAAGAGGGAGTTGTATGACATGTATAGGAAACAGGGAGTAAATATGGTGCTTGAGGAGTATAAGAAGTGCAAGAAAGTAATTAAGAAAGAAATCAGGAGGGCTAAAAGAAGACATGAGGTTCCCTTGGCAGTCAAAGTGAAGGATAATCCAAAGAGCTTTTACAGGTATATTAAGAGCAAAAGGATTGTAAGGGATAAAATTGGTCCTCTTTAAGATCAGAGTGGTCGGCTATGTGTGGAACCAAAGGAAATGGGGGAGATCTTAAATAGGTTTTTTTGCGCCTGTATTTACTAAGGAAACTGGCATGAAGTCAATGGAATTAAGGGAAACAAGTAGTGAGATCATGGAAACTGTACAGATTGAAAAGGAGGAGGTCCTTGCTGTCTTGAGGAAAATTAAAGTGGATAAATCCCCGGGACCTGACAGGGTGTTCCCTCGGACCTTGAAGGAGACTAGTGTTGAAATTGCAGGGGCCCTGGCAGAAATATTTAAAATGTTGCTGTCTACAGGTGAGGTGCCGGAGGATTGGAGAGTGGCTCATGTTGTTCCATTGTTTAAAAAAAGATTGAAAAGTAATCCGGGAAATTATAGGCCGGTAAGTTTAACGTCGGTAGTAGGTAAGTTATTGGAGAGAGTACTAAGAGACAGAATCTACAAGCATTTGGATAGACAGGGACTTATTAGGGAGAGTCAACATGGCTTTGTGCGTGGTAGGTCATGTTTGACCAAGCTATTGGAGTTTTTCGAGGAGGTTATCAGGAAAGTGGATGAAGGGAAGGCAGTGGATATTGTCTACATGGACTTCAGTAAGGCCTTTGACAAGGTCCCGCACGGGAGGTTAGTTAGGAAAATTCAGTCGCTAGGTATACATGGAGAGGCGGTAAATTGGATTAGACATTGGCTCAATGTAAGAAGCCAAAGAGTGGTAGTAGAGAATTGCTTCTCTGAGTGGAGGCCTGTGACTAGTGGTGTGCCACAGGGATCAGTGCTGGGTCCATTGTTATTTGTCATCTATATCAATGATCTGAATGATAATGTGGTAAATTGGATCAGCAAATTTGCAGATGATACAAAGATTGGAGGTGTAGTAGACAGTGAGGAAGGTTTTCAGAGCCTGCAGAGGGACTTGGACCAGCTGGAAAAATGGGCTGAAAAATGGCAGATGGGGTTTAATACAGACAAATGTGAGGTATTGCACGTTGGAAGGACAAGCATACAGGGTAGAACATACAGGGTTAATGGTAAGGCACTGAGGAGTGCAGTAGAACAGAGGGATCTGGGAATACAGATACAAAATTCCCTAAAAGTGGTGTCACAGGTAGATAGGGTCGTAAAGAGAGCTTTTGGTACATTGGCCTTTATTAATCAATGCATTGAGTATACGAGCTGGAATGTTATGATGAGGTTGTATAAGGCATTGGTGAGGCCGAATCTGGAGTATTGTGTTCAGTTTTGGTCACCAAATTACAGGAAGGATATAAATAAGGTTGAAAAAGTGCCGAGGAGGTTTACAAGGATGTTGCCGGGACTTGAGAAACTCAGTTACAGAGAAAGGTTGAATAGGTTAGGACTTTATTCCCTGGAGCGTAGAAGAATGAGGGGAGATTTGATAGAGGTATATAAAATTATGATGGGTATAGACAGAGTGAATGCAAGCAGGCTTTTCCCACTGAGGCAAGGGGAGAAAAAAACCAGAGGACATGGGTTAAGGATGAGGGGGGAAATGTTTAAAGGGAACATTAGTGGGAGCTTCTTCATACAGAGAGTTGTGGGAGTATGGAATGAGCTGCCAGATGAGGTGGTCAATGCGGGTTCTTTTTTAACATTTAAGAATAAATTGGACAGATACATGGATGGGAGGTGCATGGAGGGATATGGTCCGTGTGCAGGTCAGTGGGACTAGGCAGAAAATGGTTCGGCACAGCCAAGAAGGGCCAAAGGGCCTGTTTCTGTGCTGTAGTTTCTATGGTTTCTATGGTTTCTAAAGTTTGCTGGGCCGCCTTCACCACGCGATGCAAGTCTTATCACCCAGCAGCTGTGCAGCTGGCACGTTGGTCAGGATGGTTTCGAGTGTGCTTCTGTAGAAGTTAAGCAACAGCTTTTGTGAAAGTTTGGCCTGTTTCAGGTTTCTGAGGAAGAAGAGTTTTTGTTGTGCCTTTTTCACAAGTAGCGAGGTGTTGGTGGTCCATGTCAGCTGTTTTGACAACATAACTCCAAGGAACTTTAGGTTTTCCACACTTTCCACTACCTCTCCATGTATATAGATGAGGGTGTGTACGCTGTCCTTTGATCTCCTGAAGTCAATGATAATCTCTTTTGTTTTAGAAATGTTAAGGACCAGGTCGTTGTCCTTACACCACTCCGTCAGATGATCCACTTCAAGCCTGTAGCCTGTTTCATCCTTGTCTGAGATCAGGCCAACCACTGTGGTATCGTCCGCAAATTTAATGATGGAGTTGGAGGTGTAGATGGGGGTGCAGTCATGTGTGAAAAGTGTGTGGAGCATAGGGTTCAGTACACAGCCCTGCGGGGTGCCTATTTTTAAGATGAGGGTGGTGGAGGTGTGCTTACCAATTCTGACTTGCTGTGGTCGGTCTGTGAGAAAGTCCATGACCCATGAGCACAGGGAGGAGCCAAGGCCAAGAGTGTTCAGTTTGCTGAGCAGTTTATGGGGGAAGACTGTGGTAAATGCAGAACTGAAGTCCAGAAATAACATCCTCACATAAGTGTTCAGTTCCTCTAAGTGAGTTGGAGCAATATGGAGGGCTGTTGTGATTGCATTCTCTGTGGAGTGGTTTGCCCAGGAGGCAAGCTGGTGTTTGTCCAGATCAGGTGGGATTATAGCCTTAATGTGTGAGAGCACAATTCTCTCAAAGCACTTCGTGGCTATGGGTGTCAGCGCTACAGGGCGATAGTCATTCAGGCACTTGACAGCTGATTTTTTGGGCACTGAAATGATGGTGGACATTTTACAGCATGTTGAAACAGCAGCTTGTTGTAGTGACAGGTTAAATACACCTGTAAACACCTCAGCAAGCTGGTGGGCACATGCTTTCAGTACCCGGCCGGGCACTCTGTCTGGACCAGCTGCCTTATTCACATTAGCGCTAAGGAAGCAATGCGATTGCAGCAGGACTAAGAAAAATTGGAAGAATGGGCAAAAAGCGGCAGATTGAATACAGTGTTTTGAAATGTTTGATAATATATTTTGTAAATGGAACGATAATGCAAACTATTATCTAAATGAGGAGAAGATTCAAACAACAGAGGTGCAGAAGGACTGAGGAGTCCTTGTGCAAGACTCTCAGAAGGTTAATTTACAGTTTAAGTCTATGGTAAAGAAGGCAATTACAATGTTGCATTTATTTCAAGTGAAGTAGAACTGTATGAAAACAAGGAGATAATGCCGAGCCTTTATAAGACACTAGTCAGGTCGCACTTGGAGTATTGCCAACAGTTTTGGGCCCCATATCTCAGAAAGGATGTGTTGTCATTGGAGAGAGTCCAGTGGAGGTTAACGAGGATGATTCCGGGAATGAAGGGGTTAATATAAGAGGAGCGTTTGGCATCTTTGGGGCTGTACTTACGGGAATTTGGAAGAATGCGTAGGGACGTCATTGAAACCTAACAAATGTTGAAAGTACTAGGTAGAGTGGATGTGGAGAGGATGATTCCTATGGAGGAGGTGTCCATACCTAGAGGGCACAGACTCAAAATTAAGAGGTGACGTTTTAGAACAGAGGTAAGGAGGATTTTTTTTTTTAGCCAGAGCGAAGTGAATCTGTTGAATCTCTGATACAGACTGCAGTGGAGGCCAAGTCCTTTGGTATATTTGAGGCAGAAGTTGGTCCTTTCCTTATCAGTCAGGGTGTCAAAGAATATGGCGAGAAGGCAGGTGTATGGGGTCGAGTGGGATCCGCGATCAGCCATGATGGAATGGCAGAGCAGACTCGATGGGCTAAATGGCCTAATTCTGCTCCTATGCCTCATGGTCTCATGGTCTTTTGTCCTCTCCAGCCATAGACGGAGTTTCAATTGGCGATCTGCAATTCAACTGCAGAGTACCCCTGTGGTCATCCCCCTCAACAAGAAGTTTGCTACTTTGGATACTGTTGGAGGACATGTCGGAGGAAAGTCCCAGCAGTCTCTGGCATTGATGCTGTCTGTGTGACTCAGAGGGAAACGGGGAAATGAGGTGAGCTGCAGTGATTCAGGATTCATTAGTTAGGGGAACAGAAACGAGGTTATATAGACGAGAACGAGATTTCCAGATGGTATGTTGCCTCCCGGGTGCCAGGGTCCGGAATTTCTCGGATTAAGTCCTCAGCATACTAAAGTGAGAGTGTAAAGAGCCACAGATTGTGGTCTATGTAGGTAACAATGACGTAGGCAATAAGTGTGTCGAGGTTCTGCAAAGTGAGTTCAGGGAGCTAGGTGCAAAGTTAAGGTGCAGGATCTCCATAGTTGTGAACTCAGCATTTTTACCCATGCCACACGGAAACAGGAAGAAATATTTAGCTTATACAGTTTGACACGTGGCTACAGAGTTGATGTAGGATGGAGGGCAACAGATTTTAGGTCAGTAGGCTTTCTTCCAGGTAAGATGGGACCTATACAGAGGAGACAGTTTGTGCCTGAAATTGAAGGGGACTAATATCCGAATGGGAATCTTTGCTTCTGCTGCACACTGGGGAGGGGTGGGGGTTGGGAATAAACTAGAATTGCAGGGGGATGAGAACCATAGTGCCAGAACAGTTGGTGGAGAGGTTGAGGAGACAGATGTGGTTAGATCTCAGACAAAGTCAAGAATCAAATGGTTGAGCATGGTGCAACAAATGTCTTGAGCTGCATATATTTCAACGCAAGAAGTAGCGTAAAAAGGCAGATGAGCAAAGGGCATAGAATATCACATGGAATTATGATATTGCTGCCATTAGTGAGACTTGGTCGCAGCAGTGACAGGACTGTCAGCTCAATATTCTGGGTTTTGTTGTTTTCGATGAGGCTGAGCGGCTGGTGTTACAAGTTAAGGAAAATGGCATGGTAATACTCAGTCAGGGTGGACTGGAGAATTCGTCTGGTGAGGTGTTAAGGGTGGAACTGAACAATAAGTAAGGTATGAGCACATTAATAGGGCTATATTACAGACCACCCTACAGTCCGAGACATGTAGGGGAATACATTTGTATAGAGATTGTATACTGTTGCAAGAAATATAAGGTTGTTACAGTTGGTGATTTTAACTTTCCATAATTGACTGGGACTCCTATACTGTAAAAGGACTAGATAAGATAGAGATTGACAGGTGTGTTCAGGAAAGTTTTCTTAAACAGTACATAGAAGTCTGAACCAGAGAATGTGCGATGCTTGATCTGCTATTAGGGAAAGAGACCGAGCGGGTGACAAAAGTTTGTGTAGGTGAACACTTTGCATCTCGTAATCACAATGTCATTATTTTCAATTTGACCATACAAAAAGATAGTTCTGGTCCGCTGATTGAGATTCTAAATTGGAGAAAGGCCTATTTTGATGGTATCGGGAAGGATCTGGCAAGTATGGATTGGGACAGGCTATTTTCTGGCAAAGATGTATTGAAAAGTGGGAGGCATTCAAAATGAAAATTTGAGAGCACAAAGCTTGTCTGTGCCTGATAAAGATGTGTAAAAGATAAAGATAACAGGTCTAGGAAACCTTGGTTTGCAAGAGATATTGATCCCCTGGTTAAGAATAAAGAAGGAGATGCACTGCAGGTATAGTCAGAAGTGACAAATGAGGCACTTATGGAGTAGAAGAAATACATGATGACACTTAAGAAAAAATCAGGAGGGATTAAAGAAGGCATGTAGTTGCCTTAGCAGACAAGGTAAAGGAAAATTATAAGGTATTCTACAGATATGTTAAGAGCAAAAGGATTGCAAGGACAAAATTAATGGGGAAGATCAGAATGGTAATAATATGTGGAGCCAGAAGCGATGGGGGAGATCTTCAATGCATTTTCTGCATCTGTATTTACCCAGGAGACGGACACAGAGTCTATAGAAGTGAGGCAAAGTGGCAGCAACTTCATGGAGCCTTTACTGATTACAGAGGAGTTGTTTGCTGCCATGCGTGCAGAACGAAAAGCAAACGCAAGTGGCGCATGCAAACTCGCTTTCATCGTTTAAGAGAAATTTGGATAAGTTGAAGAATAGTAGGGGTGTGGCACAGGCGCAGGTCGATGGGTGTAAGCAGTTTAACTGGCTTGGCACGGACTATATGGGCCAAAGGGCCTGTTTCTGGGCTGTAGTTTTCTATAACTCAATGACTGTAAAGAAAAAGGAAGAAAATAGTTACTGTCCTGGAAACTGTATGCCCGTAAATCTCATGTTTTTGGTAGGGAAATTATTAGAGACATTTCTTCCAGTTGGGATTTATGAACATTTGCAAAACCATGGCCGAACTAACGGCATTTAGTATGACTTTGCGTAGTCAAAGTCTTATCTTACAAAACTTGATTAAATGTTTTTCCCCAGGAAGTAATGGGGTTGCTCATACAGCCAATCTGTAGAGTTTATTCGTATTGATTTCTATAGGCGTATAACAAAGTTCTTTATGGAAGATTGATCCAGATGTTAAAGATGCATGTAAACAAGAACAGAGAATAGGCCATTTGGATTGGGCAGTAGGTAGATACGTTCTAGACATGGGGATATGGGTGGATAAATAGCTGATGCGGTTTAATCCGGTAAAGTGTGAGGTGTCTCAGTTTGAGAGGTCAAATGTAAAAGCACAGGTCTCTGTTAGTTGCCAATCCGTGAAATTCTGATGTACAGAGAGATACTGGGCTCCAGATCCACAGTTCTCTCAAAGTGGCTGAAGTGGTCGCTAGGGTTCTGGTTTAAGATCGTTGCAAACAGTGGCCTGTGGCTTCCCTGTCACAGTCCAGCTGAATTGCCTGTACGAACCCGCATTTTTGCTGTGTGATTGGAGTCTAGTTGGGGCAGGACGATGCAGAGTGTCCGGGTTGGAGTTGCTGTAGCGGACTTGGCAGTAATTCAAGGCGGAGCTGAGGCGAGGCGAGAAAAGATCAGAGGTTTGTTCGATTTAAGAGCCAAGCCGAATTGGAAAGGTCACGTAATGGCCGCATCGAAGCGGCGTAGCCCAACCCCCAAGCCCGCGGAACGACTCGAGGTTTGGGAGGTTTGGACGATTTAAGCACCGTGCCAGATTGAAATGGTCGGGGTTTCTTTCTTTCTCTCTCTTTCTTTCTTCGCCCCCCCCCGATAAAATGTACAGTACTTTGAACTTTGAATGTGGAAGTCATACCTGCCTTTCTTAGTCAGCGAACTTGCTTCAATAGTCGGGAAGTTATGTCCTGGCTTTTTATAACTCTCATTTCGTCGCACCTAGACTATAATTTTAATTTGGTCACTCCATTTTAGAAAGGATACTGAGGCTTTGGAAATGGTAGAGAAGAGGTTTAGCACGATGCTAACTGAATTAGAACCCATGTGCTATGAGGGTGGATTGGACGGACTTCCGGCTTTTTTTCTCTCTTCTTGAGCAGCATAGACTGGGCGCTGTTCCTTAGTTGATAATAAGTTTATAAGATTGCAAGAAGTACAGATAGAGTAGACAGATAATGTCTTTCCCTAACCCCCAGGTCGAAATATCAATTTGAATTTAAGTTCAAAGGCAATGTATGAGTCGTTATTACGGGGAGTGGTGGTTGTCAGAAGCATGCTTCCTGGGTGGTAATGCAGGCAACTGTATGCCTGACATTACTTTAGTTAGGCATTTAATCATTGTTTTAATTAGTTTGCCAGAACTTATTAAGCCCATTGACTGTCTTGTACTGAATGTATATCGTCTAAGTTCATTGTTCTCGGTTCTACGTTCTACATATAATCTTATAGGCATATAATCTCGTGAGACCATGGATTTGCACCTTGGAAGGTTGAATGGAAGACCGACAGTTGCCCATGCTGCACGTCTGCCATCTCCACGCCACCGAAGGGCACTAGGGCCAATACAGCATGGCACTGGTTTCGTGGAAGAGCAACGTGTGGTTAAGTGCCTTGCTGAAGCACTGTCTCAGACGAGGTTCGAACTAGCAACCTTCAGGTCACTAGACCGACGCTTTAACCACTTGGCCTCGTGCCAACATATGCGTCTACATATTACCTATGTAGATACACAAAGCTGGTCAAGCCCTCCACGCCCTCCATCCCAGTTTTCATAGGGTGACTGATCAATGATGGCCTCGGCTCCTATTCTGTGCCAATTCTTCATAACTGTCAACTCCACAAACCTTCAATTATGCACCCAACTTCCCTAAATATATCTGATCCTCTGGCCTCAACACCCTTGTAGGATAATTTCAGAGAATCACTATCCTTTTAGAAAAGGAATGTCCAACCATCTCAATTTAAATCTCAGGATTTTATGTCCCCCTGTTAATGATTCACTCTGTAGCGTAAATAATTCAAAACCCCCTCTTCAGAAATGTGAACATTTGAATACGTTGCAGCTCATTCCTTTCATATCCAAGGAACAACAATCCAAAGATGTTTGATAGGACAACTCTAACATGAACAAAGAAGCTCCAGTGGTGCTTGCCAAATGCACTACAGGTGCTCTTTAACGCGAGTAAACTGAGATGATGCACTTTGGCTGCCCAAGCAGATTACTACCTCAATGCTCATAGTTTGATAAAAATGGATGTGAATACAACTCTGGGTGTCCAATGTATAATTACCTCTACACTAGTCTAGGGGATGACGAAAAACCATTATAATATTGTTCAACATGGAGATGCAAGTTAATGATTCACTAGCACTCATGAGCCTTATCTCAAAGATAAAAAAATGAAATATTCTTCTTGGGCACATGAAAGAATTTATGCAGATAAATAAAGAAAAAGGTCATATAACGCATCAAGCGCTCCTACTCACCACGACAAGCACATTGCTCGTGTTAGATTAGAAAATAGAATATTTACGTTGTATAGATTAGAGACCAGTCTTTTCTGCTGACTATCACATACAAATTACACAAAAATAATGGAACAATTAATTGAAATAAATGTCATAGTTTCTGCTCCTAGCTCCTGATGTACCAACACTCTGACAAATCGATGTTACACAACTCTCAGTAATCATGCCGCCTGGAAAGGACTGAAGTAAGAAGCACAATCTGCAACATTTAATAAGCTATAAGTAGGCTATCTGTTTCTCCTTATTACTACATTTAAAGCTCCTTATTAATGTTATTTTTAACAGCACTGTTATGGTCCAGTCTGGGAAGTCCGCATTCCAGTTCACAGTCCAGTCTGTGCACTCAGGACTCCGGGTCTTCAAGCTGTCCCTTGTTTTGGTTGAGTTAATCATAGGCACCTGATTCCTATCCTGGAGCTTGGAATATAAGTAGCCTTGGGGTTGAGTGTGAGCTGCTGTTTGTCTTGTCAAGATCCCCTGGGAGCAATCTGCCAGTAGAAGGCTAGAGCGTTCACTTGCCATCTTTAGTCCGCGTTGGAGAACCATCGCCTCATTGAGCCTTGCTGTCAATAGACGGAGCTGTCTTTGCTGTATGGATTCAGCCGTTTCCAGGACCAGCTGAGTGGCCGTCAGCCACTCCGAGCTAGGTAGGGATCCTGCTGTTTCCGTAGCCAGCCGAGGTTGCTGGCCGTAACTGCTACTTGGAGCAACCCGATGCAGAGATGGAACTGTCTGCCATTCTTTGGTGTTTGTCTCTTCTATTCCTTGCCTCCATGGGGTAAATCAGGTCGTTCTGCTGTTGCCCATGCGGGGGGAACTGTCTTGTCTTGTGCTCGCCTCCGTGGGGTAAGTCAGGCCGTTCTTCCATTGCCCTGTGGGGGGATTTGTCTTGTCCTGTGCTCTCCTCCATGGGGTAAGTCAGGCCATTCTGCCGTTGCCCTGCGGGGGTCCTGTCTTGTCTTGTCTTTGCCTCTGTTACCTAAGTCCGGCCGTTATGCCGTTACCCGACGGATGGTCCTGTCCCACCTTGGTGTGATAAAGTTGAGTCCTGGCTTGTTTGCGGACAAGTCCTGGCTCTATGCCTATGTACTGTCCAGTGTCGTGTTAGTATTGTGTTAAAGATGAGTCCCGGCTTTTTTAGATTATGAAGACACGCAGTCCTCTTTTATTGTCGTTTAGTAATGCATGCATTAAGAAATGATACAATATTTCCTCCAGTGTGATATCGAAAGATAAGTCCCGGCTCTATGCTGCTGTTCAGTTCCCAGTCTGTCTCTGAGCTCCAGCCTCCGAGTTATCAGCCTCCAGGCTCGAGCCTCAAGACCAGGACCCCAGCCTGCAGCCCCAAGCCTCTAGACCCCAGCCACATCCTGTCCTGTAGTCATATCATGTCCTTGCCTGTTTCTGGGGCCCGAACCCGAGGCAAGACCCAGGTTCTCTTCACCTCTGAACCTCCAATGAGAACTGGCTCATGAACCTCTGATTTCCTCCTCCTGGTCAATAATCAGCTCCTTGGTCTTGCTAACACTGAGAGAGAGGTTGTTGTTATGGCACCACTCAAGGTACAAGGGCCTTTTTTATTGGCAAAGTATGCAAGTACAATGCAACTCTGATATTTGTCTTCTCCAAAGAGCCATTCATTTTCTGAGGACTAGAGTACAAAAGCACAAGATCGCAAGAATGAAAGGAAAAAGATAGCCAGCATGGGAAACTGTGTCTTTGTCACAATGGCGGGGGCATTGGGAACAAGGGTGGACCCAAATACAAGACACATCTTGTGAGGTTACTTAGATTTAGTTTATTGTTCGATACCAGGAGAGCAAGGCAGGAGCAGGAGTAGCGAACTGGACAAGGACTCAGGACTACGACTAGGCTGGGACCAAGGGTCTGGGCTTGGACTCGTAACCGGCTCCCAGAACTAGAGGAGACATGAAGAGGCTAGGGTATGGACTCCGAGCCAGAGACTGGGCAACGACCCAGTACCTGGGTCTTGCCTCGGGCTCGGACTCCAGGACTAGGCATGGACATGACATGGGCTAGGGAGGGGAGGAACATGGAAAACAGAGCCTCGGTCTCGGGAGAGCAGGTACATGGAACCATGGACACATACACAGAACACAGAGTCAGGACCCCTCCTTGGGTACAGGACATAGGGCCGGGACTCATGACCCTCCGCGGGGCAATGTCAAGATGGCCTGACCTACCCCACGGAGGTGAGGACAAGACACGACAAGACATGAACCCCTGCAGGGCAATGGCAAGATCGCCTGACTTACCCCATGGAGGCGACGACAAGACAAGACAAGACCAACACGAATGAACACCAGACTGTACCTATCTAGCTCCGGCGATAGAACTAGACTGAAGTGCAGGCAGGGACTGCAGAAGAGGGCTAGAGCCTAGGGGGGCAAAGAAGGGATTCAGAGAAGGGGGTAGGACAGGAATCACAGACCGTCAGGGCCAGGACTTGACTCAGAACTGGGAAGCCACCAGGGCTTGACTTGGTGCTAGAATGCCGCCAGGGCCAGGACTTGACTTGGTGCTAGAATGCCGCCAGGGTCAGGGCTTGACTGAGTGCTAGAATGCCGCCAGGGCCAGGGCTTGACTTGGTGCTAGAATGCCGCCAGGGCCAGGGCTTGACTTGGTGCTAGAATGCCGCCAGGGCCAGGGCTTGACTTGGTGCTAGAATGCTGCCAGGGCCAGGGCTTGACTGGGTGCTAGAATGCCGCCAGGGCCACAGCTTGACTTGGTGCTAGAATGCCGCCAGGGCCAGGGCTTGACTGGGTGCTAGAATGCCGCCAGGGCCAGGGCTTGATTTGGTGCTAGAATGCCGCCAGGGCCAGGGCTTGACTGGGTGCTAGAATGCCGCCAGGGCCAGGGCTTGACTTGGTGCTAGAATGCCGCCAGGGCCAGGGCTTGACTTGGTGCTAGAATGCCGCCAGAGCCAGGGCTTGACTTGGTGCTAGAATGCCGCCAGGGCCAGGGCTTGACTGGGTGCTAGAATGCCGCCAGGGCCAGGGCTTGACTGGGTGCTAGAATGCCGCCAGGGCTTGACTGCGTGCTTAAAAAGCCGCCTGGGCCAGGACTTGACTTGGTACTTGAATGCCGCTAGGGACAGGACTTGACTTGGTACTTGAATGCTGCCAGGGACAGGACTTGACTTGGTGCTAGAATGCCGCCAGGGCCAGGACTTGACTTGGAGCCTCCGGGTATTGGCAAGCACTCGACTCGGCACGGGAACAGTAGACAGCAGTTCTTGATTCCCTCCGTCGGGTTAACTGACAGACCCACCTCGGTAAGGAGACTTTGCAAGCCCACTTCGGTGAGGTAACTGGACAGGATTGCTCCGGTGGGGAAAGGCGAATTACCCACACTCATTTCGGCAGAGACTAGGCTTGCTCCGGCCAGATGACATCGGCACACCGTACCTTAGATGACTTTGCAGATGCTCCCACGCCGAATGGTTCAAAGCGGGAGACTATAAACTACCTGTTCAGCCGAGCGTTAATTGCCTCTAATCACCAAAGCCAAGGGACACGGGAAAACAGGGAATGAACGGTCCGGATCGTAACATAAACAAGGTAAATTTAAAGGGACCCCGATCCGGACCATGACAGTCTCATGTATTCAAGTTTTTTTTAAATAGGTGAACAAGAGGATCAGTATCATCTATGTGGATTTCAGCAATGCCTCTGAGAAGGTCCTGCATGGTAGGATGGTCTGGAAGTTTATTTCACGTGGATTCCGGAGTGAGGCATTCAAATGCATGCGAATTGGGTTTCGTGGAAACAGACTTTGCAGTGTTGATAGTGGAGAATTGTTTCTCAGTGACCAATGCAGGGCCCACTGTTGTTTGTCACCTTTATTAACAAGTTCTTAGCACCGAGCAGTAACTTAGTAGCTGATACCAAAATTGGTGATGTAGTGCACAGTGAAGTTCTGCGTCTAGTATGATGTTAGGATGTCAAAGAAATGGGAAAGTGACCCAAGGAGCAAAGGCAGATGGAATTTAATTTGGACGGTGTGAGGTGCTGCATTTTTCCATGTTAAACCAGGGAAGAACTAACACAGTAAATGGTCAGGCCCTAGGGAACGTCCCAGAACAGAGAGACTTAGGGACATGGGATCATAGTTCCCTGAAAGCAGTGAGAAAGGGAAATAGGATGGTGAAGAATGTGTATGCCCCACTTATCTCCAAGGCACTTCATGTCTGTGAGCTTCAACGGCGATTTGCCCACTATATGAATAATTGACACTGAGGCTTGAGCCTATTCTGGCTGCTTTGGGATTGGGGTTTATGGACTCAATTTGGTTCGGAATGTTGTTGCTTGTTTTTTCTTCTTTGCATGATTTGTGTTTTTCTCTTTCTCTGCACATTGGGTGTTGGTCTTTCTTTTTTTAATTAAGTTATTTTGGGTTTCCTGCTTTTTGTCTAGCTGTAAGTGGGCGAATCTCAAGGTTGTATAATTTATACAAAAATTTAGTAGTAAATGTACTTTGAACTTTGAAATAACCTGGATAGTCACAGTCTATTTCTGAAAGTCGGGGAGGTCTGTTGATATTTCGACCGAGACCCTTCACTATCCCTAAGTTGTTCATTATTCTGCTTAGATGCTGACTGACCTGCTAAGCTCCTTCAGCACTTCGTGAGTTGCTTTATATTTCCAGCATCTGCAGAATCTCGTGTTTTATATCTGCATTTGTAAGTCGGTTGGACTTTGACACTTAACACACGCAATGCCGGTTGATAATGAGTATATTATTATTCTAGCTTGTTCTAATAAAGCAACTACTGAGTCTTCCACATAAAGTAACTACATAATTTTATTGAGGCATGTGGAGTGGATCTGGTGCTGGCAGTCAATTATAATGGCACCTTAAATACCCAGGCGCCACCGCGCTTCAAAATTCATCGTCGTTGACTGGACGATTAAATGCGCAGGCGTAAGGATCCCAGACAGTTCCGGATATTCGCGCATGCGCGCAGTGGAAGAGGACTCTGGAGAATGGACAGCACGTAGGAGCGAGACTCCGAGTGAGAATTTCATCAGCAGCGGTGCCCGCCCCTCGATTCAGCGACGATCGTAGTGAACATGGACACACCGTGGCCCCGCACCCCGAGACAGTAGCAGTTTCTTTCCATCTCTCTGAGACCCACGATCCGTACCCTGGCCCGGGGGAGTTTTCTGCTAATTAACGAAGGTGCTGGCGCCATTCCTGCGGCGCATGCGCATCGCCGGGACTGTGACATGGGTCTCCCGTTCGTGGGAGGGGGAGGGAGGGCGGAGGGTGTTCGTGTTACGGAGGGTATAATTTATAAATTCAAAAATTAGGATCTCGGATCCAAAATATATCTCAAATGGAGAAAAAAAACTATCTTCCATTCAGTTAAAATGTTAATTAGTGCTGCTTGGAAAAAAAGAACAAAATCCATCAGCTTCAGTTCTTTGTTCTATCTCTTAATGTTCTGAACCTTTCTATCCGTGAGAAGATGTTTTGTTCCTTTCTCTCTGGGTATATAATGATCAACACCCTTGTCCAGGGTAACAAGTGACCTGTAGGATTTCACATCACAAAAGTGCCAGACTCCCATGAGAAATATTGCTCTCCCCGTCATGTTCATTGGCATTGTCGTCAATGAGTTCACCACCGTCAATAACCTGGGCTGGGGGTGGGGGCGTGATCAGAGTAATGAGAAAATCTCTAGCAGCAGCTGTATTTTATTATGTGCTCTTTGTTGCCCTGTGGGACATGACCAGAACTTGAAATAGTACCAATGGAAACAGACAATCTGAGCCAAGTCACAGACTGAAGCAGGCAGAAATGGTCAATCCTGATACAGAGAGGAAGACAGGCAGAGAATATGGTAGTTAGTCCAGATGTCTGATCCGTTCCCAGTTAGAGGATGATTTGATAATAATCACTATACCAGTACGATATCGGAGGCCAGCATAGGGACTAAAATTATCTAAAATGTTGTCCTTTGCCCATTAATGTAGTTTGTAAATTTTTTACAGGTTAGAAATGACAAATAATTTGTGTGCAGAATCTCAAATACAACTACACGTCAGTTCTGTTGTCTCTGTGCTGATATTTCTGTTGCAACACTGATATATTTGTTGTTGATCCTAGGAGATGAAGAAGTATCTCATACAGTTGGAAACGTGCTTTGTGTCTGAAATGAAGGTTTCTGTTGAACCAGGGTGCTGAGAACACGGCAGCATTTGTTCAGTTCTTCCACTACGTCGATTCTGTGCGAGTTCCATTGCATTTGACATCTGATCTGCTGGCATATCAGTGAGTTCACAGTATGTAGCGGCCATTCACCTGCTCTGAGTGTCAATTCACGCTGAGAAGAGACACTTCACCTGCTCAGATTGTGAGAAGAAATTCACCTCAGTGATCTGATCTTTGCACAGCAGTTAATTTGCACTTGGAAGATGCTGTTCACCTGCTCAGACTGTGGGAAGGGATTTACTCAGTCATCTCAATTGAAGATACATCAGCGTGTTCACACCGGTGAGAGACCATTCATCTGCTCAGACTGTGGGAAGGGATTCACTCTGTCTTCTAACCTATTGGCACACCAGTTAATTCACACTGGGGAGAGGCCATTCACCTGTTCAGATTGTGGGAAGGGATTCACTCAGTCATCCCACCTACAGACACACCAGCGAATTCACACTGGGGATAGGCCATTCATCTGCTCAGACTGTGGGAAGGGATTCAGTCGGTCATCTGACCTATTGGCACACCAGTTAATTCACACAGGAGAGAGGCCATTCACCTGCTCGGATTGTGGGAAGGGATTCACTCAGTCATCCCACCTAAAGGCACACCTGCGAGTTCACACTGGAGAGAGGCCTTTCACCTGCTCAAACTGTGGGAAGGGCTTCACTCACTCATCCCACCTACAGACACACCAGTCAGTTCACACTGGGAAAAGACCATTCACCTGCTCAGACTGTGGGAAGGGATTCACTCGGTCTGCTCAACTGAAGATACATCAGCGAGTTCACACTGGGGAGAGACCGTTCACCTGTTCTGCATGTGGAAAGGGATTTACTCAGTCATCTCAACTGAAGATTCATCAGCGAGTTCACACAGGGGAGAGGCCATTCATCTGCTCAGAATGTGGGAAGGGATTCACTCTGTCATCTCAACTAAAGGTACATCAGCGAGTTCACACTGGGGAGAGGCCATTCACCTGCTCAGAATGTGGGAAGGGGTTTACTCTGTCATTTCAACTGAAGGTTCATCAGCGAGTTCACACTGGGGAGAGGCCGTTCACCTGCTCTGACTGTGGGAGAGGTTTCACTCACTCATCTCAACTGAAGATACATCAGCGAGTTCACACTGGGGAGAGGCCGTTCACCTGTTCAGACTGTGGGAAGGGGTTTACTCGGTCATCTCAACTGAAAGAACATCAGCGAGTTCACACTGGGGAGAGGCCATTCACCTGCTCAGACTGTGGGAAGGGATTCACTCAGTCATCCCAACTGAATGTGCACCAGCGAGTTCACACTGGGGAGAGGCCATTTACTTGCTCAGACTGTGGGAAGGGATTCACTCAGTCATCCCACCTACGAACACACCAATCACTTCACACTGGGGAGAGACCGTTCAGTTGCTCAGACTGTGAGAAGCGATTCACTCGGTCCTCTGACCTACTGGCACACCAGTCAGTTCATTCTGGGGAGATGCCATACACCTGTTCAGACTGTGGGAAGGGTTTCACTCAGTCATCCAGCCTACAGAGACACCTGTCATTTCACACTGGGGAAAATCCCTTCACCTGTTCAGACTGTGGGAAAGGATTCACTCAGTTATCTCAGCTAAAGGATCATCAGCGAATTCACACTGGGGAGAGACCATTCACCTGCTCAGACTGTGGGAAGGGATTTCCTCGATCATCTCAACTGAAGGTACATCAGCGAATTCACACTGGGGAGAGGCCGTTCACCTGCTCAGAATGTGGGAAGGGGTTCACTCAATCATCCCATCTGCAGACACACCAGCGATTTCACACCGGCTTGAGGCTGTTCAGCTGCTCAGACTGTGGGAAGGAATTCACACTCTCATCTCAACTGAAGGTACATCAGCGAGTTCACACTGGGGAGAGACCATTCACCTGCTCAGACTGTGGTAAAGGATTTACTCACTCATCCCACTTAAAGACACACCAACGGGTACACACAGGGGAGAGGCCGTTCATCTGTTCCACGTGTGGGAAGGGATTCACTCAGTCATCCCACCTAAAGACACACCAGCGAGTTCACACTGGTGAGGGGCCATTCACCTACTGAGACAGTGGAAAGGGATTCACTCAATCATCTGAACTGAAGGTACATTCATGAATTCACACTGAGAGGCTGCACCCCTGTCCTATGTGAGCAAAGAGGCTGACATGGTCATCCCACCAGATGACAAACCACTAAGTTCACATGGGGAGGCGGTTTAAAAGAACTCTATATTGAATTTTTAACCACCACATTTGCTAAATCCAGTTGCAATTTCAAGAGTGACTAATGGTGTCAGATCCTGTAGTTACTGCTGCTGTTCATCACACCTGGAACTGAACCCTGGTCATTGGGCACGGGAGTGTCATGATCTCGGATCATTAGTAGAGTATTCATGGGGGCTCTGAGTTTTTGCTGCTCGGGGTTCTTTTATTGTATTATCTGCATTTTATTAATTATAGTTATCCCTGTTGTTGCTCTTCACCTTTTTTATGTCTTATTGTTAGGTCTTCTGTCAGTTTACATTTAAGTTGCAATTGTCCTTGAGTACTTCCAATTAATTCTCCAAGACTTTGCAGGTGTCCAATTAAGTAGTCTTTGACTCCTCTCTTGTTAAAATATAGTAGCATGTTAGCTTGTCATTAGTCTGTAGCTTTATGAGCTGGGTACAGATTTTCTTCTTGCGTGGAGTGTATGTAAAGGGGTAGTGCTAACCCCTCGTTGGCTCAGTCAACCTGATCCTTTCCTAATGAAGTTCTGGCTGAGTTATCCATGAACTGGTCTGTAAATAAAATTCTGAGCTTTGCTGAACCTTTCAGAGTCTCTGTAATGATCTTCAGTTTGGGTCTGAAGTTGCAGCGTCAAGAAGGCTTGTTCTGATGACATAGGCCTTTAATTGGACCTAAATATTGTGGAAGGGATCCATCATAAATAACTCGGTTATATTTTACATCTTGTCTCTCAAGTCCTTACTGACTGCAGCCAGCTCAGTGTACAGTATAGAGGCCAATCTGCCCTTCTGGTTCCTGCCAGTGTTCCTGTTCCGTCTCCTCCTATCACCTGGTAGCAACGTTCTTTTTCTCCATCGCCCATGTGGTGATGGGTTCTGAATGGTCACCACTCTGGGTGAAGAAGTGTCGACACCGATCAACTGGTCTCGGACAATCTGCACTCATTCTTTCTCAAACTTTATTACTTGTGAAAAAAGGCAACTGTCCAGCTACTGTCACTGGACTGCTCTGAAACTCCTGCTCAGAATTGTCAACTTTATATGGACATAGAGCAACTGAAATCACCTGCAGCTTCTGATCCTTTACTTGGATTCACAGAGCTCTTATCATGATAATAGTCTGACAGATCGAGGTAGCCAACAGAACTGTATGCATTTTACACACAATAAATGATAGAGGGACTCAAAGTCAGGCAATATCAATGGAGGGAATAAACCGTTGACCTTTGGGTTGAGACATTTCATCACCACTCAACGGATTCTGGCATGTTTCCAGTGTTGTTGAAAACTGCAAATGTCATTCCACTCTTCAAGAAGGAAGAGAGGCAGTAGAAAGGAAATTATATGGAAATTGGTACTTGGAGGCACATGACAAAACAGGCCATGGACAGCATGGTTTCTGGAAGGGAAAATCTTGCCTGACAAATCTAATTCTTACAACATGCTGGAGGAACTCAGCAGGTCAGGCAGCATCAGTGGAAACGTCGACTCATCGTTTCCACGGATGCTGCCGGACCTGCTGAGTTCCTCCAGCGTGTTGTGAGTGTTGCTTTGATTCCAGCATCTGCAGATTATTTTGTGTTTACGAAATCTAATTCTTTGAAGAAATAACAAGCAGGATAGGCAAAGGAGAATCAGAGGATGTTGTCTACTTGGATTTTAAGAAGGCCTTTGACAAGGTGCCGCACATGCGTCTGCTTAACAAGTTAAGAGCCCATGGTATTAAAGGAAAGATACTAGCATGGATAGAGCATTGACTTATTGCCAGGGAGCAAAGAGTGGGAATAAAGGGAGCCTTTTCTGGCTGGCTGCCGGTGACTAGAGGTGTTCCACAAGGATTGGTGTTGGGACCACTTTGTTTTACTTTTTTTTGTCAATCATTTTGGATAACAACTTTGTGGTCAAGTTTGCAGACAATGTGAAAGCAGGTGGAAGGGCAAGTAGTGTTGAAGCAGGGAGGCTTCAGAAGGACTTAACAGATTTAGGAGAATGGGCAAAGAAGTGGCAGATGGAATATGATGTGGGATAGTTTATGGTAATTCACTTCGATAGAAGAAATAAAAGGATAAAATATTTTCTAACTGGAGAGAAAATTTAAAAATCTGAGCTGCAAAAGGACTTCGGAGTCCTCATGCAGGATTCCCTAAAGGTAAACTTGTAGTGGCAAGAAAGGCAAATGTGATGTTGGCGTTCATTTTGAGAGGACTAGAATGTACAGGCGAGGATGTAATGCTTTATAAGGCACTGGTGAGGCCTCACTATGAGTAGGTTTAGACCCCTGATGTAAGAAAGGACGCACTGACATTGGAGAAAGTTAAAAGGAGGTTCATGAAAATGGTTCCAGGATTAAAAGGCTTATCATATGAGGAGTGTTTGATGGCTCTGCACCTGTACTCTACAGAATTCAGTAGAGTGAGGGGGAACCTCATTGAAACCTATTGAATATTGAAAGGCCTTGATAGAGTGGATGCGGAGAGGATGTTTCCTATGCTGGTGGAGTCTAAGACTGGAGGACACAGAGGGACATCCATTTAGAATGGAGATGAGGAGGATTTTTTTTAGCCAGAGAGTGGTGAATCTGTGAAATTCAGTGCCACAGGTGGCTGTGGAGGCCAAGTCAATGGGTAGAGGTTGATAGACTCTTCATTGGGGATAGAAGGAGAAGGCAAGAGATTGGGGCTGAGAGGGAAATGGGAGAGCCATGATGAAATGTGGAGCTGATCTGATGGAACCAAATGGCCTATCTCTGCTCCTATATCATGATCTTATGGCCTTACCAAATATTGGACCCACCTACGTGGAACGCTGTTGCAGGAAAGCAGCATCCTTCATCTGGGACCCCACCACCAAGGACATGCTCTCTCTTCACTACTGCAATCAAGAAGAAGGTACAGGAACTTCAGTACTCACACCACCAGGTTCAGAATCAGTTATTGCCACTCAACCTTCAGGCTCTTGAGCCAAAGGAGATAATTTCATAAGAACTAGGAGCAGGAATAGGCCATCTGGCTTGGCGAGCCTGCTCCGCCATTCAATAAGATCATGGCTGATTTGGTCATGAACTCATGTCCACCTACCTGCCTTTCCCCATAACACATAATTCCACTCCTATGCAAAAATCTGTCTCACCTTGTCTTAAATATATTTACTAAGGTAGCCTCCACTGCTTCATTGGGCAGAGAATTCCACAGATTCACCACTCTCTGGGAAAAGCAGTATCTTCTCTTGGTCTTAAATCTACTCCCCCAAATATTGAAGCTATGTTCTCCAGTTCTATTCTCACCTACCAGTGGAAACAACTTTCCTGCCTCTTATCTATCCCTTTCATTATTTTATATGTTTCTATGAGATTTCCTCTCATTCTTCTGAATTCCAGCAAGTACAGTCCCAGGCAATCCAATCTCTCCTCATAGTCTAACTGTCTCATCTCTGGAATCAAACTGGTGAACTTCCTCTGCACTGCCTCCAAAGCCAGTATATCCTTCCTCAAGCAAGGAGCCAGAAATGCAAGTAGGAACTCCATGTGCAGCCTCACCAGTACCTTGTACAGTTGCAGCATAGCCTCCCTGCTCTTAAATTCAATCCCTCTAGTAATGAAGGCCACCATCCCATTTGCCTTCTTGATAGCCTGCTGCACCTGCAGAACAACATTTTGTGATCGATGCACACGCACTCCCAAGTCCTTCTGCACAGCAGCATGCTGCAATATTTTACCATTTAAACAATAGATCATCCAAAGTGGATGACCTCACATTTACCAACATTCTACTCCATGTGCCAGACCCTTGCCCACTCACTTAACCTATCTATATCTCTCTGCAGACTTCCTGTATCTTCTGCACAATTTGCTTTTCCACTCAATTTAGTGTCATCAGCAAACTTAGATACACTACACTTGGCCCCCTCTTGTTGATCATTAATGTATATCATGAACAGTTGCGGCCCCAGCACTGACCCCTGTGGCACACCGCTCAGCACTGATTGACAACCAGAGTAACACCCATGTATCTCAACTCTCTGCTTTCTATTGGTTAACCAATCCTCTATCCATGCTAATGCATCACCCCCAACTCTACGCATTCTTATCTTTTATGTGGCACCTCATCGAATGCCTCCTGGAAATCCAAGTAACTAACATCTATCTGTTCCCTTCTATCCACTGCACTCTATATCCTCAAGGAACACCAGTAAGTTTGTCAACAGGACCTGCCTTTGCTGAATCCATGCTGCATCTGCCTGATGGATCCATTCCTTTCCAAATGCCTTGCTATTTCTTCCCCCATCTGCGAATGTTAAACTAACTGGCCTATGGTAACCTGCCTTTTGCCTACATCCTTTTTTGAACAGTGGTGTGACACTTGCCATCTTCCAATCCAGCAGGACCTGCTCAGAGTCCAGAGAATTTTGGTAAATCATCACCAACACATCTACTAAAACTTCTGCCATTTCTTTCAGTACCCTGGGATGTATTCCATCAGGGCCAGGGGGCTTATCTATCTTCAGGCTGTTACATACCCTGTGGGTATCTTGTGACTGTCTTATGAGCATGATGCAATGGTCTTGTGGAGGTCACATGATGTAATTTTCCTGCCAGTGTGAGGTCACATGATGACCTGTTCTCAACAGGTATATAAATGGAAACCCTGTTGTGACACAGTTAGTTTTCAGCTGAGTTGTTGTTTGCTTCATTAGTTACTCCATTATGCTGTGTATTCATGTAACGGAGTTTTACCTTCTATTGTAAGCTAAAATAATTGTGCCGGCAGTTTCACCAATCGCTGCCAGCTTTGTTGGTGTATCTTTGATTTACCTTTAGAGTAGTATTGGAGAGTGAAGACCTTATTAAAGGACGGGAACCTGAAGGATCAGAATGAAGTTGGAGTTGTTTGGCGGTTTAATGAAGGATCAACCTTATTAAGTCTTTGTTCAGAAAAGTGACCTGTATCTGAGATAAGAGCAGAGAAGTTCGTGCAGTGTTCACTCACCAGAAAAAGGTCAGTTCCTTTAAGCCGTTTTATTTCCTTCATCGTGAATCCTTTGGAGAATCAGCAGTAACGTCACGTCTTTGAAGAAATCCGTTTCCAGAGAAGTCTCTCCTTATTGACTCTGTAAATCACTTGGACTTTTGAATTTACCATTTTAAGACTGGGTTCGAATTTACCATTTTATGAACTGTTTTCGCATTTACCCTTTTAAGAACTGTTCCAGAGTTGCCATATAGCAGTTAACTTCCGGTTAAGCTAGTCGTTTGAATATTTTTTCGCTATTGTTGAGCAGAGTTTAATAAATGTTTGTTTGTTTTTATAAAACCTGCCTCAATTGATAATTCATTGTTGCCGATCACGTGACAAGGCCAAGTTTGGTCACCACTAACTCTTTCGTGATAGCTATTGTATCAAGGTCCTCACCTCCCATCGCATCCATAACATCTCTCTTCTGCATATTAGATGTGTCCTCCACTGTGAAGACCGACACAAAATAGTCATTCAAAGCCTCTGCCATTTCCTCATTATCCAATATCAATTCCCCCTTCTCATCCTCGAAGGGATGTACATTCACTTTGGCCACCCTTTTGCACCTATATAATTATAAAAACTTTTACTATCCATTTTTGTATTTACTGTGAGTTAACTTTCATAATCTATCTCCCCGTCCTTTATTGCTCACTTTGTGGTTCTTTGTTGCTTTTTAAAGTTTTCCCAATCTTCCTGTTTCCCATTACTCCTGGCAGCTTTGTATGCACGATCTTTTAATTTGAAACCTTCTTTTATTTCCTTAGTTATTCACTGCTTGCTTTCCCCACCTTTACTGTCCTTGTTTTCAACTGGAATATTATTGTTGTGTACAGTGAAAAGTCTCTTTGAAAGTCATTCCTCAAATGTCCCGTCATTTAGCCTGTGTTCCGAGTCTACACTATTTAAGTCCTCCCTCATCCCATTGTAGTCTCCATTGTTTATGCGTAATACGCTAATATTGAATTGAACTATTGCACCCTCCATTTGTATGAGAAACTCAATCATACTGTGATCACTCTTTCCAAAAGGATCCCTAACTACAAGATCACTGACATTACCTGTCTCATTGCACAGGACCAGATCTAAGACAACACCTTCCCTTGTAGTTTCAGTAACATTCTGTTCAAGAATGCCATCATGGATATATTCTATGAAGTCCTCAAGACTGCCTCGATCAACTTGATTCGCCCAATCTATGTGCAAGTTAAAGTTCTGCTTCTTAATTTTGCCCTTATCTGCTGAAACTCCCACAGCAGAAAGTCTTTCCTCATTCGTGAGGTATAACTGCTGTCTCGCTTCCTCTATAGCTGCATCAATATGGCAGGACCAGGTTATATCCTCAGAAATTTTGAAACCCAGTAACTTGAAATTGCTCTCTCTCTCTCTCTCTCTCTCCACTTCTGATCTCTCTATGAGGATTGATTCACGTTCCCTCACCCTACTCTTTCTGCTGTCCACAATCAGTTCTTTGGTCTACTGACACTGAGTGCAAGGTTGTTGCTGCCAAACCACTCAACTAACTGGTATATCTCGCTCCTGTACGCCCTTCCATCTCCATCTGAGACTCTGCCAACAATGGTTATATCATCAGCAAATTTATAGATGCCATTTGAGCCATGCGTAGCCACATAGTCATGATAATAATAATAAGAAGAATAAAATACTTTATTGATCCCAACTATGGATATAGAGGGAGTAGAGCAGTGTGCTAAGCACACATCCCTGAGGTGTGCCATTATTGATGGTCAGCAAAGAGGAGATATTACTACCCTGTTTCCCATATTCCCTGTTTCTATGCTGCATAAAATACTGACTATGAATGTAATGGGAAGCTGGAACACAACACTTCAGGAAAGGCTCACCTGAATTATTCAGAACCACGGGGGATGGTTTTGTAATCTACAAGGGTGTTAATGGTCAAGTACTGAACCACATCCCACAAAATAACAGCAAAATACTCCATCACAATGAACCAATAACAGTTCTTTTACAAGGGAAATCTGTGAAGCATGGTGGGTAATATTAAGAGAGATGACTGACAGCTTGGACATAATGGGAGGGTCCAAGTGTCATCCCAGAGGACAAGGGGTTCAGTGAGACAAGCTCAGAGCTGAAAATCCACGTAAGAAGAGCCACTGGAATAGTGGAGTGGAGTCAGAGCTGTACAGTATTGAAAAGCCCCTTCGGTCCATCACATCTACGCCCACACATGCTGATGCTGGTTCCATTTGATACCAGAGAATGTATACAATATACAACCTCAAATTCTCACTCACCGCAGATATCCTCAAAACTGAAAAAGAGCAGAGTGACAGAAACAAAAATGTAAGAACCCCAAAGCTCCCCTGCCCTCCTCCCACAAGCAGCATCAAACCCCGGCCCCCACTTATCCAGCATAAAGCATCAGCATTCCATCACCTACCACGACAGAAACAGCAAAGCCCCCAAAGAGAGACCATGGTCTGCAGTACATCAAAGGCTAACTGTTCACTCCAACATTTCAATATCCCACGGGCCCTCTCTCCCACAATATCCCACAGGTGACAGATAACACTCCTTCCACAGCGGAAGGAGAGACAAGCAGTCACCGTTTCAATGTTACCGTCTGCCTGAAGCGTTGCTTTTATTTCGAGTTCCCTGACTCGAGAATTGGCACCAAAATCTCACCATTTTGAGAGAGAGTAATCGACCACCAAATTCAGAGGCCTCCGACAGCCGCCCTCCCTCTCTTCAATGTTCCACCTCCTGCAATGGTTCAGTTTGCAACACCGGGTGAGAATTCATGTCCAGAGGAACGCGCAAGGACACACCCCAAAGGGGCCTGACTCCAGGCTGAATCTGGACATATCAAAAATGTGGCCGATTGGCGAACACTAAGAACGGGAACACACTGCCATGCAGAAACCCAGTATGAATGCATTGTAGATCAAAAACCCTGACAGGATCCCAGTCACCCTGAAAAGGAAAATAGAGACATCAGGAGGAAGAATTTAACTGTTTCACTGATGGGCTGGGAGAAGTCACCCTTTATACCAAGTTTAGCTTTCCTTCATTAATTCCATATCCCTCTGGGTATTGCGAATTGAAGTACCTGTGCAGGTCCTAAAGTGTTGTTACGCAGTTCCCCTCAGCACAGGTAAACACTATCATGAAGAAGCCAGTACCTGATTGCCTACATCAAGTGAAGCACTGAGTACAAGAGTTGGGTGTCATGTTAGAGTTGTAGAGTTGGGCCAGTCTTGGGGAACTGTGCACAGTTCTGGGCATGACTAAACTTGAGAGGGTGCAGAAAAGATTCAGTTGGATATTGCGCACACTGGAAGGCTTGTTATCAGGAGAGACTGGATATTCTGACATTGAGGAGGCTGAGTGATGACATAGAACATAGAATAGTACAGCACAGTACAGGTCCTTCGGCCCACAATGTTGTGCCGACCCTCAAACCCTGCCTGCCATATAAGCCCCCACCTTAAATTCCTCCATATACCTGTCTAGTAGTCTCTTAAACTTCACTAGTGTATCTGCCTCCACCACTGACTCAGGCAGTGCATTCCACGCACCAACCACTCTCTGAGTAAAAAACCTTCCTCTAATATCCCCCTTGAACTTCCCAGCCCTTACCTTAAAGTCATGTTCTCTTGTATTGAGCAGTGGTGCCCTGGGGAAGAGGTGCTGGCTATCCACTCCATCTATTCCTCTTATTATCTTGTACACCTCTATCATGTCTCCTCTCATCCTCCTTCTCTCCAAAGAGTAAAGCCCTAGCTCCCTTAATCTCTGATCATAATGCATACTTTCTAAACCAGACAGCATCCTGGTAAATCTCCTCTGTACCCTTTCCAATGCTTCCACATCCTTCCTATAGTGGGGTGACCAGAACTGGACACAGTACTCCAAGTGTGGCCTAACCAGAGTTTTACAGAGCTGCAACATTACATCGCGGCTTTTAAACTTTATCCCTCGACTTATGAAAGCTAACACCCCATAAGCTTTCTTAACTACCCTATCCACCTGTGAGGCAACTTTCAGGGATCTGTTAACATGTACCCCGAGATCCCTCTGCTTCTCCACACTACCAAGTATCCTGCCATTTACTTTGTACTCTGCCTTGGAGTTTGTCCTTCCAAAGTGTACCACCTCGTACTTCTCCAGGTTGAACTCCATCTGCCACTTCTCAGCCCACTTCTGCATCCTATCAATGTCTCTCTGCAATCTTTGGCAATCCTCTACACTTTCTACAACACCACCAATCTTTGTGTCGTCTGCTAACTTGCCAAACCACCCTTCTACCCCAACATCCAGGTCGTTAATAAAATTCATGAAAAGTAGAGGTCCCAGAACAGATCCTTGTGGGACACCACTAGTCACAATCCTCCAATCTGAATGTACTCCCTCCACCACCACCCTCTGCCTTCTTCAGGCAAGTCAATTCTGAATCCACCTGGCCAAACTTCCCTGGATCCCATGCATTCTAACTTTCTGAATAAGCATACCATGTGGAACCTTGTCAAATGCCTTACTGAAATCCACATAGATCACATCCACTGCACTACCCTCATCTGTATGCCTGGTCACCACCTCAAAGAACTCTATCAAGCTTGTTAGACACGATCTGCCCTTCACAAAGCCGTGCTGACTGCCCCTGATCAGACCATGATTCTCTAAATGCCTATAGATCCTATCTCTAAGAATCTTTTCCAACAGCTTTCCCACCACTGACGCAAGGCTCACTGGTCTATAATTACCCGGACTACCCCTACTACCTACTTTGAACAAGGGGACAACATTCGCCTCCCTCCAATCCTCCGGTACCATTACCGTGGACAACGAGGATATAAAGATCCGAGCCAGAGGCTCAGCAATCTCTTCTCTCACCCCGTGGAGCAGCCTGGGGAATATTCCGTCATGCCCTGGGGACTTATCTGTCCTAATGTATTTTAACAACTCCAACACCTCCTCTCCCTTAATATCAACATGCTCCAGAACACCAACCTCACTCATATTGTCCTCACCATCATCCAGTTCCCTCTCATTGGTGAATACCGAAGAGAAGTATTCATTGAGGACCTCGCTCTCTTCCACAGCCTCCAGGCACATCTTCCCACCTTTATCTCTAATCGGTCCTACCTTCACTCCTGTCATCCTTTTTTTCTTCACATAATTGAAGAATGCCTTGGGGTTTTCCTTTACCCTACTTGCCAAGGCCTTCTCATGCCCCCTTCTTGCTCTTCTCAGCTCCTTCTTAAGCTCCTTTCTTGCTTCCCTATATTCCTCAATAGACCCATCTGATCCTTGCTTCCTAAACCTCATGGATGCTGCCTTCTTCCACCTGAGTAGATTTTCCACCTCACGTCACCCATGGTTCCTTCACCCTACCATTCTTTATCTTCCTCACCGGGACAAATTTATCCCTAACATTCCGCAAGAGATCTCTAAACATCGGCCACATGTCCATAGTACATTTCCCTGCAAAAACATCATCCCAATTCACGCCCGCAAGTTCTAGCCTTATAGCCTCATAATTTGCCTTTCTCCAATTAAAAATTTTCCTATCCTATCTGATTCTATCCTTTTCCATGATAATGCTAAAGGCTAGAGAGCGGTGGTCACTGTCCCCCAGATGCTCACCCACTGAGAAATCTATGACCTGACCCAGTTCATTACCTAGTACTAGATCTAGTATGGCATTCCCCCGGTCGGCCTGTCCACATACTGTGACAGGAATCCGTCCTGGATGCACTTAACAAATTCTGCCCCATCTAAACCCTTGGAACTAATCAGGTGCCAATCAATATTAGGGAAGTTAAAGTCACCCATGATAACAACCCGGTTATTTTTGCACCTTTCCAAAATCTGCCTCCCAATCTGCTCCTCTGTATCTCTGCTGCTACCAGGGGGCCTATAGAATACTCCCAACAGAGTAACTGCTCCCTTCCTATTCCTGACTTCCACCCATAATGACTCAAAAGAGGATACTGCTACATTACCCACCCTTTCTGTAGCTGTAATAGTATCCCCAACCAGTAATGCCACCCTTTCTCCCCTTTTTCCGCCCTCTCTATCCCTCTTAAAGCACTGAAATCCAGGAATATTGAGAATCCATTCCAGCCCTGGTGCCAGCCAGGTCTCTGTAATGGCCACTACATCATAGAAACATAGAAACATAGAAAATAGGTGCAGGAGTAGGCCATTCGGCCCTTCGAGCCTGCACCACCATTTATTTTGATCATGGCTGATCATCCAACTCAGAACCCCGCCCCAGCCTTCCCTCCATACCCCCTGACCCCCGTAGCCACAAGGGCCATATCTAACTCCCTCTTAAATATAGCCAATGAACTGGCCTCAACAGTTTCCTGTGGCAGAGAATTCCACAGATTCACCACTCTCTGTGTGAAGAAGTTTTTCCTAATCTCGGTCCTTAAAGGCTTCCCCTCTATCCTCAAACTGTGACCCCCTGTTCTGGACTTCCCCAACATCGGGAACAGTCTTCCTGCATCTAGCCTGTCCAATCCCTTTAGGATCTTATACGTTTCAATAAGATCCCCCCTCAATCTTCTAAATTCCAACGAGTACAAGCCCAGTTCATCCAGTCTTTCTTCATATGAAAGTCCTGCCATCCCAGGAATCAATCTGGTGAACCTTCTTTGTACTCCCTCTATGGCAAAGATGTCTTTCCTCAGATTAGGGGACCAAAACTGCACACAATACTCCAGGTGTGGTCTCACCAAGGCCTTGTACAACTGCAGTAGTTCCTCCCTGTCCTGTACTCGAATCCTCTCGCTATAAATGCCAGCATACCATTCGCCTTTTTCACCGCCTGCTGTACCTGCATGCCCACTTTCAATGACTGGTGTATAATGACACCCAGGTCTCGTTGCACCTTCCCTTTTCCTAATCGGCCACCATTCAGATAATAATCTGTTTTCCTATTTTTGCCACCAAAGTGGATAACCTCACATTTATCCACATTAAATTGCATCTGCCATGAATTTGCCCACTCACCCAACCTATCCAAGTCACCCTGCATCCTCTTAGCATCCTCCTCACAGCTAACACTGCCGCCCAGCTTCGTGTCATCCGCAAACTTGGAGATGCTGCATTTAATTCCCTCGTCTAAGTCATTAATATATATTGTAAACAACTGGGGTCCCAGCACTGAGCCTTGTGGTACCCCACTAGTCACCGCCTGCCATTCTGAAAAGGTCCCATTTATTCCCACTCTTTGCTTCCTGTCTGCTAACCAATTCTCCACCCACACCAATACCTTACCCCCAATACCGTGTGCTTTAAGTTTGCACACTAATCTCCTGTGTGGGACCTTGTCAAAAGCCTTTTGAAAATCCAAATATACCACATCCACTGGTTCTCCCCTATCCACTCTACTAGTTACATCCTCAAAAAATTCTATGAGATTCGTCAGACATGATTTTCCTTTCACAAATCCATGCTGACTTTGTCCGATCATTTCACCACTTTCCAAAAGTGCTGTTATCACATACTTGATAACTGACTCCAGCAGTTTCCCCACCAACGACGTTAGGCTAACCGGTCTATAATTCCCCGGTTTCTCTCTCCCTCCTTTTTTAAAAAGTGGGGTTACATTAGCCACCCTCCAATCCTCAGGAACTAGTCCAGAATCTAACGAGTTTTGAAAAATTATCACTAATGCATCCACTATTTCTTGGGCTACTTCCTTAAGCACTCTAGGATGCAGACCATCTGGCCCTGGGGATTTATCTGCCTTCAATCCCTTCAATTTACCTAACACCACTTCCCTACTAACGTGTATTTCGCTCAGTTCCTCCATCTCACTGGACCCTCTGTCCCTTACTATTTCTGGAAGATTATTTATGTCCTCCTTAGTGAAGACAGAACCAAAGTAATTATTCAATTGGCCTGCCATGTCCTTGCTCCCCATAATCAATTCACCTGTTTCTGTCTGCAGGGGACCTACATTTGTCTTTACCAGTCTTTTCCTTTTTACATATCTATAAAAGTTTTTACAGTCCGTTTTTATGTTCCCTGCCAGTTTTCTCTCATAATCTTTTTTCCCCTTCCTAATTAAAGCCCTTTGTCCTCCTCTGCTGAACACTGAATTTCTCCCAGTCCTCAGGTGAGCCACTTTCTCTGGCTAATTTGTATGCTTCTTCTTTGGAATTGATACTATCCCTAATTTCTCTTGTCAGCCACGGGTGCACTACCTTCCTTGATTTATTCTTTTGCCAAACTGGGAAGAACAATTGTTGTAGTTCATCCACGCAACCTTTAAATGCTTGCCATTGCATATCCACCGTCAATCCCTTAAGTGTCATTTGCCAGTCTATCTTAGCTTATTCACGTCTCATACCTTCAAAGTTACCCCTCTTTAAGTTCAGAACCTTTGTTTCTGAATTAACTATGTCACTCTCCATGTTAATGAAGAATTCCACCATATTATGGTCACTCTTACCCAAGGGGCCTCTCACGACAAGATCGCTAATTAACCCTTCCTCATTGCTCAAAACCCAGTCCAGAATAGCCTGCTCTCTAGTTGGTTCCTCGACATGTTGGTTCAAAAAACCATCCCGCATACATTCCAAGAAATCCTCTTCCTCAGTACCTTTACCAATTTGGTTCACCCAGTCTACATGTAGATTGAAGTCACCCATTATAACTGCTGTTCCTTTATTGCACACATTTCTAATTTCCTGTTTAATACCATCTACGACCTCACTACTACTGTTAGGCGGCCTGTACACAACTCCCACCAGCATCTTCTGCCCCTTAGTGTTACGCAGCTCTACCGATATCGATTCCACATCTTCCCGGCTTATGTCCTTCCTCTATTGCGTTAATCTCTTCTTTAACCGGCAACGCCACCCCACCTCCCCTTCCTTCATGTCTATCCCTCCTGAATATTGAATATCCCTGAACGTTGAGCTCCCATCCCTGGTCACCCTGGAGCCATGTCTCTGTGATCCGAACTATATCATAATCATTAATAACAATCTGCACTTTCAATTCATCCACCTTATTACGAATGCTCCTTGCATTGACACATAAAGCCTTCAGGCGCTCTTTTACAACTCTCTTAGCCCTTATACAATTATGTTGAAAAGTGGCCCTTTTTAATGCTTGCCCTGGATTTGTCGGCCTGCCACTTTTACTTTTCTCTTTTGTACTATTTGCTTCTACCCTCACTTTACACCCCTCTGTCTCTCTGCACTGGTTCCCATCCCTCTGTTGTGAACTAACCTCCTCACGCCTAGCCTCTTTAATTTGATTCCCACCCCCCAACCATTCTAGTTTAAAGTCACCTCAGTAGCCCCCGCTAATCTCCCTGCCAGGATATTGGCCCCCCTAGGATTCAAGTGTAACCCGTCCTTTTTGTACAGGTCACGCCTGCGCCAAAAGAGGTCCCAATGATCCAAAAACTTGAATCCCTGCCCCCTGCTCCAATCCCTCAGCCACGCATTTATCCTCCACCTCATCGCATTCCTACTCTCACTGTCGCGTAGCACAGGCAGTAATCCCGAGATTACTACCTTTGCAGTCCTTTTTCTCAACTCCCTTCCTAGCTCCCTATATTCTCCTTTCAGGACCTCATCCCTTTTCCTACCTATGTCATTGGTACCTATATGTACCACGACCTCTGGCTCCTCACCCTCCCACTTCAGGATATCTTGGACACGATCAGAAATATCCCGGACCCTGGCACCAGGGAGGCAAACTACCATCCGGGTCTCTGGACTGCGTCCACAGAATCGCCTATCTGAACCCCTTACTATCATAATTCCATGTGTGTATCCAAGCTCTCAGTTTATCACCTTTGTTCCTGATGCTTCTTGCATTGAGGTACACACATTTCAGCCCTTCTACCTTACTGTCTTTACACCGTTTATTCTGCTTCTCTTTCCTCAAAGCCTCTCTGTATGTTAGATCTGGCTTTACTCCATGCACTTCTTTCACTGCTCTATCGCTCTGGGTCCCATCCCCCTCGCAAATTAGTTTAAACCCCCCCGAACCATGCTAGCAAACCTACCTGCAAGGATATTGCTCCCCCTCGAGTTCAGGTGCAACCCATCCAATCTGTACAGGTCCCACCTTCCCCAGAAGAGATCTCAATGATCTAAAAATCTAAAACCCTGCTCCCTGCACCAACTCCTCAGCCACGCATTCAACTGCCATTTCCTCCAATTCTTACCATCACTGTCACGTAGCACTGGCAGGAATCCTGAGAACGCCACCCTTGAGGTCCTGTTCTTCAGCCTTCTGCCTAGTTCCTGAAACTCACACTTCAGGACCTCATACCTCTTCCTGCCTATGTCATTGGTCCCAACATGTATCACGACTTCTGGTTGCTTTCCCTCTCGCACCAGGATGTCGTCCACCCGGTCAGAGACATCCCAGACCCTGGCACCCGGGAGGCAACAAACCATGCGGGTGTCCTTCTCACGTCCACAAAATCTCCTGTCTGCTCCCATGACTATAGAGTCTCCAATGACGACAGCTCATTCCACCCTTCTGCACCACAGGGTCAGACTCAGTGGAGGTAGGTAAAATTACATGAGGCATACATAAGTTAGAGAGACAAAGACTGTTTCCCTTGGGGACGAGTGTCTAAAACTAGAGGGAGTGGTTTTAAGGTGACAGGGAGGAGATTTGAGAGGAATCAGAAAGGTAAATGTTTCAAACAGAACGGTAAATATTTCAAACAGAAAATAGCTGGTATCTGGAATGAGCTGCCAGAGGAAGTGGTGGAGGCAGGAACCCACAAAGTCTGTGTTCATCAACACTCCACAGGAACCTAACATTTACTGTGTACATCCTTCCTTGGTTTCACTTCCCAGATTCGATTTGTACGGCACTGAAACAGTCCCTTCATACAACTCATCCACACCGACCGAGTTGCCTATATCAGCTAATCCTCTGACCAGATTAGGCCCGTTCCTCTCAACCTTTCCTATCTATGTATGTAACTGTCCAAATATCTTTCAAATATTGTAAGTGCATCCAACTCTATGCCTTCAGATAACATCTCATTCCACAGACCTACCACCTTCTGTGTGCAAAAGTTGCCTTCCAGGTTACCTCCAAACTGATCCCCTCTCACCCCAAATCTATACCCTCTGGTTTAAGATGGCCTACCCCAGGGAAAAGACTGCAGCAACTTATTTATCAACAATGCCCCTTAGGATTGTATATACCTCGATAAACTCAACACTCAGCTTGCTACAGTCTGCAGAAAACAGCCCCAGATTTTTCCAGTCTCTCCTTGTAACTTAGTCCCAGTCATATACTTGTGAATCTTTTCTGCACCCTCTCAAGCTGAATCACATCCTTTCTGTTCCCAGGCAACAAGCCAATTGTTGTCTCTTCAACATATTGTGCAGTTGTAACAATCTATCCTAACTCTTGTGCTCAGTTCCCTGACTGATAAAGGGTTCATGCAATAAGACTTCTTCACCACCCAGTCTATACAGTCACCAGTTTCAGTGAAACCTGTATTCCCGAGCTCTTTTTGTTCTACAACACCCCCAGGGTCCTGTTGCTTACTGTCTAAGTTCCATGCTGGTTTAACTTGACAAAGTGCAACATTTTGAACTTCTCAGAGTTAAATTCCAACTAGCTTATCCACATCCTGTTGTAACCTCACTAACAGTTTTGCAACCATCAGTGAACTATTTGTCAACATTCATTGATATACCTGAAAAACAACAGGGGACCTGGCATGGATCCCTGTAGCCCACTACTGGACACAGGTCTCTGATGTGAAAACGGAGCAGATTTGTAGGTGCAGAAGGAAATGAGCAGATCTGTGAGAGTTTGCCAGGACGGGGGAGATTACAGAGAGAGTGAGGGCCAAGAAGGATGCGAGCTTGATGATGAGAAAAGAAAACCTGAGGCAAGGAGCCGAGTCAGTAAGATGCTGACAGACACTCATTGCGCCTGGGGCGGGAGGCGGGAAGAGAAAAGGCCAATGCCCACAGTGGAGTTGAAACTGCAGCAGATGCAGACTGACCCCACGTCAGCTCACTCCTATTCCGTCCTTCACCGAACTGAACCATTGCTGAGGAAACAATGTCAGTGAAAGGAAGGGCCTCTGTAACACCAGTGAGCCATGGGTCAGCAAATCACAGGGTATCACATGATGGTAAGGCAGTATCCCAGGAGGAGAGAAAGAGGAAGCTATCGATCAGAGTAGCCACTGGGAATCTTGTGAACTTTGTAAATAGATCACTAAACCTTTCATGAAATTAACAGTGACATCAAAAAACATTTGTCAAAGTCTCAGGAAATTTATTATCAAACTACAAAAATGTCACCATTTACTACATTGAAATTAATTTTCTTCCAGGCATTTACAGGAAGGTAAAAACGAAAGATAGTATTTATGAAAACTATAAATAGCAAAGAGCCGGCTTGTGGCACAGCGAGATCAGCGCCAGACTCCAGAGCGAAGGTTCCCGGGTTCGAACCCAGTCAGGCTGCTCCCAGGCACGCTTTCCATCCGTGCCGGGTTGAGTGTCGAGCTCGCAACTCGGCCTCGTTAAAAAAAAACTGTGCTGTAAGAAGGACATGGGGGACCACTCACAGAATCTTTCCTCCAAGGCAACCACATGAAAAAGTGGTCACCGAGGCTCTGGCAGAGTATGGCACACACAAAAAAATAGCAAAGATTGACAAACAAACAATGTGCAAGAGAAAACAAATCAGAATCAGGTTTAATATCACTGGTGTATGTCGTGAAATTTGTTAACTTATTAGCAGCAGTACAATGAAATACATGATAAATATAGAAAGCAAATCAATTACGGAAATGTACGTATATTAAATAGTTAAATTAAAACTGATTCAAAAACAGAAATAATTTTTAAAAGTGAAATAATGTTCATGGGTTCAATGTCCATTTAGGGATCAGATTGCAGAGGGGAAGGAGCTGTTCCTGAATCACTGAGTGTGTGCCTTCAGGCTTCTGTACCTCTTTCCTGATGGTAACAATGAGAAGAGGGCATGTCCTGAGAGATGGGGGTCCTTAATAATGGATGCCACTTTTCTGAGACACCGCTCCTTGAAGATGTCTTGGGTGTTACAGAGGCTAGTACCCATGATGGAGCTGGCTAATTTTACAACTTTCTGGAGCTTCTTCTGATCCTGTGCACTAGTGCCCCACCCTCACAGCAGAAAGTGGTATATGCTCTCCAAGGTACATCATGCAATGAAAGTTTAATAATACTGCAAACATGAGTTGTCAAGCACTTGAAACTGAGTCAATAGGTTGTGGCATCAGTTCAGTAAAGTATTTACTGTATATTGTTTCAACAGCATGACTGGTGTAGGGTAATAACTTTTCTTGAAGCTGAGGGTGTGGGACCTGAGGCTCCTGTACCTCCTTACCAATGGCAGTAGTGATAAGAGCATGGCATGATGGATACTGCTTTCTGTGGCATTGTTCCTTGAAAATGTGCTCAATGATGGGGAGAGCTTGCCTGGGAGAAACTGGGCAGAATCCACCAGTCATTTTAGACTTTTCTGTTCCTGGGCAATGGTGTTTTCATCTCAAGCCTTCATGCAACCAATCAGGATACACTCCAATATGCATCTATATAAGTATGTCAAAGTTTTAGATAACATACCAATTATACACATACTTCTAAATCGAGCCACAGTCATGCCTTCTTTGTAATGACACAGGTGCTAGTCCCAGAACAGATCCTCTGAAATGATAACAGCAAGGAATTAAAGTTACGCTTTCAACCTCTGATCCTGTGATGAAGACTGGCTCATGGATTTCCTGTTTCCTCCTGCTGTAATCGATAAATCAGCTTTTTGGTTTTGCTGATGTTGAGTGAGAGGTTGATGTTATAGCACCATTTAATCAGATTTTGAATATCCCTCCTGTCCTGATGAAGGGACTCGATCCGAAACATCAACTGTTTGCTCTTTTTCATAGATGCTGCCTGGTCTGCTGAGTTCCTGCTGTGTGCGTTACTTAGTATTTATCATACTTATAACACTCATGAATTTATGTACCTCGATTTTAAAACCCAGTGGAAAGCTTTATAAGGCACCGGTCAGATTGCATTTGGAGTATCGTAAGCAATTTTGGGCCCCTCATCTCAGAAAACAAGTCCAGAGGAGGTTCATGAGAATGATTCTGGGAATGAAAGGGTTAACATATCAGGAGCATTTAATGACTCTGGGCCTGTATTGCTGGAGTTTAGAAGAATGGGGAGGGGAGTGTGGGATCTCATTGAAACCCATCAAATGTTGAGAAGCCTACATAGAGTGCATGTGGACAGGATGTTTCCTATAGTTGGGGAGTCCAGGACCAGAGAGCACTGCTCAGAATAGAAGGACTTTAGGGTCTTGAATGAATATGAGGGAGCAGGTAAATGGGAAAGTGTAGTATATGCCCTTCTTGGAGAGTTAAGTGCCAGGCTGGAGATTAGTAGGGAGGAATGAATGAACAAGGAAGTCACAGAGAGAGTGATTCCTACAGTAAATGGAGTGTGGGGTGGAGGGAAAGATATTTTTAGTGGCAGGACCCCTTTGAAGATGGCAGAAGGTACAGAGAATGATGTGATGGATATGGACGCTCATGCAGTGTTAAGTAAGGACAAGGGGAAGTCTACCCCTATTATGGCAGCAGGAAGATAGTGTGAGAGCAAATGTCCAGGAGGTGGAGGAGATGCAGGTGAGAAAAGTATCAATGAGAGAGAAAAAGAAATCAAACTCTTTGAAGGAGGAGGTCACCTCTGATGTTCCGCAAAGGAAAGCCTTATTCTGGGAACAGATGCAGCAGAGATGAAAGAACTGCGAAAAGAGAATCACAAACAAGAGAAAATCTGCACATTCTGGAAAAGGGAATGACGTTTTTACAGGTGACAGGGTGCAAAGAAATACAGTCAAGATATCTGTGAGAGTCAGAAGGTTTATAAAAGGATATTAGTCAATATCTGTCTCCTGAATGGAAACAGAGAGATCATAAAAGGGAAGCAGCACCAATGCAGTCATCAATAAAGTACAGAAAGATCTGGGGGGCTTTACCATTGAAGACTTGAAACATGAACTGATCAACGCAGACAACAAAAAAGCAGGTATATCTGGTGCCCATGACTTTTTCTTCATCAGTCCTGTATCTTTTCCACATATCACCCTCCAACTTCTCAGTCCCACCTTCCCCCTTACCTTGCTTCACCTATCACCTGTCAGCTGGTACTAATTCCACCACCCCCTTCCACCTTCTGATTTTGGCTTCTTCTCCATTCCTTTCCAGTCCTGGTGAAAGGTCTTGGTCCAAAATAATTGTTTATTCCTCTTCATAGATGCTGCCTGACCTGCTAAGTTTCTCCCTCATTTTGTATGCGTTGCTCTGGATTTCTAGCATCTTCAGGATCTCTAACCCTCAATCCCTCTCGAGAAGAGAGCATGACCTGGGTGGTGATGGTCCTTAATAATAGATGATGCTTTCCTGCAACAATGCTCTGTGTAGATGTGGTCAATGGTGGGGAGGACTTTACCCGTGATGGACTAGGCCCTTATCCATACTTTTTGTAGGATTTTCAGTTCAAGGGCACCGGTGTTTCCATACCAGGCTGTGATTCAGCCAGACAGTATACTCTCCACCACACATCTATAAAAGTTTGTCAAAGTTTTAGATGTCATGCGGAATTGTCACAAACTTTAAGTGGAGGCACTGCTGTGCTTTCTTTGTAATTGTACTTAGGCACAGAACCGATCTTCTGAAATAATAACACCAAGGAACCAGAGGAGGAGGGAGAAGATGGCGGTGTAATGCAGCACGCACGGCCGCTCTGAATGATATCGTATGTGTTAACTAGGGCCCATACACAATCCTGATTTGATGGAGACAGCCGTGAGAAGCATGGAGGAACACCTGGAGACACTTCTGAAATGCCCGCTTCGCTGCCGCTGCTACTGTGCGATGGAGAATCTCTGGAGGGGAAGACCCCAAATCCTCGGCTTTGCCTATTGCCTGTTGCCAGGGTCGGGGTCAAAGCGCTCGGCAGAGGTGGTGCTCGGTGCTTGGTGTTGGAGGGTTGGTCGGAGGCTCAGAATTTTCGGAGCGACTCTAGAGTCGGCTGTGGTCGGGTCCTTCCAGGATGCTGCATCAGCAAGTTTGCGGCGCTGGAAGCTCATGGCAGGAAGAGTTTTTTTTCTTCCTTCTACCGTCTGCGTGAGATGATGGGACTTTCGAGAGACTTTGAGACTTTTTTTTAACCATGCCCATGGTCTGTTCTTCATCAAATTATGGTATTGCTTTGTTATAATTATGTGTTTTTTGTCAGATTTTCAGTCAGTTTGTCTTGTGTTTCTGTGATATCATTCTGGAGAAACATTGTATCATTTTCTTAATGCATGCATTACTAAATGACAATAAAAGAGGACTGCGTGTCCTCATAATCTAATCTAATCTAACCAAGGAATTTAAAGATTTTGACCCTCTCCACCTCTGAATCCCCAATGAGGAGTGGCTCATGGACTTCCGGTTTCCTCCTCCTGAAGTCAATAACCAGCTCCTTGGTTTTGCTGACATTGACCGAGAGGTTGCTGTTGTGGCAGCACTCAGCCAGGTTTTCATTCTCTGTGCTATATACTGATTCATTAACACCTTTGATTCGGCCAATATCAGCAAGCGTAAATATGGCATTGGAGCCGCAATAGGATACAGAGCGGTTGCAAGAGTGGCCTTGAAACTGTGCTTAGCCACAGCGTCAGAAGTATAAAGTGTGAAAACATCTCCTCTGTCCATAGCAGGTCTTTACATATCCTTCCCACATGACCATGACTCTGTGCTCAAATGAAGGCCCATGTTGCTGACACAAATCATTCCAGCATTCTCAATCCTACTAAGACAGAACAAAGCATCTGTTATCAGTTTTACAAAGATTTAAAATCATTCTCTTTTGGTCAATGTCTTTCTGTTTAAACACACCAGATGGCTTTTCCTTTGCACTGATACCCAGTTTGTGTCACCATCCCCATTTGCCACAATCTCTGCCATGCAAACCAGTGTATGTGTAATGAGAGCCTGCAGTTTCCCTTCCCCCTCTGGGGCCCCTTCTATAGTGCCCACCTCGTCCTCTGGTTCTGAAACACCATTGATCATTCTGATCATCAGTGATTCTTGGGGTAAGGGTTTGTTGTTCAGTTTTACAAGGGTTGGGGTCAGTCACTCCTGTGAGGTGTGGGTTGGTGCTAATAGATGAATCTGTTGCTTCAAGACTCCATTCATCACTTCAGTTAGCCCTAATGCCTGGGAGTAGTAGGTTCCACGATACACCCAGTAACTACCTTCACTGGCAGCCCAGTCTTTCACAGCATGTCTGAGAAATGAGACCCATTATCTGATTGTATTTCTTTGCAGATCCCCGTACAACTGATTAACTTCTGCAATTCCTTCACATTATGATCCTATGTACAGGAAATGGCCACTGAAAGACCTGAATATGTGCCAATCATTAATAAATATTCAAATGTTTGCTGCTGTGACAGGTGAGAGTGAATGACCTGCTGTATCTCGTGTTGGGAATGGGGACAGGATAAGAAAGGGTCAAGAGAGGTGTTCAGAGAGTTAGGGCAGGTTTAGCCCATCACTTTTAGTGGCTAGGTGTGCTGGGTTCCCTCCCTCACTCCCTCCCTGCTGAGTACAAGTCCTAGCATCACCACAACCCCACCCCGCTTTCTTCCGTCCCCCATGAGCTCACAGTGGGGATCCAATATTGTGACGCCTCCCTCCCTGTGAAGTCACAGAGCTGCCCCACCCTGACAACGGCATTCAGCTGCGTACAGGACAGACATACGGACGTTTCCAGGGTAAATCACAGAGACTCTCTCGCTCTGCCCCATAACCCCTACCAATTCCAAAGTCTAGCAAACTTCGATGATTGCTCCAGCCAATAGAATGGAGAACATCTCAGGTTAGAACAACCCCTGGCTGGCTACCAGTTGTTGCAAAGGGAGGGTGAGGGAGTCGGCCATAGGAGGGGCAGGGGCATCACGGAGTACATGAGGAGAATGTTAGAGGTTGTGAGGACGGCTCCATGGGGAGGAGAGAGAATGGGCTTGCAGCAATCTTTCCTGCAGAGCGTGAAGTGTGCTGCATTGGAAGAGTACGTGTGGGGAGTCATGGGGTCATTATTCGACTTACCTTGCAGTGAGGTAAAGGGTCAGAGGCAAATATCAACGATGACAATGACCGTGTGTCCTCTATCCATCACACCAGTTGCCAGGACTGGGCTTCAAAAGCACATTCTCGTCCCACTCTGGGACTGGATGTTGGGCATATGATTCAAGGGAATGATCCTGTGCATGAAAGGGTTAACCTAGGAAGAGCGCTTGCTGGTTCTGGGCTTGTTCATGTGGGAGTGTAGTAGAATTGTCAGGGGGAGTGTCATTGAATCCTATCAAAATTGAAAGGTCTAGAATAGAGACGGCTGGTGGTGCAGTGATATCAGCGCCGGACTCCGGAGTGAAGGTTCCCGAGTTCGAATCCAGTCGGGCTGCTCCCGGGCACGCTTTCCATCCGTGCCGGGTTGAGTGTTGAGCTCGCAACTCGGCCTCATAAAAAAAAACTGCGCTGTGAGAAGGACGTGGGCACCACTCACAGAACTTTTCCTCCAAGACAACCACTTGAAAAGTGGTCGCCGAGGCTCTAACAGAGTATGGCAGACACACAAAAAAAGAGTAGATGTGGATAGGATGTTCCCTATAGTGGGGGAGTCTAGGACCATAGGACACAACCTCAGAATACAAAGATGTTCCTTTAAAACAGACATGAGGAGAAATTTCTTTAGAACATTAGACATAGGAGCAAATTAGCCCATCAAATCTGCTTCGCCATTTCAAAATGGCTGATTTATTTTCCCTCAACCCCATTCTCCTGCCTTTTTTCAATTACCTTTTACACCCTTACTAATCACAAACCTAGCAACCTCTGCTTTAAATCTACCCAATCAATAGGCCTCCATAGCCATGTGTCACAATGAATCCCACAGATTCTCCAAACCTGATCTGAGGAAATGTCTTTTTATCTCTGTTCCAAAGGGACACCCTTCTATTCTGAGGCTATGGACATTGGTCATAGATCTCCCACTATAGGAAACATCCTCTCCATGTTCACCCTATGCAGGCCTTTCAGTGAAATCGCTGGTTTCAGTGATATGCACCTCATTTTTCTGAATTCCAGTGAATACAGGCCCAGAACCTCAAAAAGCCCTCATACATTAACCCTTTTCTTTCCTGGTATCATTCTCGTAAACCTCCTCTGGACCCTCTCTAATGCCAGCACATCCTTTCTTAGATATGGGGCCCAAAGCTGCTCACTATACTCCAAATGTAGTCTGGCTAAACTGTCAGCTTTGCATCTTTGCTTTTATATTCCAGTCTACATGAAGTGAATGCTAAGTTTTGCCTTCTGTTCTACTGTCTCAACCAGCAAGTTAACTTTTATGGAATCCTACTCGAGGGCTCACTGTCTCTTTGCACTTCAGATTTCTGAATTCACTCTGTTTAAACAATATTCTACGCAGTCATTCCTCCGACCAAAGTGCATGACCATACACTTCTCTACACTATATTCCATCTGCCTCTCCTTTGCCCATTCTCCTAATCTGTCCAAATTCTTCTGCAGACTACCACCCTTGACAGCTTATTCGATACCAAGTATATTTGAAAAAAATTACCCCTTAGATGCCCTTTAAGGTTCCTCACTCTCACTTTGGACCTCAGCCCACTCATTTTATGAAATCTCTATCCTGGGACACAGTCACTGGCTATATACTCTGCCTGTGCCTCTCAAAATTTTATACACTTCTGTCATGGCAGATCTCCGCCTCCTTATCTTCAAAGAAAGAAGACCTAACCTGTCCAATCTCTCTCTATCACTCAAGCCTTCCAATCCAGACAACATCCTTCTGAATCTTTCCTGCACCCTCTGAGCTTATTCACATCTTCATATAGTGTGGCAGCCAGAACTGCACACAAGTACAGACTAGCCACTATTTTGTTTAGTTGGGAATACTTGGGACATCATGTTACAATGAAAATATTTAGAAACGTTTTTCTCAATTACTTAATCACAATTATAAAAAGAACTTAAATTGGTGCTTTTGAGGAAATTAGATTGTTTCTTGTAACCTTCTGGTTTAAGCTGACGCTATCGAAGATGTGCAACAACTTACTGGTAGCTCAGAAGGCAAGAGACTTGACTAAAAATATTACTTAAAACATCTTTTCTGAAGCAAACTGTGGTGAACTATCGCTGCTGGCAGAGGTGAGGCTGGTTTGTGGGTGAGCTGTGCTGGGGCATTGCGAGATGCAACGAGTTCAAGATGGGGTCGCAGACAAAGTTGGTATCACTGAAGGAGCCAGAGTGAGCAATTTGGAGAGGAGTCAATTCGGAAGAGTTTTGATGCCCGTCCACCTAACCCAGGTGCAAGGTTGAATTACTCCAGGCACTCAACCAATTTGGTGAGATCGAGAATGGTTTTGGGCTGGGTGGCCCAAGCGATTAGTGGCACCGGGTTCCGGGTCCTAGAGCGAGGCACTGCCGGTGTTTGGACAATTTAAACGCTGGTCGAGAGAGACAGGAAGCCCAAGTGTTGGGAATAGGGGCGAGGACCGGCTGATTTCACTCACTCTCCTGCAAATCTTCATTCTTTCTCCTCGGTGCCGAGACTGTGAACTCATCCAGCTGCAGTGCGGTTTTGCTCTGCCAGTGTGACGAACAGTGACCGAGGCTTGTGTCTACTCCGGCTGATCCATGAGTGGATCTGAGGACTCAGTCTGGTTTGAAATGGTTTGAATTTGTATTTTTACCTCTTTCTCTGCGCAATGGTTTTTGTTTTTTTTTAATTGGGTTACTCGGGTTTCTTGCTTTGTGGCTGCCTGTAAGCTAACAAATCTCAAGGTGTATAAGACCATAAGACCATAAGACAAAGGAGCAGAAGTTGGCCATTCAGCCCATCGAGTCTGTTCTGCCATTTTATCATGAGCTGATCCATTCTTCTATTTAGTCCTACTCCCCCACCTTCTCACCATAACCTTTGATGCCCTGGCTACTCAGATACATATCAATCTCTGCCTTAAATACACCCAGTGACTTGGCCTCCACTGCTGCCCATGGCAACAAATTCCATATATTCACCACCCTCTGACTAAAAAAATTTCTTCGCATTTCTGTTCTGAATGGGCGCCCTTCAATCCTTAAGTCATGCCCTCTTGTACTAGACTCCCCCATCATGGGAAACAACTTTGCCACATCCACTCTGTCCATGTCTTTCAACATTCGAAATGTTTCTATGAGGTCTCTCCTCATTCTTCTAAACTCCAAGGAATACAGTCCAAGAGCGGACCAATGTTCCTCATATGTTAACCCTCTCATTCCTGGAATAATTCTAGTGAATCTCCTCTGTACCCTCTCCAACGTCAGCACATCCTTTCTTAAATAAGGAGACCAAAACTGCCCACAGTACTCCAAGTGAGGTCTCACCAGTGCCTTATAGAGCCTCAACATCACATCCCTGCTCCTATACACTATTCCTCTAGAAATGAATGCCAACATTGCATTCGTCTTCTTCACTACTGACTCAACCTGGAGGTTAACTTTAAGGGTATCCTGTATGAAGACTCCCAAGTTCCGCTGCATCTCCGAACTTTGAATTCTTTCCCCATTTAAATAATAGTCTGCCCGTTTATTTTTTCTGCCAAAGTGCATAACCATACACTTTCCAACATTGTACTTCATTTGCCACTTCTCTGCCCATTCTTCCAATCTATCCAAGTCTCGCTGCAGACTCTCTGTTTCTTCAGCACTACCGACCCCTCTACCTATCTTCATATCGTCAGCAAACTTAGCCACAAAGCCATCTATTCCATAATCCAAATCGTTGATGTACAATGTAAAAAGAAGCGGCCCCAACACGGACCCCTGTGGAACACCACTGGTAACTGGCAGCCAACCAGAATAGGATCCCTTTATTCCCACTCTCTGTTTCCTGCCGATCAGCCAACACTCTATCCACATATGTAACTTTCCCGTAATTCCATGGACTCTTATCTTGTTAAGTAGCCTCATGTGTGGCACCTTGTCAAAGGCCTTCTGAAAATCCAAATATACAACATCCACTGTTCCTCAAATTTATAAATTTATTTAAAGTAATTTATATTTTATTTGATAATAGATGTGTTTTGCTTTGTATATTTTGGAAAATAGCTTTTAATAAATTTATATAAACCGAACCTGCTTTTCATCAAGCAGTTAAATTGTAGTGCAGTGCAGTATCAAGTAGTAGAGGCACACTTCACTCAACTTAGCTCAGATATTGGTATTTCAGAAATAGGATCTAGAAAAAATTTCCAGCTTGCTGCTAAAGGCAACCCATAGAAACTGATATTAAGAATCTCAATTTGATCCCCAACTGCTTAATTTTACTTGAAGTTTGCTTTTAAAATTCGTATCTACTTGTGTTCACACAATTTAAAGTCGCTCAAATTATATACAGCATGTTACATGTTGGTCTTTGCATTGAATAAAGATTTTGATAGTACACTGAAACTGCAGTCAATATTGAACTGAAGGCATTGGGGTACCAGCTGTATAAACAATTGCCTGCCATAGGTGGGTAGTAGAACTTTAACTTTCAGTCTGAATAATACCTCATGGCACTCACTTGGAGAATTTGGAAATGCCGATATTCCAGTAAGATTGCATGATGAGTCTATACTTACACAATAAAGAGTTTTAATGGAAGTAATCTATTTTGTGTGTGACTCAACCATCAAAAGAATACACAGAATCATACGCTCACATTAAGTAGGGAATAGTAAATTAGTGATTTAATAAATTCCAACTAGATTCAGAGCAGCAGCTCTTGCATGTGGATAATCATTTCAGCAGCAGATAGTCAATTAGTGATAAATCAAGCAGGAAGTATACTTGCAAATCAGTTAAAAGCAAATCAACAAGTTAATAAGTGAATAGATGATCTGAAGCTGGTAGTAAGGTACCAGCTATCAAATAAATCTGTGTATTTCCTCGACATGGAATCCATTCAGCCCATTTACTTGTTGTTGGTTCAGAGCAATCCAATTCCTCAGTATTCTGCCCATCCCACCAAATTCTCATGGGAGAAAATGACAGAACCAGGAGGAAATTTGTAACTATGAGGAGCTTGTGTAAATTTCACAATTACAGCACTAAAGGTAAGGTCTGAAGCCAGCTCACAAGACATGAGAGGCCACTGCTGCATGAAATGAAGCAACTACAAATAATTGACGGATCGAACATCTTTGGGTTAGAAATCTTTTCAAGCAGGATGCATACTTGCAAATTAATTGAAAGCAAATCAACAAATTAATAAACTAACTGATGATTGGTAACTTGTAATAAAGTACCAGCAACCAAATATACGAGGGGTGATTGATAAGCTCTTGGCCTAGGGTAGAAGGAGACAATTTTAGAAAACCTAGCACATTTACTTTTCAACATAGTCCCCTCCTACATTTACACACTTAGTCCAGCGGTCGTGGAGCATACGGATCCCTTCTTTGTAGAAGGCAGCGTCTTGGACCTCCAGAAGTGGTTGACAGCAGGGGTGATTGATAGATGAGTTATTAACTTCAAACTTTCTGCATATTCACTCAAAGAATTGAACTGCACATGCATGTAATGAGAGCTGTATAACTCATCTCCTTCCACCTTAGGCCACAAACTTATCAAACACCCCTCGTATATGTGTATTTCCTCATGACCTGGAAAGGACTAGCATACAGATTATATTTTATCAAGCAAATATGGTTTTGCATTATCTGAATCAATAATTTTCACTAATTGAACTAATCCAGTTGATGTGTAGAAAGTTATAAATTTCATAAAACTGAATACTTCAAATTTATGCTTTGCAACATCCTTATTCTTTACCATAGAATGCTTTTGTTGCTTCAGTCTGGCTTACCAAATTCTCTCCATTTACTGGAGCTAGCAATTCAAATGAATATATTAGAAACGAGCAGATTAAATCAAGCTATATCATATAATGAGAACCAGAACCAGCTTAAAAACACCACTGATTGATTATGATCAGAAAAATCGTTTCAAAAACCTATCGACCTTGCAAGTCTGACACATGAGGGTTAGAAAGGATTCAAGGACTCATTGCACTGAAAAGGGAAGATCAGCAAGTCAAAGCCAACCACAGCTGGTATTCAAAAGTCAAAATCTAGCAGCACATGAGAGGATATCAGAATGAATGTATCTATCCCAGCACCAAATATGATACCACTGGGGCAACTGCCTGCCCCCCAGGCGCCACACCAGACCAGGGACGATGCTCGGCACATACTCAGCAGTTGCAGAGGAATTCAGATGTCCCAGGGGCAAGGGGGAGGATAGACATTTGTATGTGAAGCAAAGGAAGGCTCAGCCAGTGATGGAGCCTTGGGCTGGATGCTGAAAAGGAGCAGCCACACTGCGTGAAGTCCAGGGACAAAGGAGAACTTGTTTCCCTTGAGTTATAGGACCACTTACAGGTCGATGAGAGAAGGAAATGATGAGGAAGCTGCTGCGGGAGATCTCCATGGGTTTGAGACGGCGCTCCAATCCATGACGAACACTTTGTGATCTGATCTATGGGAGGGTAGTTCCAGCACAGGAGTGATTGTGGACATCCTTTAGGTCTGGTGGTATTGGAAAATGCAAACGCTTGCATTGTATTTTCTATGTATTACAGTATTTACTCAAATGTACACATTGTATTTTCTATATTTACTATGTAACCACTGCTAGCTCAATAGAAGGTATTCACTATGTATCCATGACTTTTGACCTGATCACTATTAATTCATGAAGAGAACTGGAATGAAACCAAGTAGAAAGATAACGGTGGCGAGTAAGGTGATAAAATATGTGGCAGTATGTCAACCCAAGACTAACTAAGAAATAACTGTGGTTAGGGGTGACAGGACATATGGTCTAAAATGTAAACTAGGACATAATGAAGTTGGGGAGTAAAACAATAGTGGAAAGTCGAGAGCGGATATATCGATGATATGTAATCACAGGCTGTCTGGATATGATAATGTAGCTAAGATAGGAAAATTGCTATAAAAATGTTGTATACAAGCCTCGACGGGCAGTCAGCTACGAGCTTTCTGATTGTCTCAGCTTTGATTTGCAAATTAAAGTTTAAAACGTCTTGACGAGTTTTCTGCGTCTCCTTGTCGTTTGTGAGAAACGAGAAACCACGACAAAATTGGCGTCACGAACAGGATCGTATAGAGACCCACGAGGAAGGGAACGGCAGATTGGGACGCTTCCCGGTCCCTCGGGGACCCTCACGGGGCCAGCAGAATTAAGGGTGCACCCAAAAAGCAAAAAGGTGAGCGCTTTTTGCGAGAATTCGGACTAAGAATTCTGTTGGTTTTGGGGGTCTCGGGGACTCAGAAGTGTGAAGCAACTGCCAAAGGGTCTCTCCGATCCAAAGAATCTGGCAGAACTGGGGATAAAAGGAGGCTCAGAGGGTTAATCAAGAGCACGGCAGTGGGGGTAAGTACGAATAAAGTAATAATAAGTTAAGTAATAAGATTCCACGTGGTGTTGGTAAGTCCCTGTGGATACCGCTTCGCAAGAAACCAAGGTCGGAACAGGCAGGGAAGGAGAATTAAAAATCCTCGTGAATACCGCCTTAAGAAGTGTAAGGGCCTGCATAGGTGAGGTGCAAAAGGAAAAGGTTCTGTGGATACCGCCCTAAGTAGGCAGAACGTAATAAGAGTTAAAGGTAGTTTAATAGATAATTGAGACGCTGGTGAGATAAACCATAAGGCTAGGCATAGAAATAGAGTTAGAGAAATAGTATTATTAAATAGGCAAGTCGTGAGATTCTAAAAATGCCATAATAGAAAAAGGAAAAAGAGAACAACATGACAGAGAAAGGAACAGCAGTAGAAATATTGAGCAGAAAATTCCCGGTGTGTCAAGGTAAGATCGCGGAAATTTCAGAAAGATGGGAAAAAAACCCTAAAAACTGGTCACGAAATGGCCAAGAGAAGGAACGTTTGATGTAAGCTTATGTGAGGAAATGGAAGCGCTAATTAAAAATCACAAACCCAAAGATAAATCTAAGAAAAGAGAGGAAAAAGGGAAACAAGAAATGGAAGTGTTAAAACTCTTTAGGATGGAGGGAGAAAGGTTAAGAAAGACGGGAAGTATATTAATAGTGAGTAAAAAAGACACTGAGAAACGAAAGCAGCAGTCTGATAAAGAAAACAAAAAGTATAACAGAGAGCCGGCTTCGACTCTATACCCAGACCTGAAAGACGTAGAAAAACCTCCTCTCTATTATGAGAAAGAAACCCTTAAGCAGTGTCCGATGATAACAGGAAGAGTGGATCTAAATGGAGAAATTAAAGTCTGGGATACTGAGCAGGAAAGAAAGAATCACGAAAAGGAGCAGGAGAAACTACGGAAGGTAATAGAAGAAGACAGGGCAAAGATAGAGCAGGAGAAAAGGGAAATAGAAGAAGAGATCAAAGGGTTACAGGAATTAAAAGCGAAAAGGAATGAAGAGAAATCTTTGTTATATGGGCACGGAACTGAACAGGCCAGAGCAGAAGGTTACTTGTCGGGAGAGCAAGAGTTAAGTAGTGAAAGAGAGGGTGCAGGAGAGTGTAGGCAGAGGATAAGAGATAGAGGCCTTGAAGGGGAAAAAGAGAGAGTGAAAAGGCACTTATTAGAAACAGAGGAAGAGATTAGGAAATTACGGCAGAGAATAAATTTCCAACGGGAGTTTGAGGATTTCACATGGGCCAAGCAAATGCAAGCAAAGGCAGAAAGGAAGAACTCCACGAGGAGGCCAAGGGAGAAAGGAAACTCCGGGAAGAATCATGTGGCGCCCAGTAAAAACGTGCTCAGAAACAGATGGGGAGTCAGGCGAGGAGGAGAGTCGGGATATGTGGGAAAGGAAAGGGAGAATGATGCCGTTGTTAGTAAAAGGATTGGGACAAGTACAGTATATTCCTTGGGGATCCTAGGACTTGGAAGGGCTGAAAAACACCCTGGCCAGCCTACATGGGGGTGCAGGGAAGTGGATTAGGGCCTTTGAGGAAGAGACCATGGGACGAATGTTGGTTATGGGAGATCTGAAGGCGCTGCTGATAAGGCTGACGGGAACCTCCAAACTACAAGAGTTGATGGAAGTGGCTGGCATACAGAATGTGGACAGCACACTGATTGACGGGGACAGATTTGACACAGTGAGGCAGAGGGTATGGGGGTCCCTCAGGGAGCTCTATCCACCCAAAGTGGACCCCAAAGCCATGAAAGGGGATCCACTGGGAGGCACTGAAAATCCAGCAGCCTATATAGAAAATCAGTTGAAAAGCTGGAGACTGGAAACTGAACACGAGGTGGAAGGCAACCCATTTATGACCGTGATGTTCCGAAGTAATGTTTTGGATGCGATGCCTCCCCAAGTTAAGTCTAAACTTGAGGAAGTGGTTGGACTGATGTCAATGACCCCACAGGAATTCAGGGACCACGTAGTCCATGCGGTCGAGAAATATCGAAAAGACAAACGAAAGTTGACTGAGCAGCAAGAAGAAGTGCAGAGAAATATGATACAAATGCAGCTTGACGAATTTTTTTAAAAAAAGGAAAAAGAAAACGGCAAGAGGATGCTGCAGCAGTGACCGATTTAAGCACAGCCGTTGAAATGAATGAAATGCCATGATATGGAGGGACCTGTCATGCCATAAGACAGAGACCAGAAAACCCCGTGCCAATAATAAACGTCTTTGGGGGAGCTTTTCCGCAAATGTCCTGTCAGGGACAGGATAAATTTAAACAGCAGCCCAGAGAGCACTGGAAATCCCAAGGATGGGGGCAGAGAGGTTATGGGCAGGAAGGGCCAGTAAGGAAACAAGGAGAAAGAGAGATACAGAGACTGTGCTGGGGATGTAACCAGCCAGGACACTTGAGAAGAGACTGCCCACGTATGCCATGGGCCGTCACGTACCAGCGGGAACCAATGAGATGGGAACCACAGTCTCGCCAAGGACCTGTCCCCGCAGGCCCGAGGGGACCTGTGAACCCCTATGCAAGGCATTAGGGGTGCCCAGAGAACCCAGGTGGGAAGGGACACTACCCAGTGATAACAAGGGAGGCAGAAGAGGAACCCCTTGTTCAGGTTGTGTTAGAAGGGCAGGTGACACCAATGATGATAGATACTGGAGACACGTATTATTGCGTACAGCCGCAGTATGCCCTTCACCTTCCCATGTCAGGAAAATTTATTAAGACATTAAGACTGTAGGGTTCTCGGGAAAAACACAGTTGACACAATGTACAGCTCCAGTGAGATTAAGGATGGGCAGCAAAGGAATAGTTTTGCCGATATTAGTGTCTAAAGAACTCCGATGAATTTGCTAGGCAGAGATGCCCTATTAAAACTAGAATTAAAATTAGAATGTACCATATGTGGGTTGAGTGTGGAAAGAGTAAATGCTCAGTTACTAGTGCGGGAAGTCAAGAAAGCTAATGTCTTCTGGATAGGAGACATAGAAGATCAGATCTGGGAAGCCTGGGAAAAATGGAAAAAGGGCGTGCAGGCTATATTGCCCCAGGCTGTAGCGCCCAAATCTGAGTTACGTTGCACAGTGATTTTTGATGAAACTCAGAACGAAGAGCTAGAGGAGAGATGGCACAAGGAGGCAGGGAACCGGCAGCACCTAAGAGGAGAAGCTATAATAATTGGGAGACAAGGGGCAGCCTTGCAAGTCAGGTGGAATACCTTCTTGGAGAAATGGTACAGGATACCAGAAGCTGAGCCCCATATAACACTGCTGGTAAATGAGGGACATCAGTCTAAAGACCTAGGACCCTTAGTAAAGCAGGCTGGAACCGTAGCAGTGTGGAGGAAAATTATGCCACAGGTGTGGGTATCGGGAGACAACAACTATTTTAAAATAGAGGTAGATATAGATATAGTAGGAACAACAAAGGAGGTCGAAGTAACTCCCCAACCACACCTGATGTTATTGGGAAAGGAGGAAGGCCAGCAGAGAGATAACAGGCTGGATAGGTTACCATCTATTCTGTGGTCACAACATGACACGGATGTAGGGAGAATAAGAACAGCCAGTCCGGTAGAATTAAAGCTGAAAAAGGGAGCAGTTCCACCCAGGAGACCACGATATTCCTTGAAACCAGAGGCAGAAGAGGGAATAGCGCCAACGATACAGGGGCTGCTGGAGGCAGGAGTACTCAAAAGGACAGACAGCCCATGTAATACCCCGCTGTTACCTGTCCTTAAAGCGGAGAAATCTAAATGGAGACTGGTGCATGATTTGCGAGCGGTGAATGAGGTAGTGGACAACTGGCCAGCGGTAGTTCCCAACCCAGACACGCTCTTGACTAATGTTCCACCAGAGGCAGACTATTTTTCAGTGATTGATTTGTGTTCAGCTTTTTTCAGCATTTCCCTGGCAGATCAGTGTCAGTACCTATTTGCATTTATATACAGAGACAACCAGTATACCTACACTAGAATGCCACAAGGATTTAAACATTCACCACATGTATTTAATCAAGTGTTAAAGGCGGACCTAGAGGGCATCTCGTTGGAAAGTACATTGATACAGTATGTGGATGATTTGTTGATTTGCTCCGAAACTGAGGGACACTGTGAACAGGATACCATAACCCTTTTAGAGAGACTGGCGCATGGAGGGCATAAGGTATCTAGAAAGGAGCTGCAATTTTGCAAGCAACAGGTAGAATGCCTAGGTACAGTGATATCCAAGGGAGGGAGGGCAATTTCGCCGGGTCAAATTGAGGCTGCAGCTAAAGCTCCGAAGCCCCAGACAGTGAGACAGATGATGACGTTTCTGGGACTGGCAGGATATAGTGCAGATTGGATTGGGGAATATGCTGAAATTGTAACGCCACGAAGGAAAATAATGAAGGAAGCAGTACATACAAGCTTGAGGAGTAGTCTATAGTGGAATGAGGAGGCGGAAGTGGCTTTCAATACTATAAAGCAGGAATTGCAGTCAGCCCCAGCATTAGCTTTGCCTGACTACGAGAACGCCTTTCATCTGTACATATCCAACCGACAGGAAGGTTATGCCACGGCAGTTCTAATGCAGGAGACTGGCACAGGTAAAGCAAAGCAACCGATAGCATACTACAGTGCGAAACTGGATGAGGTGGCTCAGGGGTACCCACCTTGTTATCAGGGATTGGCGGCACTATACTATGCATATGAAACCATGGGCTATCCGTAACAATGGGCTATCCTGTGATTCTGTATACACACCACACGGTAGCAGAATTACTGGAAAGAGGGAAATTCGTGTTGATACCAGCCAGAATAGCAGCATATCAGATGCTACTGACATTTCCAGATATAACTATACAGAGATGCACCACCAGTAACATAGCTGATTATGTCCCTTTAGAGTATGAAGGATAACTCCATGATTGTGTTGGGAGAACAATGACATTCGCTAAATTGAGAGCAGATTTACGATCAGAACCATTAGAGTACGAAGATAAAAAGGTCCTGTTCGTGGATGGCTCTTGTTACAGGGATCATGAAGGGAATCACGCGGGGTTCTCAGTAGTGCAACAGGATCAGGCAGACTTCAAGGCCATCAGAATAGAGGCGTGTCCCCAACTGTGCTCCGCCCAGCTAGCAGAAATCAGAGCTTTGATGGCAGCGTGTGAAATGATGGAAGGTGAGAAAGTAGATATCTATACAGATTCAGCATATGCTCATGGAGTGTGTCATTTGTTTGGGGCAGTGTGGAAACAGAGAAGTTTTAAAAAGAGCAGTGTAGATCCCATACAGCACCGTCAGTGAACTTTAGATCTAATAAAAGCACTGATGAAACCTAAAGCACTGGCTATAGTAAAATGCCAGGCACACAAAAAAGGAAACGATGCAGTAACAAAGGGGAATCAAGCTGCAGATGAAGCAGCCAGGAAAGCGTCTGCGTGTACATCCGCTGTTATTGCACCCCAGGTAAGTCTAGAGCTGGAACCTATGGTAGAGAACCTGATTGAAATACAGGGAAAGGCAACTTTGGCAGAACAAACACTGTGGAGACGAAGGGGGGCCAAGCAGTACCCAGAAGGCCTATGGACCACGGAAGATGGCCTACTGGTAGCTCCCACCCCTTTACTGACTATCCTGATCTCAGAAGCACATGGGATGGATCATTGTGCAAGGGGGGATGTAATAAGGAAAATAAAAAAGGTTGGATTTTGGTCACCTTATTTACAGGCTTCAGTAGACCATGTATTGTCACGGTGCGAGGTATGTGCGCAGAATAATGTTCGGAAAGGAATTACAACCCCAATAGGTCATATACCCGTACCTGAAGGGCCATTTCAACACTTCGTGATTGACTATGTAGACATGATAAAAACAGTAATAGGGAAAAGATACATGTTGGTGGTAATCGACAGATTCAGCAGATGGGTAGATGCAGTGCCCTCGAGAGATCAAGGGGCAGGAACAGCAGTAAAATTCCTGACAAATGAAGTGATTCCAAGGTTTGGGATACCAACAGAAATTAGCTCAGACAATGGTTCAGTTTTCATCCAAAAAGTGGTAAAGTTAGTACTGCAAGCACTGAGAATAAAGCAAAGATTTGGATGTGTGTATCACCCTCAGTCACAGGGTATGGTGGAAAGAATTAACGGGACCTTAAAAACCAAACTAAACAAAATCTGTGCAGATACTAAACTCAACTGGGTCGATGCACTACCGTTAGCATTAATGAGTTACCGCATGCAGACTAATCGGATGACGTATCTAACACCGCATGAAATGCTAACCAGAAGGCCCATGCCAGTGCCCCAGTGGAGAGGACCATATAAAGGGCCGAGTTTGGAACAATTGGAATTGGAATTAAAACAATACATGCGGCAATTAACTATGATACATAAGTCTATTTATGCACAGGAAAAACAGAAAGAGCCAGAGATCGATCAAGGGGAAGGACCAATCAAGCCAGGCGATCAGGTTTACTTGCGAACGTTTCGAAGAAAGTGGAACGAACCCAGAAGGGAAGGGCCCTTTACAGTAACCAAAGCATCACCCACCGCAGTTCAAGTGGAAGGACGCTCCACCTGGTATCATCTCAATCACTGCACTAGAGCAATTCCGCAGGTACAGTCAGGTGTGCCGCCCGAGGTAAGTGGTGAAGAGGAACAAACAGTAGGGGGCAGACAAGAGCACCAAGAAGCTGATACTGAACCGCAGGAACTTGACCAAGCAATAAGGGAAATTTGTGGTCCTGAGGACAGGCCCGAAGACCTTAAGGATGGAGTTATGGATGGTAGTACTCTTTCAGATAATGGGGATGACCAGTCCCGCCCCCCGGGATGATACACTCAGATACCCTTGTGCAGATTTGAAGACGATTAATTTGGCAGATGTGGCATGGGACTGTTAGGATCCCACAAAACCTGAGAGAAAGGATTAAGAGGAGCACAACGGTTACCTCCGTACCATGGTACCAGAACATGTGGTACCAATGGGCAAATTATACAGCAGGGATGATGAAGAGACAGAATTGTTATCTATGTTCAAGGGCAAGTCCGGTGCACACGTAGCCCCCATGCCTTATATCTCCTCTACCTGCACGCAGTGGTGAAAGGAGCAGAGGGGGGAGTGTGTGCAGCGGTGTCCAAGTGTAGTCAAGACCTGCAGTATGGGAATTTGAAGCGGGACGGATCCTTGTTCTCAGAAATGTATTGATAACACACCAATGTGCCCTTATTGATGTATGTTATACCAGGCTTCCTCGCAGTTTGATCAAAACAAGCTTGCCTCTAACTGTAATTGCAGCAGACTGTGGGCTATAAATAAAAGAAGCCAGACACCCACATTGGGAAAGCTTAAAATGCAGGAACATTTGAGTTATGAATGTTTCACGTGGACGGGTGACCTCTCGGTTGGGCATTTCAGCGGCAACTGTGTTAAGATTTGGGATGTAACCCCAGGCCGAGGTTACGAAACAGGTACTCCTTTGCCCGAGGGTGCACTGAACTCCCAGACCATCCCGTTAGCAGATACTTGGTGGCTGTGTGGACAGAAGTGGGGTCTGAGATCCACGCTTCCCCTTAATTGGGCGGGTACATGTATGCGTGTTATGCTGATTCAAGAAGTTGCAGTATCCCCTGAAATACAGTTTGACACCTCGAGGCAACAGACACTAAAATGGAGGAAGAGAAAATATGAGCCTGACCTGACAATTCGGATCGACAGTATAAGACAGCCAAGGGGTATACCTAACGAGTTTAAGGCAAGAAATGAGATTGCTGCGGGCTGGGAAGCACTTATACCTGTAATAGGGGTTAGCAAAAATGTTGAATGGATAAATTATATATGTTATAATCAGCAGAGATTCATTAACTACACCGATGATGCACTAGAGGCTTTGGGACAGCAGCTAGATGCAACCAGTAGAGTGGCGTGGCAAAATAGACAGGTACTAGACTGGCTATTGGCAGAGATAGGAGGGGTTTGTGTAATGTTTGGGGAACAGTGCTGTACTTTTATATCAAATAACACTAGTCCGGAGGGATCATTTACCAGAGCAATGAATAAACTGAAAAATCTAAGAAAGGAAGTTAAACAAAATGCAGGGTTTGTACACCAGTTCTTTGACTGGTTAAATAGTAAACTAGGAGGATGGGGAGCATGGCTGACCAAGATTGCAGTAACCATCGGTATTGTGTTACTAAGCTGTGCGGTCATTCTGTGCTGTTTCCTTCCATGTCTCAAGTCGCTTGTAGTGCGTGCTGCAATGAAACGGTTTCCGATGCTGCTGGAAATTTTTGGGTCGAGCCCTATGGAGAAAGAAGCACCGATGATGTATTCGTACAGTCTACAAGACACGCAAGACGAACAGGAGAGTGATGAAATATGTGGGGATTAGACTGTGAAGGCTCCTGAGTCTTTTTCCCCATCTCAGATATGAAGGAATGGGTTTTTGGCTCAGCGGCCTAGGGAGGTAGGGAGAGAACACTTTGAGTGCTAAGCGCAGGAAACTATAGTTTAACCCAACTGTGGGAGTAAATGTGGGGCTTTATTTGAGCTTTTGTGCATAGAGTCTCAGTCCTCTCTTTCTCTATATGAGACCCTGCGTGTCTCAAAGGGGAGATTATATTGGAAAATGCATTGTATTTTCTATGTATTACAGTATTTACTCAAATGCACACATTGTATTTTCTATATTTACTATGTAACCACTGCTATCTCAATAGAAGGTAGTCACTATGTAGCCATGACTTTTGACCTGATCACTATTAATTCATGAAGAGAACTAGAATGAAACCAAGTAGAAAGATAACGGTGGCGAGTAAGGTGATGAAATATGTGGCAGTATGTCAACGCAAGACTAACTAAGAAATAACTGTGGTTAGGGATGACAGGACATATGGTCTAAAATGTAAACTAGGACATAATGAAGTTGGGGAGTAAAACAATAGTGGAAAGTCGAGAGCAGATATATTGATGATATGTAATCACAGGCCGACTGGATATGATAATGTAGCTAAGATAGGAAAATTGCTGTAAAAATGCCGTATACAAGCCTCGACGGGCAGTCAGCTACGAGCTTTCTGATTGTCTCAGCTTTGATTTGCAAATTAAAGTTTAAAACGTCTTGACGAGTTTTCTGCGTCTCCTTGTCGTTTGTGAGAAACGAGAAACCACGACAGTGGGAGTCATGGGAACTAGCGGTACCCTGTCTGAATCCGAGTTTAAGTCTAGGAGCACGGCCGCATTCGAGGCGTGTCCTTTCTCCCGCAATTCTTACAGGAAATGTGTGGGAGTTTAGGTGTCAGGAATGTGGGGTTGTCAGAGGAGATGGAGGGGGAAAAGGAGTTTGGGGTGTGGGCAGAGGGGGTAGGGACAGGGAGTGGGGAGTGGGCAAAGGGGGAGGGGAGATAGAGTGGGAACAGGAGTGTGCGGGTGTGGGCACAGAGGGTGGGGTGGGCAATGGGAACAGGAGTGTGGGGGTGGCGTGGAGAGTGGGAACAGGAGTGTGAGGTGTCGGCAGAGGAGATGGGGCAGGGAGTGAGAGTAGGGGTGTAGGGGGTGGGGAGGAGCAGTGGGAATGGGAGTGTGAGGTGTGGGCAAATGGGGTGAGGAGATGGAGTGGGAACAGAAGTGTGAAGGTGTTGGCAGAGGGGGTGGGGATGGGGAGTTGGTACAGAAGTATAGGGGTATGGGCAGAGGGGGTACAGGAGAGTCGGGGTGTGGGCAGAGGGGGTGGGGAGTGGGAACAGGAGTTTGGGGGTGTGGGTGGAGGGAGTGCAGGTGGGGAGTGGGAACAGGTGTGTCAGGGTATGGGGATGGGGAATGCATACAGCAGTGAAGGGGTGTTGGCAGAGGGGGTGGGGATGGGGAGTGGGTACAGGAGTGTTAGGGTATGGGCAGAGGGAGTGGAGGTGGGGTGTGGGAACAGGTGTGTCAGGGTATGGGGATTGGGAATAGGTACAGGAATCTTGGGGTGTGGGCAGAGAGAGTGGGGAGATGGAGTGGGAACAGGAGTGTAAGGGTGTCGTCAGAGAGGGTGGGGAGGGAGTGGATATGCTAGGAAGAAGGGAGCAGGTGGGGGAGTGATAGGGGAGTTGAGGGAGACAGGGCAAGTAAAGGGGAGTGAGGGGTGGGGAGGAAGTCAGGAGAGTGAGTGAGTAAGGGTAGGGTGGGTGAAGGGAGATCTTCTGTCATGACCAATCACCTGACTGTTTGGAAAAAGGCCTTGCCCGCAATCTCAGGGTTAGTGGGCTTGTGCCTTTCCCGCCCCACCCACACCATTCACTCTCCTCTCTCAACGTCTCCCTTGGCATTGCTTCCTCGTCACCACCCCTCCTTCAGGAGCAAGAATCTTCGGGTTCTCCCTCACTCACTAAAGCAGCGTGATGGGTTGACCGAGGATAGTAGGACCGAGGGACGATGTCTGCTCCCTCCCAACTCCATGGGGATGAGCGAAGGGGTTGCTTGAAATCAATGAGTCTGGATGTCCCCAGACTAGCAGCATTGCAGTGAAACAAAATTTATGGATGGGAAACATCAAGTCTCCAGCTGACCCCATGGGCAAGAGGCGTTGTGATATGACAGGATACCACATTACCAACAGACAGACAGACAGATCATGTGGCGATGGATGAAGTTAGAGACCCAGAATCTAGGCCACAGAATGGGACATCCCCATCCCACATACCATCTGAGAGAGGGAGGAGGGAATGAAGGAGACAGAGATAGGCAGAGGGAGAAAGTGGAAGAGAGAGGCGAATAAAGAAAAGGAGAGATTGGAGTTTGAGGGAGCGACAGAGGAGAAAGCAACAGATTAGAGCGGGAATGAAAAGCAGCAGCTGGAAAGATAAATAATGAAAGGAGAGAGTGTCAGAGATAGAGAGAGAGCAAGAGATAAAGAGAGGGTGACCAAGGAAACAAGGGAGAGGGATTGTGAGATGGAAGGAGGTAGAGCTGAAGGGGGGCAGGCATCTGGACAAAAATTGAGTAAAGGAGATAGGGGAGGGGGGAACAACACTAGCTCTTCAACAGGATCTTGATTAACAGGCCCAGCTGAGGGGGGATGTGTTTAAGCTGGAGAGGTGCAGTAAATATTCATCATACTGTTGCCAGGACTGGGGAGGTTTGAGATCTAAGCAGAGATCCACAGACAGTGTCTTCTTCCTAGAGCAAAGAAATATGAAGGGTGACCTTGAAATGCTTTATAAAATCACGAGAGGCCGACATCATGTGGCTGGTCACAGTCATTTTCAGCTGGGTTAAAGGACTCAAGTTGAAGGTGACAGGGGAAGATTTAAAGAGGTTTTTTTTTAACAGGGATTCTGATGGGGTAAAACAACTCACTGCCAGAGGAGGTAGGAAATGTGTGTACAATTAAAAATCATGGTTATATTTACATGGATAGAAAGTTGGAGAGGAACTGCAGACAAATTTGATCAGCTCATGGTGGTGCCTTGGACAGCATGCACCAGTTGAGCAGTGGGCCCTGTATCCATAAAGTATAATTTAATGAGAGATGCTGAGAGAGAGTGACCTAGAAAAGATTGAGACAGAGAGTTGGAGAGCGACAAATGGAATGAAAGAGAGAGACAGAGATGAGAGATGACACAGAGAGACAGAGTGTGGGAGTGAGGGAGAGAAGGTAATGCAGTCAGTAAGATTACAGAGAGGGAAGGGCAAACTCCTTGATGTGGATGGGGAGACTCAGCGGAGTCCCAGAGATGGGAATGACAGGGATGCTTAGGGCAGAGTTCTGTCTTGAGCAGGTGTCCCAGATGGGGAGATAATCCCGTCTTAACAAGGGTCACTGATGGGTGAGAGACTTCCTTTTGAACATGGTTGAGAGAGGCTCTCTTTAACACAGTACCTGATAAGAGAGAGAGAATCTCTCCTGCCAAGGGTCCCTGATGATGTAGAGCCTCCTACTTTAACAGGGGCTTCTGATGGGGGACTCCTTCTTTAACATGGATTGTCGATGTGCCACACGTTCCGTTTTAACAGGAGTCACTGATATCAGAGAACTGCCCACACACTTTTGATGGAGGACAGACACCCTCTTGAACAGGGGAAGTTGATGTGGGAGAGATTCCAAGTTCAGAGGTATCACTGCTGTGGGGAGCCTCATGATCACAAGGGTCCATGATAGGTGAGACATTCCCTCTGTAATAGGGATCCCCGGTGGCTGTAAGAATCCCTCTGTGGCTGGTTTCCATGGTAGGAAGAGACATGCTCTTTCACAAAGGTCCAGATAGGAGAGAAGCCCTCTCTTTAACTAGACTCCCCCCTTTTGCAGACGCCTCTGATGAGGGAGTGACTCCAGGGACTGCCCCTCTCCAGGAGTCCATGTTGAGGTAGAAAACCTTTAGCTAGAGCATAATAGGGAAATGTCTCAAGCTTTACCAGGAAGCCTTAAAGGGGGAAGAAGTTCCCTCTTTGAAAAGGGTCCCAATAGACAATTATTTAATTGGCTTATGATTCTCCATCCACCAAACTACAGTGGAAAAATGTCCAGATGATCTCATCAGCTCAATATATCTTGGGGCAGTACAAAGGTGGACAGTAACAATGCAGAATTAAGTGATACAGTTACAGCACATGGAGGGAATTCCATGTTGTGATGTCACAAGTTTGCCATTCAGGTGATGTAGGGGACAGATATTACAATGTCTCCGTCACTGTGACATCAGCGAGCTGCCCCACACAGCCAGTTAGGTAATGGGTGGGACAGACATTCACTGGCTGAGCACAGAGAGCATGGCAAAGGCTCTGTCAGTATCACTTGCTGTCAAATCAATGCCTGCAAAAAGCAGGAAGTTGGGCGGGGGGGGGAGTGAGGGAAAGGTGTGCTTGGTGGTGGGATTCTACTGGAGATGGCAGAAGTTATGGAGAATTATGCGCTGGGCGTGCAGGCTGTGGTAGGTGATGACAGGAAGAACGCTATCCCTGGTGGGGTGGCGCAAGGATGGGGTGAGGGCAGAAGTACGTGAAATGGCAGCAATGTGGTTGAGGGCTGTGTTGATGATGGAGGCACACCAGCAAGAACTTTCCCTCCCTCTCCCACCCCACTTTCTGCTTTTTCTGCTTTCCGCGGGGATCACTCCCTACATGACTCCATTGTCTGTTCGTCCCTGCCCACTGATCTCCCTGCTGGCATTGATCTTTGTAAGTGGAACAAGTGGAAAGCCTGCCTCAATATCTCCTCCCTCACCACCATTCAGGGCCCCAACAGTCCTTCCAGGTGAGGTGACACTTCACCTGTGAGTCCGTTGGGATCATATACTGCACTTGTTGCTCCCAGTGTGGCTTCCTGTATATGGGTGACATCCGATCCGACACTGACTGGGAGACTGCTTTGCCAAGCACCTATGCTCCGTCCATCAGAAAAAGTGGAATCTCCCAGTGGCCACACATTTTTCAATTCCACTTTCCATTTCCATTCCAACATGTCAGTCCATGGTCTCCTCTACTGCCACCATGAGGCTACACTCAGGTTGGAGGAGCAACACCATATATTCTATCTGAGTAGCCTCCAACCTGATGGCATGAACTTTGATCTCTCAAATTTCCAGTAATTGAAGCCCCTTTCACCATTCCTATTCCCATTTCCCTCTCTCACCTTATCTCCTTACCTGCCCATCATCTCCCTCTGGTGCTCCTCCTCCTTCCCTTTCTTCCATGGCTCATGTCCTGTCCTGTCAGATTCCCCCTTCTCCAGCACTGTATCTCTTTCACCAATCAACTTCCCAACTCTCTACTCTACCCCTCCCCCAGTTTCATCTATCGCCTACTACCTTGCACTTCTCTCTCACCTCCCTCACCTTCTTACTTTGACTTCACATCTTTTTTTTCCAGTCCTGATGAACGGTCTCAGCCCGAAACATTGATTGTACTCTTTTCGATAGATGCTGCCTGGCCTATTGAGTTCCTCCAACATTTTTTGTGTGTTCTCCAGTTCTTTTACCTACCTCCCTGTGTGGTTGAGTCCACATATTAAATTAGCAGCGAAGGCATGTCTGTATTTTTTTTGCATTAATTACAGATTTTAGACCAGTTGCTGAGTCAGTCTGTAATTTCTCTCCTCTCTTTCTTTGAATGACTGATTAGCTCCTGTTAGTTTCTAGGCCCAGCACCACCAAGTGTGGATCCCATGCTGTTGGAAGTGTTGGCTGAAAGGTCTGTCCTGGTCTCCATTTATAATATTACTAAGGTGCCCTGTGAGTCTACTCCTCCGGCTGTTACCTGTGTCTCCTTGGTAGAAGATATGACATTGTTTACACTGAACTGCATGAAATAAACTTTGATGCTTGCAAATGACCCTCTGCTCTGTTTGGGTCCCCGTTCCTGTGGCTCTTGTTATTTACACATTTTAATAATATTAAATGCTTGCAGGCCCAACAGTGACTCCCAGCTCACACTTTATCTGGGATCTCAGCAATGGTGTTGAAAGGACTCTTGACCACATCAGTGAGCTCCAGTGTGAGACAGAGTGTATCCCATCTCTCCCCGAGGTGTCTGATGGCTTCTCAAGGTTTGACCTTCAGGTTGGATCTTTGGGTGAGACATAAGGAGTAGCATGATGGCTGGAGATGAGGTGAGGTTAAGGACTAGGTGCTTTCTCTTTATGACCTCTGGTATTAAGTTGTCTGATCTCCAGTCTCATTCTTTGCAACTTGACTGCATTAAGAAATGTTCCCATGTTAGCAGTGACAATTCAAGACAATTCTTAGATGCTTTCAAATGTACTTTAAAACATCCCAGATTTTGCAAGCAGGCCTCATAAAATGCCAGATTCTCTCTCCCTCTCTCTACCCCTCTGCCTGTCTCTGTGTCTCTACCCCACCGTCTCTGTGTCTCTCTGTCCCTCCCTCCCACCCCCCCCCCAGCAATGTGTTTCTGCCCTCTAATTGTTGGCTATGAGCTGGAGTTGCTGCTTCCCTTTCTCTTAGGTCTTGAGGTCACACTGCTCAGTGTGAAGTCACTGTGACATTGCTTGGTGTGGTTTGAGTATCTATTGTTGCCAATTTGTACATACTTCAGTACCTATGTGGTTATCTGATCTACCAGACACATTCTGTTCCTCGTTGCACCTTGTTAGTCTCTGCCAGGAGGCCAGCTGGAATATCTGTGTGACCACTTGGTTCACCCCTCAATTTGCCCTGAATCTGTTCCTTTTCCCCTTCACTGTCGAGAAATGAAGGTATCAACATCAATTATATATCTATTGAACCATAAGAAATTAATTTGACCACTGCAATACACTGTTTTAACCAGCTTGGAAATGACGCATCTCCTGAGGGTGATAAACAGGGAAGTCAGGATCAGTATGAGGTTGAGGTGGAGGAGTTTGTATTGAAGCACGTGGCACTCAGAGTTGGGAATTTGGAGCTTCCCGCTGTGCAAATGGAAGTAAATGTCTCCCATCTGGAGGAGAGCATCCTTCGGAAGCTACGAGTCCAACCGAGAGTGTGGAACTCTGTGAGAGAGCCTCCTTCCACTTAGCCCATGACATCAGATGGGATTGCAGTGACTTCCCAAACAGTGGGTTATGACACTGTTAGCAGCTGATATCTTGATCAGCATTACACGCACAATTTGTCTTCTTTTGCATATTGGTTGTTTGTCATTCTTTGTTTATGTCTGGCCTTTCATAAATTCTGTAGTATTTCTGTATTTTCCTGTGATGCAGGCAGGAGGATACATCTCAAGATTGTATCTGGTGATGTATACATTCTTTGATAGTAAGTTTACTTTGACTTTGACTTCTACAGAAGCTACCTTACAGACATATTCAGCAACTTTGCCTCCAACTTCCACCCTGGCCTTAAATTCTCTTGATCCATTTCTGACACTTCTCTCCTTTTTCTCAGTCTTTCTGTCTCTGGAGACAAACTGTCAACTAACAGCTTTTATAAACCTACTGACTCGCACAGTTATCCTTACTGCACCTCTTCCCACCCTATCACTTGTAAAAAATGATACTCTCTTTTTCAATTTCCTCCATCTCTGCCGCAGTCCCATGATGAAACTTCCCTTTCCAGAACATCTGATATGTCCTCCTACCTCAGAAAACAAGGTTTTCTTTCCTCTACCATTGATGCTGCCCTCACCCGCATCGCTTCCGTTTCCCGCAAATCTGCCCGCACCCATCTTCCCAACACTGTAATGGGAATGGAGATGCCCTTGTCGTACCTACGTCCAGCACATTACTCTCTGTAACTCAGCCATCTTCAATGGGATCCTAAATACACCATGTCCTCCCTCCCCTCCTTTCTCCACCCACCATTATGTGCCCCCGTTGTCCACACATTCCTCTCCACTGATCTCCCTCCTGGAACTTACTCCTGTAAGCAGAACAAGTGCTACAGTACACCCCCCCCCCCCCCCACACACACACCTTCTCTGTCACCACCATTCAAGGTATCAAACAGTTCTTCCAGGTGAGGTGACAATTCTGCTGGGTTTATCTACTGTATCCAGTACTCCTGGTGCAGCTTCCTAAATGCTGAGTTCCAGTGTAGATTGGGGTCCACTACATGGAGCACCTTTGATCTGTTCACCACAAAAGGTGGAATATCCCTTGGCCACCCAGCTTAATTCCATTTGCTTCTCCTATTCTGACATGTCCATTCATGGCCTCCTCTATGGGCACAATGATACCACCCTCATATTCCATCTGGGTAGTCTCCAACTTGATGGCATCAATATCAACTTCTCTAATTTCCAATAATTTCTCCTCCTCCCTCCTCTCTCTATTACCATTTCCCAATTTGGCTCCCCTCACATGCCTTCTCTTCTCCAAAGCTACCTATGTCCTCTCTCTGGTGCCCCTCCTCCTTCCCTTTCTCCCGTGGTTCACTGTTTTCTTTTATCACATTCCTCCTTCTTTGGCCTTTGACAGGATACTGCACATAAGAATGTTAAACAAGAAAAGAGCCCAGGGTATTATAGGAAAGATATTAGAATGAATAGATTATTGGCTGATTGGCAGGAGGCAAAGAATGGGAATAAATGGGGCATATTTGTTAGCTGCCAGTAACTAGTGGTATTCTGCAAAGGTTGGTATTGATACTGCTTCTTTACCCTTCATATGTCAATCATTTGGATGATGGAATTGATGGTTTGTGAAAGATATAAAGGTGGGTGGAGGGGCAGAGGGACTTGAGCACATTAGGAAAAGGTGCAAAGAAGTGCCAGATGGAGTATATTGTTGGGAAGTGTATGGCCCTGCACTTTGGTGGAAGTAATAAATTTTATTTTATTTTATTTTATGATACACCACGGAGTAGGCCGTTCCGGACCTTTGACCCATACTGTCCCAACAACCCCTGACCAACCCAATTCAAGATTCAAAAAACTTTATTGTCATTCTAACCGTACATCAGCTTTGCAGGGCAGAATGAGACAGCGTTTCCCAGGAGCAGTGCAATCATAACATAACAAACGCAACACTAAATAATAAACATAACAATAAATAGTAAAACACAACAGCCACATGTCAGTTAAAATCAAGTTATAAGTGTCCAGTGCAAGTTAAATGTGTCCAAAGCAGAGTCAGGTAGAGCAGCTATTTTGCAGTCTGACTGCCTGTGGGCCTGTGGGAGGAAGCTGTTTAGTAGCCTTGTGGTTTTAGTTTTGATGCTCCTGTAACATTTGCCTGATGGCTGAAGAACAAACAGTTCATGGAGAAGGTGTGAGGGGTCTTTAATGATGTACTGTCTCTTCTGGAGGCATTGACTCTGAAAGAGGTCTTGGACAGAAGGTAGGGAGACCCCAATAACTTTCTCTGCTCCCCTAACCACCCTCTGCAAGGCTTTTTTGCCAACAGCACTGCAGCTGGAGTACCAGGTTGTGATGCAAAAGGTCAGCACACTCTCAACCACGCCTCTGTAGAATGTAGTTAAGATGTTAGTGGGGAGTGATGCTTGTTTAAGCTTCCTCAGAAAGTGCGATCTCTGCTGGGCCCGTTTCACAATCCCAGTGGTGTTCCTGGACCAGGTGAGATTGTACGAAATCTGCACCCCAAGGAACTTGATGTTTTCCACTCTCTCCATTGTAGAGCGATTAATGCTAACCTAATCACAGGACGATTTACAATGACCAATTAACCTACCCGGTATGTCTTTGAACTGTGGGGGGAAACCAGCAGAACCAGAGAAAACATATGCATTCCACAGGCCGGACATACAGAGACTCCTTACAGGACAGCACAGGAATTGAATTTCGAACTCCGGAACATCCCGAGGTGTAATAGTGTCACACTAACTGAGGGCCAGATCCGAGGCATTCGAGTCTGGTGACCACAGAAGTTACAAGACATCCACGCATGGTCTTGGAAAGCCATCTTATGAGTGAAGTGGCAATTCTGAACTAAATCTGAATCAATGAAGGATGGTTGACAGCTGTGGCATAGCCTGAATACTATCACCTCGTAAGAAATGAAATCAATTGACATAGATGACAACAGGGCTTCACTTCCAGATGAGCTCAATGCCTTCTATACTTTTTTCACCACCAAACCATAGAGGAACCATTACAATCTCCCTCTGCCCCTGATGATCCTGTGATTTCAGTCTTTGGGGTCGATGTGAGAGCATATTTCAGGATGATGAACTCACAGTACGCAACCAGCCCAGATGGTGTACCTGGCCAAGTACTAAAGACCTGTGCTGATCATATACCAGTGCCTAGGAAGAATATGGTAAGCTGCCACAATGAATATCATCAAGTTGTGCTTACATCTGCAGTGATGAAGTGTTTTGAGAAGGTGATGATAAAACATATCAACTTCTGCCTGAGAAGCGACATGTATATACTGTACTCCAATTTTCCTACCGGCACAACAGGTCCAAAGCAGAAGCTAATAATAATAATAACAATAATAATAACTATACTATATAGATATTGAGAACATGAGATGAAGAATCTTTGAAAGTGTGTCTATGGGTTGTGGGAACAGTTCGTTGATGGGGTGAGAAGTTGAATGACATTATTCCTTTTGGTTCAGGAGCCTGATGGTTGAGGAGTAATAGCTGTTCTTGAACCTGGTGGTATGAGTCCTGAGACTGTGCATGGATCTGATGAGCATTAAAACAAAACATAACAGTTAAATTTACAAATTCATGCATAGCTTGACCAGAACTTCACTAGGCAAGGATCAGGATGACTGGGCCAATGAGGGGTTATCGCTTCCCCTTTAAATACATTCCAGGCACAAAAGAATCTATGTCCAGCTGATAAAACCTCTGTCTCGTTCAAGCTAACAAGTAACTATATTCTAATAAGACACAGAAGTCCAAGGCTGCTTCATAGGACACCTGCAGCATCTTGGAGAATTAATTGAAAGTATTCAAGGACAATTGCAATTTAAATGTAAACTAGAGGAGACCTAACAATTACAAAAAAAAAAGCATATATGCAGATAATTATAATTAATAAAATGCAAGTAATGTAAAAGAAAAACAAGAACAAAATCTCAGAGCCCCCAGGATACTCTACCAATGATCTGAGGTCGTGATAGAACCTCTCCTCTCATGGCCAGAACCTGTCAGCTCAAGAATATGTGAATGTAGGCAATGGAATTCCGAAATAAAATCATGATCTAAAATATCTCTGGAAGGAACCCAGCACCATTCCTCCATGACATATCCTTGCCAGTCTACCAAGTTTTATAGTTGGCCCCTTAATTTCCGTAAATTAAGCAGTTCTGCTGAGACAGTTTCTCTGTCTGTGGTCCTTGGTGGGGCAGGGGTGGCTTGGGAACTGGGGCCAAGGGGCTACAAAGTAAAAGTTTCAATCTGGATACGTGAAGAACAGGGAAGTTGTAACTGCATGTTACCAGGTTACTTTTCCTAATGACTTTAAAGGAACTGATAAGCAAGGGTCTAATTTTCGCGATTCTAGTTTGAGTGGAAGATCTTTAGTTGAAAGTCGGACCTGCTGACCAATATAGAAAGAGGGACCCAGCTGCCTCTTTCTGTTGGCCTTAGCTTGATGCTGAGCTGAACTCACTTCCAGATTCTCTTTGGCCTTGAACCACCTTCGCTTGCACCTCTGAACAAACTGTTGAGGGGAAGGGATACCAACCTCTGCCTCCCGATCAGGAAAGAGAGGAGGCTAAAACCCAAATTGACGTTGGAAAGTGGTCATACCCAGTGGTGAATGTTGATGGGTAGGGTGAGTGAATTCTGCCCACACTATGTGGATGGATTAGCAGGCACTAGGCAGCAAAGGGTTCACTCTGGGTCCTGGTTCATCTTCTCAGTCAGAATCCCAAGGAAAGGGTCGAGGTAGGTCCAATCAATTTGCCTGAATTTGGAGGTGAATTGGAGACCTCTGTCCAGAACAGTATCAGTGTGAAAACCAAGTATACAGTATATCTGGTGCATCAGAATTTCAGGCTATGTAGCTTGCTTAGCACAATGAATTTGACAAGCCTCGGAAAACCTATTGACCACAACTAAAATAGTGATAAAAGGGTGTGATGGTGGCAGACTGGTAATAAAATGCAGAGAAAGTTGAGACCAGGGGTGTGAGGAATGGATAGAGGTTGAAGAAGGCCTTGAGGAAGGGATTCAGTATCTTTGTAATGAGCACAGATGTCATAAGTCTGCACGAATGACCTAATGTCCTTATATATACCCGGTCGACGGTATATTCTTTTAATGAACTCTAAAGTGTACTAGATACCAAAGTGACCTGTTATGTTTGAAGCGTGACCCCATTTAAGAACCTTAGTTTGCAACTCAGGCTAGACCAACAGGACCACGTTCTGGAACCTGGTCATTCTCTTCATGGGATTGCTACCTTGGGAATCCACATCCCAAAAGACAGAGGTTACCCAGAATAATGGAAGCCAGCCTCTCCACCATATAAGGGCTCGAATTGTCTGGATAATGCATCATTTATGACCTTCAGACCCAGGATGAAATGTCATAATGAAATTAAAATGATTAAACAATAACAACAGTGAACTTGTTGGGAATTCAGTCTTTTTGCATCCAGAACAGAAGCCAAGTTGTTATGGTCCATCCAGACAATGAATGGGTGCTTAGCCCCTCAAGTCTATGCCACCACTCCTCTAGTGCCAACTTACCACCAAGAGTGCCCTATTCGTAATGTCGGAATTTGCCTCAGTTGGTGACAGACATCTTTAAAAATAGTCACAGGGATGCAGTTTCTGGTCAACAGCGGATCTCTGAGATAAAACGGCACCCAGTCTAAGATCAGATGTGTTTATCTCCACAATGAAGGGTAGCTCTGGATCAGGTGGATGCAGCATTGCGGCAGTAACAAAACTACTCAGCTCATAAAAACTGTCTCAGCCTCCGGGGACCAACAGAGAGAACCCTGCGTGCTGTGTCTTTTTGGTCAAATTAGTCAGTGCGCTGCTATCAAGCTAGAGTTTTGAACAAACCTCCTGTAAAAATTCCCACACTCCAAAAACCACTGAACTGTTTAACAAAAGTAGGTGGAGGCCAGTTCTGCACTGCACAGGGTTTTCAGGCTCCATAAGAAGAATTCCTGAGAGATGACAAATCCCAAAAAAGAGACTTCGGGAAAATAGAGCTTACTCTTCCCTAATTTCACCAACAGGCGATTCTTTAACAGGCATTGAAGAACGTGCCTTATTTTCATTACATGCTTCTCACAGGATTTTTAAAAAATGAAAATGTCATCGAGGTACACACACACAAACTTGATAACCATTTCCCTCATTAATAAGTGTCTGAAAGGCAGCTGCAGTGTTGACCAGCACAAAGAGCATCACCAAGTATCCTTAAGGTCCTGTCAGGGTATTAAAGGCTGTCATCCAGTCGTCCTCTTCATGATACAAATTAAATTACCAGCACCCCTCAGATCCAGCTTGGTGAAAATAGTTGCCCTTGCAACAATTCAAATACTGTGTTAATTAGGACAAGGGGTAGCGATTCTTAACTATTTTTTTATTTAAGCCCCTATGATATATGCAAGGTCCCTGGGGCCCATCATTTTTGGTTGAAAAAAGAACCTGCACTCACCAGAAAAGTGGAGGCTGTGATAAATCCTGAGGCGTCTTGAATATACTTGTTGATGGTCAGTCTTTCGGGTCCTGACAGAGTGGACAGGCCCCTGGCAAAAGCTCTATGGCTCATGGAGAGGTAGTGCGGTTGCCATCTATTTACTAAAAACCTCAAGAAGGTCGGAATACCCAGGGGATCTTTTTTGAGATCATCATAGGTTGCAAACTCGGGAACTCAGGAAGCGTCTGGGAGGCAGACCTTATGATAGCAGGAAGCCCAGCACAGGACACTGCCATTAGACCAGTCTATAACAGGGTCACGCTGTGACAACCATGGACACCTTAAGAGAGGGATCCCGAGGGAATAGATAAGGTGAAATCTAAGCAATTCTGGATGGTCTCCAGCAGTCGCTGTCATGGATGATCTAACTTAGAGATTGGGACTCCCAGCTGTCGGGCCATCATATCTAAAATATGATCTGCAGAGCCAGAGTCTGTCAACGCTGGAAGGGCCAGTTCCTTGTCACCTTAAGCCAATAAAGAGAGCATATGTACCCAGACAACACAGCATTAGGAGGTATCTTTTGGACCGTCACAAACACCCCTCTACTGGATGACCCTTAGGGTTTCCACCCTGTCTGGACAAGAAGGTCGAAAGTACCCAACTCCTCTGCAATAAAGACACCGCCTCTCTCTCATCCACTTGTCCTGCTCAGCAGGGGTGAGATGGGTCCTACCCAGTTGAATAGCCTGCCGGTGAGGTAGCTGTACAAATAGGAAATCTGGGTGAATAATGGGGATTGAAGGACTCTAATCTGGGGAACTTACTGCAATGCTCCGTCTGTCACTTCAGCATCCAATTATCGAGTCAAGTCAGATAGTCAATCAGTCCATCATGGTCCTGAACCAGTTCATGGGCAGACAGTTCATCCCCAAGCTTTTCATTCAATCCTCAGTAGAATATGGCAGCAAGGGCTTCTCCATTCCAGCCGCTCACAAGCGGCAGTGCCTGGAACTCGATGCAGTAGTTGGACATGATTTGTGACCCTCTGACACAAACTGTCATGGTCTGTTCCATGAACTCCGCATTCCGGTTCACCGTCCAGTCCGTGGACTCAGGACTCCGGGTCTTCCAGCTGTCCCTTGATTGAGTTAATCATAGGCATCTGATTCCCATCTTGTAGCTTGGAATATAAGTAGCCTTGGGGTTGAGTGTGAGCTGCTGGTTTGTTTTGTCAAGATCCCCTGGGAGCAACCTGCCAGTGGAAGGCTATAGCAGCTAATTGCCATCTTTAGGTCGTGTTGGGGAACCATCCCCTCATGGAGCCTTGTCGTCAGTAGTTGGAGCTGTCTTTGCAGTATGGATTCGGCTGTTTCCCGGACAAGCTGAGTGGCTGCCAGTTACTCTCAGCTAAGTAGTGATCCGGCTGTTTCCGTAGCCAGCTGAGGTTGCTGGCTGAATTGAGACTCAGAGCTACCCCGGAGCAGAGATGGAACAGTCTGTTGTTCCTTGGTGTTGTCTCTTCTTGTCCTCGCCTCCCTGGGGTAAGCCAGGCCATTTTGCCATTGCCCTGCAGGGGTCTTGACTTTTCTTGTCCTTGCCTCTGTGGGGTAAGTCAGGCCGTTCTGCCGTTGCCCTGCAGGGGGTCTTGTCTTGTCTTGCCCTCACCTCCATGGGGTAAGTTAGGCCATTTTGCCATTGCCCTGCGAGGGGAGCTGTCTTGTCTTGTCTTTGCCTCTGTTGGGTAGTCCGGCTGTTCTGCTGTTACCCGACAGATGGTTCTGACCCATCTTGGTGTGGAGAAGTTGAGTCCCGGCTTCTCTAAGTATAAGTCCCAGCTCTAGGTTAATGTACAGTTCCCAGTCTCTCTCCAAGTTCCAGCCTCCAATTTATCAGCCTCCGCAAGCTCAAGATGCCAGACGCCAGCCGGCAGCCAAGCTCAAGATCCCAGACGCCAGCCGGCGGCCAAGCTCAAGATCCCAGATGCCAGCCGGCGGCCAAGCTCAAGATCCCAGACGCCAGCCGGCGGCCAAGCTCAAGATCCCAGATGCCAGCCGGCGGCCAAGCTCAAGATCCCAGACGCCAGCCGGCGGCCAAGCTCAAGATCCCAGATGCCAGCCGGCGGCCAAGCTCAGGCCTCTAGACCCCAACCATGTCTTGTCCTGAAGTCATGCCATGTCCTTGCCTGGTTCCAGGGTCCAAGCCCGAGGCAAGACCCAGGTTCTGGGTCCTTGTCCAGTTTCCGGCTTGGGGTCGAAGCCTTGTCTCCTAGTCCATGGTTTCTTGTCCTGGTCCTGCTTTCTCTAGCTCAAGTCTGCGTTCTTGTCCCTGCTCCTGGTCTGAATCCTGTCACGTTCCTACTCCAGTCAAGTCCTGTCCCTTGTACTTCAGTGTCTGTGTCTCGCATTTGGGTGTTCCCAGCACCCCATTGTGACACAAACGGAGAAATTTGCCAGCTGCCTACTGTCCCCCACCCCCACCACCCCACAACAGGGAGATAGAATATCCTTCTCATGGCACTTGCGGATTATCCAATGGTCGAACATTTGAGAGCATTTCTCCTACAATGCCATAACCCACAGCAGAGCTTTACCCGACAGGAAGGATATCACATGTGCCACCTTGCTCCATTAAATTGAAACCCTGAAAGGTAGCAGCTGTAAGACCAAAGAGCACTGTGTTAGGAATCCATGACAAGTCTCAGGGTTTCCATCAAAGTGCTTGGGGTTAGGCAACTTTTCGACACCTTCTGGCCCAGTTGGGGATGTTTCTGACTGACTGGCTCTGTGGATCTCTAAGGAGGTCATGATACCTGCAGCATCTCTTAGTGCAGACTGACTGCCGAACGTTGCTGTACCAGAGCTAACCGAAAGCCAAATCTTGCTGGATCCAGGGATGGCTCGGTCATACTGTCATGCTGCATTTTCAGATCTAGGCGCAGGATTACACAGAGACTCTGAAGGGTTAAAGAAAACTAGGAAATTTTATTCACAAAACAAAACAATTGAATTTACAAGGTGTTGGATAACTCAGCCAGAACTTCAGTAGGCAAGGACTAGAACAACCAAGCCAACGGGGAGTTAGAATACACTCCAGGCACAGAGTGTGCCCAGCTGGTAAAACCCTGGACTAATGAAAAGCTGACAAGTAACTCTCCTAATAATAGACAAAAGTTGAAATATATTTAATTGGACATCTGCAAAGTATCGGAGAATTAATTGGAAATAAACAAGGACGACTGCAACTTAAATGTAAACTAGAAAAGAATTAACAATAACATAAAAACACAAAAGCAACAATACAGATAAATAATAAAACACAGATAATGCAAAATAAAACCAACAGCAAACAAAAAACTCAGCCCCTTCAGTATACTCTACTGATGACATGAGTTTGTGACATAGGTTCTTGATTAGTAAGAACGTCAAATGTTACGGGGAGAAGACAGAGAACAGGTTTGAGAGGGATAATAAATCAACCATGATTAATTCATAGTTAATTCAGAAACAAAGGTTCTGAACTTAAAGAGGGGTGACTTTGAAGGTATGAGACGTGAATTAGCTAAGCTAGACTGGCAAATGACACTTAAAGGATTGACGGTGGATATGCAATGGCAAGCATTTAAAGGTTGCATGGATGAACTACAAGAATTGTTCATTCCAGTTTGGCAAAAGAATACATCAAGGAAGGTAGTGCACCCGTGGCTGACAAGAGAAATTAGGGATAGTATCAATTCCAAAGAAGAAGCATACAAATTAGCCAGAGAAAGTGGCTCACCTGAGGACTGGGAGAAATTCAGAGTTCAGCAGAGGAGGACAAAGGGCTTAATTAGGAAGGGGAAAAAAGATTATGAGAGAAAACTGGCAGGGAACATAAAAACGGACTGTAAAAGCTTTTATAGATATGTAAAAAGGAAAAGACTGGTAAAGACAAATGTAGGTCCCCTGCAGACAGAAACAGGCAAATTGATTATGGGGAGCAAGGACATGGCAGACCAATTGAATAATTACTTTGGTTCTGTCTTCACTAAGGAGGACATAAATAATCTTCCAGAAATAGTAAGGGACAGAGGGTCCAGTGAGATGGAGGAACTGAGCGAAATACATGTTAGTAGGGAAGTGGTGTTAGGTAAATTGAAGGGATTGAAGGCAGATAAATCCCCAGGGCCAGATGGTCTGCATCCTAGAGTGCTTAAAGAAGTAGCCCAAGAAATAGTGGATGCATTAGTGATAATTTTTCAAAACTCGTTAGATTCTGGACTAGTTCCTGAGGATTGGAGGGTGGCTAATGTAACCCCACTTTTTAAAAAAGGAGGGAGAGAGAAACCGGGGAATTACAGACCGGTTAGCCTAACGTCAGTGGTGGGGAAACTGCTGGAGTCAGTTATCAAGGATGTGATAACAGCACATTTGGAAAGCGGTGAAATGATTGGACAAAGTCAGCATGGATTTGTGAAAGGAAAATCATGTCTGACGAATCTCATAGAATTTTTTGAGGATGTAACTAGTAGAGTGGATAGGGGAGAACCAGTGGATGTGGTATATTTGGATTTTCAAAAGGCTTTTGACAAGGTCCCACACAGGAGATTAGTATGCAAACTTAAAGCACATGGTATTGGGGGTAAGGTATTGGTGTGGGTGGAGAATTGGTTAGCAGACAGGAAGCAAAGAGTGGGAATAAACGGGACCTTTTCAGAATGGCAGGCGGTGAATAGTGGGGTACCGCAAGGCTCAGTGCTGGGACCCCAGTTGTTTACAATATATATTAATGACTTGGATGAGGGAATTAAATGCAACATCTCCAAGTTTGCGGATGACACGAAGCTGGGTGGCAGTGTTAGCAGTGAGGAGGATGCTAAGAGGATGCAGGGTGACTTGGATAGGTTGGGTGAGTGGGCAAATTCATGGCAGATGCAATTTAATGTGGATAAATGTGAAGTTATCCACTTTGGTGGCAAAAATAGGAAAACAGATTATTATCTGAATGGTGGCCGATTAGGAAAAGGGGAGGTGCAACGAGACCTGGGTGTCATTATACACCAGTCATTGAAAGTGGGCATGCAGGTATAGCAGGCGGTGAAAAAGGCGAATGGTATGCTGGCATTTATAGCGAGAGGATTCGAGTACAGGAGCAGGGAGGTACTACTGCAGTTGTACAAGGCCTTGGTAAGACCACACCTGGAGTATTGTGTGCAGTTTTGGTCCCCTAATCTGAGGAAAGACATCTTTGCTATAGAGGGAGTACAAAGAAGGTTCACCAGATTGATTCCTGGGATGGCAGGACTTTCATATGAAGAAAGACTGGATGAATTGGGCTTGTACTCGTTGGAATTTAGAAGATTGAGGGGGGATCTGATTGAAACGTATAAGATCCTAAAGGGATTGGACAGGCTAGATGCAGGAAGACTGTTCCCGATGTTGGGGAAGTCCAGAACAGGGGGTCACAGTTTGAGGATAGAGGGGAAGCCTTTTAGGACCGAGATTAGGAAAAACTTCTTCACACAGAGAGTGGTGAATCTGTGGAATTCTCTGCCACGGGAAACTGTTGAGGCCAGTTCATTGGCTATATTTAAGAGGGAGTTAGATATGGCCCTTGTGGCTACGGGGGTCAGGGGGTATGGAGGGAAGGCTGGGGCGGGGTTCTGAGTTGGATGATCAGCCATGATCATAATAAATGGCAGTGCAGGCTCGAAGGGCCGAATGGCCTACTCCTCCACCTATTTTCTATGTTTCTATGTTTCTGTGTTTCTATGATGGAGTAGTGGAGTAGACTTGATGTGTCCAGTGTCCTAATTGTGCTCCTATGCCACATGCCTTGTAGTTATTCAACACAATCATGGCTGATCTACTCTGATTCCGGCTCTTGTGCCCATTTCCCTATCCTTTACCTGACTCTCCCTGTCACAAATGCAAGGGGTGAGTGATCTTTCTCCAAGCTCAAGCCAGTGAAGAATAGGCTCAGATCCACAATGGGACAGGACAGGCCAAATCATCTTACTCTGGTATCACTTGAAAGTGATCTTGTTCAGAAACTGGATTTTAGTAATCTGATCAAGGACTTTACTGCAAAGAAATCCAGAAGAAGTAGGCTTTAATTTTGAAAAACAAGCACCTGACTTTATAAATATCTAGGCTTGTGTGTCAGTGCTGTTCCTGTTTTTGTAGCAATAGTCTAATAGTTGACTGTTTACAAACCTAGTAAGTAATAAGTAGTCTTTAATCTGCAAGCCACACAGTACAGCAATAGGTTAGTATGTGCTAGATCTCATTTTTCAAAAAGATTGTTGGAGTATTGTCAAGTTTCCCAGTTTGCCATAGTGCCATCTCTCTTGGCCTTTTTGTCTCTCGTTTCCATTTTACTTTCTCAGAACACACGGTTGAGAAAAATACCGAGATAAAATTGCTTTAGCATTGTTTGAGAAATAAGGCCTATGGTATGTGCAGCAATAGCTAAATAAAGAGTTAAGAATAAGTACATCATACTTCGTCACCCTCATAATTTTACTAAGCTAACTAAGCCTAGGTCAATTTTTGAGTGCTTTAGATGCTGTCCTTCAAACTAAGAATCTGCATTACTTTCTGACCTCCGGCTTAAGGCCTGCAAGTTTATAGCCTACGTATTGTACTAAACCAATGTCTTGGTCCACAGCTTTGAAATTTTGACTAGTACAGCCTTGCTCTTGTTCTTGCCTTTTTTGCTTGGTACAGCAGCATTTTACGGTGCCGGCAGGGGCCCATCAGAGCCTCCAGTCCAGGGGCCCTGACCTTACTAAATCTGGCCCTGAGGATCACAATAATCAGATAGTCTCCAGAAGTAGCCACATAAAGAGAATGTGCTTTTCATAGGACTGTGAAGATGTGAAACTATACAAATGGAAAGAAACAATCTGTGCCAGGACACAGGGTGATGAACTGCAAAAATGATCTATTGTGTTACAGAGAGGAAGACAGAAAATTTGATGTTTTGCTGAGATGTGTGAACTGTGTTCAATTAGAAAATGAGGTGCAGTTCCTCCAAATTGTGTTGAGACTCACTGTGACTGTGTAATCAGAGGTTACCATGAAGACTAAAATAATCTTAATTGATAGTCCTTCTCCCACTGATGTCCTTTGCAAATATTTTACAGAGCAGAAAAGACAAAGAATTTGTGTATGGGAATCTCAGACACAACAGCACATCAGTTCTGCTGTGTCTGTCAATCAACAGTACTTGAATGCCACTGATCCAAGAGATGCTATAGAAGACATCACACTATTCATAGCAATGAAAATCCAGATGGGTGTACACATCTGTAATCTGACCTGATAAGTTGTCAGAGAGTAGCAGTGAGATTTAATTCACCTTCTCTCAGTTTGGAAAGGATTCACTAGACTTGCAGATACATGAACAAGTTTACACCGGGGGAGGCCATTCACCTGGTCCATGTGTGACAAGGATCTGATCTGCAAAAACAACAGAGTTCATACTGGGAAGAGGCCATTCACCCATTCCAAGCTTGGGAAGGGGTGCATTCAATCACCTGAGCTACTGCAACACCAGCCAGTTCCTGCAGGGGCATAGTCATACACCTGCTCTTAGTTAACCCAGTTTGTGAGGCTCCAGCAAGTTCACACGACTATAGGCCACACTTCTATCCTGAGTGATCAAGGAGGTTTACTCAATCATTCTACCTGCTGAAACCAGCAAATTCACATCAGTTTCATGTCAGTGTTTTTAAATCCATCATTGCATTCACCTCTTGCTGTCCCCGTGATGACAGGTTACCACTGGTCATCATGCTGTTAGTGAAGAGGTTTACTGTCAGAGAATTTTTAAAGTAAAGCTCCATAGCTGACTTCAAGTGCCAAATCTTCTATCTTAGCATGTTATCATGGAGAGTTCACAAGTGGAACTCTGAATTATAAGGGAAAAGCTTGTCTTTATATCTAGTAGCAAGCATGTGTGACCTTAGCAGAACAAAGGAGTTAGTTTATAATGATATTTTTTCATGAACAAGAAACAATATGCAGTTGCTGGAAATTGTAGCAACACGAACAAAATGCAGGAGGAACTCAGGAGGCCAGGCAGCATCTCTGGAAAATAGTACAGTCTACGTTTTGGGCTGAGGCCCTTCATCAGGACTGGACTAAAAAAAGATGAAGAGTCAGAGTAAGAAGGTGGAGGGATCCCGGCCTTCTGAGTTCCTCCAGCATTTTGTGTGTGTTGCTTTTTATCGTGACTTTTTTTTTGTCTACACTCATCGCATTTGTGAAGCCATGTTATCACTTTAATGAGGGATTTTGGACAGAACTATTATCTTAGTTATGCAGACTAGGAACTTTAATTGGAAAATCACAGAATGTTCTCAAGGACACAAAGTTTCAGCAATAGACACAGCTCTTTTAACCATATATTTGATATTATGTTCCACATTTACCTTGAATTTCCTGAATGACTTTCTGCAGACTGCAACGGAAGATGCATTCACTGGGGTTTAGTACCAAATATTCCTTGTTCCTCAGGCTTCTGGGCCAAAAAAGAATACTGTGGCTACTCATCATTCTTTGCTCTTTTTAACATTTTGGGTCATTTTCACCAATTTCAAAGGGCCGTGCCTCACACAACCACTCTCCTTGAAAGTTTGACAGCAGAATGGTGGGTAAATCTTTCATGCAACAGGGTCAGAAACCAAAGAGACCCAGCATAAATCATGGCTTTGGGGCTCTAGAACGCAGTATAGCTATAGTCTATGGGATCGAGGAGGAGGGAATCAGACAAAGAGGATGTGACTACAAACGAAAGGTGTGCAACATCTTGGGACCAATTGAGTGAAAAAAAATGACATTTATTCTGCAAAATGCTGGAGAAACTCAGCAGTCAGGCAGCAACTATGGAGAGGAACAAACAATCGATGTCTCTTGCCAAGACTTTTCTCCATCTCTAGGCTATTTATTCCTCTGCTTTGATGCTGCCTGACCTGCTGTTCCTCCCGCACTTTGTGTGTGTCTATATTTTCAGCATCTGCAGAATCACGAATGCTTTATCTCTGCATTTGTAAGTGGGTTGGAATTTTAACATTGACACAGAGTTTTTTTTAATAGGCATCCGTTAGTCTCATGAGACCATGGATTTGCGCCTTGGAAGGTATCCAGGGTGCAGGCCTGGGCAAGGTTGTATGGAAGACCAGCAGTTGCCCATTCTGCAAGTCTCTCCTCTCTATGCCACTGATGTTGTCCAAGTGAAGGGCATTAGGACCCATACAGCTTGGCACTGGTGTCGTCGTAGAGCAATGTGTGGTTAAGTGCTTTACTCAAGGACACACAGGCTACCTCAGCCAAGTCTCGAACTAGTGACCTTCAAATCACGAGACAAACGCTGTAACCACTTGGCCACGCGCCAACAAAGTATACAGTACTGAGTATATTGTATGTGGAAAACTGCAACGTTAAAGTAACTGCTGAGTTTTCGACATAAAAACGAAAACACGAGGAAATCTGCAAATGCTGGAAATTCAAGCAACGCACATCAAAGTTGCTGGTGAACGCTGCGGGCCAGGCAGCATCTCTAGGAACAGGTACAGACGAAGAAGTACTGACAAAGGGTCACGGCCCGAAACGTCGACTGTACCTCTTCCTAGAGATGCTGCCTGGCCTGCTGCGTTCACCAGCAACTTTGATGTTGTGTTGTTTCGACATTAAAAACATTATTTTTGAGGTATAGCGTGGAATAGGTGCATGCGAATGTTTTTAATGGCACCATCCCCGAATAGGGGTCTCGGCCCGAAACGTCGACTGTTTATTCTTTTCCACAAATGCTGCCTAGCATGTTGAGTTCCTCCAGCATTTTGCAGTGCTTTAATGGCACCTTGCTTACCCAGAAACCTTCGCGCATCGGAATTCGTCGTTCGTGACATGCCGAACAAATGCGCAGGCGCAGTGCAGACAGTTCGCAATACTGCGCATTCGCCGAGTGGACAAAAGGCACCGGAGAACCGACAGCAGGTAGGAGCAGTGGTCTGGGCGGGGGTTTTCATCGGCACAGCTTTCCGCACTCCGACTTACGGACAATTACCGTGAACCTGGACACAGCGTGGCCCTGCACCCTTTTCCCTCTCTCAGCCCCACGATCCGTACCCGTGCTCTGAGGATCTTTCGGTGATGAGCGAGGTTGCTTACGCCATTTCAATGGCGCATGCGTGACGGATTTCGCGAGTACAAAGGAAAAATGGGTGACACTTTCTACCGTTTTCCCCGCCGGTCTGCAGGACGCGTATGGAACCGCAGGCGGAGGAAATGGGAGCGGATCGATCGCTCAGATGCTCCCGATCTGCAGCTATCTAAATTCAAGAGTTAGGAACTCCGAAAAAAAGAATAAAATCCCTCCAGGTCTAATTCTCGAGATTATCACCTTTGTTCTACCTCCTTTTCTGAACCTTTCTTCCAGTGTGAACGTGTTTTTGACCCATTCTCCCTGGGTACATAATGATATTAAATACCTTTGTCCGGGGAACAAGTGACCTGTAGATTTCATATCACTGAAGTGCCACGCTCCCATGAGAAATACTGCCCTCCCGTTCATATTTATTAGCATTGCAATTGACGAGTTCACCACCGTCAATCACCTGGGCTTGTGGGGGCGGGGTGGGGGTTCAAGAGTAATGGAGCAGGAGCAGCTATGTCTTTGTAGCCCTGTGGGACATGACCTGAACTTAAAATAATGGAGCCAAGTTACAGATTGACGCAGGTAGAAATGGTCCATTCGGATACAGAGAGGAAGACAGGCAGAGAATGTGGTAGTCAGTCTGGATCTCCGATCCATGTCCAGTTAGAGGATGATTTGTTGAAACTCACTGTAACGGTTAGATGTCAGAGCTCAGCACAGAGACTAAAATTATCTGAAATGTCCTTCACCCATTGATGCAGTTTGTAAACCTTTCTACAGGTTAGAAATAACAAAGGGTTTGTATACAGAAATCACAAATACAACTACATGACAGTTTAGATGTCTCTGTGCTGGTAGTTAAGGAGTGACCAGATATTTCCTTTGTAACACTGATATATTGTTGATCCTAGGAGGGGAAGAAATATCTCATCCCAGCTGGAAAACTGCTCTGTGTCTGAAATGAAGTTTTCTGTTGTAACTCAGTGAAATCCACTGGAACCGGATGCTGACAACACACCAGCATTTGTTCACTGGAGATCAGTTCTTCCATTGCATTGAGAGTGCGAGGGATTCACTACATCTGACATCTGACTTTCTGACTTGCCAGAGAATTGATAAAGAGCTGTGGAAAGAGATTCATTTAAACATCCCATCTGCTCAAACTGTGGGAAGGGATTCACTCAGTTATCTGACATACTGGCACACCAGTCAGTTCATACTGGGGAGATGTCATTTACCTGCTCAGACTGTGGGAAAGGATTTCGTTGGTCATATCAACTGAAGGAACATCAGAGAATTCACACTGGGGAGAAGCCTTTTACCTGCTCAGACTGTGGGAAAAGTTTTCCTCGGTCATTTCAACTGAAGCTACATCAGCGAGTTCACACTGGGGAGAGGCCATTCACCTGCTCAGACTGTGGGAAAGGATTCACTCGGTCTTCAGACCTGCTGGCACACCAGTTAGTTCACAGTGGGGAGAGGCCTTTCACCTGCTTAGACTGTGGGAAGGGATTCACTCGGTCTTCTCAACTGAAGATACATCAGCGAGTTCACACTGGGGAGAGGCCGTTCACCTGCTCAGAATGTGGGAAGGGTTTCACTCATTCATCCCACCTACAGAGGCACAAACGAGTTCACACAGGGGAGAGGCCATTCATCTGCTCTGAATGTGGGAAGGGATTCACTCGATCATCTCACCTACTGACACACCAGTCAGTTCACACTGGAAAAAGGCCGTTCACCTGTTCAGACTGTGGGAAGGGATTCACTCGGTCATCTTACCTACTGGCACACCAGTTAGTTCACACTGCAGAGAGGTCATTCACCTGCTCAGACTGTGGGAAGGGATTCACCCGATCATCTGACCTTCTGGCACACCAGTCAATTCACACTGGAGAGAAGCCATTCACCTGCTCAGACTGTGGAAAGGGATTTTCTCGGTCATCTCAACTGAAGATACATCAGCGAGTTCACACGGGAGAGAGGCCATTCACCTGCTCAGATTGTGGGAAGCGATTCACTCAGTCATCTGACCTATTGGCACACCAGCGAGTTCATACTAGGGAGAGGCCATTCACCTGCCCAGACTGTGGGAAAGGATTCACTCGGTCGTCTCAACTGAAGCTACATCAGCGAGTTCACACAGGAGAGAGGCCGTTCACCTGCTCAGACTGTGGGAGGGGATTCACTCGGTCATCTAAGCTGAAGTTACACCAGCGAGTTCACACAGGAGAGAGGCCATTCACCTGCTCTGAATGTGGGAAGGGATTCACACAGTCATCTCACCTACTGGTACACCAATTAGTTCACACTGGAGAGAGGCCATTCACCTGCTCAGACTGTGGGAAGGGATTCACTTGGTCATCTCAACTGACAGTACACCAGCGTAAACACACTGTGAGAAGGCTGTTCACCTGTTCTGAATGTGGGAAGGAGTTCACACAATCATCCCACCTACTAGCTCACAAATTAGTTCACACTGGGGAGAGGCCAGTAACCTGCTCAGAATGTGGGAAGGGTTTCACTAACTCATCCCACCTGCAGAGGCACAAGCGAGTTCACACAGGAGAGAGGCCGTACATCTGCTCTGAATGTGGTAAGGGATTCGCTCGTTCGTCTGATCTGCTGGCACACCGGTCAGTTCACACTGGGGAGTGGCCATTCACCTGCTCAGTCTGTGGGATGGGATTCACTCGATCATCTGACCTACTGGCACACCGACGAGTTCACACTGGGGAGAAACCATTCACCTGCTCAGACTGTGGGAAGGGATTTCCTCGGTCATCCCAACTGAAGCTACATCAGCGAGTTCACACTGGGGAGAGGCCATTCACCTGCTCACAGTGTGGGAGGGGTTTCACTAACTCATCCCACCTACAGAGACATCAGCGAGTTCACACAGGAGAGAGGCCGTACGTCTGCTCTGAATGCGGTAAGGGTTTCACTCGGTCATCTGACCTACTGGCACACCAGTCAGTTCACACTGGGGAGTGGCCGTTCAGCTGCTCGGACTGTGGAAAGGGTTTCACTCGATCATCTGACCTACTGGCACACCGGCGAGTTCACGTTGGGGAGAAACCATTCACCTGCTCAGAGTGTGGGAAGGGATTTCTTCGGTCATCCCAACTAAAGTTACATCAACGAGTTCACACTGGTGAGAGGCCATTCACCTGCTCACACTGCGGGAAGGGATTCACTAACTCATCAAACCTACAGAGACACCAGCGAGTTCACACAGGAGAGAGGCCATTCACTTGTTCCTTTTGTGGGAAGGGATTCACTCACTCGTACCACCTAAAAACACACCAGTCAGTTCACACTAGGGAGACGCTATTCACCTGCTCAGTCTGTGGGGAGGGATTCACTCAATCATCTGACCTACTGGCACATCAGCAAATTCACAATGGTGTGAGGCAGTTTACCTGCTCAGACGTGGGAAGGGATTTCCTCGGTAATTTTAAGTGAAGGTACATCATCACATTCAGGGGAGAGGCTGTTCACATGTTCTGTGCCTGGGAAGGGATTCACTGATGCATCCCACTTAGAAACACACCAGTCTGTTCACACTGGGGAGAAGCTGTTCACCTGCTCGTAGTGTGTGAAGGGATTCACTCAGTCACCTGAGCTACTGGCGCACCAGTGAATTCACACTGGGGAGAGGCCGTTCACCTGCTCAGATTGTGGGAATGGATGCGCTCAATCGTCTCAACTGAAAGAACATCAGTGAGTTCACACTGGGGAGAGGTTGTTCACCTGTTCAGACTGTGGGAAGGGATCAAAATCAGCTCACCTTCTGGCACAGCAGTTAATTCACACGGGAGAAACTGTTCACCTACTCAAACTATGGGAAGGGATTTCCTCAGTTATCCTGCCTACTGGCCACATCTGGTCACTGGACATCGGAAGAGTTTCTTCTGCTGATAATCTCCTTTAATGTGACTGCAGTTTAATATTCTGGATCTGTGACAAATAAATCAGTTCTCAACTCTGTCTCAGGGACTTAGTGAATTTACAGCACACCTTGTACAATGAGGAGTGAACTCAGCTTGTCCCTGCCAGGGTTTCTGTTCCACAACAATCCTTTTAAATCCATTCCTGCTGCTCACCCCTCACTTTCCCTGTGATGATAGCTTCCAAATGGTCATTATGCTGTGGCTGAAGAGGTTTCCCTTGAATTTCATACACGTCTTTCTGCAAGATGAGCTGACTGCAGTTATGTCTTGACAACTTATTCATCCCTCAGATCTATGGGTCAAAGCAAAATGAGATTAGTTGTTAACCTCTGTATTCCCAGTTCATTCAAATGTAATGGGTCATTTTCACTGCTACTAAAGAGCTGTGTCTCACACAACAGGGTTGTTGGAATACACCTCTATCCTCGAAAGTCTGAAATCAGAATGGGGAATGATTAGAGACATCGAAAAGCACAGCACAAAAAAAGACTCAGGCTCATCCCGTCCGTGCCAAAACAAATTAAACTGCCTACTCCCATCAACCTGGGCTGGGATCATAGCCCTCCATACCCCTACTATCTATGTACCTATCCAAACTTCTCTTAAAAGTTAAAATGGAGCATTGTACCGCTTGTACTGGCAGCTATTCCACACTCTCATAACCCAATGAGTGAAGAAGTTTCCCCTCATGTTCCCCTTGAACTTTTCACCTTTAACCCTTAACCCATGACCTTTGGTTGTAGTCCCACCCAACCTCACTGGAAAAATTCTTCCATTTACCCTATCTATACCCTTCATAATTGTGTATACCTCTTATCAAATTTCCTCCCAAGCTGCTACATTATAAAGAATACAGTCCAAACCTATTCAATCTTTTCTTATATCTCAGGTCTTCCAGACCCAGCAATATCCTTGTAAATTTTCTCTGTAGTCTTTAAAGCTTATTTACATCTTTGCTGTAGGTCAGTGACCAAAACTGCATGCATTGTTCCAAACTAGGCCTCACCAGTATCTTGCACAACTTCAACATAACATCTTCTCTCCAGTATTCAGTACTGTGATTTATTAAGGCCAATGTGCCAAGAGCTTTCTTTTTGACCTCATCTACCTGTGACTCACCTTGTCTGCCACTTTCAAAGCTCAAAGTAAAATTTATTATCAAAGTACATACATGTCACCACATGCAACCTTGGAATTCTCTTTCTGTGGGCACTTTTCAATGAATTATGGACCTGTATTCCCAGATCCCTTTGATAAAACCTACCCTGCTTGATCCTACCAAAGTATAACAGCTCACACTTGTCTGCATTAGATTCCATCTGCCATTGTTCCAACTGATCCAGATTCCTCTGCACAGCATGATAGCCTTCCTTGCTGTTCCTTACTTCTCCAATCTTGGTGTCATCTGGAAATTTGTTCTGGTTAACCACGTTATCATCCAGATCATTGATATAGATGACAACACCGAAAGATTCAGGACTGATCCTTGTGGCACTCCACTAGTCATAAGCCTCCAGTCAGAGAGACAGCAATCTACAATCACCCTCTGGCTTCTCCCAGAAAGCCAATGTCAAATCAAATTTAATCCCTCATCTTGAATGCCAAGTGACTGAACTCCTTGACCAAACTCCCATGCAGAACCTTGTCAAATGCATTGCTAAAATCCATGTAGACAACATCCACTGCCTTGGTAACTCCCTTAAAAAACTCTGTAAGATTAGTTAGATACGACTTACCACACATGAAGCCATGCTGTCTATTCTTAATCAGTCCACGTCTATCCAAATACTTATATCCAGTACTCTAGAATACCTTCCAATAACTTCCTCGCAACTGTTGTCAGACTCACCGGCCTATAATTCCCTGGTTTATGTTTAGAGCCTTTCTTAAATAGCGGAGGAATATTGGCTATCCTCCAATCATCTGATACCTTTTCTGTTACTAAGGATGCTAGGACCCCAGCAATTTCTGCACTTGCCTCCCATAGGGTCCAAGGGAACACCTTGTCAGGCCCTGGGGATTTATCCACCTTGATTTGCCTCAGGGTAGAAGACAACTCCTTTGTCATCTGTACAGGATCCCATATCTGTAGAATCCCTCACCTTGTCTGCTTGGGTAACTTCATACCTTCTTTTAGCCTGATTTCTCTCTTAAGGGTTCTCTTGCATTTCTTATACTCCATATGCACCTCATTTGTTCCTACTAGCTATGCACTTTTTCTTTACTGTGGCCTCAACATTTCTTGAAAACCAAGGTTCCCTAAACTTGTTATTTTTACCTTTCATTTTACCAGGCACATACAAGTTTTGTGCTCTCAAAATTTCACGTTTGAAGGCCTCCCATTTACCAAGTACACTTGTGCCAGAAAACGGTATCCCAATTCACACTTGCCAGATCATTTCTAGTAACATCAAAATTGGCCTTTCTCCAATATAGAATCTCAACCTGCAGATCAGACCTATCTTTTTGCCTATTTACTTTGAAAGTAATGGCATTGTGATCACTAGATGCAACGTGCTGTCCTGCATAAACTTCTGTCACTTGCCCTGTGCCATTCCCTAATAACAGATCAAGCATTATACATTCTCTCACTGGGACTTCAATGTACTGATTAAGGAAACTTTCCTGGACACACTTGAAAAATTCTATCCCATCTAGTTCCTTTATAGTATAGGAGTCCCAGTTAATATGAAGCAAATTAAGTTTCTTGCACAGTCTGTGATCTCTCTACAAATTTGTTCCTCTAAATTCCTCAGACTGTTGGGTGGCGTGTAATATAGCCCATTAATATAATCATAAATTTCTTATTTCTCAATCCGACCCATGACACCACACTAGATGACTTTTCCAGTCTGTCCAGACAGAGTACTACCACGGAATTTTCCCTGACCAGTAACGCCACCTTTAATCCTTCCTGCAGCCAATTGTCACTAATGGCTACAATATCATTATTCCAGGTGTTGATCCATGCCCTGAGCTCATCCACCTTTCCCATGATACTTCTTGCATTGAAATATATGCAACTCAGGAGACTAGTGGCACCATACTCAACCTTTTGATTCCTGACTTTATCTGAGGTTTCAGCAACATCTGTCCTCACGACCTCTCTACTAACTGTTCTGGCACTCTGGTTCTCATCCCCTTGCACGTCTAGTTGAACCTCACCGTGCACCATCAGCAAACCTTCCCACCAGGTTATTAGTCCCCTTCCCTTTCAGGCACAAACCATCTCTTTTTTACATTTCCCACCTTCCCTGGAAGAGAGCCCAATGATCCAAAACTCTCATGCTCTCCCTCTTACACTAACTCCTTTGCCATGTGTTAAACTGTATAATCCTCCTATTCCTGGCCTCATCAGCACGTGGCATGGGTAGCAATCCTGAGATCTCAACCCTGGAGGTCTTGCCCTTTAACTTAGCACCAAACTGTCAACCACGGACTCTGCTTCAGGGTCTACACATTCCCGCTGGCAGGCTACACAGCAGATTCGGCAATTGTGCTCGTGAATATGTGCTGTGAGACAGCGGGAGACTTTAAAAAGTGAACAGATTGAGAAGGGGAAGGTCATTTCTTCGGTAGTTTGAATGGGGCAGGACTGTGCAAGCGCGTGAAGGTCGGCCTGTGAGACAGCGAGAGACTTCAAAAAGCGAACAGATTAACGGGCGACAGAGTAGGAAGGCTTTGGCTCCAGAGGCTGAGGACGAGCTTGCTCCCAGTGAGGTAAGGCCAGGTAAGTTCCTTTAATTAATCTAATTAACTTAGAAGTAGGTAATGGAGGCAGCAGTTAGGGCAGTCGAGTGCTCCATTTGCAGTATGTGGGAATTCGGCAGGCACAATTGTCCCTGATGACTACACCTGCAAAAGGTGCATCCAGCTGTAGCTCCTGACAAACCGAGTTAGGGAACTGGAGTTGTATGAACTTCAGATCATTTGTGAGGCAGAGGCAGAAATAGACAGGAGTTGCAGGGAGATAGTCCCCCCTAAAATTCAGCAGAGGGAAGGGGAATAGACAGAATGAGCAGAGCATCCCTGTGGGCATTCCCATCAATAATAAGTATACCATTTTGGATACTGTTGGTGGGGACGACCTACCAGCGACAAGTTGCAGTGGTTGTATCTCTGGCACCGAGACTGGACCCTCAGCTCAGAAGGGAAGGAGGGAAAAGAAGAGAGCAGTAGTGATAGGGGATTTGATAGTTAGGCAGACAGATAAGAGGTTCTGTGGAAGAGATCGAGAATCCCGATGGTCTGGTGCCAGGGTCTGCGATATCTCGGGTCGAGTTCTCAGTATTCTCAAGAGGGAGGGTGAGCAGCCAGATGTCGTGGTCCATGTAGGGACCAATGACGTGGATAGGAAGAAGGAGGAGGTCCTGTAAAGAGAATTTAGGGAGTTAGGTGCAAGGTTGAAGGACAGGACCTCCAGGGTTGCAATCTCAGGATTGCTACCCGTCCCACATGCTAGTGAGGCTAGAAATAAGAAGGTAATGCAGCTAAATATGTGGCTAAGGAGTTGGTGCAGGAGGGAGGGTTTCATGTTTCCGGACAATTGGACCTTGTTCCAGGGAAGGTGGGACCTGTTCCGATGGGACGGGTTGCACCTGAACTGGAGGGGGACTAACATACTTGCGGGAAGGTTTGCTAGTGCTGCTCCGGGGGGGTTTAAACTAGATTTTCGGGGGGAGGGGAACCAGAGTGTTAGAGCAGATAGTGAGGTGGAGGAGGATAAAGGTCATGCGAGAACTGCAAGTATAATGCATGGAGTAAAGCCAGATCTAACATATAAAGAGGCTTTGAGGAAAGAGAAACAGAATAAAGGGTGTAAAGGTAGTAAGGTAGAAGGGCTAAAGTGTGTGTTCTTCAATGCAAGAAACATTAGGAATAAAGGTGGTGAGCTGAGAGCTTGGATACAGGCATGAAATTAAGATGTAGTGGCCATTACAGAGACTTGGCTGGCACCGGGGCAGTAATATTCTTGGATATATCCTTCTCAATATTCTTGGATTTCAGTGCTTTAAAAGGGATAGAGAGAGGGGAAAGGGAAGGAGGGGTGGCATTTCTGGTCAGGGATACTATTACAGTTACAGAAATGGGTAATGTAGCAGGATCCTCCTTTGAGTCAGTATGGGTAGAAGTCAGGAACAGGAAGGGTGCAGTTACTCTTTTGGGAGTATTCTATAGGCCCCCTGGTAGCAGCAGAGATACTGAGGAGCAGATTGGGAGGCAGATTTTGGAAAGGTGCAAAAATAACAGGGTTGTTATCATTGGTGACTTTAACTTCCCTAAAATTCTCGTGTTTGCGCTCTCTCTCTCGCTCTCTCTCTCTATCTTTTTTCTCCCCCCTCCCCCCCACCATTTGGGCCATATCTGAACACCTTGATTACAAGTCTCAACCACATAAAGCTGGACCCAGCAGACAGGTACAGCAGCTGTCCTTGACCTTGAGATTCATTGGTCAGGAAGGGAACAAGGTACAGGCGATTGAATCCATTCTGTAGTTACTGAAGCAATGAGGCAGATGATCCCATACCAACAAGCCCAGTCTAATCTGGAGGAACAGGTATTGTCGCTTGCAACAGGTCATTGCAGACAATCAGAGTCAGGTGTCTGTGATTTCCACTCTCACGGCTGATGTCCACAAACTTGCTGCAGACAGCCAGTGTCAGCTGACAGCCATTAGCATTCTCTCCAATGCAATTCAGCAGCCTCTGGCCACATTAGTCCTACTCCCAGCATCTCGCAGATACTCCCTTTCCATTGCCCAGGCATCCTCTGCCACTAATGTTTCTCCTCCCGTGCCCAGACTACCACAGACTCACACATCTGTACAAGAACCGAGTATTCCATCACTAGGCAGATACTTTGATGATCACGATGGCTACAGAAATTTAATTACAAAAATGTGAGCTGACATTCCAAGCCCAGCCCGGGTATGTTGGTGATGATGCAGGAAAACTGGTACCTACATGGACCAGGACCTCTGGCTGTTCAACCTCTCACTTCAGAATGCTGAGGACTTGATCCGAGATGTCCTAGACTCTGGCATCCGGGAGGCAACATACTGTTCGGGAATCTTGTTCTCATCCATAGGACCACATTTCTGTTCCCCTAACTAATGAATCCCCTGTCATCATAGCTGGCCTCTTCTCCTCCCTTCCCATCTTGAGTCACAAAACCAGACTCAGAGCCAGAGACCCGACCCTTGTGTCTTTCCTTTGCTAAGTCATCCCCCCAACGGTATCCAAAGTATACCTGTTGTTGTGGGGGATGGGCTCAGGAGTACTCTGCACTGGCTCTTTAACCCTTTCCCCTGCCTGACTGTCACCCAGTTTCCTGTGTCCTGCACCTTGAGTTTAACTACCTCTCTATATGTCCTATGTATCAGGCCCTTAGGCTCCTGAACGATCCAGAATTCATCCACTTCCAGCTCCAACTCCTTAACGAGGGTTGTTAGAAGTGCATTTGGAAGCACCTCACAGTTATAGTTGATAGGGTTACTGGAGGTCTCCCACCTTCCACCTGCAAGAGGAGCATTCCACTATCCTTCTGTTCTACCTAATCAAATGTAAAGAAGGGGGCAAAAATATCTACTTGCAGCTCTTTCTTTGCCCTCTCTGAATAAAGCCTCAAGATCTCCACTCTGATTCCGTCCAGTCCAAGATGGTTGCTGCGACATTAGTTGAATGTTCAGTGGAGCAGGGTCAGCACAGGGCATTCCAGGCAAGGATGCCCTCCTAGTCCTTTATTATTTAATATTGCACTTGAACCTTTAGCAATTGCTATCTGCCTCTCACCCAACATTTTTGGTATTACCCGCGGAAATGAAATACATAAATTATCATTATATGCAGATGATTTGTTATTATATATCTCTAATCCAGAGAAATCAATTCCTCATGATTGATCAGTTTTCCCTCTCAGCCCCGGTCTCCTGCATTCTCCCCATATCCCTTCATGCCCTGACTAATCAAGAATCTATCAACTTCTGCCTTAAATATACCTAAAAACTTGGCCTTCATAGCCGTTTCTGAAAACAAATTCCACAGATTCACCACTGTCTGACTAAGGAAATTCCTCCTCATCTCCACTCTAAAAGGACATCCCTCTATTCTGAGACTGTGTTCTTTGGTCTTAGACTCTCCCACTGTAGGAAGCATCCTCTCCACATCCACTCTATTGAGGCCTTTTAACATTTGATAGATTTCAATTTGGATACCCTTAATTCTTTTGCATTCCAGTGAGTACTGGCCCAGAGCCATCAAATACTCTTCATACAACAAGCCTTTCAATCCCAGAATCATTTTCATTAACATTCTCTAAACCTTCTCCAATGTCAGCACATCCTTTCTAAGATAAGCGGCCCAAAACCGCTCACAATATTTCAAGTGAAGCTTCATCATTGCTTTATAAAGCCTCAACATTACATCCTTGTGTTTATATTCTAGTCCTCTTGAAACAAATGCTTATATTGCACTTGCCTTCCTCGCCACTGACTCAACCATTAAATTAACCTTAGAGAATCCTACACAAGGACTCCTAAGTCCCTTTACACCTCAGATTTTTGAATTTTCTCTCCATTTAGAAACCCCTTTGATTTCTCCTAGCAAAGTACATGATCATACACTTCCAGACACTGTATTCCGTCTGCCACTTATCTACCCATTCTCCTAAGCTGACTGTCCTCCTATAGCTTCTCTACTTCCACAGAACTACTTGCCCCTCCACCTATCTTCGTATTATCCACAATCTTTAAACAAAGCCATCATTCCATCATCCAAGTCATTGGCATGTCTGGTGCCTGAAATAATGTTGTGCCCTGAGTATAAGGGCAACAATCCAGTCTCTGTCACTGGACTGCTCTGAAACTTCTGCTCAGAATTGTCAATTTTATGTGGATATTGAGCAATTGAAATATTGTGCAGCTTCTAATCCTTTATTTGGCTGCACAGAATACTTATCATGATATATTCTTACAAGTCATAAAAACCAACAAAACTGTATGCAATTTACACATACAAAGTGCTGCAGGAACTTAGCATGTCAGGCAAAATCTATGGAGGAGAATAAATAACTGATGTTTTGGACCGAGGCCTGTAATGAACTCTTCAGGCTTGTGTGGTGAGCTGGAGAGCATTGTGCTTCAAGGATATTAGAGCATCTAAATTTATTAATTGCTGTTTAATAAACCACCAATGTTCTGTTGGAATTCTTGTCAATAAGCTCTGGTTGCTGCCTCTACATTGGAACCTGTCTTACCTCCGCACTTGGATTCTGACATTAATAGCGTACATTGTTACAGAGACCCTTCATCTCCCGCTCTCTAGGTCTCCTTTTTCATAGCACCTCCCCTAATACCCAACCTGTCCCCCCATTACTAAAGGTGCTTAGCAAACGGATAGGTCTAACGGTAGAAAGTCACCTGGACCAGATGGATAATACCCGAGATTTCTTAAAGAGTTGGCTGAAGAGATTGTGGAAGCATTCTCAGAATCAGAGTCGGGCATATTGTGGCATATGTCGTGACATTTGTGAACTTAGTGGCAGCAGTACAATGCAATACAAGATAATATAGAGAAAAAAAAATAAGTAAATCAATTTCAGTAAAATTAAAATAGTACAAAAGCAAAAATAATAAAAGTGAGGTAGTATTCATAGGTTCAAAAATGTCCATTTAGGAATCCGATGGCAGAGGGGAAGGAGCTGTTCTTGAATCACTGAATGTGTGCCTTCAGGCTTCTGTACCTCCTTCCTGATGGTAAAAATGAGAAAAGGGCATGTTCTGGGTAATGGGGGTGCTTAATAACAGATGCTGCCTTTCTGAGGCACCGCTCCTTGAAGGTGTCTTGGATGCCACAGAGGCTAGTACCCATGATGGTGATGACTAATTTTACAAGGATTGGTAGCTTTTTTCGATCCTGTGCAGTAGCACACCACCCAAACCACAGTGATGCAGCCTGTCAGAATGCTCTCCACAGTACATCTGCAGAAGTTTAAGTTTGTCTGAGGTGATAAACCAAATCTCCTGGAACTCCTAATTAAATATAGTCACTGTCTTGCCTTCTTTATAGCTGCATCGATATGTTGGGACTAGGTTAGATCCTCAGAGATCTTCACACCCAGGAACTTGAAATTTCTCACTCCCTCCACTTCTGATCCATCCATGTGGATTGGTTTGTGTTCCCTCACCCTACCCTTTCTGAAGTCGACAATCATCTCATTGCTCTTACCGATGTTGAGTGCAAATTTGCTGCTGCAACACCACTCAACTGGCCGGTATATCTCACTCCTGTACGCCTCTCATCTCCACCAGATATTCTGCCAATAATATTAATGATCTTTCAAGATTCAATGGATTCTGGCATGGTTCTGTCACTCCTCTCTTCAAGAACGGAGAGAGGCAGTTAGTCAGACATCGGTGGTTGAGAAGATGTTGTGGTCGATTATTAAGGATGTAGTTTTAAGGTACTTGGGGACACATGACAAACTAGGCTGAAGTCAGCACAGTTTCCTTAAGGGAAAATCTTCCCTGACATATGTGCTGGAATTCTTTGAAGAAATAACATGCAAGATAGACAAAGGAGAATTGGTGGGTGTTATGTACTTGGTTTTTCAGAAGACCATTTACAAGATGCTACACATGAGGCTACCTAACAAGTTAAGAGCCTGTGGTATTACAAAAAAGATACGAGCATGGATAGAGCATTGGCTGATTGGGTGGGAATAATGGGAGTTTTTTTCTGATTGGCTGCTAGTGATTAGTGGTGTTCCACAGGGGCCTGTGTTGGGACCACTTCCTGTTCATTATATGTCAATGATTTGGATGATGGAATTGACAGCTTTGTGGCCAAGTTTGAGGACAATATCAAGATAAGTGGAAAGGCAGTTAGCCTTGGAGAAGAGAAGCTTCAGAAAAACTTCAACAGATTAGGAGAATGAGAAAAGAAGTGACATATAGAATACAGTGTTGGAAAGTGTATGGTCTTGCACTTTAGTAGAAGAAGTAAAAGCATATGCTATTTTCTAAATGGTGAGAAAATATACAAAAAGACTAATTTGCAAGTTGAGTTGGTAGTGCGGAAGACAATTGTGATGTTAGCATCCATTTTGAGAGGACTAGAATATAAAAGCAAACATAAGGCCTCTCTTGGAGTATTGCGAGCAAGTTTGGGCCCCTTATCTAAGAAAGGATGTGCTGATATTGGAAAGGGTTCAGAGAAAGTTCACAAAAATGATTTTGGGATTTAAAAGCTTATCATTTGACGAATCTGGATCTGTATTCATTGGAATTCAGAAGAATGAGAGGGTCTCATTGAATGTGGATAGGCCTTGAAAGAGTTGATATGGAGAGGATGTTTCCTGTGCTGGGACAGTTAAGGTTAGAGGACACAGGCTCAGCATAGAGGTATGTCCATTTCTTTAGCCAGAGAGCAGCAAATCTGTGGAATTCATTGCCATAGGCAGCTGTGAAGGCCAAGTGATAGGGCATATTTAAGGCAGATGTTGATAGATTCTTGATTAGTTAGGGCCTGAAGGGTTACAGGGAGATGGCAAGAGATTGGAGCTGAGAGGGAAATGGATCAACGATGATGAAATGGTGGAGCAAACTCAATAGTCCAAATGACCTAATTCTACTCCAGTATCTTATGGTCTTATTTCATGATTCCCCCCTTCTCTCTCTGGCAAATCTTGGCTACCCCTCTCACTCATATTTGAGTTACCCCACACTCCTCTGCCTTACCCCTACTCTGGGTCACACAATTTTCTCTCCCACATCCCTGGAACACTTTCCTCATCACCACTTTTCTGAGCTGTCCCCATTCTCCCCAATGTCTCTGTTGCTCCTTTCCCCTTCAGTGGGTCGTTCTCCTCTGCCATCTTCCATCTATGTGTTGACCCTTTCCCCCACTCTCCATCTTTAGGTCACCCACTTCCTCCAAACCTACAACATCACCATGACCCCACTTCTAAATCCCCACTCACCCCGTGTCTGTGAGTCCCCTCTTCCTCATCCCCATCTGCCAGTTTCTGATCTGTCCCCCCCTCCTCTCACCTTCTTCCACCCTGTTAGGTTCTCCCACTTCTCCATGCTCCATTCAAGATCACCATCTTCCCTCCACCTCCTCTTAGCCCCACCCCTAGCTTGTCTCTGAATATCCACCCCTGCCAATTCTCAGTCTCCCCTACCTTGGATTCCTGCTTTTAATGCCCTCACTCCCTCTTCTCTGTGTCCCTGGGTCTCCCCTACCCACCTCCCATTCTGCCTCTGCATCTCCTCCTTTCCCCTTTCCTGTCCCAAGTCTCCTTCTTCTCCCACTCCCCACCTCCACCATCTCTGGGTTGTCCCACTCAGCAATCTCTGGGTCCACCATTCACACCCCCGCCTCTGGGTTGCCCTACTGCCCCCACCAGTCTCTGGTTCCTCCTGCCCTCCCCAACCCCCGTCAGCCTCAACCCCTGATCTAATTCACTGGGGTGCATCCTTCCCCACCCCTCTCATTCAGCTCCACCCTGTTTCCGGATGCCCTTTGCCACCCTCACCCATCCTGCCTTTGGGATAACCCCTCTCTCCATTCTCCACATTCTCACACATGATATCCTCCCTCCCCACCAACAGTAAGATGGCCAGTTCCTCCTCCTCTCGTCCTCAGCTCTGTCTCAGGACACCAGCCCCCTCCAGCCATATTTTTGTCGACCCCCTCTAGGGACAACCACATCCCCTTCATTTCTTGAGCACCCATCCCATCTTTGGGACACCTCCTGTACCCTGAATCTGACAGGCAGTGTTACACCCTCCCCACGTCTCTGGGATACCACTCCACCCTCCACACCCCATCTCTGGAACAACCCCTTCACTCCCCCTGAAGGGTGCCTGTGATGCCACCCCCACTGTTGGTATGCCACATTTCACCCCCCGCCCCCCATGATCATTCCTGCCCATGTCTCCAGAAAACTCTTTTCCCATCCTCTACCCCCAAGAGTCTCTGGCATGTCCACTTCCCCACTTACCCCTGTCTCTGGAACAACCTCTACTCCCATCTCCCCTGACTCTGTGGCGTGCCCTTTCTCCTCCTCCCTCCAGTCCCTTAGATGCTGCCTTCTCTCCTCCAACTCCACCTGTGTCTGAAGGTCCACTTCCACCCCTATCTCTGGGACAACCCCTCCCTCCGTTCTCTGGGACAAACCCTTCCCAATCCTCTGCACCCCCCCCCCGTCACCTGTCACTCCCATCCACTGTCCCACTCCTCTAGGATACCTCCACCCCTGGGACACCACTTACCCTACCCCGACTCTGGGATGCTCCTCCATCTCTCAATCTGCCACCATCTCTCAGATACCCCCTTCCACATGCATCCCTGGGAAGAAACCTCCTCCCTTTAGGATGCCCTCCTTTTCCCTCTTCTTCCCTCCCCAGTCACTGGACACCTGCTAGTCACCCTCCCTTTATGCCTCTGGTACACCTCCTCAGTACCCCCACCTTCCTCTGGAGCATCTTCTACCACCATCTCTGAGTCACTCCATTTCTAACCCACGTCCCCTGATTCTGGGATTGCCCCCCTTCCCCGCCACCACCTCACCCTTCCCCATCTCGGGACACAAGCGTCTCTGTGATGCTCTCCCCCCGCCCCATCTCTGGAATACTCCCTTTCCCCACCTCCCACACTTATCTCGTAACACCCCTTTCACTCTCTGTCTCTATGATGCCCTCTATTGTTCCAGTATGTGGGACACTGCCACCACACACTACTTCCTGTCTCTGCGAAGCCCGGACCCAATCAACACCCAGCCCCATATCTTTGGGATGCTCTCTTCCCATCCCATCCCCAATTACTGGGATGTCCCCTCCACCTCCCAGCTCTTATGATGCCCCATTCCCCTTGCTTCCCTACACCCATCCCCTTCACTCTTATCTCCTCCCCATATGTGAAACAACCCTACCCCAGCATCCCTGGGGTGTCCCCCTGGCTCCTCCTCTCTCCAGTCCGATCTCTGGAAACCACGTACACGTCCATGCCCATCCCTATAACATCCGCTCAACCCCTAGCCCAAAACTGGGATGCCGACTTTACACCCTTCCCCAACCCCGTCACTGGGTTAACCCCTTCCCCACACCCAACCTCGGCTCTGAGAAGCCCTCTTCCCCCGCCCCCCCCCAGCACCTCCGTACGCCAAACATGCACGCATGCCCCAACATATCAACATTCATACACATACTCGATCAATCACGTACAATCATCTGTCACACGTGAACATGCCGACATACACTCAGAAACACACTTATAGACACGCGCGCACACCAATGCTGGTGCAGCCAAACACGGAATCTGTCTCAAGTGCGACAGCGTTTGTGTCCTCTAAGCCGGAGGACTAAGAAACCTTTCCTGAACACATTTGACAGATTTTATCTCACCCAGCCCTTTTCTGTGGAAAGTTAAAGTCACCTACTATCACAGCTTTGTTTTTGACAGAAGTCTGCAAACCTCTCTGTATTTGTTCTTCTTAATCCCGCTGATTTGTGTTTAGTGCCAAAGAGACTCCTCTTTGAAGGGATATCTGACCTGCTTCATCCATGGACAAAATGGACAGGACATACTTTATACTTTATTGTCGCCAAACAATTAATACAAGAGCGTACAATCATCACAGCGATATTTGATTCTGCTCTTCGTGCTCCCTGGAGTACAAATCGATAGTAGATATTAAACATTTAAATTATAAATCATAAATAGAAAAGGGAAAGTAAGGCCGTGCAAAAAAAAACCGAGAGGCAGATCCGGATATTTGGAGGGTACGGCCCAGATCCGGGTCAGGATCGTTCAGCAGTCTTGTCACAGTTAGAAAGAAGCTGTTCCCAAATCTGGCCGTACGAGTCTTCAAGCTCCTGAACCTTCTCCTGGAGGGAAGAGGGACGAAAAGTGTGTTGGCTGGGTGGGTTGTGTCCTTGATTATCCTGGCAGCACTGCTCCGACATTATACAGACATTGACAGTACTGAATGCAAATCAGCTCCAGAAATTAATTTGTTACCCTAAAGATTCATGTGTAAATTCCAGTCATTTCACAAGGAGGTATAAGACTTTAAGGAGTGACAAATCTTTAGTAGGTAACACTAGGCAGAGAAGTCAGTTGCATAGATTATCCCAAATATCCACCCAACCGTTACACAGAGATCGACTGAACGTCTCAGATCCCAACGTCCTTTAACAGTCTATTAATTCTGCCGCGTCTCATTAAGTAACAGGAAATAAGATTTCTTCAGAGTGAATTTGCAAAGAGCAACTGTGCCAAATAATAGTTATTTTTATTTTCATGCTGATGGATAGCAGTTGTTTCAAATTTATATTTGTTTTATTCTGCAGCTGTTTAATTTAAAGATTTATGATGAATTAAAATCTTGATATTTCTAGGCAAATTGAAATTTCTATTTTCCATAAAAAGAGATTTAGCAACATGTAATTATTTTAAAATTACACATTTTGGACAAAGATTGTGCATAAAATTGCTTTAAGATCCGGCAAGATGGCGACGTAACTGGTCGCACCGGCTTCTACGGGATCAACAAAAGGGGCTACCATTAAACTTGTGTGCAACGATCGCAAGATCCTGCTATACGTCGAGAACTCAGAGGACTGCAGTTTTACACCATCAGTGAGTTGCTCGCTGGCGGAGGTAATGAAGGAGCTGCGCATCCTGCTGTTGCCAGAGTCACTTTTCTTATGATCACAAAACCCCTTTGGATATTGTTAATCGGGTATGCTGCATCGATTACATTTATTGGATGCAAGCAGGGGCAGATGGAGGGCCCCGAGTCCTAGGTCGTCGTGAGGACTGGACCTGAAGCCGCAGTGTTGCCTGTTTGCTGCCGCCCGGAGTGAGGGAGCGAGCGAAGCCGTTGCGCTTCCCTGGGGGAGGTGTGGCCCGGTGTCCAGAACGAAGGTGGGACTGCCGTCCCGGAGTTTCGCTCGGCAAGAGACAAACTCTGTTGTAGCCGACTGCAGATTTTTTTTAGAGGCACTCATTGGAGTCGGGCCGCCGGAGGAGAGGCGTGAGAGGCGTCCGAGCCATCGCGCTCAACCGGGGGCGGCGTAGTGACTGAAGATTTAAAATGGATTGAGGGGCCTGGACTACATACATATATATTCTACATCGTCGTATTTTTACTGATGTTCTATCTGGCTTGTTGACTTGTACGCATCAAGCTGCGGCGTCGCGGGTGGGGGGAGGGGAAATGTGGGCCTCGGCACTCTTATTACTGGACTGTGGTCTTGTCTGTAACTGTTGGTAATGAGTCTTTGCAGCGTGACTCCGCGGTAACGCTGTCTCGTTTGGCCGTATTCATATACTGTATTGTTATATTACAATTGAATTGACTCAGTGAGAGCTGCAGAGCAAATTCCAGACACTTCCACAATCCACAGTTCTCTGTGGGACTAGGACGCAGATTGCCAGAGGAATTCTGTCACTGAGTCAGGCTCCTAAGGCAGCCTTTCAAAACTATGATCTTAACAGACATGCAGCAAGCATTGGTGTTGGAAAGAGAGGGTTCGAGAGGCATCCGATTTCCTACACCTGGTGTTTCACGTGTCAGTCTTCTTGTGCCTAAACCACTGGCTGTAGTGTTTCCATGGCTGCAATTTTCATGTTTTCATTTAACCTGGTGATTCTCAGAGCACACCATCAGTCCCACTTACTGCAGTCTGTTCTATTTCAGGGGCTCAATTCTCCTGCTACCCATCTGCACAGATGTGTTTTACAACAGCCTCCAGCACCAAGTCTTTGGGAAAAAATAAAGCATTATTTCGGCAAATATCAACTTATAACAAATGCATCAGAGTCAGTCCCATAGCTCAGAGACAGGCCCATGTTTAAAAATGCATCAGAGACAGTCAAACAACAGAGACACAGACCCATGTTCCAAAACACATCCAAGTTGGTCATACAACATGGACACGGGACCATATTTAAAAACATGTCAGAGTCAGCCATACAACACAGAAACAGGCCTATGTTCAAAGCCACAAGGCATTCTGTGGATAAATAAAATTCTCAAGGTTAAAGTAATTGTCCCGCTTTGTACTTAAATATAAACACTTCTTTTGAAACATTGCATCTGTGGGGTGATTTAATAATAAGTTGAAAAGAACCGAAGTGAGGAGTAGTCTTGGCTTTCTAAAACCCTTAATCTTAAAATAAACCAAACTGAAGCTGCAAGCAATCAGGGATTTATGTCAGATTATACAGACTGTCCCAAACACACAATAAAACCGTACTCTCAGAGTCACACTGATGGGCCATCGTGGTTTATACACTGGTTTTGAAACCATCCCTACTCATTCAGCACAATCAAACTAGCTTTTGAAAGAGGATTTATATAAAAGAGATGCACAAATGTAAAGAAAAAATAATTTTGAATTTAAGCAATAAACTAAAAAAAAATGTCAAAACTTGCATTCTGGTCAAGGTGGCACCAGTGAACAATGCTTTCTCAGGGGATGACTGCCAGATATTCCACGGAGCTGTTAATTTCACATTTTTGAAATGTTCTTTTTATCTTAAATGTGCTTCTAGAACTGTTGGATCCTATGACTTACAGTTTGGAGATTGAGTGATCTAGCATTTTGCTATTTTCCAAAAAAAATTCCAGGAGGCAAGCACAAGCCCATGATCAACTCCATTTCTTGCAGATTAAGGTGGTGAGGAAGATTGAAACATCATGGTGGATGCAGAGGCGACTGAGTGTTCATCACTGACTACCGATCTCTCGCTGCTGTGATGCATCTCTCGCTGCTGCTGGATAAGGTGTCTGTGTACATAGAAAACCAACAGCACAATACAGGCCCTTTGGCCTACAAAGCTGTGCCGAACATGTCCCTACCTTAGGAATTACCTAAGATTACCCATAGTCCTCTATTTTTCTAAACAGCATGTACTTATCCAGGAGTGACTTAAAAGACCCTATCGTATCTGCCTCCACTACCATTGCCAGCAGCCCACACCACTCTCTGCATAAAAAACTTTCCCCTGACATCTCCTCTGTACCCACTTCCAAGCACCTTAAAACTGTGCCCTCTCGTGTTAGCCATTTCAGCCCTGGGAAGAAGCCTCTGCCTATCCACACGATCACTGCCTCTCATTGGTAGCCTAACGTCGGTGGTGGGGAAACTGCTGGAGTCAGTTATCAAAGATGTGATAACAGCACATTTGGAAAGCGGTGAAATGATCAGACAAAGTCAGCATGGATTTGTGAAAGGAAAATCATGTCTGACGAATCTCAGAATTTTTTGAGGATGTAACTAGTAGAGTGGATAGGGGAGAACCAGTGGATGTGGTATATTTGGATTTTCAAAAGACTTTTGACAAGGTCCCACACAGGAGATTAGTGTTCAAACTTAAAGCACACGGTATTGGGAGTAAGGTATTGATGTGGATAGAGAATTGGTTAGCAGACAGGAAACAAAGAGTGGGAATAAACGGGACCTTTTCAGAATGGCAGGCAGTGACTAGTGGGGTACCGCAAAGCTCAGTGCTGGGACCCCAGTTGTTTACAATATATATTAATGACTTGGATGAGGGAATTAAATGCAGCATCTCCAAGTTTGCGGATGACACGAAGCTGGGCAGCAGTGTTAGCTGTGAGGAGGATGCTAAGAGGATGCAGGGTGACTTGGATAGGTTGGGTGAGTGGGCAAATTCATGGCAGATGCAATTTAATGTGGGTAAATGTGAAGTTATCCACTTTGGTGGCAAAAATAGGAAAACAGATTATTATCTGAATGGTGGCCGATTAGGAAAAGGGGAGGTGCAACGAGACCTGGGTGTCATTATACACCAGTCATTGAAAGTGGGCATGCAGGTACAGCAGGCGGTGAAAAAGGCGAATGGTATGCTGGCATTTATAGCGAGAGGATTCGAGTACAGGAGCAGGGAGGTACTACTGCAGTTGTACAAGGCCTTGGTGAGACCACACCTGGAGTATTGTGTGCAGTTTTGGTCCCTTAATCTGAGGAAAGACATCCTTGCCATAGAGGGAGTACAAAGAAGGTTCACCAGATTGATTCCTGGGATGGCAGGACTTTCATATGAAGAAAGGCTGGATGAACTGGGCTTGTACTCGTTGGAATTTAGAAGATTGAGGGGGGATCTGATTGAAACATATAAAATCCTAAAGGGATTGGACAGGATAGATGCAGGAAGATTGTTCCCGATGTTGGGGAAGTCCAGAACGAGGGGTCACAGTTTGAGGATAAAGGGGAAGCCTTTTAGGACCAAGATTAGGAAAAACTTCTTCACACAGAGAGTGGTGAATCTGTGGAATTCTCTGCCACAGGTAACAGTTGAGGCCAGTTCATTGGCTATATTTAAGAGGGAGTTAGATATGGCCCTTATGGCTAAAGGGATCAGGGGGTATGGAGGGAAGGCTGGTGCAGGGTTCTGAGTTGGATGATCAGCCATGATCATAATAAATGATGGTGCAGGCTCGAAGGGCCGAATGGCCTACTCCTGCACCTATTTTCTATGTTTCTATGTTTCTATCATCTTATACACCTCTATCAGGTCATGTCTTATCCTCCGTCGCTCCAAAGAGAAAAGGCCAAGTTCACTCAACCTATTTTCATAAGGCATGCTACCCAATCCAGGCAACATTCTTGTAAATCTGCACTGCACCCTTTCTACAGTTTCCACATCCTTCCTGTAGTGAGGTGACCAGAACTGAGCACAGTACTCCAAGTGGGGTCTGACCAGGATCCTAGATAACTGCAACATTACCTCTTGGCTCCTAAACTCAATCCCACGATTTGATGAAGGCCAATGAACCGTATGCCTTTTTAACCACAGATTCAACCTGTACAGCAGCTCTAAGTGTCCTGTGAACTTGGGCCCCAAGATCCCTCTGATTCTCCACACTGCCAAGAGTCTTACCATTAATACTATATTCTGCCATCATATTTGACCTACCAAAGTGAACTACTTCACACTTAACACACATCAAAGTTGCTGGTGAACACAGCACTAACGATGCTAGTGCTGACCCTTCGTCAGGACTAATGAAGGGTCTTGGCCTGAAACATCGACTGTACCTCTTCCTAGAGATGCTGCCTGGCCTGCTGCGTTCACCAGCAACTTTGAAGTGTGTTGCTTGAATTTCCAGCATCTGCAGAATTCCTGTTGTTTACTTCACACTTATCTGGGTTGAACTCCATCTTCCACTTCTCAGCCCTATCAATGTCCCACTGTAACCTCTGACAGCCCTCCACACTATCCACAACACCCCCAACCTTTGTGTCATCGGCAAATTTACTAACCCATCCCTCAACTTCCTCATCCAGGTCGTTTATAAAAATCACAAAGAGTAGGGGTCCCAGAACAGATTGCTGAGGCACACCACTGGTGACTGACCTCCATGTAGAATATGACCCATCTACAACCACTCTTAGCCTTCTGTGGGTAAGCCTATTCTGAATCCATAAAGCAAGGTCCTCTTGGATCGCATGGCTCCTTACTTTCTCAATAAGCCTTGCATAGGGTAGCTTATTGAATGCCTTGCTAAAATCCATATACACTACATCTACTGCTCTACCTTCATCAATGTGTTTAGTCACATCCTCAAAAACTCAATCAGGCTCACAGGGCATGATCTGCCTTTGCAAAGCCATGCTGACTGTTCCGAATCATATTATGACTCTCCAAATGTTCATAAATCCTGCCTCTCAGGATCTTCTCCATCAACTTACCAACGACTGAAGTAAGACTCACTGGTCTATAATTTCCTATCACTCATTGCTCTGAAAGGAAGCCTCAGCACTTGTCATCTCTCCCTTTTGATGCCATTTGTGGATATTACTGAATTCCTATGATTTATGGATTGTACTGGGACGGTAGTTGGAGATAAACTCTTTCAGTTCTTTTTTTTGCATTCTTTGTTTTCTCCCATTCTTTCTTGTTGCTGTTTGATGTGATTTGTTAGTTTCTTGTGCAGAGAGGGGTTGGGTTTGGGGTTTGATGTTTTGTTGCCATTTGGCACAATTTGTTAGGTTTTTCGTGCGAGAGAGGCATTTGGCGTTTGGAGTTTGATGTTTTGTTGTGTTTGGCGTGCTTTGGTTTTTTGTGTGAGGGACTGGGTTCGGTCTGGGGTTTGTTCTTGTTGCCATTTAGTGAAATGTGTTAGTTTGATTTTTTTTGTGTGGGGTGTGGGGTTGATGTTTTTCTTTGAACTATTTACATTGTTTTCTTTGTTTCGTGGCTATCTGGAGAAGACAAAACTTAGAGTTGTATACTAAATGTATACATTGAAAATAAATGAACTTTCGAACCTTTACACAAGACACTTGAGTTTAAATAGTTAATTTTCAGTAAAATTGAAGACAGTGATGTAGTGATAAATCAATAGTTAAAAACTTGTCTTCCATTCTGTCTGCACAGATCAATTCATTACAACCATACATTGAGGTAGTTGTCGCCTGTCCCTCAATTTATGGCAATGCCCTTGTAAATCTTTTCTGCACACTTTACAGTTTAATAGCTTCTTTCCTGTAACAGTGTGACCAAAACTGGCCACAATACTCAAAGTGCAGCTTTCTGTACCACTGCACACGGAATTATCCCATAGACTGAGAATTGGTGATTGGACAGAAAATGTAGGGTGGGAATAAACCGATCATTTTCGGGTTTGCTGTGACTAGTGTGTCACACAGGTGCAATGCTGATTCCCATTTATTCTCGATCTGCATTAACTATTTGAGTGAGGATCAGAAATGTTGGTGATTCCAGTGGACTGAGATACTCTGTCATTATAATCACTGAAGCTCTTTAATGACTTAGAGAGTCCTAGAGTCAAACCACATGGAACAGGTTCTTCAGCTCATCTGGTCAAGATGCCCATTCAACTCATCTCATTTGCCTACGTTTGGCTCAGATCCCTCTGAACCTTTCCTATCCCTGTAACTGTCAGAATATCTTTTAAAGGTTGTTGATTTACCAGTCAGAACCACTCCCTCTGGTAGCTCAATGCATTTACTGACCATCGTTGCCTGCAAAGGTTGCCTCTTGGATTGATTGAGTTAAGCATAAGCACCTGATTTCCATCTTGGGGCTTTGAATATAAGTAGCCTTGGGGTCAAGTGTGGGCTGCTGGCTTGTCTTGTCAGTTTCCCTTGGAGCAACCTGCTGATGTAGTGAAACCATTTGAGATCTCCAGGTCTGGTTGGAGGACCACTGCTTCATGGAGCCTTGTTGCCACTCATTGGAGTAGTCTTTGCGGTATGGATTGGGCTGTTTCCTGGGCCAGCTGAGTGGCTGCCAGCCACTCCGAGCTAGGTAGGGATCCGGCTGTTTCCGTAGCCAGCTGAGGTTGCTGGCCGAACTGAGACTTGGAGCAACCCCAAAGAAGAGATGGAACTATCTGGTATTCTTTGGTATTTGTCTCTTGTCCTTGCCTCTGTGGGGTAAGTCATGCTGTTTTGCCGTTGCCCTGTGGGGGGTCATGTCTTGCCTTGTCTTGTCCTTGCCTCCACGGGGTAAGTCAGGCCATTTTCCCGTTGCCCTGCGGGGGGACATATCTGGTCTTGTCTTTGCCTCTGTTGGGTAAGTCTGGCTGTTCTGCCGTTACCCAACAGGTGGACCTGTCCCATCTTGGTGTGGAGAGGTTGAGTCCCGGCTTGTCTAAGTATAAGTCCCGGCTCTGTCTATATACTGTCCTGTCTCATGTTGGTGTCATGTTAGCGATGAGTCCCGGCTTTTTGAAGGACAAGTCCCGGCTCGATGTTAATGTTCAGTTCCCAGTCTGTCTCTCAGCTCTGGCCTCCAAGCTCCAGACTCAAGACTCGAGACCCAAGGCCCCAGCGGGCCTCCGAGCTCCAGACTCAAGACCCAAGACCCCAGCCTCAAGAGCAAAGACCCCAGCTTGTCTGCAAGCTCAGGCCTCTAGCCCCAGCCACATCCTGTCCTGAAGCCATGTCATGACCTTGCCTGGTTCTGGGGTCCGAGCCCGAGGCAAGACCCAGGTTCTAGGTCCTTGTCCAGTCTTGGGCTCAGAGTCGATGCCTTGTCTTCTAGTCCAGGGTTTCTAGCCTGGTCCCGCTTTCCCTTGCCTAAGTCTGCGTTCTTGTCCCTGCTCCCTGCCTGTATCCTGTCACGTCCCTATTCTAGTCAAGTCCTGTTCCTTGTACTTCAGCGTCTGTGTCTCGCATTTGGGTCCGTTCCCAAAGCCCCACTGTGACACACTCCTTGTTTTATGAAACTCTGTAAGGTCATTTCTCATTTTCCTATGCTCCAATGAATGAAGTCGTCGCCTGACCAACCTCTCCCTTTAACTTAGGTCCTAGAATCTGTTAGACTCCTCCTATTTTTTCTCTGTGCTCTTTTCAGTTTAACAGGGTGACTGAGAGTTGTACACAATATATCAAGTGCAGTCTCACCAACATCTTGCACAACTACCACATAAAGTCTAACGCCTGTTCTCAGTGCCTGGCCTGAGTGATGAAGGTCAGTGTGCTAAGTGCCACTTTCACCACCTGCTTACCTGTCACCGTTCTCAGGGATTGATTGTGCTCCTACACCTATCGCCCGGCCTCAGAGGCGGGAGGAGACTGACACCCAATCCCGGATGGGGAGGCGATGGTGCATGTGACACCTGGCCCCAGAGGGGGAGTGAGCAGTGTGCCTGACACCTAGTCCTGAATGAGGGAGGGATGATGAGTCTGACACCAGGCCCCAAAGGGAGATGGATCAGTGGATCTGATACACGATCCTGGAGGGGGAGGGAGTGTTGTTTCTGTCACCCAGTACCATATAGCTGGAATATTACCTCACGGCTCTTGAACTCAATCTCACGATTAATGAAGGCCCGCACACCATGCACCATACTATGTTACATTTGATTGTATGTAGTATATGGAATAAGGTAGATATGATCTTGTAGTGCAGTTGGAAATTGGCAGGTATGACATCGTGGGCACTACATTCTCGTGGCTGAAAAAAGATTATAGTTGGGAGCTTAACATCTAAGGATATGCTTTGTATGGAGAGGGCAGGCAGGTACGTAGAAGAGGTTGCGTAGCTCTGTTGGTTATAAATGAAATTAAACTGTTTGAAAGAGGTGACATAGGATCGGAAGATGGAGAATCCTTAGCATAGAATTAAGAAACTACAAAGGCAAAAGGCCCTGATGGCAGGTGCATACAGGCCACGAAACTGTACTCAAAATGTGGGATACAAATTGCAACAAGAGACAGCACGTTAAAAGAGCAGTGTTATGATAGTCATCAAGTTTTTCAATATGAGGAAGATCAGGTTGGTGCTGAATCCCAAGAGAGGGAATTTGTAGAATGCCTACAAGACAGCTTTTTAGAGCAGCTTGTGGTTGAGCCCACTGGGAGAAAGGCAATTCTAGATTGGATGTTGTGTAAGGAACCGGAATGGATTAGGAAGCTTAAGATAAAGGAAACCTTGGGAGGCACTGATCATAAATATGATAGAATTCACCCTGCAATGTTTTGAGGTAGAATAGAAGATGTATCAAAAGGAACTGCAGAGGCATGAGACAGGAGCTGGCCACAATTCATTCGAAGGGGACTCTAACAGAGGTAACAGCAGAACAGCAGTGGCTGGAGTTTCTGGGGGCAAGTCAGAAGGTGCAGGGTTGATACATCACAAAGATAATGAGAGGATGATGCCACCACGGCTATCAAGGGAAGTCAAAGAGAGCGCAGAAGGTAAAGAGACTGTACACAATACAGAAAAAAATCAAAGAATGGGAAGCTTCTAAAAATAAACAGAGGGCAACTAAGAAAAAGCATAAGGAGAGAAAAGAATAAACTTCAAGGTAAGTTTATCAGATATATAAAGAGTAAAAGAGAGGCAAGTGTGGTTATCTGACTGCTGGAAAATTATGCTGGAGAGGCAGTAATAGGGAACAAATATGGCGGACGAACTTAATTAGTATTTTGCATCAGTCTTCAGTGTTGAAGATACTAACGGTATGCCAGAAATTCGAGAGTGTCAGGGAGTAGAAGAGAATGCAATTACTGTTACTAAGGAGAAGGTGCTTGGAAATCAGAACAGTCTGATAAGTGACTGGACCAAATGGTCTACACCCTAGGATTCTGAAAATGTTAGTTGCAGGTATTTGGGGAGGCATTAATAATGATCTTATATATTCTGGAACAGTTCTGGAGGACTGGAAGACGCAAATGTCACTCAACTCTTTAAGAGGTGAGGGAGGCAGAGGAAAGGAAATTAAAGCCAGTTAGCCCACTTTTTTGGCAAGATTTTGGAGCAGATTCTTAAGGGTGTGGTATCAGAGTACTTGGAGACACATGACAAAATAGGCCAAAGTCAACATGGCTTCCTGAAGGGGAAATCTTGCCTGACAAACCTGGTGTAGTTCTTAAAGGAAATAACAGACAGCATAGACAAAGGAGAGTCAGTAGACATTGTTTACTTAGGTTTTTTAGGGAGCCTTTGACAACGTTCTGCACATGAGGCTGCTAAACAAGATAAGAGACCATGGTATGGGAAAGTTACTGGCATGGATTGGCTGGCTGGCAGGAGGCTACGTGGTGTGGTGGGGGGGGGGAAGAAGGGGGCTGCTCTGGTTGGCTGCCGGTAACTAGTGGTGTTCTGCAGGGGTTGAATTTCAGACCACTTTTCACATTATTTATCAATGATTTGGTTTACAGAACTGGTGGCTTTTTGGCTGAGTGTACAGAGATATGAAGATAGGTGGACAAGCAGGTAATGTTGAGGAAACAGGGAGTCTGCAGAAGGACTCAGATTGGGAGAATAGGCAGAGAAATGGCAGTTAGAATAAAGTGTAGGGATGTGAATGGTCATGCACTTTAGTAGAAGGAATAAAGGTGCAGACTGTTTTCTAGAGGGGAACAAAATTTAAAACCCAGAGCAGCAAAGGGACTTCAGAGTCGTTGTGCAGGATTTCCTGAAAATTAACTAGCAGGTTGAGTTGGTGCTAAGGAAATGAAAGTCAAATGTAAATTAGGATTCTTGTCAACTGGACTAGAATATAAGAGCAACGATGTATTGCTGAGGCTTTATAAGGCATTGGTCAGACCATATTTGGAATATTGTGAGTAGTTTTGAATCTATTTTTCTAAGCAAAGATGTGTCGGCATTGGACAGGATCCAAAGCTGGTTCACAAGAATGATTCCGGAAATGAAATGATTAAAATATGAAGTTTGTTTGATGGCTCTGGGCCTGTACTTGCTGGAATTAAGAAGAATGAGGGGGGATCTAATTGAAATCTATTAAAGATTGAAAGGGCTCGATGCAGTGGATGTGGAGAGATATTTCCAATAACGGGGAAATCACAGCCTCAGAATAGAGGGAATTCCATTTAGAACACAGATGAAGAGAAATTTCTTTAGCCTTAGGATAGTGAATCTATGTAAATTGTTGCCACAGATGGCTGTGGCTGTCAAGTATATTTAAAAAGAGGGTTGATAGGTTCTTTATTAGTCAGGGTGTAAAGGTTACGGGGACAAGGCAGGAGAATGGGGTTGAAAGGGATCATATATCAGCCATGATGGAATGATGGAGCAGACTCAATGGGCTGAAAGGCATAATTCTGTTCCTGTGTCTTATGGTCTACAGTCCTTTGGAAGTATTCAGAATTATCAGAGGGTATGTTAATTTGGGTGGTCACAGTCTTTTCTCCAAGGAATGGGAGTCCAAAGCTAAGGGGCGCAGATTTGTGGTGGTGGGAAAGACTTAAAAGGGCAACAATTTAACAGAGAAAGAGAGAGATTTGCTTTAGTTGTCACATGTACATCAAAATATTCAAAATTACAGTGAATTGCCTCCTTTGAATCAAATTGAATCAGCAAAGATTGTGCAGGGAGCAGCTCACGAGAGAGACCACACTTGTGGTATCGACATAGTATGCGAACAATACATTAACCTTAACTATATCTTTGAAATGTGGGAGGAAACCGAAGCACCCAGAGGAATCATACTAACTCCTTACAGACGGTTGCAATAATTGAATTCGAATGGTGATCACTGACAATGTAATAGTATTATGCTAACCATTACGTAAATACTGGAGCAAGTGGTTGAAACAGATGGAATGGTACTATTTAAAAAGCATTCAGATAAGTCCATGGAAGGCACGGCTTAGAGGAATAAGTGCCAAATGCTGGAAATTGGGACTAGCTATGAGGGCAACATGGACAGCATGAACTAGTTGGGCTGAAGGGCCTGTGTCCTTGCAGTATTATTCTATGACTATCTCTACCTCAGTCTTACACACTTCTACTTGGTCACCCCTCATTCTCTTTCACTCCAGGGCAAACAAGCCCATTACTTACCTGAACTGAAGTTCTACAGTCCAGGCAATGGTCTGGTGAATGTCATCAGCACTCTGTCCAGTATAGTCAGATAAGCCTGTAATGGTGTCTAGAAATGTATGCATAATCCGAATGTGGTCAGAATAGTTTTTTAAGCTGCAACGTAATATTCCAACTCTTATAACCCATGCCCTGACCTTTTGGGACAAACATGTCACCTGCCTTCTTCCCCACTCTGTCCACCTGTATCACAACTTGCGGAGTGGATAAAAGGGGAACCAGTGGATATGGTGAACTTGGGTTTTCAGTTCCCGCTGATGCCTGTATGAAGTTTGTATGTCTTTACTATGACCACGTTGTTTCCTCTGGGTCTGGTTTCCCCCCACAGTCCAACGACATAATGTTTGGAAGGTTAGTTGGTCATTGTAAATTGACCCATGATTAGACTAGGGTTGAATTAGGGAATTGCTGGGCAGTGCAGTTTGAAGTGCTGGAAGGGCCACTCTTTCTTAATAAAATAAATAAATAAGCTAACACACATGAAGTAGGTAACACGATGAGAGAATGTGTAAGGTGGCATTTTATATTGAGCAACGCACACAAAATGCTAGATGAACAGCAGGCCAAGCAGCATCTAGCTGATGTTTCCAAAGGGTTTCAGATTGAAACATCAACTGTAATCGTTTCCTAGATGCTGCCTGGCCTGCTGAGCTCACAGCACTTTGTGTGTATTACTCAGATTTCCAGCATCTGTAGATTTTCTCTTGTTTGTCATTATATGTTGATATGGCACTCAAGCAGAAAACAGAATGTAGGAATCAGTGCATCTTTCTTGGGAGAGGGTTGATCACATGAGTATTACAGGGGTTGATGCTTGGGCTCCAGTTCATCACCATCACAAAATAGTGAATGTCACTTTACCAACTCTGCTGACAACATAAAACTGCGCAGGAGGATTTCAAGAGGTTTTGGTGGAAGAGTGGGAGAAGATGTTGGATGGTAGTTAATATGGTTAAATGTGAGGTCATCCACATGGGTGCACACCACTCACTGCATCACAATGATACAGAGGATGGTAGAGTCAGTCCATTCCATCACCGGGACAGCACTCTCCATCATCGAGGACATCTGCAAGAGGTGATCTCTCAGGAAGACAACATCCATCATCAGGAACCCTCATCAGTCAAAATGACCATATCTCATGTAGAAATTTTCATCGGGCTTGGTGTTTTCTCTTTGGAGCGATGGTAAATAGGGGGTGATTTGTTCAAGCTCTATGAGATGATAAAAGGCATAGAAAGGTGGCAACTTTTCCCAGGGCAGCAATGACCAACACTGGAGGATATCTGTTTAAGGGGAAATGTCAAAGATAGATTTTCACACAGCGAGTGCTTGGTGCCTGTAATGTACCAATGGGGATGGTGGTAGAACCTGATAAAATAGGGACATATAAACTCTGACACTGGCGCATGGATCAAAGATAACTGGAAGTTTATGCGTTGTGTAGGTGGGAAGTGTTGGATTGACCATGGAGAATGTATTAGTCAGCACAGCATTGTGGACCGAAGGCCCCGTTCTTGCATTGGCAAACAAATTACCATGGGAGATAGAAAATACATGTCAAAAGGGCAAAGCTAAGGTAGTCATTTGGGTTTTCTATATGCAGATAGATTGGAAATATCAAGTATTTGCTGGATCTCAAAAAGAGGAATTTCTAGAATGCCAATGAGATGGATTTTCAGAGCAACGTGGTTGAGCCCACTTGGGATCAACTATTCCGAATTGGGTATTCCGCAATGAACCAGAAGTTAAGCTAAAGGAACCCTGAGGGACCAGTGATCATAATATGATAGAATTCACCCTGCAATTTGAGCAGAAGAAATTAAAGTCAGATGTATCATCACTAGCGCAGTAAAGGGAACTACAGAGGCATGAGTGCAGCTGGAACACTAGCAGGTATTATGGCAGTGCAGCAATGACTGGAATTTCTGGGAGCAATTCGGAAAGTACAGGAAATATACATCCCAAACAAGAAGAATTATTCTAAAGGCAGAATGATACAGCTAAAGCCAACATAAAAACCAAAATGAAGGTTTATAATAGAGAAAACATAGTGGGAATTTAGAGGACTGGGAAGCTTTTAACTACCAACAGAAGGCAATTAATAGGATATAATGAAGGAAAAGATGGAATACAAAGGTAAGTTAACCAATACTATTTAAGAGGATACTAGACGTTTCTTCAGAGGACACTAAACGTTTCTACACATCTTCAGCTATTTGACCACAGGAAAATGATGCTTTAGAGGTTGTAATGGGTTCAAAGAAATAGCAGATGAACTGAATAATTATTTTGCCTCAGTATTCCCTGTGGAAGAGACTAGCAGCATGTCAGCAGTTTGAGAGTGTCAGAGGACACTCTGTGGAATGAAGTTGTAATTACTTGGGGAACTGAAACGTCTAAAGGTCCATAAGTCACCTGGACGAGATGGTCCACACCCCAAGGTTCTGAAAGAGGTGGCTGATGAGATTATGGAGGCATTAGTATGAATGAATGGATTCTGGCATTGTTCCGGAGGATTGGAAAGTTGCAATTGTCACTCCACTCTTCAAGGCGGAAAGGAGGCAGAAGAAAGGAAATTATAGGCCCGCTGGTCTGATCTCAGTTGTTGCAAAAATATTGGACTCAATTTTTAAGGACGCTGTTACTTTAAGGGAAAATCTTGCTTGACAAATCTGTTGGAATTCTATAAGAAATTACAAGCAGGGTAGACAAAAGAAAGTGTTGAAAGTTGTTCACTCATTTTTCAGAAGGCCTTTGACAAGCTGTACATAAATGAAGCTGCTCATCCCATGGTATTACAGGAAAGATACTAGTATTGGCTGATTGGCAGGAAATAAAAGGTGGGAATAAAGGGAAACAGGAGGAAATCTGCAGGTGCTGGAAATTCAAGCAACACACAAAATGCTGGTGGAGTGCAGCAGGCCAGGCAGCAACTATAGGAAGAAGCACAGTCGACGTTTCGGGCCGAGACCCTTCATCAGGACTAACTGAAAGAAGAGATAGTAAGAGATTTGAAAGTGGGAGGGGGAGGGGGAGATCCAAAATGATAGGAGAAGACAGGAGGGGGAGGTATAGAGCTAAGAACTGGACAGGTGATTGGCAAAAGGGATACAAGGCTGGAGAAGGGAGAAGATCATGGGATGAGAGGCCTAGGATGAAAGAAAGGGGGAGGGGAGCACCAGAACAAGTTGGAGAGCAGGCAAGGAGTTATTGTGAGAGGGACAGAGAGACAGAGAAAAGGGGGGGGGGGGGAGAATCAAATAAATAAATAAATAAATAAGGAATGGGGTAAGAAGGGGAGGAGTGGCATTAACGGAAGTTAGAGAAGTCAATGTTCATGCCATCAGGTTGGAGGCTACCCAGACGGAATATAAGGTGTTGTTCCTCTAACCTGAGTGTGGCTTCATCTGGACAGTAAAGGAGGCCGTGGACAGACATGTCAGAATGGGAATGGGATGTGGAATTAAAATGTGTAGCCACTGGGAGATCCTGCTTTCTTTGGCGGACAGAGCGTAGGTGTTCAGCAAAATGGTCTCCCATTCTGTGTCGGGTCTCACCAATATATAGAAGGCCGCATCGGGAGCACCGGACGCAGTATATCACCCCAGCCGACTCACAGGTGAAGTGTCGCCTCACCTGAAAGGACTGTCTGGGGCCCTGAATGGTGGTGAGGGAGGAGGTGTAAGGGCATGTGTAACACTTATTCCGCTTACAAGGATAAGTGCCGGAAGGGAGATTGGTGGGAAGGGATGGGTGGGGGGGTGAATGGACAAGGGAGTCGCGAAGGGAGGGGGAGGGAGGGAAAGATGTACTTAGTGGTGGCATCCTGTTGAAGGTGGCAGAAGTTATGGAGAATAATATGTTGGACCCAGAGGCTGGTGGGGTGGTAGGTGAGGACAAGGAGAACCCTATCCCCAGTGGGGTGGCAAGAGGATGGGGTGAGAGCAGATGTGCGTGAAATGGGAGAGATGCATTTGAGAGCAGAGTTGATGGTGGAGGAAGGGAAGCCCCTTTCTTTAAAAGAGGAGGACATCTCCCTCGTCCTGGAATGAAAAGCCTCATCCTGACAGCAGATGCGGCGGAGACGGAGGAATTGCGAGAAGGGGATGGTATTTTTGCAAGAGACAGGGTGGGAAGAGGAATAGTCCAGATAGCTGTGAGAGTCAGTAGGTTTATTGGAGACAGCTTATCCACTGATGTCTACTGAGATAGAGACAGGAAGATCAAGAAAGGGGAGGGAGGTGTCAAAAATGGACCAGGTAAATTTGAGGTCAGGGTGAAAGTTGGAGGCAAAGTTAAAGTCAATGAGCTCAGCATGCATGCAGGAAGCAGCGCCAATGCAGTCGTCGATGTAGTGAAGGAAAAGTGGGGGACAGATACCAGTATAGGCTTGGAACATGGACTGTTCCACAAAGCCAACAAAAGGGCAGGCATAGCTGGGACCCATATGGATGCCTATGGCTACACTTTTAGTTTGGTGGAAGTGGAAGGAGCCAAAGGAGAAATTCATGAAACTGATTCTGGTATTGAATGGCTTGTCATATGAGTAGTGTTTCATAGCTCTTTATCTGTACTGAATGGAATTCAGAAGAATAGAGCTGACTTCATTGAAACCTATCGAATGTTGAAAGGTCCCGATAGAGTGAATGTGGAGAGGATGTTTCCTATTATGGGGGAGTCTAAGACCAGAGGACACGGACTCAGAATTGAGAGGTGCCCTTTTGAAATGGACATCAGGAGAAATTTCTCCAGCCAAAAAGTGGTGAATCTGTGGAATTTGTTATCACTGGTGGCTAAGGAGGCCAACACATTGGATATATTTAAGGCAGAATTCGAAAGATACTTGATTAGTCAGAGCATGAAGGGATGCAGGGAAAAGGCAGGAGATTAGATCTGAGGGAAAATGGATCCGCCATGCTGCAATGGCAGTGCAGACTTGATTGTCCAAATGGCCTAATCTTGCTCCTATATCTTATGGTTTTTGGGCTGTTCTATGTTCTAATTCTCCCTCAGGCTATATTTTCCTCAACCTGCACTAATGTTATTAAGTTAATTTTGCTTATTGTGTCAAAAATGTATCTATAATTTGTGTCAAATTATGTTTATGTAATTTAAGTTTGCTTTGATTCTCATGTACTGTATTGCTGCTGCAAAAAGTTATTTTTTGTGTCATTTATGCCCTGGGTATGTCTGCATATGACAGTAAACTTCAACTTGAACTTTTGCTGTAGAGATAGTGAGTGTGTTGCAAGCAATCTTCCAAGGTTCCTGTTTGGTTGTTGCTGTAACGGTATAACAGAGTGACCTGCTGGGACATTTCATGGGGTGTTCAAGAACTGTTGGTCCAGAGTCAAATATGGCCCAGACCAGGTGGGGATGGGTGATATCCGCTCCTGAGGGAGATGACTGAACCTGAATGGTTTTTATCCACTTGTTTCCTGGTCACTGTTACCATGGTGACTGTTGGTTGTTTCCAAAATTCTGGAACTAGAACTGAACTTAAATTTCAATGGCAGTGATGTCACACAGCATCAGAATGGAAACCATGACAACGTTGAGATGTAAGTTGGGCTGGCATTGGTGAAAAGTGGCGGACGAGGAAGGGGCAAGTTTGCTCAGGTTCAGCAACAAAGTGTGAAGCAGCCAAGTCACCTGAGAGTGAGGTAGGTGTGACGGTGGTCAGGAGCTGGGGCTCACCCTCTGTCTCCAGAATTCAGACGGGACACCGAGCAGTCAGGTAGTTTACAGAATTCACTTCTTCAGTACATGGCAAAAGAGAAGCAGTGAGCAGTTGTGCGAGTGGTCCGGGATAATGAGGTGCTGAGGGTGAGTGAAGGGAAAAGAGTGAGGGAATGAGAGATCAAGAGGAGAAAGTAACAAAGCTTTGAGAGAGAGGAGAAAGTGAGAACATGAGAGAAGTATAAAAATAGTATTGGGAAAGCAGCCAGTTAGTGGATCAGAGCGTGGAGCATCAGCAGCAAAGAAGAGCGAGTGACCCAGAAAAGGGAAGGAAATGAAAGCCCAGCCACAGTGAGGAGGGAGGGTGAACAAGAACTTGGCCTGGTGAGGGGAGCACAGATGTTGAAAGTTACAGAAAAGACCAGGTCTGACCACAGGCAGCTGCAGAGGTCCTGAAAAGCAGAGTGTGACTGGATGTAGCAAAGTGTAATGTGAATGGTACAGCAGCAAAGAGTGATTCTGGAGGGGATGTTCGAGCTATTTTGACCATAAGACTATAAGACCACAAGATAAGGAGGAAAATTAGGCCATTTGGCCCATCACATACAATCCACTGTATCATCATGGCTGATCCAATTTCCCTCACAGAAGAATGTATCAACACAGAGTTCAGAAAAATGTGTGGCAAAGGTAAGCTCCCTGGGTCTGACCACCACTGGAAGCGCTGCACACAGCTCCTGTGTCAGTATCACTACGTCACACCCACACCGGCAGAGTCAGAACCAGAAGCAGGTTTAATATCAACGGCATATGGCATGAAATTTGTTGTCTTTGCATGGCAGTAATGTTCAAAAGTACTGCTACCCTCATAACTAATGTCCACAGCTATACTTTCACTCACCTGTCCCAGATCCCCTTGTTCTACCACCCTCCTCAGTGCCCTACCGTTTACTGTGTAAAACCAACCCTGGTTAGTCCTACCAAAATGCAAAAGATTGGAGTTGTCTGCACTAAATTCCTTCCGCCATTTTCAGGCCATTTTTTCAGCTGATGCATATCTCTCTTCAAGCCATGATAGCCTTCCTCACTGTCCACTACATCCCCAGTCTTGGTGTCATCTGCAAATATGATGATCCAGTCAACCACATTATCATCCAGATCACTGATATAGATGAGAAACATCCAGCACCAGGCCCTATGGCACACCACTAGTCACAGGCCTCCAGTCCGAGAGGCAGCACCCTACCACCACTCTCTGACTTCTCCCACAAAGCCAATGTCTAATTCAATTTAGTACCTCATTTTGAATGTCGAGCAACTGAACTTTCTTCATCAACTTCCCACACACAAAGCCATGCTAAGTACTTTAATCAGTCCATGTCTATCCAAAATACTCAAATATGGAGTCCCTTAGAATACCTTCCAAAACATTCCCTCTACTGATGTCAGTCTCACTGGCCTATAATTTCCTGGTTTATGTTTACAGCCTTTTTTCAAAACAGTGGAGCAACACTGGCAATCCTCCAATTCTCTGGTACCTCCCCTGTTGCTAAGGATGATTTAAATATCTCTGCTAGGGTCCCAACAATTTCTGCACTTGCCTCCAGTAGGATCCAAGGGAACACCTTGTCAAGCCCTGGGGATTTATCTACCTTGGTTTGCCTCAAGATAGAAACTCCTCCTCCTCTGTAATCTGTATAGGGTCCATGAAGTTGATTGCCACTTTGCCTCACTTCTATAGACTCTGTCCTTGTGTCTTGAGCAACTACAGATGAAAAATCTATCATTTAAGATCTCCCCCATCTGTTTTGGCTCCACACATGGATTACCATTCCGATCTTCCAGAGGACCAATTTTCTTCCTTGTAATCCTTTTGTTCTTAACGTATCTGTAGAATCCTTTAGGATTATCCTTCACATTGTCTGTGCGGGCAACTTCATGCCTGCTTTTCACCATCCTGATTTCTTTCTTAAGTGTTCTCTTGCATTTCTTATACTCCTTAATACCTCACTTAAGAATTCTGAGAACTCAGTCCAAAATTTCCCAGACCTTGGCACCCAGGAAGCAACTCTGGGAACCTTGTTCTTGCTTACAGAACCTCCTTTCTGTTCCCTTAACAAATCCTTATCACTACAACTCGCCACTTCTCCCCCCTTTTCTTCTGAGTCGGAGGCAGACTCAATGGCAGAGACCCAACCACTGTGACTTTCCTTTGCTAGGCCATCTTTCCCCACAAAAGTATCCAGTGATATACCAGGGATAGCTATGGGGGTATTCTGCACTGGCTTCTTAACCCTTTTCTCCTACCTGACCATCACCAGCTTCCTGTCTTGTGCACCTTGGGTGTAACTACCTCTCTGTATATCCTATCTATCATGCCTTCAGCCTCCCGAATGATCTGGAGTTTATTCAGTTCCAGATCTAGCTCCTTCAAATGGATTGTTAAAGGCCACAGTTGGATTCACTTCTCACAGTTGGAATTAGCAGGGACACTGGAGGTCTCTCTCTGCCTTCCCATATCCCACAAGTAGAGATGCTATCCACTATCCTGCATAACATCTCTACTGTTCTAACTGATCAAATGTAAAGAAGAGGGGAGTAAAACAGTACCTACAGCTTTTTGTTTTTGCTCTCTCTGACTGAAGCCTCTACTCACTGAATCCTTGAAGAGTTCAAGCCCCAAACTCTTGCTCAAACTCTGTCCACTCCAACAATGGCCACTGCGCTTTGTCCTGCCTTCCTTTAATTTGTCCTTGCTAATCAATCTCAAACACCAATTGGTCACTGGTCAAAGCTCCAAAAATAACACTCTGTCTGTATCTTGTTTTACGGCGGTTGGCATCCAGCTTAATGGTGCATTACCGCCACCCTCTGCTCCAGAATGTGCACTAGACATACATTCTAAATCCCTTCACCCAATCGCGTGCGCGCGCGCGCACACACACACACACACACACACACACACACACACACAAACCTACACTTCACCCTCCCATCTTTAACCATCCTAGTATCCTATTCCTGTTTATTCGTCATATTCTATAAAAAACCCCTGTACCCCTTAAAAATGCCAAAAATACCCAGACTTGTGCTCTCTCACCCATGTCCAGCAACCCTTTTAATGTGTATTCCTGCATCCCCAACTCCCTTAATTTATTTCTCATCATCTCTCTCTGTATCCCATACTTCCTGCAACTCAGAACTACATGTTCTACTGACTCCTCTTCCTGACATTCCTCACACAATCCTGTCTGGTGTTTCCCTATTATTTTCAATGTTTTGTTTAATGCACAATGCCCCAGCCTTAACCTAGTCCACACAATTTCCTCTCTTCTGTTTCCATTATCTACCCTAGTAACTGCAACACTCTTTTGTATTTGATATAAATGCCTCCCTTTCCCCTCCCTGTCCCATCTTTCTTGCCACATTCGGTTGACTTTTTCCCAAAAATAACTGCCACAAGTTGCTGCCTTTTGTAATCCATTAACAAGCCTGAGTGAAATTCCCTCCTCTCAAGCTTCTGATCTCCCGATTGGTCGCTGGTCATTGTAAGTTGCCCCATGGCTAGACCAGGATTAAATCACTGAGTTGCAGGGTGGCATAGCTCAAAGGGATTGGAAGGGCTTATTCTGCACTATATTTCAATAAATAAATTGATAAATATATTTCATTGAGTGGACATCCAGTTCCTCTTTACCAACATGGCATTGGCTAATATGAGAAGATAGACTTTTAAGGTAATTGGAGGAAAGAATAGGAGAGATTTCAGTGATGGGTGATTTTTTATACAGAGAATGAGCGATAAGTGCAGGGAGAGCACAGCCAGGAATAGTGGTAGAGACATGAGGGACATTTAATAGAAAATTAGATAAGCACGTGGCTGAAAGAAAAGTAAACAGCTAGGAATGTGGGAGGGAAGGGGAAGATTGATCTTGGAGTGGGTTTTTAAAGGTCAGATCAACATTGTGGGCAAGGGCTTGATCGTGCTTCACCATCCTAGAATTCATCCTGTCTGGAACTATCATGCCCTGTTATGGCAACTCCACTGCCTAGAGCCACCAAAAAAAAACCTACTATGAGTTGTGGACACAGCCCAGCACATCACACAAACCACTATCCTCCCCTCGATTGACTCAGTAAAGATTAAAGACATAAAAGTACCAACCTAATCAGAGTACACCTACCCTGGATACACCTACCTTGAATACCAAATCCAAGAACTCCCACCCTGAACATTCTCCCTTTTCCATCCTCTCATTGAGTACAACACACAAAGGCTGAAAGTAATACCAGGCATAGGGACATCTTTGATGCCACCGTTTTAAGACTATTGAAGAGTTCCTCAGTATATTAGGATGGACTTTTAACCTTACAATGTACAATGATCTTACAATGATCTTCCACCTGCCTAATAGTCTACCTGTACTGCACTTTCTCTGTAACTGTAGCGCTTTATTTTGTATACTCTTATTGTTTTACCTTGTACTACCTCAATGAACTTTAGTAATAAACTGATCTGTACGAATATATGGAAGACGAGCTTTTCACTTTTAAATGTTACAATAATAATTTAATTTACCAATTTTAAACTAATGTATCATTTTACCTCTGCCTACCTCTGTTTACTTGTGCACATGAAAGTAAACACGGTAGGTTCTGTAAGAAGCAGTCCCTGACCACTCCACAAATTCCTCGTCCAATGCATCTTGCAGTCTGTTTCGTTTTGTCAATATTGAGATATATTGACAAACACAGTTCCTCTCTTAGCTCCCTTTGATAATTTCCCCTTTCGCTCTTTGTCCCACGAAGAAACAACACTGAGGGTGTGGAGTCCACTCCCACGCATGTTGTCCTAACCCTGCTGTTCATTGTCCCTTTATGTATATCACCTTCATCACCACATGATGAACAACACCACCCTCCTCCTTTCCCTTTTGCTGATCCGTGTGGAACTTTGAACATACTGGAGCCATAAGTTCCCAGTCCCAGTCATCCTGCAATAGCTGTTAGATCAGTGATTCCCAACAGGGGCGATACCACCCCACAAGAGGGCGGTTACAGATCCTAAGGGGGCTGTTGGGGAAATTGAAGTCAGTTGGGGGCATTTAAGATTCTTGGGGGAACAGTAAGTGGCACCTTATCTTGAGCCACAAGACCTGACTGACAGTTAGTAGAGTAGGCTGTTCCCAAAGACAGGATGAGGCACTGTAACACATAACTCTGAAGCAGTGAGCACTCATTGCACAACACGCCTGAAGCCTGGCAACCAAACAGACATTACTGGGTGCCCAACAGTTTCCCTTGACTCACGGCATGAAGCAAGTTCACGCAACTTAACAGCTGGTAAGTCAAGTACACCCTCTCAAATTTCTCTACAGACCTACGGAAAACAGATTGCACAATGATACAGTGGTGGCCGGAACCAAACAGTAAAAAAGCCAATCAGTAAATTTGCCGACCCCAAAGATTCCGCTGGAGGTGTTCAAAGTGACGTTGGCTTCATACGTGCGGCCAAGAACCGTCTTTGGTGATTATGAGACCTTAAGTGATTGGTCAATCATGCCAACTGGAATGGTATAAAGGAAACCTGCAGAACACCAGCTCTATCCCGACTAACATTCAGATTCCAACCTGAGTCGGTGTCGACATAATTTTCACTGTTGGATTTGGCTTCATTTGCACTCCGCCATTCCTTTGCATCCTGCTACTGGCATTCCATCCATGTCAACTCACTGCCACCATCAACGTCCGAAAGGCAGTCCCAGTTTGGGTCAATTTCTTATTTTAATTTAGCCCCTTTAATGATGGATAAATACCTACTGTGCGATCTCAATGAGTCTGAAGGCTCTGAAGCCTTGAATTCTAATTCTGCTATGAAACAGAAACTACAGAAAGTACATCAATACAATGTTACATACCTGGAGCATGGTTTTATTCTGTTCCCATCAGATCACTGATGCCCCAAGTGACTTATTTGTAAGACTGTACTGTTTAATGAAGACATGAAACTATTAAGATTGCAGGAACACTTCCATAAAATCCACCCTGAAAAGGCTACTTATGGTATTACTCAGTTTCAGAAGAAGAAAGAAGCATTCAAAAAGCATTACACACTTGAATCATTTGCCAAGAAAGTTAAAAATGACCTTGATAGTGGTTTATTGCTTCTTATAACATTTCCAAAATGTAGTGAAGTGTGGAAAATCTCATACAATTGGTGAAAGATTAGTAATACCTGCTGTATTAGAACTGATCACCCCTGTTCTCAAAATGGATAAAATGCATTTTGGAATCAAATCCTCTGGGTAATAACTCTGTAGTTCATCGCACTGGTGAAATGAGTAAAGACATTGTGTATCAGCTCTGCACAAAGCCACAAAACACAGAATTTGGGATACAACTGAATGAGTCAACTGTGCGAGACAACAAGGCATTGCTAATGGGATATGTATGGTTTATCAAAAATGGATAAGTTTATGAAGAGGTTCTCTTTTGTAAAAAGTTAAAGCCAAATATCAATGAATCAATCTACAACAAGCTCAAAATGTATATTGATGATAAAAATATTCCAATTATGAAAAAAAAATCTTGTGCAACAGATGTGGCAGCATATATGACTGGTCACCATGCTGATTTAGTGGCATTTATCTGTTATCAACAAAATTAAAGCTCATCAGTTAAAGCCTTGCCAGTTACACCAAGGTAACAATGAAGTGTTTGAACACTTGCTTCTTCACATTGAAGTGCATTAGCAGTCAAAAGCTTGGTGCTTAAAATGTTTCTTTGACACTATGGTTGAATTTTTGCTCAGTCAACAAGAGCTTGGGGAACAAGATTGAACTTCGATGTGGAGATGAGTTGTGGCATACCTAGCTGATCTGTATGACAAAATGAACATTCTAAATATAAAACTGCATGGTGAGAATTTCAATTTAATCCAGGAAAAGTGCATTGTCCACTTTTATCAGAAAATTGGAAATATATGAGCAAAACATTGGGAGAAGAATGTTTCCCTGCATTAAAAGTATGGCACTCTCTTTCACAGACAGTGATTTACAAGAGTACTGCTTATACCTGCAGTCACTAAAATACGATTTTCAGAATTAATTCAAGGATTTGAATGACCTGGAAAATGTCATACTGGATAATTATAACCCATTTCTTTACAAGGTAGAAGAATAGGAAGACAGTTGCAAAAAGAAATTATTAAAATTCAGAATGATGAAGAAGCAAAAGTGTTTTTTTTTAATGTCAGGTTTTATGGTATGTAGCTATACTGTCACATGAGGTTTCCTGGTCTTTGGAGAAGAGTCAAACTGCTCTCCATTGCATTTCCATCCTCCTACCTTGCTGAAGGAGGCTTCAGTGCAGTGAACCACATACTCACAAAAAACAGAAAATGCTTGGACATTATTTCACATGGGGAGTGAAAGCATTTGCTGTCACAACTTGAACCAGATATTTCAACTCTTGCTGAAAACCATCAAGCTCAAGGATCACATTGATATAGAAGCTGCAGTACAATGCACAAATACTGTGTAAGCTCGGTTTAAAGATAAATAAAATTTAAAGCAGAATAATTTTTCTCATGTTAGCATATGGTAGACATGTTTTTACATTATTGGGGTGCCAGAAAGTATATTGCACCCAAGAGGGGCATTGGGATATATGAAGGTGCTTTAAGGAGGTCATAATGTCCATGTCAACCTAGATAGAAAGTTGAACTGAAAGCACCTTCCTGTATGTTCATGTGCCAATCTAAGTGCCTCATAAAAACCACAATCATGTCTGCATCCACCATCGTGCCTGGAAATGTTTACAATGTTCCGAATATTCCTTGTGTAAAATAAAAACTTCCCTCGCACATCTTCTATTAACTTGAAGCTGTGCCATCTAGTATTTGCAACATCTGTCCTGAATGTAAAGACCCAACTCAGCATTCATTAGACTGCTAACGTTCTGCAAATTGTTCTTCCTCCCTCCATGTCTTTCTCCTTGGTTAAGAGTAATGCATCCATCCCTTCCCCCTCCTGTCTTCTCCTATCATTTCGGATCTCCCCCTCCCCGCCCCACTTTCAAATCTTTTACTAGCTCTTCTTTCAGTTAGTCCTGACGAAGGGTCTCGGTCCGAAACGTCGACTGTACCTCTTCCTAGAGATGCTGCCTGGCTTGCTGCGTTCACCAGCAACGTTTATGTGTGTTGCTTGAAATTCCAGCATCTGCAGCTTTCCTCGTGTCAACGTCTTTGATCACAGGGCCATCAGGCAGTGGTCGGCACGTACTGTCCTGCAGGCACTGCAGGAGAAGGACGTGATGGACACAGTGGGGTGGTTCCCTGAGCGGACCGTCCAGTACATCTGGCAAATGCCTCATCGCCAGATCTCACCAACAGCCACTAGGACCTCGCCTGGCTGGCGGTGAGAGGGGCCCTCCCAGTCAGATCCCTTCTGTACGCCCAGGATGTCGTTCTACACCCCGCTGCCCACGGGAGGACTGCAGTGAGGAGGAGTCTGTGACCCACCTCTTTGCACACTGTCAGTTCGCAAAGGGTGTGGAGGAGGATGGACGGGCTGGTATCACGTTTCATCCCCAGCAGCTGCGTAACAGAGGACTCTCTGATCTACGGGCTGTTCCCGGGGACGTACACGGAGACCAACATCCGGTGCTGCTGGCAGATCATCAACTCGGTGAAAGACGCTCTTTGGTCGGCCCGAAACTTGATGATCTACCAGCACATGGAGATGTCCGTGGGAGAATGCTGCCGACTGGCACATTCTCGGCTGCAGGAGTACGCGCTGAAACTTGGTGCAGCCACCGCAACGGCCCGGTGGGAAAGGACCACGGTTTAGGGTTCTTCTCCCGCGGGAGTGGAAAGAGTCGGGTGGCGGGGAGTATACCCCTCAACAATGCTGTGTAAAGATGAACCAACATAGTGCCATGTGAGTAGCTAAAAGTGTGGAAATGTAAACCCCGTAATGGAAACACCTGTAAAGGATTGAGAGTCATTGAATGGTTTACTGTACATAATTTTATTTTTAAATAAAGTATATTTTGAAATTTTAAAAAATCTCTGCTGGATCGAGTAAAGGATTCAACTCTTGGGACTATCATTTTGTAGCGGCAAAATCAAAACAAAGCAATTGCAGCCAGCCTGTGACCCCGAGATGGAGTTGTTATATTAGTGTGACACATCCACAGCTCCCATGCAAGATTGCTCCAAAGTGTCGATTTCCTTATTTCAATTCCTTATTAGCGATTAGCAAACATACAATCTTGAAGTAAAAATAAGTGTTAGGCGAAGATATATAACCTCCGCCGGCCCTAAGCTACAAACTGCTACGAAATAAGCAATAATTTTGCCGCTACAAAAACATTGTCCCAAAGAGTTGAATCCTTTATTCGATCTTTTATTAGGAATTAGCAAATATACAATCTTGAAGCAATACTAAATGTTAAGCGAGGATATATGACCTCCGCTGGCCTCAGCTACAAACTGCCACGAAATAAGCAAGATATGTAACTTATTCCCTTGCATTAACCACACCCCCACTAATATGACTAGTAGTCACAATAAACGCGTAATGCAGACCACATGGCTCCTACAAGCACATTGTGTGTTTTGTTTTATATTTCCAGCATCTGTAGAATATCTTGCCTTTTGTTTCTACGTGACTTGGACTTTTGACATTTGACACAAACAATGCCTGTTGATATTGAATATATTGTTTTTGAGAGTTTGCTGTATTAAAATAGCTGCTTAGTGTTCTACATATTCTTTTACTGTTTTGGGGGTACATGGCGTGGAAACGTGCTTGCAGACACCTTTAATGGCACCCTGTTTACCCAGAAACAGGGCGATCCAGAATTTAGCGTCAGTGACCCACCGATACAAATGCGCAGGCGTCAGGGTGACAGACAGTTCCGGGAAATCGCGCATGCGCTCAGCGGACAAAAGACTTCGGGGCTTCGGCGGAAGGTAGGAGCGGGGCTCTGGGTGAGGGTTTCATCAGCGCCCCCGTCTCCGGGACAATTGTTATGAGTCCGGACACGCCGTAGCCCCGCACCCTGGGATAGTGCCGATCCTTTCCCACTCTCAGGCCCGCGTACCCGGGTCCTTCGGGGTTTTGTGCTGCTGAGCGATGGCGGGGGATGGGAGCAGATCGAGCTCCAACTATCTCAATTCAAGCATTTGCAACTCGGAAAACAAAATCAAAATCCTTCCATCAGCTTTAGATCTTGAGAAAATCACCTTTGTTCTACCTCCTCTTATTCTGGACCTTTCCACCCGTGAGAACATGTTTTGTTCTATTAGAACGTAGAGCATAAAACAGTCCAGCTCAAGAACAGGCCATTTGGAACAGCTAAAAACCAAATCAGAAACACGCAAACACCAATCCCTCCTGCCTACACCCCCATGCCCATAACCCTCCATCTTCCTTGCATCCATGTGCCTATCCAAACGTCTCTTAAAAGCCTCTAATGTATATGTCTCTACTACCATTGCAGGCATCCACCACTCTCCGAGTAAAAAACTTACCCCTCACATCCCTCGTCTACCGTCCCCCTCTCACCTTCAATGCATGCCCTCTGGTATTAATCATTTCAACCCTGGGAAACAGATACTCTTTGTCTACGCTATTCATGCCTCTCATAACCTTATAAACCTCCATCAGATCTCTCCGCAGTTCCCTGTGCTCCAGAGAAAACAACCCAAGTGTATCTAGATTGTTGTGATAGTACGTGCCCTCTAAACCAGGCAGCACACTGGCAAGTCATTTCTGCACCTTCTCCAAAGCCTCAATATCCTTCCTACAGTGGGGCAACCAGAATGGTAAAATACTCCAGATTTAGCCTACTCCCGAGTTTTCTAAAATTGCAGCATAATCCCTTGACTTTTGAATAATGCCTCGATGAGTAAGAGGAAGCATTCCATAAGCCACTTGATCTTCTTGTGTTGTAATTTTCACATCACGAAAGTGCCACACTCCCATGAGAAATACTGCCCTCCCTGTCATATTTATTGGCATTGCTATTGATGAGTTCACCACTGTCAATCACCTGGCCTTGGGGAGGGGGTGAGGTGGTCAGAGCTCTTTGTAGAACTGTGGGACGCGACCAGAACTTGAAATAATATCAATATTCCCTCTTAATAGCTGCGCAGGTCAAGAAATTTTTATACAGCTTGAAATCTGGGGCAGTTTAGCACCATAGAGAAGATGATTCCAGCTGCGCGGCAACAAAGACTGTCTGCCTGGGATCATTTCGGCTACTGTGTGGCTGCACACCTTAGAGTGAACAAGGAGTAATACTAATGGAGAGAGTCAAACTGAGCCAGGTCACAGATTGAAGGCAGGCAGAAATAGTCATAGTCATAGTCATACTTTATTGATCCCGGGGGAAATTGGTTTCCATTACAGTTGCACCATAAATAATTAAATAGTAATAAAACCATAAATAATTAAATGTAATATGTAAATTATGCCAGGAAATAAGTCCAGGACCAGCCTATTGGCTCAGAGTGTCTGACCCTCCAAGGGAGGAGTTGTAAAGTTTGATGGCCACAGGCAGGAATGACTTCCTATGACGCTCTGTGTTGCATCTCGGTGGAATGAGTCTCTGGCTGAATGTACTCCTGTGCCCAACCAGTACATTATGTAGTGGATGGGAGACATTGTCCAAGATGGCATGCAACTTGGACAGCATCCTCTTTTCAGACACCACCGTCAGAGAGTCCAGTTCCATCCCCACAACATCAGTGGCCTTACAAATGAGTTTGTTGATTCTGTTCGTGTCTGCAAATGGCCCAATCCAATACAGACAGGAAACTGCAGCTTGTGTTGAACCTCGCTGGAACAGTGTGATGTCAGAGCTCAGCAAATAGATTAAAATTATTTCATCTGAAATATCCTTCTCCCATTGATGGCTTTTGTAAATATTTTTATGGGTAAGAAACATCAAAGAATTTGTGTGCAAATCTCAAACACAACTACATGACAGTTTTGTTGTCTCTGTGCTGATACATAAGGAGTGACCAGACATTTCCTTTGTAACACTGAAATATTTGTTGTTGATCCTAGGAGGTGAAGAAATATCTCATCCCAGCGGGAAAACTGCTCTGTGTCTGAAATGAAGTTTTCTGTTGTAACTCAGTGAAATCCACTGGAACCAGCACTGACAACACACCAGCATTTGTTCACTGGAGATCAGTTCTTCCACTGCATTGAGAGTGCGAGGGATTCACTACATCTGACATCTCACTTGATGAGTTGCCAGAGAATTGATAAAGAGCTGAGGGAAGGGATTCACTCCCTTGTTCCACCTGCAGTCACACCCTCAAGTTCACACTGAGCAGAGGCTGTTGACCTGTTCTGTGTTGGCAGGGATTCACTCAGTTATCCAGTGGACAGACACCAGAGAACTCACACCAGGGAGAGACCATTCAGCCGCTCAGACTGGGAGGGGATTCACTCTGTCATCTCAACTGAAGGTATATTAGCGAGTTCACACTGAGCAGAGGTCATTCACCTGCTCAGACTGTGGGATGGGATTCACTTTGTCATCCAACCAGCAGAGACACCAGCGAGTTCACACTGGGGAGAGACCATTCATCTGCTCTGAATGTGGAAAGGGATTTATGCAGTCATCTCATCTGAAGGTACATCAGCGAGTTCACACCGGGGAGAGGCCATTCGTCTGCTCAGTCTGTGGGAAGGGTTTCATTCAGTCATCTCATCTGAAAGTGCATCAGCGAGATCACACTGGGGAGAAGCCGTTCACCTGCTCACAATGTGGGAAAGCATTCACTCGGTCGTCTGAACTGAAGGTACATCTGCGAATTCATACTGGGGAGAAGCCGTTCATCTGCTCGGACTGTGGGAAGCGATTCACTCGGTCATCTGAACTGAAGGTACATCAGCGAATTCACACTGGGGAGAAGCCGTTCATTTGCTCAGACTGTGGGAAGGGATTCACTCGGTCATGTGACCTAAATACACACCAGTTAGTTCACACTGGGGAGAGACCATTCGCATGCTCGGACTGTGGGAAGGGATTCACTCAAACATATGATCTACTGGCACACCAACGAGTTCACACTGGGGAGAGGCCATTCACCTGCTCACAATGTGGGAAGGGATTCACTCACTCATCCAACCTCCAGAGACACCTCCGAGTTCACACTGGGGAGAGGCCGTTTACCTGCTCAGACTGTGGAAAAGGATTCACTCAGTCATTTTACCTACTGGCACATCAGTCAGTTCACATTGGTGAGATGCCGTTCACCTGCTCAGACTGTGGGAAGGGATTTCCTCGTTCATTTCAACTGAAGGTACATCAGCGAGTTCACAGTGGGGAGAGGCCATTCACCTGCTCAGATTGCGGGAAAGGATTCACTCGGTCCTATGACCTACTAGCTCACCAGCGAGTTCACACTGGGGAGAGGCCGTTCACCTGCTCAGACTGTGGGAAGGGGTTTACTCAGACATATGACCTACTAGCTCACCAGCGAGTTCACACTGGTGAGAGGCCATTCACCTGCTCAGAATGTGGGAAGCGATTCACTCACTCATCCAACCTACAGAGACACCTGCGAGTTCACTCTGGGGAGAGGCCGTTCATCTGCTCAGATTGTGGGAAGGGATTCACTCAGACATATGACCTACTAGCGCACCAACGAATTCACACTGGGGAGATGCCATTCACCTGCTCAGAATGTGGGAAGGGATTTCCCTGGTCTTTTCAACTGAAGGTGCATCAGCGCATTCACACTGGGGAGAGACCTTTTAGTTGTTCAGACTGTGGGAAGGGGTTCACAGACTTATCCAACCTACAGAGACACCAGCGAGTTCACACTGGGGAGAGGCCATTCACCTGTTCTGTGTGTGGGAAGGGATTCACCCGAGCATCCGGCCTACAAACACACCAATCTGTTCACACTGGGGAGAGGCCATTCACCTGCTCAGATTGTGGGAAGGGATTCACTCAGTCATCTCATCTGAAGGTACACCAGCGAGTTCACACTGGAGAGAGGCCGTTCACCTGTTCTGTGTGTGGGAAGGGATTCACTCGGTTATCCAGCCTACAGGCACACCAGCGAGTTCACACTGGGGAGAGGCCATTCACCTGCTCAGACTGTGGGAAGGGATTCACTCAGCCATCTAACCTGAAGGTACATCAGAGAGTTCACACTGGGGAGAGGCCATTCACCTGCTTAGATTGTGGGAAGGGATTCATTCAGTCATCTGACCTACTGGTACACCAGAGAGTTCACACTGGGGAGCGGCCGTTCATCTGCTTAGAATGTGGGAAGGGGTTCACTCAGTCAGCTCACCTGAAGCTACACCGGCGAGTTCACAGCGGGGAGAGTCCATTCACCTGCTCAGACTTTCGGAAGAGATTCACTTAGTGATCTGACCTACTGGCATGCAGACACTTCATGATGGGGTGAGGCCGTTCCCCTGCTCTGAATGTGGGAAGGGATTAATTTGACCAATTTACCTACTGGAAGATTTAATTTAGCTGCTCAGACTGTGAAGGGATTCACTCACTCATCCAACCTACAGAGGCACCAGTTAGTTCACACTATGGTGAGGCCGTTCACCTGCTCAAACCGGCAAAATGATTTACTCTTTTATGTGACCTACTGGTACATTAGAAAGTTCACACTGAGGAGAGGCCGTTCACCTGCTCAGACTGGTGTAATGATTTACTCGGTTATATGACCTACTGGTACATCAGCAAGTTCACACTGGGGAGAGGCTGGTCAATTGCTCTGCGTGTGTGTGAAGGGATTCACTCGGTCATTTCACCTACTGGCACATAGTAAGTTCAGAGTGGGAGGTAGCTGTCCGCCCACTCTGATTGTGGGAAGGAATTCACTTTGTCATCTCGACTGATGCCACACCAGTCAACTCTCACTGGGAGAAGCCACTCACCTGCTCAGACTGTGGTTTGGGATTCACTCAGTCATTTCACACTGGACACTGTGTGTTCACTTGCTCTAAATGTGGGAAGAAATTCACTTAGTCATCTAACCTTGTGACACACTGCTGAGTTTACAGTGGGTAAAAGTTAAATAAGCTGCATGTTAGATATTTATCTCTAACTTGAATAAAAGTGACTTTTGGTGTTTAACTCTGCAATTATTGCTGCTGCTTATCACACCCAGTTCCGCACCCTGGCTACTGGCATGTTCATCAGTAATGTGACTAGAGTTTAATATTCTAGATCTGTGACTAATAAATCGTTTCTAAACTCTATCTCAGGTACTTAATAAACTTATAACACTCAGTGTGCAGTAGGGCATCAACTCAGCCAGCTGGTCCCTGCCAGTGTTTCTGTTCCACAACAATTCTTTTCAATCCATTCCTGCTGTTCACTTCTCACTCTTCCCATGGTGATGGGTTCCAAACAGTACCACTCTGTTAGCAACTTTAAATTCCTGGGTGTTACTATTTCAACGGACCTGTCATGGATATGCAATTGCAAAGAAAGCATGATAGCACAATTTCCTTACAAGTCTGTGGTGATTCAGCGTGGCTTCAAAAACTTCCATAGTCTTTTGACTAGTTGCATCATGGCCTGGTATGGAAGCACCAATGCCTTTGAATAGAAAACCCTACAATTGGTAGTAGATTTGGCCCAGTACATTCCCAAGTAAAGCTCTCCCAACCATTGAGCACATCTACATGAAACATTGCCGTAGAAAAGCAGCATCCATCACCACCCAGGCCACGCTCTTTTCTTGCTGCTGCCATCAGTAGAAGAGGCCCAGGACTTGCATTGCCAGGTTCAAGAACAGTTACTACCCCTCAACCATCAGGTCTTCAACAAAACAGGATAACTACATTCACTTAACAATCTACTGAGAAGTTCCCACAACAAATGATCTCAGTTTAGGGATTCATTGTCTTGTCATTTCATAATCTTGTTATTTATTGCAATTTGATTATATCTTAATTTGCATAGTTTGTTGTCTGCTGCTCTCTACTTCATCTTTCATTGATCCTGTTGTACTTACTATTCCATAGATCTGCTAAATATGCAGATAGGGAAAATGAATCTCAGAGTGGTATGTGGTGACATATATGTACTCTGACAAGAAAAAAAATACTTTGACTTTGACTTTATGGGTGAGGAGATTTCCCTTGAATTTCCTGCATGACTTTCTGCAGACTGAAGAAGAAGATGTGTTGACTGCAGTTATGTTTGACATGTTCTTTGTCCTTTAAATCTCTGGGCCAAGGACAAATGACATTGTTAGTTAACCTACATACTCCTTGCTCATTTCAATGTTAGGTGCCATTTTCACTGCTTCTAAAGGGCAGTGTATAGGTTATTACAGCTGTCCTCTAAATTCTGAAAAAGCAGAGTGGGGAACAGAGACAGGTCATAAGGCAGAGAGTGGAGCTCTGGATAAGATCATATGATGAGCAGGGAAATAGAGCAGGGGGCGTAGCAAAGCGTGACAAGGGTATCAACACTTGGAGGCTGATTGACAGAAAAAATAAGTTAATTGTTGACATACTTTATACTTTATTGTTGCCAAACAATTGATACTAGAACGTACAATCATCACAGCGATATTTGATTCTGCACTTGTTGAGGCTGTTACTTAAGGAAGCTCATAAAATATTGACAGGATTAGTGGCATTTGGTAGAGGGGAGGTAATACTTGCAAACACTTTCAATGGCACTGTTCTCACCCAGAGATATGTGAGATTCAGAATGTACTATCACTGCAATTCGAATGGGCAACTATGGAGAGTCTGTTGGAGCTGACTGTTTAATCTTAATTGTCATGTTCTTTGCAGTTTAACAATTAATTATTGCTTGTATTTTAAGTAGATTTTATATGCCTGGCAGTTTAATGTGCCTCTAGTGCAGGGGTCGGCAACCTTTTTGCCTCTGTGGGCCAGATCGCGTATTAATGAGCGGAGGGTGGGCCAGATAAATGCCATAAAAAACGTGAAATATGGGAATTATCCATTTAAATACATATAGTTATGTTTGGTCTCAAATTAATGAATAACGCATGCTAGAAAATCATTTGTGCTTAAGGTTGTCTACCCCTGCTGTAGTGGCTGTACAATGTATAATTCTGGAAGATTCTTTGTATTTTATGAAGTGAGTAAGTGTTTTGTCATTGGTTAATTTCTACTGCAGTATTGACTGTTCTTTCTAATTGTATTATTATCTATAGATTTGAGTGGATTTTTTCTTACCTTGGGTTAAAGAAGTAGCTGCTTTATGTTTTTCTCTGTTCGTCAGGTTGTGGACCTCTGTCACTGTTCTGCTCCTCTTCTATTAACTTTGAATAAATCAATCATGAAGCAACAAATTTTATGCCTCGTTCCTGACTTCTAAACAAACCTCAGATTTCAACACCAAAGTCCACTAGTTGGCATAGCCGGCAGGATTTAGAGCTCGGAACAATCGAAAACAAAGAGAGCATTTTCAGATCCTAAACAAAAGTGTTACAAACTTCCTTTTTGTTCCAAATTGTCTGAGAAAAAATCCCCTAGTTCTGGCTTTTGCGTCATCAGATGGAAATTGTGATTCAGAACTGCTGTATTGTTATTTTTATAAACACCTGTAAAAGAGACTGCTAATTAACTATGTAATCCAGTAGAGAGTCAAAAATTCACATACAAGCAGTGGACCATGGATAAAAAGGTAATAAATTCTGCAAACCAGTTGGCTGCATGAGAAAAGAGATATCTACAAGCTAGCTGAGCATGGTAAAAATTAAACTTGTTTTGCAAGACAACCTGTTAAATTTCAAAATCACGGTTAAAATAAAACCATGTCTGTATTTAAGATTGAATCAAAACAATGGCCTAAGTCGTGAAACAGACTGGGAACTTTTACATAAATGAAACATTTCATTTTGATAAGATTATCGAAATACCCCATCAATGTTGAATGTAATGAAATGAGGCCCCTAGATGATATTCTGAATGTCTGGGATAAGACCCAGGTTGTGACTGCTGTTGATTAGAGATAAGACCGGGTGGTGGCTTTGATCGAATGTGTGAACGAGTGAAAGAGTTAACAGATCAGTATCCATTCAATGATCATTGCAACATTGGACTTGCCAGGTAACGTAATTGGTGGGAATGCACATATTTCACGTACACCAAAATTGAGTTTGGGTTCACTAGTGTGAAACTGGTGTGACAAGCGTTCTAGGACAATTCCAAATTTATTGTAAGTGTCAGCCAAGCCAGTTGCTTTGAAGCTGCCAGGGTTTTGGGACCAAAATTCCATTGCTTGGTTTGTACGAGCCGAGGCCCAATTCATGCTGCGAGAAGTCGTCACTGACCACACCAAACTCTACTACATGGCATGGTAGTGTCACTCAGCAGTTCCACAGCATTGAGAGTGGCGAATCTACTAGAAAACCTGCCAGAACACAATAACTACCGATCACAGAAAACTCACCTTTTACAGACTTTTGGACTATCAGAGTCTGAGCATGCCGGACAGTTGCTCTCCTTGCCCGGCCTCAATGATGCTAAGCTGTTAGAGCAAATGCTGTCACTCTTGAGAAATTGCCATCCTTTTTTTTATTTTTCAAGAACTCTTCATGCGGCAAATGCCTGATCAAGTTAGCATAGCCTTCACTAATTCACCCATGAGGGACTACAGGGAGCTTGCTAAAATGGGTGACAGTCTACAGAAGGCCAGGCAGGATTATATCATTCCTCCCCTCCCTGCTGCAATAAGCCCAGTCAGCAAGGCCCTCATTAATGACACCCATAGATGGTGCCAGGCCTGAGTTTTTACCACACTGACTTTGGTACTGACGCAATGAAGTGCCAATCACCTTACAGTTTTGACAGTGCTACTCAACTGCTGGGCAGATTCCCAAACCTCACCAAGCCCACATTCTCCACTACAGTCACAAAACATGGGGTCGAGCACCACATTTCTACAACTGTCCTGCCAAGTTCAGGGACGCTGCAGTTTATCTCCTGTGTGGTGTCTCAACCATTTGTCCTCACCCCATACTAGAAACTGCAAACTGGAGGCTGACTGTTTTTAACTCCAAACATGGCCTCTGAGATCTGGGCCAGGAGGCTTCACAGAAGCTGGTCGCATTAAAGTTTGTGTGGCAGGGCCATAGAAAGGACGTACATTAGAGTGTAGCCTGTGGGCAAAAATTAACTGTCATATCCAGGCACCATTGATACCTTATGAGATCCCTGGTTGGTCCTCTTTCCCCCTCCCCCTGTTTCATGCACCTCCTTACCAACAGGTGGCCAGAGGTCATCCCCCTAGCATCGATGACAGCCACAGATGTGGCTTGGGCATTCATCAGCACCTGGGTTGCTTGATTTGGCACCTCATCTGACATTTCCTCTGAATGCGGTCCCCAATTCACATCAGACCTCTGGGCTTTGATGGCCCAGAACCTTGGCATTAGGCTACATCATACCACAGCACATCACCCATTGTCCAATGCCCTATGTGAGCAGTTTCACTGCTGCTTAAAGGCTGCTCCGAAGGCTTCCCTGACGGATGAGTATCGGCATGACTGTCTTCCGTAGGTTCTGCTGGGAATCAGAACAGCTCTAAAAGAGGACCTGCAGTTAACCACGGCTGAGTTGGTATACAGGGACGTGTTACAAATGCGAGGTGATTTTATTCCTGACGCCTGGTCGGCCTCTCAACAGCGTTCCACCCTCCTCAGTAAATTCAGTTCCCTTGCACCTATTCCTAAATTCCATCATGGCATACACCACACTTGGGTTTCTGTTGATCTACATTGTGCCTCGTTTGATTTTGTCTGCCATGGTGCACACCGACATCCCCTTAGGCCCCCTTACGATGGTCCGTATCATGTTTTGGAACGGCCTGAAAAGACTTTTTATGATTTGATAAGAGGGGTAAACTTGAATGCATTTCGGTAGATTGGCACAGGATTTGGAGGATTCTGCTACCATGCCCCCGGTGTCTCTGGATGCGCCAGCGGCATCTGCCGTTACTCTACCCATGGAATATATCACCCAGGCAGGGCGGCTCGTCCGAGCTCCGGACAGGCTTACAATGCCGGTTTTAATGAATTCTGTGGGGCCCTGTACAGGGTAGTGTAATTGGTGGAAACGGACATATTTCACAACCATCAGCATTGGGCTGGGGTTCACTTTAGGTCGCTGGTCTAACGTGATGCCGTTATTACGAGAAGTACTGTTGCTGTGCTTTGTGTTCAAGGTTTGAACCCTTACGGTTTTGCTGAAACATAAAATATCTCACGCAGTTTTATATGTGAAAACCTACCGAGTTTGCCTGGGGCGCAGAGACGAACTGAAACAATGTCAGAATGCGCAGTCGCGATTTCAAGTGGGCGGTTCCGCTGGTGAAGCTGCCGTGACGCTCTTGTGGTGCTCCGCCTAGGGAGGCATCGCCTGATGAAGGGGCTCGGCCCGGAAAGGCGGATGGTTACTCTTTTCCATAGATGCTGCCTGGCCTGCTGAGTTCCTCCAGTATTTTGTGTGTGTTGCAAGCACCTATTACTCAAGCTGCGCCCTAACACACTCTCTTAACAAGGTCACTATGTGGAGACTCTTCTCTGGAGACTGTTGCAGATCAATCAAAAATGGCTCAACTACTCAACAACCTGGTGGCTAGCACATGCTCTGACAACCCTATGATGAACAACTGAAGCGTTTCAAACTTTAAAGGTAACTGGAGCGGCTACTCGAAAGAACCAACTCACAACAAAGATTTTGCTCGGGGTGGGGACGGAGATAATCCTGGTTGACACGTCTTCCACAGAATCCAATAATAATAATGTTCAAAGTCGAAGAAATGTATTCGATCCATTACTAGTAACTTGCAAAACAATTTTGAAGCGATAAAACTAGTGAAACTAAAACTAGCGATATTGAGCGTGCTTAAGTGGAATTAAGCGAAGTATCACACTCCGCGGTCTCTAACTCGAATAACTGCCCCAGACAAAGCATGAATTTGTAACTAAACTCTTCTGTTTTACCACTTCCCCGCACGCGTGGCTAACTACAAATACTAAACGTAATAAACGTGTAACACAAAATACAATGCAGATACATGGCTCCTACATCCCAGACCCCTAATTATTACACTAAAATAGTTACAACTACGTACCATCAAAAACAGGAGACATGAAATGTTAACATTCATACAAATGCCCTCTTTCTGCTTTCTTCTTCTGGACAAGTCAAGTGACACTTTTCTAGGCCAGCGGTTACCAGCACTTAGCCCAGTACAAAGTGATCTTTACCATTGCTCGCTGACAAGATAAAAACATGAAGCTTCTAGAGCCATAGCTGATCAAATCTCGGCCTCCTGTAGAAGACATATCTCGGTTATAGGCCGATCCAAAAAGCTGGTCTTGGTCACGATGTGCACCTGTCACGTAAATCCTTTTCTGGCTGGAATAACTTGAATAATTCTTCCCATGATCTATGAGATTTGAGGCTCTGTGCCATCAACTATAAGCACAATACCTCCTGGGAGGAAATAGCATATTATACTTGTGCATTTTTGCAGCTGGAGTAAATATTTCTTGGCCCACCATTTCCAAAGCAAGTTTGACATTTATTGGATGTGCTTCTGTCTATGTTGAACATAAACAGCTATTTGGAATTCTCCTGGTGGTAGTGATGGTGAGCTCTTCAAAAGCAACAGATAGAATAGAAAATCTACAGCACAGTACAGGCCCTTCGGCCCACAAAGCTCTGCCAAACATGTCCTTACCTTCGAAATTACCAAGGCTTACCCATTGCCCTCTATTTTTCTAAGCTCTATGTACTTATTCAGGAGTCTCTTAAAAGACCATATTGTTTATGTCAAGCAATGATTGGGTGTTAACACTTCCAAAGCATAGGGATTGGATTATTCTTTAGTAATCAACCAACCATGAAAATGAGACTCTACTCACAAAGAACTGTGTGACAATCCTCTGTCAAGATTCTGCACCTTCATGGTAGAACTGAGAAAGTTTTTACTGATCTGAACAGTCTCTCCCATGTTTGAGCCAGGCAGGGGGTTAAAACTTCACTTAATTTCTTTCTGGTGAAGTACATCATTGATCTGTGAATGAAGCCACTTCTCAGTGGCTTCTAAATCACACACAGCTCCAACAAAGTTGGTTGTATAATCAGAATGCAGTTCACGAACTTGTCCTTGTCTTGTTAAGTGCATTGACAAAGAAATCTGTGTCTAAAGAAGATGCCACTTCTATGTGAACAGCTCATATAGCTAGACAGGTAAATATGACCCCATACTTCATCACTGTACTCCTGCTGTTGGCCTCAAACAGTCCAAAGTAGTCCACTGCTACACGTGTAAATGGAACTTCATCTAGAGAGAGTCTGTCCAGAGGTAGAGCCATCACATGTTGACATCCTGGAGCTGCGTGCAGCCATTGACAAAAATCACACTTAGAAAAGATTCTTCTGACATCTATACTAACACTATGAACCCAATATTTTGGTGCAACCTGGCTAACGAGATTATGACCACCATGTCCCACTTGTTGAAGTACCTGCTTCGGAATGAAATCAGAGTTATGTAGATCCTTCGCCAGTATAACAGGATGTTTGGACTCTTCAGTCATGGTTGCCCTACTAAACCGTTCACCTACTCTCAAGACAACCTCTTCAAGCACTAGATTAAGCTTGAAAATATGACTGTTCCTTTTCACACTTTCTTCCCTAGGCAAGCTCAAGAATTCATCTTGAAATCTTTTCTTTCGCAAAAACTAATAATATACTATGTAGCTCAGCCTTTCTGGGCTTCGTCACTGAGAGATAATCTTGGCAAATCTGACCGTTAACCTTTTCCACTCTCTCTTCAAAGAATACCCTTGTTGTTCTTCATCCAATTCAGATGAACAGGAAACAATACTCAATTGCTCCTTCTTGTAAGCGGAACAAGTGCTACACATGCCCTTACACTTCCTCCCTTACCACCATTCAGGGCCCCAAACAGTCCTTCCAGGTGAGGCATCACTTCACCTGTGAGTCGACTGGGGTGATATACTGCGTCCGGTGCTCCCGATGTGGCCTTTTATATATTGGTGAGACCCGACGCAGACTGGGAGACCGCTTTGCTGAACATCTACGCTCTGTCCGCCAGAGAAAGCAGGATCTCCCAGTGGCCACACATTTTAATTCCACATCCCATTCCCATTCTGACATGTCTATCCACGGCCTCCTCTACTGTAAAGATGAAGCCACACTCAGGTTGGAGGAACAACACCTTATATTCCGTCTGGGTAGCCTCCAACCTGATGGCATGAACATCGACTTCTCTAACTTCCGCTAAGGCCCCACCTCCCCCTCGTACCCCATCTGTTACTCATTTTTATGCACACATTCTTTCTCTCACTCTCCTTTTTCTCCCTCTGGCCCTCTGAATATACTTCTTGCCCATCCTCTGGGTCACCCCCCCCGTCTTTCTTCCCGGACCTCCTGTCCCATGATCCTCTCGTATCCCCTTTTGCCTATCACCTGTCCAGCTCTCGGCTCTATCCCTCCCCCTCCTGTCTTCTCCTATCATTTTGCATCTCCCCCTCCTCCTCCAGCTTTCAAATCCCTTACTCACTCTTCCTTCAGTTAGTCCTGACGAAGGGTCTCGGCCTGAAACGTCGACTGCGCCTCTTCCTACAGATGCTGCTTAACCTGCTGCGTTCACCAGCAACTTTGGTGTGTGTTTCTAAGAAATAAGAGTAGGTTTGTAAGCCTAAGAATTGATGCCATTGTCTTCCTCAAATAGTCCAAGATGAGAAATGATGGATAATACATGTTACCATGTTTAACTCCTCTTCAATATGCATGACATTCATTGTAGCAATCCCCTTAACTTCTGAATCATCTAGCAGAAGTTCTACAGAAGAATCAGGATTTATAGGCCATTCTCTTTTGGGCTGAAGAAGACAGTTCAATCCTGACACACAAGTCTTATTCTTCAAAAAAGCCTTCACCTCCAACCCTTTAGATACCACGTCTACTGGGTTGCTTGAAGTATTAACTAAGAATTTCTGAAACTCTGTTGGTGACAAACATTCAGAACCTAGAAGTTTCATTCTTAATGTACTTCAGCATAGAAGCACAAAAAACAGTCCTGAAGGTACCTTTGTAACTTATTCCTCAATAATGTGTCTATACAGCTTGCCATCATTGCAGCAATGAGTTCCATAGGAGGGATGGAACCCACATCAATAGAGCTAACCTAGACTTCCCCATAATAACTACACTGCATCTGTGAACATGTTATACAACAACAAGTAAGTTACCTTCCATAGCCATCTTCACTTGCGTCTATAAACTGGTGTAAGTGAGCAATGATATCTTCACCAATATCCAAGGGTTTCAAACATCTAGCAACACTGAAGTCTTCCAATTGACAGGGTTCTTCCAGCCAGCTTATCCACTCATGAGCAACTAAAGGTGGTGTAGTGTCATCCCAACCAAACCCGTTCTTGTATAAGTTTTGTTGGATCTTCTTAGCAGATAACACCTCTGGTGTCAAGATTCCTAAAGGATCAAGGATAGAACATACTGTGGAGATTATCCCCATTTTGGTAAACAATCTATCTTGGATGGTGATCTTAATCTTGAAAATATCAAACTGAACACTCCAATGCACACCCAGTACTCTCTCCACTGAAAGAATATCTCAATCCAAATCTAAATTCTTCATGTCTTCCACTCTGTGTTTTTTCTGGTATTACAGTTAGCACAATATCTGTTGTTTATCTACTTTGTGAGTCGAAAATCACCTTTAGCACAAATGGGTACAAGGTCATGCAAGAGAGACAGCACTTTTTCCTCAGAGGGCACTGACACCAGGCAGCCATCAATGTAGAAACAAAGCAAAAGCTAACACCGTCTCACAGTTGAATTGCTCTTTATTGTCCTCTGACACATCGTAAGAGCGAATTTGGCAGAACGCAATGATTATGTTGAACCAAAGAGCTGTACCACCATTTTAAAGTTGACCATATCATGGATGAGGTTAGCTTCAGGCCACCAAAGTAATCTCAGTAGATCTGCATCTTTCGCTGTACCTTAACCTGATGAAACATTGATTCAGTATCTGCCATAATCAGATATCACTGGTTCTTTCCTGAATCTCATTATGACTCCAGTCAAAAAGCTAGTAATATCAGGTCCCTTGACACTTCGCCTCTTCTCCCCTCACCCTTCACATCCCCACATCTCCCCTGACACTCCATGGTCTCCTCTTCCCTCACCATCCCCTTCCCTATCCCACCATCTCTCCTGACACTCCACTGACTCCTCTCCCCTCACCCTCCACTTCCCCACCATCTCCCCTAAATGAGCAATCTATTTCAGAGGTTCTGTCCTGGATACAGCCCATAAGTGCAATTGCAAAGAAAGCTCAGTAGTGCCTCTACCTAGGCATCTGCAGCAATTCAGCATGACATTTAAAACTTGGACAAACTTCACGTGACGTGTAGTGTAGTGGAGATTGTATTGACAGGCTGCATCATGACCTGGCGTGGAAATTCCAATGAAAAATACTGCAAAAGATAGTGCATACAGCCCAGTCCATCAGAGTAAAGCTCTTCCCCTCATCTTCCATACTCCACCATTACTGACAGGGAAGGCAGCAGAACAGTAATGACTGGAGTTTGGAAAGCAATTCCAAAGGAAAAACAAAAGGAGACATAACCGCAAAAATAGTGGGATTGGGAAGCTTGTAATAACAAACAGAACACAATTAAAAAGGCCATACGGAGAGAAAAGATGAAAAATGAAGGTAAGATAGCCAATAATATAAAAGAGGATACCAAAAGATTTATTTTCAGAAATGTAATGAGTAAATGAAAGGCAAGAGTGAGTATCAGACTGCTGGAAAATGACGCTGAAGAGACTGTAATGGGGGTCAAAGAAATGGGTGAACTTCATGGATATTTTGCATCATTCTTCACTGTGGAAGACACCAGCTATATACCAGAAATTGAAAAGAGTCGGGGGCCGAAGTGAATGCAGTTGCCATTAGTAAGCAGAAGGTGCTTGAAACTGTAAAGTCTGATGGTAGGTAAGTCACCTGGACCAAATGGACTACACACCAGGGTTCAGAAAGGGGAAACTGAAGAGACTGAGGAGGCATTAGTAGTGTCTCTACTCTTTAAGAAAGGATGGAGGCAAAAGCAGTTAGCCTGACTGCTGCAATTGGTAACATATTGGAGTCTATTATTAAGGATCAGGTTTTGGGGTACTTGGAGACACAAGATAAAATAGGCCAAAGTCAGCATGGTTTCCATAAGGGAAAATATTACCCAACAAGCTTGTTGGAATGCTTTGAGGAAATAACAGGCAGGATATTCAAAGGAGAGTCAATGGATGCAGTTTACTTGAATTTTAAGAAAGCCTTTGACAATGTAACTTTGATGAAGATCAGATCATATTTCATGAGTAATTAATGCAGAAAACCAGGTAATTGCAAAGGGGTCACTTACTTTTTCTTGCAATTGTATATGTCTGTGACCTGGATGACAGAATTGATGGTTCATGTCTAAGCTTGCCAATGATACAAAGATACAGGAGTGGTGTGTGATGTTGAGGATACAGAGATCAGTAGAAAGTCTTGGGCAGATTAGGAAAGTAGACAAAGAAATGACAGAATATAGTGTAGGGAAATGTATGCTCTTGCATTATAGTAGAAGGAATAAAGGCATATATTATTTTATAAATAGTGAGAAAATTAAGAAGTTGGAAGTGCAAAGGGTGACCTAGTTAAGGACTCATTTAACAGATAACTTGCAGTTTGATTCTGTAGTAAGGAAAGCAAATACAATGTTAGCATTCATTGTTTGCTACGGAACCTAGGCCTCTGTACCTCCCTCTGCAATTGGATACTCTACTTCCTAATGGGAAGGTCACAACTTACGCAGTTTGGTAATATCATCTCCTCCTGTGCTGACTATCAACACAGGTGTTCCTCAGGGATGTGTGTTTAGCCTAATGCTCTACTCTCTTTACACCCATGAATGTATGGCGAGGCATAGCTCAAATATCATCTATAAACTTGTTGATGATGCAACCATTGTTGGCAGAGTATCAGATAGAGACAAGAGGGCATACAAGAGTGAGATGTGCCAACTAGTGGAGTGGCATTGCCACCACAGTCTTGCATTTATTATCAGTAAGACCAAAGAGATGATTGTGTACATCAGAAATAGTAAGATGAGGGAACACAAACCAGCCCTCATAGAGGGATCAGAAATGGAGAGAGTGAGCAAGTTCCTGGTTGTAAATATCGCAAAGAGGATCTAAATTGGTCCCAACATATCAATGCAGCTGTAAAGAATGTACAACAGTGGCAATATTTTATTGAGTTTGAGGAGATTTGGTTTGTTGTAAAATATTCAAAAACTTGTACAGTTGTATAGTGGAGAGCATTCTAATAGGCTGCACCATTGTTTGGTATGGGGAGAACTACTGCACAGGATTAAAATTAGTTGTACAATTAGTCATCTCCATCATGGGTGCTAGCCTCTGTAGTATACAAGACATCTTTAAGGAGTGGTGCCTCAGAAAACCAGCGTCTATTATTAAGGACCTCATCACCCAGGACATGCCCTCTTCTCACTGCTACCATCAGAGAGGAGGTGCGGAAGCGTGTATACACATGCTTAGCAATTCAAGAACTGCTTCTTCCCCCTGCCATTCAATTTCTAAATGGACATTGAAACCAAGAACACTACCTCACTTTTTTTTGCACTATTTTAAATTTAACTATTTAATATACATATATACGTACTCTAATTAACTTTATATTTATCATGTATTGCATTGTACTGCTGTCCCTAGGTCAACAAATTTCACGACATATGCCTGTGATATTAAATGTGATTCTGATTCTGATTCATTTCGAGAGGAGTTGTAGATTCAAGATTCAAGATGGAAAACTCAAATCTGTTTCTTGTCATTGTTCAGTAAACAATTATAAAAGAGAGTGAAATGATTGTTACTCTCAATCTGATGCAGCATAAAAACACAGCAAGCAGAATGAAAACAATAACAATCACAATAAATGCAAATACATAAGATTAGCTTATATGTGTAGATTGTTTGTATATGAAGTGATGAATGTATTGGTGGCATTCATTTTGAGAGGACTAGGATGTAAAAACAATGCTGAGGCTTTATAAGTAATTTGTCAGACTGCACTTGGAGTATTGTGAGTACTTTTAGACATCTATCTAAGAATAGATGTGCTGGCATTGGAGAGGGCCAAGAGGAATTTCACAAAAAAAGATTTCACGACTGAAAGGGTTAAGTATTATGTTTTGTCTCTTGGTCTGTATTCACTGGAGTTTAGAACAATGATGGGGTGATCTTAACTGGAGTGCATGTCTAGAGGATGTTTCCTATGGTGGGGATGTCTAGAACCAGAGGGCACAGCCTCATTGTAGAGGCACATCCTGTTAGAACAGAGAAGAGGAGGAATTTCTATAGCCAGATCATTATGTCTTAGTGAAATTCATTGCCACAGATGGCTGCAGAGGCCAGGTCCTGATGAAGAGTCTGAAATGTCGATTGTACCCGTTTCCATAGATGGGGCCTGGCTGCTGAGTTCCTCCAGTATTATGTGAGTGTTGAATGAAGCAGAGTTCAACAGGTTCTTGATTAGTAAAGGTGTCAAAGGTTATGGGGAGAAGGCAGGACAAAGGGGTTGAGAGGGATAATAACAGCCATGATCAAATGGCAGAACAGACTCAATGGGCTAAATGTCCTAATCGTACTCTTATGTCTTATTGCCTGGTGGCTATTCAAAACAATCTTAGCTAATCTTTGGTGATCTCAGCCGCTGTGCCCATTTTCCTACCCTTCAGTTCCTCGTTCCCTTAAGTATTTATCTATCTCCACCTAAAATATGCCCAATGCCCCACCCTTCCCACCAGCTTGACAAAGAATCTATCTCAGAGATGGTACACTTAAAAATAGAATTCCAAAATTTTCCACACATCTCCACTTAAAATGAGCTTCAATTTACTTTGGAGCAGTCACTTTTTGTCTGTGGTTCTCTCACTGATGAAGAGAGATACCATATCAGGATACCCAACAGATGTCCTATCAAACCCCCTTAGGATTGTATGTGAATGTACTCTGTATTCAGAGCCTAACTGTCTCACCCCTGGTAGGAGATCATCCCAGAAATTTCCCTGGTGAATCTCCTCAGGACTGCCTCCAATGTCACTCTTAATGTCTCTTTTAGCGCATGAACCAAAACCATGCACAAAGCTCCAGATGCGGCCTCACCAACACCGTGTAAAATGGTAACTACACCACCATTCCTAAACTCCCCTCCCTGTACAGTAAAGGTCAAAGTTCCATTTGCCTTTTGAGCACTTGATGCAGAATCACAAGTGGACATCTGATTTCTTTCCAACGTATTGGTGTCATCAGATGACTTGGACACCTCACATCTTGTTCGCTCCTTCTGGTGAACAACTGTGGCCAACAACCGATCCCTGGGTACTCCCAAAGTTACCTTCTTCCACTCTGAAAATGATCCACTTATTCCAGCCACACATGAGCTTGTCAGCCTCAAACAAGAAAGCCTAATCACCTTATCTTGAGGTTCAATAGCATTGCCCACTCTGAGTTTACCACCGTCAAATGCCAGGAGGGTTACAGTAGTCAGAAGTTCTCCAGAAGCAGCAGTGTAAATACAGTATGCTCCTAGTAGGTCTGTGGGACATGCCCAGAATGTGAAGCTGTACTAACAGAGAGAAAACTGAGCCAAGTCACAGATTGATGAAGGGCAGAGAAAGACATTCTGATACGAGCAGGAAGACAGAGAATTTGATGCTGTATCCCAATGCCTGAACTGTGTCCTGTTAAAAGATGAGATGATGTGTCGTTCCTCCAAACTGTGTACAGCCTCAATATAACAGTGAGAAACCAAAGGTTACCATAGAGACTAACATTATCTTAGCTGACATGTTGTCCGTCACTCACTGATGTCCTTTGCATATATTTTTACAGAGTAGTAAAGACAAAGGATTTGTGTATGGAAATCTCAAACACAACAGCACGTCCATTCTGCTGGGTCTGTCAGTCAACAGCGCTTGAATGCCACCAATCCTTGAATGTCCAATAAGTAAGAGACAACATTTCTGACCTGCAGAAAGATTTACTCAATCACCCCACCTGCAGAAACACCAGCAACTTGTTATCAGGGAGGAAATTCAATTAAGCACTATGTTAAATTTTTAACCATCATGGTGGTTGAATCCAGTTGCAACTTCATGAGGGACTGTTAACATCAGATTCTGTAGATCTTGCTGCTACTTAACACACCCAGTTCTGCACATTGATCTCTGGGCATGGGAGAATTTCTTCTGTTGATGTTCCCTTTTAATGGGATGCTGTTTTTTGTTGAGAATCTGTGACAAATAATTCAGTTCTATTTCAAATTGTGTGTCAGAATCAGAATCAGAATCAGAATTAGGTTTATTATCACCAGCACTTGATGTGATATTTGTTAACTTAGCAGCAGCAGCAGTTCAATGCAATACGTAATCTATCATGGAGAGAGAGAAAAAAAAAATAAAACATAATAATAAGTAAACAAGTAAATCAATTGTGTATATTGAATAGATTATTAAAATATGCAAAAATGTTTCAGGTGTTTACAATGTCCAGTGTACAGTAGAGAGGCCAATCAGTCCAACTGGTTCCTGTCTGTGTTTCTGTTCCACATCAGTATTTTAAAATCCATCCCTGCTGTTTTCCTCTCACTCTCCCTGTGATGACAAGGCTACACCTGGTCACCACTCTGGATGAATGAATTGAGTTGACTTTATGAAGAGGTTTCCCTTCAATTTCATGCACGACTTTCTTTAGACTGAATAAGACAATGAGCTCACTATGATTTTGTCCCATTATTTCTCGTTCCTCCTGGCTCTTGGCCAATGTTGTGGGTGGTTAAACTCCTTCTTCCTTGCTCTTTTCAACATTGTGGGTCATTTTCTCTGCCTCACACAGCACAGTTGTTGCAATGCACCACTCTCCTCTGAAGTATGAGTGCAGAATGTGGGTAGCAAGTGAACTTTCACATCACAAAAATGTCACACTCAAATGAGAAAGACCACTGTACGCCCCTTCCTATTCTTTAGCGTTGCCATTGATGAGTTAATCTCTGTTAATCACCTGGCGTGGAGGAGGGGGTCAGAGCTCTATGTAGAACAGTGGGACGTGACCGAAACTTGATATAATACCAATGTTCCCTCTTAAGTTTTTTTCCCACAGCTGTGTGGGCCAACCATTGATCTGAGCAAGAAATTTTTACTTGGCCTGAAAACTGTGCAGCATTTTAAATTAATGTATAAAGGGAAAACCCAGCTGTGTAGCCACCAAGGCTATGTGCATGGGAGAATTTCGGTTACCTTGCGGCTGCTCACCTGTAAGCCTTAGGGGGAACGGGGGTAATTCTAATGGACACTCTACTGAGCCAAGTCACAGACTGAAGATGGGCAGAAGTGGCACAATCTGATACAGGCAGGGAGACTGTCAGAGAATTTGCTGGTCAGTTCAGATGCCTGACCAGTGCCCAGTTGAAAGATGAGGAGTTGTTCCTCCAACTTGTGTTGAACCTCGCTGTAAAAGTGTGATGTCAGAGCTCAGTACAGAGATGAAAATCATCTCATCTGAAATGTCCTTCTCCCATTGATGTCTTCTGTAAATATTTTTGTGAGTAAGAAACGACAAAGAATTTGTGTACGGGAGTCTCAAATACAACTACATGGCAGTTTAGTTGTCTCCGTGCTGATATTTAAGGAGTGACCAGGTATCTCCTTTGTAACGCTGATATATTTGTTGTTGATTCTAGGAGGTGAAGAAGTATCTCAGCCCGGCTGGAAAAGTGCTTTCTGTTGTAACTCCGTGAAATCCAGTCGACCCAGGGTCACAAGTCACAAGACAAAGGAGCAGAAGTAGGCCATTCGGTCCATCGAGTCTGCTCCACAGCTCCCCGATGAGCTAAACTATTCACCCATCTAGTTCCATTTTCCAGCTTTATCCCCATATCCCTTGATACTCTGACTAATTAGATACCTGTCAACCTCCTTCTTAAACACCCTCAATGATCGGGCCTGCACAGCTGTATGTGGCAACGAATTCCACAAATCCACGACCCTCTGGCTAAAAAAATTTCTCCTCATCTCTGTTTTAACTGGGTATCCTCTAATTCTAAGACTATGGCCTCTTGTCCTGGACTCACCCACCAAGGGAAAAAACCTTTCCACATCTACTCTGTCCAACACTTTCAACGTTCAAAATGTTTCTATGAGATCCCCTCTCATTCTTCTATACTCTAATGAATACAATCCAAGAGCCGACAAACGCTCCTCATATGTTAGCCCCTGCATTCCAGGAATCATCCTCATAAATCTTCTCTGAACTCTCTCCAACATCAGTACATCCTTTCTAAGATAGGGGGCCCAAAACTGCACACAGTATTCCAAATGAGGTCTCACTAATGCCCCATACAGCCTCATCAACACCTCCTTACTCTTATACACTATTCCTCTTGAAATGAATGCCAGCATAGCATTCGTTTTCCTTACCGCCAATCCAACTTAGTGGTTAACCTTTAGGGTGTCCTGCACGAGGACCCCCAAGTCCCTTTGCACTTCCGATTTTTGAATTTTCGCCCCATCTAAATAATAATCTGCCCGATTATTTCTTCTTCCGAAATGTACAACCGTACATTTGTACCGTTGTATCTCATCTACCATTTCTTTGTCCACTCTCCTAAACTGACTAAGTCTCTCTGCAACCTTTCTGTTTCTTCAACATTTCCTGCTCCTCCACTTATCTTGGTGTCATCCTCAAACTTAGCCACAAAACCATTTAATCCATAACCCAAATCATTGATATACATCATAAAAAGAAGCGGCCCCAACACCAACCCCTGTGGTACACCACTAGTAACCGGCAACCAATCAGAATAGGATCCCTTTATTCCCACCCTTTGCTTTCTGCCTATCAGCCAATGCTCCACCCATTTCAATATCTTTCCTATAATTCCATGGGCTCTCATCTTATTAAGCAGCCTCATATGCGGCACCTTATCAAAGGCCTTTTGAAAATCCAAATACACAACATCCACAGCCTCTCCCTTGTCAATCTTATTCGAGATTACCTCAAAAAATTCCAATAGGTTGGTGAGACAGTATCTTCCCTTCATGAAACCATGCTGGCTTCAGCCTATCTTGTCATGCACCTCGAGGTATTTCATAACCTCATCCTTGAGGATTGACTCTAATATCTTTCCAACTACCGATGTCAGACTAATAGGTCGGTAATTTTCCTTTTGCTGCCTCCTTCCTTTCTTAAATAATGGAACTACATTTGTGACCTTCTAGTCCTCCGGGTCCATGCCAGAGTCTATTGATTCCTGGAAGATCATTTCCAATGCTTCCACAATCTCCAAAGCCACCTCCTTCAGAACCCTTGGGTGCACCTCATCCGGACCGGGAGACTTATCTATTCTTAGTCCATTTAGCTTCCCAAGCACTTTCTCTCTAGTAATCTTGACTGTACCTAATTCTATTCCCTGATACCTCTGGCTATCAGGTATATTGCTTATGTCTTCCACTGTGAAGACTAATGCAAAATACTCATTCAGTTCCTCCGCCATTTCTTTGTTATCCATTATAATTTCTCCAGCATCATTTTCAATCGGTCCCATATCTACCCTTGTCACTCTTTTACTCTTCATATATTTAAAAAAACTCTTAGTATCCTTTTTTTATGTTAATCGCCAACTTCCATTCATAATTCACCTTTTCTTTCCTAATGACTTCCTTAGTTTCCTTCTGTAAGTTTTTAAAAGTAGTCCTCATTTTTCCCACTAATTTTTGCTTCCTTGTACGCCATTTCTTTTGCTTTTATTTTTGCCTTAACCTCTCTCGTTAGCCACATTTGTGCCATTTTTCCATTCATGATTTTCTTTTTTGTTGGAATATATTTTTTTCTGCATTTTCCTTATTTCTTGTGGGAATTTCATCCAATTCTGCTCTGCCGTCCCTCCATTTTGCTTACTTTTCCAATCGACTTGGGCCAGTTCCTCTCTCATACCACTGTAATTTCCGCTGTTCCACTGAAATATCGATACACCTGATACCAGCTTCTCCTTTTCAAATTTGAAACTGAACTCAATCATATTATGATCACTACTTCCAAGAGGTTCCTTTACCTCCAGCTCCCTAATCGCCTCAGGTTCGTTACACAGCACCCAATCCAAAACAGCCGGTCCCCTGGTGGGCTTCTGGACAAGTTGCTCCAAAAAGCCATCCTGCAGGCATTCTACAATTGGGTGCTGAGAACATATCAGCATTTATCAGTCCTTCAAATGCATTGACAGTGGGAGCGATTCACAACGTCTGACATCTGACTTTCTGAATTACCAGAGAATTGATGGAAAACTGTGGGAGGAAATTCACTCCCTCATCCTCCTGTAGTCACACCCTCGAGTTCACACTGGTGATAGGCCATTCATCTGCTAAGACTGTGGGATGGCATTCACTCTATCATCCAATGAATAGAGACACCAGTGGGTTCACACTGGGAAGCGACCGTTCACCTGCTCTGAATGTGGGAAACAATTTACGCCGTCATCTCATCTGAAGGAACGTCAGTAAGATTACACTGGGGACTGGGTGCTCTGAATGTGGGAAGTGATTGACTCAGTGATCCAACCTTGTGACACACTACAGAGTTCACAGTGGGAAAACATCTAAATAAGCTGAATGGTTGATGTTTAACCATCATGATTGCTGAACCCAGAAGGAAGTTCAAAAGTGACTGTTGGTGACAAGCTCTGTAATCATTGCTGCTGCCTATCAAACCCAGTCCTGCACCCTGGTCACTGGGCATGGGAGAAGTTTCATCTGCTGATGTTCACCTTTAATGTGACTGGAGCTTAATAGTCTGGGTCTGTGATTATTAAATAATTTCTAAACTATCTCAGGTATTTACTGGATCTACAACAGACACATTGTACAGTAGGGAATGAATTCAGGCCAGCTGGTCTTTGCCAGTGTTTCTGTTCTACAGCAATCTTTTGAAATTCATCCCTGCTGTTCACCTGTCACTTTCCCTGTGGTGACAGGTTCCAAACAGTCCTCACTCTGCGAGTGAATAGGTTTCTCTTGAATTTCCTGCACGACTTTCTGCAGACTGAAGGAGAAGATGAGTTAACTGCAGTTACGTCTGACAATTTCTACATCCCTCAAATCTCTAGGCCAAAGAAAAATGACATTGGTAATTAACCTCAATACTTCACAATCATTTCAATATTTCAGGCCATATACACTGCTTCTAAAGGGCTGTCTCTCACACGGCTGGGTTATCACAATAAACCATTGTCTGAAAGCAGAATGGGGAACATTAGTTAGATGTTCAAAGGAGCAGAAGCGGATTAGCACAGGTCAGGGTTTGGGGCTCTGGACAATGGTAAGGGTAAGATCATATAATGAGCAGGGAAACAGCAGGGTGCATGGCAATGAATGCCAGAGTAGCAACATTTGCAAGCTGATCAACAGAAATAAATTAGATTGACTGTTTACACACAAAGGCCTGTTGATGCTGAGTGTATTGCTTATGGAAGCCTGCTGTGTTAAATGGCTACTGAGTTCTCATAAAAAATACTGACTGGATTGGTTTACTGTGCCTCTAATGACTGTACAAATTATATTTCTGGAAATTCTTTTGTACTTTCTGATTAGGTTATTGTTATCTATGGATCTGAAGGATTCATAGTCAGCAGGATTTAGAGCTTGGACCAATCAAATACAAAAAGTATTTTTGGAGCATAAACAAAGGGGTTCTTTTATGTTCCAAATTGTCTGAGAAAATTCAAAGTATATATTATTGAAATATGTATGCAGTGTACAAACCTGAGATTAGTCTCCCCACAGACAGTCACGAAACAAAGAATTATGGAACCAACCCGATCAAAGAAAAACATCAGTCTCCCCATGCATAAAAATCACACAAATGGAAACAAAAACATGAGTAAAAATACAACATATAGAATATAAAATCAAAAGGCACATTTCAGTACAGTTCATCTCAGTGTTCATAATCTGCAGACCACCCCAATTCAAAAATTGCACAAAAGTAGTACAAAGAAAAGCAATCAGAACTAAAGCTGGAATATATCCACAAACCTGAATTACAGTCCAAACGACAATCTGCATCGATTAAACCTTGAACCAATTATAAGCGTCTCTTTTTGAACTCTTCTGGTGGTAAGGATGGTGAGGTCTCCAGAAGCAATAAAGATTGGGTGTTAACGCTTCCATTGTGATCGGATGATTCTTTAGTAATCCGATGAACATTGATAATAGCTTCTACTTCACAAAGAATTGAGCATTAAGTCCTATTTTCCTGAAAAGTTGCTCCACAGTCAAACACAACATGAAGTTTCCCTGATTCGGATTGATAAACACCATGATGTGGAATATACCAGACTGCTGGCACTCGTTCGCATACCCTTTTGAGATGTCATCCTTCATGAATGCTGTGTAGTCAGTATGAAATGACAATTCCTTCTTGAAACTCTTCCTTAGATTCAGAGTACCCTGTTTCCTTTAGGTTTAGAATGAATTTGTGACTTGGCTTTGTTCACACATTTGCTTATTGCCGGTGATGTAGCCTCAAGAATATTCCCAAACACTGGATGTGCAGCAATCTTCACTTGCTTTTTGATAAACTCAACAAGGTCCATGAAACTAGCTTCATGGTCATGACTGTCTCGTAGCTCACAGGCCACACAGCTTAGCAACTTCTTTATGACAATCAATATATTAATATGCATATCCAGCTCTCACAAACACCCAAAATCTCCCATTGCTGTACAACAGCCTCTAAGAAAAAGGAGGTAGTCTTGAAGAGTCCTTACATCTTCAGATTTGATATTGGCCAAAAAGAGCCGTTTCCATGGGTAAAAAGAGCCTTTTGGTAATGAGGTTTTCTGCTCATTACTAACATATTCATGGAGTGAAGCTTTGACCATTAGATGTCCTTGCTCAGGGTTGGCTTGCCGGCAACTTCTGACAAGCCGTCTCGTGCGACCTCCAGTGTCCAATAGAAACATCAAAACCCTGAAGAACCCCAACTCCATCCTTTCACACAAGCAGCTGCAAAAAGTATCAACCCTCCCTTCCACCTGCACCCATGCCAACATAAGCACTGACAAACCCCCGCCCCCACCCCCTCCCCACACCACCCACACCATGCAAGGGACAGCAGAAGCATCAAGGATTCCATTCATCCAGAGTCCATCAAAATACAGCCCCCAAACCAGCACTCCAGCGAGGGAGAGGTCACTCCTGCATCAGTAAGAGTGGAAACCAGCAACTCCCTGTTCCAATGTTGGAATCTTCCCTGCTGCTTCTCCAAGCCCCTTGTTTCAGGAACTTACAGGCTTTCACTATCCATTGAAAGAGAGAGTGGGCCTTCATCTGACAGCATCCGGTGATTAGCAAACGCCGCGCCTGCTGTCTTGGTGTTCCGGTGTTGATGTTTCTGTCTCTCAGGGTGCTTCAATTAGCAAAATTGGTGACTAACCAGGTTACCCTCCCCGACTTCCAAACTCCCTGCCCCGAGGATGCACGTCTTCCAGGAAGGTAGTTCTAGGTGTCACTGTTGGACTGAAAACCCACTTGTGAAGGACTGTAGTTTGAACTGTAGATCACAGGCTCTGGCAAAACCTCAACCTCCTTGAAAAAAAAAGCCATAAGAGAAAATAAATAAGTGAATGTCCTCAAGAAGTTGCCTAGATCTGCATAATCCACTAGTGTCATCTTTCCTTGCTCCTGCTCTCAGTGATCATAAAAGGAAAGGAAAGGTACATCACATCTGGAGTTTCTCCGGTTAGCAATTTCCCTCCACGCCTCTCTGAGGTAGTGGGGAACCGCGGCAAGTTACATAGTTGCCATTGCCTTCTGCTGGGTGAATTTCCAAAGAGATCACCAGCTCGTAACCCAGCATGGATTCGAACTCGGGACCATTCGTCCCAAAGTCTGGCACTGATGCCACTACGCCATCAGCCGGGTCACCAGTGATCATAACCTAGTAGAATTCACCCTGAATTTTAGAAGAATGTATAGTGGAGTAAAGAGAATTACGGAGGGATGAGAGAGGCGAAATTTGTTTGGAAGAGGACAATAGCAGGGATGATGGCAGAAGAGCCATAATTGGAGTTTCAGGGAGCAATTAGAGGGTGCACCAGAAATACACCCCAAAGAAAAAGCATTCTGTTGGAAGGATAAGGCAACTGTGGTTGACAAGGAAAGTCAAAGACAGCACAAAAAGAAAAGAAAGGTCATATAATATAGCAAAACTTAATGGATTGGGAAGCTTTTAATACAAACAGGACAGAACTATAAAAGAAATAAAGGGAGAAAAGGTGAAAAATGATGGTAATATAATAAAATACAATATAATACAATAATATAGAAGAGGATACCAAAAGAATTCTTTTCAGAAATATAAAGAGTTAACAAGAGGTGAGTGTGGATATCGGACTAGTGGAAAATTATGTTCGAGAGGTAGTAATGGGACAAAGAAATAGCAGGTGTATTTTGTGTCAGTCTTCACTGTGGAAGAGATCAGCCAAATGCCATAAATTAAGCAGTGTTGGGGGAAGAAGTGAGTGTAGTTGGTATAAGTATGTTTGTAAGTACAAGGCATCATTGATCATCACAGCACTGAAACAGTTTCTTAGGCCGACCTATTCTGTGCCAAACTATTATTCTTTCTAGTCCCATCAACCTGTACCTACAAACGTAGATTATAGCCCTCCATATCTCTCCCATCCATGTATGGACTACTGGACCAACTGCAATAATGACTGTCTTTGTGGCTGTGAACTTACTTTCATGAACTTTACTTCTGAACGTTTATTTGTTTGCATTTTATTGTTTGCATGATTTGTTTTTTTTAACATTGGGTGTTTGACTTCTTTTTTACTGTGTTCGATTGGGTTTCTTTGGTTTGTGGCTGCCTCCAAGGAGACAAATCGCAAGGTTGTGTATCATGTACTTACTATGATAATAAATGTACTTTGAACTTATCCATATTTCAAAGCAAAGCAAACCCACATCCACCACATCTGTGCACGGCTTGATCCACACACTCACCAACCTATTCATGAAGTTCCACCTTTTAACATTTCACCTTTTATGCTTAACCCATGATTTCTAGCTCTATTCTCACCTACCCTCAGTGGAAAAGGCACTTACCCTATCTATATCCCTCATAATTTTGTATACTTCTATCAAATTTTCTCTCATTCTCCTACACTCAAGGGAATAAAGTCCTAATCTATTCGACCTTTCCCTACAACTCAGGTCCTCAAGTTAGACCATAAGATATAGGAGCAGGATTAGGCCATTTGGCCTATCGAGTCTGCTCCACCATTTCCTCATGGCTGATCCAATTTTCCTGCAACATCCTTACAAAATTTTCTCTGTACTCTTCCCATCTTATAGAGAACAAAGGTTCTGAACTTAAAGAGGGGTAACTTTGAAGGTATGAGACGTGAATTAGCTAAGATAGACAGGCAAATGACACTTAAAGGATTGACGGTGGATATGCAATGGCAAGCATTTAAAGGTTGCATGGATGAACTACAACAATTGTTCATCCCAGTTTGGCAAAAGAATAAATCAAGGAAGGTAGTGCACCGGTGGCTGACAAGAGAAATTAGGGATAGTATCAATTCCAAAGAAGAAGCATACAAATTAGCCAGAGAAAGTGGCTCACCTGAGGACTGGGAGAAATTCAGAGTTCAGCAGAGGAGGACAAAGGGCTTAATTAGGAAGGGGAAAAAAGATTATGAGAGAAAACTGGCAGGGAACATAAAAATGGACTGTAAAAGCTTTTATAGATATGTAAAAAGGAAAAGACTGATAAAGACAAATGTAGGTCCCCTGCAGACAGAAACAGGTGAATTGATTATTGGGAGCAAGGACATGGCAGACCAATTGAATAATTACTTTGGTTCTGTCTTCACTAAGGAGGACATAAATAATCTTCCAGAAATAGTAAGGGACAGAGGGTCCAGTGAGATGGAGGAACTGAGCGAAATACAAGTTAGTAGGGAAGTGGTGTTAGGTAAATTGAAGGGATTGAAGGCAGATAAATCCCCAGGGCCAGATGGTCTCCATCCTGGAGTGCTTAAGGAAGTGGCCCAAGAAATAGTGGATGCATTAGTGATAATTTTTCAAAACTCGTTAGATTCTGGACTAGTTCCTGAGGATTGGAGGGTGGCTAATGTAACCCCACTTTTTAAAAAAGGAGGGAGAGAGAAACCGGGGAATTATAGACCGGTTAGCCTAACGTCAGTGGTGGGGAAACTGCTGGAGTCAGTTATCAAGGATGTGATAACAGCACATTTGGAAAGCGGTGAAATGATCGGACAAAGTCAGCATGGATTTGTGAAAGGAAAATCATGTCTGACGAATCTCATAGAATTTTTTGAGGATGTAACTAGTAGAGTGGATAGGGGAGAACCAGTGGATGTGGTATATTTGGATTTTCAAAAGGCTTTTGACAAGGTCCCACACAGGAGTTTAGTGTGCAAACTTAAAGCACACGGTACTGGGGGTAAGGTATTGGTGTGGGTGGAGAATTGGTTAGCAGACAGGAAGCAAAGAGTGGGAATAAACGGGACCTTTTCAGAATGGCAGGCGGTGACTAGTGGGGTACCGCAAGGCTCAGTGCTGGGACCCCAGTTGTTTACAATATATATTAATGACTTGGACGAGGGAATTAAATGCTGCATCTCCAAGTTTGCGGATGACACGAAGCTGGGTGGCAGTGTTAGCACTGAGGAGGATGCTAAGAGGATGCAGGATGACTTGGATAGGTTGGATGAGTGGGCAAATTCATGGCAGATGCAATTTAATGTGGATAAATGTGAGGTTATCCACTTTGGTGGCAAAAATAGGAAAACAGATTATTATCTGAATGGTGGCCGATTAGGAAAAGGGGAGGTGCAACGAGACCTGGGTGTCATTATACACCAGTCATTGAAAGTGGGCATGCAGGTACAGCAGGTGGTGAAAAAGGCGAATGTTATGCTGGCATTTATAGCGAGAGGATTTGAGTACAGGAGCAGGGAGGTACTACTGCAGTTGTACAAGGCCTTGGTGAGACCACACCTGGAGTATTGTGTGCAGTTTTGGTCCCCTAATCTGAGGAAAGACATCTTTGCCATAGAGGGAGTACAAAGAAGGTTCACCAGATTGATTCCTGGGATGGCAGGACTTTCATATGAAGAAAGACTGGATGAACTGGGCTTGTACTCGTTGGAATTTAGAAGATTGAGGGGGGATATGATTGAAACGTATAAGATCCTAAAGGGATTGGACAGGCTGGATGCAGGAAGATTGTTCCTGATGTTGGGGAAGTCCAGAACGAGGGGTCACAGTCTGAGGATAAAGGGGAAGCCTTTTAGGACCGAGATTAGGAAAAACTTCTTCACACAGAGAGTGGTGAATCTGTGGAATTCTCTGCCACAGGAAACAGTTGAGGCCAGTTCATTGGCTATATTTAAGAGGGAGTTAGATATGCCCCATGTGGCTACGGGGGTCAGGGGGTATGGAGGGAAGGCTGGGGCGGGGTTCTGAGTTGGATGATCAGCCATGATCATAATAAATGGCGGTGCAGGCTCGAAGGGCCGAATGGCCTACTCCTGCACCTATTTTCTATGTTTCTATGTTTCTATATCCTTCCTTCCTGTAGCTAAGCAGAACTGCACACAATATTCTAAATCAAGTCTCACCAATATTTTATACAACATCAACTTATGATCCCAACTCCTTTGCTCAACATTTTGATTTACAAAGGCCAATGTTCCAAAAGCACACTTTACAACTGTATCTATCTGTTACGTCACTTTGAAGAAATTATGTATCTATATTCCAATATCTCTGTTCTACCACACTCCTCAGTGTCCTGCCATTCACCATATAAGCTCTACTCTGGTTTGTTCTCTCATAGTACAACAGCTCGCACCTGTCTGCATTAGATTCAATCTCTCATTTTTCAGCCCATTTTCCACTTGATCCACATCCCAATGCAAACTTAGATAACCTTTCTCACTGTCCACTACACCCCGCGCCCCCCCCCCCCCATCTTGGTGTGCATTTGCTGATCTAGTTTTGGTTTAATCCATTTGAAATTTTTAGTCACTTTTGCCTACTCCTACCCCATTGAAAGTTCGAACCCATTTCAGTTCCTTATGTCCAGCTTATAAAGTTTAAATATTTCAGTACAATGAGAATGAACTTTGGTATATTCTCCCTGCTGCTTCACGATCAATGATTTTCATCTTATGTGGACATCTGGCTTCATTTGTGATCCTTAATACAACAGTCACTCTCACCTAAACGTTATTATTTGGCTAAACAACAACAGGTAACGGTTAGAAAGGCAAAGAAAAAGAAGAAAGATCTCGAGGCCCCACCCAGCAGGAGAAACAGTGGGTGACTACTGCCAAAACTGACCTGGAGGGCCCAGTGGTGTCTGAGACCCAGCAAAGGCCCAGGAAGTCAGCTGAAGACTGAAGGTGACTCTGAAATGGAGATCTGCTTGCCTAAGCACCCCTGTGGTCTGAAAAGATATAGAGATGTGCCCTCTGAGACTGCAGACCAGGAGCTACGTGAGAAAGAGTGTTTTCCCCCAGTTAAGGCCATATGCTGTCTCCTCGGAGCTGCCACACAGGGGCTCTCTGCTGCTGTGACATCTGTTGAGAATCCTTGGTATGTCAGGGGGCATGTCAGGAGGTAGAATTGCCTTCAGTTCAGGCTGTGCACCTAAAGCACGTATCTTCAGGAGGAATGCCCTGAAGAACATAAACCATCTGTGAGTAGAGGTTCACTGTCCGAAATTGTTACCTCAATCAAAGCCGTGTGCCCTCCTGAGGGCAATTTGAGTACCCAAGATCACAATCCATGCAGTTATACAAAAGGAGAGTGTCATAACAGGTGAGTGGGGAGGGAACTCTTCTTGTGTTGTTTCTGGGGAAGCAGTGGAATTAAGGGGCCGTCTGCTCAGATATTGGATTATACAGTAGTCTGTGGCGGCAGTGAGTAGGAGACCTGCCCTGACCCGCCTCAGTACCTGGCTCTAGAAGGGATTCTGGATCCTGGGATGGCAGGGCATTCCTCTGCCATTGCTTCTGATGTGTGGTCGCCTGATGGGGCCATTGAGTGGAGTGATGTGGGCACATTGGGTGGAGGCGACTGCCTGGAGCGATATTAGGGCACGGGATATGGTGAGGGAGGGATGCACGTAAAACCTCGTGGGAGGACTTACCAAGGATTAGCCCTGATGGTGCTGAAAGGCTAGCCACTCTGTTACCTTTGGAGGAGCTGACCAATGCCTTCAACCTGCTACAGAGAGGCAAGTCTCCAGGGTTGGACGGGCTAACAGTAATTCCACCTGGCCTTCTGGAATGTCCTGGGGTTGACACTATTAGGGTATTGGGGGGAACTGTGGTGATGGGTGAATTAACCCTCTCATGGAGCAGGACAGTTGTAGCCCTGTTGCCAATAAAAGGGAGATCTCCTTTGCCTAAAGAATTGGTGCCCGGTATCTCTCCTCAATGCGAAGTGTAAGATCCCTGCCCAGGTGATGGCCAATCGTTTGGGCTCTGAGCTGACTCAAGAGATCCACCCTGAGTAGTCCTAATGTTCCCAGGACGATTCATCCAGGTCAATATCCTCCTTATCTGGGATCTAATCCAGCTGTCCCGGGAGGCCAGCCTGTCAGTCGCCTTTCTCGCCCCTGACCAGGAAAAGGCCTTTGACAGGAGTATCTTTTTGGGACACTCCACGCATTCGGGCTCCGACCACATTTCGTGACCTATCTCTGCTATTGTATGCTGTTGAAGAGCGCTTTGTTGAAGTCAACAGGTCCTTGTCAGTGCCCTTGTACTCGTCTGAGCCCTCTTGAGGCGGCGCGTATTGTAAATACTACAAGTAGTCGGAAGGAATGTACCCATGATGTATTGATCTACGTCCGCTACACCCTGGAGCTTCTTACGTTCCTGAAGCTTCAAATCTGCGTAGTGTGATGTACCATGAGGTTACACGTGGACTGGGTTGCAGTATCAGCAGGACTTTGCAGTGGGATTGCTGCATTGCTGAATGGGACGGGCTGTGAGAAATGAGGTAGCGATATATAGTCAGAAGCCAGTGCTGAGGGCATGTTGTCCTGTTGGAGGGGTTCATGGAGTGATAATCTACGCTGTATGAATGGCATTACTAGGTGAAAGCAGAGGGTTGTTGGTGCTGGGCAGCATGGAGGAATGCCTCAGTTCTGGACGGAATGTGTAATAGTGGAATAGTGTAAAATTGCTCCTGGAATTGTACAGTACCTGAAAGCTTCCCTCGACATCCCCATCCGCTGCAGCTGCATAAAGCAGGCAGGGTGGAAAGGAGGAAAAGTGGTTAAATCCCCGCGGAGGTGCCGTACCGCATTGGAGCTATATTTGACCACAGTTCACCCAGAGGGCGCTAGCGGGGAGAAGGGCTGCATCAGGGGTGTGGAGCGGACGTCGGACAATATAACCATCTGCACGGGGACCAACACTGGCTCCTCCGCAATGGAAACCCCACCCGCCTTTAACACCCACTGAAGCCCAGAAACATCTCTCGCAGACCGCAGATAGCAAATGGCCTTCTGGCTCAATTTTGCAGATGCAACAACAAATTCAAGACCCCCAGCAGGCTCAGCCATGACTTGCAAAGCGTCATTCCTACTGACTGAAGTTAGTACAGTACATTGTACAGCGTTTTTTAGAGCCATTAATTTGAATGGGTGACCTACTTCGCGAGATGTATGTCCGCAGCCTGCATCCACGTTGGGAAATGGGAGTTTTCCGTGAATAGGCTGAGATGTCCGTGCAGTGGAAAAACCTCAGCTCCATCTTTGTCACTGCGAAAACGGAAGAAGTGTCTTCTTCCGACTGCTCCTAAGTCCCAAAGTCCTCTTCAACCAGTCGCCCTGGGCTAGGCATTCTAAACAGGAGGGGATCTCGCTTTTCAAGAACGGAATTAATCCGTCCCCGCTCACGACAAAGTCTAAGACCCGGACTTTGGCAATCCGTCAGCTGCAGTCACTATTCAGCAGTCGAGAAACACTGACCGAAAAGAAACTGCTGTAGTCCACTGTCAAGATCACACTCCCAAAACATTTTGGTGGTCTCTAAAGCAATTCTTTTACTATTTTGTCACTATTTCCAACTTTAGAAGAGAGAGTTCTAACAGTGTGACCCTCCCTCAATATCGCGCTGTCATAGTGTGACCCTTCCTCAATATCACCCCTCCCACAGTGTGACACTCCCTCAGTACAATCCTCTAACAGTCTGACTCTTCCTCAGTATGTTCCTCCGACAGTGTTACTCTTCCTCAATATAGACCCTCCCACAGTGTTATTCTTCCTCTGTATCTCCTTTCCCACATTGTGACTCTTCCTCAGAATACTCCTCGAAAAGTTACTCTTCCTCAGTATTGACCCTCCCACAGTGTGGCGCTCCTTCAGTGTGATTACAATCCATTGATGATGCTCAACACTGTATCTTTGCCCACATCACTCCCTCAGCATTGTCTCTCTGATACTACACTGTCCCTCATTTCTGCCTTTCAAACTGGACAACGCCTCCTCAATACCCAGTGCAGGGTTTCCCTTGCCTGTGAGCTTGTGACGAGGAATTTAGACTATAGACCATAAGGTATAGGAGTAGAATTAGGCCACTGCCCATCGACTCTGTGCTTAAGAAAGCATACGGTGCATTGGTCTTCATCGGCCGTGGGATTGAGTTTGGGCGCTGAGAGGTAATGTTGCAGCTATATAGGGCCCTGGTCAAGACCCCTCTTGGAATACTCTGCTCGGTTCTGGTCGCCTCACTACAGGAAGGACGTGGAAGCCACAGGTGGGTGAGGATGCAGAGGAGATTTGCGGGGATGTTGCCTGGACTGGGGAGCATGCCTTGTGAGGGTGGGTTGAGTGAACTCAGTCTTTTTTCCTTGAAGCACAGAGGATGAGAGGTGACCTGATAGAGGTGTATACGATGATGAGAGGCATTGATCATGTGGATAGTCAGAGGCTTTTTCCCAGGGCTGAAATGGCCAACATGAGAGGGCACAGTTTTAAGGTGCTTGGAAGTAGGGACAGAGGAGATGTCAGGGGTAAGTTTTTAATGCAGAGAGTGGTGAGTGCATGGAATGGGCTGCTGGCAACTGTGGTGGAGGCGGATACAATAGGGTCTTTTAAGATACTCCTGGACAGGTACATGGAGCTCAGAAAAATACAGGGCTATGGGTGACCCTAGGTAATTTCCAAAGTAAGGACATGTTCGGCACAGCTTTGTGGGCCGAAGGGGCTGTATGGTGCTGTAGGTTTTCTATGTTTCTATGACCCTACTATGCAAGTTGCATCATGTCTGATTTATTATCCCTCTCAACCTCATGTGTCTGCCTTCTCCCTTATTCTTTGACTCCCTAACCAAGAAGATATCATCTCTGTTTTAAACATACTCAATCACCTTGCCTCCACAGCCATCCATATACTCACCATCCTCTGGCTGAAGAAAAGTGTTCTCATCTCTCTTCTAAATGGACCTCCATTCTGAGGCTGAGCCTTGTGTTCCTAGACTCATTCCTAGAGGAAACATCCTCTCCTTATCCACTCTGTCTAGCCCTTTCATTATTCGATAGGTTTCAATGAAATTCCCCCTCTTTCTTAAAAAGTCCGGTGAGTACAGACCCAAAGCTCTGAAACGCTCCTCATACTGACACATAAAGTGCACAAGGAACTGTCTTCAGCTCACTCCACGATCTCCTGCTTTGCAGACGGGTCTCAACAAGCCTCAACTTTTTAAAACTGATATATAATCTTTTTAAATTCATTATCACTGAAAGTACCCCGAGATTGTTGTACTGACCTCTGTTTGTCTTTAGACGGCCTGTAGACTTTCTCAATCAATTCCGCCAACAACCTGAACATGAGTATGAAGGAAGGGGTTCCTACTTCGATCCTCTGTCCCATCCAGCGTTCCCCAGCATCTAACCTGACATGGAGACGCCTCGGTGCCATCCTGAGCACAAGTTCCAGCACAGAGATTTGGCTGGAATTTCCTCAGGTGACACCCAACCAGGCTGGAGTCTATGAGTGTGTGGTGGAGAACGAACACAGGACAGTGGAGGGAGCCATCACCCTCAGTGTGGAACATGAGTGGACATTGCCCAGCACTTGTCTCTAAACACAGATGTATCATTGCACATGGGAGGTGCTGGTATTCACCACCTCCACTCACACACGTGTGATCACACAAAGAAATGTGATGTATGTTTATACACACATATCAGTACAATTGCAGAAGCACACACAGATACATCATGCGCAAGTACACACTCAATTTACAGATGTTCCTCTGAGATGCAGACATGTGTTATCAGACACAGATTTACACTCACAGATCCCTCCCCCTCTTTGTTCTCAGTCTAACCCTCACTAATTGCGCAGTTTAAGTATTGAACTAATTTATTGTGTATGGGTAGTAAGATCCAGATCACGACCCCTTTCACAGTGAGGTTCTCCCTCATGACTGGCCCTTTCATACTGAGGTGTTCCTTCATCATTGACCCTTTCATAGTGATGTACTCCCTTGTCACTGACTCTTTCATAGTGAGGTGCTTCCTCATCAGTGACCCTTTCATAGCGATGTGCTTCCTCGGTACTGACTTTCATAGTGAGGTGCTCCCTCGTCACTGACTCTTTCTTAGAGAGGTGCTCCCTCATCGGTGACCCTTGCATAGCGAGGTTCTCCCTCATGACTGGCCCTTTTATTGTGAGGTGTTCCCTCATCTGATCCCTTTATATGGAGGTGCTCCCTCATCACTGATCATTTCATTGTGAAGTACTCCCTTGTCAATGACCCTTTCATAGTGAGTTGCTCCTTCACCTGGAGGTCAATAATCAGAGTGTTCCACACAATTTGTACTGACCCCTGCTCAAGGTGATTTTTGTATCTGGGTTGGATCAGAATTTGGAAGGGTGGTTAGGAAGTTTGCAGACAACACAAAGGAGTTCAACCCAGAAAAGTATAAAGGGAGGAGATTGCTGAGCCTCTGATGATGATCTTTGCATCATCAATGGGGGCGGGCGAGGTTCCGGAGGATTGGAGGGTTGTGGATTTTGTTCCATTATTCAAGAAAGGGAGTAGAGATAGCCCAGGACATTATAGACCAGTGAGTCTTACTTCAGTGGTTGGTAAGTTGATGGAGAAGATCCTGAGAGGCAGGATTTATGAACATTTGGAAAGGCATAATATGATTAGGAATAGTCAGCATGGCTTGGTGAAAGGAAGGTCGTGCCTTATGAGGCTAATTGAATTTTTTGAGGATGTGACGAAACACGTTGATGAACCTAGAGCAGTAGATGTAGTGTACTGTATATGGATTTCAGCAAGGCATTTCACAAGGTACCCCATGCAAGGCTTATTGAGAAAGTAAGGAGGCATGGGATCCAAGGGAACATTGCTTTGTGGATCCAGAACTGGCTTGCCCACAGAAGGCAAAAAGTGGTTGTAGATGGGTCATATTCTGCATGGAGGTCAGTGACCAGTGATGTGCCTCAGGGATCTGTTCTGGGACCCCTACTCTTCGTGATTTTTATAAATGACCTGGATGAGGAAGTGGAAGGATGAGTTAGTAAATTTGATGATGACACAAAGGTTGGGGGTATTGTGGATAGTGTGGAGGGCTGTCAGAGATTACAGTTGGACATTGATAGGATGAAGAACTGGGCTGAGAAGTGGCAGATGGAGTTCAACCCAGATAAGTGTGAGATGGTTGATTTTGGTAGGTCAAATATGATGGCAGAAGATAGTATTAATGGTAAGACTCTTGGCAGCATGGGTGATCAGAGAGATCTTGGGGTGCTAGTCCATAGGACACTCAAAGCTGCTGCACAGGTTGACTCCGTGGTTAAGAAGGTATACGGTGCATTGGCCTTCATCAATTGTGGGATTGAGTTTAGGAGCTAAGAGGTAATGTTGTAGCTATATCGGACCCTGCTCAGACCCCACTTGGAGTACTGTGCTCAGTCCCTACATGGCCTCCTCTCCTGCCATGATGAGGCTAAACTCAGGTTGGAGGAGCGACACCTCATATACCGTCTAGGTAGTCTCCAGCCCCTTGGTATGAATATAGAATTCTCCAACTTCTGTTAATTCCCTTCTCCTATCCCTATGTCACTCTGCGCCCCCCCCCCCCCAGCTGCCTATCACCTTCCTCATGGTTCCACCTCCTTCTACGGCCCATTGTGTTTTCCCCTATTCTTTCTTCACCTTTCCTGCCTATCAACTCCCTGCCTTCCCTCCCTCACCCCTTCATCTTTTCCCTCACTGGTTTTTCACCTGGAAACTTCCAGCCTTCCCCTTCCCACCCTCCCCCACCTTCTTTATAGGGCCTCTGCCCCTTCCCTCTACAGTCCTGACGAAGGGTTCCAGCCCGAAACATTGACCGATCTTTTCCACGGATGCTGCCCGACCTGCTGAGTTCCTCCAGCGTGTTGTGAGTGGTGCTCAGTTCTGGTCGCCTCACTACAGGAAGGATGTGGAAAACATGGAAAGGGTGCAGAGGAGATTTACAAGGATGTTGCCCAGATTGGGGAGCATGCCTTATTTGAATAGGCTGAGTGCACTTGGCCTTTTCTCCTTGGAGCGATGGAGGATGTGAGGTGACCTGATAGACGTCTATAAGATGATAAAAGGAATTGATCGTGTGGATAGTCAGAAGCTTTTTCCCAGGGCTGAAATGGTATCTCAAGAGGGCACATTTTTAAGGTGCTTGAAAGTAGGTACAGAGATGATGTCAGGGGTAAGTTTTTTACGCATATAGTGGTGAGTGCGTGGAATGGGCTGCCGGTGACATTGGTGGAGGTGGATACGATAGGGTCTATTAAGAGTCTCCTGGATAGGTACATGGAGCTTAGAGAAATAGAGGGCTGTGGGTAACCCTAGGTAATTTCTCAGGTAAGGACATCTTCGGCACAGATTTGTAGGCCAAAGGGCTTGTACTGTGCTGTAGGTTTTCTATGTTTCTATATTTCTATGATTTGCTTGAGATGGTTGAACCTGAAGGCGTATTATAAGGGTGAATTGTATGATATTTGGCAGTGTAGAGAAAGACAGGGTATTTGGGGTTCACCTCCGTAGACCCTCACAGATGTTAAAGAGGCTATGAAAGCATATGTGGTGTTGGACTTCATCAGTTGGAGGACTGAGTTCAAGAGCAGACTCTTCAACCTGATGGTATGAATATCAATTTCTCAAATTTCTGGTAATTGCTCCCTCCATTTCTTCACCATTCCCCATTCCTTTTTCTCTCCCATACCTTCTCTTCTTATTTGCCCATCACCTCCCTCAAGTGCTCCTCCCATTTCCCTTTCTTCCGTGGTCTTCAGTCTTCTCCAATCAGAGTTCCCTTCTCCAGCCCATTATCTCTTTCACCAATCAACTTCTCAGCTCTCTACCATCCCTTCCCCCTTTCAGGTTTCACCTATTCACCTGCCACCTTGTACTTTCTCCCAACCACACCTTCTTATGCTGAATTCCCTTTCCAGTCCTGATGTAGGCCCGAAACATCAACTGTTTACTCTTTTCCATAGATGCTGCCTGACCTGCTGAGCTCCTCCAGCATTTTGTGTGTGTTGCTTTAGATTTGCAGCATCTACAGATTTTCTCATGTCTGTAACACCCAGGTTAGACCACATTTGGAGTATTGTGTTCAATTCTAAGCATCACATGATAAGAAAGACGTGGAACCTTCAGAGGGGGTACAGAGAAGATTTACCGGGATGCTACCTGGATTAGAGAGCATTTCTCATGAAGGTAGGTTGAGCGAGACAGGGCTTTTTTCACTTTGGAGCTAAGAGAGATGATAGGTGGCTTGATAGAGGTATGTATATAAGATGACAAGAGGCATAGGTCTCATAGACAGCCAGTTCTTTTTTTCCCGGTACAGAAACAGTTAATATGAGGGGACCTAATTTTAAGGTGGTTGGAGGATTATATAGGGCAGATATCAGAGGGAGGTTGAATGAGAATGGTGGGTATGTGGGATGCACTATCGGGAGTGGAGGTCGAGACAGATACATTCGGGACATTTAAGAAACTCTTCGATAGGCAAATGGAGAAAGAAAAATGGAGGGTTCTGTAGGAGAGAAAAGGTAGATCGATCCTGGAATGAGTTAAAGTGCCAACATGACATCATGTGTTGAAGGGCCTCTACTGTGTTGTGCTGTTCTATGTTCTTCACTGATTCCTTCATTGTGAAGGTCTCCCTCATCGCTGACCCTTTCAGCTTGAGCTGCTCCCTCATCACTCACCTCTTCATCGTCCAGTGGACCCCCATCACTGAACCTTGTCCAGTGTGCCATGTACTCAGTGAAGACATCTCAAACATGGAACTCCGTCAGTATTTTCTCTCCCACGATGGGCCATTCCATCATTTAGCTCCAGAAATTGCCCCACAACCAATGCAGTTCTCTCTCAGATGCGTTGACACCCACCTTGCCGTGAAAATGAATTTGAACCAATAATTATGGTTGAGGGGTAATTGACAGCTCTGCCTGTGTCAGAGAGAACATCCAACATCCTCCTGTACAAATGCGTTCTGTGGGATATCTAAGGCAGCTTGGCGGAATCGAGACTTTCAATGTGCTTCCTCACCCAATAAAAGTTCCTGTAGTCATTGGTGACCATTGCACTAATCACATCCTGGTTGCCGCTCAGTACTCGAGGAATGCGTGCTGACGCCAGCCTGCTTGAGATTGATATCAATAATTCACTTCATTCTTCTTTGTTCCTCAGCTGAAAGAGTGTCATCCAAGATAACAGTCACCTCATTAGCTGTGAGAGGCCGTGACATCAGTGGCCATGATTTGGTTAGTTAAATCCTACTGGAAAACTGACAAGTGAGTACAGGGAAACTTTCCAAAAATTTGAGAAACCCCTTTTGGAACATGTACTTCTCCTCTTCTCGGTAATGCCCTCTTGCACCTACACCTGTCACCATCTCTGTAAACCCCTCCAGTTCCTGCACTCCTCCCCATCGCTGTAATGCAGTCTGGCCTGATACCTCTCCCCATCTGTATAATCCCCCCCCCAACTCCTGCACTTCCCCCATCTCTGTAATCCCTTCCAGCTCCTACATCTCTCCCCATGTCTGTAATTCCCTCCCGCTCCTACACCTCTCCCTGTCTCTGTAATCCGCTTCAGATCCTGCACTCCTCCCTGTCTCTGTAATCCCCTTCAGATCCTGTACTCCCCCCATCTCTGTAATCCCCTCCAGCCCCTACATCTCTTCCTATCTCTGTAGAACCTCCCGCTCCTACACCCTTCCCCATCTCTGTAATCCCCTCCCGCTCCTACACCTCTCCCCATCTTTGTAATCCCCTCCAGCCCCTACATCTCTTCCTATCTCTGTAGAACCTCCCGCTCCTACACCCTTCCCCATCTCTGTAATCCCCTCCAGCTCCTACATCTCCCTCCATCTCTGTAATCCCCTCCCGCTCCTACACCTCTCGCTGTCTCTGTAATCCCCTTCAGATCCTGCACTCCTCCCCATCTCTGTAATCCCCTCCAGTTTCTGCACTGCCCCCATCTCTGTAATCCCCTCCCGCTCCTACACCTCTCCCCATCTCTGTAATCCACTCCAGCTCCTACATCTCCCTCCATCTCTGTAATCCCCTCCCGCTCCTACACCTCTCGCTGTCTCTGTAATCCCCTTCAGATCCTGCACTGCCCCCATCTCTGTAATCCCCTCTCGCTCCTACACCTCTCCCCATCTCTGTAATCCTCTACAGCCCCTACATCTCTTCCTATCTCTGTAGAACCTCCCGCTCTTACACCCTTCCCCATCTCTGTAATCCCCTCCAGCTCCTACATCTCCCTCCATCTCTGTAATCCCCTCCTGCTCCTACACCTCTCGCTGTCTCTGTAATCCCCTTCAGATCCTGCACTCCTCCCTGTCTCTGTAATCCCCTTCAGATCCTGCACTCCTCCCCATCTCTGTAATCCCCTCCAGTTTCTGCACTGCCCCCATCTCTGTAATCCCCTCCTGCTCCTACACCTCTCCCCATCTCTGTAATCCCCTACAGCCCCTACATCTCTTCCTATCTCTGTAGAACCTCCCGCTCTTACACCCTTCCCCATCTCTGTAATCCCCTTCAGCTCCTGCACTCCCCCCATCTCTGTAATCCCCTCCGGCCCCTACACCTCTCCCCATCTCTGTAATCTCCTCCAGCTTCTGCACTGCCCCCATCTCTGTAATCCCCTCCCGCTCCTACACCTCTCCCCATCTCTATAATCCCCTTCAGTTCCTACATCTCTTTCTGTCTCTGTAATCCCCTTCAGATCCTGCACTCCTCCCTGTCTCTGTAATCCCCTTCAGTTCCTACATCTCTTTCTGTCTCTGTAATCCCCTTCAGATCCTGCACTCCTCCCTGTCTCTGTAATCCCCTCCACAGCTACACCCCCTCATCTGGACCCCAGCCTCTCTCATTGCACCATGTCCCAGTTAAATGTTGTCCTGAAATCTGTTCCTAGTCCAACAGACAATGCAGAAAGGCCTGTGCCAAAGGATTTGTATGAAATGGTCTCGTATAGCAGCAGGAAATGAGATGAAAGAACCAGTGCAAACTCCACAATAATCCAGGTAAGAGCTGTCTCCTTGAAAACAGACAGCTGCTCCAGTTGTCCAGTATTCCCTCAGCACTGACAGTGTGGCGCTCCCTCTGTGCTGCCCTTTGAACCGTGCAGCCCTCTCTGATAGAGCAGTGCTCCCTCAGTCCTGCCCTAGTTTATCTCAGTACATTCTCTGCACAAGGCTAGGGCTGAGTGTGAATCCAGAAAGCCCGCTCTGAGCCAGGGAAACAAACACCCCACTGAGCCCCATATCGACCGCACACAATTCCAACCCAGACCTGATCAATAACCAGCGGTCTCAGATGCAGAGGGAATATTCTGTGTGGCAGTGCACTGGTGCATTGGGTCTAGATGGACCCTCTAGGGGAATGACATCCCTTCACTCGATGCTGGACTGAGGGATGAGACGAGGGTCCGAGCGGGGAGAGAAAGGGGGAGTGATCCAAGGAGGAGGGAGTTGGTGTCTAAAGGGCTCTGAGCTGTCATGTGGTGGGGAGGGAGTCAGTTGTTGTTTCGGGGGGTGTGTGGGGGGGGGCAGAGTATAGTGATCCAAGTGGGGAGGGGATGTCAGAGGAGGGAAGAGGTGTCAGAGTGGCTATGGATTGTCAGAGTCGGATGGGAGAGGGAAGGAGAAGTAGGGATGTCAGAGTGGGGAGGCGAAGGGAATAGGGGTCTGGGTGGTGGGGATGGAAGTGGTTCCAGGTAGGGAGGGAGGGTGTGAAGAGAGAATGTAGGGTCTGTTTGAGTGTGTTGTTGGAGTGGGGAATGAGAGGGAAGAAGTAACAGAGAAGGAGGTCACGAGAGGGAAGCGGAAGTGGAGTGGGTGTGTGGGGAAGTGAGGAGAGCATGGTGGTACAAAATATCCTTTGTAGTCTGAGAAGTGGTCGTATGTCTCCCATTTCACAGTGTGGCCCTCTCCATGGTCTCACAACAACAATCTTGCACTCAAGGAACTGATTGTGAACTGCAGGGAAGGGAAGTTGGGAGAACATACTCCAGTCCTCATCCTGGGGTCAGCAGTGGAAAGGTTGAACAGCTTCAAGTTCCTGGGCATCAGGATCTGTTCTGGACCCAACACATTGAAGCAATGATGAAGGAGGCACGCCACTGGCTATATTTCATTCGGAGTCTGAGTATGTTACTCTGTGCAGGTACCCAGGCTCTGACCTGCTCCTGTTTCTGAAGGTTTATACGACTGGTCCCCTTGAGTTTCTGGACACCAGAGATCCCCGGGACGTTGATGGTGAGGACTCAGCATCAGGATTTCCAGTAAATCTCAATGGGAGGTTGTTCTGTCTGGTTGCAGCGGGTTGTTGCCAGGCACTTGTATAGCAGAGTGTTATCTCCAGTTATCCATTCGTGTCTGAATGTGGAGTAACTCTGTTGGGGGATCTCAATGGGTCCAGCAGCATCTATGAGTGAGGTGGGGTGAGGTATGGTGGAAGGAACTGTCAGTGCTTTGGAACTGACAATGAAAGAGAGAGGATGAGATGTGTGTTGGTGGATTGGGAGGGATGGTGGGAGAGGCTTTGAATGATGGGCTGAGTGAGCTGGATAGGGGAATGGGAGCTATATTTGAAGCCCAGAGGAAACACGGGGAACCACACTTTATATTCTGCTTGGCCCATCTACAAGCCCAATGGGATTTTTTTTTTTGTTAAGGGTAACCCCATCACCTTCTAATCTCCTACCTGTCCTATTCTAGTCCACCTCCCGTCCTACCTCACTGCCTTTCTTCACCCATCCGCCACCAATTTAACTTTCTGACTCCACCCCTCCATTCCCTCCTCCCCCACATAATGGTTCCCATTGTCACCTTTATTACTGATCAGATTCCAGCGCTGGTAGCCCTTTGAGTTCTCACTTTTTCCCCCTCCCGCTGTCTCTATCTCCATCCCCCGCCCCTTTCACCATTCCCTACCCAGTCCACCTTCACTATTGCTCCCTGTCTTACACATTCTCAGTCTCTTAATACCATCCATCTCCACTGCACTCTTTCCACAGGGGTACAGGATGAGAGTAAGTGAGTGATAGAGAGAGAGAGAGAGAGAAGGGGGGAGGAAATGGAAAGGGGGGAAAGAGAGAGGGGAGAGGGAAAGGGAAAGTGAGGTGATCAGTGAACTTGTGAGAACGTGGTGGTCGGAGGGGAACCTGAGCTGAACCTGATCAGTAAGGATGGTGATAATGGAATTGCTGGGGAAAGGGAAAAGGCAGACAGAACCAGAACCAGTATGGGGGAGGGGAGAGTCAGAGGGTGAAATAGTTGGGATTGGAAGAGACAAAGTGGAGGAGACAGGCGGGGGGGGGGAGTGTGCGGGGGAAAGGGTGAGAGAGGGAGGGAGAAATGGGAAAGAGGAAGCAGTGGAGGGAGAGAGGGTGAGAAAGGGAAAGAGAGATGGGGAGACAGAGGAGTGAGAGTTGGGGGAGAGGCAGGGAGAGAGGGGAGAGAGTGGGTGGGAGAGAACGGTCGTGGATGAGGTGCCGATTGGTGGTGGAGTGAGTGGGCAGTTGTTGATGAGGAGCCGAGCGTTGGTGGGTGAGGAGCCGATTAGTGGTGGAGCGAGTGATCGGCCGTAGATGGGTAGTTGATCGAGTGGGCTTCTGTGTCTCAGATGGTGAGGAGCTTCTCAAGTGTTGTCAAGCCCACTCCACCCTGGCAGGGGGGAATGTCTCATTGCACTCCTGACACTTGATCTGTTGATAGGAGAAAGGTAATGTGGTGGATGTCATGTGCATAGACTAACTCCATCCAGGAAGCAGCGAGTGTCCCATCACATTACTGACTTTAGCCCTGTGGGTAGGGGAACAGGCTTGGGGAGTTAGTAGGAGAGTTGTTCACCACAGGATTTCCAGCCTCCGACCTGTGATTGTAGCCACACTGTGTATGTGACTACTCCAGTTTAGTTCCTGGTCAGGGGGAACCACTACCAAGGAGATCAACAGTGGAGGAGTTGATTTCAGCATTGCTCTTAAATGTCAGAGAGAAATGGTTGATTTTTCCCCTGTTAAATATTGTTACTGCCCGGAACTTAGATGGCAAATGACATGGTCACCACATATCAGCCCAGGCTGCGTGTTGCCCAGCGCTTGGCTGTGGACTGCTCCATTACCTGGGGATTTGCGAATGGTGAACATGGTGCATTTATCACGTCTGACCCTCTGATGGATGGAAGGTCATTGATGAAGCAGTGAAGATGTTTGGACCCAAGACACCATCCTGTGGAATCCCTACAGAGACATCCTGTAACTGAGATGATTCATCTCCCACCACCATGATGTGACAGACCATAAGGCCTAGCAGCAGAATTTTGCCATTCAGCCCATCGTGCTTTTCCTTCATTCATTCATGGCTGATTTATTTTCCCTCTCAACCCCATTCTTTTCCCTTTCTCCCCATAACATTTGACACCCTCACTAATTAAGTTCCCATCAATCTCCTCTTTAAATATACCAAATGATTTGGATATACTGTCCTGTTTAATGTGGATAGGATCTACTCAGGTAGTTTGTTGGATAAATGTCAGTGATGTAGCTGTACTGGATCTCGCTGGTTAAGGAGGTGGCAGGCTCTGAATCACAAGGCATTGGTAACATTGCCAGGATGTCATCAGGGACCATGGTTTTTCTGTACCCAATTCCATATGTTGTTGATATTGTAGAGTCAACCAAACTGGCTGAAGACTGGTGTCTTGGTGGTGACCACTGCAGGAGGGTGAAGTAGATCACCTGCACGGGATTTATGATGATCCTGCTGGAGAACACTGCAGGAGGATGAAGTGGTTGTCTGCTTGGGACTGGTGTCCTTCAGGCGGGAACCACTGCAGGATGACAAGGTTGATAAATCACTCGGTGCTTCTGGCTGAATGTTGCAGCAAATGCTTTAGTTTTTGCTTTGGCACTGATGTGAAAAATTCAAGGCTGCAGCACTGCCCTTTCTGGCACACATCTTCCTGACCAGATTAATCAGTCCTCTCCTTGCTTCCCATTAGCCAGCCCACCTGACTTCATGTGTTATCTCCCGCAATAACCTTTGATGCCTCATCTCTGGAAATCAAAGTTTTGGTGGGAGAATTTGTGGCAAAATTTGGGACAGGGTAATAACACTGAGTAGAGTGATGTGGAAAGGACATTGCTCAAGATCCATTCCCTTGGAAGTGATCAACCTGGCTTCTGAACCCATGGTCAGATCAATGCAACTCACCCACTTTCCCACACCTAATCCCCTTGGATGGGACTGGACAGGGTGCATCAGGAAAGCCAAGGTGGCCCTGGGCAAACTCAGATATTATCCATATGCCTGGTAGACACTTCTGGTCACACAAGGTTGGTTGTGTCCATCACTAAGCAATTGCAAGTTCTCAGCAAGAGGCAACATCTCACAATGCCATGATTAATCACACACCAATGGGCAAGCTTACATGGAGCGCTGCCAAAAGAAAACAGCATTCATGTCAAAGACCCCCACCAGCCAGGCCATGTGTACTTTGACATAGAAAAAAGCTTTGACTTCTGACATTAAGGGCATCGTGCAGTGCCAAAAGCACTACATAAATTGGACCTGTTGTGGCTGAGAGAGAGAAAATGCACAGTCGTTGGACTGAAGCATGTGCTCTGCCTCACTGAGCACATTTCAACAGAAGTTGTCCCAGACAGGAACAGGACAGGTGGCCTGACATGTTGACATTAGAATCATGGACACAATGAGCTGCATTGTCAAGGAGAGGAAAAAATTCCAGTAGAATCCCACTCTTAATAAATGTAACATTGGACAAATCCTCCATGGAACACGCACTCAGCGATTACTTTATTAGGGACATCCAATCATCTGGCAGCAACTTAATGCTTAAAAGCATACAGACATGGTCAAGAGTTTCACACCAAACATCAGAGTGGTGAAGAAATGTGATCTAAGTGACTGACTGGAGAATAATTATTGGTGCCTGACAGGGTGGGTGGAGTATCTCAGAAACTGTTGAACTCCTGGGATTTTCATGTACAATGGTCGCTAGAGTTTCACGTGTGGTGTGAAAAATAAACAAATAAGAAAATAAAAAGTGGTGAGCTGCAATTTTGTGGGGGGAAATGCCTTGTTAATGGGAGACTCAGAAGAATGGGCAGACTGGTTCAGCTGACAGGAAGGCGACAGTAGCTCAAATAACTACGAACTACAACAGTGGTGTGCAGAAGAACATCACTGAGCGCACAATAGTTCAAACCTTGAAGTGGGTGAGCTACAGTAGCAGAAGACCACATAACCCGTAATATCAGGACAAGACCGTCTCCGTTATTGACCTGATCAACACTTCCCTCTCCAAACCCCAACCCACCAATTCCACTAATATCCAACCAATCAGTACTGCCACTGAACACAGGCAGTGTCTGAGCCCCCACCACTCCGCGAGTAGACTCCCCTTCACAGGGAGCCCAGAGCTGGCTGCAATATCCCAACTGGCCAGGCACCTTCTGTGCAAGGAGAAACTGGTCAATGTTTCAGGACCACGCATGATTTTGGCAAGATATCTTTGCCTTTGAACTTGGATCCCCATACAATTAGCGCCAATGCAGTGTTTCCTTTCAACATGCCCAGTATTTTAACCATCAGCAACCTGTGCACAGTGAACTATAAAAACTTTCATCGAGTCACAAGTTAGGGAAACCGGCCCTTCCACCCCACTTGTCCATGCCAACCAAGAGTACCATCCAAGCTCCTTTAGCCCATATCCCTCTGTCCATGTACCTGTCCAGGCATCTTCCCTCCATCACTTCCTCCAGTAGCTCGTTTCATATATGGATCAGCCTCTAGGTGAAAAAGATGCCACCCCAAGTTCCCAATAAATCTCCCCCTTTCATCTTAGACTCTGCATGTGCCCCTCATACATTTACACACCTCCATAAAATCACACCTCGTTCTCCTACGCTACAAATCTCAGCCTGTTCATCCTCTCTCCATAACTCATTCCCATGAGTCCTGACAACGTCCTCACAAACCTCATCTTCACTCTTTCCTACAGTAAGGAGAATAAAATTAAACATTAATTCCCTAACCCTGGGTAAAAAAATGTCTGCATTGAAAACATATCATTATTTTACGAAGAAAATCTTTGTCTTCCCGTTTCTTTTTTCCTGACAAACCGGATAGTCACGAATGATATTGGAGCTGCAGAGTCTAGGCCTGTCTCTGTACATTACACCCACTCCCCGCCCCCACGTTTTCTGTCCTCCTCACAGCCCCGTTTAATCTGCCTCCGTCTATGACTCCAGCAGGAGGAGGTAACCTGGCAGAGATCAGTACAGTGACCCAGCAGTCATCTTGGACAGCCCCAGTTTATCTCTACATCCCCACCTCGTACTCGGATGTTTTGGGGTCCGCTCACCGTTGTCACGTGGGGAGCGCAGTAGTCACGCCACAGCAGCGAGGGTGGACACAGATCGCCTCTCCTCCTACAAAGCAGTGCTCCCTCACCTCCCTGCCCACTGCGCGACGTTTCCTCCTCACCTGCCTTCCCACAGCGTGGCACTAACCGCCCGTCCTACAGCGCGGAGCTCTCTCTTCACCTCTTCTCCCACAAGGCGGGCTCCCTCTTACCACCTCTCCCACAACGTGATGGTCCCTCCTCACCGTCCCTCTCACAGCACGATGCACCCTCCTCAACGCCCCTCTCGCAACACAGTGCTCTCTCCTCTCACCCTTTCCACAACGTGGCGCAACCTCTTCACGGCCTCTCCATTGTACTCCCTCCTCACCAGCTCCCCCCACACACGAGCAGCGCTCCCTGAGCGATGCTGTCTCCTCAACACACTCCTACGCCCCCCACCCTGGAACAGAGGAAATGAGATTTTATTTGTCCGTGTCAGCGAGTCTCCAATTTCCTTTGATATCAATGAACAATATTAGAAAGTAGTTGATAACTTGGGTCTGTGGGATCCTGTGCTTTGTGGGATCTTACTATGTAGTTGGCTGCAGCGCTCCCTACACCATTTGCCGTCTCCCCTGAGTACCGGAAGACTTTCTGTGCCGTGCTCCCAGTCACTCCCCCACCCCGTCCACCGGCGCTGCGACCCTTCACACTGGCCCAATTGACTGGAAGCGCAGCTCTTCGTATATGACCGTCTCCCCCCTGCGCTGAGGGCCCCCACCGCCCGGCAGCTCCCGCAGGCTGGCGTACACCGGGCCACACTCCTCCCCCTCTCCAACGGACATTACTGTTGTAACTTCCTGTGGGATGCGGCTCGTCCTCTGCCTCTCCGTGTCCTGGGGCAGAAATAAAAGCAAATCTCAATTGTTCATCAAACACCATTGAACTGCTCACACCTTATCAATAAACTAAGTCCACAACCTCTGGATTTACTTCCAAGGACTCTACAACTCAGGTTCTCAATATTTATTTCTTATTTGTTTATTGTTACTTTTGTTATTTTCTATTTGCAGATTGTTGTTTTTTTGCTGTTTGCGTCAATGATGTGTGGAGTTTGTATTGATTCTATTTTGTTTCTTTGTTTTTTTTTATTTTGAATGAAAATGAATCCCTCAGGATAGAATGTGGTGACATATGTACTTTAATAATAAATCTACTTTAAACTTTGAGCACCGAGGACGAGGGCATTTACACGCTGCGAACACTGGCTAGTGAACAGGCTGCGAATAACAGGCTAGAACCCTGTTGTGGATACAATAGTCTTGTACGTTCTCCCTCATCTCTTCTTTCAGTTACGCTCTCTCCTCCCAATGCTCTGAAAAAATTCTCATCTTTGTCTATATCACTCATCCACTCTCTTGTTCCTCCTCTTTCTCTCCCCGTCTCTTTACTTCCCTCCCTCCCGTTCCCTCCGTCTCTCTCGCTCCCTCCCCCGCTCTCCCTCCCTCATTCACTCACCCATGCACCCAAACCCCACTCCTCCTGCACCATGGTAGTCTGTGAGCAGACCCGCATTCATAGTGCGACACTTTCCCCTCAATGCCTTCCCGCAGCGCCGTGCTCCCGATGTCCTGACCTTTACTCGGCTGAGCTGTGACCTGTACCTTAGGTGTGGTCAAGCGTGCACTGGAGCTGACGGTGGTGTCCAAGATCTCCAAGTCCTTCTCCTTGGTCCGTCTATCCCTTCTGGAACAGCAGAATGTCGGCCCAGGGTTACAGAACATCACAGAGTGTCAGCCAAACCCACACCCCGATCTCACATCATTGTGACGTCTAGACCATTTGGCACAAAATCCTCGGCCGAGGCTGTGGAGTGGCACCACTCTGCCCCTCCTCCTCCATTCTCTCCGTTCTCCTTTCCCATCCCCTGTCTTAAACGAGAGACAGACATCCAAGAGAGAAGAATATATCTGAAAGTTTCGTAATTTCCTTCTTCGTTTGGACGCCTCACCTGTGGTGCTGACAACTGGCCACTGATCAAGGTGTGACCACCCAAGCGCTGTGTGACCACGGGATGACAAGGACCAGACTGGAAGACAGGGAATTCCCAGTCTCCCTCATTGTGCTTTTGGATCTGGAGCTCTCTTTGTTTAGGTTGGTTAGTTTTATTATGCAAGTTATGTATAACAAACAGATGCTAACTGTAAGGAGTTAGTTCTTCTTACTTCTGGATGCACCTGTAGACGAAGAGTCCGGCCAGTAGCGTGCTGAGAATGAGGCTGCTCGTGAGTAACACTGCCATCCAAACAGCAGAGACCCCACCTGTAACAGCAACCAACAGGACACCTTCAGAATAGTCCTCTGAACAAATCACACCCTTTCTCATTTATGGATCGGCCACTGCACAGGATCGGAATAAGCTGTGGAAAGTTGCACATTCAGCACCATCACAAGCGCTGGACTCCCCCGTATCTAAGACAGCTTCAAATGTCGATGCCTGAACAGTTGGCATCATCATTCAGGACACCCTCGCCCCCCAATCACCACTGCCATGCACTCCTCTCATCGTTACCATCAAGGAAGAGGCATAGGAGCCTGGACACACTCTGCCTCACTATAATTTTCACTTTTTTTTGCTCTTTCGCACTACATGCAATTTAATCTCTCTTTATATATCTATCTATATATATCTTATTGTGTATTGCGATGTGCTCCTGTCCCAAAACATGGCATCTGCCAGTGACATCAATCTAGATTCTGATTCTGATTCTAATGGAAAATCCAGAACTTTTGGCTTTTCACTGTATTCACAGCATTGCCGTCGTTTTCTGGGAGAGAGAACCGTGTGTTCATTTTACTTGGGCTTTGTCCTCAGCACATTGAGGGAAATGGCTAAGTCTCGGATAAGGGCAGTGGGGTCTTAAAGGAGAGTGGAGAGTGCGATTCCCATCTCACTGGCACATTTCACCATCCCAATGTGTTCCTCAGCTTGTGATGTATGGTTGTCATCTGGTCCTGAGGGAAGCAGGGCAGCCAGACTGTACAGAGCAAGATCCCATTACTAGCAATGCGACGATGACCATTATAGGGGTTGAGACGCTAGAATGAACTCCCTTCTGGCCGTGCGATCTTCCCCATCCAGCTGGGAAGGAAGGCGGACTTCGTTCAGATGGAGCTCGAATGGAGGACGGAGGGAATTGCTGATGTTGAGGCTGCACTCTACTGAATGGAGAGTATTCCTCAGAGATATTCTCACCTTTCATCCACAGGGACACAGTGAACATGACCTCTCCATGCTGGTTTCGGACTGTACAGAAGGCGGTCACATCCTCCTCTCCCTCACCCACACCCAAGGTCAGACAGCCAGTCACCAGATGCCCGTCTTCCACCTGCCACGTCTGGAAACGACCGTGCGTCCGGTTCCCACTGAGGTTGGTGAGGGGGAGGTGCCAGGTGAGCTCTCCGGGTGGGTTCGATCTGGCTGCACACACACATGAGATGACCTCCGGGGTCCGAGTGCATCCTGAATCCGGAGAAATCTCAGGCTTATCTGGAAAGAAACAAACCGGCAGTAGATGTTGGTAGCACCAATGTATTGTAATGGTACAGTGTAACTATGAAGCCTCAGCTGTGCCATTCTCTGTAAACTAAGGCTGTCTCCATTTTAATGCATTGGATCCCCCTCCTCTGCAGTCGGAGTTGCTCTACTGCGTTTCACTGCTGTAACGTGTGATTGTTTGAGTTACTGTCCACTTCCTGTCAGACAGAACCAGTCTAGCTGTTCTCTTACCTCTCATTAACAAAGCGGTTTCACCCACAGAACTGCAATTCATTGTTTTTTTTATGTTTGGCTTTCACACCATTCTCTGTAAACATTAAAGACTTTTATGCATGAAAATTCCACGAGATCAGCAGTTTCTGAAATACTCAACTCACCCTGTCTAGCACCAACAATCATTCTGCACTGAGTCATTTCGATCATATTTCTCCTCCATTCCAATATTTGATCTGAACCTGTTAACCACGCTTTTTTGCATTGAGTTGCCGCCACATGATTCACTGATTAGATGTACTCGTACTTAATAACGTGACCACTGAGTATGTATTGTTTAGCGAAGGATAAATAGTCCACTGACTTTGCATTTGAACTTAAAGATGTAGCAATGCATCCACTTACACTCCACGCTGAGGGTGATGGCCCTCTCTGCTGTCCCGTGTTCATTCTCTGCCACACACTGATAGACTCCGGCCTGCTGGGGTGTCACATGAGGGAGCTCCAGCCACAGCTCATTACTGGAACTTGTTGTGTGCAGTGTGACACCGAGATGTCTCCATGTCAGGTTAGATGCTGGGAAACTCTGGACGGAGCAGAGGATCGACATAGGAATCCCCTCCTTCATATTCAGCCAGAAATTATCCACATTTTCGGGAGAAGTGATTGAGAGATTCTGTGGAGCGTCTAATACAAACAAATAAAAAATTTAGCTTGAGAACACAAGGTTCCACGTGTCAACCACCTGAATGATTTTCTTCAATCACTTCCACTTCACCTTTGCAATGCATTCCAATGTAAATAGAAAGTAGAAGAGTACGACCCAGGAACAGTCCCTGTGCCCCATGGCGTTACGTTGAACTACTTATACTGGAAATTGGAAACAGATGGAAGTTATTTACTTGAATTTCCAGAAGACGTTCGATAAGGTGCCACATAAAAGACTTATGCACAAGATAAGGAATCACAGAATTGGTGGTGCTGTACTTGTTGCAACGAATGAGGCCAATCCAAGCCCAGGACACAGGCACGGAGATTTAGTTAGGATGCCGACGCGGTCGTGAGCGTTGAACGGCAAACAGGAGGGAGAGCAGGAAGGTAGGAGGCAGACACGGAGAGACTGAGTTTCACAGGTAAACTTCGGAACTGGAGTAGAACTTAGAAAACTGATCGTGACCCGGAGAGACTGAGTTTCACAGATAAATTTCGGTACTGAAGCAAAACACAATCTTTAAGCGGCCAGGAATCGTTAAATACCACACTGGCAAAACCAACGATCTGGCAACTGGTGGGTGCAAAGCCGGGCTTCTTATGCTGCAGGTCTTGATGAAAACCAGGTGTGCCGTCATCAAAGGGAATTAGGAGGTAATGGGGAATTAACGGTCGGAACCGTGGCACAATCAAAGGGAATTAGGAGAAAATGGGGAATTAACGGTCGGGACTGTGACAGTATTAGCATGAACAGAGGATTGCTTAACTAATAGAAAGCAGATACATGGGTGCTACTCTGGTTGGAGATCAGTGGTGAGCAGGGGTCGGTGATGGGCCCGCAACTGTTCACGATATACATTAACGATATGAAAGAGGGGACCGAGTACAGTATAGTGTATCTAATTTTGCTGATGGTACTAAATTGAGTGGAAAAGAAAATTGCGCAGAAGACAGGGAGAGTCCGTAGAGAGATATAGATAGGGCAAGTGGTGGCAGATGGAATACGATGTTGGTAAATGCGAGGTCATCCACTTTGGAAGGCAAGTGGCGAGCAGAATATTATCTAAGTGGTAAAAATTGCAGCATGCTGCTGTGCAGGAAGACTTTCAGACTGTTTGTGCATTAATCACAAAGGTTGGTTTGCAGGCGCAGCAGGCTATTTAGAAGACAAATGGGATGTTGGCCTTCATTGCTAGATAGACTGAATTTAAGATCAGGGAGATTATGCTGCAACTGTACAGGGTACTGCTGAGGCCGCACCTGGAGTACTGTGTGCAGTTCTGGTCTCTTTACCTGAGAAACGATATACCGGCTTTGAAGACGGTGCTGAGGAGGTTCACCAGGTTGATTCCAGAGGTGCGGGGATTAGACATGATGAGAGATTATTGACTGGGACTTCACTCATTGCAATTCATGAGAATGAGAGATCTTATAGAAACATACAAAGTTATGATAGGGAAAGGTAAGATCGAGGCAAGGCATTTGTTGCCACTGATAGGTGAGACAACTAGGGAACATAGCCTCAAGATTCTGGGGAGTAGATTCAGGGTGGAGATGAGGAAGATCCTCTAAGCAGCTGCCCAGCACTCTGAAAAGTTAAATAACTGATGCCCACAAAGCAGGAGAAGGCTATAAGAAGATAACAAAGCGTTTTCAGGTTGGCGTTTCCTCAGTTCATAATGTAATTAATAAATGGCAGTTAACAGGAAAGGTGGAGGTCAAGTTGAGGTCTGGAAGACCAAGAAAACTTTCCGAGAGAACTGCTCGTAGGATTGCTAGAAAGGCAAATCAAAACCCCCGTTTGACAGCAGAAGACCTTCAGGAAGATTTAGTAGACTCTGGAGTGCTGGTGCACTGTTCTACTGTGCAGCGACACCTGCATAAATACGACCTTCATGGAAGAGTCATCAGAAGTAAACCTTTCCTGCATCCTCACCACAAAATTCAGCATCAGAAGTTTGCAAAGGAACATCTAAACAAGCCTGACGCATTTTGGAAACAAGGCCCGTGGACTGGTGAAGTTAAAATACAACTTTCTGGCCTCAATGAGCAAAGGTACGTTTGGAGAAAAAAGGATGCAAAATTTCATGAAAAGAACTCCTCTCCAACTGTTAAGCACAGGGGTGGATCGATCATGCTTTGGGCTTGTGTTGCAGTCAGTGGCACAAGGAACATTTCACTGGTAGAGGGAAGAATGAATTCAATTAAATACCAGCAAATTCTGGAAACAAACATCAGACCGTCTGTAAAAAAGCTAAAGGTGAAAAGGGGATGGCTTCTACAACAGGATAATGATCCTAAACACACCTCAAAATTCACAATATGAGGGTTTTGCCATGACCCTCACAGTTCCCCGACTGTCATCGAAAATCTGTGGATAGACCTCAGAAGAGAAGTGCATGCAGGACCGCCCAAGAATCTCACAGAACTAGAAGTCTTTTTGCAAGGAGGAATGGGTGAAAATCCCCCAAACAGGAATAGAAAGACTCTTAGCTGGCTACAGAAAGCATTTACAAGCTGTGATACTTGCCAAAGGAGGTGTTACTAAGTACTGACCATGCAAGGTCCCCAAACTTTTGCCTCGGGCCCTTTACCTTTTTTGTTATTTTGTGTGATGGAAAACCAAGTTATCAGAAGATTGATGCTGGTGAGAGAGATAAGACAGACAGATGGAGAAGTGTTCAAAATGTTAACGAGAGAGGAGAGAGATTAACGAAAAGAGACACAGTTCCGAGTATTGTCAGACCGGTTGCTTTGAACCTGAACTGTTTGAAGTTTGATGGACAGGCGATACCCCAGCAGGGGGATAAAAGGAACAGGTTCGCTAAGGCAAGCGACACACCACGACACCACGAGAAAACGAGACCCTGGAACAGCGGTGTGCCCCCACAAGTTGGTGCGAGTTTGGAGGTCTGGTCGCGGGAACCGGCCATAGACGCACAGGGTGAAAAGGTACGATCGGCGGGAACCTGGTGTGTGTGTCCGCCCTTGCCTGGGTGCCGGGTTCACCGCGGAAGAACGGTCGTATCCGGAACGGAGGGGTCACAGTCGGTGACCACAGAAGACATTAAAAGGGTTCGCCCGAAAGCTAACTGCAAAGAACGAAGGTCTGTTTGAATCAGAATTTGCATATTCTCTCTCTCTCTCTCCAACGGCACAACAGCGATTACTGCGAACTGTACTAAGCTGAACTAAACTCTGTGTCACTTGAGACTGATCATTTTACCCCTAGACTGCGATAGAGCTTGTTTGATTCCTATTACCCTAGTTCTGTATACATGTGTGTTTTATCATTGCTAACCTGTTGCATTTATATCCTTACGATTAGAGGACTGTGTTACTTATTTCTTTAATAAAATTTTCTCAGTTCCAGTAATCCAGACTTCAACTAAGTGGTCCATTTCTGCTGGTTTGGCAACCCAGTTACGGGGTACGTAACGTTTGAAACTGTAAAAGATGGAAATAAAAAAGTAATCTTGCTTACAATGTTAAAGAAATGTGTCATCTTTAACTTTATGCCTTTTGGAAATCAGGTCATTTTTTAATTGCTTAGCTATTCACAATAACAAAAATTTTGACCAGGGGTGCCCAAACGTTTGCATTCCACTGTATATTTAAAACAAGGTTGCATTTTTTTTTTTTGCATAGCAGTGGAATAAAGGGCTGCAGGGAACAGGCAGGTAGGTGGAGATGAGTCCATGGCCAGATCAGCCATGATCTTACTGAGTGACGGAGCAGGCTCGACGGGCCAGATGGCCGACTCCTCCGACTATTTCTTATATTCTCATGTAAGCCAAATCCTGAACTAAGCTAACCTGTTCTGTCCACACAACGTCCATATCCCTGCATTCTCTGCACATTCATAAGCTTATCTTAGCGCCTTTGAAACACCTCCATCTTCACCACCGCCCCTAGCAGAACATTCCAACTCCCGCGGCTCTCTGCATTTATGCCATCTCACCTTCTATGCATACTGAACATTACAACCCTGGGTAAAAGTATCGACTCCCTATTTTTGCTCTGAGGTTTCCACTCAGTCTCTGGAGCAAACAATTCATTTATCCATCCTGTCCTTGATCCAGGTAACATCCTCTTCTTCACCTTCTGTAAAGCCTCAACACCCTTCCTGTAATACGGTGAACAGAAATAAATGCAAAACTCCATTCGTGGTCAGACTGAAAATGTATACAGCTGCAACGCAAACTCTAAGTTTATAAAGGTAAGCATGCCTCACGCCTTCTTTACCACCCTATCAAACGGATCCAAAGATCCCTCTGCTTATCAACCTGATTAACCCTGGCAACCTGTTCATATTCTATACCTTCACAGTATGGTCCGGGTCAATTTTGACCCGGCCCAAGAATACCGTCATAACAAGTGTCTATACCAAATTTTGAACCACAGCTCTATTTAGAATGTATAAATAGCCTATCTGACATTAATAAATGGGTGATTAATCCTTAATTAATGTTTCAGAGATCTAAAATCTATTCCAATAGATACGGGTCAAATTTGACCTGGAACAGCCTCAATATACAAAAAATTTGTAGCACCTGCACAGAAGTATAACACTTCTGCACATTTTGGGCCACTTTAGGAAAAGTCAACAAATTTCAGCTAAAAATGGCATTTAGGATGTTTTTGCTGCTGTCAAATGTCAAAACGGGTCAAATTTGTCCTGAACAGTATGTAAGGGTTAAGTGTCCTGTCTATTTACACCTGATCTTCCAAGATGCAGCAACTGATCTAAATCCCCTTGAATCTTTCGGCAAACTTAAATACTATCCACAACAATTCTTTGACAACTTACTAACCTGTACAGCAAGTCAATTACCATGTGCTGCTTTCGGTCTCTACACCCCCCCCCACCCAACACACACACACACACACACACACACACCCACCCACACACACACAGAGACATACACATACACACACACACACACACACACTCTCTCTGTCTCTCCCCCTCTCTCTCTCTCTCTCTCTCTCTCTCTCTCTCTCTCTCTCTCTCTCTCTCTCTCTCTCTCTCTCCCCCTCTCCCTCTCTCTCTTTTTCTTCAGGTAAGTATGAGTGGCTGTGTAGACGTACGTGTGTGTGTGTGTGTGTGTGTGTGTGTGTGTCTGTCTGTCTGTCTGTCTGTCTGTATGCGCGCGTGCTTGTGCTATGTGCTTGTATGTTTATGTGCGTGGATGTGTGTGTGTGTGTGTGTGTGTGTATTTCTCACAAACAGTGTATGTCAACATTAATTTAGGACATGACAAATTAAATGCGCCCACCATCTGGGACGCTGGTCCCCGGACAGCAAGAAGGACCTTTCCCCATCTTCAGCAGTACTCCAACCTATCGGAAGCTTCAAACGACAGCTCATCGTAAATCGGCGTTTTCATGGAAGATGTGGGACAGTGGAGATACGTGTGGGTTGAGGGAAGTTGGTTTTGTGGAATATCAGGGTCAGTTTTATCTTCCTGTAGGTCAGCCTTTCTCACTCCCATGTTAGGTAAAGCGGGGAGTGATGGGTTATATACTGAAGGTGCTGAAGGTCACTGGAGAGGGCAAAGCAACATCACCAGGGCCCCGTGGATCTGGTGTTTGTGGCACTTGATATTCTGTGAAAATTTGAGCTGAAAGCAGAAGGTCAGACGGGGCGGGGGAGGATGTATGCATGCAAGTAGGATTGTGTGTGTGTGTGTGTGTGTGTGTGTGTATGAATGATTTCTGTGCTGCTGTCTCTCTAAGAATGCGTACGTGACTCTATTGGTGTGTTCACGTCTACGAGCATGTACGGTTGAACCACGTGAGGATACGCTTACGTGGATATGTAATGTCATGTTTGTGCGCCTTTTTAACACGTATGAGGTTTGACACCTTATTTCCACGATCAGAGCTTCTCAATCCCACCCGAAAAACCCTAACACTATGTTAAATCAGATTTCCCTTCGCCTACACCCTATCGGAGGGCTTGAGGCTATTTGCGTGGAGCATTACGCACCTTCTCAACCTGGGCGCAACAGAGGAGGCCTGGCCGGCGAACTGGCGCGAGTTGGAGACGAGGATCTCTGCCTGCTGGGGCGCTGGTCAGGCCTTATTCGGGAGGGCTACAGGTATCAATCAGCTGGTCTCCTCCATGGTGTGGCACCGGCTGGCTGCATTGATCCCACCCACGATGTTCCTGTCCAGCACCCGGAAGAGGCTGGTGGAGTTCTTCTGGGGAAATAGGAGGCATTGGGTTTCTGCAGCTTTCCGAGTATTGCGATCACAGAGAGCGGCCAGTCCTTGGTGTGTGCGTGCGCCTAGCTGGCCGCTCTCCACCCGAGGCCCTGCAGAGATATATGTACCGTGACCAGCCGCCGAGGTGGCACCCGCTGGTGACGCATTTTCTCCGCCAGGACGCTGCCCGCAGGAGGGCACGCGGATCTCTGCGGAAGGCGTCAGCCATGCTGATCTGAGAGATCTACCCCCACTTCCTCCAGAAACTGTGGAGGGTATGGGGTCTGGCCTCATCCGGGCAGGGTGTTCCTGCGTCGTTGGTGAACGGTGCTCTGGCTGCTGGGGGTACTGGTCCCGATCCTAGTACGGTGTGTGTCAGGAGGGCGAAGGGTAGTGGAGGGAGCCCGGCTGCACCACCACCCAAGGTGCGCGTCGGACCCAGGCCTCGGGAGACCACGCGGGAGAGGATGCCGCATAACATGAGCCGTCTCTCAGGGTTTCCTGCCGTGGCGTTCCACGACGCTCCGAGGCGCTTCTTGTGCGGGCTGTTCCTGCACACCTTCCATTTCCTCGCATTCGGCTGCCGACCGGACACGCTTTACTGGTCCGTGTTACCATCTGGCGGCAGAGGAGGACCCCAATGGAAGTCTCTTTACGCAGGGATGCTTCCCCTATCCATTGGGGACCTGGGGTCCAAGGTCCCGTATCACAGATTCCTGAGCTGGTTCACTGACCCAGCTGTCCATTCTGCGGCGGGAGGAGTCGGTGTACCACGCACACATGGAATGCAAGAGGTTGCTGGCGCCCTTTGAGTTCTTCAGAGAGCTGCTGCGGAAGTTCCGGCTGCACTTTCGTACCGTACTCCTCATATACGGGCACCCAGTTTGGAAGGGTGCGGGGCGAGAGGAGGATCTTCGTCCTGGGCCTGGCCAAGATGGCCGTTCACGGATCTAGGCGATGGAAAGTGGAGGGCGTTGCTTGCTCCTTTTCCGAGGATACGTCCGTGTCCTTGGAGAAGCAGCACGCGGTCGTAGCGGACACACTGGGGGATTTCTGTGAACAGTCGTCGCGCCGCAGTACAGACTATTTTATAGACGGTATTCTCTGCCACAGCAAACTGTTGAGGCCAGTTCATTAGCTATGTTTAAAAGGAAGTTAGATATGGCCCTTGTGGCTACAGGGGTCAGGGGGTATGGAGGGAAGGCTGGGTTCTGAGTTGGATGATCAGCCATGATCATAATAAATGGCGGTGCAGGCTCGAAGGGCCGAATGGCCTACTCCTGCACCTATTTTCTATGTTTCTATGTTTCTATTAATTTGAGTGTAACTACTGTCTTATTAATATTGATTGTATCGTGTCTATAAATAAACCATTATAGTTTTGATACAAAAGGCTCTCTTTCCTAAAGTTGAAAATTGTGGAAAAATCCTAAGGGAGCGGGTTTAGATCTTTAGGTCTTTAGTTTTTAAAGTTTTCGGTTGAGTTTCTAAGCGCTTAGCAGTGGCTGCAGCTGACGGATTGCTAAAGTTCCAGTGTTAGACATTGTCGGGAGCGAAAACATATTAATTCCGTTCTGAATAAGTGACCCCCCTCCCACACGTTTGGAGTGCCAAGCCCAGGGCGACTGGGTGAGTGGACTTTGGGACTTCGGAGCGGCAGGAGGAAGAGCGGACTGACCTGGGAGGCACCTTCGTTTGCTCAGCGGCACGGATGGCTCTGAGGTTTTTCCACTGCACTGACCTCCCAGCCGATCCACGCACAATTCCTAACTTCCATCCCTTCTCTGAACCGTTTCTTTTTGAGAGATTATTTGCTGACGCCCCACTGGGTTTAGAGTTGTTTAGCTGTCGAATTTCGGACTGAGTAGTGACCGTCACAACAGGCTTCAGCTCCAAGATGTCGGCAACGCAGTCATATGCGGTGGATGCGGGCTCCGGACATACATCTCCCGAAGTAGATCACCCATTCAAATTAATGGCTCTGAAAAACGCTGTACAATGTACTGTACTAACTTCAGTCGGTAGGAATGAAGCTTTAAAAGTCATGTCTGAGACTGTTGGGAGTCGTGAATGCGTTGTTGCATTTGAGAAATTGATCGGGAAGACCAGTTTCTATCTGCGGTCTGGAAGAGATGTGTTTCTGGCCCTAAGTAGGGGGTTAAAGGCGGGGAGGGTTTCTATTATGGTGGAGCCACTGTTGGTCCTTGGGCAGAGATGGTTATATTTTCCGAGGTCCACCGACATACTGCCAGCGCTCTCTGGGTGAAGTGCGGTCAAATATCACCCATTAGCGATACAGGGCACCTCTGCAGGGTTTTGACCACCTGTTCTCCTTTCCGAGCCGCCTGCTTATGCAGCTGGAGCGGGATGCGGATGTCGAGGGATGCTTTCAGGTACAATTTCAGTGGCATTATTACACTATTCCGTGGGCTACTGGCCGCCCACGATGCGATGCCTGCAAAGAATTTGAACATATTCGAAGAATTGCCCGAACCACCAGGCTGCAAACTCCATCACGAAAGCATAAACCAGCACCGCTTGGCCTTCCCCAGCTGCACCCCTCTTGCTTTTCCTCCTCCTGTCAGCGACCTCACTCCCCGTGCCAGTGACAATAGAGGTTGAGGATAGCTCTGCCGTACAGCAGCCCGCCTCTGGAGCGGCATCCCCTGAGCATGCGTCCTCCGGCCTGGTGGGCGACGCCATAGTACAGGGGCCGTGAAAGGAGACAGACTTGCCTTCCGTTGAGGCTGCGCGCCCAGAGCGAGTATCCTCTGGGAAGGGGGAAAAGCCCCGAAGAACAGGGAATGCCTGTGGGTGGAAGGCTACCGGTGGGTTTAGTTTCCCAAATCGCTCTCTCAGTCGAGGCCAAGTGCCCTGCTGAAGTGCATCCATCCCGGGCGCACAATCCCGCGCAGCTATTCGGGAGGAGGGTGTTCCGGCCGGTGAGGAGGGAGGGGACTCTCCTAGTGCTGTTTCCAGAAGGATGACAAGGGGATGCAGGTGGGCTTGTGTCCTCTGCTCAAACTCCAAGAAGGCAGTAGGCTGCCTACTCCCAGTTCGCTGTTTACGATAACGCATGGTGGCAGTGAGCGGGTGAACCAAACCTGCCCCGAAGTGGGGGTGGGGGGCAATGCGCTGAGAAAGCTGCATTGCTAGGAGAACGATGTTGCTGGACTCTACCATCAGATGAGTTGGTAAATTTAGAGCCCAGCAGCCCTCAGCAACCGTGAAAAGATGATGAGCCTCTTCAGATGGGAGTTCTCAGTGATATTCAGGGCAACGTTTATCACTAAGTAAACTTTCGTTATCCTCATACTGAAATTTGCGGCATATTTCTATGTACTCTGCGGAGCATCGCTGTACCTGAATGATAACTGATCCCCATACTTACACTGCACAGTTAGTGTGAGGGTCTGCTCCGATGAAACTGATGGGTATCTGACTCTGCAGGTGAGACTTTGCCCGTGGTGTCTGAGCGCTGGGGTCATGGTCAGGACAGAAGTATATGTCAGAGTGTTATGCCACCGAGTTACACTGCTTGAGACTGATGGTGGTACATCAGTGGGGGTGACCCAGGTTAAGGTGGGTAAAGTTCCATCGCACGTGGTGTTAAAGATGCAGGTTATGTTCACAGACTTTCCTTCAACAAGTTCAGCAGCGAATATTATGGGTTTATCTGTGAAATCTAACACAGAGAAATGGATCCTTTTAGTTCAATATCACCAGATGCATCAGTTCAGATAGAAATCCCAGTTCCACAAGAGAAAGGATGTTTACAGGATGATCCCTGAACAATGAGGGTACAGTGTGAGGGAAAGTTGAACAGTGGTCATTACTGTTCTGAAAGCTGTTGAGAGGGGAAATGGGAAACAGAGTCCTCCACTGACAGCCACAATATCACACAGTCACTGATACATCCAGTGGGGTCCGTCCTTCCCCAGACAGTGAGATATGGGCCAAGTGGACTGAGTCGTGGTGGAGATGAGTTCAAAAAATTCAAAGTAAATTCAGTCACAAGGTACATAAACATGTTGTTACCATATACTGTACTATCCTGAGATTCATTTTCTTGCAGGCATTTACAGGGAAAAAATAGAATAGAAGTTACAATAATCTAGACATAAGCAGACAAAGACTGACAACAACCAATGTGCAGAAGAAAAAGTGATAATTAAAAAAAAATCAGTACTGAGAACATAAGTTGTGAAGAGTCCTTAAAAGTGAGCCTGTAGGTGATGGAATCAATTCGGAGTCGTGGTGTTTGAGGTTACCCACACCATTTCAGGAGACTGGTGTTTGAAGTGTAATAACTGGTCCTGAACTGGATGGTGTGGGACGTAAGGCTTCTGTACCTCGTGCCCCTTGTTAGTAGTGACATCAGGGCATGTTCTGGATGGTGGATGAAATACGGATGATGATAGAAAGGAAGGATGTACGGATGGTCGGGATGGAGATGGAGACGGAGTGGAGGGTCGGTGGGATGCTGAAGACTGCCACATGCAGAGGGGCCCAATTCGATAAGAAACTGCACGTAACTCTGAAAACCACTCGTGTCCAAGTCAGTTGTAATTCAATATGATTGGGAACATAGATTGACTTTGATAATACAGTAACAGTCAATGAGCTGAAAATACAGAGGCTGCACTGGGAATGAATTTGAAGTTTCCTGACAATCGGGAGTTGTGACGATGTGAATATGGACCAAGGAAAGGTTTATATCATTCCGTACTGATTATTGAATGCCTGCTATTTAGTAACCGTACAGAACACATACCAGAAACATGGAGCTGCGTAGCAGGGAGATAGTTGTGACGTTTCACTCTGTCAAAGTCAATCCTGAAAAAGTATGGCCCTTCATCTTCCTGTTTGATGTCGTCGATAACCAGGGAACAGTCACCGTCTTTCAAGTCTCCAGACAGACGGGTCCGATCACGAAACTTCAGTGTCTCAATACTGTGATTAGTGGAGTGTAAGACTATATAACGATTTTTCGGTTCTTCACTGTTATACCAAATACCAGTCCTTGACCTTTCATCCAGACGTAATGGATAACGGTAGCGGCATGGAATCCGGGCACACAAGCCTCTCTGTGCTGTCACATGTGATGGTGTGTCAGCTGACCACTCATTTGACACGGCGGCTGAGGAGAGAATGAACAATACTTAGTCATGGACGGCTTGTGAACACACCAGACTTGATATCCACCCCCTGTATCACTCCTGCACTGTGGACATAGTGTGTACTAAGTATGGGAGACACGAGGAAACCCACCAGGCCTCCTCACGGAATGAGGGGACCTGTTAGTCGGGGCGTGGGTGCGAGGAGCAGATTAATTCTGTATTGCCTCATTGGTCTCAGAACTAATGGAGTTGGTCTAGCACTGTCAGGAAGAACGGAAGACAAGGCTGTCGTCTAACACGACAAAAAGAATTGGAGTGCACAAAACTAGTTTCCTCTCCTCCGTTGGGAACCATTTCCCGTGTGCAATTCAACGTGTCACGTCTCCTTCCTTCCATCTGCTACATTAGATCTTTTGGGATTCAGGAATGAATGAGGATCAGTATGACTCTCACAGATACAAGGATGCACCCTCTCGTGCAGACATGCCTACGATCCAGAACCACAGATGCCGGTGACAGATAGACTGGAACAAGGATCTACACTGACTTTACCCAATACTAACCCCAACCAAATCACAGAACTCACGGAGCCACGATCCCGTCGAGGAGTGAGTGAGGTATTCCATCTGTACTGCCCAACCCTAATGGCCCAATGCTTTCGTCCATTAATGCCATTCATAGCGTGCAGTTTATCGCTCTACAAACCACTCCAATAGGTCAGTATACCCTCAGTACTGGCCCCTGACCATATTTCGCTGCCTTACTTCTGTCCCTACCACAGTGCAGCATTCTCATAGCCCGTCCCTTTGAACAATGCAACAATTCCACTGCAAGGTCCTGCTGATACGGCAGCCCAGTCAATGTGTAACTTTACGGTACATCACAGCGATTTGAATCTGCATGAATGTAAGAAGCTACAGAGAATAGTGGACGTAGCACAATACATCACGGGTTCTTTCCTCCCGACCATCCGTAGTATTTGCAACTGGCGCCTCCTCAACAAAGCAATGCACTTCGTCAAACATCCCTACCATCCGGGCCGTGACATTTTCTCACAGCCTCCACCGGGCAGGAGGTACAGAAGCCCCAAGTCCCACATCATCATGTTCAGGAACAGCTGCTCCCTACAACCATTTCATTGTTCAGCAAACGTAATCACTCAGCGAGTATGACTACTTTGCATTACAATTGACTTATTTTGTTTTAACTGTTCCTTCTTGTAAAATTGTGTATAATTTATGTTTTTCTTCTGTATGTTGTCTATCTGATGTGATGTGCCTGCGCTGCTGCTGTAAGTAAGTTTTTCACCGCGCCTGCCTATACGTGGACGTGTGCATCCGACAATAAAATCGCCTTTAACAACGCGTGATTCTGAACGTGTAACTCACAGAGGCTTCACTGTCCACAGTGTAGTGTTCATTCTGCACCACCCCTTTACTTTTACAAAACACAAAAAATACATGAAATACAAACATAAAGGATTTACAAGACAGCGAACAAGTTCAAATTAAAATATTCTTATTACTGCCTGTAAATCGGCCAATTCCTTGGCGGGTACCGTTCCCGGAAATCTCCCACTGTACCCTAGTAACTGCATCCTCTCTCCGATGACAGTTGGACTCGAACGTACCCCGGAAAAGGGACAGGAAGTTTGTCCCGGGCAGAGCCCTCAAATGCCACCGCATGGACCCCTGAATGGCCATCTTGGCCAAGTCCAGGAGCAAGCCCACCATTAAATCCTCTGAGCGACCCACCATCTGCGCTATTGGGTGCCTGAATGTCAGGAGCGCGGAGCTGAAGTGTACCGAAAACCCGAGGAACAGCCCCTCCAGATATTCAGATAGAGGCTGCAGCCTCTCACCTTCTATACAAGCGTGATACCTTGACTCCTGGTCACAAAATGGACAGGTGTCAGTGAAGCGACTTGAAAACCTGGTACTGCCCTGTGCGGGGTCTTCCACCCCGGTTCCCCACTATACAGGGAAAGGGACCCTGCATTAAGAGATTTCCACTGGGGACCTCCTCCGCTACCGAATGGTAAGCAGACCACCACCGGGAGTCTCGTCCTCAGAAGAAGAAAAATAAGTTAAAAGTGGCCCTCATAAGAACTGCCTCGGCGCATCAGGGCAGGCATGGTGGGCATCGCTCCAAGACGGTCACGATATCTGTGCCCCTCTCAAGAGAGGATTCTCGTACATTGTGGTCCGATGAGCAATTCCGTCTGATCAAGTGTGAGCACAGTCGGGATCCTCCACACACCAAAGCCTCCGTGACAGCCATCATAATGGGGTTGGGGCAGGTCCCACTCCCATAGAGAGCTCCAGCCCCCGCTGGGGCGGGAGCACCCTGACTAGAGGTTACTTCACCCCTTTCTCGCAACAGCTCTCGATAAAACCGGGGCAGCTCCCACAGATGCCTGCCGTTTGACACCGCGTTACTTCCAGCATGCAATGTCCCCAGTGGAGAAAGTGCGTCGCCAGAGCATGCTATCTCGGAGGGTGCTCGGTGTGGAGATATCGCTGCACAATCCTGAAGCAGAGAGCTGCTCGCTGCGTACGTACGCGCACCAAAGACTGACCGCCCTCCGCAACTAGAAGACCCAGAACCCCAGCAAACACCCAGTGCCCCACAAGTCCACCAGCCTTGCCTAGGTCCTGGAGACAAAAGCAATGGGCGGGACAAAAGTGACCAGAAAAGTGATCATGGAAGCAACCAACTGATTTATTTCTGGTTCCCTTCACCGGTATGAAATTGCATGAAGTATTCTCGACCAGCATCACAGCTGGGCAGAGATCATTGTCTGTAAGTCCCGCCAGTTCGCCAGGCTTCCTCAGCGCAGCCCGGGTAGACCTCCAAGTAGAGGAGGTGCACAGTACTCCATTCAACGTATGGTAACCGCTCCGACAGGGAGTCCACCTGTCACTGACACCCAAGAGGCCGGCGCACTTTTCCCAGTTGTCTCTTGCAGAGGACGCGGTCGAGAAGATCTTCTGGCAGTCTTGCATTCTCTGCAAGCCAGCAGTGTCAGTGACCATGAGTAGAACTTTATCAGCATAACCTGTAAGGACAACTTCGACGTTTGGTTCGCATAAAACAAAGCCCGATAACCTCTCACAGAGAAGGCACTGATATGGATCCGCGCAAACAGAGTACAATGGTATGGGTCCGCGCAAACAGAGTACAACTGCTCCGACAATGGGGCATCCCTGATGTACCCCCTCCCAGCGCAGGAGCGCTGTCAAGGACCCGTTGACTTTAACAAGGCTCATCAGTCGGACACGGGATACAAAATGTAGCTGGAGCCCAAGCGTGCGCAGAGTCGCAAAAATATACTCATGGCTCACCCTGTCAAACGCTTTCTCCTGGTCAAGGGAGAGAAAGACGACGAACAGACTAGTCTCTCGGGATAAGTGGATCAGATCCCTCAGAGTTCCCACACCCCGCACCAAATCCGGCGACTGCATCTTCCTCCAGCAGCTGTCGCCTCTGTCCGACGTGCCCACCTCACTCCTCTCACTGAGCGCATCGCGAGGTCTCAACACGGGTAGGAAGGCCCCGCTATTGCTAGATCCCAAATCCCTCCCAGAGCCAGGTCTTGGGGCGGGACAGGGCAGGTCTCCCACTCACCGCCACCACCCGGTACCATATAATCCGATCTCGGAGTAGACACCCCACTGATCCTCCCGGAGTTTGAACGAAGGGCACGAGTCGTCGGGGACTTCCCACCTCTACAACCTTGTCACACTCCACAGAAACAACATTAGCAGCGGCCCCTCCCTCCTCACCTACTGAGACACCCTCCTTCTGAATAACTGCACGGGATGATGATCCAGGGCTACTCCGGTGGCTGTGGACTCACTTTCCAGATCTTCAGTTCTGAATATGATTTGCTTACTTTTATTGTTTGAACGATGTGTTTCCCACCCACCCGCGCATCGGCTGTTTGTCAGTCTTTTTTAAATGGGTTCCATTGGCGTTCTTTGTTTTGTAGCTGTTGGTAGCAGACGTATCTCAAGATTGTATACAGTATACATGCTTTGATAATAAATGCACTTTGAACTTTGAACCATGGGGGCTAATTGCTGACATGTGATATCAAGCACCTAATCAGTCTAATTCTGAGAACGGCTCAGCACTTGTGGTTTCACACATTTCCACTATGCCGGGAAGACTGTGAACCGACACTGTTGAGTTGTCACTAACTCCTCTTATCGAGCCATAAGCTCTCGCCGCACTGATCCATACGTTCCAGCCTCTACTGATCCAATTCCCACCCGTTAAAGTTCTTAAAGCTGCTTCCACTGGCCTTATGAGAGACAGAGAGAGGTTGAACTGGTCGGGACATTCTTCACTGGAGTACATGAGACTGAGGTGAATCATACAGAGGTGTATAAAATTATAACGTACATAGTCCGAGTAGGGTGACTAGACAGTCAGTTTCCCAGGGTTGGGAAATCAAGTCCACAGAGGCACAGGTTGAAAGTGATATTGAAGAAATTTAGTAGGGGCCTGAGGTGCGAATTCTTCACCCCGAAACTGGTCCATATGTAAGACCATAAGCCATAGGAGCAGAATTAGGCTATTCAGCCCACAGAGTTTGCACCACCATTCTAACACGACGAGCTTATTATCCTTCTTAACCCCATTCTTCTGTTTCTCCCTACAAGCTTTGAGGCCCTTACTAATCAAGAACATATCAAACTGTTTTAAATACACCTAATGCATTAACCTCCACAGCTGTCTGTGGCAATTAATTCTACACATTCACCACACTCTGGCTAAAGAATTCCCTCCTCTTCTTTGTTCTAAAGGAACGATTCTGCTCAGAGGTAGTGCCCTCTGGTCCTTGACTCCACCACTACAGGAAACATCCTGTCCACGTCCACTCCATGAGGAACGAGGTTCCAGAGGAAGATGTTGAGGCAGGTAGATTAACCACATATGTACAGGAACATAGAGAGGAGATGTTTAGAAGGATATGGGGCAGAGGTGGCCAAATGTTTAGATGTATGTTCTCTGTCAAAAATGTTTATTCTCGCTGACCTGTTGAGTTTCTTCAACATTTTGTGCTCAAGATTTCCAGCATCTGCAGAAGCTCTTGTGCTTGTGACAAATTTAGATGGGAATCTTGTTCAGCAGGAACCATTTGGGCTGAAGAGCTTGTTTATGTGTTATACGACTCTTGACTCATTCAGCTAACCAGCCGAACACATGGCCTGGCCTCCTACTCAGCCCTGAGTACCCTGGTTAGTGATACCCCAGCCAGACTAGACCCACTGGGTGTGTGCTGAAATCCTAGACCCATCACACTTCACTGCCATTAGCCCTGTGCACAGACTGTCCCCTGTAAACATGCCGGAGCTGCTGCTAATGTACCTTGAAGAAGAGGCAGGAGGAAGTACACCTTTCTGATTGTTCTCAGATCCAGCATATTCCGTCAGTTTTCCGCACTTTGACTGAAAAAGAAAATAGTTACAATGAATCTCCAGCAAAATGCTGTGGTTCCAACATCAGTGTGAAAGTCAAAAAGATTCCCAGACTGTGCCATGCTATTCCCATTAGTAATCCCACACGCTTCTAATTCATTATTTTTAATGTTGTACTGGGCATTTTAAAGGGAGCTTTGAAAACAAGGACACACGAAAGAGGAACTGGGCCCCAGTCAGTCAAAAGGGAACTGGAAACTGACACAAATTGGGGAAGGAGGTGTTTGGTACATTGGACCTTATTGGTCAGGACAGTGAATACAAAAGTTAGAAAGTTATTTTAAAACTGTAAAAGGTGTTGGTGGATTACACTTGGAGCATTTTGCACTGTTCCAGTCACCCAGCTATAGGAAGGATGTCATTAGGCTGGAGAGAATGCAGGAAAGATTCTTGAGGATGTCAGGGGGTTGAGAGGGTTTGAGTTCTAAGGAGAGACTGGACTGGCTGGGACAGTTTTCCCTGAAAGGGGCGACTTTATTAACAATTATAAACCATGAGGGGAAAGATTTCAGGCTCAACTTAGAATCTTGGTCCAAGTTTTCATTGAGAGGGTTATAGAACTGATACTGAGGTATTCCATTATCATTTGTGCTGCCCTCCCTCAGTACTGTCCCTCTGACAGTGTGACACTCCCTCAGTACTGACCCTCTGACAGTATGACACCCTCTCAGTACTGTCCCTCTGACAGTGTGACACTCTCTCAGTACTGACCCTCTGACATTGTGACAATCCCTCAGTACTGTCCCTCTGACAGTGTGACACTCCCTCAGTACTGTCCCTCTGACAGAGTGACACTCTCTCAGTACTGTCCCTCTGACAGTGTGACACTCCCTCAGTACTGACACTCTGACAGTATGACACCCTCTCAGTACTGTCCCTCTAACAGAGTGACACTCCCTCAGTACTGTCCCTCTGACAGTGTGACACTCTCTCAGTACTGTCCCTTTGACAGTGTGGCACTCCCTCGGTACTGTCCCTCTGACAGTGTGACTCTCCCTCAGTACTGTCCCTCTGACAGTGTGACACTCTCTCAGTACTGACCATCTGACAGTGTGACACTCCCTCAGTACTGTCCCTCTGACAGTGTGACACTCCCTCAGTACTGTCCTTCTGACAGTGTGACACTCCCTCAGTACTGTCCCTCTGACAGTGTGACACTCTCTCAGTACTGTCCCTCTGACAGTGTGACACTCCCTCAGTACTGTCCCTCTGACAGTGTGACACTCTCTCAGTACTGTCCCTTTGACAGTGTGGCACTCCCTCGGTACTGTCCCTCTGACAGTGTGACACTCCCTCAGTACTGTCCCTCTGACAGTGTGACACTCTCTCAGTACTGACCATCTGACAGTGTGACACTCCCTCAGTACTGTCCCTCTGACAGTGTGACACTCCCTCAGTACTGTCCTTCTGACAGTGTGACACTCCCTCAGTACTGTCCCTCTGACAGTGTGACACTCCCTCAGTACTGTCCTTCTGACAGTGTGACACTCCCTCAGTACTGTCCCTTTGACAGTGTGGCACTCCCTCGGTACTGTCCCTCTGACAGTGTGACACTCCCTCAGTACTGTCCCTCTGACAGTGTGACACTCTCTCAGTACTGACCATCTGACAGTGTGACACTCCCTCAGTACTGTCCCTCTGACAGTGTGACACTCCCTCAGTACTGTCCCTCTGACAGTGTGACACTCCCTCAGTACTGTCCCTCTGACAGTGTGACACTCTCTCAGTACTGACCATCTGACAGTGTGACACTCCCTCAGTACTGTCCCTCTGACAGTGTGACACTCCCTCAGTACTGTCCCTTTGACAGTGTGACACTCCCTCAGTACTGTCCCTCTGACAGTGTGACACTCCCTCAGTACAGTCCCTCTGACATTGTGACACTCCCTCAGTACTGTCCCTCTGACAGTGTGACACTCCCTCAGTACTGTCCCTCTGACAGTGTGACACTTCCACAGTACTGTCCCTCTGATAGTTTGACACTCCCTCAGTACTGTTCCTCTGACAGTGTGACACTCCCTCAGTACTGTCCCTCTGACAGTGTGACACTCCCTCAGTACTGTCCCTCTGACAGTGTGACACTCCCTCAGTACTGTCCCTCTGACAGTGTGACACTCCCTCAGTACTGTCCCTCTGACAGTGTGACACTCTCTCAGTACTGACCATCTGACAGTGTGACACTCCCTCAGTACTGTCCCTCTGACAGTGTGACACTCCCTCAGTACTGTCCCTCTGACAGTGTGACACTCTCTCAGTACTGACCATCTGACAGTGTGACACTCCCTCAGTACTGTCCCTCTGACAGTGTGACACTCCCTCAGTACTGTCCCTCTGACAGTGTGACACTCCCTCAGTACTGTCCCTCTGACAGTGTGACACTCCCTCAGTACTGTCTCTCTGACAGTGTGACACTGTCTCAGTACAGATCCTCTGAAATTGTGACACTCCCTCAGTACTGTCCCTCTGACAGTGTGACACTTCCTCAGTACTGTCCCTCTGACAGTGTGACACTCCCTCAGTACTGTTCCTCGGACAGTGTCACTCTCCCTCAGTACTGTCCCTCTGACAGTGTGACACTCCCTCAGTACTGTCCCTCTGACAGTGTGACACTCCCTCAGTACTGTCCCTCTGACAGTGTGACACACCCACAGTACTGTCCACTTCTTTCTAAACAAAATTATAAAAGTTTACTTTCAACACATATACACAAAGGTACAGACAATCACTATTCAGAAGACACTAAGTATACTCAAATTTAAATATGATTTGTATCGTCTATAAAACAGTCTACACTGCGGGGGAACCAACATTCATGGAAGTCCCTCAATGTGCCCGAGAAGACCTCACGTTCCCTCTCCAAGGACAGCCGGGCATGATTGTATCCTTGGAAATTGGGCAGGCAGGCGTCCTGGGCAGCGCCCACCACCTTCCGCCACCAATTCCCGTGAATGGCCATCTTGGCCAGGTCCGGTATCAAGCCAACCAGGATATCTTCCTCACACCCCATCCCTTTCCGAAGTGGGTGCCCATATATGGGGAGCGTGGGACTAAAGTGCAGCCAGAACCTCAGCAGCAGTTCTGAGAAACTAAAGCGTGGCTGCAACCTCTCACATTCCATGTATACGTGGTACACTGACTCCTCCTGTTAGTACTGTCCCTTTTTAAAATCAAAACTATAAAAGTTTATTTACAACACATGGGCACAAGACAAACAATATTTTATAAGACAGCGGTTACTCTGAAATTACTATATGGACACGACCGTCTATAGAACAGTCTATATTGCGAGAGCTACCTCTCTCTTGGAAAACCCCATTGTGCTCACCGCGACTGTGTGCTCTCGCTCCAAGGACAGCGGGGACAGTACTGTCCCACTGGGCATGGACCGATCCTCGGAAAGGGGGAAGGTATTTGACTTGGGCAACGCCCACCACATTCTGCTGCCTTGACCCGTGGATGGCCAGACTGGCCAGGCCCAGGACCAAGCCCACCAGCAGGTTTATGTCTCCCCTCTCCCTCTTCTGAACTGAGTGCCCAGAGGTCGGGAATGTGGGACTAAAGTGCAGGCAGAACCATAGCAGCAGCACCCTGTGAAACTCAAAGAGCGGCCACAACCTCCTACACTCTATGTACGCGTGATAAACTAACTCCTCCTGTCAGTACTGTCCTTCTGAGAGTGCAGCGCTCCCTCTGCACCGTTCTTCTGACAGTGTGACACTCCCTCTGCACTGACCCTCTGACATTGTGACACTCCCTCTGCACTGTTCCTCTGACAGTGTGACACTCCCTCAGTACTGTTCCTCTGACAGTGTGACACTCCCTCTGCACTGACCCTCTGACATTGTGACACTCCCTCTGCACTGTTCCTCTGACAGTGTGACACTCCCTCAGTACTGTTCCTCTGACAGTGTGACACTCCCTCTGCACTGACCCTCTGACAGTGTGACACTCCCTCTGCACTGTCCCTCTGACAGTGTGACACTCCCTCTGCACTGTCCCTCTGACAGTGTGACACTCCCTCAGTACTGTTCCTCTGACAGTGTGACACTCCCTCTGCACTGACCCTCTGACATTGTGACACTCCCTCAGTACTGTTCCTCTGACAGTGTGACACTCCCTCTGCACTGACCCTCTGACATTGTGACACTCCCTCAGTACTGTTCCTCTGACAGTGTGACACTCCCTCTGCACTGTCCCTCTGACAGTGTGACACTCCCTCTGCACTGACCCTCTGACATTGTGACACTCCCTCTGCACTGTTCCTCTGACAGTGTGACACTCCCTCAGTACTGTTCCTCTGACAGTGTGACACTCCCTCTGCACTGACCCTCTGACAGTGTGACACTCCCTCTGCACTGTCCCTCTGACAGTGTGACACTCCCTCAGTACTGTTCCTCTGACAGTGTGACACTCCCTCTGCACTGACCCTCTGACATTGTGACACTCCCTCAGTACTGTTCCTCTGACAGTGTGACACTCCCTCTGCACTGACCCTCTGACATTGTGACACTCCCTCAGTACTGTTCCTCTGACAGTGTGACACTCCCTCTGCACTGTCCCTCTGACAGTGTGACACTCCCTCTGCACTGTCCCTCTGACAGTGTGACACTCCCTCAGTACTGTTCCTCTGACAGTGTGACACTCCCTCTGCACTGACCCTCTGACATTGTGACACTCCCTCAGTACTGTTCCTCTGACAGTGTGACACTCCCTCTGCACTGTTCCTCTGACAGTGTGACACTCCCTCTGCACTGACCCTCTGACATTGTGACACTCCCTCTACACTGTTCCTCTGACAGTGTGACACTCCCTCTGCACTGACCCTCTGACAGTGTGACTCTCCCTCAGTACTGTCCCTCTGACAGTGTGACTCTCCCTCAGTACCATGCTACCTCCCACACTAGACCCCCTGCAATTCAGTTACCATCACAACCGATCGACAAATGATGCAATAGCCACAGCTCTACACACTGTTCTTCAGCAACTGGAGGAGAGGCAATCTTGTGTAAGAATGCTGTTCTTGGACTACAGTTCAGCATTCAACACCATAATTCCCTCCAGGCTTGACAAGAAAGTCAAAGACCTTGGCTTTCAACCTGCCTTGTATTGCTAAAATTTGCTGACGACACTACAGTGATTGGCCTAATCTCAAATAATAATGAGGCTGCCTACAGAGAAGAAGTCATCGCCCTGACACACTGGCGTCAAGAAAACAACATCTCCCTCAATGTAGCAAAAACAAAGGAGCTGGTCAGACGGTCAAAGAAGTTTGGTATGGGCCCCCAAATCCTAAGAACTTTCTACAGGGGCACAACTGAGAGCATCCTGACTGGCTGCATCACTGCCTGCTATGGGAACTGTACTTCCTTCAATCGCAGGACTCTGTAGAGAGTGGAGTGGACAGCCCAGCGCCTCCATAGATGTGAACTTCCCACTATTCATGACGTTTACAAAGACAGGTGTGTAAAAATGGCCTGAGGATCATTGGGGACCTGTCACCCCCAACCACAAACTGTTCCAGCTGCTACCACCCAGGAAACGGTATCGCAGCATAAAAGCCAGGACCAACAGGCTCTGGGACAGCTTCTTCCACCAGGCCATCAGACTGATTAATTCACACTGATACAATTGTATTTCTATGTTGTATTGCTTGTCCTGTTGTACATACTATTTATTATAAATTATTATAAATTGCACATTGCATATTTAGACAGAGATGTAATGTAAAGATTTTTACTCCTCATGTATATGAAGGATGTAAGAAATCAAGTCAATTCAATTCAGTTCAATACTGTCCCCCAGTACTGTCCCTTGGATAATTTTTTTCCTGTTTCTGCTCCTTCAAAGTGCAATGCTTCCACAGAGCGCTCTTTCTCATTAAAATGATTTCTTGTCCCAGATTCCCGTATCTTCCATTTTTCTTGTGTGTCTTTAGAGCTTGGAGGTTAGTAAGAATACAGATGGAATTAAAAGTGTCATTGTTGTGATTAGCAAGGAAGTGTGTTGAATGTTGCCACAGGTCAAGATTCAGGTTCAAAGTTCGGTGATGCAATGGCAGGTGGAACTTAACGCTAACAAGTGTGAGGTGACGCATTTTGGAAAGTCAACCCCTGTACTAAATGGCAGGGCCCCAAGGAAAGTTGATGAGTGGAGAACTTTCTAAAATGCTGGAGGAACTCAGCAAACCCTGTACAATGTCTGACTCATTGAATTCCTTTAGCATTTCCATTTTCTATGTTGCAATAATATGTTATGTTGCAATATTACAAGCAACTGGTCAGACTGCACGTGGAGAACTGTGTGCAGTTATGGAAATCACACTATGAACAGGAAGTTATTGAGCTGGAGAGAACTCAATGGAGATTTACCAGAATGCCGCCTAGATTGTAGAACATCTGTTTTAATGAGATATAGAGCTTGTTTTTTCCTTTCTTTCTCTATCTCTCTCCCCTTTTTTCTCACCTTCTCTCTCTCTTTAGAGTGAAGGAAGCCAGAGGTGACCTGATAGGAATAGAATGTTATGAAAGGTGCAGAAAGGGCTGATCACTTTAATGGTTTTTGTCATGGGTGATGTGTCAGCAACAAGAAGATGCAGGGCTAAGGTGCCAAGGAGGAGTTTCAAAGGGGATCTGAGAGGAAAGTATTTTCTGCTGGTTTAATCTTGAATGTGTTGCCAGACGTGCTCCAGGCTGGTACAATCAGTATGTTTAAGAGGCATTGGAACAGGCACGAGAATGGGCAGGGTACAGAACGATGCAGACCTGATGGGGGCAAATGGGATTAGTGCAGATGGGCAGACTAGATGGCAGGAGTGTGGTGGGCTGGAGATCCCATTGCTGTGCTGGATAAAGCCGAGAACCTAGAACCACACAAAGTGCATCAATGTTTGTACTCTGTGGAATGTCTCACACCACCAATAACCAGGATCCCAGAAACCCAAAAATTGCATCAATGATCAGACCTCTGTACTGTGTCTCACTCACATCACTAGTAAACAAGACCCTAGAACCCACAAAGTGCATAAATGATCGGGCCGCTGTATAGTGTTTCACACCACCAATGAGCCGGACTGTAGAACCCCACAAAGTGCGTCAATGATCAGACACTGTATACCCTCTTACAACACCAGTCTTGCCAGAGTTGGCTATAAGCATGGTATTACATACCCAGAATCAGTGCGCTGCTCGTCTCTGGAGTAATCACCGGCAGACACTTCAATGATCGTCTCCAGAATTAATCACTGACAGACACTTCAGTGATCAGAGTCATCTGCTCCCCCATCCCTAACAGCTGCATGGTGTGGATAACAGTGAAGAGATTACCTAAATTAGGAAAGGGAAACAAAATGAGGAAGTATTCACAAATGGTTAACCCATTTCAACCCAACGATTATGTTATTTTTGTTTAGCTGAGAGAATGCTCCACTGTGAAATGTCCCTCAGACACAGCCCTCACCCCCTCTCTGTAACCACCCCCAGGCCCTATACCCCACCCTGTCTCTGCAACACCTCTGTCCTCTGGTGCATCTGCCCCTGTGTCCGTAACCCCTCTCTAGACCCTACGCACTTTGATACGTCTCACATAGTTTGTAACCCCCCTCCTGCACCTACACCCTCCCTGTGTTTTTATCCCCCTGTGGACTCTACACTCTTCCTTGTCTCTGTAAATCCTTCCTGCTCCTCTATAATGCTACACAATACACCTCTCCCATCTCTGAGGTCCCCCTCCCCCCTGGTCCCTACACCACTCCCTGTCATTGAAATTCCCTCCAGACCCTACAGCCATCCCTCTGTTATCCCCTCCCTCCCATCTCTTTAAACCTCTTTGGCCCCTTCATTTCTGTAACCCCCGGCTCTTACACCTCACTGTGTCTCTGCAACACTCCACCTGCCCACCCACTCACAACCCACTCCATCCTTGTGACCTACAATCCTGCTATTATAACACTCCTGAATGTGGGCCAATAATCTAACCATACTACAAATAGGGTCTTGACATCACAATCTACTCCATTAGAATCTTGCCCATTATCATTTACCTGCACCGCATGTTCTCTGCAGCTGCTATACTTTCGCATTCTGTTACTCTTTACCTTGTTCTATCTTAATGCACTGAGAAATGATCTGATAGCTATCGTTCATTGATTATCATGATTGTATGTAAAGCAAGCCTTCGACTGCACCTCACATGATGATAAGCCAACACCAATCTCAAAAAAGAAATGTCAGTGGTTTCTAGAAATAGCCAAAGGTCTGGTAATGAGGAAGTGAAGCAGGGGTAAGTATAAACAGCAGGAATTCTGCAGATGCTGGAAATTCAAGCAACACACATCAAAGTTGCTGGTGAACGCAGCAGGCCAAGCAGCATCTGTAGGAAGAGGTGCAGTTGACGTTTCAGGCCGAGACCCTTCGTCAGGACTAACTGAAGGAAGAGTGAGTAAGGGATTTGAAAGTTGGAGGGGGAGGGGGAGATCCAAAATGATAGGAGAAGACAGGAGGGGGAGGGATAGAGCCAAGAGCTGGACAGGAGATAGGCAAAAGGGGATACGAGAGGATCATGGGACAGGAGGTCCGGGAAGAAAGACAAGGGGGGGTGACCCAGAGGATGGGCAAGAGGTATATTCAGAGGGACAGAGGGAGAAAAAGGAGAGTGAGAGAAAGAATGTGTGCATAAAAATAAGTAACAGATGGGGTACGAGGGGGAGGTGGGGCCTAGCGGAAGTTAGAGAAGTCGATGTTCATACCATCAGGTTGGAGGCTACCCAGACGGAATATAAGGTGTTGTTCCTCCAACCTGAGTGTGGCTTCATCTTTACAGTAGAGGAGGCCGTGGATAGACATGTCAGAATGGGAATGGGATGTGGAATTAAAATGTGTGGCCACTGGGAGATCCTGCTTTCTCTGGTGGACAGAGCGTAGATGTTCAGCAAAGCGGTCTCCCAGTCTGCGTCGGGTCTCGCCAATGTATAAAAGGCCACATCGGGAGCACCGGACGCAGTATATCACCCCAGTCAACTCACAGGTAAAGTGTTGCCTCATCTGGAAGGACTGTTTGGGGCCCTGAATGGTGGTAAGGGAGGAAGTGTAAGGGCATGTGTAGCACTTGTTCCGCTTACACGGATAAGTGCCAGGAGGGAGATCAGTGGGGAGGGATGTGGGAGACGAATGGACAAGGGAGTTGTGTAGGGAGCGAGCCCTGCGGAATGCAGAGGGGGGGGGAGGGAAAGATGTGCTTAGTGGTGGGATCCCGTTGGAGGTGGTGGAAGTTACGGAGAATAATATGTTGGACTCGGAGGCTGGTGGGGTGGTAGGTGAGGACCAGGGGAACCCTATTCCTAGTGGGGTGGCGGGAGGATGGAGTGAGAGCAGATGTACGTGAAATGGGGGAGATGCGTTTAAGAGCAGAGTTGATAGTGGAGGAAAGGAAGCCCCTTTCTTTAAAAAAGGAAGACATCTCCCTCGTCCTAGAATGAAAAGCCTCATCCTGAGAGCAGATGCGGCGGAGATGGAGGAATTGCGAGAAGGGGATGGCGTTTTTGCAAGAGACAGGGTGAGAAGAGGAATAGTCCAGATAGCTGTGAGAGTCAGTAGGCTTATAGTAGACATCAGTGGATAAGCTGTCTCCAGAGATAGAGACAGAAAGATCTAGAAAGGGGAGGGAGGTGTTGGAAATGGACCAGGTAAACTTGAGGGCAGGGTGAAAGTTGGAGGCAAAGTTAATAAAGTCAACGAGTTCTGCATGCGTGCAGGAAGCAGCGCCAATGCAGTCGTCAATGTAGCGAAGGAAAAGTGGGAGACAGATACCAGAATAGGCACGGAACATAGATTGTTCCACAAAGCCAACAAAAAAGCAGGCATAGCTAGGACCCATACGGGTGCCCATAGCTACACCTTTAGTTTGGAGAAAGTGGGAGGAGCCAAAGGAGAAATTATTAAGAGTAAGTACTAATTCCGCTAGACGGAGCAGAGTGGTGGTAGAGGGGAACTGATTAGGTCTGGAATCCAAAAAGAAGCATAGAGTTTTGAGACCTTCCTGATGGGGGATGGAAGTATATAAGGACTGGACATCCATGGTGAAAATAAAGTGGTGGGGGCCAGGGAACTTAAAATCATCGAAAAGTTTAAGAGCGTGAGAAGTGTCACGAACATAGGTCGGAAGGGATTGAACAAGGGGTGATAAAACAGTGTCGAGGTATGCAGAAATGAGTTCGGTGGGGCAGGAGCAAGCTGAGACAATAGGTCGGCCAGGACAGGCAGGTTTGTGGATCTTGGGTAGGAGGTAGAAACGGGAAGTGTGAGGTATGGGAACTATAAGGTTGATAGCAGTGGATGGGAGATCCCCTGAGCGGATAAAGGGGTAAGTATGATACCTTCCTCCTCACACAGGGCAATGCTGGCAGAATGTGGTCATGACAACCAGAGGTGTAATGCAATACAATGCCTCTGCCCCCACCCCCCCAAAGAAAATCATCCTGTGGTATTAACGGCAGAGTAAATCAAACAGATATCAGACAACCCCACTATGTCAGGAGATACTGGGGGAGGGGATTGAAAGAGATTACAAGGAACATGTTATTGGAAAGGAGCAGAGAGCTTTACAGAGGAGATTCCATTGCTGGGGACCTAGGCAGTTGATGACAAGATAGATAATGGTGCAGCAACGGGAACACAGAATAAGAGAAGATAAGGGCAACAGTTCTAGGAGCATGAGTGGTGTCACAGTGACGGGGAGGAGTATAGGGGCTGGAGGGTGTCTCAGAGCCGGGGAGGTGCATAGGCGTCAGAGAGGGTCACAGAGATGGGGAAGTGTGTCCAGAGGGGGTTAAAGAGGCAAGGTGGGATGTTGTGGTCAAAGGGTGTTCACAGGGTCAGGAAGGAGCTGGAGGGAGCTAAAAAGTCAGTAAGGACCACAGGGAATTACAGAGACATCCAGAGTTCGAGGCCTGGAATTCAGGGTATCGTCATTGATGAAACTTGGGGTTGATACCAAACATCCAAGTCTGCAGGTCGAATCCAAAGTGAGTCTGGAAGTCAAGGCCCGATGGCTGAGGCCCTGATTCTATGAGTTGACTGGCAGCCTGAAGGCATTTCATTATTCCTGTAAATGCCTGCAAAGCAGTTGAGAAGCAGGATCTCAAAGGTAGTAATCTTGGCATTACTGCCTGTGCCACGTGACAGTAAGTATAGGAATAGAATGAGGTGGAGGATAAGTGTGTGGTTGAGGGATTGGAGCAGGGGGCAGGGATTCAGATTTCTGTATCATTCAGAACTTTCTTGGGGCAGGTGTGATCTGTACAAAAAAGATGGATTGCATTTAAATCCGAGGGGGACCAATATCCTGGCAGGGAGGTTGCTACAGCTATTGGGGAGAATTTAAACTGGAATTTCTGGGGGGTGGGAACCGAACTGAAGAGATGGAGGAAGAAGCGGTTGGCTCACAAATAGAGAAAGCTTGTAGACAGTGTGAGAAGGAGGATAGGCAGGTGATAGAGAAGGGACGCGCTCGGACCGATGGTCTGAGATGTGTCTATTTTAATGCAAGAAGTATTATGAACAAAGAGGATGATCTTACAGTGTGGATCAGTATTTGGAGCTATGATATTGTGGCCATTACAGAGACTTGGATGGTGCAGGGGCAGGAATGGTTACAGAGAGTGCCAGGCTACAGATATTTCAGAAAGGACAGGGAAGGAGGCAAAAGAGGTGGGAGTGTGGCACTGCTGATCAGAGATAGTGTCACGGCTGTAGGAAAGGAGGAAGTCATGGAGGGGTTGTCTACGGATCTCTGTGGGTGGAAGTTAGGAACAGGAAGATGTTAATAACTCTACTGGGTGATTTTTTATAGATCACCCAATAGTATCAGGGACATTGAGGAGCAGATAGGGAGACAGATTCCAGAAGGTGTAATAATAACAGGGTTGTTGTGGTGGGAGATTTTAATATCCCAAAAATTAATGGGCATCTCCTGAGAGTGAGGGGTTTAGATGCGTGGAGTTTGTTAGGTGTGTTCAGGAAGGTTTCTTGACACAATATGTAGATAAGCCTACAAGAGGAGAAGCTGTACTTGATCTGATATTGGGAAATGAACCTGGTCAGGTGTCAGATCTCTCAGTGGGAGAGCATTTTGGAGATAGTTATCACAATTCTATCTCCTTTACCATAGCATTGGAGAGGGATAGGAACAGACAAGTTAAGGAAAGCGCTTAATTGGAGTAAGGGGAAATATGAGGCTATCAGGCAGGTACTCGGAAGCATAAATTGGGAAAGGATGTTCTCAGGGAAATGTACGGCAGAAATGTGGCAAATGTTCAGGGGATATTTGTGTGGAGTCCTGCTCAGGTACGTTCCAATGAGACAGGGAAAGGATGGTAGGGTACAGGAACCATGGTGTACAAAGGCTGGTGTACATCTAGTCAAGAAGAAAAGAAAAGTTTACAAAATGTTAAATAAACTAGGTAATGATAGAGATCGAGAAGATTATACAGCTAGCAGGAAGGAGCTGAAGAGTGAAATTAGGAGAGCCAAAAGTGGCCATGAGAAGGCCTTGGCAGACAGGATTAAGGAAAACCCCAGGGCATTCTGCAAGTATGTCAAGAACAAGAGGATAAGATGCGAGAGAATAGGACCAATCAAGTGTGACAGTAGAAAAGTGTGTATATAACCAGAGGAGATAGCAGAGGTACTTACCGAATACTTTGCTTCAGTATTCACTATGGAAAAGTATCTTTGTGATTTTAGAGATGACTTACAGCGGACTGAAAAGCTTCAGCATGTAGAAATTAAGAAAGAGGATGTGCTGGAACTTTTGGAAAGCATCAAGTTGGATAAGTTATCAGGACCGGATGAGATGTACCCCAGGCTACAGTGGGAGGTGAGGAAGGAGATTACTGAGCCTCTGGCAATGATCTTTGCATTATCAATGGGATGGGAGAGGTTCCAGAGGATTGGAGGGTTGCGGAGGTTGTTCTCTTATTCAAGAAAGGGAGTAGAGATAGCCAAGGAAATTATAGACCAGTGAGTCTTACATCAGTGGTTGGTAAGTTGATGGAGAAAATCCCGAAAGGCAGAATTTATGAACATTTGGAGAGGCATAATATGATTAGAAATAGTCAGCATGGCTTTGTCAAAGGGAGGTTGTGCCTTACCAGCCTGATTGAATTTTTTGAGGATGCAACTAAACACATTGATGAGGGTAGAGCAGTAGATGTAGTTTATATGGATTTCAGCAGGGCATTTGATAAGGTACCCCATGCCAGGCTTATTGAGAAAGTAAGGAGGCATGGGATCCAAGGGAACATTGCTTTGTGGATCCAGAACTGGCTTGCCCACAGAAGGCAAAGAGTGGTTATAGACGGGTAATATTCAGCATGGAGTTTGGTGACCAGTGGTGTGCCTCAGTGATCTGTTCTGGGACCCCCTACTCTTCATGATTTTTATAAATGACCTGGATGAGGAAGTGGAGGAATAGTATAGTATATTTGCTGATGACACAGAAGTTGGGGGTGTTGTGGATAGTGTGGAGGGCTGTCAGAGGTTATAGTGGGATATTGATAGGATGCAAAACTGGTCTGAGAAGTGGCAGATGGAGTTCACCGCAGATAAGTATGAGGTGGTTCATTTTGGTAGGTCAAATATGATGACAGAATATAGTATTAATGGTAAGACTCTTGGCAGTGGAGGATCCGAGGAATCTTTGGGTCCGAGTCCATAGGACACTCAAAGCTGCTACGCAGGTTGACTCTGTGGTTCGGAAGGCATATGGTGCATTGGCCTTCATCAATCTTGGGATTGAGTTTTGGAGCCGAGAGGTAATGTTGTAGCCATATAGGACCCTGGCCAGACCCGACTTGGGGTACTGTGCTCATTTCTGGTCACCTCACTACAGAAAGGATGTGGAAGCCATAGAAAGGGTGCAGTGGAGATTTACAAGGATGTTGCCAGGATGGGGGAACATGCCTTATGAGAATAGGTTGAGTGAATTCGGCCTTTTCTCCTTGGAGCGACGGAGGATGAGAAGTGACCTGATAGAGATGTATAAGATGATGAGAGGCATTTATCGTGTGGATAGTCAGAGGATTTTTCCCAGGTCTGAAATGGCGAACACGAGAGGTCACAGTTTTAAGTTGCTTAGAAGCAGGTACAGAGGAGATGGCAGGCGTAAGTTTTTTTTACGCAGAGAGTGGTGAGTGCCAGCAACGGTGGTGGAGGCAGATACGATAGGGTCTTTTAAGAGTCTCCTGGATAGGTATGTGGAGCTTATAAAAATAGAGGGCTATGGGTAACCCTAGGTAATTTCTACAGTAAGGGCATGCTCGGTACAGCTTTGTCAGTCAAAAAGCATGTGTTGTGCTGTAGGCTTTCTATGTTTCCATGTTTCTAAAATGTTAGTATATGACAACATACATACTTTGATGACTGTGTTGGTGTTGGAGGACTTCCTGTTATATGAGAGGGTGAGTGGTTGGGAAAGGTATTTATTTGGCTGTTGAAGGACTGTCTGTCGCGTGAAAGGATGGATAGTTGAGAAAGTTGCATATTTGGCCCCTCTTGTTTTATTGTGATAGTTATTACTGTTGTGTTGTTCTGCTAAACATGGAGGCAGTTCAACTTCTTCAGGGTGGTAAACGAAGCAATTCATGATCACCCCACCCCAAATCAATAAATAAAAAGTACAACAAATAAAAATCGAAGTGTACCTCAGTGATTCCGAGAATTTCAGAGTGATTCCACATGAGTGAAGAGATAGAACATAGAACATAGAATAGTACAGCACAGTACAGGCCCTCTGGCCCACAATGTTGCGGCGACCCTTAAACCCTGCCTCCCATTGAACCCCCCACCTTAAATTCCTCCATATTCTTGCCCAGTAGTCTCTTAAATTTCACTAGAGTATCTGCCTCCTCCACTGACTCAGGCAGTGCATACCACACACCAACCACTCTGAGTAAAAAACCTTCCTCTAATATTCCCCTTGAACTTCCCACCCCTTACCTTAAAGCCATGTCCTCTTGTATTGAGCAGTGGTGCCCTGGGGAAGAGACGCTGGCTGTCCACTCTATCTATTCCTCTTAATACCTTGTATACCTGATTTGTGATTTGGATTTTATTTATATCCTGGGATTGGGTTTAATGATAGATCAAATTGGCAGTCATCTGGAGAAGAATGCACATAGAGTTATGCACGGCAAGTTGTCTCATTCAACTTTCGGAGTCTCTTGATCAATAAATAGGGATGATGAATGGAATCCAGCTAATAGTTTGGAAAAGGCAAGTGATGCGAGACCATGTCAGGATTGAAGGTGCAGCCCAGATAGATTAATTGGCCATTTTAAACCGTTCCGACTGTACAGCTATTCAGTACAGCCTGAGAGGAACTGACGGGAATATACGAATACGTTATGGGTGTTGGGATCACCCCATAAACTGTCAGATTTAGACTCGATGGGCCAGATGTGTCCAATGTCTGAAGGAGATATGGAATTGTAAACAGACTGGACTGAGAGTTTGTTGAGCAACAGAAAAGAATTAAATATGAGAATGTTATCCTTCAGAATGAATGGAAGTACAGAGTGGATCAGATCACTGAACTGTTCCCATAACCTATAGACTCACTTTCAAGGACTTTTCAACTCATGTTCTCAATATTTATTGTTTTTTGCTTTTTTGTATTTGCACAGTTTGTTCATTTTTTGAACATTAGTTGTTTGCCCGTTCTTTTGGGTGCGGTCTTTCATTGATTCTATTGTGCTTCTTGGATGAACTGTGTATGCCCGCAAGAAATTCAATCTCAGGATCATGTATGGTGACATATATATATATATACTTCAGTAATAAATTTACCTTAGCTTTGAACTTCTGAAGTGCATTCCCTTTATGAATGCATGCTAATGACTGGAACTTGTGCACTGGACAGAGTTTCTAAGATGACAGATGAAGCAAACTTGCAGAAGGAGTAAATCAAGAGGAGGGTCATGGGAGACCAAGGAGATAAATATAGGATGGGGAAGGTCAGAGAAGGAGCAAGTGTAGGTTATCACTGTGAAAAGAGAAGAGTTAAATGCTGGGGGGAAGAAAGAAAAGATGCAAGCAGTACCAGAAAGGAGAAATACAGAAAGACTTGGGGAAACTGTGCTTAGTTCATCACAGGGGCAAGGCAGGGTGAAAAAGTGGTTAGAGAAACATTTTAAATAGAGGCAGAAATGAGAGATCACTTTAACAGAGGGTAGTGAATTTGTGCAATTCATTGCCCCAGATGGCTGTGGAGGCCAAGTCATTAGGTATATTTAAATCAGAAGTTGATAAGTTCTTCCACAATCTGCAGATGTTGGAAATCCAAGCAACACACACAATGTGCTGGAGGAACTCAGCAGCCCAGGCAGCATCTATGGAAAAGAGAAAACAGTTGACGTTTTTGGCTGAGACCCTTTATAAAGGGTCTCGGCCTGAAACATCAACTGTATACCTTTGTCCACAGATGCTGGCTGGGCTGCTGAGTTCCTCCAGCACTTTGAGTGTGTCAATAGGTTATTGATTAGTCAGGGTGTCAATGGTTATGGGAAGAAGGCAGCAGAATGGGGTTTGAGAGAGATGATAAATCAGCCACGATGGAATGGCGCAGCAGACTCAATAGGCCGAATGGTCTGTTTCTGCTTCTCTGTCTTATGGACTTATATCACAATGAAACATTCTGAAAAGCATAGTGCAGGGGTTTCAAACCTTTTTTATGTAATGGCCCCTGACATTTAACTGAGTGTCCGCAGACTCCAGGTTGGGAACCGCTGGTCTAGTGTTTGGTCTGGTTATCCCATTTTGGGAAATGGTCGGTGTGTGTGGTAGACATAAACTGAAATTATTCCAGGTTCAGGGAGTTCAGTTCTGCGGGTTGACTGGAGAGTGATTCTGAGGGTCTCGATTGATGAGGGTGGAGAACTGAAAAAGTATCCAAACATCTGGACACAAGACTCAACTATCCTCAGTGGATAACTGCACACCCTCCAGCACATTCATACATCAAAGCACTGGTTACGCATTCACAGGGACAAGCACTAATTTTAACCTTCACAGTTTTGGGTTCAGTTTCACAATGAACTTTCTTCTCTATTTGAATCATAGAAAGCATGTTGACTGGATGCATCATGGCTTTGTATAGTAACTGCTCTGCCTGTGACCACAAGAAACTGCAGAGGGTTTCCATGGACACAGCTCAGCACATCACAGAAACAAGCTTACCCTCCAGGGCCTCTGCCTACTCTTCCTTCTGCCTCAGTAAAGCAGCCGGGATTGTCAAAAACCCCACACACCCCAGACACTCTCACCTCTCCCCTCTCCCATCATCAAGTCAAGCTCATTGTCAATTAATTATATATATGTACACCAACAGATACCATATTTCTCTGGACAAAGGTGTAAAGCACAGTTGTACAAATATGTAAATGAGCAATAACTTAGGAAAGTAAGGATGAAATCTTCTGATTAATTCCACATAAATAAAGTGCATACATTAATACTGTATGGCACAGAGATACTTGCCTGTGACACTTTGGAGGCACTGCTGAGCCTTCTTGTTCAGGGAGGTGATACTGTGAGATCAGGTCATCCATGATGTGAATTTCCAGGAACTTGGTGCACTTATCTCTCTCTATATGGAGGAACAATATATTCGCAGAGGGGCATGGTTCATCTGCATCTTTATGAAGTCCACAATGATTTCCATGTTCACATTCAGACAGAACATAGAAATCTACAGCACATTACAGGCCATTCAATATTATGCCAACCATGTAACCTACTCTAGAAACTGCCTAGAATTTCATTACAGTACAGCCCTCTACTTTTCTAAGCTCCATGTAACTATCTAAGAGTCTATTTAAAGACCCTATTGTATCCATCTCTACCACCTTAGCTGACAGTGCATTCCACGCACCCATCATCCTCTGTGTGCAAAACCTACCTCTGATAACCCCCCTTGTACCTACTTCCAAGCACCTTAAAACTATGTCCCCTCATGTTAGCCAATTCAGCCCTGGGATAAAGCCTCTGTCTATCCACATGATCAATGCCTCTCATCATCTTATACACCCCTGTCAGGTCACATCTCATCCGGTGTTGCTCCAAGGAGAAAAGGAGAAGTTCACTCAATCTATTCTCATAAGGAATGTCTCCAATCCAGGCAACATCCTCGTAAATCTCCTCTGCACTCTCTATAGTATCCAAATCATAGACTGAGATACAGACTCATGCATTAACTTTATATTGTGTCGGTAAATTTACATTACATTCAATATTCTTTTAGTAACATTTTCAGCTTTATCAATTTTTAAAAATCCTGCTCAATGATCACTTTCCTTGCACGTAGACCTCAGTTTTTCTTTCATCCACCAGTTCCGAAGGACAGTTATCTGTACATAGATATAAAAATAAAATTGAATGGCATATTATTTGTTAAAAATTAACTTGCTCTATTTTACAAGTGATTTTTTAACAATTTCTCTTTTAGAGAATCTCTATCACAATTAATCTATTGCTTGTTTGGAATAGTTTTGTAATCTGGTTGTCTTAAAACAAACCGAAAGAAAAACTGATTGGAGATTCTGGATATTCCCAAATCCTGATTCATGTACTTTTTATTAGGCCTGCAGGTCACCAGTGACATGGGCAACACTTCACCAGTCTACCAACCACTCGACTTCCTCTCTGTACTCGTTGTTGATGAGGCCAGCCAGTGTTGTGTCACCTGCAAACTTGCTGATACAGTCTGAGCAGAATCTTCTGACTCAGTCATGCATCAACAGTTTGACCAGCAGCAGGCTGAGCACACAGCCCTGGGGAGTTCCAGTCCTCAGTGTAATGGGACGAGTGATGTTGCTACCCACACGGACTGACGATGGCCTTTCTGTTAAGAAATCCAGGATCCAGTTACAGAGGGAGGTGTTGAAACCCAGCGAGGACAGTTTTCTCCACCAGTTTCCGGGGCATGATGGTGTTAAATGCCTGAAATGAAGTCTATAACAGCAGCTTGGCATGTGAGACCCCATTTTCCAAGTGGGGCGTCTCAGAGTGGAAGGCAGAGGTCAGTGGATCGATTTGAGTGATAAGTGAACTGGAAAGGGTCCAGTGTGGTTGGGAATAAGGCTTTAATGCGTTCCATGACCGGCCAATCAAAGCATTTCATAATAGCACTGGACAAAACTCATTTTGACAGGTTACTGTCACTTTCTGTGGCGCTGGAATGAAGGATGTTGCCTTGAAAACTGAGGGGACAATGAGCGTTTCCAGAGAGATGGAAATATATTTCGAAGAAGGAGTCTGAGAGTCTGAGTGGGAGTGCCGAAAAAGAGATTTTTGAAATTTTCGTTATTTTTTTTTCTCCAACGGCTTTCTGAGAGGCGGGACTGCGCAGGCGTGTGACGTCGGGCAGTGCAGCGCGGCAGATTTAAAAGGGCAGACATCCTGCTTCGGATTTGATTCGAAGAAGGAGTCTGAGAGTCTGAGTGGGAGTGCCGAAAAAGAGATTTTTGAAATTTTCGTTATTTTTTTTCTCCAACGGCTTTCTGAGAGGCGGGACTGCGCAGGCGTGTGACGTCGGGCAGTGCAGCGCGGCAGATTTAAAAGGGCAGACATCCTGCTTCGGATTTGATTCGAAGAAGGAGTCTGAGAGTCTGAGTGGGAGTGCCGAAAAAGAGATTTTTGAAATTTTCGTTATTTTTTTTTCTCCAACGGCTTTCTGAGAGGCGGGACTGCGCAGGCGTGTGACGTCGGGCAGTGCAGCGCGGCAGATTTAAAAGGAACAGAGCCTCAGAGAGCGGGCAGCGTAGTTTGCGGGTGGCAGAGTGAGCCGGGAGCAGAGTGAAGACTTAAGGGCTTCGGCTCACCGGGCTTAGGCGGAAGCGGGCGAGGCGAGGAAGGTTTGACATTCATTTTCTGTTGCTATTTGAGGAGAGGGGCATTATGACTGTGAGGGCAGTTTGCTGTTCTTGGTGTCGGATGTGGGAGGCCCTGGAGTCTCCAAGCCTCCCGGACGTCTACATCTGCGCCAAGTGCATCGAGATGCAGCTCCTAAGGGACCGCGTTACGGAACTGGAGCTGCAGCTCGATGACCTTCGTCTGGTCAGGGAGAGCGAGGAGGTGATAGAGAGGAGTGGAAGGCAGGTGGTCACGCCGGGGCCACGGGAGGCAGACAAGTGGGTCACGGTTAGGAGGGGGAAGGGGAAAAGGAAGGTGATGGGGAGTACCCCGGCGGCTGTGCCCCTTAACAACAGGTACTCCTGTTTGAGTACTGTTGGGGGGGACAGCTTACCCGGGGGAAGCGACAGTGGCCCTGCCTCCGGCACAGAGTCTGGCCCTGTAGCTCAGAAGGGTAGGGCAAGGAAGAGGAGGGCAGTTGTGATAGGGGACTCGATAGTAAGGGGGTCAGATAGGCGATTCTGTGGACGCAGTCCAGAGACTCGGATGGTAGTTTGCCTCCCTGGTGCCAGGGTCCGGGATATTTCTGATCGTGTCCAAGATATCCTGAAGTGGGAGGGTGAAGAGCCAGAGGTCCTGGTACATATAGGTACCAATGACATAGGTAGGAAAAGGGATGAGGTCCTGAAAGAAGAATATAGGGAGCTAGGAAGGGAGTTGAGAAAAAGGACCGCAAAGGTAGTAATCTCGGGATTACTGCCTGTGCCACGCGACAGTGAGAGTAGGAATGCGATGAGGTGGAGGATAAATGCGTGGCTGAGGGATTGGAGCAGGGGGCAGGGATTCAAGTTTTTGGATCATTGGGACCTCTTTTGGCGCAGGTGTGACCTGTACAAAAAGGACGGGTTACACTTAAATCCTCGGGGGACCAATATCCTGGCAGGGAGATTAGCGGGGGCTACTGAGGTGACTTTAAACTAGAATGGTTGGGGGGTGGGAATCAAATTAAAGCGGCTAGGTGTGAGGAGGTTAGTTCACAACAGAGGGATGGGAACCAGTGCAGAGAGACAGAGGGGTGTAAAGTGAGCGTAGAAGCAAAAAGTACAAAGGGGAAAAGTAAAAGTGGCAGGCCGACAAATCCAGGGCAAGCATTAAAAAGGGCTAAGAGAGTTGTAAAAGAGTGCCTGAAGGCTTTATGTGTCAATGCAAGGAGCATTCGTAATAAGGTGGATGAATTGAAAGTGCAGATTGTTATTAATGATTATGATATAGTTGGGATCACAGAGACATGGCTCCAGGGTGACCAGGGATGGGAGCTCAACGTTCAGGGATATTCAATATTCAGGAGGGATAGACACGAAGGAAGGGGAGGTGGGGTGGCGTTGCTGGTTAAAAAAGAGATTAACGCAATAGAAAGGAAGGACATAAGCCGGGAAGATGTGGAATCGATATGGGTAGAGCTGCGTAACACTAAGGGGCAGAAGACGCTGGTGGGAGTTGTGTACAGGCCACCTAACAGTAGTAGTGAGGTCGGAGATGGTATTAAACAGGAAATTAGAAATGTGTGCAATAAAGGAACAGCAGTTATAATGGGTGACTTCAATCTACATGTAGACTGGGTGAACCAAATTGGTAAAGGTGCTGAGGAAGAGGATTTCTTGGAATGTATGCGGGATGGTTTTTTGAACCAACATGTCGAGGAACCGACTAGAGAGCAGGCTATTCTGGACTGGGTTTTGAGCAATGAGGAAGGGTTAATTAGCGATCTTGTCGTGAGAGGCCCCTTGGGTAAGAGTGACCATAATATGGTGGAATTCTTCATTAACATGGAGAGTGACGTAGTTAATTCAGAAACAAAGGTTCTGAACTTAAAGAGGGGTAACTTTGAAGGTATGAGACATGAATTAGCTAAGTTAGACTGGCAAATGACACTTCAAGGATTGACGGTGGATATGCAATGGCAGGCATTTAAAGGTTGCATGGATGAACTACAACAATTGTTCATCCCAGTTTGGCAAAAGAATAAATCAAGGAAGGTAGTGCACCCGTGGCTGACAAGAGAAATTAGGGATAGTATCAATTCCAAAGAAGTAGCATACAAATTAGCCAGAGAAAGTGGCTCACCTGAGGACTGGGAGAAATTCAGAGTTCAGCAGAGGAGGACAAAGGGCTTAATTAGGAAGGGGAAAAAAGATTATGAGAGAAAACTGGCAGAGAACATAAAAACGGACTGTAAAAGCTTTTATAGATATGTAAAAAGGAAAAGACTGATAAAGACAAATGTCGGTCCCCTGCAAACAGAAACAGGTGAATTGATTATGGGGAGCAAGGACATGGCAGACCAATTGAATAATTACTTTGGTTCTGTCTTCACTAAGGAGGACATAAATAATCTTCCAGAAATAGTAAGGGACAGAGGGTCCAGTGAGATGGAGGAACTGAGCGAAATACATGTTAGTAGGGAAGTGGTGTTAGGTAAATTGAAGGGATTGAAGGCAGATAAATCCCCAGGGCCAGATGGTCTGCATCCCAGAGTGCTTAAGGAAGTGGCCCAAGAAATAGTGGATGCATTAGTGATAATTTTTCAAAACTCGTTAGATTCTGGACTAGTTCCTGAGGATTGGAGGGTGGCTAATGTAACCCCACTTTTTAAAAAAGGAGGGAGAGAGAAACCGGGGAATTATAGGCCGGTTAGCCTAACGTCGGTGGTGGGGAAACTGCTGGAGTCAGTTATCAAGGATGTGATAACAGCACATTTGGAAAGCGGTGAAATGATCGGACAAAGTCAGCATGGATTTGTGAAAGGAAAATCATGTCTGACGAATCTCATAGAATTTTTTGAGGATGTAACTAGTAGAGTGGATAGGGGAGAACCAGTGGATGTGGTATATTTGGATTTTCAAAAGGCTTTTGACAAGGTCCCACATAGGAGATTAGTGTGCAAACTTAAAGCACACGGTATTGGGGGTAAGGTATTGGTGTGGGTGGAGAATTGGTTAGCAGACAGGAAGCAAAGAGTGGGAATAAACGGGACCTTTTCAGAATGGCAGGCGGTGACTAGTGGGGTACCGCAAGGCTCAGTGCTGGGACCCCAGTTGTTTACAATATATATTAATGACTTGGATGAGGGAATTAAATGCGGCATCTCCAAGTTTGCGGATGACACGAAGCTGGGTGGCAGTGTTAGCAGTGAGGAGGATGCTAAGAGGATGCAGGGTGACTTGGATAGGTTGGGTGAGTGGGCAAACTCATGGCAGATGCAATTTAATGTGGATAAATGTGAAGTTATCCACTTTGGTGGCAAAAATAGGAAAACAGATTATTATCTGAATGGTGGCCGATTAGGAAAAGGGGAGGTGCAACGAGACCTGGGTGTCATTATACACCAGTCATTGAAAGTGGGCATGCAGGTACAGCAGGCGGTGAAAAAGGCGAACGGTATGCTGGCATTTATAGCGAGAGGATTCGAGTACAGGAGCAGGGAGGTACTACTGCAGTTGTACAAGGCCTTGGTGAGACCACACCTGGAGTATTGTGTGCAGTTTTGGTCCCCTAATCTGAGGAAAGACATCTTTGCCATAGAGGGAGTACAAAGAAGGTTCACCAGATTGATTCCTGGGATGGCAGGACTTTCATATGAAGAAAGACTGGATGAACTGGGCTTGTACTCGTTGGAATTTAGAAGATTGAGGGGGGATCTGATTGAAACGTATAAGATCCTAAAGGGATTGGACAGGCTAGATGCAGGAAGATTGTTCCCGATGTTGGGGAGGTCTAGAACGAGGGGTCACAGTTTGAGGATAGAGGGGAAGCCTTTTAGGACCGAGGTTAGGAAAAACTTCTTCACACAGAGAGTGGTGAATCTGTGGAATTCTCTGCCACAGCAAACTGTTGAGGCCAGTTCATTAGCTATGTTTAAAAGGAAGTTAGATATCCCCTTTGTGGCTACAGGGGTCAGGGGGTATGGAGGGAAGGCTGGGTTCTGAGTTGGATGATCAGCCATGATCATAATAAATGGCGGTGCAGGCTCGAAGGGCCGAATGGCCTACTCCTGCACCTATTTTCTATGTTTCTATATCCATTAGCACCTCACTTCTCTGGGCTGCACTGTCTTTTGGAACTTGACCTGGTTAATTATTAAGCTCCACACCTTTGCATGGGTTGACCTCTGGCCAGGGTCTTCCTCACCTCAGCTTCAACCAGATGGAGTGTCTGATCCCCTGGGGGGAGTGGTGCCTTCCTCACCTACAATTTGTTCTGTTCATCAACTTGGACGTAAAAGATATTCAGCCTGTTGAGGAGTGAGGCATCATGGTCTCAGACACAAAAGGTAGTCTTGTGGTTTGTCTCTGAATTCCATAAGACCATAGACCATAAGTTATAGGAGCAGAATTAGGCCATTTGGTCCATTGAGTCTGCACCATCATTTCATCATTGCTAAACCAAATTTCCTGTCAGCCCCAATCTCCTGGCTTCAACCCCTATCACTTCAGGCCCTGACTGATGAAGAATCTATCAATAGCAGTCTTAAATATACATAAAGACTTGGACTCTATAGTTTCATGTGGCAAAGAATTCCATAGAATCACCTCTCTAGCTAAAGAAATTCCACTTCATCTCAGTTCTAAAAGAATGTCCCTCTATTCTGAGACTGTGTTCTCTGGTCTTAAACTATTCCACCATAGGAAACAGACTCTCCACATCCACTCTATGAAAGCCTTTACGAATTTGATAGATTTCAATGAGGTCACTCCTCTTTCTTCTGAATTCTAGTGAGTACAGGCCTACAGCCATCAAACGCTCTTTATGTAGCAAGCCATTTAACCCTGGAAACAATTTTATGAACTTCCTTTGAACCCTCTCCATGTTCAGCACATCCTTTCTAAGGTAAGGGGCCCAAATCTGCTCACAATACTCCAAGTGAGGTCTCACCAGTGCTTCATAAAGTTTCAACATTACATCCTTGCTTTTATATTCTAGTCCTCTTGAAATGAATTCTAGCATTGCATTTGCCTTCCTCACCGCAGACTCACCCTGCAAATGAACCTTTTGGCATTCCTGCAGAAGGACTCCCAAATCTCTTTGTGGCTCATTTCTTTGTATTTTAGCTCCATTTAGAAAGTGATCAACCTTTTCACTTCTTCTACCAAAGTGCATTACCATACACTTCCCAAAACTGTATTGCATCTGCTATTTCTTTGCCCATTCTCCCAATCTGTCCATGTCCTTCTGTAGCCTTGCTAGATCCTCAAAACTACCTGCCCCTCCATTGAACTTCATACTACCTGCAAACTTTGCAACAAGGCCATCAATTCCACCATCCAAATCATTGACATATGACATAAAAAGAATTGGTCTAACACAGACCCCTCTGCAACAACACTAGTCACCGGTAGCCAACCAGAAAAGGCTGCCTTTATACTCACTCTTTGCCTCCAGCTAATCAGCTACTGCTTTATCCATGCCAGAACTTTCCCTGCAATACCATAAGCTTGTAGCTCGTTAAGCCGCCTCATCTGTGGCACCTTGTCAAAGGCCTTTTGAAAATCCAAATACACATCATCAACCGATTCTCCTTTGTCTATCCTGCTTGCTGTTTAGAAACGTAGAAAAATAGAAAACAAACAACACGATACAGGCCCTTTGGCCCACAAAGCTGTGCTGAACATGTCCCTACCTTAGAACTACCTAGGCTTTACCCATACCCTTCTACTTTTCTAAGCTCCATGTAGCCATCCAGGAGTCTCTTAAAAGACCCTATAGTTTCCATCTATAACACAGCCACTGGCAGCCCATTCCACGCACTCACCACTCTCTGCATAAAAAAACTTACCCCTGACATCTCCTCTGTACCTGCTTCCAAGCACCTTAAAACTATGCCCTCTTGTGCTAGCTAATTCAGCCCTGGGGAAAAGCCTCTGACTATCCACATGATCAATGCCTCTCATTATTTTGTACACCTCTATCAAGTCACCTCTCATTCTCCGTCGCTCCAAGGAGAAAAAGCTGAGGTCACTCAACCTATTCTCATAAGGCATGCCCCTCAATCCAGGCAACATCCTTATAAATCCCCTCTGCACTCTTTCTATGGTTTTCACGTCCTTCCTGTAGTGAGGCGACCAGAATTGAGCACAGTACACCAAGTGGGGTTTGATCAGGGTCCTATATAGCTGCAACATCACTCGGCTCTTAAACTCAAAGAATTTAAACAAAAAGTTTCTTCAAAGAATTCCAACAGATTTGTCAGGCAAGACTTTCCCTTGATGAAATGATGCTAAATACAGCCTAGTTTATCACGTACCTCCACGTACCCTGAGATCTCAGCCTCAGCAATCGACTCCAACATTTCCCAATCACTGAGGTCAGTCTTTCTTCTGCATCTTTTACTCGAAGATCGGTTCAAGCTGACAGGAAGCAACACATTACAACAGTGACTTGTGGAAGAGCATCTCTGAATGCACCTCTGAATTTTGTTTCCATATTTCCCATTCCACACCGACATGTCTGAAAAGTAGAGTGACACTTGCAATTTTCCAGTCTTCTGGAACCGTCTAGAATCTAGTCATTCTTGAGCATTCTTTAGAACTGGTTTGGCCCACTTGATCAGCGGTTTGTAATTAGCGTAACAGGTAGGTGATCTGAGAACCCAATGTGGGGTAAGGAACTACTTTATATTCACCTGATATGTTAGTATAAACCAAGTTTAGTGCATTTTCACCTTTGGGTGCAGAATCCACATGCTGGTGGAATTTGGGCAGGACTGTTTTTAGACTTGCTTGATTAAAATCACCAGTGACAATGAAGATAGCATCAGGCTGTTTGGTTTTATCAAGCAGAAGATACAAATGCCTGAAAGCACACACTATCAGGCTCAATGACAGCTTCTATCCCTCTGCTATCTGACGCTCGAACAGACCATTTATATGATAAGGTGGACTCTTGGCCTTACAAACTACCCCATTGTGATCTTGCACTTCATCGTTTACCTACACTACACTTTTTCAGGAGCTGTTACACTTTATTCTGCATTCTGTTATTTTACCTCAACGTATTCTGTAATGATTTCATCTGTATAAGCAGTATGTAGCATAAGCTTTATGAGACAATAGTAAACCAATTTCAGTACCAATATTAGTTTTAAAGGAGTCAATGGAAAAGACAGTACAGGTCATTGGGTTAAAAACTGGAATTGGAGCAGGGTTAGCTTGGCGGGCATGAGGTAGGATCCAACTGAGGTCGAATGGCAGGCGGGAGGCTTTTAGAAGGGCCATAACAAGAGTCAGGGGCAGCATGTCCCTCTTAGGGTGAAGGATAAACATACCAAGTTCAAATCTGAATCTGAATTATCACTGACGTATATCATCAGATGTGTTGTTTTGTGGCAAAAGTACAGTGTACCATAAATGAGAAGATGCAAATGCAATAATAAACATGAACAAATATAGCGAGGTAGTGCTCATGGGTTCATGGACTATTCAGAAACCTGACGGCAAAGGAGATGTTCTGACTAAAACATAGAATGTGAGTCTTCAGGCTCCTGTACCCCCTCCTTGAAGGTAGCAATGAGAAGAAGACATGTCATGGATATGGGGAGAAGGCAGGAGCTGGGTACTGATTGTGGATGATCAGCCATGATCACAGTGAATGGCGGTGCTGGCTCGAAGGGCCAAATGGCCTACTCCTGCACCTATTGTCTGTGTCCTGAATGGTGAGGTTCCTTCATGATGGATGCTGCCCTCTTGAGGTATCACCTTTTGAGGATATCCTTGATGGTGGAGATGGTTGTGCCTGTGATGGAGCTGGATGAGTCGACAACCCTTTACAGTTTTTCAAGACTTTGTGCATACCAAACAGTAAAATAACTAGTCAGAATGTTTTCCACGGCACATCTGTAGAAATTTGCTTGAGCTGTTGGTGACATTCCAACTCTCATCAATCTCCTCTTGAGGTATTATTGCTCATCAACATCTCAGAGCTTTGTGTGAGGGAGCTGAGAAGAAAGTGAAAACTCCAGTTACCCTCTGCCTTCGCAAATATTCCTATGGATTGTTGTGAGGCAAATATGATCTGGCTCTGTAAGGAGGGAGAGATAAAACAGGGAACTCTTGAGCTCTCGGCCTAACGTGATGGATGATTTTGTGACCAAATATTCCATCTTTTCCTGCCTCCTCTTGTGATTTGAAAATGTTGTCATTGAAGCCAAACTTAGAAGAGTAAAATTACCGTTAGGTAATTCTCCATGGATTAATAAGGCTCTCTGAGGTGGGCGGCTCCCTAACATGGGATATCAGACACCGAGGAAGATCTAAGTAACACACACAAAATGCTAGAGGAACTCAGCAGGTCAGGCAGCATCTATGGAAATGAACAGTCAATGTTTCAGACCGAGACCATTCATCAGAAATGGAAAGGAAGGGGTCAACAGCCAGGATAAGAAGCTGGGGGAGGGAGAGTTCAATCTGTCAGGTGATAAGCAAGTCCAAGTGACGGAGTAGATGGGTGAGTGATATATGCTCATACCATCAGTTTGGAAGCTACCCAAACAGAATATGAGGTGTTGCTCCTTCAACCTGCATTTGGCCTCGAGCCATGGACAGACATGTTGGTGTGGAATGGGAAGTATGGAAAGGAGTTTCAGAGGTGCATTCAGAGATGCCTTTCCCCAAGTCACTGTTGTAATGTGATGCTTCCTGTCAGCTTGAACTGGTCTGACCATTCTCAAAAGAGACATTTTACCCACAGAGCTGCTGCTCACTGGATCTTTTTGTTTTTTTCCACACCACTCTCCATAAACTCCAGAGACTGTTGTGCGTGAACATCGTAGGAGATCAGCAGTTTCTCAGACACTCACCATGCCCTGTCTGGCAGCAATAATCATTCCACAGCCAAAGTCACTGATCACATTTCTTCCTCATTCTGATGTTTGCTCTTGGAAATAACAAAATTTCTCGTCTATGCCTGAATACTAAAATGCACCGAGTTGCTGCCACATGACTGGCTGGTTAGATATCTTCATTAAACAGCAGTGTACAGATGTACATAATATAGTTGCCACCGAATGTAGTTTACAACTAGAAAGCTGTGATCTCACAGATTCTATTCTTTACTGCAATCTCACAGACTTTATTCTTCACTGATCTCACAGACTTTATTCTTCACTGATCTCACAGACTTTATTCTTCACTGATCTCATGGATTGTATTCTTTACCATGATCTCACAGACTGTATTCTCACAGCCAGCTCCAGAACCTCCTCCTCTTTCCCTACTCCCTTCCTTACTGGATGACCAAAGATGAAGAGTATGAGGCTAAAATGCAACTAGAAAGTGAGAAATTTGTTACGTGGCACCAGTCTATGTAGCACCCTCCACCCCAGCTCCTCGATGCACATGGGAAGGATACCCTTGGAAAAGGATGTCCACTGGGGACATGCCCCCACCTCTCTCCCAAATGGAAAAAAACTGATGGTCGCTGCACGTGGGGATGCCACATAATACTTTTTGTTTTACAAAAATACATTTATTACAAATTACATTCTACAATACTACAAGAAACATGGTAACTAACATAAACACTACCATAGATGAAATTAAACTGAAATATTCCCATCCTGATCTAGGATCACATTTATCTCCTGTGGCTCCCTTCTGCCCCAGAACACCTCAATGGTACCCATGGTTGCCTTCTCCATGGTTACCCCATGTTCACGGACATACGACAGAACATCGCTTGGCAATCAGCTGGGCGGAACCCTCTGCTATCCATCTCTGAGACTCACAGATAACTATCTTTAGCTGTTCCAAGAGTGAGTCCCTCACTCAATTTAGTTACCTCTGAAAATCCAGCAAGTAAGACATTAGACAAAATTGTTACAATGTTACAAAATCTCTTGAGCCCTAAATTGCTAGTAATAGCTGAGAGATTTAGAATTTACAAAAGGAACCAGTCAAAGGATGAATGCATTTCTGAATACATTGCAGAACTGCACAAACTTTCCCAGTACTGTGACTTCAGAGATAGACTTTCTGATGGATTAGGGGACATGTTTGTATGTGGCATGCATAGTCAATGCACTCAAAAGAGGCTACTGCCTGAAAGAGACCTAACCTTAGAACAGGAATTTGCAATAATAAACATGAACATATATAGTGAGGTAGTGTTAATGGGTTCATGGACTATTCAGAAACCTGATGGCAAAGGAGAAGAGGTTCTGACTAAAGCACTGAATGTGAGTCTTCAGGCTCCTGTACCCCCTCCTCGAAGGTAGCAATGAGAAGATGACATGTCCTGAATGGTGAGGTTCTTTCATGATGGATGCTGCCCTCCTGAGGCATCACCTTTTGAGGATATCCTTGATGATGGAGATGGTTGAGCCCGTGATGCAGCTGGCTGAGTCGACAACCCTCTACAGCTTTTCAAGACTTTGTGCGTACCTAACATTGCAATATCATTTGATATGCTGCAGAACTACTGAAAAGGAGGTTAGAATGTGAAATGCACAACATGTACCTGAATGGTGCAAAAAGCAAAAGATGTTATCGATGTGGCAAATCCTCCCAGGATGCAATGACTGTTGGTTAAAAGAAAAAAATGTGCAGAAAGTGTCACAGACAAGGTCACATAGAGAGAATATGCAAGACCGACGAAAGCACAATTGAGTGAAAATTCTCAATCACAAAACTAGGCAAATACATAAAGTCACCAAATGTAAAACAGAATTAGACAACATAGAGTCTGACAAAGGTGAACTGTTATGCCTAGAAGTGAAGCAGATAACAATAGACGTGTCTGGTGTAAAATTGAAAATGGAACTGGACACATTGTCAGCTTTGCTTGTAATTTCAAAGGCTGACTACAACAATCTGTTTTCTAAGATACCATTAGAGAACACCTTAGTGATTCTAAAGACCCACAGAGGTGAAACAGTGTCTCCCAAAGGTAGACTGAAGGTAAAAGTGAGATATTGAGGCTGAACACAGGAGCAAGAGTGTTATGAATTGAAAAGTGGAGGATCAGCACTTTTTGCATGTGAACGCTTGTGAGAAATCCAACTGCACTGGCACTCAACGAAAGCTCTGAATGTGACACAACAGGTGATGGCAGCCCAAATGGTAACACTCACCAGAGACTGTCACAGCTGCTTAATGTTAATGAGAAGGTGTTTGAGAAGAGTATTGGTAAACTCAAAAGCATGGAGGCTGGAATTGAACTGGATGAGAAAGCATTAAGATTCCATTAAGTGCGTCCAGCGCCTTTCACATCATGTCCTAAAGTGGATGCTGAACTGCAGAGCTTGGAGGCATCTGGAATTCTCTCCAAGGTTGAGTGGAGTGATTGGGCCATGCCCTTTGTTCTGGAGCTCAAGAAAGGGAACACCAGAGCTGTTCACATAAGTGCGGGTTTCAAAGTGAGCATCAACCTGATGCTGCATACTGTGCAGTATTCCCTGCCATAAATAGAAGACATTTTTGCATCTTTGTCAGGCAGGAAGAGGTTTTCAAAGATTGACTTGTCACAAGCCTATCTGCAAATAGAGATTGAGGAGTCAAGCAGGAAGTTCTTCACAATCAACACTCGCAAGCTGTTCCAGTTTAATTGTCTCGACTTTGGCAGCACATCAGCTTCTGAAATTTGGCAAAGAGCAATGGACCAAATACTCCAAGATATCCCAATAACACAATATTACCTTGATGACATCATTGTGACTGGCAAAAATTATGAAGATCACCTCCAAAACCTTGGTAGTGCTTACTGGGCTGAGTGAGAATGGTCTGCATGCAAAGAGAGAAAAATATGAATTTTTCAAGAATGAAATCTCACATTGTGGACATGGCATTAACAACCATGACTTACATAAGTCACAGGAGAACATTGGAGCAGTGCTACAGGCACCCAAACCAGAAAATATGTCACAACTCAGGTCATACTTGGGCCTTGTAAACTACTATCACCAGTTTCTCCCATTGAGAAAAGCCAGCAAGCAAGACATTTGATGAAATAGTTGCAATTTTATAAAATCACCTGAGCCCAAAACTACCAGTAATAGCTGAGAGAATTAGATTTCACAGAAGAAAATAGTCAAAGGATGAAAGCATTTCTAAATACATGGCAGAACTGCGCTGACATTCCCAATACTATAACCTTGGAGATGGAATTTCTGATGCATTGAGGGATAGGCTTGCACTCAGAAGAGGCTACTTTTAGAAAGAGACCCAACCATAGAATGGGCATAGTCCTTTGCAATATCATTGGAGACTGCAGTGAAAGCTGTGGCAAAACCACAGAAACTGAATTTAGAATGTGAAATAAACAAAATGTCCCTGAGTGGTGCAAAAACCCAAAAATGTTATCGATGTGGCAAATCCTCCCCAAAGGAAAAGTTTGCAGCAAGTGTCACAGAAAAGGCACTTAAGGAGAGTATGGAATTCAGACAATAATCACAGCCAAAGAGGGGAAAAAAAAGTTCTCAAACACAAAACTAAACAAATGCATAAAGTGATTGAATGTGAAACTGAATCAGACAACATAGAGTTTGACAAAGGTGAGCTGTTATGCTTAGAACTGCATAGTATTACTGTAACAGATCACAAAATCATATGGATCACAATAGGTGTGCCTGGTGTAAAACTGAAAATAGAGGTGGATACAGGGTCAGCTTTGCCTGTAATTTCAGAGGCTAACTACAACAGACTGTTTTCTAAGCTACTATTAGAAAAGATCTCTGTGATGTTAATGACCTACACAAGAGAAAAAGTGTCCCGAAGACAAACTGAAAGTGAATTTGAAGTACAGATGCTAAACACTGCAGTTAAGCGCTTTATATGTTGACAAATGAAGGGTCAGCACTTTTCAGGCATGAATGGTTGAGAAAAATCCAACTAGAACTTAACAATGTGTCATCAACAGGCAACTGCAGCTCAGATGGTAGCCCTAACCAGAGACCGTCATAGCTGCTTAATGTTAATGATAAAGTGTTTGAGAACGATATTGGTAAACTCAAATGCATGGAAGCTGGAATTGAACTGGATGAAGCAGCAACACAAAAATTCCACAAAGTATGTCCAGTGCCTTATCTACTATGTCCTAAAGTGGCTGCTGAACTTCAGAACTTAGAGGCATCCAGCATTCTCTCCAAGGTTGAGTGCAGTGACTGGGCCATGCCCATTGTCCCAGTGGTCAAGAAAGAGAAGGCTGCAGCTGTTTGCATATGTAGAGTTTCAGGAGTTACTAAGTTGAGTAAGAGACTGTATTTTCTAGCAGCCCTTAAGCTCAGAAGTGTGGAGATTTCTCATCCATGTTGTTAGCATGATAACACAGTTCAAACATCTCAGTTATATGATTCCCAGTCCTCATTAGCACTATCAAATTCATCAACTTTCCCGACTAAGGCCATCATCACATTAATTTCACTTTAGCTTTGCTAGTTGTGCATCTCTCACTGTGTACTGTGCAATGTACTCACATGTTCCTGTACTAGCATCGGTGACTGCCTTCTCCATACTGGTTCACTTTTTCCTGTTGCTATCTCTCTCCCTTCCTCCAAATTCTGGCATCTCGTAACTCAATGTGGGGTCTGACTAAGGTCTTATATAGCTGTAGCATTACCTCATGGCTCTTGAACTCAATCCCATTGTTGATGAATGCCAGCACATCATTCATCTTCTTAACAACACTGTCAACCTGCGCAGCAGCTTTGAATGTCCTATAGTCATTGATCCCAAGATCTCTCAGTTCTTCTACACTGCCAAGAGTCTTGCCATTACTGTGTATTTGTGTGTCTATTTGTGTGTTTTTACATGTCGTACTCAATCAATAATAAATAGTAAAATAATTAATAATCAATAAAAGTTATCATTCAATAATTATTGCTATGGGGAGTCATTGCACTAATAGAAATAAATCCATGCATTACAGGTAAGATCTAAAGGAATGTTATCACTGTTAAAGTCATGAGAAGATGAGGTGAGTGTGGATGTTCAGGAAATAGATTGCATGTGGGATAGACAACATCAATGATGGAGGAAGGGAAACCCCATTCTTTGATGAAGGAATACTACTCTGATTACCTGGAATGGAAAACGGAGAAAAGAACTGTGAAAAGGGAATGGTATTTTTGCAAGAGACTGTGTGGGAAAAGGTATAGTAAAGATAACCATTGGAATCAGTGGGTTTATAAAAGAGGTCGGTCAATGGTTTGTTTCCAGAGGCGAAGACAGAGAGATCAGGAATGGGGTGGGGGGGGGGGGGGGAAGATGTCAGAAATGGACCGAATGAATTTCATGACAAGGTGGAAGGTAGAGGCAAAGTTGAAATACTCAGCCTGGATGTATGAAGCGGCACCAATGCAGTCATCAATGTAGTGGAAGATGAGTTGAGGAGCGTTATTGGAGAACACTTGAAAGATGGTGACTTAGCCAATGATGAGACTAGCTTAGCTAAGACCCATAAGATTGCCCATGGCTACTCCTTGACTCTGGTGAAAACACACAAACACAGAAACTCAGATACACACACGAACACATGTAAAACACATAAACACACACACAAAACAGAAATGTACACACACAAGCACTCAGAAAAACATACAAGCTGTCACATGCACTTACACACACACTCAAAAACTCACAAATAGACAGGAAAGGAAACACACTAACACACACATGAGAAACATACACATGCACACACAGAGAAACACACATTCACATGGACATGGAAAGACAGAAACACACTTCAACAAGCACGGGCAGGACCCCCTCCCTCCCGCCCCCACACACAGTCACAGAAACACACACACAGAGGCAGAACAACACCCCCCCCCACCACACACACAAAACAGAGAAATACACAAACATACACACAAATACATCACAGAAACACACAAACATGCAGACTCAGAAACTTCAGACTGTAGCAGAAGCATATACAGACACACACATAGAAATGCAGACACTCGCACACAGAGAAACCAAGAGACACACACGCCCACACAGAAACATCGCCCACATTCAGCATCAAAGCAGCACACACATACAGAGAGTAATGCATGCAGATACTCGCAGAAAATTACACACTAAAACACATACACATACATATTAATACAGAAACACATACACGGAGAGAAATGTGCACACAGAAGCACAGAAAAGCACATACTTGGTAACACACGCACAGAAACTAACACAAAATCTCACTCAGAGACAATCATACACACACAAATACACACAAACACACAGAGACACAGAAATGCACACATACAGAAACACACGCAGAAACCACACACATAGCAACACAGTACCAGCAGAAACAAACACTTTCACACAAAAACATGCAGACAGGAAATACACACACACACACACACACACACACACAATTGTAGAAACACCCACACACAAACACACACTTAAAATGCATGCACACACAAAAACAGAAACATATACACACAGAGACGAAACAATATACACTCTCATACATACATACAAACACACACAAAATTATACCCACAGAACGACATACAGACAAATACATACACACAGAGACACTCACATACACAAACTTCAATGTACGAACTGTGACCAAGTTATCAGACGATGCCGATAAGAGAGAGACAAATGGGGGGAAACATTCAAAATGTTAATAAGAGAGAGACGAGAGGGATTATCGAAAAGAAGACACAGTTTTGAGTATTGACAGACCGGTTGCTTTGAACCTGAACTGTTTGAAGTTTGATGGACAGGCGATACTCCAGCAGGGGGATAAAAAGAACAGGTTCGCTAAGGCAAGACAAACACTATGACACCACGAGATAACGAGACCCTGGAAGTGCGGTGTGCCCCCACAAGTTGGTGAGAGTTTTGGAGGTCTGCTTGCGGGACCAACCATAGACGCGCAGAGTGAGACGGTACAATTGGCGGGAACCTGGTGTGTGTGTCCACCCTTGTCTGGGTGCCGGGTTCACCCCAGAAGAACGATTGTATCCGGAACGGAGGGGTCACAGTTGGTGACCTCAGAAGACATTAAAAAGGGCTCGCGCCGAAAGCTAACTGCGAGGAATATCAAAGGTCTGTTGAATCCGATTTGAATATCAGCATTCGCTCTCTCTCTCTCCCTAACGGCACGACGGCGATTACTGCGAACTGAACTAAACTGAACTCTGTCACTTGTGATTGATCATTTTACCCCTAGACTGCGATAGAGCTTGATTGATCCTATTATCCTAGTTCTGTGTACATGTGTATTTATTCATTGCTAACCTGTTGCATTTATATCCTTACTATTAGAGTACTGTGTTACTTATTTCTTTAATAAAACTTTCTTAGTTCCAGTAATCCAGACTGCAACTAAGTGGTCCATTTCTGCTGGTTTGGCAACCCAGTTACAGGGTACGTAACAGAACACACACACAAAGTCACAGACACAGGAACCCACCCACACTCACACAAAGGTAAAAATGTGAGTTATGACCAAAGGAGCAACAGATGGAGTCACTTGGCAGTTTAATGCACAGGCATTTATTAAGTGCATCAAGAATCAAACATACAAAGTCACAAATATAGTGAAAAGAAAAATGCCAATATTACAAACAGATATCTACCAGTAAACACAATACTAACTCTGTACTTATTCTTTTCCAGTGTGACAGGCAGTGCCTATCTCCCTCCCCTTTGAGGGACAAGAGCTCCTTTTTTTAAAGGCACTAGAATATTCCATCTTTACAAACAAAATTAACTAAACACAGAATAACACAAAAAAGTAAACACAAGCTAGAATATGATGCACCCCACAACATAGTTATAATCCATTACAAAATAAACAGAAGTATCTACCTTGATTACAGTACCCAAACAGTATATACACATTTATATAAACCCATCTCTGAAGAAATGGAATATTCTGTCATGTGTTGTGGGAGAGGCACCATAACACCAACTGGAAGACATCAACTTGTTTAGGAACCAGAGTACTAAAGTACACCAGGGAAGAAAGAGGCAGGAACACTCACCATAACGACAGCAGAATGATGAGGCAATGCTTGTAAGTGAATGTGTGTGTGTAAGGAGTGCAATTACAGAGTGCCCTCCATCTCTTAGACACACACACACAAACACCACATTAAATATGGAAACACACACACAAATGCACACACACGCACACACACATGCACACACACACACACACACACACACACACACACACTCATCCACATAGACGCAGAAGCACACATACATACACATAAAACCACTCAGACACGCAGAAAAGCACAAGCACACATGCATAAACACAGAAACATGCACATACAGAGACAAATGCAGAAACAGACACACACGCGCACACACACACATACACACACACAGAAATACTCAGAAACAGGCACACACAGGGAAATATATAAACACAGAAACACAGAGACAGAAACACGCATGCACAGACACGCGCGTGCACACACACAGAGAAACAAAGACACACACAGAAACACACAGAGACAGAAACATGCGCGCGCACACACACACACACACACACACACACACACACATGCACATACACACACACAGAAACAAAGACACACACAGAAATACACAAACACAGAAACACACAGAGACAGAAACACACACACACACACACACACACACACACACACACACACACACACACACCCTCATTAGGGTATTACCCACATTGAAGCAACAGTTTCTGGCATTGACTGAAAAAAGAAGATGTGAGTATTCAGACAGTCTGGGGCAGGATTGTAGGATTGCCCCACTGTTAAAGAACCAATACTGAGGGAGTTTCACAGACTGGAACAACCAGCCTGCTGTTGGAATGACAGTACTGAGGGAGAACCCAAATGAGGGAGAGCATAGAATCTAATCTTGATGAGTGTGTTGTGATTAGAAGGAAGGGTAATGAGGGAAGGGTATAATAAGGAATGGCGGGGCCACACATGACACTGGGGAATAGAATTTCGTAGAATTTTGGCAGTCAAAGTGGCAGCAAACGTATTTTGTTTTTATTCATTGATCAATTCCGTTCTCCAGACTCTCTGCAGGAGAACTGCACACCTCTGGGAATTGTCTGGGAAATATCCTCCCTCTCTGAGACTCTCCAGGGACAAGTCTCACTTCCTTAAATGTGACAGTAAGAGTTTATAGAAGGGAAGAAGAGCAGGCAGATTTGACAATCCTGATGTTGGTGAATCTCTGAGTGAGAGAGCGCAGGGTTTGAGACATAAACTCTAATGTGTTTGTTGAAAATCTCTCAGCACTGATTGACATTCAGACAGGAGCTCCACAGTCCCATTTCATACTGCAACATATCTCTCCAAAACACTCCGCAGCAACATATGGTTTTGCTGGGGACACCTTGGACTGGAGATACTGGAATCTGGGGCAACAAATAAAAATGTTGGACAGGGGTAGTAAGCTGGCAGAGGATAGCTGGATGGAGGTGAGAGGACTGAAAAGCAGATGAGCAAGGGTTGGAATGGATCAGGAGCATAGGTGAGAGAGGAAGGTGAAGAGGGAGCTAGTGGGAGGAATGTGTCAGTGATGGGCAGGTGGATAGGATGGGAAAGGGGCCATGTGGACCAGGAGGAGAGAGGAAAGGGATAGAGGGAAGCAGCAGTTACCGGAAGTTGGGGAATTCAGTGCCCATGCCACTAGATTGGAGACCATCCATGTGGAATACAAGCTGCTATTCCTCTGATTTGCATTAACCTCAACCTGGCAGTGGAAGATACCGAGGACAGACATGGCAATGGGGGAATGGGAAGGAGAATGATGACAGCAATGGTGGACAAAGCGAAGATGCTTTGTGAAGTGTCATCCAACCTGTAGCCAGCCTCACTGACATACAGGAGACCAAACCAAGAGCACTGGATACAATGAGTAACACTGGGGGACTGTGAAAGGCTGCCTCACCAAGAAGGGCTGTTTGATACCCAGATGGTGGTGAAGCAGGGGTTGTAAGGGTAGGTGTCACACTCCCTGGGGTAACAGGGGAGTGTGTCTAGAGAGGGATGAGCAGACCAGGGAGTTACAGAGAGAGTGATCCCTGTAGAAAGTAGAGAGGGGGGGGGGGGAAGGAGAAGATGTAGGTGATGATTGGATCCCATTGTACCTAGCAGAAGTTACAACGAATAAAATGTTAGATGTGTAGACTGGTTGGGATAGTCAGTGAGGACCAAGCAAACTGTATCACTGTTCTATTTGGGTGGGTGGGGGTTGGAGTTGGGTGAGAGCAGAAGTAGAGAATCAGACGAGATGCAGATAAAAGCAGCATCAATAATAAAGAAGTCACTTTTACTGAAAAAGGAGGTCATTTCCCTAGATTTTTATGAATCTGTGAATTCTCTGACCTGGGAAGCAGTAGAGCAGATGTCATTAAATATATTGAAGACACGGTTAAATCATTGTTTGCATATTAGGGGAATTAGGTATCATGGGGAAAAGGCAGGTTGGTGGAGTGAGTCCACAGCCAGATCAGCCATGATCATATTGAAAGGTAGATCAGGTTTGACGGGTCTGATGGCCTTCTATGGGGCTCCTATTCCTAATGTTCTTATGTCACCTCAGTTTTGGTGATGTTGGTGAGGGTCTGGTGTCTGACATTAGAAATTGTATTTAATAAGGACATTGAGACTTTAATAAAAAGGCAGATGACAAACACTCTGTAAAGAGGGGGTAGGCTCCTGGGGAGGGAGGCTGGAGAATCCGGAAGGGAAGTCCAAGCTCCGGACTGCTGAAGGCAGGTATTGGGTATTAATGTTGGAGCGATGAGAGGTGTCGATGTCTTGAAGAGGGATGGACTGGACGATGATACTGGTTCAGAAATGGTGCATTGTGCAGGGTCTTGCAGACATGGAGAGAGTCTGGGACAGGAGGGAGTTATAGTGAGAGCAGAAGTTCTACAGGCTATGGGGTGTAACAGAAATGGGAAAAGTGAAGTGGCTGAAGGAGTTTATGGTGGTGGGGAGCCAGGGCTGTCTACAGAAGTAGGGAACACCTGTGTGGGATCTAGACAAGACTACAGAGACAGAGAGCGTTATATGCTTTGATGGCCTGACCAATCATGAAACAATCAACTTCCACCTTAAGTATACCCATGGGCCTGACATCCACCACAGTCCGTGGCAGAGCATTCCACAGATTCACTACTCTCTGGCTAAAACATTCCTCCTTACCTCTGTTCAAAAGCATTTCCCCTCAATTTTGAGGTTGTGCCCGCTAGTTCTGGATACCCCCACCATAGGAAACACCCTCTCCACATCTACCCTCTCTCGTCCTTTCAACATTCAGTAGGTTTCAATGAAATCCTGCACCCTCATTCTTCTAAATTCCAGTGAGTACAGGCCCAAAGCTGCCATATGCTCCTGCCATTCCCAGAATCATCCTCCTGAACCTCCTCTGGACTCGCTCCAATGACAGCACATTCTTTCTCAGATATGGGGCCCAAAACTGTTGATAATACTCCAAGTACAGCCTGACTAGTGTCTTATGAAGCCTTGGCACTATCTCCTTCCTTTTATATCCTATTCACCCTGATATAAATGCAAACATTGCATTTGCATTCTTTACCACAGACTCAACCTGTAAATTAACCTGTTGGGAGTCTTGAATGAATACTCTCAAGTTCCTCTGCACTTCTGATGTTTTAATCTTCTCCTCATTTGGATAGTAATACACATGTTTGTTCCTTTATCATGCATTTCCCAACACTGTATTCCATCTGCCAGCTTTTTGCCCATTCTTCCAACTTGTTGAAATTCTGCTGAAATCCCATTGTTTTTTCAGCACTACCTACCTTTCACCTACCTTCGTCTCATCCACAATTTACCACAAAGCCATCAATTCCATTCTCCAAATCATGGACAAACAATGTAAAAAGTAGCGGTCACAATACTGACCCCAGAGGAAAACCACTTGTCACTGGCAGCCAGCCAGAAAAGGCCCCCTTTATTCCTACTCACTGCCTCCTGCCTGTCAGCCATTACTCTGTCCATGCCAGTATCTTTCCTGTAACTCAATAGGATTTTATCTTGTTAAGCAGCCTTATGTGTGGCATCTTATCAAATGCCTTCTGAAAATCCAAGTAAATGACATCCACTGCCCCTCGTTTGTTCACCCTGCTTGTCACTTTCTCAAGGCACTCTAACAGATTTGTCATGCAAGATTTCCCTTTACAGAAACCATGCCTTATTTCATCATTGACTTATTTCATCATTAGTCTCCAAGAACCCCAGAACCTCATCCTTAATAATGAACTCCAACACTTTCCCAAACACTAAGGTTAGGCTAACTACCCTATAATTGAAGTTTGTTTAACTAATCCCTCTGAACCTGTCCATATCAGGAGGCCAGGGCAGCTATATTTCACAGAGAAGGTCAACATCATCTCCCTTCCCTCAATTACCTCCTCAGGTGAGTAAGCAGTTTGTGTGATTGCAGTGGAATCCAGTGTGCTTTCCCCTAGTGATATGGAAATGGTATATGTACAATGTTCCCAGTTTGGTTCAACATTGAGACACCAGTACTGTGGTACCATGCATGATGTTCCAAGTGTGGACTAACACATGCATAAGGACACTGAAACTGCATGGTTCTCCCAGTTGGGTCTGTCTCAGGGTATGGAGATGGGAACAGTGCAAGATACTCCCAGTTTGGTCTGACCCATGGATACCAAAAATGGAACTGTGCACGTTGCTCCCAGTGTAGTCTGACCCAGGAATACAGAAACTGGAGCTGTGTATAGTTCTCTCAATCTGATACACAGGTCAGAGCATCAGTAAAAGAAGAGCCAAGTCACTCTTCAGGACAGGAATACAAGGAATCCATTCTGCCTGTGATCTGCTCCTAACAGTATCAGATCCGGTATGTGGATGTACCTGATACATTTACCAGGACTCCATCCAGTCTGGACAACTTCCCATCATTGTCCTCCATTTGGAGGAGACATCCCTATGGGTCACATCAGTAATAGTCAATTTGCAGTCTTTTTTGGCTTCTCACTATGAGTAGAGTTGAGCTCTCTGGTGGAAATGAGTGTTTAATCCCTTTTAGGAATAAACTACAAGGGTCCCATGAGTCTTGTTGTCCTTCAAATACATCACCTCAGCAAGCGGAAAGTTTGTGGGATGAGAGAGGGTGCAGGGGATCTACACAAAGGAAGCATCTGAGGCCATGATGATCTGTGGTGTTTGGACCATCCACCATGAGTAGACAACTCCTGTCGAGACAACAACTCTCCTTCAGTCAGTGCAACAGGCTCTTCGGTCCACAATGTTGTGCTGACCTTATCATATACTCAGAGTTTATTAGAACCCTCCCTCCCTCCCTCCCATATAACTCTCCATTTTTACCTTCATCTTTGTGCCTATATAAGAGTCTCTTAAATGTCCCTGAAGTCTCTGCCTCTTCCGCCATCTCTGGCAGCCACTTCCATACACTCTTTACTCCCTGTGTAAAAAACCTGAATTTTCCTATATTTCCCCTATATTTTTCTTCAATCACCTTTAAATTAATCTCTCTCATATTAGCAAATAAAAAATACAAAGAACATGATCAGTAGAATCCTTAAAAGTGAGTCTGTAGGTTGGAGAATCAGATCAGAGTTATGCTGAGTTAACATATCCATGCCAGTTCAGGAACCTGATGATGTAGGGTAATATCTGTTCTCAATTTGATATTTTGGGACACAAATCTCCTGTGGCAAACCACTTCTGTAGAAAAAATTGCCATATTTGTGGAAAGACCAAGACTGAGTTTGTGATGACACTTAGCTGATGGTCCCAGGACAGGTCCTTCATTATCCTTGCAGTATTCACCTTTGCATCTTTAAAACAGGAAATTAAATCTTTTAGGTCTCACCCTTTTTCTGTTGGCCTTTCGTGACCTCCTCAAAATCACTATGCTGTCTGGGCCCTGCTAGTATTATATATTTGGTCTGTTCTAGCCATTTCTACAACTGGGGTTGCATTCACCTCTATCTTCTCCCGGGAACCAATCTCCATCTATTCCTGGGGTTACAGCGAATAGTTGTTTGAGGGTGGACCTGGCGCTGCCATAGATGACCAGTAGGAGTCGCTGCGCATTTCCGGGTAAAGCGCTAAAAATGTCAGAAGCTTGTACCGACCAATTGTGGAAATGCGATAGGTTTCTTAATAGGTGAGGGGCGTCATTAGTCATACTCCTAATCTCTGCAAGGGTCCAGGGCTTGAGGATCAGTATATCTCCTACCATTATCGAGATACCAGCGTATGGGTATGACTATCAAGTAGCTCAGTTTCCCTATGGCTGTGGCTAAATCCTGCAACCAGCTCCCTAGACTGTAATCTCCAGTCTGTAACCGCGTTTGCATAGGTTGTGATTGTTTCCGTTCCATGGGAGCAAAGGACTCCCCGTGCTCGATGAGGAAATCTGTTCACATGAGAGAAGCTGGTTCCTGAAAGGGGACTGTGACTTTTGCACTTGTCGTTGCAACTGTCGGGCTCTATGTTGTGCGGCAGTCAGGGCAAACATTACTATTTCCATATTTGGGTTTTCCGGCAGTTCGTCATCTAGGATTTTAGGATGCAGTACCGCAGGGGGAGAAAGAGTGTGAATGGGAGGAGGGTTTACTTCCAATTTTTATATATTTGCCTCCTCGATCTTAGGTTTAGGTTTTGGTGGCCGCTTCTGGCTCATTTACTAAAGCACGACATTATGTACTTTAATTCCCATTTCGGGTCCTGTTCCCTCCTATGGTCTCACCTTTTCAGTCATGATTTTTCGTTAAACGTATAAGAGCATTCATATCGGTGGTCTCCCAAGCTCCATCCGTATAAATCAATAGAAAAGTAATCACACACCTGCTATCTCCAGTTTCGGGCCATACCTTGTCCGCCGGGAAGCTCGTAGGTACGAGAGCTCACAAGAAGTTGTTTAGTCTTCTAGTTCTTTTTCACTCTTTTCTCAGTATGTTTATTCATCGGAGCCTTTGTTGGTGGATCGGCAGGTCTCAAGGTCGTGTCTCGTCTCTTCAGTATAGTGCCAGGGGCTATAGCGCATTTGCTTTCTTTCCTATCTATTTCCTGTTAGTTTTCGGTCAACCTGTAATCAAATTTAGTTAGTTGCCAATCACAAAACAATTCCCTTGCCATTTTCTGGCCAGAATTTATCTCAGTCTTCAAAGTTCCTGTTGTCCTTTCAACACACACGAAACGTTGGAGGAACTCAGCAGGACAAGCAACATTTATGCAAAAGAGTACAATCAATGTTTCCCACTGAGACCCTTCAGTAGGATCAGAGAAAAAAGGATGACGAGGAGAGTTAAAAGGTGGGTGGAGGGGAGGGAGAAACACAAGATTGTTGAAACTGGGAGGGGGAAGGGTGGAGTAAAGAGCTGGTGAAAGAGGTACAAGGCTGGAGGAGGGAGAATCTGAAAGGAGAGGACAGAAGGCCATGGAAGAAAGAAAAGGGAGGAGGAGCACCAGAAGGAGGAGATGGGTAGACAAGGAGATAAGGTGAGAGAGGGAAAAGGATATTAATTCCACTTTCCATTCCCATCCCGATATGTGTATCCATGGCCCCCTCTACTGTCGTGATGAGGCCACACTCTGCTTGGAGGAGCTACAACATATTCCATAAAATGTAGCAGCAGAAGTAGGCCATTAGGCCATTGAGCCTACTCCACCATTCAAACACGGGCTGATCCAATTCTTCGAATCATCCCCACTCCCCTCCCTTCTCTCGTTACCCTTTGCTGCCCTGGCTAATCAGAACCAATCTCTCTCTGCCTTAAATACACCCAATGACTTGGCCTCCATAGCTGCTCATGGCAACAAATTCCACAGATTTACCACCCTCTGACTTAAGTAATTTCTCCACATCTCTGTTCTAAATGGAATCTTTCAATCCGGAAGTTGTGCCTTCTTGTCCTGTACTCCCCTAATATGGGAAATAACTTAGCCATATCTAATCTGTTCAGACCTTCTAACATTCGGAATGTTTCTATGAGATCCCCCCTCATTCTCCTGAACTCCAGGGAATACAGCCCAAGAGCTGCTAGATGTTCCTCATACTGTAACCATTTCATTCATGGAATTATTCTCGGAAATTTTCTCTGAAACCTCTCCAGTGTTAGTATGTACTTTCTAAAATAAGGAGCCCAAAACTGGCGCACCAATCGTGAGTTGGAGAACTACGAGTGAGGAGGCAGTGCACAGGTCAGGGAGTGAAGTTTAAAAAGGAGAAGCTTCATGGAAACTCAGCTATAACAGGCACACCAATCGTGAGTTGGAGAGCAACTAGGGAGGAGGTGGTTCAGAGGTTCGGGAGCGAAGATAAAAAGTAAAAGCTTCGCGGGAACTTGGCTATAACCGGAGCAACAATCATGTGTTGGAGAGCAGAGAAGGTTCAAGAATAAAAGGGAAACACCGCCTAGAGGAGCGGTTATCGATGGAGTGGTCTGAGTCAGAGTGGTATGGTTTTGGCTCATTTGGGCTTTGGCAATGTAAGTGTATTTTCCTTACATTTTTAGAGGAAAAGAGAGCATGTCTGTCAGGTTAGTACTTTGCTCTGGGTGTCAGGTGTGGGAATCTTGGAAATCTTCCAGTCTCCCAGATGGCCACATCTGCGCCAGGTGCACCAAGATGCAACTCCTGAAAGACCGTGTTAGGTATCTGGAGCAGCAGCTTGATGACCTACAGCTTATTAGGGAAAGTAAGCAGGAAGTAGATTGGAGCTACAGAGAGTTAGTCACCCCGAGACAGGAGTTAGGTAAGTGTGTGACTGTCAGATAAGGGAAGGGAAGAGCTCAAAAGGCACTCGTGAGACCACACTTAGAGTATTGTGTGCAGTTTTCGGCTCCTTATTTTAGAAAGGATATATTAACATTGGAGACGGTTCAGAGAAGATTCATGAGCATGATTCCAGGAATGCAAGGGTTACCATATGAGGAATGTCTGCCTGCTCTTGGGCTGTATTCCCTGGAGTTCAGTAGAATGAGGAGGGATCTCATAGAAACATTCCAAATGTTAAAAGGTCTGAACAGATTAGATATGGCAAAGCTATTTCCCATAGTAGGGGAGTTGAAGACAAAGGGCACGACATCAGGATTGAAGGATGTCTATTTAGAACAGAGATGTGGAGAAATTACTTTAATCAGATTGTGGTAAATCTGTAGAATTTGTTGCCATGAGCAGCATTGGGTGAATTTAAGGCAGAGATAGATATGTTCTTGATTAGCCAGGGCATCAAAATGTATGGGGAGAAAGGACGGGAGTGGGGACAATTGAAAGAATTGGATCAGCCCTTGACTGAATGGCGGAGCAGACCCGATGGGCTGAATGGCCTACTTCTGCTCCTATATCTTATGGTCTCGAAACTGCACACAATATTCCAAGTATGGTCTCTTATAGAGCCTTATCGATCCTCAACATCACATCCCTGCTCTTATATTCTATACATCTAGAAATGAATGCCAACATGTCATTCGCTTTCTTCACCACCAACACAACCTGGAGGTTAACCTTTTGAGTATCCTGCACAAGGACTCCCAAGTCCCTTTGCATCACTGCATTTTGAATTCTCTCCCCATCTATATAATAGACTGCCTGTTTAATTCTTCTTCCAAAGTGCATGACCATACACTTTCCAACATTGTATTTCATTTGCTACTTCTTTGCCCATTCCCCAAAACTATCTAAGTCTCTCTGCAGGCTCTCGGTTTTCTCAACAATACCCGCTCCTCTACCTAGCTTTGTATCATCGGTAATTTTAGCCACAAATCCATTAATCCCATAGTCCAAAACATTGATATTCATTGTAAAATCAACAGTCACAACAGTGACCCCTGTGGGACTCCCCCAGTAACTGGTAGCCAGCCATCTGGGTAGCCTCTAACCTAATGGCATGAACATCAATTTCTCAAACTTCCAGTAATGGCGACCAGTGACCGCCACCTCTCCCCCCTCCCCCCCACTTCAGCATTCCATATCCCCTTTTCCCTCTATCACCTATCTCCTTGCCTGATAATTGAGTTTATTGTTAGATGCACAAGGCCAATGTTACTGTAGCAGTATCACAGGCACACTGCATCATTTAAACAACATTCATATTGTGGAAATTCAGGCCTCTATACCTAAGCCATAAGTGACTGGGCACTGGGAAATACCGAGGAAATGAAGGACACCATCTTACAATCGTTAGATTCATTGAAGGTATAGGCATGGTAGCGCAATGGCTAGTATAATGTATTACAGTGTCAATGATCACGGTGCTCCAGTTTCCTCCCACATTCCTGAGACTTATGGGTTAGGGTTTGCAAGTTGAGGGCATGCTGCATTGGTGCTGTAATTACGGGGGCGATTGCAGGCTGTCCTTAGCAAATAAAAACATACAAAATGAGAGCTGAATTAGACCATTTGACCCCTCAAATGTTCTCTGCTATTATATCATGGCTGATTCAACTTTCATCTCAGCCACAATCTCCTGCTTTCTCCTCATATCCCTTCACGCCCTAACTGATCAAGAATCTATCAACCACCACCTTAAACATAAAGACTTGGCCTCCACAGCTGCTTTCGGCAAAGAATTCTACAAACCCACCGTGCACTAGCTAAGGAGATTCCTCCTTATCTCTGTTCTAAAGGGACACCACTCTAGTCTGAGACTGTGTCCTCTGGTCTTAGACTCTCCCACCATAGGAAACATCCTCTCTACATCCACTCTATCAAGCCCTCTCACTATTCAATAGGTTTCAATGAGGTTTCCTTCATTATTCTGCATTCCTGTGAATACAAGCCCAGAGTCACCAAACACTCTTCATATGACAAGCTATTTAATCCTGGAATCACTTTCTTGAACCTCCTTTGAATCTCTCCAGTTTTAGCACATCCTTTCTAAGATAAAGGACGCAGAACTGCTCACAATACTCCAAGTGAGGACTCACCAGTGCCTCATAAAGTCTCAACATTATATCCTTGTTGTTTTTATTCTAGACCTCTTAAAATAAATGCTAACATTTAATTTCCTTCCTCACCACAGACTCAAGCTTCAAATTAATGTTTAGAGAATCCTAGACCAGGATGCCCAAATCCTTTTGCACCTCAGATCTTTGTATTTTCTCTCCATTTACAAAATAGTCAACCCTTTCATTTCTTCTACCAAAGTGCATGACCAACACTGTATACCATCTGCCATTTCTTTGCCTATTCTCCTAATCTGTCTAAGTCCTTCTGTAGCCTGTATACTTCCTCAAAACTACCTACCGCTCCACCTATCTTCAATTAGGCTGCAAACATTGATTTGTCATCAATTCCATAATCCAGTTCAGTGTCATCTAATAAAAAAAATTGGTCCCAACACAGACCTCTGTGAAACACCACTAGTAGCCAGCCAGAAGGGGGCTTCCTTTATTCCCACTGTTTGTCTCCTGCCAATCAGCTGCTGCTTTATCCATGCTAGTATCTTTCCTGTAACATCATGGGCTTGTATAATGTTAAGCAGCTTCTTGTGTGGGACCTTGATAAAGACTTTCTGAAAATCCCAGTACATAACACCAACCAATTATCCCTTGTCTACCCTGTTTGCTGTTTCTTCAAAGAATTTCAACAGATTCGTCAGGCAAGATTTTCTCTTGAAGAAACCACGCTGACTATGACCTATATTTTCATGTGCCTCCAAGTACTCTGAGACGTCATCCTTAATAATTGACTCAAACAACTTCCCAACCACTGTGGTCAGACTAACCAGCTTATAGACTATATTCTTCTGCCTCTCTCCCTCCTTGAAGAGTGGAGTGACATTTGCAATTTTCCAGTCATCTGGAACCATTCCAGAATCTAGATATTCTTGAAAGTAATGCCTCCATGATCTCTTCAGCCATCTCTTTCCAAACCCTGGGGTGTACACCATCTGGTCTGGGTGACTTATCTACCTTCAGACCTTACGGTTTCCCAACAAACTTCTCTCTAGTTATGGTAACTTCACACACTTCATGATCCCTGACACCTGGAACTCCCACGGTACTGCTAGTGTCTTCCACCATGAAGTCTGATGCAAAATACATATACAGTTCATCCATCCATCATTTCCTTGTCCCCCATTACTACCTCTCCAGCATCATTTTCCAGTGGTCCAATATCCACTCTCACCTCTCTTCTACACTTCCCATGTCTGAAGAAATTGTTGGTATCTTCTTTAATATTATTGGCTTGTTTACTTTCATATTACATATTTAACTTTTTAATGACTTAAAGAGGCAAATCCTTGTAGTATTTGTTGTTGATGCAAACAACACTATTGTTTTGATGTTTTCAATGTACATGTGACAAATAAAACTAGTCTCTATCTTTCTTTAGATAAGGTGGTGAGGAGATGGATGGGGTCCTTGCCTTCATTATCTAGTGCACACAATAGAAGAACAGTGAGGTTACAGTACAGTGGTATGACACACTGGATAGACCACAGCCTACACGACCCCCATCTCTGTGACCCCCTACGGTTCCTATATTCTTCTCCGTTTCTGTGCCTCTACTGTCCCTACACCCCTCCCTGTTCTACAGAACAGCTTGTTTTACTAAACAGTTCAGTTCTGTTCACCACATTGCAGGAAGGAAGTAACTGCCCTGGACAGGAGGTTCTCCAGGACATTGTCTGGACCAGGGCATTTGAGTGTCAAGGGTAGGTTGGACAGGCTGTGTGCATTTTCTCTGGATTGGAGGAGGATAGGGGTGGGGTATCCTGATAAATTATGAGGGAAATGCAGAGGGTAAGTTGTAGTTTTCGTCATAGTGAAGTTCTCTAAATGCAGTGGCATAGGTCTGGGGGAAGGGGAAGGAGGAGGGCACATCTAAGAGGGAGTTTTACAGCAATGGTTTGGGGGAGTCGTGGAATGAAGAGTTCGGTGAGCCACACACCTTCATGGCACTGATGAATTATTTGGGCAAGCACTTGAACCGTTGTGGCATAGAGAAAGAACATAGAAAGGAGAAAAAAGGAGTCAAGAGGGATAATAAATCAGCCATCATTGACTGGCAGAGCAGATTTGATGGCTGAATAGCTTCATTCTGCTCCTGTGCCTCAGGGATATATGGATTGAGTGCGGAGAAATGGAGTTGTTGTAGTTGGGCTGGCAGGGACACAGTGGGCCGATAGACCTGTTTCTCCACATTGTACAACTCTGGGACTCTGCTTGATGGGGTAGGAGTGGGGAAAGAGAAGGGAGTGAAGCGGCAAAGATTGGAGGAGTGAGGGAGGTAGAGAGAGGACGGTTGATACTATGCTGAACATTATATACTATTAGCTCACTAGATAGCAGGAGTCTGAAACCAATTGGATCCGACTACTTATCAGCCAATGGATACTTCCCACCAACCGATTCTTCCTGATCTTCAATGAACATTTTCATTCTGCATGTTTCCCAAGTGCTTAACCCGTCCTGTATAATTACCGCTGCTCCCACTGGAAGTGTGACACACTGGAGCCCCATCATAATTGTGGTCTTTGAACCAGATCCCAGTGGCTGTCGTGTGTCTTGTTCTAGTTCCAGAAATGTGGAACTGGCAGATACTTATCACACAGGACTCTTCTCGGGCATGGAGGAAGTCACAGAAATGGGGACTGTTGTAGGCGCCAAGTGGAATTCCAGGAACAGGGAATGGTTTAATGGTCAAATGGTGTTACAGAGATGGGGAGTGGAAGGGGTTGAAGTGGTCACAGAAACAGTGAGGGGTGTAGAGCTGGAGGGAGGTCACAGAGATGGGGAGGGGTGTTGGCGATAGACAGTGGTATTCAGTGCAGGATGCTGAGTGAATGGATGATGGTTGAATGGGAGAGTTTGGGCCAGGTCACAGGGCACTGATTGATGAATATAACAAGGCTGAAGGTTGAGGAGCCATCAACACAAACCTCCTAAGTGCTGCCTCCTCACTGCTCCTCCAACAGCGTTCCCTCCTCACCTCCCCTGCCATATTGTTCCCACTCACCATCCTCCCATAGCATTCCCACCTCACCGCCCCCTCCCACAGCACTCCCTCATCACCACCGACCATGTCATACTCCGTTTTCACCATCTGTCTCACAACACTCTCAGCACATTGGCGCTCCCACAACGCCTCCTCCTGTTTTCCCCTCCCACTGCGCTCTCTCCTGAACACCCCTCCTGCTCTGCTGTGGTCTAGAGTTAGACCCCGACCCTCCTCACTCTGACATGAGAGGTGATGGGTCTCACTGAGCCGAGGTTGTCGTCTGTTGCTGTGACACTCAGCAGCTCCCAATACTCACACTTCACGTTGAAGGTGATACTTTGGGACGGAGATTTTTCTAGTGAGAACATTTGCTCACAGCTCAGTGTCCTTCCCTGTTCCCAGTAGGAAGCGACAAATCTCAGGATGAGGCTGGTTGTCTCAATATTCTGCACCGTGCGCTGAGATTCTCTTGAAGTTCATTTGAAAAGCATTTCAGGATGTATATTGTATACATTTCTCTTACATTAAATTTACTTTTCAAACCTTTTCAAATCAGCTGGACAGGTGTATCTTACAGAGCAAGTTAATGTTCCCTCCTTTCCCTCGAGGATCTCCTGAGGTGAGTAAACAGTTTGTGTAGTTGCAGTGGATTCCAGTCGGTTTTACCCAAGGGACATTGAAATGGGTGTATGTATATTGCTCCCGGGATATGGAGACTGGAAGAGACAAGTCACTCTTCATGACAAAAATACAAGGAATCTATTTTGCCTGTGATCTGTTCCTAATCGTATCAGATCCAGTCTGTGGATCAGCTGATACATTTACCAGGACTCCATCCAGTCCAGAATACTTTGCATCTTTGTTGTTCTCCATTCGGATGAGGTACCAGCCTACATCCCTATCATTCACATGAGTAAGTCAGCATACAGTCGATCTTGGTTTCCACTGTGGATGATTGTGAGTTCTCTGACGGAACTGACGGTCTGGTCACCTTTTGGAATCAATGACAAGAATCCCATGAGTCTTGTTATCCTTCAACCACTTCACCTCAGCGAGTGGATAGTTTGCGGGATGAGAGAGGGTGCAGGGGAGCTGCACACAGGAACCTTCTGAGGCCATGATGATCTATGGTGTTTGGACCTTCCACCATGAGTACACAACTCCTGTCGAGACAACAACTCTCCTTCAGTCAGTGCAACAGGCCCTTCCGTCCACAATGTTGTGCAGACCATTTAGCATACTCAGAGATTATTATAACCCTCCCTCCTTCCCATATAACTCTCCATTTTTCCCTTCATCTTTGTCCTGTAATGAGTCTCTTAAATGTCCCTGAAGTCTCTGCCTCTTCCAGTACCTCTGTCAGCGACTTCTACACATCCTGCACTCCCTGTGTACTAAAATCCGAATGTCCCCAATATTTTCCTTCAATCACCTTTAAATTATGCCCCCTCATATTAGAGAATAAAAAAAATACTAAGAACATGGGTAGTAGAATCCTCAAAAGTGAGTCTGTATGTTGCAGAATCAGATCAGAGTTATGCTGAGTTCATATATCCACACCAGTTCAGGAACCTAATGGTGTGGGGTAATAACTGTTTCTCAATTTGATATTGTGGGACACAAGTTCCTGTGGCAAACCACTTCTGTAGAAAAATTTGCCAAGAGCAATCATAGTTGTGGAAACACCGTGATTGCCTGCGTCATACAACACAGCACATAATGAACAACCAAAGACTCCTGTACCTCCTACCAGATGGTAGAAGCAGGAAGAGAACAAAGCCAGGATGCTGGGGATGCTGGATGATGGATGCTGTTTTCTTGTACCAGCGCTCCATGTAAATGTGCTCAATGATGAGGGGGGCTTTTCCTGTGAGGGACTGGGCTGAATGCACCACTTTTTGTTGGATTTTCCATTCATGGAAAACCCAAGCTGTAATGCATTCTGGCCCATCATGCAACTAGTCAAGATACTCCCTACTTTGCAACAATGGAATTTTGTCGAAGTTTCTGATGACACTTAGCTGTTATTCCCATGACTGATCCTTCACTGTTCCTGCTCTATTTACCTATGCATCTTTAAAATGGGATGTTCAATCTGTTATGGCTCACTCTTTTTCTGTTAGCCTTTTGTGACCTCCCCAAAATCACTATGCTGCTATGACTATCTTTTCGGCCTGCTCTAATGACTTCTGCATACTGGGATGCCTTCAGCTTCATCTTCTCCTGGGACCCAATCTCCATTTATTCCTGGGGATATAGCAAATCGTTTTATGATGGTGGTCCAAGCACTGCCAGAAGCGACCAATAGGAGTTGCTACGCATCTCCAGGTAAAGCGTTCAATATGTCACAAGCATGTACAAACTAATTATGGAACTCGAAAGGTTTCCTAAAAGGTTAAGGGTGTCACTAATCCTACTCCTAATCTCTGCAGGGGTCCTGGGTTTGAGGATCAGTATATCTCCTACCATTATTCGGGATACCAGCATATGGGTTGTACTATCAGGTATCTCACTCTCCCTATGGCTGTCGCTAGGTTCTGCTACCAACTCCCTAGACTGGAATCTCCTGGCCTATAACTGCGTTGGCATTGGTTGTGACTGTTCCCTTTTGATGGGAGCAGAAGGATCCCCTGTGTTTGATGGGGAATTCTGTTCATATGAGGGAAGCTGGCCCCCGAAATGGGACTGTGACTTTTGTACCTGCAGTTGCAATTGCGGGGCTCCATGTAGTGCAGCGGACGTGGCAAACATGACTATTTCCGTAACTGGGTTTTCAGGCAGACCGACATCTAGGATTTTAGAGAAGAGTTCCACAGGGGTAGAAAGCGTGGGAGGGGGAGGAGAGTTTACATCCAATTTTTTAAAATATATATTTACCTCCTCTATCGTAGGTTTAGATTTTCATGGCTGGTGCCTTTTGGCCATTTCTCGCCCAATTATTAAAAGACCACACCATGTATTCTGAATCTCAATTCGTAACCCATCCTCTCCTATGGTCTCAGCTTTCCAGTAATGAATTTTCTTTAAATCATAGTATAGTCATAGTCATACTTTATTGATCCTGGGGGAAATTGGTTTTCGTTACAGTTGCACCATAAATAATTAAATAGTAATAAAACCATAAATAATTAAATAGTAATATGTAAATTATGCCAGGAAATAAGTCCAGGACCAGCCTATTGGCTCAGAGTGTCTGACCCTCTAAGGGAGGAGTTGTAAAGTTTGATGGCCACAGGCAGGAATGACTTCCTATGACGCTCAGCGTTGCATCTCGGTGGAATGAGTCTCTGGCTGAATGTACTCCTGTGCCCACCCAGTACATTATGTAGTGGATAGGAGACATTGACCAAGATGGCATGCAACTTAGACAGCATCCTCTTTTCAGACACCACTGTCAGAGAGTCCAGTTCCATCCCCACAACATCACTGGCCTTACGAATGAGTTTGTTGATTCTGTTGGTGTCTGCTACCCTCAGCCTGCTGCCCCAGCACACAACAGCAAACATGATAGTAGTGGCCACCACAGACTCGTAGAACATCCTCAGCATCATCCGACAGATGTTAAGGGACCTCAGTCTCCTCAGGAAATAGAGACAGCTCTGACCCTTCCTGTAGACATCCTCAGTGTTCTTTGACCAGTCCAGTTTATTGTCAATTTGTATCCCCAGGTATTTGTAATCCTCCACCATGTCCACACTGACCCCCTGGATGGAAACAGGGGTCACCGGTACCTTTGCTCTCCTCAGGTCTACCACCAGCTCCTTAGTCTTTTTCAAATTAAGCTGAAGATAATTCTGCTCATACCATGTGACAAAGTTTCCTCCCGTAGCCCTCCATATGGCCAATCCATGTGGCCAATCTCCCAGGATCCATCCATATAAATCACTGGAAAAGTACTCACGTTCCTGCCAGCTCCAGGTCCAGCCATACCTTGTTCGCTAAGGAGCCCGGAGGCACTGGGGCTCACCCAGAAGTTGCTTAATCTTTTTAATCTTCTTTACACCTTTCTCAGTATGTTTATTCCATCGGAGCCTTTGTTGGCTGACCTCAAGTTTGTGTATCTTCAGTCTAGCGCCGGTGTCTTTGGTTCATTTGGTTTCATTACTACCCATTTCTTACCTGTTAGTTTTCAGTCAACCTGTAATCAAATTTAGTTAGCTGTCAATCAAGATACAATTCTCTTGCCGTTTTCTGGCCAGAATTTATCTCAGTCTTCAAAGTCCTTGCTGTCTGTTCAATGCATACAAAATGCTGGTGAAATTCAGTAAGCCAGTCAGCGTCGATGGAAAAGAGTACAGTTTTGGACCGAGACCCTTCAGTAGGATCGGAGATAAAAAAGATGAGGAAAGTAGTTAAAAGGTGGGGGTAGGGGAGGGAGAAACGCAAGGTTGTTGTTGAAACTGAGTGGGGAGTTGGAAGTAAAGAGCTGGGAAATTGATTGGTGAAAGAGATACAGGGCTGGAGAAGGGGACAATCTGATAGGAATGGACAGAAGGCCATGGAAGAAAGAAAACGTGGAGAGGGGTGGAGCAGCACCAGAGGAAGGCGATGGACAAGCAAGGAGATAAGGTGAGAGAGGGAAAAAGGGGATTAATTCCCCATTCCCATCCCGATATGCCTATCTATGGCCTTCTCTACTGGTGTGATGAGACCACCATCAGGTTGGAGGAGAAACAACCTTAATTCTGTCTGGGGAGCCTCCAACTTGATGGCACGAACACTGAATTCTCAAACTTCCGATAACGCCGACCACCACCCCCTCCCCGCCACACTTCACCATTCCATATCCCCTTTTCCCTCTATCACCTTATCTCTTTGCTTGACAATTGAGTTTAATTGTAATGAAAACTTACTCCAGCCATATCACTGACACGGCAGATGCAATTTAATGTGGATAAATGTGAAGTTATCCACTTTGGTGGCAAAAATAGGAAAACAGATTATTATCTGAATGGTGGCCGATTAGGAAAAGGGGAGGTGCAACGAGACCTGGGTGTCATTATACACCAGTCATTGAAAGTGGGCATGCAGGTACAGCAGGCGGTGAAAAAGGCGAATGGTATGCTGGCATTTATAGCGAGAGGATTCGAGTACAGGAGCAGGGAGGTACTACTGCAGTTGTACAAGGCCTTGGTGAGACCACACCTGGAGTATTGTGTGCAGTTTTGGTCCCCTAATCTGAGGAAAGACATCCTTGCCATAGAGGGAGTACAAAGAAGGTTCACCAGGTTGATTCCTGGGATGGCAGGACTTTCATATGAAGAAAGACTGGATGAACTGGGCTTGTACTCGTTGGAATTTAGAAGATTGAGGGGGGATCTGATTGAAACGTATAAAATCCTAAAGGGATTGGACAGGCTAGATGCAGGAAGATTGTTCCTGATGTTGGGGAAGTCCAGAACAAGGGGTCACAGTTTGAGGATAAAGGGGAAGCCTTTTAGGACTGAGATTAGGAAAAACTTCTTCACACAGAGAGTGGTGAATCTGTGGAATTCTCTGCCACAGGAAACAGTTGAGGCCAGTTCATTGACTATATTTAAGAGGGAGTTAGATATGGCCCTTGTGGCTACGGGGATCAGGGGGTATGGAGGGAAGGCTGGGGTGGGGTTCTGAGTTGGATGATCAGCCATGATCTTAATAAATGGCGGTGCAGGCTCGAGGGGCCAAATGGCCTACTCCTGCACCTATTTTCTATGTTTCTATGTTTCTATCATTTAAATCCCATGTTGTGGGATTTCAGGCTTCTATTCCTATGCCATAAATTATTGGGCCCTGGGAAATAACGAGGAATAGATGTACCCCAGTGTAGAATGATTAGAATCCCTGAAGGTACAGGCATGGTAGTGCAGTGGCTTGTGTAATGTATCACAGTGTCAATGATCACAGAGCTCCGGTTTCCACATGCATTCCAAAGACTTACGGGTTAGGGTTGGCAAGTTGAGGGCATGCTTAGTTGGTGCTGTAATTACTGGGGCAATTGTAGGCTGTCCTTGGCGAATAAGACCATACAGTATGGGAGCTGAATTAGACCATTTGGCCCATTGAGTCTGCTGTGCTATTTCATCATGGCTGATCCAACTTTTATCTCAGCCACAATCTCCTACCTTCTCTCCATGACCCTTCATGCCTTGACCAATCAAGAATCTATCAACCTCTGCCTTCAGCCTAAAGACCTGGCCTCCACAGCAGCCTTTGGCAAAGAATTCCACAGATTCCCCACTCTCTAGCTAAGGAGATTCATCAGATCATAAGATATAGGAGCAGCAGTAGGCCATGTGGCCCATCGAGTCTGCTCCACCATTCAGTCATGGGCTGATCCAATTGTTACAGTCATCTCCTCTCCCCTGCCTTCTCCCCATACCCTTTGATACCCTGGCAAATCAAGAACCTATCTATCTCTGCCTTAAATGCACCCAATGTCTTGGCCTCCACAGCTGCTCGTGGCAACAAATTCCACAGATCTACAACCCTCTGACTAAAGTAATTTCTCTGCATCTCTGTTCTAAATGGATGTCCTTCAATCCTGAAGTCGTGCCCTCTTGTCCTGGACTCTCCTACCATGGGAAATAACTTTGCCGTATCTAATCTGTTCAGCCCTTTTAACATTCTGAATGCTTCTATGAGATCCACCCTCATTCACCTGAACTCCAGAAAATACTGCCCAAGAACTGCTAGACGTTCCTCATATGGTAATCCTTTCATTCCTGGAATCATTCTCATGAATCTTTTCTGAACCCCCTCCAATGTCAGTATATCCTTTCTAAAATAAGGAGCCAAAAACTGCACACAATACTCCAAGTGTGGTCTCACAAGTGCCTTATAGAGCGTCAGCATCACATCCCTGCTCTTATATTATATACCTCTGGAAATGAATGCCAGCATTGCATCTGCCTTCTTCACAACCGACTCAATCTGGAGGTTAACCTAAAAAGGGTATCCTGCACAAGGACTCCCAAGTCCCTTTGCATCTCTGCATTTTGAACTCTCTCCCCATCTAAATAGTAGTCTGCCCGTTTATTTCTTCCACCAAAGTGCATGACCATACACTTTCCAACATTGTATTTCATTTGCCACTTCTTTGCCCATTCACCTAAACTATCTAAGTCTCTCTGCAGGCTCTCTGTTTCCTCAACACTACCCGTTCCTCCACCTATCTTTGTATTGTCACGTACCCCGTGACGGGTTAAAGAACCAGCAGAAATGGAAAACACTTTGGAGTCCAGTATTGCTGTTAACTAATGGTATTTATTAGTAACTATGCAATACAGTAATATAAAACTAGATATATAAAACAGGTTAGCAATGATTTTATATATAAGTGTGGAAATATATGAAAAGCAAGCTTCTTCAAGTCTAGGGGTGAATAGATAGTCTTACGATGATGAGTAAAGTTCAGTTCGTGGTATTGAGTTGAGTAGTAATGGAGAGAGAGAGAGAGAGAGAGAGAGATTTGAGTCTTCAGGTGAGCTGATGCCGTCGATCTTCCTGTTGTCCCCCGAAATCATTTAGAAGTCACCGACTGTGAGCACATCAAAGGGGACTGTTCTTCTGTGGTGGAATTATCAACCCAGGTAAGGGGTAGCCACGAATAACTCCCCACCGGTCACACCCTTTTCACACCGCCTGATCAATCCTCCAAAACCCTCCTTTTCTGTGGGCACAGCAAAGCTCATTCAGTGTCCAATACCATGTGTCTCCTAGTCTAACAGCTGCCCTTCTATTTAGCTCACTGTGCTGAATACCAACTGTCCATCAAGCAGCTCCTCCCTTCTCTCTCTGTAAGAACTTGGAAGCTGCTAGTGCCCTTGCAAAAGTGTAAACAAACTATGAGCAGTCTTTGCTCCTCTCTCTCTCTCTTTTAAAAGCACAGTTCATAGGGGTAATTCAGGACCCTGTCACAGTATCATCAGCAAATTTGTCTACAAATCCATGAATCCCATAGTTCCAATCATTGACATAGATTGTAAAAAGCAGTGGTCCCAACACCAGTTCCTATAGACCTCCACTGATAACTGGTGGCCTAGCCAGAATAGGATCCCTTTATTCTCACTTTCTGTCTTCTGCCGATCAGCCAATGGTCCACCCATTCTAGTAACTCCTCTGTAATTCCATGGGCTCTTATCTTGCTAAGCAGCCTGATGTGTGGCACCTTCTCAAAGGTCTTCTGAAAATCCAAGTACACCACATCTACTGCATCTCTTTGTTTACCCTACTTGTAATTTCCTCAAAAAATTGTAGTAGGTTAGTCAGGCAGGATTTTTCTTTCAGGAAACCATGCTGGCTTTGGCTTATCTTGTCATGTGCCTCTAGGTATTCCATAATCTCATCCTTAACAATCGATTCCAACAACTTCCCTACCTCTGATGTCAGACTAACAGGTTTATAGTTTCTTTTCTGCTGTCTCCCACATTTCTTAAATAGCGGAGTAACATTTGTAATTTTCCAGTCATCTGGTACAATGCAATGCAAAATCTATCGATTCTTGAAAGATCATTGTTAATGCCGCTGCAATCTCTCCAGCTACTTCCTTCAGAATCTGGGGGTGCATTCCATCAGGTCCAGGAGATTTATCCAACCTCAGACCAGTAAGCTTCCTGAGCACCTTCTCAGTTGCAATTTTCACTTCACAAACTTCACTTCCCTGACACTTGTGAATGTCTAGTATACTGCAGGTGTCTTCCACCGTGAAGACTGATGCAAAATATGGGCATTCAGTTCCTCCGCCATCTCTCTGTCTCTCATTACAATATATCCAGTGTCAGTTTCTATTGGTCCTATATCTACCCTCGACTCTCTTTTTCTCTTTATGTGCTTAAAAAAGCTATGGTATCTTCTTTGATATTAGTCGCTAGCTTCCTTTCATAATTTATCTTTTCCTTCCTAATGACCTTCTTAGTTTCCTTCTGCAAGTTTTTATAAGCTTCCCAATCCTTTACCTTCCCACTGGCTTTGGCTTCCTTGTATGCCCTCTCTTTAGCTTTCACTTGTCAGCCACGGTAGTGTCCTCCTTCCTTTCGAAACTTTCTTCTTATTTGGGATATATCTGTTTTGCACTTCTCTTATTTTTTGCAGAAACTCCAGCTGTTGCTGCTCTGATGTCCCTCCTGCTAGCGTCCCTTCCCAGTCAACTTTGGACAGTTCCCCTCTCATGCCATTGTAATTTCCTCTATTCCACTGAAATAGCGACACATTGGAATTTAGTTTCTCCTTCTCAAATTTCAAAGTGACCTCGATAATATTGAGGGTTCCTTAACCTTAAGCTCTCTTATCACATCCAGATCTTTGCACAACACCCAATCCAGCACAGCCGATCCCCTAGTGGGCTCAAAAACAAGCTGTTCTCAAAAGCCATCCCTCTCTCTTGAGGTCCAGTACTGGCCTGGCTTTCCCAATCCACTTTCATGTTAAAATCCTCAATGATTATCATGACATTGCCCTTCTGACATGCCTTTTCTATCTCCAGCTATAATTTGTAATCCACATCCCGGCTGCTGTTTGGAGGCCTGTATACATCTGCCATTAGTGTCCCTTTACCCTTGTCATTTCTCAACTCAACCCACAGAGACCTTTAACTTCCGATTCTATGTCATCCTTTTGTAATGATTTAATATTATTTCTTATACACAATGCCACACCAACCCCTCTGCCTACTAACCTATCTTTCCAATATACCATATATCGTTGGGCATTCAGCTCCCAATGGTAGCCATCCTTTAGCCAAGTTTCAGAGATGGCTACAATGTTATACTTGCCAATCTGTAGCTGAATTTCAACATAGTCCATTTTATTTCTTACGCTGCGTGGATTCAAATATAACAGTTTCAGTCCAGTGTTTGTTGCTTTCTGTTTTAACTGCACCATGCCTCTGTTGCCCTGTAACTCATCCCATTGGCTGTGATTATGCCTCATCTCCTGCCTGTCCTTTCTATCATCTCTGTTGCATGCTATCTTTGATTTATTTCTGTTTTCCCCTTCCTCAGCCCTATCACTGTGGTTCCCATCCCCCTGCCAACTTTGTTTAAACCTTCCCGAACAGATCTGTTAAACCTACTTGCTAAGATATTGGACCCCTTTGGGTTCAGGTATAACCTGTCCTTTTTGTACAGTCATACCTCCCCCAGGAGAGGCCGCAGTGATCCAGGAATCAGAAGTCCTGCCCCCAACACCAGACTCTCCGCCACACATTAATATGCCTGATTATGTTTTTCTTGCACTCGTTAGCATGTGGCACAGGCAGCAATCCTGAGATTACTACTCTGGAGGTTCTGTTTTTCAGCTTCCTACCCAACTCCCTGAATTCTCTCTTCAGGCCCTCCTCTCTTTTCTACCTATGTCATTGGGACCAACGTGTACCAAGACTTCTGGCTATTCACCCTCTCCCTTCAGGATACTCTGCACCCGATCCAAGACATCCCGTATCCTGGTGCCTGGGAGGCAACACACCATGTGGGTATCTCTATCAGGCTGACAGAACCTCCTGTCTGTTCCCCTCAGTATTGAATCCCCTATGACTACTGCATTCCTCATCTTCTTCTCTCCCTTCTGCACTATGGAACAAGGCTCAGTACCAGAAACCCAAACGTCCTGGTCGTCCTCTGTCAGGTCACTCCCCCAACGGTATCCAAAACATGATGATTACTGAGGGGAATTGCCAGAGGAGTGCTCTCTGCTATCTGAGGTCTCCCCATACCTTCCCTGACAGTCATCCATCTGTCTAATTCCTGCAGCCTCAAGGTAACTAACTCCTTGTAGTTTCTATCTATCTCCTGCTCACTTTCCCTAATAAGCTCTAAGTTATTAAGTCGCAGCTCCAGATCCCTAACGCCGTCTCTCAGAAGCTGCATCTCGGTGCACCTGCCGCAGATGTGGCCGTCTAGGATACTGGAAGATTCCCAGGATCCCCACATTTGATACCCAGAGCAAATACTAACCCAACAGACGTGCTCTCTATTCCTCCAAAAAAAATGCAAGGGGGAGAAAATGAAGTCCACTTACCCACTTAGCTGGCCAAAGCCCGAATGACCCAAAACCCTACAACTCTGACTCAGACTCTCCTTTGATAACTGCTCCACGAGGCACTGTCTCCCTCTTATGGCTGAACCTTCCCTGCTGTCTAACTCACGATTGGTGCGCCGGATATAGCTGAGTTCCCGTGAAACTTTCTCCTTTTAAACTTTGCTCCTGGACATGTGCGCTGCCTCCTCTCTCAGAGTTCTTCATCTTAGGATTGGTGTGCAGGTTATACCTCTTCATCTCTGTTCTAATGGGACACTCCTCTATTCTCACCACATCCACTCTATCAAGGCATCTCGTCATTCAATATCTTTCAATGAGGATATTCCTTATTATTCTGCATTCTTGTGAATACAGGCCCAGAGTCACCAAATGCTCTTCATATGAAAAGCTATTAAATCCTAAAGTCATTTTTGTGAACCTCCTTTGAATCATTGCAGTTTTAGCACATTGTTTCTAAGATAAAGGACTCAAAACTGCTCACAATTCTCAGTGAGGACTCACGTGCTTTATAAAATCTCCACATTACATCCCTGTTTTTATATTCTAGTCCTCTTAAAATGAATGCTAATATTTCATTTGCCTTCCTCACCACAGTCTCAACCTGCAAATTAACGTTTAGAGAATCCTGGACCAGGACTCGAAGTCCCTTTGCACCTCAGTTCATTGTATTTTCTCTCCATTTAGAAAATAGTCAACTCTTTCATTTTTTCTACCAAAGTGCATGAGCAACACTGTAAACCATCTGCCATTTGTTTGCCTATTCTCCTATTCTGTCTAAATTGTTCTGTAGCCTGTATACTTCCTCAAAATTACCTACCTCTCCACCTATCTTCAATTCATCTGCAAACATTGATTTGTCATCAATTCCATAATCCAGTTCAGTGCCATCTAATGAAAAAAGAATCGGTCCCAACACAGACCCCTGTGAAACACCACTAGTAGCCAGCCAGAAAGGGCTCCCTCTATTCCCACTGTTTGTCTCCTGCCAATCAGCCACTGCTTTATCCATGCTAGTATCTTTCCTGTAACATCATGGGCTTGTATAATGTTAAGCAGCTTCATGTGTGGCACCTTGACAAAGGTCTTTTGAAAATCCCAGTACACAACAGCAATTATCCTTTGTCTATCCTGCTTGTTATTTCTTCAAAGAATTCAAACAGATTCGTCAGGCAAGATTTTCTCTTGAAGAAACCACGCTGACTATGACCTATATTTTCATGTGCCTCCAAGTACTCTGAGACGTCATCCTTAATAATTGACTCCAACAACTTCCCAACCACTGTCGTCAGACTAACCAGCTTATAGACTATATTCTTCTGCCTCTCTCCCTCCTTGAAGAGTGGAGTGACATTTGCAATTTTCCAGTCATCTGGAACCATTCCAGAATCTAGATATTCTTAAAAGTAATGCCTCCATGATCTCTTCAACCACCTCTTTCCAAACCCTGGGGTGTACACCATCTGGTCTGGATGACTTCTCTACTTTCATACCTTTCAGTTTCCCAACAAACTTCTCTCTTGTTATGGTAACTTCACACACTTCATGATCCCTGACACCTGGAACTTCCACGGTACTGCTAGTGTCTTCCTCCATGAAGTCTGACGCAAAATAGCTATACAGTTTGTCCATCATTTCCTTGTCCCCGATTATTACCTCTCCAGCATTATTTCAGTGGTCCGATATCCACTCTCACCTCTCTTTTACAGTTTATATGTCAGAAGAAACTTTTGGTATCTTCTTTAATATTATTGTCTCGCTTACTTTCGTATTCCATATTTATTTTCTTGATGACTTAAAGAGGGAGCTCCTTGGACTGTTGGGTGTTGATGTAAACAACATATATCACTGTTGTTTTGATGTTTTAGAAAAATAGAAACATGGCAAATAGGTGTAGGAGTAGGCCATTCGGCCCTTCGAGCCTGCACCGCCATTCAGTACGATCATGGTTGATCATCCAACTCAGAACCCTGTACCTGCCTTCTCTCCATACCCCCGATCCCTTTAGCCACAAGGGCCATATCTAATTCCCTCTTAAATATAACCAATGAACTGGCCTCAACTGTTTCCTGTGGCAGAGAATTCCACAGATTCACCACTCTCTGTGTGAAGAAGTTTTTCCTCATCACGGTCCTAAAAGGCTTCCCCTTTATCCTCAAACTGTGACCCCTCGTTCTGGACTTCCCCAACATCGGGAACAATCTTCCTGCATCTAGCCTGTCCGATCCCTTTAGGACTTTATACATTTCAATAAGATCCCCCCTCAATCTTCTAAATTCCAACGTGTATAAGCCTAGTTGATCCAGTCTTTCATCATATGAAAGTCCTGCCATCCCAGGAATCAATCTGGTGAACCTTCCTTGTACTCCCTCTATGGCAAGGATGTCTTTCCTCAGATTAGGGGACCAAAACTGCACACAATACTCCAGGTGTGGTCTCATCAAGGCCTTGTACAACTGCAGTAGTACCTCCCTGCTCCTGTACTCGAATCCTCTCACTATAAATGCCAGCATACCATTCGCCTTTTTCACCGCCTGCTGTACCTGCATGCCCACTTTCAATGACTGGTGTATAATGACACCCAGGTCTCGTTGCACCTCCCCTTTTCCTAATCGGCCACCATTCAGATAATAATCTGTTTTCCTGTTCTTGCCACCAAAGTGGATAACCTCACATTTATCCACATTAAATTGCATCTGCCATGAATTTGCCCACTCACCTAACCTATCCAAGTCACCCCGCATCCTCTTTGCATCCTCCTCACAGCTAACACTGCCGCCCAGCTTCGTGTTATTCGCAAACTTGGAGATGCTGCATTTAATTCCCTCATCCAAGTCATTCATATATATTGTAAACAACTGGGGTCCCAGCACTGAGCCTTGCGGTAGCCCATTAGTCACTGCCTGGCATTCTGAAAAGGTTCCGTTTATTCCCACTCTTTGCTTCCTATCTGCCAACCAATTCTCTATCCACATCAATACCATACCCCCAATACCATGTGCTTTAAGTTTGCACACTAATCTCCTGTGTGGGATCTTGTCAAAAACCTTTTGAAAATCCAGATATACCACATCCACTGGTTCTCCCCTATCCACTCTACTAGTTACATCCTCAAAAAATTCTATGAGATTTGTCAGACATGATTTTCCTTTCACAAATCCATGCTGACTTTGTCCAATGATTTCACCACTTTCCAAATGAGCTGTTATCACATCTTTGATAACTGACTCTAGCATTTTCCCCACTACCGATGTCAGGCTTACCAGTCTATAATTTCCCGGTTTCTCTCTCCTTTTTTGAATGCTGTGTTACATTAGCCACCCTCCAATCCTCAGGAACTAATCCAGAATCTAAAGAGTTTTGAAAAATTATCACTAATGCATCCACTATTTCTTGGGCCACTTCCTTAAGCACTCTGGAATGCAGACTATCTGGCCCTGGGGATTTATCTGCCTTTAATCCCTTCAATTTACCTAATAACACCTCCCTACTAACATGTATTTCCCTCAGTTCCTCCATCTCACTGGACCCTCGGGCCCCTGCTATTTCCAGAAGATTATTTATGTTCTCCTTAGTGAAGACAGAACCAAAGTAGTTATTCAATTGGTCTGCCATGTCCTTGATCCCCATGATCAATTCACCTGTTTCTGACTGTAAGGGACCTACATTTGTCTTAACCAATCTTTTTCTTTTCACATATCTATAAAAGCTTTTACAGTCAGTTTTTATGTTCCCTGCCAGCTTTCTCTCATAATCTTTTTTCCCTTTCCTAACTAAGCCCTTTGTCCTCCTCTGCTGGACTCTGAATTTCTCCCAGTCCTCAGGTGTGCCACTTTTTCTGGCTAATTTGTATGTTTCTTTTTGGAATTGATACTATCCCTAATTTCCCTCGTCAGCCACTGGTGCATTATCTTCCCTGGTTTATTCTTTTGCCAAACTGGGATGAACAATTGTAGTTCATCCCTGCGATCTTTAAATGCTTGCCATTGCATATCCACCGTCAACCCTTTAAGTGTCATTTGCCAGTCTATCTTAGCTAATTCACATCTCATACCTTCAAAGTTACCCTTCTTTAAGTTCAGAACCTTTGTTACTGAATTAACTATATCACTCTCCATCTTAATGAAGAATTCTACCATATTATGGGCACTCGCAAGACAAGGTTGCTAACTAACCCTTCCTCATTGCTGAATATGCATGTGACAAATAAATCTAATCCCTATCTTTCTTTAGCTAAGGTGGTGAGCAGAAGACAGGATCCTTGCCTTCATTATCTAGCACATAAAATAGAAGAACAGTGAGGTTACAATGTATCTACATAACACATTGGACAGACCACAGCCTAAGTACTGCATTCAGTTCTGGTCACCACACTGCAGGAAGGAAGTAACTGCCTAGACAGTTAATTCTCCAGGAAATTATCTGGACTAGAGCATTCTAGTGACAAGGGTCGGGTGGACAGGCTGTGTCCATTTTCCCTGGAGTGGAGGGTGGTGGGGGATCCTGATAAATTATGAGGCAAATGGAGAGGGTAGGTTGTAGGAAATGTTTCCTCATAGCAAAGGTCTCTAAATCCAGTTGCACAGGTCTGGGGTAAGGGGAAGAAAGAGGGGATCTGAGGGGGAGATTTTACAGTGATGGTTTGGGGGAGACACACACTATCATGGCACTGACAAATTATCTGGGTGAGCACTCGAAGAGCTGTGGCACAGAGAAGGATCACAGAAAGGGAGAATGGGGTTGAGAGGGGAAGTAAATCAGCCATGATGGAATGGCGGAGCAGATGTGATGGGCTGAATAGTCTAATTCTGCTCCTATGCCTTATGACCTTGTGGATTGAATGCTGAGATATAGAGCTGTTGTAGTTGGGCCAGCAGGGACACAATGGGCCGATAGACCTATTTCCCCGTGTTGTACAACACTGGGGCTCTACTGGATGGGTTAGGGGGTGGGGAAAGAGAAGGGAGAGAAACAGCAAAGAGTGGAGGAGTGAGGAGGGGGGAGAGAGGACAGTTGATACTGTGCTGAACGTTAACTTATTAACTCACTAGATACCAGGAGTGTGAAACCAATTGGATCTGACCATTTATCAGCCAATGCTTCAATCCAGAAATAATACTTCCCACCTTCAGATTCTTTTAAATTCATGATCTTCAATAAACAGTTTTCACTCTGCATGTTTCCCAGGAACTCGACCCGTCCTGTATAATTACCGCCAATCCCAGTGGAAGTGTGATACACTGGAGTCCCATAATAATTGAAGTCTTTGAACCAGATCCCAGTGACCGTTGAGTATCTCTGGTTGTAGGAATGTGGAACTGGCAGGGGATTATCACACAGGGCACTTCCCAGGCATGAAGTGAGAGAGGGGGGTCCACACTGCCCAGTTGTAACTCCCTGAAAAGAACCAAGTGCCAGTGTGGGATATCATGAACATCAAAACCAGAAAACCCACACCCCCAAATCTAGACAGTGACGAGAGAACAGGGGAGGTATTCATCTTGGAATGGGACCATATCCCATCAGGGAGATGGAGGAGTGTAGGGGCCAGAGGAGGTCACAAAGACAGGGGGGAGTCACAGAGATGGGAGAGATGTAGAGCCCAGGAGGAGTTACAGGAACAGGGAGGGATGCAGTTACAGGAGAGGGGCAGAGACGGGGAAGGATGTAGGGACCGGAGGGCGGTCACAGAGACAGGGAGGAGAGTAGGTGCTGAAGGGAGTCACAGAGATGGGGCCAGTTGTAGGTGCCGAGGAATTATAGGAACAGTGAGGGGTTTAAATGTCAAAAGGTGTTACAGAGATGGGGCTGGAGATGTCACAGAGCCAGTAGAGGGTGTCGGGGCCAGTGGAGGTCATAGAGACGGGGAGGGGTGTCGGGTATAGCAGGAGGTCTCTAGTGCAGGATGCTGAGTGAACATGGATAGACAGTGATGTTCAGTTCAGGATGCTGAGTGAATGAGTGATGGATGAATGGGAGGATTCGGGTCAGAATCAGAATCAAGTTTATTATCACCAGCATGTGATGTGAAATTTGTTAACTTAGCAGCAGCAGTTCAATGCAATACATAATCGAGCAGATAGAGAAGAAAAATGTAATAATAAATAAAGTAAAACTCAATCATAAATAAACAAGTAAATCAATCACATATTTTGAATAGATTATTAAAATTGTTCAAAAACAGGAATACTGTATATTAAAAAAAGTGAAGTAGAGTCTAAAGTTTCAAAGTCCATTCAGCAATCGGATGGCAGAGGGGAAGAAGCTGTTCCTGAATCGCTGAGTGTGTCACAGGGCAGCTGACTAATGAATATAACAAGGCCAAAGGTCAAGGAGCCCTGGCTACAAACCATACACCGGCAGTTTAGTTCTCTCAGAGGTGGTTTTTCCTGCTGAATTGTTGGCTTCACATCTGTATCCCTGTTTCCATAGGCACTGTAGATCTGATATGTTCCACTTGATGTCTCCCTTCTCTGGGGATTTGCACCACTTGACTGATACCATCTGTAGCCTGTTACTGGATGGTTACTGTCCCCGACTACACACTTCAATGTCACAGACTCACGCAAACCGATGGTCTTGAAGGGAGAGAGGGTGAGGTGAGCAAACCTGGGAGCATCTGTGAACCAAAAGACCCAAACGTCAGAGAAAGCGTTTATCCTCCACAGAGCAGAGGAGCACAATGTGACTCTCCCAGAGTGGTCCCTCCTCACTGCCCCTCTCACAGTACTCCTTTCTCACACCTCCCCCAGTTCTGCCTCCTCCCTGCTCCTCCAATAGTGTTCACTCATCACCATCCCTCCAATAATGCTCCTTTCTCACTGTCCCCCCATAATGGTCCTTTCTCACCATACCCCCATAGCATTCCCTCCTCACAGCGCCCACAGCACTCCCTCAGCACCACCGCTTACTTCATACTCCCTCTTCACCATCCATCTCACAACACTCTCGCCACATTGACTCTTCCCACGACACTTCCTCCTCTTCCCCCCTCTCACTGTGCTCCCTCCTGAACACCCCTCCCACCGTGCTCTCTCCTGACCACCCCTCCCACTGTGGTCTCATGTTTGACCCCGACCCTCCTCACTCGGACATGAGAGGTGATGGGTCTCACTCAGCCGAGGTTGTTGTCTGTTGCCGTGACACTCAGCAGCTCCCAATACTCACACTTCACATTTAAGGTGATAGTTTGAGACGGAGGTTTTCCCAGTGGGGACGTTTGCTCACAGCTCAGCGTGCTGCCGTGGTCCCGGTAGGAAGCGACAAAGCTCAGAGTGAGGCTGGTTGTCGCGACGTTCTGCACCGTGCTGAGATTCCGTTGAAGTTTGTTGAGCTAATCCGTCTGAACCCGTCAGGTGACCTGGGCAGCCGTATTTCGCAGAGCATCTCCCTTTCCTCGATGATCTCCTCAGGTGAGTAAACAGTTTGTGTGATTGCAGTGCACTCCAGTGTGCTTTCCCCGAGTGACATGGAAATGGGATTACATACAGTGTTCCCAGTGTGGCTCAACACAGAGACACCGGTACCGTGCACAGTATTCCAAGTGTGGACTAACACATGCATAAGGACACTGAAACTGTACAGTGCTCCCAGTGCAGGTCTGACCCAGTGATATGGAGACTGGAATGGTGCAAGATACTCCGGGTTTGGTCTGACCCAGGAATACACAGACTGGAACTGTGCACATTGCTCCCAGTGTGGGTCTGACCCAAGGATACGGAAACTGCAGCTGAGCACATTGCTGCTGGTGTGGTGTGACCCAGACATATGGAGACTGGAGCCACGTACAGTGCTCCCAATCTGATATACAGGTCAGAACATCAGTAAAAGTACAACCAAGTCACTCTTCAGGAGAGGAATACACGGAACTTATTCTACCTGTGATCTATTCCTAACAGTACCAGATCCAGTCTGTGGACGTACCTGATACATTTACCAGGACTCCACCCGGTCCGGAATACTTCCCACCATTGCTGGTCTCCATTCGGAAGTGGTACCGGCCCATATCCCTCCGGGTCACAATAGTAATAGCCAACGTGCAGTCTTTCTTGGTTTACACTGGGTGAATGTGAGCTCTCTGGCGGAACTGAGGGTCTGATTGCTTTTTGGAATCAATGACAAGGGTCCAAAGAATCTTGTTGTCCTTCAACCACTTCACCTCAATGAGCGGATAGTTTGCGGGATGAGAGAAGGTGCAGGGGATCTGCACACAGGAACCATCTGAGGCCAATGTGATCTGTGGTGTTCGGACCATCCACCACGAGTAGGCAACTCCTGTCGAGACAACAACTCTCCTTCAGTCAGTGCAACAGGCCCTTCGGTCCACAATGTTGTGCTGATCATTTAACATACTCAGAGATTATTATAACCCTCCCTCCCATATTATCCTCCATTTTCCCTTCATCTTTGTGCTGATATAAGAGTCTCTGAAATGTCCCTGAAGAATCTGCCTCTTCCACCACTTCTGACAGCGACTTCCACACACCCTTCACACCGTGTACAAAACCAGAATTTCCCCCAGATTTTCCTTCAAGCACCCTGAAATTATACCCTCTCATATTAGCCAATTGAAAGATACTGAGGATACGAGTAGTAGAATCCTTAAAAGTGAGTCTGTCAGTTGTAGAATCAGATCAGAGTTATACTGAGTTAATTTATCCACACCAGTTCAGGAACCTGATGGTATAGGGTAATACCTGTTCCTCAATTTGATATTGTGGAACACCAGGCTCCTGTGGCAAACCACTCCTGTAGAAAAATATACCAAGAACAATCATAGTCGTGGAAACACCATGATCACCTATGTCATATGACATGGTACATAATGAATGAGCGAAGGCTCCTGTACCCACTGTCCGATGGTAGTAGTAAGAAGAGAACAAGGCCTGGATGGTGGATGCTGTTTTCTTGTGCCAGTCCTCCATGTAAATATGCTCTATGTTGAGGAAGATTTTCCACCCTCTTTGTCGAATTTTCTATTCCTGGAAAATCCAAGCTGTAATGCATTCCAGGCCATAATGCAACTAGTCATGATACTCTCTACTGTGCAACTATGGAAGCTTGTCAACGTTTGCGATGACACTTACCAGATTGTCCCAAGACAGGTCCTCCAAAATGAGAATGCAAAATTATTGACACTGATTCTCTCGACTTCTGATCTTCTAATGAGGACTGGCTCACGGGTCTCCGGTTTAATCCTCCTGCAGTCAATAATCAGCTCATTGGTTTTGCTGACACACAGTGAGAGGATGCTGTTGTGGCACCCTTCAAACAGATTTTTAGTCTCCCCATTGTATGCTTATTGGTTTCATTCAGGCACCAACAGTGGTGTTGTCAGCAAATTTAAATACAGCACTGGCACTGACATGATGGGCTGAGCTGTCCACAGCTCTCTGCCATTTCTTGTCATGGGCAGGTCAGTTGCTGTACGAAGCCATGAAGGATCCGGATAGGCTGCATTGATTAATATCAGTGAGGGTCAATGGAGATGTGCTGAATTACTTTAGCCTCCAGAGAAATTTGGCCAGGTATGCATAGTTGACCAGGAGAGGAAAAGGGAGGTGGTTCAAGAATGGGGCAGATCCCGAAGGCAAAGACTAGGGAAGTAAAGCTGTCATATAGGCCTTGGAGAAATAACATCGGAAGCATTGGGAATACTCAGCGGGTAGACAGTCTTTGAGGAAAGTGAAACAGCCAATATTGCAGATCAAAGACCATTCATCAGAAGAGGGGGAAGAGAGAGTGTGAGGGAGAGAGAAGGGTGCGAGATATGGTGGGAGAGAGAGGGAGAGGAACAAGAGGGACAGAGGGAAGGAGGGGAGAGAGAGGGGAGAGAAGAAAGCAAAGAGAGAGGGGAAGGGAGACAGTTGGAGGGAGGAAGAGAGAAAGGGAAGGAGGAACAGAGAGTGGTCAGAGAGGTGGGCAAGGGAGAGAGAGGGAGAGGGGAAGAGGTTGGGAGGGGGAGAGAGTTGGGGAGGGAGGTGGCAGGGGGAGAGGGTAAGAGAGGTGGGAGTGAGTTAGGGAAGAGAGCAGGAGGGAAGGGAGAGAGGAAGGAGGAGGACTAGGGAGAAGTTACAGAGAGGGAGGGAGAGGGTGGGGATGAGAGGGAGGAGGGCTGGGGAGGGAGGTGTGGGGGAGTGAGGTAGGGCAGAGAGGGGAGAATGGGGAGGGGGTGAAGGAGGAGGGGGATGGGGACTGAGAGGGGAGGGAGATGGGTGAGGAAGAGGGGAGGGTGATGGAGAGTGAGAGGGTAAGAGAGGGGGAGGAAGAGTTGAGTGAGGGAGGGTGAGAGGGGGAGAGAGGATTGAGAGCGTGATGGAGAGAAGGGAAGGGTGAGGGTGAGGGAAAACAGAAAAGAATGCAGAGTAAGTGTAAAAGTGACAGAGAAAGTGCAGGGCAGGTAAACAATAAGGTAGAAGATTATAGTGATATGGAGTGTGAGGTCAAAGCACACCGCATGCTTGCCTTTGTTAGTTGTACACCCTGAGTCCCAAAGTAGGAAGTTACGCTGCAGATTTACAAAACTTTGGTTGGGCTGTAAGCTGAGTAATGAATTCGGTTTTGGTCACTCCATTACAGGAAGGATGTGGAGAATTTGGAGAGGGTACAGAAGACACTCGCCAGGACGCTGACTGGATTAGAGGGCAGGAGCTGTAAGAAGTCTGACAAACATGGGTTGTTTTCTTGGGAGTGTCGGAAGCTCAGAGATTATGAAAGGCAGAGACAGAGTAGACAGCAAACACGAGGAAATCTGCAGACGCTGGAAATTCAAACAACGCACACCAAATGCTGGTGGAACGCAACAGGCCAGGCAGCATCTATAGGAAGAAGCACAGTCGATGTTTCGGGCCGAGACCCTTCGTCAGGACTAACTGAAAGAAGAGATAGTAAGAGATTTGAAAGTGGGAAGGGGAGGGGGAGATCAGAAATGATAGGAGAAGACAGGAGGGGGAGGGATGGAGCTAAGAGCTGAACAGTTGATTGGCAAAAGGGATACCAGACTGGCAAAGGAAGAGCATCATGGGACAGGAGGCCTAGGGAGAAAGAAAGGGGCAGAGGAGCACCAGAGGAAGATATAGTGAGAGGGACAGAGGGAGAATAAAGAGAGAGAAAGAAAGGGGAAAAAATAAAAATAAATAAATAAGGGTTGGGGTAAGAAGGGGAGGAGGGGGATTAATGGAAATTAGCGAAGTCAATGTTCATGCCATCAGGTTGGAGGCTACCCAGACAGAATATAAGGTGTTGTTCCTCCAACCTGAGTGTGGCTTCATCTTGAAAGTAGAGGAGGCTGTGAATAGACATATCAGAATGGGAAATGGGACGTGGAATTAAAATGTGTGCCCACTGGGAGATCCTGCTTTCTCTGGCGGACAGAGTGTAGGTGTTCAGTGAAATGATCTCCCAGTCTACGTCGGGTCTCGCCAATTTATAGAAGGCCGCACCGGGAGCACCAGACGCAGTATATCACCCCAACCGACTCACAGGTGAAGTGTCGCCTCACCTGGAAGGACTGTCTGGGGCCCTGAATGGTGGTAAGGGAGGAAGTGTAAGAGCATGTGTAGCACTTGTTCCGCTTACAAGGATAAGTGCCGGGTGGGAGATCGGCGGAAAGGGATGGGGGAACGAATGGACAAGGGAGTGGCGTAAGGAGCGATCCCTGCAGAAAGCAGAAGGGGGGGTGGGAGGGAAAGATGTGCTTGGTGGTGGGATCCTGTTGGAGGTCTCGGAAGTTATGGAGAATTGTATGTTGGACCCAGAGGCTGGTGGGGTGGTAGGTTAGGACAAGGGGAACCCTATTCCTAGTGGGGTGGCGGGAGGATGGGGTGAGAGCAGATGTGTGTGAAATGGGGGAGATGCTTTTGAGAGCAGAGTTGATGGTGGAGGAAGGGAAGCCCCTTTCTTCAAAAATGGAAGCCATCTCCTTGGTCCTGGAATGAAAAGCCTCATCCTGAGAGCAGATGAGGTGATGACGAAGGAATTGCAAGAAGGGGACGGCATTTTTGCAAGAGATAGGGTGGGAAGAGGAATAGTCCGGGTAGCTGTGATAGTCCGTAGGCTTATAGTGGACATCAGTAGATAAGCTATGTCCAGAGATAGAGACAGAAAGATCAAGAAAGGGGAGGGAGTTGTCAGAAATGGACCGGTAAATTTGAGGGCAGGGTCAAATTTGGAGGCAAAGATAATGAAGTCAACGAGCTCAGCATGCGTGCAGGAAGCAGCGCCAATGCGGTTGTCGATGTAGCGAAGGAAAGGTGGGGGACAGATACCAGAATAGGCTTGGAACATGGATTGTTCCACAAAGCCAACAAAAAGGCAGGCATAGCTGGGACCCATATGGGTGCCCATGGCTACACCTTTAGTTTGGAGGAAGTGGGAGGAACCAAAGGAGAAATTATTGAGGGTAAGGACTAATTCTGCTAGAAAGAAGAGCGTGGTGGTAGAGGGGAACTGGTTAGGTCTGGAATCCAAAAGGAAGCAGAGAGCTTTGAGACATTAGAGTAGACAGAGTCTTTTCCCCAGGGTAGAAATGTCAGATACAAGGAGGCATTACTTTAAGGAGAGAGGGGGAAAGTTCAAAGGAAATGTGCGGAAAGGGATTTTACACAGAGAGTGATGAGTGCCTGGAATGTGCTCCCAGGGGTGCTGGTGGAGACAGATGTGATAGAGATTGTGACGGGGCTCTTAGATATGGACATAAATGTGATACAGAACAGTACAGTATGACAACAGGCCCTTCGGCGCACAAGGTTGTGCTGAAACAAACAAATGTGCAGAGAATGGAAGCAGGTGGACATCATAGGCAGATGGGATTGGTTACATTGACATGAGGGTTAGCATGAACTCAATGGGCCAAATGGCCTGTTCCTCTGCTGTACTCTGCTGTGTTCTGCGTCATTCTAGGCTATGAGACATCAGTTTAACAATAGCTGGATAATCCAGTCCAGTTCTGGGCATTTCACTTGAGGAAACATGCAGAGGCTTTGGAGAGCATGTGAAAATATTTCATGTTTCCCTCACTCGTGGGCTCTTTAATACCCACTCCCCTCTTCCTATGCCCTTTAATATTCTCTCTCTCTGCATCATTCAACATCCACTCTTTAATCTCTCCGGTAACCTTTAGCTCCCACTGTCCCCCTCAGTAGCTGCACCCTTTAATACCCACTCTCCTCTCACTCCCTCTGACCCAGAATACCCCGACTGCCATCATTCCCAGTCTCTTTAATGCCCACTGTCCCTTCACGCTCTCTGTACCATTTACTGCTGCTCCCACTTTTCTCCCATTGCTAGGACATCCTCTTCTCCAACTCTGCTTCTCTGTATTTTAACTTTTTGCCTTCTTTAGCAATCTCCAGTTACACCTTGGATGTACCTACCCTGGGGTAAGCTGAGGAGCAGAAATAGAATGGTTTTCATCATCATTCTGAAGATTCTACAATTAAAAACAAGACAGGAATTATTGGCAAAGGGTGTCTGATTCACCTCAGAATCCACTCCTGCAGCCCCAACCCTCCTGCCCAGTGCCTTGCGATCACTCAGTGACAAGACGGAGGGAACGAGGATTTGAAATCCCTAATCCAAGATCTGGAAATCCTCAGAATTCCCTGTTGCAGAGAGCAGAAAATCTCTGTGGCTAGCAGTGTGGGTCTGACAGATTGTTTGGAATGAAGTTATTGGGAATGCGGCGTGGAGCTGGTGGGAGATGGGGTTTGGTGTTTACATGAACTGAATTATTGTGACTCTGGGTATTGGTAGGGTGGTGAGGGTGGGGGTATGTGTAAGATCCCACGAGCACCATCGGGGGGGGGTGAGCTGGTAAGGAGGGGGTTTTCACACTGGGGTCCTTGGGCTCAGATTAACCACTCACTCACCAATCTTACTAATTGTGGCTGGTATCAGGTCCCTGTCTGTAGAAATGCAGGGCACGCTGGCCATTGTACTGGGCTCATTAAACACCCGGCAGAGATGAAAATGTCATGCTTCCCTCTCCCGCTGTGCTCTTTAATACACACTTTCCTCTTTCTACACCCTACAGTACCCACTTTCCCCTCTTTCCCTGCCCCCTTTAATAGCCACTTTTCCCTCATTCCCTGCACACTTTAACTGCATGGTTTAAAACCCACTCTCCCTTCTCCCTGCACCCTTTAATACCCACTCTTCCATCACTCCCTGCACCCTTTAACACCCACTCTCCCCTCATCCTTTTTACCATGTAAAGCTCAGTGTCCCCTAACTCTCTCTTTACCCTTTAAAGCTCCTTACGCTCTTCTCTCTCACATTAGGACATCTTCTTCTCATGTTCTGCCTCTCCACAATTTAATATTTTGCCTTGTTTAGTAATCTCCTCTTCCACCTTGTATGTACCTACCATGGGTGATGCTGAGGAGCAGAAATAGGTTGGTTATCATAATCATGCCAAGGGATCTGCAATTGAAGACCGGAAGTATTGGCAAATGGTGTCTGATTGAGAATCAGAATCAGATTTAATATAAGACTGTACGATATAGGAGCAGAATGAAGCCATTTGGCGATCGAGACTGCTCCACCGTTTCGTCATGGAATTTACTTCGCAGCCCCAATCTCCTACCTTCTTCACATATCACTTCATGCCCTGGCCAATTAAGTATCTATCAACCTCTGCCTTAAATATACATAAAGACTTGGCATCTATAAAGGGTCATCTCATCCTCCTTCAAAGAGTAAAGCCCCAGCTTGTTCTGGCTGCTCTCTAATACAGGATGACCCCTTGCTTCAAGGCCACACCCACCCTAAAAAAAAAGCACTGTCCCCATTCCCAGTCGAGCTTCAGGAAGAACTTACACCTTTCAACAAGGTGCAGGACTCATTGCAGGACTCCCGGTTAGGGATAGTAAGACTCTCGGATACGGAAAGAGGCCATTCTGCCTGAAAAAATGTGACAGGCAGAATGGCCATGACAGAGAGCCTAATCTGTATATTTGAGTAATGTGGAAAGGGACCGGAGCACCCAGAGGAACCCTATGTGGTCATGGGGAGAGCGAACAAACCCCTTACAGACAGCAGTGAGAACTGAACCCTCGTTGCTGGTGCTGTGAAGCGTCACACTAACCACTACGCCACTGTGCTTGCCCAGTTTGCATTAAGTTTTTTTTTGTTTAATCACCTTGTAAGTGCTTTCCAGAATGGAACTTTTGCAAAAGGCAGTTTGCAGGGTGGGTAATGTCCGCAATGTATTTCCTGCTGCCTTCTTTGTCTTGGACACATACAAGTCCTGCAGTGATGGTAGATTACAGCCAACAACACTCTCTGCTGACCAGGCAGCCAAAACCCCTGCATCAGCTCTATGTACAGATTGACAGAGCTGGGGCCTGTTGTACCATCTCAGTTCTGTAATTTATTTATAAAACCAGCATCCTGTCAGCTTCTTAACAATTTTCTCTGCCACTTCCAGTAAACCTTACACATTGAACCTCCCTTCCCCCAAACTCCTTATTCCTCAGTTTATATTTGTCTTCATTTCAACAGCGTCTCACTCCATCATCCTCTTCCCCACAGTTAGATGCACCTCCCATTTGGAGAGGGTCCAGATGAAAACAAGTATGTTTTCGGGAACCAAAGGGTTATTGCATAAGAGGCTTTAAATGTCTCTGGGCCTGTACTCACTGGAGTTTAGAAGAATGAGGGGGCATCTCATTGAAACCTACTGAATATTGAAAGGCTTAGGCAGAGTGGACTTGAAGAGGATGTTTCCTGTCGTGAGAGATTCTGGGCCAGAAGGCACAGACTCAGAATACAATGATATCTCTTTAGACCAGAGATGACGAGGAATTTCTTTCACCAGAGAGTGGTAAATCTGTGGAATTCATTGCCACAGGTAGCTGTGGAGGCCAAGTCTTTGGGTATATAAATGAGATTAAGAGAAACATAGAAAGGGTAGACAGAATCTGCCTGTTTGGACACAAAGACAGTATCATAGAGTCATAGAAAGTACAGCACAGAAATAGGCCCTTCAGCCCATCTAGTTATTGCTGAACCATTTAATCTGTCTACTCTCACCGACCTGCACCAGGACCATAGCCCTCTATACCCACGCTATCCATGTGCCTATCCAAACTGCTCTTAAGTGGTGAAATCGAGCTTGCATGCACCAATTCCTCCAGCAGCTCATTCCACAATCATGACCCCCTGAGTGAAGAAGATTCCTCTAATTTTCCCCTTGAACCTTTCACCTTTCACCCTTAACCTATAACCTCAAGTTGTAGTCCTACACAACCTCAGTGGAAAAAACCTGCTAACATTTACCCTATCTATACTCCTTTAATATTGTATACCTCTATTAAATCTCCTCTCAATTATCTGCTTTCCAAAGAATGAAGTCCTTCAACCTTCCCTTATAACGTAGATCCTCCAGACGCAGCAACATCCTTGTAACCTTATTCAACCTTATTTACACCTTTCCTGCAGGTAGGTGACCAAACTGCACACGATACCCCAAACAGGCATCACTACTATCTTATACAATTTTTTTAGATTATGAAGACAAGTAGTCCTCTTTTATTGTCATTTAGTAATGCATGCATTAAGAAATGATACATTATTTCCTCCGGTGTGATATCACAAAACACAGGACAGACCAAGACTGAAAAAATTGACAAAACCACATAATTATAACATATAGATACAACAGTGCACAATAACATAACTTGATGAAGAAGTCCATGAGCACAGTAAAGTTCAAAGTTCCTCAAATGTCCCACATCTCACGCAGATGGGAGAAGGAAGAAAAAACTCTCCCTGCCATGCCGACCACAATCCGACTCTGAGTCATCCGAAAACTTCGAGCTCTGATCAGCTCTCCGACACCGAGTACTGAGCGCCTTCTCTGTCCGAACGATTCAACCTCCTTCTCGGTCGCCAAAAGCAGGCAAGGCCGGGGATTTTGAGGCCTACCTTCCGAAAGATTCCCGACCACACAGTAACGACAGCAGCGAATGGGTGTTTCCGAAATTTCTCCAGATATTCCTCTGTGCTTTCACATCCATTCTCCATCAAATCAGAATTGTCCACGGCCCCTATTTAACAGATACAATATCATTTTTCACTGGAGGGCTGCACACACGCAGGCGTGCCACCATCTTCTCCTCCATCTCCACATAACATCACATCTTACGCAATTTCAACTCTTGTACTCAATACTTTGATTTATGAAGGCCAAAGTGCCAAAAGCTTTCTTTCCAACCCTATCTACCTGTGATGCCACTTTCAATGAATTGTGGATTTGTGATCCTGGTCCCTTTCGTCGGCAGCACTCTTCATTGCCCTACCATTCACTGTGTAAGACCTTCCTTGGTTGATCCTACCAAAGTGTAAAACCTCACACTTGTCAGCATTGAATTCCATCTGCCATCTCTCAGCCGCCTTTCCTGCTGGTCCAGATCCCACTGCAAGCCATGATAGTTTTTCTTGCTGTGCACTACATTACCATTCCTGGTGTCAACCGTAAATTTGCTGATCCAGTTAACCACATTTTTTATTCAGATCATTAATATACATAACAAACAACAATGGACCCTGAAGCACTCCACTAGTCACAGGCAACCATCTATTACCACTCTCTGACTTTTCCCACAAAGCCAATGTCCAATCCAATTTACTACCTCATTTTGAATGCCAAGCGACTGAACCTTCTTGACCAAGCCCCCATGAGGCAGCTTATCAAATGCCTTGTCAAAGCCCATGTAGTGCTTTGCCTTCATCAACCTTCTTGGAAAATTCCTTGAAAACCTCTATAAGATTGGTTAGACATGACCTACCATGCACAAAGCCATGCTGACTATCCTTAATCAGTCCATGTCTATCCGAATACTCACTAGAATATCCAGTCCCTTAGAATATCTATCAATAACTTTCCCACCTCTGATATCAGGCTAACTAGCCTATAATTTTCTAGTTTATTTTCAGAGCTTTTCTTAAACAAATGAAACAACAATGGCTATCCTGCAATCATCTGGCACATCACCTGTCGCTAATGATGATTTAAATATCTCTGCTTGGGCCCTGGTAATTTCTGCACTTGCCTCCCACTTGTTCAAGGGAACATGTTGTCAGGCCTTGGGGTCTTATCCACCCTGATTTGTCTGTAGGTAACAAATAGCTCCTGCTCTGTAATCTGAACAGGGTCCATGAATTTGATTCCACCTTGTCCCACTTCTGTAGACTCTACATCCATCTCCTGAGTAAAACAGATGCAAAAAAAAAAAATGTCATTTAAGATCTCCCTGCATCTCTTTTGGGTCAAAGCATTCTGATCTTCTAGAGGATCAATTTTGTCCCTTGCACTCCTATTGTTCTTAACATAGTAGTGCTAGTAGTAATAGTAGTCATACTTTATTGATCCCGGGGGAAATTGGTTTTCATTACAGTTGCACCATAAATAATAAATTGTAATAGAACCATCAATAGTTAAATAGTAATATGTAAATTATGCCAGTAAATTATGAAATAAGACCAGGACCAGCCTATTGGCTCAGGGTGTCAGACCCTCCAAGGGAGGAGTTGTAAAGTTTGATGGCCACAGGCAGGAATGACTTCCTATGACGCTCTGTGCTGCATCTCGGTGGAATGAATCTCTGGCTGAATGTACTCCTGTGCCCACCCAGTACATTATGTAGTAGATGGGAGATATTGACCAAGATGGCATGCAACTTAGACAGCATCCTCTTTTCAGACACCACCGTGAGAGAGTCCAGTTCCATTCGCACAACATCACTGGCCTTACGAATGAGTTTGTTGATTCTGTTGGTGTTCGCTACCCTCAGCCTGCTGCCCCAGCACACAACAGCAAACATGATAGCACTGGCCACCACAGACTCGTAGAGCATCCTCAGCATCGTCCGGCAGATGTTAAAGGACCTCAGTCTCCTCAGGAAATAGAGACAGCTCTGACCCTTCTTGTAGACAGCCTCAGCGTTCTTTGACCAGTCCAGTTTATTGTCAATTCGTATCCCCAGGTATTTATAATCCTCCATATTGTCCACACTGACCCCTGGATGGAAACAGGGGTCACCGGTACCTTAGTTCTCCCCAGGTCTACCACCAGCTCCTTAGTCTTTTTCACATTAAGCTGCAGATAATTCTGCTCACACCATGTGACAAAGTTTCCTACCGTAGCCCTGTACTCAACCTCATCTCCCTTGCTGATGCATCCAACTATGGCAGAGTCATCAGAAAACTTCTGAAGATGACAAGACTCTGTGCAGTAGTTGAAGTCTGAGTTGTAAATGGTGAAGAGAAAGGGAGACAAGACAGTCCCCTGTGGAGCCCCAGTGCTGCTGATCACTCTGTCGGACACACAGTGTTGCAAGCACACGTACTGTGGTCTGCCAGTCAGGTAATCAAGAATCCATGATACCAGGGAAGCATCCATCTGCTTATATCTGTAGAATTCATTAGAATTCTTCTTCACCTTGTCTGCTCGGGCAACCTTGTGCCTTCTTTTAGTCCTCCTGATTTCTTCAGTGTTCTTTCACATTTCTTATACTCCATAAACACCTCATTTGATCCTACCTGCCTATTGCTGCAATGCACCTTATTTTCTTAACCTGGCCCTCAATATCTCTTGAAAGACAAGTTACCCTATACCTGTTATTTTCACATTTTATTCTGACAAGCACGTACATGCTTTGTACTCTCAAAACTTCAATTTTGAAGGCCTCCGGCTTACCAAGAACACCTTTGCCAGAAAGCAACCAGTCCCAGTTCACACTTGCCAGATCATTTCTGATACCATGAAAATTGGCTTTTTTTTCCGATTTGGAATCTTAACCCATGGATCAGGCATATCTTTTTCAATAATTACTTTGAAACGAATGGTATTATGATCATGAAATGTTAAGTGATCCCCTACACAAACCTTTGTCACCTGCCTTATCTCATTCCCAATAGAAGATGAAGTATCACACACTCTTGTTAGGACTGTGACCCAGTGACTAAGGAAACTTTCCCGAACAGATTTGACAAAATCTGTCCCATCTTGCCCTTTTACAGTATGGGAATCCCAGTCAATATGTGGAAAGTTAATATCATCTACTATCACAACCTTATGTTTCTTGCAACAGTCTGCGATCTTTCTACAAATTTGTTCCTCTAAATCCCTCACACTGTTGGATTAATGTGGCCCCATTAATGTGGTCATACCTTTCTTATTCCTCAGTTGCCGCACCAGGTGAGTTCTCCAGTCTGTCCTGACTGAGAAGTGCTGTGACATTTTCCCTGACAAGTAACAGTCTCCAGCTCTATCGTGTCTAAGACAGGGGAACTCCAGAATTTTGAGCCTGGGATATCCTGCCCCTCCTGCAACCAAGTCTCACTAGTCGCTGCAAAATTATAATTCCATGTGTTGATCCATTCCCTAAGCTCATCTTCCTTTCCTATGACACTTCTTGCATTGAAATATACGCAGCTCAGGACATATATCTGTCTGAGATCTTAATAACATCTGTCTCCACAACCTCTCGGCCATCTGTTCCGGCACTCTGGTTCCCATCCACATGCAGCTCCAGTTTAAACCCCACAGTGAAGCAGCAGCATACCCTTCCAATTGAGGTGCAAGCCATCCCTTCTGTACAAGTCCCACTTTCCCTGGAAGAGAGTCCAATGATCCAAAATAAGTCATTTATCCTGTGTTTTACTAACAAGTGAACTGGGCCTCCTCCTGTGCTACACTGTTCTATATTCTGGTTTCTGAGAGGGCCAAGGGGAGAGGTGAGAGAAGGTTTAAAGTGGATCTGAGGGGTAATTACTTTACACAGGCAGCGAGGCCGATATCTGGACCGGGCTGCAAGAGGAGGTGATGAAACACGGAGGTGGTTGAAAGTTAAAAGTAACTTTATTACCCAAGTACGTATATATCACCATATGCTACCCTGACATCCATTGGCAGAGAAGATTAGATAAAAATACAATAGAATCAATGAAAAACTACACGCAACCATTCAAGCAACTGATACGCAAAATATGACAAACTGTGCATACAACAAAACTATTAATAATAAATAATAAGGTAATAAATAATATTGAGAAAATAAGTTCTAACGTCCTGGAGTGTGAGTTCATGGGTTGTGGAATCAGTTCAGTGTTGAGATGAGTGATATTATTCACACTGATTCAGGAGCCAGGTGATAATTGTTCCTGAACTTGAATGGTAAATAATTGTTCCAAAAACAACTGATATAGCACTGAAGGCTCCCGAACTTCCTGTCCAATGGCAGCAGCAAGAAGAGCGTATGGTCTGGGGAGGGGGTTCTTAATATTGGATGATGATTTCCTGGGGCATTGCCACAAGAATACTTCAATAGGCAGAGTTTAGAGGGATGGGATCCTAATGGGGACAAATAGTGGAGATGGGGAAAGGGCTACATGCCATAATGGGCTAAAGGGCCTGCCCAGCACTGTGGGCTCTGTGACTCAGAAGATGATAAGATATCAGAGCAGAATTAGGCCATTTGGCTCATCGAGTCTGCTCCGCTCTTTCATCACAGCTGATCCATTTTCCCTCTCAACCGCAATCACTTGCCTTCTCCCTGTATACCTTCATGCCTTGACTAATCAAGACTCTCTCAACTTCTGCCTTAAATATTTGTAAACACTTGGCCCTCACAGCTGCATATGGCAATGAATCCTATCAATTCGCCACAATAAGTCCCCGCAGTAAGGAGGAAATTCATGGTCAGTCACACAGAGAGGCTGTCATGCAGGGTCCCAGACCGACCCAGGACACCATGTACCCAACCCAATAGGCAGTGGTGGGATGGACTCCTGCTCCTCTCCATAGAAGATTTTGGGCTGTAGACCCAGGTGTGTGGGGGTGCCGGAGGCTACCTCTGTCTGAGCGAGACAAAGAGAGAGAAGGGAGAGAAAGAGGGAAGGAGGGGATAAGAGAACAAGGGAAGAGAGGGAGAGAGGAGCGAGAAAGGGAGGGAATGAGAGAGATAGGAGGGCTGAGAATAGGGGAAGCAGAGTGTGTAGGGGTATTGAGGAAGGGAGGAATAGAATGAGAGAGAGAGAGGCAGGGGAGGAGGCAGAGAAAAAGGGATAGATAGGAAAGGGTGGGAAGTAAGGAAGGGAATAAGTGAGAAGAGGCAGGGAAAAGGAGAGTGGAAGTGAGAGAGGGAGGAAGAGAACAGGGAAGAGAATGGATTGGGAAGAGGAGGAGAGGGAAGGAGGAAAAGAAAGGGAGTGAGAGGGATAGTGGAAGAAGGAGAGGAAGAGAGGAGACAGGGAGTGAGGAAGAGAGGAGAGAGGGAGTGAGAAAGAGAGAGTGAGAGCAGGAGGAAAAGGGAGTGATAGAGGGAGAGAGGAAGTGAAAGACGAGGGAAAAGAGGGAGTGAAGGAGGGAGAGATGAGAAAGGGAGAATGGGAGGGAAATACAAAGGCCAGGACGGAAAGAGGGAGTTGGAGATTTGTGTCGAGAAGGAGAATATTTGATACAAGAGTGAAAGGAGAGGGTGAGGATAGAGAGACAGGAGAGAGAAGGGGAAGGGATGAGGGAGAGAATGGGTAAGAGGGTATGGGGGTGGGGTGAAATTGTGTGGCACCAGGTAGAGGAGGGGGTGTGTAGAGAGAGTAGGGAAAGAGATGGTGGGAGAGGGGGCAGGGAAAGAGTGAGAAGGGTGAGAGGAGGGAAGAAGGTGGAGAGGATGGTGGTTGAGATAGTGTGTGAGTGAGGGAGAGGGTGGGAGAAGAGTATTTGGGGAGAGAGAGGGTAAGGAGAACATAGATGAAGGTGTGGGGACTGAAGTTTTAGATGGGGGGGACCATGTGAAGATTTTGGACAGATGGAATGGGGGGATAGAGCGTGAGAAGAGAGGGACGACTGTGCGTGGGGAAGGAAGAGGAAGATGAAATGGAGAGAGCATGGAGGGAGAATAGATATGAGGGGAGTTTAGATTGGGGTAGAATGGGGAAAGAAGGAGGGGAGAGTGTGGGGGAGAGGATATGTGTGAGTGTGGGGAAGGGAAAGAGGATGGGTGAAGTGAGGGGATGCGGAAAGTAAAGGGGGTGAGGATGAGTGGGTGGGAGTGGATAGAGAGGGAGGGGGTGATTGGGAGGAGGGAAGGGAGAGTGGAGGGAGAGCAGGGCGAAAGAAGGAGGTGTGGTGTGTGAGAGTTGGAGTGAGAGTGAGGGGAGGGAGAGTGGCTGAGGAGAGGGTGGCAGATGAGTAGGGGAGCAAGCAAGGGTAGGGAGGGAGGTGTGTGGTGTCAGACTGAGGGTGAGTTTAAGGGGAGGAGAGCAGGGGTAGAAGGAGGGGAGAGATTGTGCAGGGGAGCTGCTACACAGGGAGGGTCAGATTGGTTGGGGGGGGTACTGGGGTTGAGAGGGAGGTCAGAGAATTTGGGGGAGTGATGCACAGGGAGGGTTGGGTTGGTAGAGGGTAAGCTAGGTTTATCTCTTTCCCGCAACCTCTCCAGCAGCATTTCACACCAAAGATGGCTGTGGTCATACCCTCCCCCCACCATCCTGTGCACACACACTTCACCCTCCTAAAAGATCAGGAACAGAAACTGTCAGCAGGCCATTCAGCCCTCGTCACCATTTCTCCCTATAGCAAGTTCCCAGTTTATCAGCCCAATGCCCCCTGTACTAAACCTCTCCTTCATCCCCTACTCCTCTCAGTCTTGTAGCTCACCTCTGACCAAGCTCTGGGGGTTGGGGAGAGGGTAAATTTCCAAGTCTCAATTGTGGTGAAGAAAATCTCCCCAACCCAAACCCTTTAGTCTGACCTCATATCCCTGGAGTAAACATCCTGTTATTTCCCTGTAAGAACAAAGAGACTCCCCCCTCCCCATTCCCTTTCCCACTCTAGGGGCTACATGTCCTGTCTGCTCGATCTCTCCAAACAACAACCCCGCCTCCGCAACCCAACACCATCATCCTGGCAATTTTTCTGATTAATTTTCACCTTTCCCCCATAGGTAGGGAGCTTAACCTTCCTCAGGGATGAAGACGATACCTGTGCACGGTATCCCAGCGGCCATCTCCCCTGTGGGAATAGGGGTGAGTCACTCCTCTCCACCTCGAACTGTTTGGCAATTAACACCCATGTGTTATTTCCTCTGCTGACTGCACTCTACCAGCACATGGGCAGACTAAGCATATACATCACTCAAAGCTGCAGGCAGGTTGAGAAGGTTATTAAGAAACCCTATGGAGTTTTCAACTTCATTAGTCAGGGAATTGATTTCAAGAGCTGCGAGATAATGTTGCAGCTCTGTAAAACCCTGGTTAGACAACACGAGGAGTATTGTGTTCAGTTCTGTTCGACTCATTATGGGAAGGGTGTGGAAGATTTAGAGATGGTGCAGAGGATGCCGCCTGGATTAGAGTGTATGTCTTATGAGGAAAGGTTGAGTGAGCTGGGGCTTTTCTCTTTGGAGTGAAGGAGAATGAGAGATGACGTGAGTGAACTGTACAAAATGATGAGAGGCATAGTCACAGCCAGCACCTTTTTCCCAGAGCAGCAGTGGCCATTATGAGAGGGCATAACCTTAAGGCGATTGAAGGATGGAAATAATTCAGAAACTGTGATTGGATGACGTCAGGTGTTTGTTACACAGAAAGTTATGGGTGGATGGTATGCACCATCAGGGTGGTAGTAGAGCCAGATACTCTAGCATCATTTAAAAGACTCTTAGATACTTAGATAGATGAAAGAGAAATGAAGGGGTATTTACGTTGGAGAGAAGGGAAGGATTACATTATATTGGAGTAGTTTAAAAAATTGGCACAACATGTGGCAAGGTTTGCGGATGATACGGAGACAGGTGGAGGGGTAGGTAGTGCTGAGGAAGCAATGCAATTGCGGCAGGTCTATGAGTCCTTATGCAAGATTCCCAGAAGGTTAATTTACAGGTTGTATATGTGGTAAAATAGGCAAATGCAATATTGGCAATTATTTAAAGGGGAATAGAATATAAAAGCAAGGGGATTATGCTGAGCCTTTATAAGACACTTGTCAGGCCGCACCTAGAGTATTGTCAACAGTTTTAGGCCCTGTATCTCAGAAAGGATGTGTTGTCATTGGAAAGATTCCAGAGGAGTTTCATGAAGAAGATTCCAGGAATGAAAGGGTTAGCATATGAGGAGCATTTGGTGACTTTGGCCCTGTACTCACTGGAATTTAGAAGAATGTGGGGGGATTTCATTGAAATCTACTGAACGTTAAAAGAAATAGATAGGGTGGATGTGAAGACGATGTTTCCTGTGTTGGAGGTATCCAGACGAAAGGGCACGGCCTCAAAAGTTAGAACAAAGGTAAGGAGGAATTTTTTTTAGCAGAGAGTAGCGAATCTGGAATACTCTGCCAGAGACTGCGGTGGTGGCCAAGTCTTTATATTTAAGGTGGAAGTTGATCTTTTCCTGATCGGTCAGGGCCTCAAAGGATATGGCGAGAAGTCAGGTGTATGGGGTTAAGTCAGTGGGATCTGGGTTCAGCCATCATGGAACGGTGGTGCAGAGTCGATGGGCTGAAAGGCCTAATTAAACTCCTATATCTAATGGTCTTAACATTGTGGGCTGAAGTGTGTTGCTGTGTTCTATGTTCTTTATTCTGTCTTCTGTGTCCTATGTTCTGTGTTCCATGTTTTATGTTCTATGTTGGTTGCCACAGGCAAACCTCAGGACTCTGGTGACTCACAGTCCCTCGCCATTAAATGTCAGCGTTACTTTTTGTTTCTCTCTCTCTCTGGGCATGACCTCGCTACACCCATTGGATTCTCCGTTGCCCTCCTTTCCTGATCCCTACAAACTGTTCTCACCACCGACCCAGCATCTTATCAGCCGCAGACGGGGATAAGACAATTGATCCTCCCCACATCTAAATCGTGAAGTGGCTCTGTTCGATTCCTCATCTAATACAAGCACAACAATGTTCTCTGTCCATTAATCCCCAAAAACACACCTCCCACACTTTCCACGCGCCATCATGATGTTGGGTCAAGAGGGGGAGAAGGTGATACAGGTATCATGAGTTCAGACTAGACTCTGACCTCCAGTTCTACAGGGGGCAGCAGAGATACCTGCCCTCCTGTAATACTGGACATCTGAGAGCGGACCTTTTCAGGCACTGTGTGGGGATTGAAAGTGTCCCACTAACGCTCTACCCATTGCGTCCTTCTGATAAGCAGGCAGGATAAGCAGAACAGGGTCAGTGTCCTGTCCCAGGTGACATCCCCAGCACCAAGTGCCCGGCAACTATGTGGGACATATCATACCAGAGAAGCTGGGCAGTGTAGGGGCCGGATAGGGCCAAAGAGAGAGGGAGGAGTAAAGGACAGGTATCACAGTCATGGAACGGGATGTAAGAATGGTGGTGGAGGAGTCACAGACACAGGAGGGGTGAATGTGCCAACAAAGATCACAGAGAAAGAGAGGGTGTGAGGTTTGAGGTTTGGGCTCTGCCCTCTTCCTCATCTACATTGACTTCATCTCCTGCTGGGGGAAGTGAAATTATCTTCACCTGAGTCCTATTGCCTTTCTGAGTTTCTTTCTTTAAATAAAGTTATAAATATATCTTAAATTTGGTGTGAGGAAGCTGTGACTTCTGCAGAAGGATTTCTGCTGTCTCTCGAGGGTCCTGTCACATTGGTTCATTCAAACCTACACACTGTCCAGCCAAATTTAATCTGCAGTGAACAAGTGCTTTCCTTAAACTCTGGCAAACACACACACCAGACCTCACTGAGGTTGGAAAGGGTGAACAACATCTGGTTACTGAGTATCAACATCTCAGATAATCTACTCTGGGTCTGATCAAAGTTCAGAGTTCAGAGTACATATTATTATTGAAGTGTGTATACAGTATATAACCTGGAGGTTTATCTACTTGCAGGCAGCCACTAACAAAGAAACACAATAGAACCAGTTTAAAGAAAAAACCCACACCACAAAGACCATCAAATACCCAATGGTGTGAAAATGGTGTTAGAAAAAACAAATTTCACAATTAGAAAGTAAACAAATAACACACAGACCATTAAACGTTGAAATGCAGAGTCCCCAAATGTGAGTCTACAGCCACAGAGCCACTGAGGTGAGTGGAGCTGGTCCAAGAGCCCAGCTGCAGAGTCAGTTGACCACTGAAATGCCTCGATCAAATCGTGCAAATTGTAAAAAAGAGTAAACAAAAACATTCATTCAGAGTTTGAGGAGAGAGGCTCTGTCACCAAGGACTCTTACAAACATCTGCAGATGTCGAAGTCTGGGATGCCACAGTGGCATAGTGGTTAGCCTCATGCTAATTCCACTCGGGGTGTCGGAATGGGCCGCGTCTGTAAAGAGTTTGTATGTTCACTCCATAACCGCGTGGGTTTCCTCTGGGTACTCCGGTTCCTTCCCACATTCCAAAGATGTACCTGGTTATCTGGTGATAAACTGTCCTGTGATTAGACTGGTGTTCAATAGGGGGGTTGCTGGGTGGTGCGGCTCATTGGGCTGGAAGGGCCTGTCCCACACCCTAACTCTGAATAAATGTAAAATAACAAAATGTCTGGTGCAGAGCATTCTGACTGGCTGCTTCACTGTCCGGTATAGATACTCCAATACACGGGATCACAAGAGACTGCAGAGGGTCATAGACTCAGGCAGATCCATCACGGACACAATCCCCCCCCACCATCATGGACACAAACCTCCCCACCATCACAGTCACAACCCTCCCCACCATCACGGACACAACCCTCCCCACCATCACAGTCACAACCCTCCCCACCATCACGGACACAACCCTCCCCACCATCACAGTCACAATCCTCCCCATCTACACGGACACAACCCTCCCCATCATCACAGACACCACCCTCCCCACCATCATGGTCACAACCCTCCCCATCATCACGGACATGACCCTCCCCATCCTCGAGGATAAGCCCTCTTCTCATTACTACCACCAGGGAGGAGGTACAGGAGCCTGAAGACACGCACTCAAAGTTTTAGGAACAGTTTCTTCCCCTCCCCGATCAGATTTCTGAATGATCCATAAACCCATGAACATTACATCATTATTCCTTCTTCTTTCCACTATTTATTTATTGATGTAGTTTCTATAAATTTTATTAATTGCACTGAACTGCTGCCTCAAAACAACAAATTTCACAACAGATGTAGATGATGATAAACATGATTCTGATTCAGGACACTGTGGATGTGAAGCTCGTTCCCTTTTCTAATCCAGCAAGATTCAGACCCAGGAGCCCAGACATTGATGGGACAAACCTCATGCAGTGATCAGCAAACATCACCAGTCCTGACCTCCTGACTGGAGGAGGGTCACCAATGAGACAGCTGAAGATGGCTGGGTCCAGAATGCTGCCCCAAGTTACTCTTGTAGTGATGTTCTGGCCCATTCCCCAGAAAAGCATGTTATCTTTCACCTCTCCTCCTTCAGCAATAATCTCAGGCTCCTGTCCCATCTCCCTCCTGCTACTGGCCACTTCTTCTCTCATCCACAACCTTGTAGTGCTTTGGAGGCTTGCGTGCCTCAGTGACCCAAAGACCTAGGCTGAAGTCAGAGCTTTATGCTCTGTCTCTTGTTAGGGTCACCCATGCAAACAGGTTAAAGAATAGAGGTCAGACTAAGACTGGTCCACCAGGCCTGCAGGTTCAGCTTGGGACTAATAAACCTGACTGGTCAAACAAAACTGTTATGGAACAGTAATGAAGAATACCTCTACAACTGAGTTGACAGTATTCCTGAGTCTCCACTCGGGACTTAAATGGCTGACACTGGTGAAAACTGAAAAGAAGGAACAATGAAGGAAGCCCTGCAGGATCTTCATTATGGCCTCAAAGGCTGGTAGTATAACGGGAAGTAAGTTCTCTCTCAGTTCTGGTCAGAATCACTCAGTACAGAAACAGACCCTCTGGTCTAACACATTCATGCTGACCAAGGCAACCAACTGAGCTGGTCACATTTGCCAATGTTGGGAGTGTGTGTGTGCATGTGTGTGTGGTTTTGCACATTCTCTATGAGTCATGCCTTCCCTCCCACACCCTAAAACAAGACGTGTGGAGTGGTTGAGATAATTGGCCGCTGTGAATTGCCTCTCCCGGTACTAGTGTGTAGATAAGAGATGCAACATACTCAGTAAATGGAATGTCGAGGGAATTAAATGTATGTGTGTGTGTGGGGGGGGGGTGTTGGGTGGGGAGAGGAAGGACTGAGGGTTATTGTGTCTAGAGTTTTTCCACGGCTCCTTCCACATTTCCCAAGGGGCTTCCAGATTCCTTTCTCATCTCCAAAGATGTCATGCGGAGTGGGAAAAGCTGGGTTAATTGGTAGCTGTGAGCCTCTTCTTGGTGTTTGAAGGATCCATGTTAACCCAGGCAGCCTGTTCATATTCTATACCTTCACAGTATGGTCTGGGTCAACTTTGATCCGGCCCAAGAATCCCCTCATAACAAGTGTCTCTACCAAATTTTGAACCACAGAGCTATTTAGAATGCATAAATAGCCTATCTGACATTAATAAATGGGTGATTAATCCTTAATTAATATTTCAGAGATCTAAAGTCCACTTCAATAGATATTGGTCAAATTTGACCCGGAACAGCCTCAATGTACAAAAATTTGGAGCACCTGTACAAAAGTATAAAATTTTTAAATGTTTTCATTTTGTGCATTTTGGGTCACTTTAGGAAAAGTCATCAAATTTCACCTAAAAATGGCTTTTAGGGTGTTTTTACTGCTGTCAAATGTTAAAACAAGTCAAATTTGACCCGAACAGTATGTAAGGGTTAATGGGTGGTGTTGGTTGACAGAGATCAGTATCAGATTAAATATCATCAGAATATGTTGTGAAATCTGTTAACTTTTGACAATGAAGTACATGATATATAAACATAGAGAAAAGAAACTGAGTTCCAATAAGAATATATATGTCTATTAAATAGTTAAGATAAGTAGTGCAAAAGAAAAAGAAATAAAAAAGTAGTGGGGTTGTTTCCATGGGCTCAAGGTCCATTTAGAAATCAGATGGCAGATGGGAAGAAGCCATTCCCAAATGGCTGAGTGTGTGCCTTCTGGCTTCTGTACTTCCTTCCTGATGGTAACAGAGTGAAGAGGGTATGGTGGTGGGATGGTAGGAATCTTTAATGATGGATGCCATCTTCCTAAGCCATCTCTCCTTGAAGATGTCTTGGATACTACGGAGGCTAGTACCCATGATGGAGCTGACTAGTTTTACAAGTTCCTTCAACCTGCTTCAGTCTTGTGCAGAAATCACCCCAGACCAGATGGGATGCAGCCAGTCAGCTGCTCTCCATAGAAGTTTTCAAGTGTTTTAGTTGACAAACCAAATCTCCTCAAACATCTAATCAAATATAGCCGCTGTCTTGCCTACTTTATACCTGCATCAATATGTCACTTCCAGGTTAGGTCCTCAGAGATATTGACACTCAGGAACTTAAAACTGCTCACTCTCTCCACCTCTGATTCTTCTGTGAGGATTCATGTGTGTTCCATCATCCTACCCTTCTTCAACTCCACAATCAGCTCTTTCATGTTGCTGGTGTTGAGTGCAAGGTTGTTGCAGTGACACCACTCAAACAGCTGGTATATCTTGCTCCTGTACGCCCTCTCATCACCATCTGAGATTCTGCCAACAATGATTGTATCTTCAGTAAATTTATAGTTGGCATTTGACTGTGCCTAGCCACGCAGTCATGGGTAGAGAGGGAGCAGAGCAGTGGGCTAAGCACACGTTACTCAGGTGCACCAGTGTTGATTGTCAGTGAGGTGGAGATGTTATTTCCAGTCTGCACAAATTGTGATCCTCTGGTTAGAATCCAGTTGTAGAGGGAGGGACAGAGGCCCAGGTTCTGTAGCTTTTCAATCAGGACTGTAGGAATGATGATGTTAAATGCTGATCTATGGTCAATAATCAGCCTCCGGACACAGGTATTCGTATTGTCCAGGTGATCCACGGCTGCGTGAACAGCCATTGAGAGCACTCCTGCTGTAGACCTATAGTGGTAATAGGCAGATTGCAGTGAGTCCAGGTCCCCTCTGGTGTTGATTCTCGCCATAACCAATGTGTCAAGGTATTTCATCACCGTTTGTGAGCACTACTGGACGACAGTTACTGAGGCAGCTCACACTGCTCTTCTTGGGCACAGGCAGAATTCATGCCCTTTCAAAGTAGGTGGGAATTTTCAGCTGTAGCACTGAGAGATTGAACTGTCTCTGAACACAGGTTTTCAGAACCTTACCAGGTACTAAATTGGGACTTGCTGCTTTGCTGACTTGCGAGGGTTCAACTTCTTGGAAGACAGTCTGACATTGGCCTGCAAGACAAGAGACCACAGGGTCATCAGATGCTGCAGGGATCCTCATGGCTGCGGTTCGATGCCTCCTTGCAAAACTTGCATAGAAAACGTTGAGCTCATCTGCCTCTTGAAATAACCTTCTGCAAATCATACCTGGTTTTCTTATACATACCTGGATCATCAGACTTAAATGCAACAGATCTAGCCCTCAGCAGATTTGATGGGCTGAATGGTCTCTTTCTGACTCTCTGCCATTATCAAGAGGAGACAACACTAGAGGATGTAGATTTAAGGGAAGGGCAAGAAAGTTAACCTGGATGTAGAACACACACTGTACAGCATAGCAACAGGCCCTTTGGCTCCAGAAGTTTTGCCAATGAAATTAAACCAGTAATTAATGCCTAACTAAACTAATCTCTAACACTGGGTACACAATGTACTAAACCCTTTATTCTCTGCACATTAATGTGCCTAACTTAGAGTCTTTTAAACACTTCTATCACATGTCCACCCCTGGCAACACATTCCAGGCACAACACACCCCCACCCCCACAAGTCTCTGTGAAAAATATGCCCTGCACATCTTCTTTGAAATGACCCTCTTTCACATTAAGTCAATGTCCTCAAGTAGGAGACATTTAGACACTGGGAAAGTCTCTTAATTTTATAAACTTTAATCGGGTCTCTCTTCAGTCTCCAACATTCCAGATAAAACAATCCAAGTTTGTCCAACCTCTGCTTATAGTCCCAATCTTCCGTCTCCATCAGTCTGTGCCTCATCTATTCCCAGGACGTTTTTTTCCTTTCCAAAGCATCAATGATCACAAGATCACAAGACAAAGGAGCAGAAGTAGGCCATTCGGCCCATTGAGTCTACTCCGCAGCTCCCCCATGAGCTAAACTATTCACCCATCTGGTTCCAATTTCCGGCTTTTTCCCCATATCCCTTGATACCCTGACTAATTAGATACTTGCCAATCTCCTCCTTAAACACCCTCAATGATCGGGCCTCCACAGCCATATATGGCAACAAATTCCACAAATCCACGTGCCTCTGGCTAAAAAAATTTCTCCTCATTTCTGTTTTAACTGGGTACCGTCTAATTCTAAGACTATGGCCTCTTGTCCTGGACTCACCCACTAAGGGAAACAACCTTTCCACATCTACTCTGTCCAACCCTTTCAACATTCGAAACATTTCTATGAGATCCCCTCTCATTCTTCTATACTCTAATGAATACAATCCAAGAGCCGACAGACGCTCCTCATATGTTAGCCCCTGCATTCCAGGAATCATCCTCGTAAATCTTCTCTGAACTCTCTCCAACATCAGTACATCCTTTCTAAGATGGGGGCCCAAAACTGCACACAGTATTCCAAATGAGGTCTCACTAATGCCCCATAGAGCCTCATCAACATCTCCTTACTCTTATACACTATTCCTCTTGAAATGAATGCTAACATAGCATTCGCTTTCCTTGCCGCCAATCCAACTTGGTGGTTAACCTTTAGGGTATCCTGCAGGAGGACCCCCAAGTCCCTTTGCACTTCTGATTTTTGAATTTTCTCCCCATCTAAATAATAATCTGCCTGATTATTTCTTCTTCCGAAATGTACAACCATACATTTGTCAACATTGTATCTCATCTGCCATTCCTTTGCCCACTCTCCTAAACTGACTAAGTCTCTCTGCAACCTTTCCGTTTCTTCAACATTTCCTGCTCCTCCACCTATCTTGGTGTCATCCGCAAACTTGGCCACAAAACCATTTAATCCATAATCCAAATCATCGATATACATCGTAAAAAGAAGCGGCCCCAACACCGACCCCTGCGGAACACCACTAGCAACCGGCAACCAATCAGAATAGGATCCCTTTATTCCCACCCTTTGCTTTCTGCCTATCAGCCAATGCTCCACCCATTTCAATATCTTTCCTATAATTCCATGGGCTCTCATCTTATTAAGCAGCCTCATATGTGGCACCTTATCAAAGGCCTTTTGAAAATCCAAATACACAACATCCACAGCCTCTCCCCTGTCAATCTTATTCGAGATTACCTCAAAAAATTCCAATAAGTTGGTAAGGCAGGATCTTCCCTTCATGAAACCATGCTGGCTTCGGCCTATCTTGTCATGCACCTTGAGGTATTTCATAACCTCGTCCTTGAGGATTGACTCCAATATCTTTCCAACCACTGATGTCAGACTAATAGGTCTGTAATTTTCTTTTTGCTGCCTCCTTCCTTTCTTAAATAGCGGAACTACATTTGCGACCTTCCAGTCCTCCGGAACCATGCCAGAGTCTATTGATCCCTGGAAGATCATTTCCAATGCTTCCACAATCTCCAAAGCCATCTCCTTCAGAACCCTTGGGTGCACCTCATCTGGGCCGGGAGACTTATCTATTCTTAGTCCACTTAGCTTCCCAAGCACTTTCTCTCTAGTTATCTTGACTGTACCTAATTCTATTCCCTGATACCTCTGGCTATCAGGTATATTGCTCATGTCTTCCACTGTGAAGACTGATGCAAAATACTCATTCAGTTCCTCTGCCATCTCTTTGTTATCCATTATAATTACTCCAGCATCATTTTCAATCGGTCCCATATCTACCCTTGTCACTCTTTTACTCTTCATATATTTAAAAAAACTCTTAGTATCTTTTTTTATGTTAATCGCCAACTTCCTTTCATAATTCATCCTTTCTTTCCCAATGACTTTCTCAGTTTCTTTCTGTAAGTTTTTAAAGGTCTTTCAGTCCTCATTTTTCCCACTAATTTTTGCTTCCTTGTACGCCGTTTCTTTTGCTTTTATTTTTGCCTTAACCTCTCTCGTTAGCCACATTTGTGCCATTTTTCCATTCATGATTTTCTTTTTTCTTAGAATATATTTTTCCTGCATTTTCCTTATTTCTTGTAGGAATTTCATCCAATTCTGCTCTGCTGCCCTCCATTTAGTTTGCTTTTCCAATTGACTTGGGCCAGTTCCTCTCTCATACCACTGTAATTTCCCCTGTTCCACTGAAATATTGATACACCTGATACCAGCTTCTCCTTTTCAAATTTGAAACTGAACTCAATCATATTATGATCACTACATCCAAGAGGTTCCTTTACCTCCAGCTCCCTAATCGCCTCAGGTTCGTTACACAGCACCCAATCCAAAACAGCCGGTCCCCTGGTGGGCTTCTGGACAAGTTGCTCCAAAAAGCCATCCTGTAGGCATTCTACAAACTCCCCCTCCTGAGATCCATTACCTTCCCGACTTCCCAATCCACTTTCATATTAAAATCCCCCATAAATATCTTGACATTGTCCTTCTGACACGCTTTTTCTATTTCCAGCTGCAACTTGTAGTCCACATCCCGACTGCTGTTTGGAGGCCTGTATATGACTGCTATTAGTGTCTTCTTACCCTTGTCATTTCTTAATTCTACCCATAAGGATTCTACCTCTTCTGATCCTATGTCCCTTCTTTCTATTGATTTGATATCGTTACTTACCATCAGGGCCACGCCACCCCCTTTACCTACCTTCCTATCCTTCCTGTGCACTGAGTATCCTGGGATATTCAGCTCCCAATCACATCCATCATTAGCCATGACTCGGTGATGGCCACAATGTCATACCTTTTAACCTGCAGCTGTGCAGCAAGGTCATCCACTTTATTTCTAATGCTGTGTGCATTTAAGTACAGTACATTTAGATCGGTACCTGTTGCCACTTGTGCTATATTTCTATTTTGCAGCAAATTATCCTGTATATTCACTGGCCTGTCCTTCTTACCATCTTTGCTGCACAGTATTTTTGACTTATTTCTACTTTCCTCTTCCTCGATCCTAACACATTGGTTTCCTTCCTCTTGCCAACTTAGTTTAAACCCTCCCTAACAGCTATATTAAACAATCCCGCTAGGATATTAGTACATTTTGAGTTCAGGTGTAATCCATCATTTTTGTACAAGTCATACCTTCCCCAAAATAGATCCCAATGATTCAAGAATTTGAAACCCTGCCCCCTGCACCAGTTACTTAGCCACACATTCATCCACTTAATTTTGCTATTCTTACCATCATTAGCGTGCAGCTCAGGCAGCAATCCTGATATTATTAATCTGGAGGTCCAGCTTTTCAATTTTCTTCCTAGCTCCCAGTAATCTTTCTTCAAGACCTCCTCTCTTTTTCTGTCTATGTCATTGGTACCAACATGTACCAAGACTTCTGGCCGCTCGCCCTCTCTCCTCAGAATACTCTGGACTCAATCTGAGACATCCCATACCTTGGCACCAGGGAGGCTACACACCATCCGGGTATCCTTGTCTGGCTCGCAGAATCTCTTGTCTGTCCCCCTTACGATGGAGTCCCCTATAACTACCGCATTTCTTCTTGCTCTCTTGATTTTGGCACTGGGAAGAATGCTAGTCTCGTTCACTGTGGTCCTCCTCTGTCAGGTCTGCCTCTTCAATAGAATCCAAAACGATATATCGATTTCTGTGGGGGACTGTCACTACCTCTCTATCCACTACCTCTCTATAGGTAGTATCCACCACCCCTTCACTTTCCCTAATTAGCCGAAGGTCATCTATTTCCATCTCCAGCACCTTAACACGGTCCTTCAGAAGCCTCATCTCAGTGCACCTGATGCAGATGTAATCCTTGAGGAGGCTGGGAGCCTCCCAGGGTCCCCACATCTGGCACTCCAAGCACAACACTAATCCTAGATGCATACCTCTAATGCCACTGTTTGTACCAATTACCAAAAAACTGTAACTTACTCCGTTACTATGAGACTCAACGGTCGCAGGAAGCCTCTTCCCGTCTCCGCCGAAGCCCATTGAGCCAAAGCCCTTTCACTCTGCACCCTCTCACTCTGCAGCCCGCTCCGACGCTGGCCGCTAGACATGGCGGTTTTCTTTTTAAACTGTTCGCGCTCAACTGGCTGACGTCACACGCTTGTGCAGTCTGGCCTCTCTTCTACTCCGAGAAATAAAATGTCTTCTCACTGGAAATCCTTAGCCTCTTACCGCTGTCTTCTTGATCCAAAGAGAAAAAGTCTGCGACTTTCTTCCTATTTTTAAACTGTTTGCGCTCAACTGGCTGACGTCACGCGCCTGCACAGTCTGGCCTCTCTCCTACTCCGAGAAATAAAATATCTTCTTGCTGGAAATCGTTAGCCTCTTACCGCTGTCTTCTTGATCCGAAGAGAAAAAGTCTGCAACTTTCTTCCTCTTTTTTTTTGAACAGTTTAACATGTCCTCCTTCTACAAGGAATAAGGTTTCCCTTCCTCCACCGTGGATGCTGTCCTCATCCACCCTCATCCCATCTTCCTGCTGCCTTATCAGAGATAGTTCCTATTGTCCTCACCTACCACCTCTTGGATCTCTGCATCCAGCTGATCATTCTCTGCAACTTCATCCATCTTCCTACCACTTAACACCTCCACCCTCACTCTCCCCTTTCCACAGGAATTGCTCCCTCCATGATTCCCTTGTCCACTCATTCCTCCCCACTAATCTCCCTCCTGGCTCTATCCCTGCAAGCATGGCGGGTTTTGGGAGTTGAAAAGTGTGGAATCAGTGAATGGGATTTATTAGAAAGGGAAAATAAAAATAAGACATGGGCAAACAGAGCAGCCAGTGTTTTTGAGTGACTTTGTCTCCATCAGTCTTGGGGCAGATAAGTATCTGGCAAGTTTCATCATTTTTCATTCGTTCGGGTACAGTTAGGCAGAGAGATGGTGAATATGTGAAACTTGTTGCCACAGGTACTGTGGAGGCCAATTCCCTGGGTATATTTAAGGCTAGAAGGCGATAGTATTCAAGCCCAGCCTCAACAGCCCATACAGGTTCCGCCAAATTCAGGCACATTTGGACTGGTACACAAAAGGACATCTCAGCTTCAAACAGCAGTGCAGAACAGATATTAGACCTACTCTGACCACAGATTTCAGCTTCACAGTCACTGATCCATAATTAATTTTAGATGCTTCACACCATCTCTCAATCACTACCTAACAACGTAGACAACATTTTCATCAGTATATGGGAAGGCAATCTGCTGTTCTGTCCAGAATCTTCCATCATAGTACGCTGTCACTTTGGCGTTACACTGAACAGAACAACTCAGAAATGAGCTGTGCTTGGATTTTCCTTGAATAAAAGTCAAGGATAGCAGGATCAGGGAAGTCTGGTTTTCAAGACACATTGAAGCCCTGGTTAAGGGAAGAAAGACCATAAGATAAAGGAGTAGAATTAATCCATATGGCCCAGCAAGTGTGCTCCACCATTTCATTATGGATGACCCATTTCTATTGCAGCCCTAATATCTTGCCTTCTCCCAGCATCTCTTCATGTCCTGACTAATCAAGAACCTATCAACCTCTGCAGCGAGTTGTGGACACAACTCAGCATGTTTGGTTAGGGCATGAAGGGATGCAGGGAGAGTATTTTCATTTCACTCTACTGTTTAAGAAGGGAGGAAACATAAGAACATAAGAAATAGGAGCAGGAGTAGGCCATCTGGCCCATCGAGCCTGCCTTGCCATTCAATAAGATCATGGCTGATGTGTCCATAAACTCAGCTCCATCTACCTGCCTGTTCCCCATAACCCTTAATTCCCTTACTATGTAAAAATCTATCAAACTGTATCTTAAATATATTTAGTGAAGAAGCCTCAACTGCTTCCCTGGGGAAATAATTCCACAGATTCACCACTCTCTGGGAAAAACAGTTTCTCCTCATCTCTGTCCTAAATATTCTCCCCTGAATCTTGAAGCAATGTCCCCTAGTTCTAGTCTCACCTACCAATGGAAACAACTTTCCTACTTCTATCTTATCCATCCCTTCCAAAATTTTGTATGTTTCTATAAGATCCCCTCTCATTCTTCTGAATTCCAGAGACTATAGTCCCAGGCCACCTGATCTCTCCTCATAAATTAAACCCTTCATCTATGGAATCAACCTGGTGAACCTCCTCTGCACTGCCTCCAAAGCCAGTATATCTTTCCTCAAGTAAGGAGACCAGAACTGCACACAGTACTCCTGGTGCGGCCTCACCAGTACCCTGTATAGTTGAAGCATGACCTCCCTGCTCTTGAATTCAATCTCTCTAGCAATGAAGGCCAACACTCTGTTTGCCTTCTTAATAACCTGTTGTACCTGCAAGCCAACTTTTTGCAATTCATGCACAAGCACTCCCAACTCCCAAGCAGCATGCTGTAATTTTTCACCCATTTAAATAATAATCTGCTCTTCTATTATTCCTTCCAAAGTGGATGATCTCGCATTTACCAATGTTGTATTCAATCTGCCAGACCTTGGCCCTCTCACTTAACCTATCTATATCCCTCTGCAGACTCTCCACATCCTCTGTACAATTTGCTTTTCCACTTAATTTAGTGTTGTCAGCAAATTTTGCTATGCTACAAGGGACGGAGGCAGAAAAAAGAAAATTATAGGCCAGTTAGTCTGACTTCAGTGGTTGGGAAGATGTTGGAGTCCATTATTAAGGATGAGGATTTGGGGTACTTAGAGGCACATAACAAAACCAACAAACATACAAACAAAGCGTGTCTAAGTGGTTAAAGTGTCGGTCTAGTGATCTGAAGGTCGCTAGTTCGAGCCTCAGCTGACGCAGCGTGTTGTGTCCTTGAGCAAGGCACTTAACCACACCTTGCTCTGCGATGACACCGGTGCCAAGCTGTATCGGCCCTAGTGCCCTTCCCTTGGACAACATCGGTGGCGTGGAGAAGGGAAACTTACAGCATGGGCAACTGCCAGTCTTCCATACAACCTCTCCCAGGCCTGTGCCCTGAAAACCTTCCAAGGCGCAAATCCATGGTCTCACGAGACTAACGGATGCCTATATATATATGTATAGGAATTCTTTGAGAAAGTGAAAAGAAAGATAGACAAAGGTGCATCAGTGGATATTATTTACTTGGATTTTCAGAAGGCCTTTGACTAGATGCCAGATATGCTACTTAACAAGATAAGAACCAATAGTATTACAGGAATGAAGCATGGATAGAAAACTGGCTGACTGGCAGGAGGCAAAGAGTGGGAATAAAGGGAGCCTTTTGTCATTGGCTGCCAGTGACTAGTGGTGTTCCACATGGATTGGTGTTGGGACCACTTATTTTCAAGTTATATGTAAATAATTTGAGAGACAGAATTTTTAGCTTTGTGGCAAATTTTGAAGACAGTACAAATGGGGGGGATTAGTAGTGCTGGGGAAACAGGGAGTCTGTAGAAGGACTTAGGCAGATAGGGAGAATGAGCAAAGAAGTGGCAAATGGAATATAACGTAAGAAAGTGTATGTTTATGAAATTTGGTAGAATGACTAAAGGTGAGATTATTTTCAATATGGGAAAAAAAATTCAAAAATCAGAGGTGCAAAGGAACTTGGAAGTCCCTGTGCAGGATTCTCTAAAAGCTGACTTGCAGTTTGAGTCAGTGGTAAGAAAGGCAAATGCAATATTAGCATTCATTTCAGAAAGATTAAAATATAATAGCAAACATGCAATCCTGAGGCTTTATAGGTATTTTTCAAACTGCACTTTAAGTATTGTGAGTAACTTTGGGCCCCTAATCTGAGAAAAGATGTGAAAAGGCAATTATTGGGGTTTGTAGTCTTCTCAGTATTTCTAACTAGACCATCATGATTCCAATTCCACGGGTGTAACATCATGTCAAGTAGACACCATTGCACACTCTCTGGGATCAAGCAATGGAAAGGAAAAACCTGTTTCCTGAGATTGTGTTCAGTGCAACACTTCCTGAATGTGCTGGCAAGTTGGTTGGAACTGAGTTGAATGAAACCGCAAGCTTGGCTATACAGCATATTAATCGGAATGGAGAAGGTGGGGACCATCATCTTTGATCATTACTTCTTGACTGACAGCAACCCCGTGAAGATGGTCAAACGAATACCTTGATCAATCAGGAGTCCCCAATGATGAGAATAGCACAGCTTTGTTCTCTGCTAAAATTCCTTGGCACTAACCTGTGCAATTGTCTGGGAGAACAGTTGACTCTTTTTTTTTGAGATTGAGTGAAAATGCCCAAGTTTGTTTGTATGTTGTGCGTGCGTGTGTGTGTGTGTGTGTGTGTGTATGTGTGTGTGAAAGATAGAGATCACGTACAGTGGTCGTTTCCTACCAACCTTGATTGAGCTAATATGTGTAGAAGTATGCCCCTGTGACTGAAGTGTATGACTGAATTTGAGATTTTTTTCAATAGAGTGAAACAGAATGACTGTCTGCAATACTGCTGGCATTTAAGGCAGTAATGAAGCTCCTCTGCTTCTGGTGGTGTTCAGGACTGCCTTCATTGTGTCAGTAGCTTCCTCTTGGTTTTCGCTATAGTCAGTCATGCAGGTCCTGGGTGGAGCTTCAGGAATACTGTCATGCTAATTGCTGTTACTATAATAATTTTGTTCTACCAGTCAGGGTTATTAACTCCGAGCTGAACCCCATGAACTTGGAGGACCGGTTGAGCACTCTTTTTCTGTCCTGTACTCTTTGACCTGTTTGCCATGGATGACCCTACCAAGAGCCAAAACATGAAGCCCTTACTCTAGCCAACATAGCTCTCTGAGTCATTGAGGCACACAAAACTCTGAACCCAATGACAAGGTTGTGATCCTCATGGAGAATAATGAAATAGAAAACACTGAAAATTCTCAGCATCCGGGAGAGAGCAAAATGTTTCAGATCCAAAATCCTTCATGAGAACCAGGAAAGAGAGAAAACAATAGTGGTGATGGTAGGAGAAGAAATGGATAGATCAGGAAATGACCCTGAAGAGGTGAAATCTGATGAGTTAATGGGATGACTCAGATCAGATTATGCCTCATGTGTGATGTAGCAGGGTTGTGGGGGCATACCCATTGGATCTCGTACTAACAGTGGAGATGGCCACAGACAGACAGGTCAGTGGTGTTGGATAGGGAATTACACTCAGTGGCCATATTATTAGGTACCTCCTCTCCTGTTCATCTGCTGCTGTAGATACATTTCTGCACACCCCTGTTGTAACACTTGCTTATTTGAGTTAGTGTCACCCTGAACCATTCTGACCATTCTTTTCTCTCTCTTTTTTCTCTCTCTGTCACTCTCACAATAACTCCTTGCCTGCTCTTCATCTTCCTCTGGTGCTCCCCTCCCCCTTTTTTTCTCCGCAGCCCTCCTGTCCCATGATCGTCTTCCTTCTCCAGCTCTGTATCCCTTTTGCCAATCAACTTTCCAGCTGTTAGCTTCATCCCTCCCCCTCCTGTTGTCTCCTATCATTTTGGATGTCCCCCTCCTTCTCCCACTTTCAAATCTCTTACTGTCACTTCTTTCAGTTAGTCCTTATGGTGTCTCAGCCCAAAATGTCGATTGTGCTTTTTCCTATAGATGCTGCCTGGCCTGTTGCATTCCACCAGCATTTTGTGTGTGTTGCTCCTCAGACTTCTCTCATTCACAAGGCATATTTGCCTATAGAACTGCCTCTGCTTTTTTCAGCATTTTCTATAAATGCTACAGACTATTGTGCATGAAAATCCCTGGTGACCAGCAGTTTCTGAGATACCTGGACCACCCTGTCTGGCATAAACAATCATTCCACAGTCAGAGGCACTTCGACCACATTTCTTCTGCATTCTGAAGTTTGGTCCAAAGAACAATCAAGCCTCTTGACCATGTCTTCATGCTTTTTTGCATTAAGTTACTACCACATGATTGGCTGCATTAACGAGCAGGCGCACCACTGAGTGTGTGCTGATGGCCAACCAGACTCTCAGAGTCATTACTACAGAATGAATGAGTTAGTGTGTAATTGAGAAGTTTTGATTCCATCTGCTTTAAAATCCAACAAATCACTTAAATATCAAAAGCTCCCATTCATCTCTGCTCTTCACAGGGATTTGGGGGACATTTCTGGGTCATAGTCCTGTCTTGATTAAGTCACTAGGGAGCTCAACACTTTGCAGTACCGATGATGTGGGTTCAATTCCCACTGATCCCTGTAAGGAGTTTGTACATTTTGCCCATGACTACATGGGTTATCTCCAGATGCTCCAGTTTCCACTCATAGCCCAAAGATATACTGGTTGGTAAGTTAATTGGTCAATGTAAATTGTCCCATGATTTGGCTAATGATAAGCTGAGGGATTACTGGGCAGTGCAGCTTGATGGATCAGAAGGGCCTACTATGTCAAAGATACAAAGAAAGAAAGAAAGAAAATAAATCAATCACAGATTTGAATCCCAAATCAGCAGCTGGGTTTAAATTGAGGTAATAACAGCTACACTGTGCAATATGTCTGTGAAACACTTGACATACCGTAAAATTCTACATATTATCCTTTGTGGAAGAAAATCTTCCCTCTTTGTCTGGTCCAGCTGATATGCTCCTCCAAACCCAACAATAAGGTCCGTTCTCAACCACTCCATGAGTTCATCTGAGGAGGTGTTGTGTAGATTATTACAGGTATTCAATGATGATGAGTTGGGCACAGGAAGAATTTACACAGTATATGCTGACAAATATCTTTATTGGTTCCATTAACAAGCAGCAGATGTCTAATACAAAAATAAACCCGTGTGCACAACATTTATTAGACCCCCCCCCCAACAGTTAAAGAATATAAATTGTAATGTCCATGAAAACAGTCTATGCTGCCCTCTGGATCCCAATTTAATCTCCATGTTTCCAATGTGAACTCATCCAGATATCCAGAGTTGTGGCTATTGATGCTCTGGAAATTCTCCATTCTTATTCTCACCAGATCAATTTGTTATGTTTTAATTTCATCATCTCCGGATCATCTGACTGACCCATGTCAGTCTCCTCATTGGATCTGGCCCAAAACTACAAGCAGTGTATTTTTGTCTCAGGTATCTAAATTAGACCAAGTCAAGCCAGTTTAGTCACTTTAGCCAAACATAGGGCTCAGGCTACTTAAGATCACAGGCTTTTCTTTATACAAAGGCGGCCATTCTACATAACCAAATGGACAACTTCTTATTTGGAAATGGAGCAGAACGGTAATGGAATCAGGATTGCTGTCCATGAAGTTCTGAACTCAAATGAGACTCTTAAGCCCAATCTGATATAGACAGCTATGGGTACCCTCAATGAAGGGAGTTTATACTATAGACACCTGCTCTTCTTGTTTATCTTCCATGCCAAGTTTAGCTGCCAATGTCCACTATTTGAGCAGTGCCCCTCCACACACTAAAGAGGATATTATTTCCAGCTAGACAATTTACTTCTAGTGATCCATGTCCAAATTTAGGTAAAATTCTTAAAATACATTTAAAACTCACAAAGGATTTGTATCTTATAAAAGATTTCCAAAACACAAATGATTTCCAAAGCACAGGTACCATTCTTATAAGCTAAAAGACATACAAACAAGTTATCATATGCAGAAATCAAAGGCAGAGGAATGGATTCTTCTTTTTCTGTCATTCTTCTTGATGTTCTTTGACCATTACTAACAAACCTGACTGCCAATATTTATACAGTTTTTCTGCCACTAGATAACTTCACATAGAAAGTCTAAAAGGTTATGGTAACAGAGATTCCAAACACTTATAATTAATGCAATGAGGACTGACACTCTGAGTACACAAATCTCTCAACTATCAATAGATCAGCTATATGATGTGCTAAGTGATAGTATCAGTCTGGTCTACAGGGTACTGTGAACTAAATAACTCAATGTTAGCTTGATCAATGCCGGCCCAATTGTCATACACTGTATCTTTTGAGCAGCCAGCCCTGTGTTGTGGGCCAGCAGTGTTGTGTTTTATTGACAGTGCCGTTTGTTTGCAAAGCTGTTCTTTTAACTTCAGATTGATTATTGCTTGTAATCTATATTAAGAATTGAAGATTTGTTCTTGATCACAGCAAGAAGTTGAAGAAAGAATATTGCTTCAAAGCTTAACTTACTCACAACCAACTCTTTGATTCCCGGAAGAGTCAGCTGCTGAGTTTGGCAAAATGGCCCCCTGGACCATGGACAGTGAATATCCATCACATATCAGGCCATTCAGCTTCACCATTCAATTTTGACTGACATATCTCAACTCCATTGTCTTACCTTCTCCTTACTATGACATTCTTACTAACCAAAAGCCTGTCAACCTACCAATCTCCACTTTAAATTTACCCAATTACTTGGCCTCTGCATCTCTGGCAACAAATTCCACAGATTCACCACTCTACTGCTAAAGAAATTCCTCCTCATCTCTGTTCTAAAAACATATATTCTGATGCTGGGGCATCTGGTCCTAGATTTTCTAACTTTTTGAAGAGTCCTCCCCATGTTCACCCCATCACAGCCTTCTAATATTTGGTGGGTTTCTACAGTATGATGAAACCACTCGAAATAGCAAAAAAAAAAGTGTATTCAGAATCCAGACACACGTGCAACATGAACCTCAATGCCCCCCAAAATGAGTCCAAAGCCACAAGGCTCATTGAACAAACCTTACCGATTAAAACTTTTAACGTGGAACCAAAGACTCCCGCACTTTCCACTGGCAGCAGCGACAAGAGGGAGTGGAAGATCAGGCCAACACAAGCAGATGGTTGAACAAATCTGAGGCTATTCCCAAAAGATGTTATGAAGTGAGGATGCATATAGTAGCAGAAGCATATTTGAAAGATGAAGAAGTAGTTTCGTGAATGGTCAGGCACGCGCCGTGGAGGTCACCAGGTGGGCGGCTGTGAGGAGCGATGGCGGGTAATGGACCGATCGGGCTAACAGGGTGGAAAGAGCCAAGTTCTCGCACAATCGCAAAGGTACAGTGGTGGCGAGGAGGCCGCACATCTCTCCCATCCATCAGTGTCACGCAACTTCTTCTCCCCTAGTTCCAGTGGGCCCTGTTCACTGACGCACCTGCTCTGGCCAATCTAGTCACCTGATATTGATGATTGAGAGGTGTGGAGCTTATTTCCAACAGCGAGGGATTGTGCTGAAGCAGGATGCACAGAAGTAAAGGCAGTGAAGAATCAATTTGGCTGCATCTTCACTTCATAATATGATCATATGGGAATGGCCTCAGATTCTGTCTTGCAATAGAAACTGTACTGGAGAATGAATTGTTCACGAGTGGAATTTCAGACACTCCTTCCCTGCATGTCTGTTTTCTGTTCCTGATCTGATTATATATTGGCATATATGGATTCATCAAACAGGCAGTTTTCATAAATATTTTCTGTCTGATATTCGATCCTCTGGTGGTCCAGTGCAGTTTCCAGATTCTTCTGTGCTTTCCTCTGTAACAGGAATGGAAATGAATCAGGTGACATGAGCAGGGTCAGGATTTGTTTTGTTTGAGTCCCAATAGAATATTCCTCTCATTATTAATTATTGGAGTTGTATCTGTCATTTATTGGAGTCATTGAGTTATGCAGCACAGAAAGAGTTTCTGTGAACCAACTAATCTTGTTGATCAATGTGCTGACCTGGGCTTGTCTCATTTCTCTGCATTTGGCTCATGTTCCTTTAAGCCTTTCCTATCCACAAACCTGTCCAGTGTTTTTTAAACATTGCAACTGTACCCCCTTAGCCACTTCCTCTAGCAGCTCATTCACATGCCCACCACCCTCTGAGTGAAGATCTTACCCCTCACATCACCTTTTAATCTCTTCCCTCTCATATGTGACCTTTGGTGTTAGACTCCCATACCCTGTGAAAAAAGACTATGACCATTCACATTCATGCCCCTCCTGGTTCTATGTAACCTCTATAAAGTCACCACTTAGAATCAGAATCACGCTTAATATCAGCAACATATGTCATGTAATTCTTTGTCTTTGACTCCGACACCTAAAGGAAAAAAAGGCCCAACTGATCCAGACTCTTCTTGCAACTCAAACCATCCAGTCCTGGTCGGATTTAATTTGACTTCAATAATAGTGTGTCAGCAGGACCCAGTGGATAGCACATTCCTGAGTCTCGGACAGAGGGCTGTGAGTTCAGACTCACCTGCCATGTCTTAAATGCAAAAACCGAGGCCAGTACTCCCAGAGAAGTAGTGAGGGACTGCTGTTGTGTGGTACAGAGGCATACAAATGTTTGGGCACCCCGGTCAAAATTTCTGTTACTGTAAATAGTTTAGTGAGTAGAAGTCATAAAGTCCAAAAGTCATAAAGTTAAAGATGAAACATTCTTTTCAACATTTTAAGCAAGATCAGTGGATTATTTTTGTTTTGTACAATTTTAGAGTGAAAAAAAAGGAAAGGAGCACAACGCAAAAGTTTGGGCACCCCAAGAGATTTGAGCTCTCAGATAACTTTTACCAAGGTCTCAGACCTTAATTATGGCTTGTTCACCATCATCGCTAGGGAAGGCCAGGTGATGCAAATTTCAAAGCTTTATAAATACCCTGACTCCTCAAAACTTGTCCTAACAATCAGCAGCCATGGGCTCCTCTAGGCAGCTGCCTAGCACTCTGAAAATTAAAATAAATGATGCCCACAAAGCAGGAGAAGGCTAAAAGAAGATAGCAAAGCATTTTCAGGTAGCTGTTTCCTCAGTTCGTAATGTAATTAAGAAATGGCAATTAGCAGGAGTGGCGGAGGTCAAGTTGAGTTCTGGAAGACCAAGAAAACTTTCCGAGAGGACTGCTCGTAGGATTGCTAGAAAGGCAAATCAAAACCCCCGTTTGACTGCAAAAGACCTTCAGGAAGATTTAGCGGACTGTGGAATGGTGGTGCACTGTTCTACTGTGCAGTGGCACCTGCACAAGTATGACCTCCAAGGAAGAGTCATCAGAAGTAAACCTTTCCTGCATCTTCACCACAAAATTCAGCATCAGAAGTTTGCTAAGGAACATCTAAACAAGCCTGATGCATTTTGGAAACAAGTCCTGTGGACTGCTGAAGTTAAAATAGAACTTTTTGGCCGCAATGAGCAAAGGTATGTTTGGAGAAAAAAGGGTGCAGAATTTCATAAAAAGAACACCTCTCCAACTGTTAAGCACAGGGGTGGATCGATCATGCTTTGGGCTTGTGTTGCAGCTGGTGGCACGGGGAACATTTCACTGGTAGAGGGAAGAATGAATTCAATTAAATACCAGCAAATTCTGGAAGCAAACATCAGACCGTCTGTAAAAGAGCTGAAGGTGAAAAGAGGATGGCTTCTACAGCAGGATAATGATCCTAAACACACCTCAAAATCCACAATGGACTACCTCAAGAGGCACAAGCTGAACGTCTTGCCGTGGCCCTCACAGTCCCCCGACCTAAACATCATCGGATGGATAGGCTCAAAAGAGCAGTGCATGCAAGACGGCCCAAGAATCTCACAGAACTAGAAGCCTTTTGCAAGGAAGAATGGGCGAAAATTCCCCAAACAAGAATCGAAAGACTCTTAGCTGGCTACAGAAAGCCTTTACAAGCTGTGATACTTGCCAAAGGGGGTGTTACTAAGTACTGACCATGCAGGATGTGCAAACTTTTGTTTCGGGCCCTTTTCCTTTTTTGTTATTTTGAAACTGTAAAAGATGGAAATAAAAAAGTAATCTTGCTTGAAATATTAAAGAAATGTGTCATCTTTAACTTTATGCCTTTTGGGAATCAGGTCATCTTTCACTCGCTTAGCTATTTACTGTAACAGAAATTCTGACCAGGGGTGCCCAAACTTTTGCAGAGGGAGTACCATACTGCGAGGAGGATTGTAGATCTCAAGTTGCATTGGGTTTGATTGTAATTGTAACTGGAGAAAGGGCTGGAACTGCACCTTTGTTTGCCTACCTTTAGAGGTAATGTCTTGTGTTTGTGTGTCTAGTGAAAATAGAATAATTGTTATACTCACTGCATTTGTAACCTGTTTTCCAGACCGTGCATGGTACCTTCTACAGTGCTCCTTTTCCTTCTGATTCTTTGTTATAGGCACCTTCCCAGATCCCTTCACTGACGTCTGTCTTAATGCACCTTCTGGGGGCCTAAGAACAATGATAGAAGCATAGAAACATAAAAACCGGCAGCACAATACAAGCCCTTCAGCCCACAATGCTGTGCCAAACATATACTTACTTTAGAAATTAACTAGGTTTAGCTATAGCCCTCTATTTTTCAAAGCACCATGTACCTATCCAGGATTCTCTTGAAAGACCCTATCGTATCCACCTCCACCACTGCTGCTGGCAGCCTACTTCATGCACTCACCACTCTCTGTGTAAAAAAAAACTTACCCCTGTAATCTCCTCTGTACCTACTCCCAAGCTCCTTAAAACTGTGCCCTCTCATGTTAACCATTTCAGCACTGGGGAAATGCCTCTGACTATCCACACAACCATTGCCTCTCATCATCTTGTACACTTCTGTCAGGTCACCTCTCATCCTCCGTTGCTCCGAGGAAAAAAGGCTGAGTTCACTCAACCTATTCTCATAAGGCATTCTCCCCACTCCAGGCAACATCCTTGTAAATGTCCTCTGCACCCTTTCTATAGTTTCCACATCTTTCCTATATCTATAGTGAGATGAATAAAACTAAGCACAGTGCTCCAAGTGGGGTCTGACCAGGGTCCTATATAGCTGTAACATTACCTCTTGGCTCTTTCCCACGGTTGATGAAGGCCAATGCACCATATGCCTTCTTAACCACAGAGTCAACCTGCACAGCAGCTTTGAGTGTCCTATGGACTCGGGCCTCAAGATCCCTCTGATCCTTCACACTGCCAAGAGTCTTACCATTAATACTATATTCTGCCATCATATTTTACCTACCAAAATGAACCACCTCACACTTATTGGGTTTGAACTCCATCTGCCACTTCTCAGCCCAGTTTTGCATCCAATCGATGTCCCGCTGTAACCTCTGACAGGCCTCCACACTATCCACAATACCCTCCAACTATTGTGTCATCAGCAAGTTTATTAATTTATCCATCCACTTCCTCATCAAGCTCATTTGTAAAAATCACGAGGAGAAGGGGTCCCAGGACAGATCCCTAAGGCACACCACTGGTCACTGACCTTCGTGCAGAATATGACACGTCTATAACCTCACTTTGCCTTCTGTGGGCAAGCCAATTTTGGATCCACAAGGCAATGTCCCCATGGATCCCATGTCTCCTTACTTTCTCAATAAGTCTTGCATGGGGTACCCTATCAAATGCCTTGCTGAAATCCATATACACCACATCTACTTCTCTACCTTCATCAACATGTTTAGTCACATCCTCAAAAAATTCAATCAGCCTCGTAAGGCACGATCTGCTTTTGACAAAGCCATGCTGACTATTCCTAATCATATTATGCCTCTCCAAATGTTCATAATTCCTACCTTTCAAGATCTTTTCTATCAACTTACGAACCACTGAAGTAAGACTCACTGGTGTATAACTTCCTGGACTATCTCTACTGCCTTTCTTGAATAATCAATCTTGAATAAGGTTGAAGACAACATTATCATCCTCAGAGTCACACAGTCATGTTGGGGGAACATTGTTGCATCTGACTTTAATGAAACAGAGAGAGTTAAAAACCTGGACATCTTTCTCTGCTTCTTACATTTACTGAAATATCCCAGGAGCTTCATAGGAATGGAAATGAAACAGGAATTTATCTGTGAGTTACATAAGGAGTTGTTGAGCAGTTGAGGAATGTATCTGTGAGTGACATGAGGAGTTGTTGGGGAATTTATCTGAGAGTCACATGAGGAGCTGTTGAGGACAGACATTTTTATTTATTCACTCAAGGGAAGTGACCATTATTGGCAGCAGAATGTTCATTGCCCATGCCCAGCTATCCCTGAGCTGAGGAGGCAGTTCAGAGTCACCCACACCATGGGTCTCGAGTTATCCACAGTCACAGATGGCAGATTATCTTCCATGAAGAGCTTTAGTTACTCTGACAGGGTTTTATGATGTTCCCCTCTTACTGAGTCTATTTTGTTCATCAATTCCAGACAGATTTTGTTTTTTAAATTTAATTCCCCAGGAACAGAGGTGGGATTTGATCTTTTGTCTGAGAATCAATGATACAGAACTCTGGCTGTTGATCCCTTAATGTAATCACCGTGCAAAAGAACCTGAGAAGCATGAATTAAATGTATTTTAGCAAAGGAGACGTTGAAGATTGTTGGGGAATTCTGGAGTCCTAGTCTAGGCTTTGGAAGGTAATGATGGAGCATTGAAAATCCTATGTCAATTGGAAGGATGGAGTTGGAGAGGAAAAGAGGGTTGCATAGATGGAAGAATACATTCTGGACATGGTCATTGTTCAGCCACTTACCTGTTTGTTCTCTGTCGTGTTTTGCAAATGAAGAAAATCACAGCTGATGTGATGATCAGGAACACAATTGCTGCTGTAACTGCCAATGGGATGACTGGTCCCACCACTGTAGGGACAGAGATCAAAGAGATGGTCATTAGAGATGGTCTTCTGCAAAGTTGATGTTCACCCTGAAAAAGGCCCTCCTCTCTTTGCAACTGCCTTCAAAATTTAAAGATTTGCTTTATTCGTAAGGCCAGTGATGTTGTGGGGATGAAACTGGACTCTCTCACGGTGGTGTCTGAAAAGAGGATGCTGTCTAAGTTGCATGCCATCTTGGTCAATGTCTCCCATAATGTACTGGGTGGGCACAGGAGTACATTCAGCCAGAGACTCATTCCACCGAAATGCAGCACCGAGCGTCATAGGAAGTCAGTCTTGCCTGTGGCCATCAAACTTTACAACTCCTCCCTTGGAGGGTCAGACACCCTGAGCCAATAGGCTGGTCCTGGACTTATTTCATAATTTACTGGCATAATTTACATATTATTATTTAACTATTTATGGTTCTATTACTATTTATTATTTATGGTGCAACTGTGCCGAAAACCAATTTCCCCCGGGATCAATAAAGTATGACTATGATTATGACTACCATTTGTCTCAGGTATATTGAACCATACAATGAAATGTATCATTTGCATTGAAGACCAGCACTATCGAGGATGTGCTGGGGGCAGCCTGCAAGTGTCACCAACATTGTATGGCCACAACTTACTAACCCTAACCCGTACGTCCTTAGAATCTGGGAGGAATCCGGAGCACCCGGAGGAAACCCACGCAGTCATGGGGAGAGCATACAAACTCCTGACAGAAAGGAGCAGGATCTGAACCCCAGTCGCTGGCACTGTAGAACATTATACTGAACACCACAGTACCATGTGGCCCTTCAGGAATATGTGAATCTAACTCCTCATTGAGCAAAGTGGACAAAAAATTGACAATGATTAATTTTCTTAAAATAACTTCTGATTAATAATATGGAAAGTGATTCAATTAAACACCAGGGGAAAGACTTTTTCACAACAAACCTAAGGACACTACTAGCACTGCTTGTCTTCCCTACGGTTTGACATAGCATTGCTCATGGAGGAGGAATGACCGCTCCAGCAGCACATGAGCTCATTGTTCTTCCCAACTTCAAAAGCCCTTGAGTGAAAATTAATGATGCAGGAGTAACTGGGTTGGTTTGCCAGATGGACACAGGAAAGAAGACTCTTCATCAATTGATTTGCACAGCCGTGACCTTTTTCTATTTTACTAGGAGGATCTGAGAACTAACCTGGGTAATTTTTAGAATGAAACTATGGACTGGTTCAAAGACTGTATTCAGATTGGGTCTAACTCCTGGATGAATTTCATCTGGAATTGGATTTGTGGCTAATTACATGAAATAATCACAGTGTGTAGGATGGACTGATGTCTTCCATGATGAAGACTGATGCAAAATACTTATTCCTCTCACCCCCCACTTCTTTGTTCCCCATTGGTACTTCTCCAGCATCAATTTCCAGGAGTCTAATGTTCTTGTTCGCCTCTCTTTTACTCAGAAAAAAATGTTACATTAGATTATTAGATTAGATTAATTAGATTAGATGTTATGGTACTTTTTTATATTATTAGCGAGCTTACCTTCATAATTAATCTTTTCTGCCCTTATTGTTGTTAGAATGCCTTTTGTTGGTTTTGAAAGCTGCCAACTCTTCTCGATCCCATTAATGTTTGCAATATTGTATTCCCTCTCTTTTGTTTTTATGTTTTCTTTGACTTCTCTTGTCAGTCACAGTTGTCTCATCCTCCCTTTAGAATGCTGCTGCTTCTTTCGGATGTACCAATTCTAAATCTTCCAAATTACTTCCAGAAACTCCTCCTATTGCTGCTGTACTATCATTCCTGCTTGGGTCCCTTTCCTATCAACATCATGTCTCTGCAGTTCCTATCACTCAATGGCAATATCTGATTTTAGCTTCTCCCTCTCAAACTACAGTGTGTATTCTGTCATTTTATGATCAGTGCTTCTTAAGGGTTACTTTACATTGTGCTCCCCAATCCAATCTGGTTCATTACACAGCACTCAATCAGAATTGACTTATCTCTGGTGAGAAACTTCCAACTTACATCCTGCCCTCAAATTTACCAAGTCCTTTTCTGACACGTCCCTATGCTTTCCTGATTTCCCTGTCTCTATCTCTGGAGACAGCATATCCACTGATATCTTTTATAAACCCACTGATTCCCACAGCTACCTGGACTATACCTCTTCCCACCCTGTCACCATTTGTTAAAATGCCACCCCCTTCTCTTAGTTTCTCCATCTACGCCCTATCTGCTTTCAGGATGAGGCTTTTCATTCCATAACTAATGAGATGTCTTCCTTCTTCAAATAAAGTGGCTTTCCCTCCTCCACCATCAACGCTGCTCTCAACTGCATGTTTTCCATTCTGCACATGGCTGCCCTCAATCCATCCTCCCGCTATCCCACGAGGAGAGGTCTCCTCGCCCTGACCTATGACCCCACTTGCTTCCAAGTCCAGCACTAATTCTCCGTAACTTCTGCCATCTCCAACAGGATGCCACCACCAAGCACATATTACCTACTCCCAACTTCCTACTTTCCACAGGGATCACTCTCTCTGCCACTCTCTTGTCCATTTGTCCCTTCCCACTGATCTCGCTCCTGGTATTTACCCTTGCAAATGGAACAAGTGTCATACCTGCCCCCCACAACTCCTTCCTCACTACCATACAGGGCCACAAACAATCTTTTCAGGTGAGACAACTCCTCACCTGTGAGTCTGTTGGGGTCAACTTCTGTATTTGGTCAGACCCGATGAAGCTTGGGAGACTGCTGCACTAAGCATCTATGCTCCATCTGCCAGAAAAAATGGGATGTCCCGGTGACCACTCATTTCAATCTACTTCCTATTTCCATTCCAGCTTGTCAGTCCATGGGCTCCTCTACAGCCACAATGAAGTTATACTCAGATTTGAGGAACAACACCTTATATTCCATTTGTGTATCCTCCAAATTGACGGCATGAATGGTAATTGCCCTTCCCTCTTCAACATTTCCCCATTTCCATTTCCCTCTCTCACCATACCTCCTGACCTGCCCATCACCTCCCTTTTCTTTTTTCCATGGTTTTTCTATCGTTTCCTATCAGATACCCCCTTCACCAGCCCTTTATCTTTTTCAACAATCAATATCTGAGCTCTTTTCTTCACCCCTCCCGGTTTCACCGATCAGCTACCACCTTCTACTTCTTCCTCCCCTTCCCCCACCTTCTTCCTCTGACTTCTCATCTTTCTTTTCCAGTCCTGATGAAGTGTCTCAGCCTGAAACATTGACTGTTTACTCTTTTCTATCGATGCTGCCTGGCCTGCTGAGTTCCTCCAGCATTTTGTGTATGTGACTCTTTGCCAATTTGCTTGTGACGGGCAGCAATCTAGAGTATTACTATTTTGGTTCTGCTTTTTGACTTAGTCCCTAGCTGCTCAAATTCCCTCAACAAAACCTCTTTCTTTTTCTTCCTATGTCATTGGCCCATACATCGAATATGGCCCATACATCGACCACAACAACCAGACCTTTCCCCTCTCACTTCAAATTCTTCTGCAGGTTAAGTGAAATGTCCTGAACTCTGTCACCAGATAATAAAGCCTTCGGGACACTCAATCCTTATGACTATACTAACTCCAATTGCAAATAGGTTTCCCTTCTCTTCCCCGTCTTGAATGGCTCCCTGTACTATGGTGCCATGGACAAGTTGCTCATCCTTCCTACAGCCACCACACCCATCCTCATAAGAAGCAACAATCTCAGACCTGTTAGACAAACTGAAGGGCTGAGACTCCTCCAACACTACCTCCTGGATTGCCTGACTTGTCTCACTCACAATCACTCCCTTTTGTCCCTGGCCACAGACTGAACTGGAAGCAATTAATGTAATTGGTGTCATTAATGAACACTATTTTCCTGCAGTACCATTGTAGCTACACTCTCGCCCGACCCTGGCTCCATGCAGTCATTTGTGGATCAGTGGGAAGGCTCTGTATCAGAGGCTGGATTCTGTTTTGGTATTGCAAGTTTGTTCATGCTTGCTTTCATTCCGATCTACAAATCTATTGCGTCTCTGCCTGCTGTTTCTAATGGCTATTTCGTTGACTCTTTTAAATGTCCTTTGTGCCTCTGTTAGGAGCTGTTTTTGAATGCTTCCTTGTCATATTCCACAAACTAAATATTCCCTGGGTGCATCATTAAGCCCATCACTGAACTAATGCTCAGCCAATCTCTTCAATTCAATCACACATGCTGAAATGGACTGTTCTTCCTTTTGATTCTGCCTATGAAACCTAAAGCATTCTGCAATCACCAGTGGTTTTCGTTCTAGATTTTCCTGCATTACCTTCACCATGCTGGTTTGTTTAAAGCAGGTAAACTTATAAGCAAATTGTATGCCTTTAAATTCAATGCACGCAGTAAAATTGGTGTTTCTTTTCATTGGCTCTTTCACTTGCTTCAAAATACTGCTCAATTCTTTCAGTATACAAAATCCCATTCTATATTATGGAATCAAAAGTGTCTATCTTTCTGAAGTAGTCAGCCATTTCTGCTTTTTAAAAAAATATGATTGATATTACCTGGTTCTCATTGTTTATGATCCTGTGAGTTTATCCAGTTTCTGCTTTTTTAAACTCAACTCTGTTATCTCTCTCTCCCTTCTGCTGTGTGTTTTAAAACTCGAACAGCTCGTTGTGTTTCTTAAAAGCTTGAACGTCTCGTTGAGCTTCAACAGATAGGTAGCTGTTCTACATTCATTTTAAAGATAGCTCGTCATGACAGTTATGTCGTAACTCCAAGACATAAAACCGATTGCAGGAAAAGATGTGACCTTGGAGCAGAGGGTGGCGGTAATGCACCATTAAGCTGGATGCCAACCACCGTAAAACAAGATACAGACAGACAGAAAGATGTGACCCTGGAACAGTAGGTCATAGTTTTGTCTTTACTTTAGCAAGACATGCGCATATAATGTGGTGGCATAATGAGGAAAGCTATTTACATACTTTTACATAAAACCCACAACACATTACGTGAAAAACAACGAATGCTTAATCAAACAATATACTTACAATACTACTCAAATATTATTCATTAATTACACAACCAACTCAATGAAGCATCTTAAAGGCAAGTAAGAATCTGAGTTCCTACAGTGGATCTGAAGTAAATTGAGGGCATCCAGAAACATCAGGGGTTTGATTTCAATACAAGTTTCTTTACAAAGTACGAATTCGAAGCATTACTCTGGTGAGCGCTGAGAGTGCACTACAGTGAAACTTTCTATGCTCTCCCCTCCTTTCCCTTCCACTTTTCCCGTCTTCAACTCTTCCTTCTCATCTCACTCTTTCCTTCTCTTCTCCCAACTCTTTCCTTCCCTTTTCAAGGAATTTCAGGATGTATATGGTATACATTTCTCTGACATTAAATGTACTTAATGAAACCCTTTTTTCTCCCCAATCCCCTTCCACCCCGTTACTCCCACACACTCACATATTCTTTGACCCTATCACCACTGCGACTGTGGGAATCTGGAATGTGTGTGCAGGGTGTTGGATGCCAGTCAGAGCTTGATAAGCCTGCCCTTGTCTGGAAAGAGACATTAGGCACCAGTTGGCTACCTCAACTGTGGAGGAATGTGCAAGTCATTCCATTACTCAACTATTCACCCCTTCCATTGCTGTGTATCTATCCTGAAAGTCCCCACCTTCACCTTGTAGATTGTTCCTTCACCATCACAGCTTCCTCTCAGATCTTAGGATTTACTGTTGGATTAGCCTTTGCAAGAACTTGCAGTGCGTTCTGCAGATGATGCATAGGGTAGCTATAGTACACTACTGGGAGTAAATATCTCTTTATCCAGTCTTTGAAACAACACCTGCCGTATCAGACAGCAATGTCAAAGAGTCCCTTTTATTCCACAAGTGCAGACTTTAATATTTCTAATTATTCTACTGTGATCTCTTTCTAATCCCAAGTGGACTCACCCTTACCAACCAGTATACCGCTGTTTACTGTGTCCTGTACCCAACACCAGGACTGTTCCTGTGGGACAGGCAGGAACACCAACCACACCCACTCCGTATGGACAGAACCGCAGAGATGACCAGCCCCATACCGAGAAGCCAAACTCTTAACATGTGGTTGACATCATGGAAGGGTAGTTTGGTGGGCAGCGGGGGCCCCTGCACATTGGGAGGAGCGGCATTACAGGTGTGAAACATTGTAGGAGGGGCCAGGCTGATGGAGCCTTGCAAGTGTGAGGGACAATGCTGACAGGGTCCAGCACTGGATCCTTTTAGGAAACTCTCCCAAGTGGAGAAACTCTTAGGGAGTGCCCCATTGTGGGAGAGCTGGAAGTGAGAGGCCCCTGATGTTTGGAAGAGCTGTGCTGAGGGAGGAGTGCAATGTGGGTGGGTGATGGGGTGGTGGTCATTACTGATACAGGTGAAAACTGTTGACATCTGTGTTTCTCTCACTGAGGCAGTGATGTCAGGGTGCAACTGTCTAGTTGGTGGAATATCCAGTAAAATTAGTGTTCTCCTGAATATCAGGGCAAGATTTAAGAGCAAAGGTGGATTAGTCGTGGTTGTGGTATCTTGCTGTGTAGAGTCTGGCATTTTACTAATCAAGTACAATCAATAATCTCCATACTTACACCACAAGGTTAATGTGAGTGTCTGCTCCGAGGAAACAGATAGGTATCTGACTCTGCAGGTGAGACTTTGCCCGTGGTGTTTAGGTTCTGGAGTCAAGGTCAGAACAGAAGTATACATCAGAGTGTCACCCCACTGCGTCACGCTGCTTGAGTTTGAAGCTGGAACATTAGTGGGCATGACCCAGGTTAAGATGGGTGACATTTTCTCACACGTGGTGTTGAAAGTACAGCTTATATTCATAGGCTTTCCTGCAACCATTTCAGTGGCAAATATCGAAGGTTTATCTGTGAAATCTAACACAGAGCAATGGATCTTTTTAGATAATTGTCACCAGATGGATCAGTTCAATAGAAATAATGTTAACAAGTACAATTCATGAACTGGGAGGGTGCAAGTTTCAGGAAAGATTGATCAGGCTGAGCTCATTAGGAAAGGGAACACTGAAGGAGAATGTATAGAGGCCTTTCATCCTCCAAAGGCAAGGTTAATGAGGAGAATACTCTAATTCAAATTCAAGGTAAATTTATTAACAAAGAATGTATACTGTATCTCACAATGTACTGCTCTGAGATCCATTTCCTTGTGGACACTCACATTAGCTACAAAGAAATGCAAAAAGAATCAGTTAGGAGATCCAGAAGGGGCCATGAGAAGGCCTTAGCCGTCAGGAGTAAAGAAAACCCCAGGGCATTCTACAAGTATGTGAAGAGCAAGAGGATAAGACGTGAGAGAATAGGACCAATCAAGTGTGACAGTGGAAAAACGTGTGTGGAACCAGAGGAGGTAGTGGAGGTACTTAATGAATACTTTACTTCAGCATTCACTCTGGAAAAAGATCTTGGTGATTGTAGGAAGACTTGCAGCAGACTGAAAAGCTTGAGCATGCAGATATAAAGAAAGAGGATGTATGGGACTTGATGAGATGTACCCCAGGTGAGGGAGGAGGTTGCTGAGCCTCTGGTGATGGTCTTTGTGTCATCAATGGAGACCGGATAGGTTCCAGAGGATTGGAGGGTTGCAGACGTGGTTCCCTTGTTCAAGAAAGGGAGTAGGGATAGCCCAGGCAATTACAGCCCAGTGAGTCTTACTTCAGTGTTTGGTAGGTTGATGGAGAAGATCCTGAGAGGCAGGATTTATGAACATTTGGAGAGGTATAATATGATTAGGAATAGTCAGCATGGATTTGTTCAGGTCAGGTCGTGACTTATGAGCCTGATTGAATTTTTTGAGGATGCGACTAAACTCATCAATGAAGGAAGAGTAGTGGATGTATTGTACAGTATGTGGATTTCAGCAAGGCATTTGATAAAGTATGCCATGCAAGGCTTATTGAGAAAGTAAGGAGGCATGGGATCCAAGGGGACATTGCTTTGTGGATCTAGAACTGGCTTGCCCACAGAAAGCAAAGAGTGGTTGTAGACGGGTCATATTCTGCATGGAGGTCGGTGACCAGTGGTGTGCCTCAGGGATCTGTTCTGGGACCCCTACTCTTCGTGATTTTTATAAATGACCTGGATGAGGAAGTGGAGGGGTGGGTTAGTAAATTTGTTGATGACAAGGAGGTTGGGGGTGTTGTGGATAGTGTGGAGGGCTGTCGGAGGTTACAGCGGGACATTGATAGGATGCAAAACTGGGCTGAGATGTGGCAGATGGAGTTCCACCCAGATAGGTGTGAAGTGGTTTATTTTGGTAGGTCAAATAGGATGGCAGAATGTAGTATTAATGGTAAGACTCTTGGCAGTGTGGAGGATCAAGGGGATCTTCGGGTCCAAGTCCAAAGGACACTCAAAGCAGCTGCGCAGGTTGAGTCTGTGGTTAAGAAAGCATACGGTATATTGTCCTTGATCAATCGTGGAACTGAATTTAGGAGCCGAGTGGTAATGTTACAGCTATATAAGACCCTGGTCAGAGCCCACTTGGAGTACTGTGCTCATTTCTGGTCACCTCACTACAGAAATGATGTGGAAACCATAGAAAGGGTGCAGAGGAGATTTACATGGATATTGCCTGGATTGGGGAGCATGTCTTATGAAAACAGGTTGAGTGAACTCAGCCTTTTCTCCTTGGAACGACGGAACATGAGAGGTGACCTGATAGAGGTATATAAGATGATGAGAGGCATTGATTGTGTGAATAGTCAGAGGCTTTTTCCCAGGGCTGTAATGACTGCCACAAGAGGTCACAGGTTTAAGGTACTCGGGAATAGGTACAGAGGAGATGTCAGAGGTAAGTTTTATTACGCAGAGAGCTGTGAGTGCATGGAATGGGCTGCCGGCTACGGTGGTGGAGGCGGATATGAGAGGGTCTTTTAAGAGGCTTTTGAATAGGTACATGGAGCTTAGAAAAATAGAGGGCTATGGGTAACCCTAGTAATTTCTAAGGTAGGGACATGTTCGGCACAATGTTGTGGGCTGAAGGGCCTGTATTGTGCTGCAGGTTTTCTATGTTTCTAACTCACAAAGATGACAAAAATCTGGTAATGTGCAAAAGAAGACAAATTGTGCAAATACGAAAAGAAAAAAACGATTAATTAAATAATAAAGATTGAAAGCATGAGTTGCGGTGTCTTTGAACGTGAGATCATGCTTGGGACCTGTGGCTCCAGTACGTCCTTTGCAATGTCAGCAGTGAGCAGATAGCATGGGCTGGATGGTGGGCTTCCTTAATGATGGATGCTGCTTCCTTGTGGCGGTGTTGCTTGTAGATGTGCTCAGTGGTGGGGAGGGCTTTTCCTTTTATGGACTGGGGTATACCCACGAACTTTTGTTCATGGTCATTGGTGTTGGCACACTAAGCTGTGATGCAGCAGTCAGAATACTCTCCACTGTGCATCTATGGAAGTCTGTCAAAGTTTTAGATGACAAGCCCACAATAATCCCGTGGTGTTCTGACCAAAGCACTATAAAGCCTCAACATTATATTCTTGCTTTTATATTCTAGCCCTCTTGAAATTAATACTGATGCTGCATTTGCCTTCATTACACCAACTCAACTGGTAAGTTAACCTTTACAGGATCCTGAACAAGAACTCCCAAGTCTCTTTGCTCCTCTGATTTCTGAATTTGCTCCCCATTTAGAAAATAGTCTACACCTTTATTCATTGTATCAAAGTGCATGACCATCTCTTCGCAACACTGTATTGCACCTGGCATTTCTTTGACCATCCTGCTGAAATGTCCAAGTTGTTTTGCAGAATTCCTGCCTCCTCGACACTACCTACCTTCTCCAGCACAAGAACATAACGCTTGCCTGCAATGATTTCCAGGCCTTCAGTGTCCTTCTCTCCTCCACCCTTCTACAAATGACTCTCAATTAGTGCCTGCCGAGTCCCTCCAGCATTTTGTATGTGTTGCTCAATTAGTGGTACCTGGTTTGTGACATCTCCCTCCCAGAGAACTAGAGAAATAGATCCTACCTTGTTGCTCTACCTGATTCTGTCAGAAATCTTGAATGAATCATCCTCCTAGCCCACCCCTCATGAAGCCTTTCTAAAGAAAAGAACCTCAGCCTTTACAACTTTTCCTCATGGCTATAATTTACAAATTCTAGTAAGTGTTTGTAAATCTTTGCACTCCTCCAGTATACCCACATTTTTCCTGCAAAGTGGTGACCAGAACTGTATGCAGTTCTCTCATATGTCCTTCCCAATGTTACACAGATTTCCAGCATTAACTCCCTGATAGTGCCTCCGCTAACAGCGAAGATAACCTCTGTGACATTCTAACCAGCTTACTGATCTGTGTTGTAACCTTTGATCAGTAACAATAGTCCCACCACTTCACTCATTTGTCATTTATTCCCTTGCCTTGTAGCACTTGCCCAAACACTTCTCTGCATTAGACTCGAGTCATCCCTTTGCTGCCTGTCAGGGTGGGATGTTGAAGTGGAACAGTTTGGGGCCTGATGACTCATCACTCCACCAATTTTAAATTAATCCCTGTCTGCAGCAGGACAAAAACAATTTGCATCAGCCCAACCAAGACTCAAAGCAAATGTCCTAAAGCATGACAGAGTCTGACTGTGCACATTGTTTGTAAATTACTCATTTCTAGTCAACAGTGAAACCAACATTTATTGTCTAAAGGAATGAATGCTCTGACTTCTGTTGTAGGCAAGTTACTGACAGACAAGGTCTACGATCACTTGGTGTGGTCTAATTTGGTGCATTGTGTGCAGTTCTGTTCACCTACCTATAGAAAAGATATCAATAGGATTGAAAGAATGCAGAGAAAATTACTTGGAGATTGCCAGGAGTTGAGGACTTGTGTTATATGGGAAGGTTGAATAAGTTAGAACTTTATTCCTTGGATTGTAGGAGAATGGGGTGAATTTTGACAGAAGTATATAAAATAATGAGGAGCATAGAGAGGGAGAAGGCAAGGTTTTTCTTCAGAGCTTGGGTGAGACTAAAACTATAGATCATAAGTTAAGGCTGAAAGGTGAATTTTTTTAAGGGGAACATCAGAATGATGAAGAAATGTGACTTTGACTGTGGAATGATAGTTGGTGCCAAACAGGGTAATTTGAGTATCTTAGAAACTGCTGAGCTCCTGGGTTTTTCACATGCAACCATCTCTAGAGCTTGCAGAGAATTATGCGAGAAAAAAAATGCATCTGTGGGTGAAAATACCTTGTTAATGAGAGAAGTCGGAGGAGGATGGTCAGACTGGTTCAAGCTGACAGGAAGGCGAAGGTAACTCACATTCCCACCCATCAAAATAGTGATATGCTAGAGTGCATTTCTGAATGCACAACATGTGAAACCTTGAAGTGGATGGGCTACAGCAGCAGAAGACCATGAACATTCACTCAGAAGCCACTTTATTAGGCCCAGGAGGTACATAATAAAGTGGTCACTGAGTTTACAAGTCTATTATTTGTACTGAGGTAAACATAATCAGACAGATCTGAGGGAGTTGTTGATCTGAGAACATAGACAGACAGAATCAAAACATGTAAGAAATGATCATCAGGTGCACATCGGAACTTGTGTTGCTATAGGACTGGGTGGGATTGTCCAATTACTGATGTTCAGGTCCTGCATTGTATTAAGTTGTGTTGGTATTTAACTGACATAGTTTTGATTCCTTGTTATTGGCTACAGAATGTAGATAAATACTTAATCATAAAACAACACTCACCAGAAACATGAAGCTGTATGTCTGGGTAGTTATAATTGGAACTGCTCTTAAATTCTATTCTGAAAAAATAAGAACCCTCATCCTCCTGTTTAATGTTGTTTATAAGCAGGGAGCAGTCACCATCAGACAAATTTCCAGTCAGCTGAGTTTTAAGTTGAAATCTTGATGACTCAAATGCATGATCCCTGGAGTGAAAGACTATAGATTTTGTTGCCCCTTTCTTGTTGAACCACACTCCAGTTCGCTGTTTATTTTCCAGACTCGATGGGTATCTGTAGTGGCATGGAATCCGGGCACACAAGCCCCTCTGCGCTGTCACTTCTGTTGGAATGTCGGCTCTCCACTCTTCAGACACCACAGCTGAGTTGAGAAAGATCAATATTTAGCAAGGGATTACTTGAAGATCCAACAGACTTGATATATACCCTCTGTGGCTGTGTACACAAAATAAGGCACTCCTCAAGAATAGGGAAAACAGCAGGATATGGGAATAGATATCATCTATGGAGAGAAATATGTGGTCATCATTTCAGGTCGAGACTATTCAAAGCAATCTGAGTGATAGGTCTCAACACAAAATCACCATCCATTTTCCTCCCTAAATGCTGTCTGAGACGTTGAGTTCCTGCATCTTTTTGCCATTTTCTCCAGATTTCAGCATCTCTTGTACCTCCATGGGAATAGTTAGTTGTACATTAATTCCTGGAGATCAAGCCCCTAACTTATTTAATATGACACTAAAATTGCCCACCTGATCCATACTACCATGTGCAATCCTGTCAGTCCACTTCTCCTCCGACTACTCTGTAACCCTGCAGCATATTCCTTCTCACATTATCCATCATGTTCATGCTTGGCTTTTGGACAGCTACCAACACTAAAGAGTGATTTACAGTTCATATGCAAACTAAAGACTTGGAGGAGGTGATGAGGTGTGGTGGGGAACCATACAATTACAGGGAGGATGTGCAAACCCCACGCAAATATAAACCAGGGTCAGGATTGAATCTGGGTTGCTGCTGACTCCTCCACCTATTCCCATTGCCATCTGCACTCTGACCTGCCTGTCAGCAAACTTATTCATTCCTCTGGAGAAGGTGAATGTAATTTTGAAGAACAATATCTCAGTTCTGCTGGGTAACTGATTATCCAATGAAATGAAATAACTCTCACCCCCCCCCCACCCCCAGAGTTCACCTCCCTCACACACTCCTCTGTTTTCATCTCAGATTCATCTCCCTTTGGTCACCATTCACATTCACTCCTCCATGTCCCTCCTGCACCTGTCTGCCATTTGCCCCTCCCAATCACTAATCAGCTTCTGTCCTACCCGTCGCTCCTCACACTGTTTGATTCTCAGCTCTTTCCTCTTCTCTCCCAGTCCTAAAGCAGGAACTCAAACCGAATCACCAACGTACACCTTTGACTCAGCTGATGCCCCTCGACCAGCTGAGTCCTTCTAGCATCGGGTTCTTGCTGAAGGATTGTTCACATTGCTAGAAATGATTGAAAGATTCCATGGAGGTCTGAAAGACAAATAAAGATCAGAAGCCCTACGCTAGTTCTGAAGTACCCTGACAGCACCAAGGAACGTCATGGGCTTGATGTCAATACAGGTTCCTTTGCAAAGTACAGACTCAAACGCATTACTGTGGTGAGTAATCCCTCCTTCACCACCCCCTTAATCCCTCACTTCTATTCTCCTCTTCCCTTCTGCGTTTCCATCCTGGAAGTCCCCACCTTCCACCTGAGGGTACCTGGAGACGGTGGTACTCTCCTGCACCCGTTGCTCTTGCATCTCTGGGAGGGAGAGGTGGTGCATTTGGGAGATACTGTTTGAGTAGCCTGGGTGAGTACCTGCTGGGTTTTCTGCAGACGGTGCAAAATGCACTGCAATTGGCAGCAATTTGATATCTCTATATCCAGTTTAAAGAATAACACCAGCCATCAGAATCTGGTTTAACATCACTTGCATATGTTATGAATTTTGTTGTTTTGCAGCAGTAGTGCAATGTATAATAGAAGACTATAAATTACAATAAGAAGCACACGCACATTATATATGTACAATTAAATTAAATAAGCAGTGCAAAACGAGAAGGACAAGTTGTGTACAGTCTGGTCACCAAATTATGGGAAAGATGTCAACAAAATTGACAGAGTACGGAGAAGATTTACTAAAATGTTACCTGGGTTTCATCTCCTAAGTTACAGAGAAAGGTTGAACAAGTTGGGTCTTTATTCTTTGCAGCATAGAAGGTTGAGGGGGGACTTGATAGAGGTATTTAAAATTATGAGGGGGATAGATAGAGTTGACGTGGATAGGCTTTTTTTCCATTGAGAGTGAGGGAGATTCAAACAAGAGGACATGAGTTGAGAGTTAAAGGGCAAAAGTTTAGGGGTAACATGAAGGGGAACTTCTTTACTCAGAGAGTGGTGGCTGTGTGGAACGAGCTTCCAGCAGAAGTGGTTGAGGCAGGTTTGATGTTGTCGTTTAAAGTTAAATTGGATAGATATATGGACAGGAAAGGAATGGAGGGTTATGGGCTGAGTGCAGGTCGGTGGGACTAGGTGAGAGTAAGAGTTTGTCCTGGACTAGAAGGGCCGAGATGGCCTGTTTCCGTGCTGTAATTGTTATATAGTTATATGGTTAAATAGTGAGGTAATGTACATGGGTTCATTGTCCATTCAGAAACCTGATGGCAGAGAGGAAGAAGCTGTTCCTAAAACACTAAGCCTGTGCCTTCAAGCTCCTGTACCTCCTTCCTGAATGAAGCATTGAGAGACAGCATGTCTTGTGTGATGGGGGTTTTAATGATAAATGCCCTTTTCTGAGGCATCACCTTGTAAAGGTGTGCTCGATGTTGGGGAGACAAGTGCCCATGATGGAGGTGGCTGAGTTTGCAACTTGCTGCAATTTTTTTCCGATCCTGTGCAATGACCCGGCCATATCAGGCGGTGATGCAACCAGTGAGAATGTTCTTCACAGGACATCTGTAGAAAGTTGCTGCAGTCTTTGGTATCATACGAAATGTCCTCAAACTCCTGAGTATTGGACTGCAATGTCAAAGAGTACCACTTATTCCACAAGTGCACACTGATTGTGATCTCATTCCAATCCCAGATGGACTATCCCTTACCAACCCGTGTACTGCCCTCCACTGTGTCCCGTACCCAGCATCGTGTCTGTTTCTGTGGGGCAGACAGGAGGAAAATCCATACTCTCTGCATTCGGTCAGAATTGACAAGATGACTAGTACACACATGAGAAGAAAGACTTTTAACGTGTGAGTGACAACATGGAGGACAAGCACACAGGGGTGGGGCAGTGCTGAGGGAGCTCTGCACTTAGAGGGGCACTGATGAGGTAGACCTGCATTGCGAGAGTGGTAGTGATAAGGGATCCCTGCGCAGTGGGAGGGGCAAGGCTGAGGGACCCCTGCACTAGGAGGGGCTGTGATGAGGGAATCCTGCACTGTGGAGGGGCAGTACTGAGGGAGCACTGCACAGTGGGAGGGGAAGTGCTGAGGACCCCTGCACTAGGAGGGGCATTTCTAAGGTAGCACTGTACTGGGAGGAGTGTTGTTGAGGGAACACTGTACTGGGAGGAGTGGTGCTAAGGGAGTATCTTCATCACATAAATTGCAGTGGTTTACGAACAGGGATACCGTGCCCCCCCCCCCCACACCGTTATTGATACTGTTGAGAGACAATAAGTGATGGGCAATAAGTACTGTTCACCTTGGGCCTCCTGAAGTCTGAGAAATGCCACAAAAGAGACCAAGAGTGTTGTGGCGGAGATGTTTCCGAAATAGAAAGGAATATAGAGATTGGGGGAGGTTACTGAAATAGGGAAAAGAGTAGAGGAGTGGGTAGTTACAGAGCTAATGATGGGTGCAGGGGCAGGAGGGCTTTTCTGAGAAATGAGGAGGTGTAGGGGGTCAGTGAGTTTGCAGAGACAGGGCGATGTGAGGGACTTGGCGATGGTTACAGAGACAGAGGGGGTGTTGGGACAGGATTTGGAGTAATTGAAAACAAGGATGCGATCATTAAAGTTGGACGTTGTCCGACCAGGAGCAGCGGATGTCACCAGTATTGGGGGAGGAGTTTGGGATTGGGGAATGGGATAATGAAAGGACCTCAGGACAAGTTTAGCTTACTGAGTCTCTGCTGAAATCAGTCCCTGTCACAGATCACTGTGAACAATGTTGTCCAAAGATCTGTCAGTTATTAATATGTCTGACCTATAGCTGACTTACCTTGGAGAAGTGACAAGAGGAGGTAAAATCTCCCAATCATTGTCTAATTCCAGATATTCTGTTGGTTTTCTGCTGTCAGGGTCTGAAAGAGAATATTTACGACCACTTCTCCTACCTGACAGCAATTGAAACTCCAATTGTTGTTTGAAGAATTCACAGCGTGATTTCACTCAGTGTGATAACAGGGTCTGTTCTGTGAGACACAGGGATTTAACTAGAAACACAGGTTAACTCAGGCATCCCTCGGCACTGCTTCCTCAGCCTCAGTACTGTCCCTCTGATAGTGCAAAACTCCCTCAGTAGTGACTTTCTGACAGTGAAACACTCCCTCAGTACTGTCCCTCGGACAGTGTAACACTCCCTCAATACTGTCCCTCGGACAGTGTGATACTCCCTCAGTACTGTCCCTCGGAATGTGTGACACTCACTCAGTACTGTCCCCCGGACAGTGTGACACTCTGTCAGTGCTATCCCTGTAACACTCCCTCAGGGTTGTCTCTGGCCAGTGCATCATTCTCTCCCTTGACATTGTGATGCCTGGTGACCAGTGGTGTGCCATAGCACTTGGTGCTGGGTCCTTTTTGCTTATCATCTATATTAGTGATTTGGGGAGTACAGGCAGCAATGTTGATAAGTTCATGGATGACACCAAAACTGGTGATGTAATTGACAATGAGAAATGTTGTCTCTGGTTACACTGAGACCTTGACCAGTGGGCAAAGTAATGGCTGGTGGAATTAAACTCAGGTGTGATGTGGTGCATTGCAGGAAGCTAAAACAGGACTGTATACACACAGGTAAATAGTACGATCCTGGAAAGTGCTGTAGAACAGAGAGGCCAAGAGTAACCTATTACTAGTGATCCAGGTGGAGAAAGAGGTGAAGAAGGTGTACAGTACAGTTGCCGCCATTGGACAGGGCACTGAGTATAAGCATTGGACGCCATGTTACTGTTATATGAGACCCAGGTGTGCCTGCAGTCTGGTTGTTATATATAGAACAGATGTGACTAAGCTGGAGAGGGTTCAGAAACATTTTACAAGGATTCTGCGGGGACTAGACAGCTTCAAGTCAAGTTGAGTTTATTGTTGTCTGCACGCTACAATATTGGTGTATGACAGAATTACTTACAGCAGCATCACAGGCAGAAATCACATATAAATTATACACAACTTCCTTCAAAAGAAAGAATACAATTGGAACAGAAAGAAAGGCACAGTTATAATCTGAACTCGATTGGTTCCCAGAGGAAAGAATGCAGAGATCTGACCTTATAGATATTTTACAAATAATGAAGATCAGAGATAAGAGATACCATGTTGGTAGTGTGATGACTTCGGTAACACTTCACAGTGTCAGCTGTAAGATTGGTGTTTAGGGATAGGGAGAGGTTTAGGGTTTACAGAAAGAGGGGATGTTACAAGGGGCTGCGGGAGGCGGACCTGAATGCAAGACACGGACACTGAAGTACGAGGAACAGGACTAGGTTTATCGAGATAGCAAGGTAAGGAAGAAACGATGCTGAACATTGACACAGGCCCTGGACAAGACTAGGAATCAGGGCTCGAGCTAGGAATTGGACTAGAAACATGGGACATAGACGTGAAACTAGGAACAAGGAGCCTGAACTAGGAACATGGAACTCCGGAACCAGAGCCTGGACAAGGACCCGGAACACGGGTCTTGGTTGGGACTTGGAACCTGGGTCTTGACTTGGAACCGGAACCATGGTCTAGGCTGGGACTTAGGACTAGGATCTTGGCAAGGACAGGACATGGCTACAGGAGAGGATGAGGAACTCCTGTCTGGTAGAGGCACTCCTGGGCTGGGCGAGGCACTGGAACTGAGTGAGGACACGAAGCTCGGATTTGGACAGGACTGGAACACAGCTCCTGGACTTGGTCTTGGAACACCGGAACACAGAGCCTTGGACTTGAGCACCAGAACACAGAGCCTTGGACTTGAGCACCGGAACACGGATCACAGAGCCGGGACCCCTCCTTGGGGACAGGACATAGGGCCAGGACGTACATGGAACACAGAGCCAGGACCCCTCCTTGGGAAAAGGGGTTAGGGCTGGGGCTCTTCTTTGACACAGATATTAAACACGGGGACACAAAGAGACAGTTCTAAACTCAATGATAGGTAGTTCCTTATCTTGGCGTGGCAAGGCTCTGGTCTCACTCCGGCAGTTGAACTAGATGGCAATACAGGCGAGATTGCAGGCAAGGTAGCAGGTGAAGGTAACAGACGAGGATTACAGATGAAGGTTAGTGCCAAGTAACTGTTGAGATAAACTGCCAAAGTAACTGCCATGGATTCAGATGGGAAGGGGAAGAGAACAGTCCAGCTGGGAATCCTTGGTTTAAGAGGTATTTATGTGCCAGCCCAAAATGAGAATCAGGTGCCTCAATTAAGGCACCCAGTGGAACAAGGGAAAATAGGAAAACCAGGAATAAAGAATCGACGGATCGGACCGTGAACCAGAATGCACATTTCATGGACCGGACCATGACAAGGGAGGGGTGTAAGGGTTACAGAGATAGGAAGGAGGCAGGGATTACTGAGATAGGGAGGGTTGTAGGGATCGGGAGTTACAGAGTTTAAGATGTCTATTGAGGCTACAGAGGTAGGAGTGATTTTAGGGTTTGAAGTATGTTGCAAGTATAAGGATGCATACCTATTGGAGTTATAGCGATAATGAAGGGTGTAGGGGTTGGAGAGAGTTCAGAGATAAGGAGAGGTGTTGGGGTTGAAAGGATGAAGGAGCGTAAGGGGAGCATGCAGAAATAGAATTTGTTTAAAATGCTGACTCTCCCAGAGCCAAATGAGAGAGGTAATGATGTGGAAATAGAATTGTAGGTACTAAGATATCCTATCCAGGTTGGTCATTTGACAGAATTTCCCAGATTCTGTATTATCCCTCTGTTTAAATCTGTGAAATCTCAACACAATATTTTCCCTGTGTCTGTATTTCAATGCTTCAGCTCTGTATTTAGACCTGTCTCTCTCACAGTAATGTTCTCTCTCCTCAGCAACCCTGTCCCTCCAACAAAATTGCAGCTCATAGACCTGCCTCTCTGACAGTGAGGTTCTCCCTCAATACTCTCCCTCCTTTGCAACTCCACCATACCTCCCCTCCAACAGAATACACTATCCTCAGATCTGTCCCTTCTGCCTATGTGGAGAGCCCTCAGTACTGCCCGTACATGTTATGTTGCTCCCGTTGAAATTCTACCCAAGTGACAATCAGGAGCCCTGGTCTCTTTGTAACCTCCTCTAACCAACACATGCTTCCCCAATGATGGAAATCATTATAACATCACAAATTCAAAACAGCAGGACATTGGTCAGCAGCAATGACATTATCATGGCAGTTGCCCAGCAGTGTCCAATACTAGTTTCTGGAGTAAAAGTGGACAGTCTCTGTCAGGGCCAATGTTCACTAACTCAGCATCAGCCACTGTGCAAGTGGGAAATGTTGATGAGAACAGTTAAATCAGGAAGTAAAACAAGGAAGTGTCATTCTCAGATATGAATGAAAGTCTAATTATCTTTTCAGTTAGAATGAGTGACATTCATGAGTACAACCTTGATTGCCTCAATTTTTATAACTGATTAGATCTAGTGTTATTCCCTATTTAACCATTTACAGACAAACATCTACTTTCTAGTAATCCTTATGAAACCCGCTTTTACTGAATGTCTCTGGAAAGACAACTCATTAGCCCCTCGCTATCAGCCACTGAACTCTGGCAGCAAGAAACCCACCTTTCCTAGGATTCGTACTCTCGGGTGTATATGACTTTGGTCCCGCCAAATCTGGGAGGTTGGAATGTTTTGCCCACCCAAACTCCGGATTGTGTGAAGGCTGTGTGATTTACTGTCCCCAATATTTACTCATCAGCAAGAAATAACAGATCGTACACCGCATACAATTATAACTAAAGAAGTATATTTAAGAATATTAACTTAAGCAACCAGTTATTCAGAGAAAGAATAAACAAAAACAAATAAAGTTCATTATACTTAAACTGTCACATATGCACAGTGGAACTCAACTCTTTAAAAAGCCATTGTTTTCAATGTACACACTGCACCCACTGAATGTCACTCGAAATCCATCTCAGACAAACGGGCTCTCCCACAAGAGTATTGGTCCTTCCTGCTTGAAGCTATTCATCTGCACAAAGCACCTTGTGTAACAGGGATAACATCCTCAGCCATTTTCCCTCCTTTTTGCTCCCAGCTACCGTCAACCAGGTCCTCCCCACACCAGAACTTTTTTCTCAATTCCACCATCCTGATTCGCTGACACCACACTCCTAAGTTGAACAACAAAGCCTCTTTTCTCAGCTCAAACCCAAACAGGCTACTCTTAGAGTACTACTAAAATGAAATACCTACAGTATAGCAGTAAAAATCTTAATCAGGGTGTACATCTAGTTCGTTAGGAAACTAACTGAATTCCTACTCTTATGTTTTATGCTTAGTTTCAGATTCAGTTCCAGGTCAGTATATCTACAAATTTAAATTCAACACCAAATATACTTATATACATCTTAACTCCTTTCATGGCAAACATCACAACTTTTAAATGAAGTAAATCTCATTCAGTCACTTATCAAACTCTCTTGCAAAAATAATCAGTTCTTCCAGAAAATCAAATTCAGATCTTTTGAAAGAGAAATAAACTTATATATCGAACCATATTAAATCCGCTGCATCTTGAAATATTTCATTCCCGCATTGGTTCTTCGATCTTGGGCGGCTCATAATTTTGTTTCTTCGTTTGCTGGATGAAATAGTGGGTTATCCATGAAAAGTCAATTTTTTCACAATACTTACACACAAAAAAACTGACCAAATCCCTCAGTATGTTTTAACAGAACTAATTCCCGGTACACAGTAGAGTTCTTGGAAACTGCTGTCTGCTGATATTGTCTCTACCCAGAGGTTTAACCTGGAGGATTTCCAGTAAGCAGGGTGGAGATACTAACTACTAATTCCACTTTTAACAGTTTTTATCTTTAGTTAGTTTCTAATAGTCTGCTGTATCTTGGTCACTTCCCACACTTCCGTCAGCCATGCCTTGTTCTTGCACAGCTTATTTTCCCCCAAGTTCTCTTTTTTAAAAAAGTTCAGTACCCTTGTTTACTTCCCTGTACAAGTGGAACTTTATAACATTACAGTGATGTTGTGGGGATGGAAATGGACTCTCTGACGGTGGTGTCTGAAAAGAGGATGCTGTCTAATGTCTCCCATCCACTACATAATGTACTGGGTGGGCACAGGAGTACATTCAGCCAGAGACTTATTCCACCGAGATGCAACACAGAGCGTCATAGGAAGTCATTCCTGCCTGTGGCCATCAAACTTTACAATTCCTCCCTTGAAGGGTCAGACACCCTGAGCCAATAGGGTGGTCCTGGACTTATTTCCTGGCGTAATTTACATATTACTATTTAAATATTTATGGTGTTATTACTATTTATTATTTATGGTACAACTGTAACAAAAACCATTTTCCCTTAGGATCAATAAAGTATGGCTATGACTATGACTATCTTGGGTTTAGATTAACCTGGGTTACAGAGATAGGGGGTGTAGGGGTTACTGAGACAAGGAGGGGAGGAGTTTACAGAAAAATGTGGGCATTGAGGAGTTGGAAAGCTAAGAATATCTATTGCGATTATAGATACAGGGAGGGGTTTAGTGGTTGGAGGGTGTAGCAGATATAAGGATGTATATCTATTGGAGTCACAGAGATAAGGAGAGGTGTCAGGGTTGAAAGGGTAAGAGAGAGTAAGGGGAATATGCGGAAACAGAAGATAAGACACAGAATTTAAAAAATGCTGACTGTGCCAGAGCCAAAGCATGGAGTAAAGTGCAGATATGATGTGGAAATGGAATGATATGTTTGAAAATATCCTGTCCAGGAGGGTCATTTGACAGATCTTCTCAGTATCTGTATTCCAGCTCTTCAGCTCTGTATTTAGATCTGTGTCTTTTACAGTGAGTTTCTCCCTCTATACTCTCCCTCCTTTGCAACTCCACAGTTCTGTGCCTCCAATAGAATAGCCTACCTTCAGTGCTGACCCTTTGGCGCTACTGAAAATTGGCGCCAGCTTATTGGCCATTTTCAAATCAAGAAATAAGTCTCAATATTCTATGAATAACCCTTTTTTCCCTGTGGAGAATTGTGGTAAACGATCACCACAAACAACGAAGAGGCAAGCAAAGGTGAGGCCGATCCGAGGGTCGAAGCATGCACGTGCGAGATGGGGTTGACGTGAGGTCAAGCCATGTTTGAGTAACTGAAGTGAGGTTGAGGCAAGTTCGAGATGGAGTAGAGCAAGAGATGGAGTTGGAGTGAGCAGAGCGGGTAGATTTGGAGTGAAGTTCTCTTGATGCCTGTCCACCTTAACCGGGAGTGAGGTTGAATCAATCTAAGCACTGGAAGGGTTGATTACAGGCTGGAATGTGGGGTCCAGGCCCAAAGCTATCAAAGCCATGGGGCAGAGGTCCCAATCCGGGGAATGACCAAATCTTTGGAAGAATTGAAACACCAAGCCAGATGGAATGAAAAGACGGCGTGGGGTTTGGGGGTGATGGTTGCTGCCGGTTCTGCTCTACGACTTTTGCTCTGGTCTCCTTGGTGTTGAGGCTGTGTCCTGCTCTGGCTGCTCCATGCTTAGTGTCTGCAAGCTTTGTGATGATTTGCCCCGCTGTGTGATGAACTGAGACTGAGGCTATGGGCCTGCTCCATCTGCTCTAGGATTTGGGTCAATGGACTCAATTGCCATCAGAATGCTGTTGCTTGCTTTATTGTTTGCATGATTTGTTTTTTTTTCCCTCTCCCTGCACATTGGGTGTTGGTCTTTTTAAATTGGTTCTTTGGTTAAATGTGTTTCTTGTTTTGTGGCTGCCTGTAAGCAGATGAATCACAAGGTTGTGCTTTGAACTTTGAAGTGTGTTATTTCAGGTTCACACACGTGATCATGGCACTGCCATTACCTCTATTCCACTGGAGGAGCAGTTCTGAGGCAGTGTGACAATAACAGGGGGCCAGCACTGAGAGAGTACCATGTCATCAGAGGGGCAGTCCTGGGGGAATACTGAATGAAAGTGGGTGCAGGAAAAAGAGTGCTGTGCTGTTCGGGGTTTTACATGGAAGGGGAAAGATGGGACTTGTCAAGGACCTGAAGGTGGTAAGGGGGATGCAGTGGCTGGAAGGGATTAAAAAGATAGGAGAAGTGTAGGGATTACAGAGATAGGGAGGGGTTTTGTGGGGTACAGAGAGTGGAGCAGGTAGAGGTTACAGAGATAGAGAGTGGTGTAGAGGCTACAGAAATAGGGAGGAGTTGGGGTATTATAGATGTAGGGGGTTTCTTCTTTTATGTTACTGCTAAGGCTAATAAAAATGGCTTATTTGTTATATTAGAATAAAATGGTTTCTTTGTTATGTTAACTGCTGAGAAAGTGCTTCTCTTTCACAACTTGTCTTGGGTTATAATTACTGATAAGAGAATTGTATTCATTTGCTAACCAATTGGGATAGATGTTATTCTTTCTTGCGTTTGTAAGCTATTGTTTGCGCCGGCTTTGAGAGAAGGCGTGATGGGGCCAGAGAGAGGAAACATGATGCTGTTAGCTGGCCGACGGAACGGACCCTGAGCGGGAGTCCAAGGCCCTGGGTCTTCGGCGAGGAGAGGAGACGAGGACAGACTCGTCTGCAGCGTCAGGTCGACCACCGTGGTTGCTCCCAGGCGGCAGGTCGAGGGGGTCGGAGGGGATCGAATGGTGGAAAAAAAACTCCATTAATTGAGCTCCAACTGTTGTGCACGAAGTGGTTAAACTTTGATAAGTTTGGCACCTTTTACTTTTCTTTTATATCTCGATTAATTACATAGTTCCAGTAAGATCTATAAAGTGTAATCATTTAATCGCCTATGGCGTATTGTCTGTTATTTGGCGGGATGGGGTACATCACACAGCATCCACATAAACTTGATTACCCAGTTTGGCGGGGCCGAAGGCTGCTCCCCCTAGACGAAAGCGAGCCGAGCGAGCCTGAGGCTTATCGGGGGCTGCATATGGGGGTTTCGTCCATGGAATTGATTCAGTGGGAAGCTGTGTAATCGCCGTCTTTAAATTATGCATGCTGCGGGAACTGAAAGCTGGTGTGCCTCTGTGGAATTGCTGGTTGTTACTGCATGCGTATTGGGTGGGGTGGCTGTTGGTACCCCGGAGGTCCTTGTTCGAGTTCAGACTAGCGCTGACGAAATGGTGGTAGGACTGCCAGAGTCTATTGGTGCCCTGGGTGAGGCGGGGCAATGGGCTGTCCATACTATTAGGAGAGAGAGAGGAAAGAGTGGTCTGAATCAGAGGTAGTGTCTGCGAGTAAGCGTTCGAGCCATGGCAGGCTCCGCCTGGTTTTTGGGATAATGTCCACCCCTAAAGGGGTGGAGGCGTACGAGGCTTGGGCGGAGCGGATCTCCCTGTCGTTAGATGAGTGGCAGTGCTCGGTTGAGGGTGAGCGGCAGGGATTGGTTGGAAGTTTGGATAGGTGGGCTGTTGACGGTGTTAGAACTGTCAAGTTCAATTACCCCGTAGTGACAGCTGCCAGTTATCTGAAAGCGGGGGGAAATGCGTCTGGTTCGACTGGAAGTAAAATGCAGCGCCTGGGGGGCTTTCCATACCTGCGTCAGGAGATTGGGGGAAAAGCTTTCAGTGTATCTTCTCTGGCTAGGAGGGCAGCTAAATTGCTTGCAGTGCCAGGGAGATCATTTCAGGGAATCAGCCCCTCCCTCAGTTGTTCAGCTGATCAGAGAGGTGTCAGGAAACTTAGTGGAGACCCAGTGGGGAAACGGCTTGAGGTCTCTGAGGAAGCACATTCCCACCAATGTACCAAGGAACTTACGAAAGGAAAAGACCCTATTCCTGAGTGCTTAGAGGGACCACGCCCTCGGGTGTCGTTACGGATAGATGGAAGCCATGCTCAAGCCATCCTCGACACCAGGGCGCAGGTCAAGTTGTTGTACAGTTCGTTTTACAACCGGTGTCTGAAGCATTTACACTTGACAACATTAAGGGCACCGGAGTTTTGGGGTATCAGTGCCAGTGATTATCCGGAAGACGATTATTGGTCAGTGAAACTGCAGTTCATTGGGGCATTGTTTGTGCACTCAGTGTTTCGAGCTGCTTGTGAGGACATGTGTAGCATCCTTGGGCCGGTACCGATTTAAACGGGAGCCGATTGTGGTACTGGCCTGGGGGAAGTAGCTGAGGGTGTGGCCCTCAGTAGACGCTCCGAAATACCAGAGGGAGGGGAGTTGACTGCTGAAGACACCTCGGTGAGAGAGAGGTCGCGGTGATTGGACCCTGCAGTCGTGGAAGACATAGGTAGCGTGTGTGTGGATTATAGGACTCAAACCAGACGCACTGTCGTTGACGAGAATAAGGTCCTGAGGACCGAAGACGCTATGGTCTGTTTGTATGGTGCGACGTGGTTTAATGTGCTGGGTCTGAGGAGTGGATGTTCCCAGATCCCGATGAGTGAGGCCGACAAGGAGAAAACGGCCGTTATAGATCCCCTAGGATTCTTCCGATCCAAAAAGTTGCCACGGGGTTCATCCGGAGCCCCTGCAACCTTCCCGCGGGGCATGGGGAAGACCATGGGGGATGTAGAGGAGTTTGGAGTTTTGGCGTATGTGGATGATCGCCTAGGGTTTGGATTCACCTTGGGGGACTATGATGTGAGGCGAGTGCCGGAGCCCTAGACAACCATTGAAGAATTGGAGTTCACGCTCATCAAAGTGGAGATGGGGAAACGGAATTCCGAGCCGAAACTGCAGTTATGTACTGATAAATTAATCCAGAGAGACGAAACAATGACCTACCCTCGAAAGGATCGGCAGTAACTCAAGAAATCGATCCAGAACAGATTGGAAGAAGCTAGTGGTGTAATTGCGTCCCAGATGGAGATGGACACGAAGCGTGAGTCCGAACTTGAGGAGTCAGAGAAGAAGCTGACGTCTCGATTGCCGGAGGCTGAAGAGGCTGCAGAGGCCGTCCAGGCTAAGTGCTTCAGTTTGGAGAAAATCAAACCGCAGCGACTGATCGAGGAAATGAAGAAGAATATGGATGTGTGGTACATGCTGCCTTTCGCTAACTTCCCCTTGATTGAGGAAGAGACTTTTGGCTTTTCTCCCAGTAAGTCAGGTGTAGTGGGGAGGGTTAGCTGTGGACAGCCTGGGTTACTGCAGGACCCTGAAGGAAAAGAAGTGGGGCCCTGGACACGGGGCAGGGGGCGTCGAGTTGCAGTGGGGGCGTGAGTGAAAGATTGAGAGAGGATTTGGCAAGCAGACCCGAGGTATCCCCAGTAATGTCCGAGCCTGAAGGGTTTAGTTGAGGGGGTACGGAGGACTCGGAGGATTAGGAAACTCCCAAATAGGTTGGCCTATGTAGCGCCCGTGGAACAGGGCGTAAGGTCTACTGTTTGGGGAGCAATGTCACCGTTTGTATTTGGTTTGGGTTTTGGTGTCTGCAGGAAGGGTTGACGAGTTATTTAGAAGTCATGAGGACATTACTAAATTTGGTGGGGGAGAGTGTAAGGTATTTCTTCTTTTATATTACTGCTAAGGCTGATAAAAATGGCTTCTTTGTTACGTTAGAATAAAATAGATTCTTTATTATGTTAACTGCTGAGAAAGTGCTTCTCTCTCGCAGCTTGTTTTGGGTTATAATTATTGATAAGGGAATTGTATTCATTTGCTAACCAATTGGGATAGATGTTATTCTTTCTTGTGTGTCTCTATTGTTTGCGCGGGCTTTGAGCAGAAGGCACTATGGGGACAGAAAGAGGAGACGCGATGCTGTAAGCTGGGCGGCGGAACGGACTCCGAGCGAGAGTCCAAGGCCTAGGGTCTTCGGCGAGGAGCGGAGATGAGGACAGACTCGTGTGCAGCGTCTGGTCGACCACCGTGGTTGGTCCCAGGCGGGTCGAGGAAGTCAGAGAGGATCGAATGGTGGAAAGAAAACTCCGTTCATTGAGCTCCAACTGTTGTGCACGAGGTGGTTGAACTTTGACATGTTTGGCGCCTTTTACTTTTCTTTTATATCTCTATCAATTACATAGTTCCAGTAAGATATATAAAGTGGGTAATCATTTAATCGCATAAGGTGTATTGTCTGTTATTTGGCGGGATGGGGTACATCACACAGCATCCACACAAACTTGATTACCCAGTTTGGCGGGGCCGAAGGCTGCTCCCCCTAGACGAAAGCGAGCTGAGCGAGCCTGAGGCTTACCAGGGGGCTACACAGACATGGGGAAGAGTGTAGGTATTACAGTGATAGGGAAGAGAGCAGGAATTACAGAAATAAAGAAGGGTGTTAGGGTTACAGATATAGGGAGGTTTGCAGGGATGGGAGGAGTGATGAATGGAAGGATGTATATTTAGGTTACAGATATATTCGGGGTTGTAGGGTTTGGGGGAGTCACAGAGGGTACAGAAGGTAGAGTGTTTTATGGGTTGGAGGATGTTGTAGGAAAAGGATGTCTGTCCTGTGTGGTTAAAGAGATAATGAAATGCATAGGGGCTGGAGCAGGTCAGAGAGATAAGGAAAGGTGACAGATTTGGAAGGTTGAGAGAGGGTTATGTGAGTATGCGGAAATAGAAAACAAGAATTTTTAAATGCTGACTGTGCCAGAGCCAAATTAGAGAGTAGAGATCAGGTACAACGTGGAAATGGAATGATAGGTACTGAGATGTTGTATCCAGGACAGTCATTTGACAGGTGTTTCTGTCCTTGGACTCACTTTACACCGCACGCTGTTGGAGCAGTGCTGCCAGGATAATTAAGGACACGACCCACCCAGCCAACACACTTTTCGTCCCTCTTCTCTCCCGGAGAAGGCTCAGGAGCTTGAAGACTTGTATGGCCAGATTTGGGAGCAGCTTCTTTCCAACTGTGATAAGACTGCTGAACGGATCTTGACCTGGATCTGGGCCATACCCTCCAAATATCCGGACCTGCCTCTCCGTTTTTTTGCACTACCTAACTTTCCATTTTCTATCTATGATTTATAATTTAAATTTTTAATATTTACTATCAATTTGTACTCCAGGGAGCGGGAAGCGCAGAATCAATTATTGCTGTGATGATTGTACATCCTAGTATCAATTGTTTGACGACAATAAAGTATAAAGTATGTTTCCAGTGTCTGTATTTCACCTCTGTTTAAATCTGTGCGCTCTCAATACAAACGATATTCCCATTGTCTGTATTTCAGCTCTTCAGATCTGTATTTAGACCTGCTTCTCTCAAGTCCTGTTCTCTGATATCTCCCTCAATACTCCCCCCTTCTATGCAACCCCTCAGATCCAGCCCCCAACAGAAGTTTCCAATACCAGTCCCTCTCACTATGTGGGTCTCCTTCAACACTTTCCCTCCAATGCAACTGCGCACCAATGCCACTCTAACAGAGAAGCCTGCCCTCAGTGCTGCTCCTTCCCCCTGTGTGGTGAGCCCTCATTACCGTTCTTATATTTTATGATGCTCCTTTGAACTGATACCCAAGTGGTTCTGTGTGACAATCAGGAGCCCTGAACCCAGTTCTCTTTGTAAATCCCTCTAATCAAAGTATTGCGTACTGGAAATGGGATGTCAAGTTGAAGTTGTATGAGACATTGGTGAAGCCTAATTTGCCGTTCTGGTCACCTACTCACAGGAAAGATGTAAACAAGGTTAAAAGAGCACAGAGAAAATTTACAAGGATTTTGCCTGGTCTGGAGGTCCTGAGTTATAAGGAAAGATTGAATAGGATAGGACTGTATTCTGTAGAATGTAAAAGGTTGGGAGGAGATTTGATAGAGTATACACAATTATGAGGTGTATAGACAGGGTAAATGACAGGAGGCTTTTGCCACTGAGGTTTGGTGGGACTACAACCAGAGCTCCTGGGTTAAGAGTGAAAGGTAAGGTTTACGGGAACATGAGGGGAAACATCTTTACTAAAGAGGTCATGAGAGTGTAGAATCAGCTGCTAGCATAAGTGGTGCATGTGAGCTCGATTTCAACACTGAAAAGAAGTTTGGATAGGTACGTGGATAGTAGGGTATGAAGGGTTATAGTTTCAGCACAGTGCAATGGGACTAGGTGTTTCAAATGGTTTCAGCATGGACTAGATGGGCTAAAAGGCATGTTTCTGTGCTGTACTTCTCTATGACTCTAACCAACAAACGCTTCCCGAATGACTGAGATCATTAGAACATCACATCAACAGAACAGGACATTGGTCAGCAGCAATGGGTGATCATGGCATACCATACACTGCAGTCTCCAGTTCTAGTCTCTGGAGTACAGGGGGCAGCCTCTGCCAGGGCCAGTCTGTGCTTTCTCAGCATCGGGCACTGTGCAACTGGAAAATGTTAATAAGAATGGTTAGAACAGGAAGTGCAAGAAGGAAGTTCCATCATTTCAGTTTTTTGCCTCTGGTTCACCCTTGTGATCGTGGCACTGACGTTACCTCTATTCCAGCTGAGGAGCGGTTTTGAAGCAGTGTGACAATGGTGGAGGAACAGCACTGAGAGAGTACCGTACCATCAGAGGGGCAGTCCTGGGGGGAAGGTGAAGTGAAAGAGTGCTGTGCTGTTGGGAGGTTTAAAAGCACTGAGAAAGATGACACAAAATATCTGAAAGGAATTCAACAGATAGGAGGGGTATAGAGGAAGCAGAGATAGGGAGAGGTGTAGAGGTTACAGAGATAGAGCAGGATAGGGGTTTGCAGAGATGGGGAGAGGTGTATGTGTTACGGAGAGAGGGGTGTAGGGGTTACAGAGATAGAGCAGGGTAGGGGTTACAGAGATAGGGAGGAGTGTATATGTTACAGAGAGAGGGGTGCAGGGGTTACAGAGATAGAGCAGGGTAGGGGTTACAGAGATAGGGAGGAGTGTATATGTTACAGAGAGAGGGGTGCAGGGGTTACAGAGATAGAGCAGGGTAGGGGTTACAGAGATAGGGAGGAGTGTATATGTTACAGAGAGAGGGGTGCAGGGGTTACAGAGATAGAGCAGGATAGGGGTTACAGAGATAGGGAGGGGTGTATGTGTTACAGAGAGAGGGGTGTAGGGGTTACAGAGATAGAGCAGGGTAGAGAATACAGAGATATGGAGGGGTGTCGGGTTACAGGGATAGGGAGGGGTATTAGTGGTTACAGAAATAGGGATGGGTTTTCGGCAGTACAGAGATAGGGAGGGGTGCAGGATTTACAAAGATATGGAAGAGTGTAGGGGTTACAGATATATGTATGAGGCATGGGTTAAAGAGATAGGAAGGGGTGTAGGATTTACTGAGATGTGGAGGGGTACAGGGGTTATAGAGATATGGAGGTGTGTAGGAGTTGCAGAGATTGGGGAGGGTGTAGCAGATACAGAGATAAGGAAGCATGTAGAGGGTAGAGATAGGGAGGGTGTAATGGTTACAGAGGCAATGAGGTATGTATGGGGTACACTGGTAGGGAGGGTTGAAGTGGTTACAGAGATACGGAGGGGTATAGGAGTTTCACTCTCCACTCTCTGTATATTCATGGCTGTGTGGATAGGTCAAATACTATCTATAACTTTGCTGATGATACAACCATTGTTGGTAGATTCTCAGATGGAGACGAGAGGGTGTACAGGAGCGAGATATGCCAACTGATGGAGTGGTGTCGCAGCAACAACCTTGCACAATGTCAGTAAGATGAAAGAGCTGATTGTGGACTTCAGGAAGGGTAAGATGAAGGAACACACACCAATCCTCATAGAGGGATCAGACATGGAGAGAGTGAGCACTATTAAGTTCCTGGATGCAAAATTCTCTGAGGACCTAGCCAGGTCCCAACATATCGATGCAGTTATAAAGACGGCAAAGCAGCGACTATACTTCATTAGCAGTTTGAAGAGATTTGGTATGTCAACAAATACACTCAAAAAACTTCTGTAGATGTACCGTGGGAGCATTCTGATGGGCTGCATCACTGTCTGATATGGGGGGTGGGGGTGGGGGGGGGGTGGCTACTGCACAGGACTGCAAGAAGCTGCAGAGGGTTGCAAATTTAGTCGGCTCCATCTTGGGTACCAGCCTAAAACGTACCCAGAACATCTTCAAGGAGCAGTGTCTCAGAAAGGCAGCGTCCATTACTAAGGATCTCCAGCACCCAGGGAATGCCCTTTTCTCACTGTTACCATCAGGTAGGAGATACAGAAGCCTGAAGGCTCACACTCAGCAATTCAGGAACAGCTTCTTCTCCTCTGCCATCTGATTCCGAAATGGAAGTTGAACCCGTGAACACTACCATACATTTAAATATATATTCTGTTTTTGCATGATTTTTAATCTATTCAATATACATATACTGTACCTGATTTATTTATTTATTACAGATTACAGATAGATAGTTGGTGTTAGGGTTAGGAGAGATAGGAAAGGGTGTAAGGGTTACAGAGATACGGTGGCGTGTATTCACAGATGTGTAGTTACCCTCCCTTGGGGAAGAAAAGGAGGAGGACAAAAGAAGAGCAGGGTATAGAGTATTTTAGCATTCCGGAGCATTTTGGGGCGAGGTGGGACACAAAATTTGAAGAGGCCTTTCAATTGCTGAAGGAGCTGCTAACACAGCTGACTGCGCTGCCTTTTGCGGACCTCTGATTGCCGTATGTACTGCGTACGGATGCCAGCATAGAGGGCATAGGGGGTGGGCTGTATCTGGATCAGGGCACCGGGTTGAGACCTGTTGGCAGCCAGAGTCTATCACCCTCTGAGGAAAAACTATCCCACAAACAGGTTGGAGTTCCTGGCATGGAAATAGGCTGTAGTGGATAAGTTGAGTGACTACCTCTATGGTGCCAAGTTTGGGGTGCGGATTTCAGTTTGAAGTACCGACCGGGAAGTAGGAATATTTGTGCTGACGCTTTGTCCCAACGTGTGCATGAAGAGTTGGACAGGTACGAAGAGTGGGAGACTGTTCCTGCCCCGAGAGTGAAAGTCATGTGCCAGTTTTCCATCACGGTGAAGGCAGAGGGAAGGTATGGGCAGGATCGAATGGTAGATCAATTGGGAGCTTCTGATGAAGCCATTCCACAAGCTCACTGCAACCTGACTGCTGTGAAGACAAACCAGTTGCGGGAATTGAGTCCTGGGGAAGTGGCAGCTGTCCAATGAGATGACCCGGGCATTGGTACCATTTGGTCAGCTGTCGAAAAGGGAGTCATGGCCTGAGCGAAGAAGATGAAACACACTGCGGTGCCTACACTGTGAGCCAGTGGCTCAGATTGCAGTTGATGAACCAGATCCAACACCGGGTCATGTCGCCTCTGGACTGTCCATGGTATTCCCAGCTGTTTCTGCCTGAGAAGTATCAGAGGATTGCGTTGAAGTCACTTAATGATGCCTCTGGCCATTTGGGGATTGAAAAGACCAGTGGATTGCTCAGAGGTCGGTACTACTGGTCCCGAATGAGACTGGAGGTCGAAGAGTACAGCAGGTCGTGCTGTCGCTGCATACGGAGGAAGACATTGCCTGAGGGCCACTCCATGTGCGTGAACTTCCTGTCAATAGATTCAGATGCCAGCAACATGGCGGATGTCTTTGTCATTATGGATCACTACACCAGATATGCACAAGCTTTCCCTACAAAGGATCAGAGGGGATCCACGGTGGCCAAAGTGTTATGGGAGAAGAATTTCATGTATTATGGCCTCTCCAGGCGGATACGTAGTGATCAGAGTTGGGATTTTAAGAGTAGGCTCATATATGAGCTACTGAGCATACTTGGAGTCAGTAAATTGAGGACTACTCCTTATCATCCGTAGGGTGATCCCCAGCCCGAGAGGTTTAATTGGACCTTACTAGACATGCTCGCGATCTTGGAAATCAGCAAGAAGAACAAATGGTGTCAACAAGTGGAGTCTTGACGAAGGGTCTCAGCCCGAAACGTCGACTCTACCTCTTCCTAGAGATGCTGCCTGACCTGCTGCGTTCATCAGCAACTTTTATGTGTGTTGCTTGAAATTCCAGCATCTGCAGATTTCCTCATGTTTGCGGAGTCAACATATTAGACATTTGGTCCACTGCTACAACTGTACAGGAAACGAAGCTACCGGGTACTCACCGTATTAGCTGATGTTTGGGCGCGAGACGAGGTTACCTATCGACCTTTGTTTTGGGACTGGCAAGGAAGACCTACCACCGAAGACTTACCTGAAGTATGTGTCTGATATGAGAAGGCAGCTGAAAAAGGCTTATGAGTTAGCTGAGATCTTGGCTACCAAGCAGAACCAAGGAAATAAGAGTAGGTATAATCAAAAGGTTAGGTTCTCCCAACTCATGCTGGGAGACCGAGTCCTCATAAGGCGTTTGAGGCTACCTGGGAAGCATAAGTTAGAACACCGTTGGGCAGCTACCTATGTAGTGGAGAGTCAGATGCCAAACGTACCAGTTTTCTGAGTGAAATCAGAGGATGGGAATGGGCTGTCAAGATTCTCTATCAGAACGACCTACTGCCTCTGGTACAAGAGGTGCGAATTGACTCAGAGTCCGACTTGGATCCTACACCTAGTAAGAGGACTCTGCGCCTGAATGGGATACAGATTCGGAGGATGAGGAAATGGGGGTGTTGTATATGCTGCCTTTTGCTAACTTTCCACTGAGTGAAGAAGAGATTCCCAACCCTTCTCACGCTGAGACAGGTGAAATTGGGGGGACTATCTGTGGACAGGCTGAAGCGGGGCTCAGCCAAGGAGCAGAGGGATCCGAGCTGCAGGAGGGCACTGGAGGAGGCCTCGACAGGTAGACCAGCTGTACCCACGGTGTGTCGGAACCTGCAGAAGTAGATCGCAAGGCAAGGAGTTCTCAAAATATTAAGAGACCCCCAGATACGCTGGCCAATTTACCACTGGGGAAACAGAGTGCTACGGCTATCCCTCTAGTGAGATATATCACTACCCTTTTCAAATGGATTGGGGGTTCTGCCATCACAAAAGTATTTCTAAGGCGGTGTTATTAATAACGGGATGACAAATTACTTCAAAGATAAGCAGACATGACTATTTCGGGTGGGAGAGTATAATGTCCTCATTCACATAGTTCATATTTTTTCTTTGTTATGCTTTTATGTTCTCTGTGTAAGCTGCTTGTTTGGGTTACCGTTGAAGATAAGAGAGAGGAGAAATGTGTGCCATTCAATCAGGATGAACGGATTCAGGGGAGGTTTCTCCGGTGAGGGACACCAAGGTTGGGCTTGGCGTTTTTTGAGAGGGGAGAAGAGGAGACGCCGGAGAGAACAAGTTGGAGGAGTCGACCCGGAGTGGGGCCATGGTTCGATGAAGCCCGGGGATGTCAAAGGAGGATTGGAGAAGGGGAAACCATGAGCTCCAACTTGTGTACATTAGACCGTTCCATTTAAAACTGGCCCTTTCCTTTTATTTGTTCTTTCTTAACTAACCTTCTTGTCAAATTAGGAATTACAAAGCTAAATCTTTGAAGTTTATCTGCTGCACTGTCTGTTATTTCGTGGTACCTATTTGTTACAGGGTACCAACTCACACCGCGTCCACACGAAAAGGGGATGGGGGTGGGGTTTGACTTCAATTTCCCACGTTTGTCGGGGCTGGAGGGTGTCTTCCCTGCACTTACACAGCCGGTGGAACCAGAGTGTTACACGGAGGTAAGGTTGGGTGTATAGGTGACAGAGATAGGGCGCGATAGGGGTTACCGATATAGGGAGGGGTTTAGCGGTTACAGAGATAGGGCGCGATAGGGGTTACCGATATAGGGAGGGGTTTAGCGGTTGCAGAGATAGGGCGGGATAGGGGTTACCGATATAGGGAGGGGTTTAGCGGTTACAGAGATAGGGCGGGATAGGGGTTACCGATATAGGGAGGGGTTTAGCGGTTACAGAGACAGAATTGGGGATAGTGGATTACCGAGAACGGGAGGGGTGTAGGGGTTACCAAGATAGGGAGGGGTTTAGGGTTTACAGAGAGAAGGTGGGCAATAGCGGATTTCAGAGATAGGGAGGGGTGTAGTGTTTACAGAGGTAAGGAGGGTTGCAGGGGTTACACTGAGGGGTGTACGATTTACTGAGATGGGGAGGTGTGTTGGGGTTACAGAGAGAGTGAAGGGTGTAGTGGCTACAGAAATTGAGAGGTGATTAGGCGTTACTGAGAGAGAGGGTGTAGTGGTTCAAGTAATAGTGAGGAATGTAGGGATTACAGATAGAGGGTGAGTGTTATGGTTTACAGAGATAGGGAAGGTGTAGAGGTTACAGAGATATGGAGGCATGTAAAACTTAGAGATAGGGAAGGGTGTTGGGTTTACAGTAATAGGGCAGATTATCAGAGGTTACAGAAATGGGGATGGTTTGCTGGGGACACAGAGATAGGTAGGGCTGTAGGGGTTACAAAGATATGGAGACATGTAGGAGTTACAGAGGTCAGGAAGGGTGTAGGGGTTACAGAGATAGAGAAGGTTTCGGGGTTACAAGGGCTGGGAGCTCTGAAGGGGTTACAGAGATATGGATGGGTGTAAGAGTTTTTGAGATAGGGAGTAATTTAGGGATACAGATATAGAAACATAGAAAACTGACAGCACAATACAGGCACTTCAGCCCACAAATCTGTGCCGAACATATCCTGACCTTAGAACTACCTGGGCTTACCCATAGCCCTCTATTTTTCTAACCTCCATGTATCCATCCAGGAGTCTCTTAAAAGACCCTATCGTTTCCGCCTCCACCACCACTGCCGGCAGTCCATTCCACGCATTCACCACTCTCTGCGTAAAAAAAAACTTACCCCTGACATCTCCTCTGTACCTACTTCCAAGTACCTTAAAACTATGCCCTCTCATGCTAGCCATTTCAGCCCTGGGAAAAGCCTCTGACTATCCACATGATCAATGCCTCTCATTAGCTTGTACACCTCTGTCAGGTCACCTCTCATCCTCCGTCACTCAACTATTTTCAGAAGGCATGCTCGCCAATCCAGGAAACATCCTTGTAAGTCTCCTCTGCACCCTTTCTATGGTTTCCATGTCCTTCCTGTAGTGAGGTGACCAGAAATGAATACAGTACTCCAAGTATGGTCTGACCAGGGTCATATACAGCTGCAACATTACCCCTCGGCTCTTAAACTCTTAAACATTGAAGGCCAATGCTCTGTATGCCTTCTTAACCAAAGAGTCAACCTGCATAGTAGCTTTGAGATTCCTATGGACTCGGACCCCAAGATCCCTCTGATCCTCCACACTGCCAAGAATCTTGTCATTCATCCTATATTCTGCCATTATATTTGACCTACCAAAATCAACCACCTCACACTTATCTGGGTTGAACTCCATCTGCCACTTCTCAGCCCAGTTTTGCATCCTATCAATGTCCCACTGTACTCTCTGACAGCCCTCCACACTATCCACAACACTATCAATCTTTGTGTCATCAGCAAAATTTACTAACCCATCCCTCCACTTCCTCATCCAGGTCATTAATAAAAATCACGTCCCAGAACAGATCCCTGAGGCACACCACAGATCAGTGGCCTCCATGCAGAATATGACCCATCTACAACCACCCTTTTCCTTCTGTGGGCAAGCCAGATCTGGATCAACAAAGCAATGTCCCATTGGATCCCATGCCTCCTTACTTTTTCAATAAGCATTGCATGGCACACCTTATCAAATTCCTTGCTAAAATCCATATAGACTACATCTACTGCTCTATGCTCAGCAATGTGTTTAATGACATCCTCAAAAAGTTCATTCAGGCCCGTAAGGCAGACATGCCTTTGACAAAGTCATGCTGTCTATTCCTAATCATATTATGCCTCTCCAAATGTTCAGAAATCCTGCCTCTGGGGATGTTCTCCATCAATTTACCAACCACTGAAGTAAGACTCACTGGTCTATAATTTCCTGGGCTATCCCCACTTCCTTTCTTGAATAAGGGAACAACATCTGCAAACCTGAAATCCTTCAGAAACTCTCCCGTCCTCATTGATGAAGCAGAGATCATTGCCAGAGGCTCAGCAATCTCCTCCCTCACTTCCCACAGTAGCCTGGGGTACACCCCGTCCGGGCCCTGTGACTTATCCAACTTGATGCATTCCAAAAGCTCCAGTACATCCTCTTCCTTGATATCTACTTGCTCAAGCTTTTCTGTCCGCTTCAAGTCATCCATGCAATCGCCAAGATCCTTTCCCGTGGTGAATACTGAAGCAACGTGTTCATTAAGTATTTCTTCCATCTCCTCCGATTCCATACACGCTTTTCCTCTGTCATACTTGATTGGTCCTATTCTCTCACGTCTTATCCTCTTGCTCTTCACATACTTGCAAAATGCTTTGGGGTTTTCCTTAATCTTGTCCGCCAAGGCCTTCTCATGACCTCTGCTGGCTCTCCTAATTTCATTCTTAAGCTCTTTCCTGCTAGCCTTATAATCTTCTAGATCTCTATCATTGACCTTGGCGATTGTAAGCATGACTTACAGTGGATTGAAAACGTGAGCATATAGACATTAGCAAAGAGGATGTGCTGGAGATTTTGGAAAGCATCAAGTTGGATAAGTCATTGGGACCTGACGAGATGTACCTGAGGCTACTGTGGGAGACGATGGAGGAGATTGCTGAGCCTCTGGCAATGATCTTTGCATCATCAATGTGGATGGGAGAGGTTCGGGAGGATTGAAGGGTTGCAGATGTTGTTCTCTTGTTCAAGAAAGAGAGTAGGGATAGCCCAGGAAATTATAGACCAGTGAGTCTTACTTCATTGGTTGGTGAGTTGATGGAGCATATCCTGAGAGGAAGTATTTATGAACATTTGGAGAGGCATAGTATGTCTAGGAATGGTCAGGATAGCTTTGTGAAAGGCAGGTCGTGCATTACGAGACTAATTGAATTTTTGAAAATGTGACTAAACACATTATTGACGGTAGAGCAGTAGATGTGGTGTATATGGATTTCAGCAAGGCATTTGATAAGGTACCCCATGCAAAGCTTATTGAGAAAGTAAGGAGGCATGGGATCCAAAGGGACATTGCTTTGTGGATCCAGAACTGGCTTGCACACAGAAGGAAAAGTGTGGTTGTAGGCGGGTCATATTCTGCATGGAGTTTGGTGATCAGTGGCATGACTCAGGGATCTGTTCTGGGACCCCATCTCTTCGTGATTTTTGTAAATGACCTGGATGAGGAAGTGGAGGGATCGGTTAGTAAACTTGCTGATGACACAAAGGTTGCGGGTGTTGTGTATAGTGTGGAGGGCTGTCAGAGGTTACAGCCCGAGGGAATAGGGCACTCAAAGCTGCTCTGTGGTTAAGAAGGCATACGGTGTATTGGCCTTCATCAACAATGGGATTGATTTCAAGAGCCGTGAGATAATGTTACATCTATATAGGGACCTTGTCACACCCCACTTGGTCTCCTCACTATAGGAAGGATGTGGAAACTAAAGAAAGGGTGCACAGGAGATTTACAAGAATGTTGCCTAGATTGGCGAGCATGCCTTATGAAAATAGGTTGAGTGAACTTGGCCTTTTCTCCTTGTAGCGACGTAGGATGAGAGGTGACCTGACAGGAGTGTATAAGATGATGAGAGGCATTGGTCGTGTGGATAGTCAGAAGCTTTTTACCAGGGCTCAGATGGCTAACACGAGAGGACACCGTTTTAAGGTGCTTGGAAGGAGGTACAGAGGGGATATCAGGGTAAGTTTTTTTTACGCAGAGACTGGTGAGTGCGTGGAATGTGCTGCTGGCGAAGGTCGTGAAGGTGGATGTAATAGGGTCTTTTACGAGGCTCCTGGATAGGTACATGGAGCTTAGAAAAATAGAGGGCTATGGGTGGGCCAAAGGGTCTATATTGTGCTGTAAGTTTTCTGAATTCTTTGTTCTATGTTCTAAGTAACTATTTGCATCATTCTTTACTGTGGAGGACACTAGCAGTACGCCAGAAGTTTGAGAGTGTCAGGGGGCAGAAGTGAGCAGAGGTGCTATTACCAGAGAGAAGGTACTTGGCGAACTAGAAGGTCTGAAGGTAGTTAAGTCAGTTGGACCAGATAGACCACCCCAGCGTTCTGAAAGAGGCAGCTGAAGGTTGTGGAGTCATTAGTAATGATCTTTCACCGCTAAATTCTGGACTAGTTCAGAAGGATAGGGAAATTGAAAATGTCAGTCCACTCTTCAAAAAGGGATTGAGGCAGAAGAAAGGGAATTATGACCAGTTAACCTTACCTCTGTGAATGGTAAGATCTTGGATTTGATTAAGTATGTGGTTTTGGAGTACTTGGAAACACAAAGTAAAGCAGGCAAAAGTCAATATAGTTTCCTTAAGGAAAAATCTTGTCTGGCTGAATTCTTTAGGAAAGTAGTAAGCAGGACAGTCAAAAGAGAATCGGTAGATGTTGTATACATGGCATTTCATAAAGTCTTTGACAAGCTGCATCATATGAATCGGCCTAACACGACAAGAGCTGATAGCATTACAGGAAATGATGCTAGCATGGATAGAGCATTATCTGCCCGAAGACAAAAAGTGGGAATAAAGGGAGCATTTTCTGATTGGCTGCTGGTGACTAGCAGTGTTCCACAGGGGTCTGTGTAGGACCGCTTCTTATTTACATTGTATGTCAATAATCTGAAGGACAGAGTTGATGGCTTTAAGGCGAAGTTTGCGGATGATATGAAGATAGGTGGAAAGGCAAATCATGTTGAGGAAGCTGGGAGGTTGCAGAAGGACTTAGACAGTTTCGGTGAATGGGCCAAGAAGTGGCCGATGGAATATAGTGTCATGACATGTATGGTTCTGCACTTTGGCAGAAGGAATACAAGCATAGACTATTTTTTAAATGGTGAAAAAATTGAAAAATCCTAATTGCAACGGGAATTGGGAGTCCTCGTACTGGATTCCCTAAATGTTCATTTGCAGGTTGAATCGGTGGTGAGGAAGGTAAATGTAATGTTAGAGGACTTGAATATAAAAACATGCCATGGTCCAGTCCGTGACGTCCAGATTCCGGTTCACGGTCCGGTCCATTGATCCTTATTCCAGGTTTACCAGTTTTCCATTGTCCTGTGTGTGCCTTAATTGAGGCACATGATTCTCATATTGGGTTGGCTACATAAACAGCTCCTGGGTTCAGCTTCAGTTGCTGGACTGTTCCCTTCCCTCCCCTTCCCCTTCCTCCTGAAGCCTTGCCTGCTACCTTCGCCTGAAGCCTCGCCTGCTACCTTCGTCTGAAGCCTCGCCTGCTACCTTCGCCTGAAGCCTCGCCTGTAACGCCATCAGGTTCAACCGCCAGGGCAAGATCGGGGCCTTTCTGTGTCTAGATAAGGAACTGTCTTTCGCTGTTTGAAACTGTCTCGTTGTGTTCTCGCCTTCGCTAGGTAGGTCCGGCCGTTTGCCACTACCTTGAGTGGAGATCTGTCTCTCAGTGCTCTGTGTATGAGTCCCGGCCCTACGTCCCGCTCCCTAGGAAGGTTCCTGTCTCTGTGTAGAGCCCTGCCCAAAATCCTGTTCCCAAGGAGGGGTCCAGGCTATGTGTTCCATGTTCCTGTCTCCCTCGACCAAGGCTCTGCATTCCTGTCTCCCTCGAACAAGTGAAGGCTTCGTGTTCTCATCCTGTCCATCTGCCTCGCCCAGCCCAGTGCTGGGTTCCCTCACCCTTTGCTGGGGTTCCCGCGTCCTGTCCAAGCCACGTCCAAGAACCTCGCCCTGTCCAAGCCATGTCAAAGAACCTTGTCCTGTCCAAGTCAAGGCTTTGCGTTCTTGTCCTGTCCACATACTTCGTCCTGTGCAGGAGTTCCATGTCCAGTTCTGTAGCCACGTTCTGTCCTTGCCAAGATCCTAGTCCTGAGTCCCAGCCTAGACCTGGGTTCTGGTTCCGAGTCAAGACCCAGGTTCCGAACCCGAACCAAGACCCAGGTTCTGGGTCCACATTGAGGCTCTGGTTCCAGAGTTCAGTCTCACTAGTCCAGGCTCTTTGTTCCTAGACTCTCGTCCCGGTTCCTTGTCCATATCCTAGCCCAGGCCCTGCATCCTAGTCTTGTCCAGGGCCTGTGTCATGTCCAGCGTCCTTTCTTCCCCACTTCCCTTGCTTTCTTGACACTCCGAGTTCTGTTCCTAGTACTTCAGTGTCTGTGTCTTGCATTTGGGTCAGCTCCCAGCCAGGGCCGGATTTAGTGGGGCCAGTGCCCCTGGGCTGGAGGCCCTGATGGGCCCCTGCTGACACCATAAAATGCTGCTACACCAGGCAGAAAAAAAGGCAAGAACAAGAGCAAAGGTCGTACTGGTCTAAATATGAAAGCTGTGGATCAAGACATTGGTTTAGTGCAATACGTAGGCTATGAGCTTGCAGACCTTAAGAGGGAGGACAGAAAGTAATGCAGACTCTTAGTTTGAAGGACAGCATATAAACAACTCAAAATTGAACTAGGCTTAGTTGGCTTAGTAAAATTATGAGGGTGACGAAGTACGATGTACCCAATCTTAACTCTTTATTTAGCTATTGCTGCACATACCATAGGCCTTATTTCTCAAACAATGCCAAAGCATTTTTATCCGGGTATTTTTCTCAACCGTGTGTTCTGAGAAAGTAAAATGGAAATGAGAGACAAAAAGGCCAAGAGAGATGGCACGATGGCAAACTGGGAAACTTGACAATACTCCAACAATCATTTTGAAAAATGAGATCTAGCACATACTAACCTATTGCTGTGCTGTGTGGCTTGCAGAGTAAAGACTACTTATTACCTACTAAGTTTGGAAAACAGTCAACTATTAGCCCATTGCCACAAAAACAGGAACAGCACTGACACGCAAGCGTAGATGTTTACAAAATCAGATGCATGTTTTTCAAAATTAAAGCCTAGTTCTTCTGGATTTCTTCGCAGCAAAGCCCTTGAGCAGATCACTAAAATCCAGTTTCCCAACAAGATCACTTTCAAGTGGCATCAGAGTAAGATGACTCAGCCTGTCCTGTCCTATTGTGGATCTGAGCCGATTTTGTAGCCTGGGAAAAAGTACACACTCAGGACAACAAATACTTTTTTTCGGGTTTTAATTCCTTTATCTGTTTTAGATGTTGAAGTGCCAGAAGAGGGTCTCAAAACAAAACGAACGAATTTACAAGCAGTTTTTGCCGTTACAATCTCAGTTCAACTTCTGATCCACACCCTTGTGTATGGACGGAATTGCGTATGCAGTATAAAAATGCATCAAGCAAAATGCACCAAACTAATACGGTACCAATACGGTAGTGGCAATTCTACTTGGCTGGTGAGGAACTTTGCCCAAGCCACGCGATCCAGCGTCGAGTCATCTACTCGAGAAAATCTTTCCTCACCAGGCCTAGCATTACCCGGATGGATGCCTAAGTATACTTTTAGCGATACTGAATAATATTCGATGGTCACCCGGTTACACCTATGTAGTTGCCGTTATTAGGCCTGTCAAATATGTCACTGGAGCCTTGGATAGCCAGTTCCCTCTCGACCAAAAATTTCACAACCACCAACACTCTTCTCAATACGTCGGTCCAGTAACACACTCTGACTCGAACTGTTTTTGCAGTTCGTATCTATTCTTCCGCGGTCAGACGCTAGTGTAGCGTAGGTCAGTATCGTTTCCCTGCGGTGTTTGCTATTTTCATGCTCTCCTATGCGCTCAGCGGCATGTTTCCAGTTGCTAAGCAAGTTTTGAAGATGGACTGACAGCTACCATCACTGAAGATGCGGCATGCAAAACAAAACTCACAGCCGGTGGAAAGGGAAATACAAGAGCCATTGCCTTGATATGTACTCACCACTGACGAGCTTGCGTTTGAAGTGAAATGTAGAGAAAAAATGTCTCTGCTGTTTGTATACCTGTTCCAAAGCATTGATATCCACATCCTTATTCTGGTAGGACTCTGGCCCTTTTTTAGCCCAGTATGCTCAGACTGAATCATCTAACGTTTCCTTTCCCCAGCGAGCAGGATCAGTGCTGTAAGGATCCTCAGTAGCGGTAATGTTAACATTAATGGCGACCCGACTTGGTTGTTCGGAGGCCTCTGTGGTTGGAAATCCCAAAGTCATGCTGCCTCTTCAACGTTAGCTGCTGACTGTGGCAAGGACGGTGGTCCTGTGCTAACGCTGGTGCTAGCACTAGCTGTTGAACAAGTCTCCATTTGTCCACTGGTCTCAGACTGTGACAAGAGCGATGGTACTGCTGTATCATCGAGAACAGGTTTAAAAAATTCTGTCAATTTCAATGTCTTTTTAAATGCTTCTTTCTCAAGGTCCTCTTTTTCTGTTTCTTTTTTCTTTTCTGTGCTCCACTCTCATATTTTTTTTTGTCCGCCATGATGATAGCTACCTGTTTTGGGCTCCTCTGCAGATCGGGCCCCTGGGCTGCAGCCCAGCCTAGCCCTGGCTAAAGTCTGGCCCTGCTCCCAGCATCCCCGTTATGACAAAGCAAGGATGTAATGCTGTACATAAGGCAAAGGTTGCTAGGTTTCTGAAGGTGTGAAAGGTTACAGGGAGATGGCTGGGGTTAAAAGGGAAATGGATCACCATGACGAAATGACACAACAGACTAAATAGGTCAAATAGTCTAATTGTGCTTGTTTGCCTTATGGTCCAATGGAGTTAAATTCCAATCGCCATTCAACGAGCTGCCCTAATGAACTTGGATATCCTTCTCCACTATCCACACCACCAAAAATTTTGGTGTCATCCACAGATTATTAACAATATTAAGGACATTGTTATTCAGATATTTGTGAAGTGTATATGTTTCAATACATCACACTATTCATTTCCCTTAATTCCTTAGCCTTCACGATGTCTTCCGCAGTGAAAAAGAGATGGGAAATATTCAGATGGGAAACTATCATTCATCTCCTCTGGTTGCACTACCCCATTTATACTGAAGGGGATATATTACCTCTCCAGTTATCATCTTTTTTTTTCCTCCAATCCTGTTGAAGGTTCACAACCTGAAATGCCGACTATACTCTTCCCCATGGACGCTGCCTGCTCTGCTGAGTTCCTTCAGCATTTTGAGTGTCTTCATAGTTACCATAGTTTCTTAAATTACTTGTAGATTGTTATGATTCCCGTTTATCTTATCTGCCAGAGAGGTTATGTCCTCTTTTTTCTCCTACATACTGATCAATTCAATGTGTTGAAGAGCAGGAGAGTGAGAGAGAGACTTTTCTGCGCCTAGAATAGGAAAGTATTTGCTCTTCGAGACAAAGTCTGTCATTTAAAAATGGACCCCTTGCGACAGCGAATTTTCCCCACACCAGTCTACCACCTTCACAAGCGGCAGTTAGTAATGAGAAATGCTCATGAAATTTAAATTAATAAACCTTTTTGAAATGTGCTCATGTGCTTCATGTGATTTCAGCGACCATTAAGACATCTACAGTCCCATGCTGAGACCAATATTTTCCTTTTCACTTGTGGGTAAGGATTAATTGAAAATTTGGCTCAACCTCTAAAACTGAGATGGATCCCTAAAAGACCTGCACTCGCTCTACAGTCCATCCTCGAATCCTCGAGTGAGCGCACCTCTTTACCGAACCTCCTGGACTGTTCGCACTCGCATTACCACCCGTCCTCCAGTGAGCGCATCCGCATTACCGTCCGCCATTGAGTGAGCGTACCCTTATTACCGGCCTTCCTGGAGTGGGTGCCCCGTCATAATTGCCACTTCTGACCTTTTGCAATAGCAGGAACATTACAGACCCTCCTGGGTTATCATCCTTTCTGAAGTGCGCACACCCGTATTACCGCCTCCAACCCCCCACCCCCCCCCCGCCCCGTGAAGTCACACCAGCTCTATCTTCCCTCTGGAGTAAGCGTACCTCTTCTATTGGTAATGCTGTCCTTTACCAGAGCACAACGTGTACACAAGTCTAGGACCTAGACTATAGTTTCTGTGGTTGGCGAAGAACCTGTGTTAACAGCAGATTTCTAACTGACAAAATGCTGGTGGAATTCAGTAGGTCAGACAGCATCTATGAAAGGAAATAAACAGTCAGCATTTCAGGCAGAGGCACTTCAGCAGGACTGAAAAGTAAGGGGGCTGAAGCTGGAATATAAAGTTTAGGGGAAGGGAAGGAAGGGCAGGTGATAGGTGAGACCAGGTATGGTGGATGGGGGAGGAGGAATGCAAAGAGAATGGTGATACATGGAAAAGGTGAAAAAGAAGGAATCCGATAGGAGACAAGAATGGACCATGGGAGAAAGAGGAGGAGGAGGTCAACAAAAATGAGAGCCGGCGAGGAGAAGAGAAGAGCAAGAGGGTAACCAGAATATTGAATGGAAAAGAAAAGGGGTGGAAGAGGATTCCAGATCAGGTAAATTGGGACAATTTGCTTAAAATATCAACCACATTTTTGCAGTGGTCTGTTTATATCTGTGTAGTATATGCCTAAAGTATATGCAGGGAATGGAGGAGAGAAAGTGTATAGCTGATGAGAGAGTGCACAGAGCAGGAGAGCATGTACAGGGGAGAGGGGAGAGTGCATACGGGAAAGTGGAGAAGAGTGCACTGGGAGCAGGAGAGAGGATATGCAAAAGGAGAGGGAAACTGCATGTGTGGGGATGAAACGAGTGCGCAAAGTCAGCCGGGGAAAGAACAAGCTGGGAGGAAGAATGAATGCACACCATGGAGGTGGGGGTGGGGCGGAAGCTGAGACAGGAAAGGGCACAGAGACAGAGAGGGAGGAAGTATACAGAGAGGAAGAAAGATAAGCAGAAAGAAATGTTGCAGAAAGAGGGCGCAAGGAAACCTCACACTAAGGGTTTATCATGGGATAATTGTAGCTGGACTTGAGCTCGCTGTACAGATCCCAATCTCCAGCACACAGTTCCTAGGTGGAACGAGACGAGACAACAGTTGCAGAGGTAGATTTAACACCCTCCCTGCGAGCCCATGAATGCTACACCTGCACCTCACCATTCTGCTCCTCCTGCACTCGCCCTCCCCTTGCTCTGCACCAGCAGCTGACGGCTCTTTGCTACAAAAGGACTCCTAGAGTTTTTGTGCACAGCAATATCCCTCTGTATGAGACATTGATTGAAAGTAATTTCGGGCCAAAGATTCCAGGAAGAGCTACCCATTTCCTCTCCCCTGAGTAGGGAGAAGTGCTAGGACCAGCTGTGGGATCTTTAATATCCACTCAATATTAGTAACCTTTTGGAAAATAGGTGCCACACACAATGAAACACTGTTCCTTAATACTACAGCATTCCCTCAGTAGTGTCCCTTCCGCACTGTGGCATTCTCCAACACTGTCCCTTTCACACTGTGACACTCTGTAAGCACCCTTCCACATTGTGAAACTGCCTCTCTGACAATGTAGCACTCTCTCAGCACTGCCCCTTTCACACTGTAGCAGTCTGTCGTGGAAATTTGCCCTTAGTCAGGTGAAAAGAATACTCCTGAGTATCGTTTCGGGACCTTTACTTGCTTCCAAGGAGAGAGAGAGAAAGAGAGAGAGAGCTCGTCTCCCCCACCTCCTGACTCCGCTCTCCTGTTACAATAACATCCTTTTATACAGTTCAGCATCACAGCAGACTTATAATATATCCAATCATTTTATAGAAATACTACCACACTTTAACAATTTTTTTTAGATTATGAAGACACATAGTCCTCTTTTATTGTCATTTAGTAATGCATGCATTAAGAAATGATATATTATTTCCTCCAGTGTGTTATCACAAAACACAGGACAGACCAAGGCTGAAAGAACTGACAAAACCACATAATTATAACACATAGTTACAACAGTACAACAATACCGTAACTTGATGAAGAAGTCCATGAGCACAGTAAAAGTTCAAAGTCTCTCACCCACATCTCACGCAGACGGGAGAAGGAAGAAAAACTCTCCCTGCCATGCCGACCACAGTCCGACTCTGAGTCATCCGAAAACTTCGTGCTCTGATCAGCTCTCCGACACTGAGTACTGAGCGCCATCTCTGTCCGAACGATTCAACCTCCTTCTCGGTCGCCAAAAGCAGGCAAAGCCGGGGATTTTGAGGCCTACCCTCTGAAAGATTCCCGACCATACAGTAACTACAGCGGCAAATGAGTGTTTCAGAAATTTCTCCAGAAGTTCCTCTGTGCTTTCACGTCCATTCTCCATCAAATTAGAATTGTCCACGGCCCCTATTTAACAGATACGATCATTTTTCACCGGAGGGCTGTTCACTAAAAAAATAGAGAGAAAGGAGCAGTTACAAGTTAAACTATCTTGCAGAGCTGAACACATTAGCTCTTGTTTCTGGGGTCGTTTTTCCTATTCACATTTATATTCTTTTAGGGATTCTATCTCTGGGAAGGGGCCTCATAACCCTCACGAAAAGGGAGCATTTTCAGATATTCATCCTCATCATGGCTACCACTACTATCCTATTCTTCCTCTCCTTTCCGAGAGCTTCCAGGCCGTCCAGTTGGTCTTAGTACATACAAGGGGGCTAGAGTCATCGAGCTCTGTCCTCTGGAGTGTAGTAGGACACAGAGGAACCTCATGACCAGTACGTAAATTACCACAATTACAAGTATTATCCTGTAATGTACCAGCATCCTCCACCAATTTCCAAATGGCTGCCATTCTCTCCCAGATGGGTTATAGTTGTGGAACTGCCCCCCCACTGTTTTATCTTAGTCACTGATCTCTTAATGTAGTCTGCAAGATTAGTGATGTTTTCTGATTCGTCTGCTGCAACATTCCTGCCTCTATGATAGCGCAAATTCCCCCTTTCTCAGCCTGCAGGAAATCAAAGACCATTCTGTTCTGCACAGCCACCTTTCTCAGGGCTACAGTCTCTACCGTGACAGCCTTTAGAGTCTGTTCAGTTCCACGTAGCCCCTCCGCTGGTGCATTTGCCAGATTCTCAAGGGCAACGGCCGTATTGATCAATTCTCTGGCCGTCTTCGCGACCCCATAACAGCCAACTGCTATCATCCAATATTGCTCCTTTTCAGAGATTGCCCCCTTCTTGTTTCTGCTGTTCACGTTTTTCCAATTTGGGGGGTCTCTTAGAGAGGGATACTACAAACCCAGGGTAACAACAACCATATTAGTCATTCTTTGCCATGGATAAGCTTGCTCCCCACAGATCCAAAAGGTGTTGTTTGGTAGAGGGAGAGGGGGAAAGAATGTAGTACTATAGTGACTGGTCCAATTATTTTTTATTTCCTTGCACTTACTCCATCTTGCCTTCCATAGCCCATTCTCCTTACTTCATCAGATGTCTCCTCTCTGTCTACATTGTTACGTAACTGGCAACAATGAATATCAACCGAGACAGGTTATATAAAAACAACCAAACATTTATTAAACACGGATAAACGATAAGGTAAAAAAAACAAACAAAAACTTTAACCGGAAGTTAACCGATATGCAGCCGTTCAACAAATTGACACTCGGCACTGGTTCTTAAAGTGTTAAAACAGTTCTTAAAGTGATAAAGTCAAATATAGTTCTTAAAGCGATAAATTCGAAAGTCCAACAGATTTATACGTTCAATTGGGAGAGACTTCTCTGGAGAAGGATTTCTTCACAGACATGACTTTCCTGCTGGTTCTGTCCACAGGATTCACGATGCCAAAAATAAACAGTTTAAAACAACTGACCTTAAATTCTTCTAGAGAGAGGGCAAACCTTTGCATGAACTCCTTGCTCTTTTTGGCAAGCGTTATCTGTGATGCAGGTCGCTACTCCACCAACGAAGACTCAATAAGGTCGATCCTTTGTTAAACTGCCGAACGATGTCAACTCCTCTCGATCCTTGGATCCTGTACTTCGATAAATTCTTCACTCTCCCTTCTACTGTTGGAATTGAATAAATCAACACATCCAGCAAAAATTTCCAGTCCAATAATATGGTATCTGGCAATAGAATGCAATACAATGTTTTAAAAACAAACACGCAACAGAAATGGAGACACAGCACGTTGTACCTGGAAATCTGCAAACTGAAAACCAACTGCGTCATCTGGGTTGACCCTTATATAGCCATGGTGCACATGTCATCACGTGGCCTCACATCGACGGAAGAATCACATCAGGTGCCCCCCAAGAGACCATTACATCATTCTCACAAAGAAAAGCACAGATCTCCTTGAGCATGTAACACCTCCCTCCAAAATAAATGGTCACTTAAAGAACAAAATTTTAACAATTTGTACAAAAAAATACAAAGGTATAATATTTACAAAATACACAATATATACAATCTTATCTTTCAGCCCTTTACAAACTAATGTACAGTAGGAGTGTTACAAATGTTAGAATACCACTCTGAAAAAAAAACATTTCATTGTACATTTAGCATCTAGACAAACAATCAGCGATCACATTGTCTTTACCCTTAATATGAGTGATCAAAATATTGTACTCCTGTAACATTAGACTCCTATTTAATAATCGTCTATTTTTGTTTTTCATCTTACCCAAAAACACTAATGGATTGTGATCGGTATAAACTGTGAGTGGTTTATGAGTAGTACCAACATACACTTCAAAATGTTGTAAAGCCAAAACAAGAGATAACAATTCCTTTTCTATTGTTGAGTAATTTCTTTGATGGGCATTAAATTTCTTAGAAATATAAGCTACCGGATGATCAACTTCATCACCATTATCTTTTTAAAGTAACACTGCTCCTGCAGCTTCATCACTATCATCTACAGCTAACAAAAATGGTTTTTCAAAGTCAGGAGATTCAAGTACAGGTTGACTACATATTATAGCTTTCAATTTATCAAATTCTTCCTGACATGATCTGTCCAAACAAACTTCTCATTTTTCTTCAAGAGATTAGTTAACGGAAGAGCAATATTTGCAAAATCCTTACAAAATTTTCTTTAATATCCTACCATACCCAAGAATCTTCTGGGAGTTTTTCTACCAGTTGTAGTGGGTACTTCTAAAACTGTCTGAACTTTCTCCTGAACAGGTGCTAATTTTCCCTGACCCACAACATAACCAAGGTAAGTATCTGTGGAATGACCAAATTCACCTTTAGCTAAGTTCATAGTTAAGTTAGCTTTTGAAAGTCTCTCAAATAGTTTCTCCACCGCTGTAATATGTGCTTTCCACGTATTATTCCCTGTAACCAAATCATCAATTTAGGCATCTGTATCTTTTAATCCCTGAATCACGCTATTAATCATCCTCTGAAAAGTACCTGGTGCATTCTTCATCCCAAATAGAAGAACATTATATTCATATAACCCAGATGGGGTTACAAATGCTGAAATCTCTCTACCTCTATCCGTCAATGGAACACACCAATAACCTTTTAACAAATCAATTTTTGTAAGGAAGTTGGCCTGTCCAACTTTATCCACACAATCATCAACCCTAAGGATTGGATAAGCATCAGTTTTTGTCACAGCATTCACCTTTCTGTAATCCGTACAAAACTTAATACTATGGTCTGGTTTAGGCACTATAACACACGGTGAACTCCAATTCAAATTAGAATGTCTAATAATATCATTCTCTAACATATACTTAATTTCCTGTTCAGCAAGTTCACATTTTTCCCTGTTCATTCAATCCGGCTGTTGTTTTATGGGTTTTGCATCTCGAGCATCTACATCATGTGTAGCTACGGTGGTTCTTCTAGGGACGTCTGGAAATAAATCTCCATATTTAAAAATTAACTGTTTCATCTGCCCTCTGCTCTAGCTGTAAATGAGCTAATTTTTCATCAATATTTTTGAATTTGGTAACCTGGCTGAAATAATGTTGGTTTTAAAATGAGTTTCAGATGACCCCTCTATTAAATTTTCATCAAGATCAGACTCATTATTGATCACAACAGTCACAGTAGCAACCTCTCTCTCATAATACGGTTTTATCATATTTATATGACTCAGCTGTGTCGTCTTTCTCCAATCTGGGATTTTTACCACGTAATCGACATCATTTACCTCAGATTTAATCTCCTAAGGACTATGGAATTTGGCTTGTAATGGGTTCATTTGCACTGGGGAAAGAACCAACACCTTATCTCCAGGCTTAAATGACCTTATCCCAGCTTCCTTATCATACCACGTCTTCATCTTCTCTTGAGCTAACTTCAAATTTTCCTTGGCCAAGCTACAAGCTTTATACAATCTGTCTTTAAATTTCAAAACATAATCCAGCAAATTTGTGTGTACTTCTTTATTAATCCACTGTTCCTTCAACAAGGCCAAAGGTCCTCGAACTATATGTCCAAACACAAGTTCAAAAGGACTAAAACCTAATGATTCCTGTACTGCCTCGCTTACTGCAAAAAGTAGTAAATGTATACCTTCATCCCAGTCCTTTTCACTTTCTACACAATATGTCTTAATCATAGTTTTTAATGTAGAATGAAACCTCTCCAAGGCACACAATAGTTAATAAATATTGATGTCCAGTTTTAGTTTTTGGCAAAGGACCTACACAGCATACAATGATTTTTGAGAACGGCTCACTAAATACAGGAATTGGTTGCAGTGGGGCCACTGGAGTAACCTGATTAGATTTACCCACAATTAGTCCTGTATGACATGTTCTACAAAATGTTGCCACACCTTGGTTAAACCAGGCCAATAAAAATGTTTAGAAACTTTGTTCATAGATTTCTTTACCCCTAAATGACCACCCAAAGGAATACTATGAGCCATAGTTAAAATCTGATTTCAGTAAATTTTAGGAACTACTACCTGATGATTAACTTCCCATTCCTCACTAGCAGGAATTGTAGGCCACCTCCACTTCCTCATTAATACCCCCTTTTCAAAATAATATCCAACTGGTACTTTTTCAATTTCACTATCTGGAAGAGCTTGTTCTCTTAATTTAACTATCTCAGGATCTCTACCCTGCTCTGCTATCATCTCCTTCTGAGATAAAGGCAAATCTTCCTGGTCAGACTTACCACCAAAATCCTGATCAAATAATGTAGGTAAGAAAGTTTCTGATACATCCTCAAAATTCGAATCGTGATTGAACTGTCATGGGTAACAACCTCATTCTTTACATCAGTCTTTTTAGCCATACCTCTTGTTACAACACAGGAAGAATCTGTGTTAGAATCCCTCTGTGGTTCCTCAGAATTTGAATTTATTGTCAAATGCACTTCAGGAAAAGCTTGTCCACCTGCTAAATCATTCCTAACAAAAGATAAACATCATTCACAGGTAAACTGGATTGTAGGCCTACTTTAACAACCCCTGTGACTAATCCTGACCTTAAATTTACTCTATGTAAATGTACTGGCATCAGGGCACTCCCTATTCCGCTTATATAATTTACCTCAGCAATGTCAGACTCATCACTAAACTTTAGCACACTGTCTAATATTAGTGATTGCGAAGCTCCAGTATCTCTAAGTATCCTTATTGGTACTGCATTGGATCGTTCTTTCAAGGATACAAATCCTTCTGTTATAAAAGCCTCATATCCCTTTGTAACTTTGTCAGACTCTGACTCATCTTCATTAGTATTTTCTAAACCCTGTGGCTTTACAGGTTTTTCAATATGCTGCACACAAGCATCTGGGACCACTTTCTCTTTCCTTTTCAATCGGAAGCAATTAGCTACTACATGTCCAGGTTTCTTACAATAATTACAAATAATACTAAAATGTCTTTCCTTCACAGGCCTCCCTTCATCCTTACTTTTCTTACTAACTTCAGATTTACTTTCTAGTTTACCTTGACTCTCTGTGCTGTTTTTCCTTTTAAAAAATTTACCTGGAGAAAATTTATTCCTGTGAATTAAAACATACTCATCAGCTAATTTAGCAATCTCCTGCAATGTAGCACTGTCCCGTTCACTTAAGTATGTTCTCACTTCAACAGGAATGCTTCTTTTAAATTCCTCCTGCAAAATCAACTCTTTTAATTTATTATACTCCCCATTCACATTTATAGAGGAAACCCATCTCTCAAAACAAACAGATTTCTCATAGGCAAATTCCACATAAGTTTTTTCCACCGATTTCTTCAAACTTCCGAATCTTTCTCTATATGCTTCCGGAACCATCTCATATGCCTTTAATATGTGCTGCTTAACAATATCATAATTCAGTGCTTGCTTAGCATCTAAAGCTGTATAAACTTGTTGTGCCTGGTCTTTAATTACACTTTGTAACATCACTGGCCATTGGTCTTCGGCCACTTTAAACTCAGCAACTGTTTCAAAATGTTGGAAATATTTGTCCACTTCAGCTTCACTAAATGGAGGAGCCAAAATAACCTCACGACTAGCAATAAACTGTTTTGTAGAACCAGAAGGCTGACTCCCGGACTTTAATTTCTGCATCTCTAGCTCAAATTTCCTTTGGTTTTCAGCTTCTCTTTCTTTAAATTCCCTTAATTTAATAGCCTCCATAGCCTCGAATTCCTTCTGTTTATTTACAGCTTCTAACCGACTCTTTTCCAAATCACCTTCTAATTGCTTTAACTTTATTTGTTCAAGATGTAACTGCATTTTCAGATTACTCATTGGAAACTTATCTAACACCACCTCATCAAATAACTTCAAAGTAATATAATGTTCAGCAATTTTTCTTCGTATAAAAGCCTTGGTGGAATTCCTCGTAATTCCTTTAATATCCAACTTCCTAGCAATCTCCAATACCTCAGGTTTTCTTGCATTCTCTAAAGACCCCGAGTCAGGCGTCTCCAAAAATCCATTAATATCCATTGTTGTCGAATACCACACACACACCAACCAAACCAAAAAAAAAATCGGGTATATCCCTTTTCCAAATCAAAATGGCAATTACCAGCACTTAAACTCAAAATCGGACCATCACCCGCGAGCCCCCACAGATTATGTTATGTAACCGGCAGCAATGAATATTAACCGAGACAGGTTATATAAAAACAACCAAACATTTATTAAACAAGGATAAGTGTTAAGGAAAAAAAACGAAAACTTTAACCGGAAGTTAACCGATATGCAGCCGTTCAACAAATCGACACTCGGCACTGGTTCTTAAAGTGTTAAATGCGAAAACAGTTCTTAAAGTGATAAAGTCAAATATAGTTCTTAAAGTGATAAATTCGGAAGTCCAACAGATTTATACGTTCAGTTGGGAGAGACTTCTCTGGAGAGGGATTTCATCACAGACGCGACTTTCCTACTGGTTCTGTCCACAGGATTCACGATGCCAAAAATAAACAGTTTAAAACAACTGACCTTAAATTCTTTTAGAGAGAGAGCAAACCTTTGCATGAACTCCTTGCTCTTTTTGGCAAAAGTTATCCACGATGCAGGTCGCTACTCCGCCAATGAAGTCTCAATAAGGTCGATCCTTTGTTAAACTGCTGAACGACGTCGACTCCTCTCGATCCTTCGATCCTGTACTTCGATAAGTTCTTCACTCTCCCTTCTACTGTTGGAATTGAATAAATCAACACATCTGGCAAAAATTTCCAGTCCAATAATATGGTATCTTGCAATAGAAGGCAATACTCCGTTTTAAAAATGAAACTGCCTCACAAAAACAAACACGCAACAGAAACGTAGACACGTTCTACCTGGAAATCTGCAAACTGAAAACCAGCTGCGTCATCTGGGCCGACCCTTACATAGCCATGGTGCTCATGTCATCACGTGACCTCACATCGGCGGGAAAATCACATCAGGTGACCCCCAAAAGTCCATTACATCATTCTCACAAAAAAAGACACAGATCTCCTTGAGCATGTAACAACATACTACCACCCAGGGCTAAGATGGAAAATAGGATCCGTTTAGCAGACCAGCTAGTCCCCTCAGTCCCATTCCCCATTCCCATGTGCCTGTGCTGCCTAAGCTGGCAAGGTGTCCATCCTCCAGAGCTGCTCTAAGTGGTACCGTTGTGGGTAAAAATGTATCCCCGCAACATAGGGCCTGCTCCTCCCATCTAACTCCTATGTCTTCCCCTCCTCCTCTTTGGGAAACGGTATAGCCACTAAGGGCATCTTCTCTTTTCCTTCGGTATGTGCTGGTATCACCATACAGACCGAACAGCTCGTATGGGTAGTGTTATTCACATAATTATATAGCAACTGGAGGAAGGTATTCTTGGATTTAACTGCGATTCGTCTGATTACAATGGTTAATAGTCCAGTTATTAACACATGGTGGCGTGGCTCCTTTTACTCGACTCGGCAGCTGAACAGTTGCTATTCACTCTAGTCTACTCAAGTCTGTTGTTCCTCTCCTTTTTTTTTGCAGTGCAGCTTGCACCAAGTGTGTATATCCAGTCGGGTTTTCCTTCTACCTTCACTGCGGTTCGAGTGACCAACAGGACTTGATAGGATCCTTAGCACCTAAGAGAGAAAGAAACTTTTATCATAGTTCGAACTAATGCCCAATCCCCTGGTTTGAAGGGGTGTACATTTCCTTCGGTCAGGGGAATTTGGGCATCCCTCACTTGACCATGTAGCTTTTCCACCTCCTGGCACGGTACTTGCGCATATTTTTTTCTCATCGTTCCAGATCAAAGCTACTCGCTCCAGTGTCATCGGGGGCTTCAGCCCTGTTGTCATTGGTCTAGCCATCAATTTTTCGTGTGGGATGAGCGCTTACTACTATCCTTCCGGTTTCGCAAAGCATACAATACCAGAAGCAAAGCCTCTGGCCATTTCAGGTCATTCTGCTGACACACTTTTCCCAGTGCATTTTTCATTTCTCCATTTTCCCTTTCCACCATTTCCAAGGATTGGGGTTGATAGAGGATGTGTAACTTCCACTGAAATCCCAGGGCGTCTTTCAGCTCTTGCAGTAATCTGTTAGTAAAATGTGTCCCCCATCACTATTAATGCACAATGGCAACCCAAATCTTGGTATGATTTCCTTCATTAGGGCATTCATTATTGTCCTAACGTCATCCTTCCTGGCCGGGTATACCTCCACCCATCAAGAGAACACATCTATTACCACCAATATATACTTGTAGCCTTTCTCCATTGGCAGATGCACAAAGTCTATCTGCAAGTTTTTCATACGGCATTTCTGGCTGGGGCAAATAATCATATTTTGGCGGAGTCTTCCCTTTATTGTTCTGCTGACATATCAAGCATGTCCGTGCTACCCTTTCAAATGTGACAGTTATCCCAGGGGCATGGCATTGCTAACTAATCGCATGCTGCATCACTCCTCTGCCCATGGGACTCTGGTCATGGGCCAGGCAAGCCAGCGGCAAAACAAGCTGCAGGGACAAACAGCACGCTCATCAGGGTGGCACCATAATCCCGGTCATGGGGTAAAAGCTGCTTTTGTCCACGTACACTTTTCTTGGTATGTGCCAAGATCTTGGGCTTGACGCAATCTGCCGATAATGAAGGCAGTGAGGAGCTCTCCCTCCCGTTTCCACCCTGTAATATTGGCTGCTGCTGGAACGCTACCTGCTTTACTGTTGTGTCAGCGAAATGATTCCGTTTGGAGACCTCATCTTCTACCGAGGTATGTGTCTCGCATTTAATTGTGGCTAAGGCCTGAGGCAACTAGATGACCTCCAACAATTTAATAACCACTTGAGAATGTTTAATAGGTTTTCTGGAGGATGTAACGAATCCTCTTCATCCAGAGCTGTCCAAAATCATAGGCGACTCCAAAGGCATAACGGGAAACTTGTGTAAACTTTCGCAGTCTTGCCCGAGTGAGGCTGATAAGTTCAGCTGCCTGTGCGGACGTTCTGTTTGCAGGGCATAAGCCTCTACAACCTCATGGGGAAAATTGCTGGGTGGCGGCGGAATTGCGGACCAAGTTCACTACATGGGGTATCAACACATTGCAGGGGTGATCAAAAGCTATGGGGATGGATTTTTCGACAATCACCATTGGGGCTGCCACGTCTCGTAGGCAGGAGGGCATCTCCTTTACTACAGCAGGTAGGGATGCGGAGTAATAGGCCACTGGTCGCTAGCCATCCCCGTATTTTTCACACAGCACTCCGGTAGTGAATCCTTGCGTCTCGTTAACGTACAGCAGGAAAGGCTTCTCTGAACCAGTTAGGCCCAGGGCTGGCGGCTCGCGAAGGGCATCTTTTAGCACTGTGAATGTCAGAACCCTCTCGTCAGTCCACGGCACAGTTGCTGGCAGATCCTGCAGGGTGGCCTTACGGAGTACAGCAACCATTTCTTTATACTCCGATATCCACTGTTGACAGTACCCAACCATGGCCGGGAAGGGAAGAATTTCCTCCTTTGTCTTTGGTATCGGGATGTGCTGCACAGCTAACATACGGTCTTTTTCTAGTCCTCTCATTTCCTCCATCAGCTCAAACCTGAGATACGGCACAATGTCTTGGCAACACTGCAGCTTTTCCAGGGAAACCTGGTATCCCCTGTCAGTCAGTTGCTGTAACATCCTAATTGTATTAGGACGGCAGTGGGAGCCCGTGTCCGAAGCTAACAGGATATCGTCAGCATATTGGACAAGTGTGGAATGACCGAACAAGGCACCTCACTATCTCCTATTTTGACAACCATCATGAGCTCTTCTCATACCTCTGGATAGTCTGCTAATTGTTGCCTGCACCACCAGTTCTCCGCGGCACCCCTACTGCTAAGGTAAGGGATGAGCAAAAGAGAACATGGGCGACGGCAAGGGGAGAACCAACAGTTCCGGGCCCAATGGCCTCTTTTCTGCAATTTCGGCAATCATGCTCCCTGTGCCCCTTCTCACCCTAACTACAGCAATGGTTGCGGGGAACCAGGGAGATTTCTTCCGAACCCCGAATTCCCTCCCCTTCCCCGCCCTCCGTCTTGGAAGTACTGGCCGACTGGCATTTTACCTCTCCAACGACATAGGTAGGAAAACGGAGGAGATCCTGAAAACAGACTACAGGGAGTTAGGGAAGAAGTTGAGCAGCAGGACCTCAAAGGTAGTAATCTCGGGATTATTAACGGTGCCACGTGACAGTAAGTATGGGAATAGAATTAGGTGGAGGATAAATGCGTGGCTGCAGGATTGGAGCATGGGGTAGGGATTCAGTTTTCTGTATCGTTGGGGCATCTTCTGGGGCAGGTGTGACCTGTACAAAAAGGAAGGGTTGCACTTGAATCCCAGGGGGACCAATATCCTGGCGGGAAGGTTTGCTAAGGCTATTGGGGAGAGTTTAAACTGGAATTGCTGGGGGATGGGAATCGAACTGAAGTGACGGAGGAAAGGGAGGTTGGCTGACAAATAGAGAAAGCGTGGAGACAGTGCTAAAGGGAGAATAGGTAGGTGATAGAGAAGGGACGCGCTCAGACCGATGGCTTGAGATGCGTCTATATTAATGGGAGGAGTATTATGAACAAAGCGGAGGAGCTTAGAGCGTGGATCAGCACTTGGAGCTATGATGCTGTGGCCATTACAGAGACTTGGATGGTACAGGGGCAGGAATGGCTACTTCAAGTGCCAGGCTTCAGACGTTTCAGAAAGGACAGAAAGGGAGGTAAAAGAGGTGGGAGTGTGGCACTGTTGATCAGAGATAGTGTCACGGCTGCAGAAAAGGAGGAAGTCATGGAGGGGTTGTCTACGGATCTCTGTGGGTGGATGTTAGGAATAGGAATGTGTCAATAACTCTGCTGTTTTTTTAATATATAGATCACCCAGTAGTAAGAGGGACATCGAGGAGCGGATAGGCAGACAGATTCTGGACAGGAGTAATAATAACAGAGTTGTTATGGTGAGAGATTTTAATTTCCCAAATATTGATTGGCATCTCCCTTAAGTGAGGGCGTTAGATGGGGTAGTTTGTTAGGTGTGTTCAGGAAGGTTTCTTGACACAATATGTAATTAAGCCTACAAGAGGAGAGGTTGTACCTGATCTGGTATTGGGAAACGAACCTGGCCAGGCGTCAGGTCTCTCGGTGGAAGAGCATTTTGGAGATAGCGATCATAATTCTATCTCCTTTACCATAGATTGGAGGGGGTAGGAACAGACAAGTTAGGGAAACGTTTAATTGGAGTAAGGAGAAATATGAGGCCATCCGGCAGTAACTTGGAAGCATAAATTGAAAACAGATGTTCTCGGGGAAATATACGGATGAAATGTTGCAAATGTTCAGGGATATTTGCATGGGGTTCTGCATATGTACGTTCCAATGAGACGTGGAAAGGATGGTAGGGTACAAGATCCGTGGTATACAAAGGCTGTTGTAAATCCAGTCAAGAAGAAGAGCTTACGAAAGGTTCAAAAACTAGGTAATTATAGCATTCTAGAAGATTATAAGGCTAGCAGGAAGGAGCTTAAGAATGAAATTAGGAGAGCCAGAAGGGGCCATGAAAAGGCCTTGGCGAGCAGGATTAAGGATAACCCCAGGGCATTCGACAAGTATGTGAGGGGCAAGAGGATAAATGTGAGAGAATAGGAACGATCAAGTGTGACAGTGGAAAGAGTGCATGGAACCGGAAGAAATAGCGGAGGTACTTAATGAATACTTTGCTTCAGTATTCAATATGGAAAAGGATGTTGGCGATTGTATGGGTGACTTGCAGTGGACTGAAAAGCTTGAGCATGCAGATATTAAGGAAAAGGATATGCTGGAGCTTTTGGAAAACATCAAGTTAGATAAGTCACCGGGACTGGACGGGATGTATTCCAGGTTACTGTGGGAGACAAGGGAGGAGATTGCTGAGCCTCTAGCAATGATCTTTGTATCATCAATAAGGACGGGAGAGGTTCTGGTGGATTAGAGATCTGTGGATGATGTTCCCTTATTCAAGAAAGGGAGTAGGGATAGCCCAGGAAATAAAAGGCCAGTAAGTCTTACTTCAGTGGTTGGCAAGATGATGGAGAAGATCCTGAGAGGCAGGATTTATGAACATTTGGAGAAGAATAATATAATTAGGAATAGTCAGCATGGCTTTGCCAAAGGCAGCTCATGCCTTACGAGCCTGATTGAATTTTTTGAGGCTGTGACTAAACACGTTGATGAAGGTATAGCTGTAGATGTAGTGTATATGAATTTTAGCAAGACACTTGATAAGGTACCCCATGCAAGGCCTATTGAGGAAGTAATGAGTTATGGGAACCAAGGGGACATTGTTTTGTGGATCCAGAACTGGCTTGCACACAGAAGACAAAGAGTGGTTGTAGACAGGTCATATTCTGCATGGAGGCCTGTGACCAGTGGTGTGCTTCAGTGATCTGTTCTGGGACCACTACTCTTTGTGATTTTTATAAATAACCTGGATGAAGAAATGGAGGGATGGGTTAGAAAATATGCTGATGACACAAGGTTTGGGAGTGTTGTGGATAGTGTGGAGGTTACAACGGGACATTGATAGGAAGCACAACTGAGCTGACAAGTGGCAGATGGAGTTTGACCCAGATAAGTGTGAAGTGGTTCATTTTGCTAGGTCAAAAATGATGCCAGAATATAGCATTAATGGTAAGACTCTTGGCAGTGTGGAGGATCAGAGGGATCTTGGGGTCTGAGTCCACAGGCCACTCAAAGCTGATACGGTTAAGAAGGCATACGGTGCATTTGCCTTCATCGATCATGGGATTGAGTTTAAGAGCAGAGGGGTAATGTTGCAGCTATATAGGACCCTGGTCAGACCTCACTTGGAGTACTGTGCTTAGTTCTGGTCGTCTCACTAAGGAAGGACGTGGAAACCATAGAAAGTGTGCAGAGAAGATTTACAAGGATGTTGCCTGGATTGGGGAGCATGCCTTATGAGAATAGGTTGAGTGAACTCGGCCTTTTCTCCTTGGAGCGCCGGAGCATGAGAAGTGACCTGATAGATGTGTTCAAGTTAATGGGAGGCATTGATCGTGTGGATCGTCAGAGGTTTTTCCCCAGGGCTGAAATGGCTAGCACGAGAGGATATAGTTTTAAGGTGCTTGGAAGTAGGTACAGAGGAGATGTCAGGGGTAAGTTTTTTTTACGCAGGGAGTGGTGAGTGCGTAGAACGGGCTGCCGGCTGCATTGGTGGAGGCAGATATGATAGGGTATTTTAAGAGACTCCTGGATGGCTACATGGAGCTCAGATAAATGGAGGGATATGGGTATAGCCTAGTTCGTTCTAAGGTAGGGACATATTCGGCACAGCTTTGTGTCTATGTTTCTATGTTTTCTTTTGAGAAAAGAGTCTCTCTCGATCTATATTGTACAAAGCCGTCATTATCAGCACGCACGTTTGATTTTGCCAGTTCAGATTCCGTAATTTACATACTTGGGCTTGCTGCGGCCACATGCAGTTCAACAACGTCTGGATCCCCAAGGGCCCATTTCCCTCTAAAGGTATCCCTACCCTCTCTTCCCACCTCTGCTTTATCCTTGCTATGAAATCTGGAATCGGTTCACCTTTCTTCTGCAAGCACCGTGTCATATGCCCCATACCGCTATGTTCCAGTGCTCCCCCCGTTATAGCATTTTCCCCTCCAATCTCCCACCGGTGTGTCAATGTCTCATTACCAGACACCATGTCATCCTATCTCCAGTCTCCCCCTTCTCCTGGGGGTATCGCAAAAGTCTCCCTTAACCAAGTCCAGGAGGACCCAAAGGCACATGATATTAGCATCTGCACATCCCCCGGGGAGGGGCGAATACATAGTACACATCTGGACCAACCGATTGTGGAAGGCGTTTGGTATCTTTAAGGGGTCAGGCGCCTCCGTGACCATGGTGCGTACTTCAGTTCGGGTCCAGCGATTTAAAACAGGGATGGTACCCATTATGATTTTTGAGGCTTGAATTGTAAGAATTGGCCCCTCCTTTTCTTCTTTCTCTCTTCGAACCCGTGTTTTTGTCGAGTCATTCGGCCTCCCGCAGCATCTGTGGTGCTGCTCAACTCGGTCTCATTTCCGGCAGCCTTCGCGCCTCCAGGAGCCGCTGCGGCCGTGTCCTCATAGGGAGGGGCTGACACTGTGGCAGGTGGCCCGGCTGTCTCTGTTTCTGCCCTCGCCCATAGGCGGTGGCCATCTGTATCAATTCCTCTGCGTCCCCCTCCGGGTAGCATTCGGGGCACTAGGGGCCGATGTGGGATACCGTACCGGGGCGGTTGGGAGGCCGGGTGATTATTCTTATGCGGCCCTTTATCTCCCTCAGGGGGCTGAGGGGGCTGGTGTCTCTTGGCTACCTCCTTCCATTTATTAAAACAGCGGATCATATAATACTGTATATTAAACTTGTCTATTTCCTGCTTTTTATAACTCAACTATGTTTCCCCTCTCACTTCTGAAAAGACACATGCTGGCCTGCTTTTATTTTTAACTCGAAAGTCTCGCTGCGCTTCAACATGTCAGTAGTCATCTTGGGTTCAATTTAAAAACACCTCGTCGCCACAGTTATGTTTTGTAACTCCAAAACATAAAAGTAAGTGCAAGTAAAAGACGGGACCCAGGAGAATGGTCACAGTTTCGTGTTTACTTTACAAGGTGTGTGCATATGCTGTGATGACTTAATAACATATATCATTTACATACTTTACATATAACGCACGATGCATTCTGCAACCAACAAAAATGCTTAATCAAACAATATATTTACAATATTTATCAAATATTATTGAAATATTAAATACATATCTGATTCAATGATGTAAATAAAGATGTGAGTCCCTCTACTGGTTTTGACGTAAACTGAGAGCGTCCAGTAACATGAGGGATTTGATCTCAATACAAGCAAATTCACAAAACACATATTCTGTTACGAGACGGTCCCAACCACACCAGCTTTCGAGATTTAAAACTTCTAACTCTTCGGAGTACAGAGCGCTGGCGCGAGCTCTTTAAAGGCTTAGGACATTCCCCTTAATTGATAATCATGTTTTTGGGTGCTAAGAAATGAATATTTAAGGAGCTCCTCAAAATCGGTCCAGTGCTCAATCGCAAGCCGACCAGTGATCTCAACTGGCGTTTGCTTTGTGCTCAGTTTCTCGATTCCGTCTGAGCCCTGTCTCGATCTCAGCTTTGGATAATCCAGCATTTGGGTCCCAGCCATCCTTGTTAAGGACTCTCGTCACAGTACGCTTGAACCAACTTGGATCCAGCGGGGTATCAGAGTCTATCGTCCGCTGTGACAAGCCACAGCGAGTATATTTACAGGTAGAGGCTGGAGATTCACGACTTTCAGGGGTTTATTGGTAAACTTTTGCAAGGAGGAAGCCAGAGTCGTTTGGGAGAACTAGTACATCTTCCAACCCAGGAGAGATTCGGCGGTAACCCGACTCTTGCCGCGGATTCTTCATTCAATACTCATTAGTATTTGAACTTCAGCCCGCTGTTTCTCAGAAAGGTGGCCTTCATTATCACTCTCCAGACCGGAAGAGTTCTGGTTTGGGCCACCGCACATTGGGAACGTAGGTCAGAGATTTCCGCAGAATCAGAGGAGTTCATGGCTGCCATGAGGAAGGTGCTTCATCACCCCGCCGGAACCAGTTGAGTCTCAAACGAGGTAATGAAGATTTGACAGCGGGGAAAGCGGGGGAGGATTAGGTCAGCGGCCAACTCCGTGACTGGATTTCGGACCTTAGCCCAGGAGTGTGGTTGGAACAAGAAGGCCTTCAACATGCTATACCGGCATGTACAGAACGATGCCCTCGCCTTGGGAGAGCCAGCAGATAACTTAGAAGATCTGATCGACCAGTCTGTTCGACTCGATAATCGTCTGACAGAACGAAAGTGGAACCACTTCAGGAGGTCGAAGACAGCCAGTCCGAGCTCGGTCCTTACGCCTCGCAGTTCTACTCCTGAACCACAAGGCATGGCCAGCCCGTCTCCTGCACAAGATCCAGTCGAACCCATGCAGATCAGTTGCACTAGACAGTCCGCCGAGGAGAGGTTCTAGCGTCAGAGTCAAGGTCGCTGCTTTTACTATGGGGAAGCAGATCATCTGTAGGCCGAATGTCCGAAGATGCAACCACCTGGAGAGCTGCTACGACCGTCCACTGTAGGAAGGACGGTGGAGGTAACATCCACTACTCCCAATCCCACGGATTCTGGTTTCGTGTTGAAGGCGGCATTCGCCTGAGTTAAGAACTTGAGCAGGTGAAGGCTTTTGTGGACGCGGAGCAGCGGGTAATTTTCTGGATTTAGAAACTGCCTGTCCACTCGACATACCACTCTCATAGTTCTGCTAGTCCTTGCCCGCATCTGTCTTGGCCGACCGCTAGGTTCCGGGTAGATCCAGCAACAGACTGTGGATTTGCAGATGAGGAGAGGGGATTACGTGGAAGACATTAGTTTCTACATTATTGACTCTTCACTTATACCGCTGATCGTCGGGTACTCTTGGCTTTCCAAGCATAATCCAACCGTGATTTGGAGAGAGGGGAGAATCATTGCTTGATCCAGTCATTGTAAGAGGCCTTGTTTATGGCACTAGAGACACCCAAGCTCTTTGGTGACCAACGACCTATAATGGGGCAGGCTTCAGTGCAAGGAACCTGGATCTAATCCAGTCCTCAAGAGCGGACAACCTGGTCCTGGCTAATGGGAGAGTGCGGATCCTGAAACAGTCTGGTTGGAATCTTACAGGAACTAGACAGGGAATTTCTTGGTCCGGAGAAGACCAAGAAGATGCCTGAGCAACCTGGGAGACTTGCCGCTAAGCTGAAAGGATCCAACAGCCAGGTCTCAAGGAAGAGAAAGATTCCTTTACGCCAAACCTTGAAGCGTATTCCCGGGGACGCAAGAACCCTCAGTAACGCCTCGTTTTTGTTTTCTGTGGATACAGACGGGTAGTCAGACTTTTATTTGGGCAATGTTTCCACGGATGAACTTTGTGAGCTCAGAGAGAAGACTCGGAAGTCGTCAAATCGCCCCTGTCACCAAAGAAGTCTCACGAGTCGTCTTTGAGGAGATATCTTCAGCCAAACCGGTCGAAGTCCCTTCTGTTTAGAAGGAGTTAGCGGAGCCCTTATAAATGATGCGCTCTGGGATACCCTGCATAAGTATGCTTTCGTCTACTTGTATAATATCCTAATCTTGAAATCCATGGAAAAGCACGTCGTTTACATGCGGGACATTTTAAAGAGGCTGGACGTGGAATTTACGTTAGGTTGGAGAAGTCCGGGCTTCATGTGACAGCTGTTTCATTTTTGGGTTTCATGATCTTTTATGGTAATCTCACAATGTACCCTACCAAGACCCAGACAGTCAGAAACTGGCCACCATCACCTAATTTCAAATGGGTCCAACAATTCCTGGGGTTTGCTAACATCTACCGGAAGTTCATCAGGAGCTTCACCTGGGTGGCAGCTCCGCTAACGGTCCTAAGAAATCCATGGGCCCTTTTGTCTGGACTGACAAAACAGAGCAAGATCAACGATTTACTACAGCTCCCATCTCGGTTTCTCCCAACCGGGACCTTCCCTTCATTGTGGAGGTGGACGACTCAGACATCAGAGTAGGTGCTATCTTGTCTCAACGATCACTTTCGGACATTAAACTGCACCCGTGCGCATTCCTCTCCAGGCGGCTATCCTCGGCAAAGTGGAATTATGACGTCGAGAATCAGGAGCTTACTCGCAGCTCTTGTGATCTGCTGTTTGATTAGCCTTTGCAAGTACTAGCCGTGCGTTCTGCAGATGGTGCATAGTGCAGCTAAGGTACACTATTGGGAATATTTTAATATCTCTTTACCCAGTCTTTGAAACAACACCGGCGGTATCAGACAATAATGTCAAAGAGAACCTTTTATTCCACAAGTGCACAGTTAATGCTTCCAATTATTCCACTGCGATCTCTTTCCAATCACAAGTGGACTCATATTTGCCAACCAGTGTATCGCCATTCACTATTCTGTACCCAACACCAGGACTGTTCTTGTGGGACAGACTGGAACAAAAACCACACCCATTCCATACCCTCAGAAGTGCACAAATGACCAGTCCCGTTCCAAGAAGCCAAAGTCTGAAAATGTGAATGGCATCATGGAAAGACAATGTGGTGGACAGCGGGGGGCCTACACCGTGGACAGAGCAATGCTGATGGAACCCTGCGCCGTGGGAGCACTGGATGCTTTTAGGTCACTGTCCCAAGGTGGAGAAATTCTCAGAGAGCGCCCCAATGAAGAAGAGCTGGAACCAAGAGGCCCCTGATGTTTGGAAGAGCAGTGCTGAGGGAGGAATGTGGATGGGTGAGGGGGTTGTGGATTAGTCATGGTTGTAGGATCTTGCTTTGTACAGTCTGGTATATTACTAATTACGAGTAATTAATTATCTCGCTACTTACACTGCACAGATAGTGGGAGGGTCTGCTCCGATGATGTGATATCACAAAACACAGGACAGACGAAGACTGAAAAAAAGTAACAAAACCACATAATTATAACATATAGTTACAACAGTGCAACAATACCATAACTTGATGAAGAAGTTCATGAGCACAGTAAAAAGTTCAAATGTCCCACATCTCAGGCAGACAGGAGAAGGAAGAAAATCTCTCCCTGCCATGCCCGACCACAATCTGTGTTTGAGTCATCCGAAAACTTTGAGCCTCCGAATCAGCTCTCTGACACCGAGTACTGAGTGCCATCTCTGTCTGAGTGATTCGACCTCAATCTCGGTCACCAACAGCAGGCAAAGCTGGGAATTTGAGGCCTTCTCTCCAAAAGATTCCCAACCGTGCAGTAACAACAGCAGCAAACTGGCGTTTCAGAAATTTCTCCAGATGTTCCTCTGTGCTTTCAAGTCCGTCTCCATGAAATCAGAATTGTCCAAGGCCCCTAGTTAATGGATACGATATGAGTTTGGGCTCCTCATCGAAGAACAGATGTGCCAGCATTAGAGAGGGTTCAGAGGATGTTCACAAGTATGATTCTGGGAATTAAAGGGTTATCATACAATAAATGTTTGACAGGTCAAGGTCTGTACTCGTTGAATTTCAGAAGTATGGGGCGGCGGGGGGGATCTCAATGAAACATTTAGAATGTTGAAAGTCCTAGAGAGATTAGATGTGGAAACGATGTTTCCCATTGTGGGGGACTACAGGACAAGAGGGCACAGTCTCAGGATAGAGGAAAGCATCTTTGACACAGAGATGTGAAAAAAAAAATTTTAGCCAGAGGGTGGTGAATTAGTAGACTTGGTTACACAGGCAACAGTCCCCCTAGTAAAGCAGATGTTCTGTAAGGTGAGTTGAGGAAGACCCTGACCAAGTCAACTCACACAAAGCTGTGGGGCCTGAAAACAGACAAGGTTGGGTTCCAAGATTGTGCAGCCCAGATAACTGAGGTGCTGACGATATATTCAATATTTCTCCTGAAATGCACATTGTTCCCCCCGGTTTTCAAGACAAAAACCTTCATTCCAGTTCTAAGGAAGGTGACAGTATTCTGTTTAAATGAGTATTGTCTGGTACCTTTAAAATCAATTATTATGAAATGCTTTGAGTGTTGCTCATGGAACGCATTAAAGCCTTATTCCCGGTCACATTGGACCCTTTGCAATTCGATTATTGCTTGAATTGATCCACTTATGATCAGTGACCTCTGCCCTCCACTCTGTGCTGCCCCAATTGGAAGATGGGGTATCATATGTCAGGCTGCTGTTATAAACTTCATTTCGGCATTAACACCATCATACTCCAGGAAATAGTGGGGAAACTACTCTCACCGGGTCTTAAAAACATCCTCTGTAACTGGATCCTGGACTTCTTAACAGAAAGGCCACAATCAGTCTGTGCAGGCAGTAATGTGTCTCGTCCCATAACACTGAGCACGGGTGAGTTCCCTGGAATTCACACTCCTGACACGTGACTCAAACCGTGCCATCTAGTTTGCAGATGACACAACATTGGTTGGCCTCAGCAACAACGATGATCAGTTGGAGCACAGAGAGGCTTCTGAACTCCATGCCATATGGCATTCAATGTCTCACCGGCAAATCTGTCTGTGCCTATAATGTTTAATTTATAACGTTTACTTTATTAATTTATGCTTAATTCCTCTGTAGATTTTATCCTTTAAGTTATTGTGCATATATGTTATGTGCTTTACAGCTTGGTCCAGAGAAACATTGTACCATTTGATGGTAAACATGTATATAATGAAATGACAATAAACTTGACTTGATTCGATGAAAGAGGGGAGAAGAGACTATATCCGGTGTGTGGGAGTTTTTGACAATGCTGGCTGCTTTACTCAGGCAGCAGGAAGTGTAGGCAGAGGCCATGGAGGGGACGCTTGTTTCTATGATGTGCAGTTTCTTGGCAAAGGCAAAGCAGTTGCTGTACCAAGCCGTGATGCATCCGGTCAACATGCTTTCTATGATTCGAACAGAGAAGGAAGTTCATGCTGAAACTGAACCTAAAGCTGTGAAAGTTAAAATTATTGCTTGTCCCTGTGGATGTGTAACCAGTGATTTGATATTTCAGTGTGCTATATAGAGGGTGTGCAGTTATCCACTGAGGATAGTTGAGCATTCTGTCTAGTTCTTTGCAATTTTTTCCAATTCTCCACCCTCATCACGAGAGACCCTCAGAATCATTCTCCAATCAACCAGCAGAATTGAAATCCCTGAAGCTAGAATAATTTCAACTTATTTCTACCACACATGCCGACTTTTTCTCGAAATCTGACTACCATACTAGGGGTTCACAACCTGAGTCTGTGGTCCCTTAGTTAATGGTAGGGCTCCATGGAATAAAAAAGGGAATAGATCCCCTCTACTAGGCTTTTCAGAATGCTTCACTGTGGCCATAAGTCCATAAGACAGAGAAGCAGAAATAGACCATTCGGCCCATTGAGTCTGCTGCACCATTCCTTCGTGACTGACTTATTATCTCTCTCAAACCCCATTCTCCTGCCTGCTTCCCATAACCATTGACACCCTGACTGATCAAGAACGTATCAACCTCTGCTTTAAATATATCCAATGACTTGGACCGCACAGCCGTCTGGGGCAATGAATTGCACAGATTCTCCACCCTCTGGGTAGAGTGATTTCTTGTTTCTGCCTCTATTCAAAACATTTCTCTGAACACTTCTTTGTCCTGCCTTGCCCCCGGTGATGACCTAAGCACACTTTCCCCATGCCTTTCCCCTTTCTAGTACTGCTGGCGGAACGCATCCTCTTTTCTTTCTTCCTCCCTGCATTTAACACTTCACCTTTCTCTGTAAAAACTACACCTGTCTTTTCTCTGCTACCTCCCATCCTATAATTATCTCATTGAAGTCTCCCACGATCCTCCTGTCGATCCACCCCTTCTCCAAGTTCGCTTCATCTGTCAGCTTCAAAATTCTGATCAGTGCCAAAGTTCCAGTCATTAACATTTACTCATAAAGAGAATGCACTTCAAAAGGCAAAGCTAAAATAAATTTATTATCAAAGTGTACATGTGTCATCATACACAACCCAGGGATTGAATTTCACATTAATCCAAGAAGTGCAATAGAATCAGTGAAAGACCGCACCCGAAAGGACAGACAATCAACTGATTTGCAAAGAGAACAAGCCGTGCAAACACAAAAGAGAAAAAAAAACAATAAATATTGAGAGCATGAGCTGAAAAATCCTTGAAAGTGAGTCGATAGTTCGTGGGAACTGTTCAGTGATCTGATCCACTCTGTACTTCTATTCATTCTGAAGGATAACATTTTCAGATTTAATTCTTTTCTGTTGCTCAACAAACTCTCAGTCCAGTCTGTTTACAATTCCATATCTCCTTCAGACATTGGACACATCTGGCCCATCGAGTCTAAATCTGACAGTTTATGGGGTGATACCAACTCCCACAATTTTTTGTAAATTCCCCACAGTTCCTCTCAGGCTGCACTGAATAGCTGTACAGTTGGAACGGTTTAAAATGGCCAATTAACCTATTCAGGCTTCACACCCAATCCTGACGAGGTCTCGCATCACTTGGCTTTTCGAAACTATCAGCTGGATGCCCCTCATCATCCCTATTTATTGATCAAGAGAATCTGAAATTTGAACAAGATAACTGGTCCAGCTGGGGTCGGGGTTGCAGAGACAGGGAGGGGTGTGTGGTCCAGAGTGGGGTTACAGAGAGAGGGAGGGGTGTGTGGTCAGATTGGGGTTACAGAGAGAGGGAGGGGTGTGTGGTCCAGAGTGGGGTTACAGAGAGAGGGAGGGGTGTGTGGTCCAGAGTGGGGTTACAGAGAGAGGGAGGGGTGTGTGGTTCAGAGTGGGGTTACAGAGAGAGGGAGGGGTGTGTGGTCCAGGGTGGGGTTACAGAGAGAGGGAGGGGTGTGTGGTCCAGAGTGGGGTTACAGAGAGAGGGAGGGGTGTGTGGTCCAGAGTGGGGTTACAGAGAGAGGGAGGGGTGTGTGGTCCAGAGTGGGGTTACAGAGAGAGGGAGGGGTGTGTGGTGAGATTGGGGTTACAGAGAGAGGGAGGGGTGTGTGGTCCAGAGTGGGGTTACAGAGAGAGGGAGGGGTGTGTGCTGAGATTGGTGTTACAGAGAGAGGGAGGGGTGTGTGGTCCAGAGTGGGGTTACAGAGAGAGGGAGGGGTGTGTGGTCCAGAGTGGGGTTACAGAGAGAGGGAGGGGTGTGTGGTCCAGAGTGGGGTTACAGAGAGAGGGAGGGGTGTGTGGTCCAGAGTGGGGTTACAGAGAGAGGGAGGGGTGTGTGGTGAGATTGGGGTTACAGAGACAGGGAGGGGTGTGTGGTCCAGAGTGGGGTTACAGAGAGAGGGAGGGGTGTGTGGTCCAGAGTGGGGTTACAGAGAGAGGGAGGGGTGTGTGGTCCAGAGTGGGGTTACAGAGAGAGGGAGGGGTGTGTGGTGAGATTGGGGTTACAGAGAGAGGGAGGGGTGTGTGGTCCAGAGTGGGGTTACAGAGAGAGGGAGGGGTGTGTGGTGAGATTGGGGTTACAGAGAGAGGGAGGGGTGTGTGGTCCAGAGTGGGGTTACAGAGAGAGGGAGGGGTGTGTGGTCCAGAGTGGGGTTACAGAGAGAGGGAGGGGTGTGTGGTCCAGAGTGGGGTTACAGAGAGAGGGAGGGGTGTGTGGTCCAGAGTGGGGTTACAGAGAGAGGGAGGGGTGTGTGGTCCAGATTGGGGTTACAGAGAGAGGGAGGGGTGTGTGGTCCAGAGTGGGGTTACAGAGAGAGGGAGGGGTGTGTGGTCCAGAGTGGGGTTACAGAGAGAGGGAGGGGTGTGTGGTCCAGATTGGGGTTACAGAGAGAGGGAGGGGTGTGTGGTCCAGAGTGGGGTTACAGAGAGAGGGAGGGCTGTATGGTCCAGAGTGGGGTTACAGAGAGAGGGAGGGGTGTGTGGTCCAGAGTGGGGTTACAGAGAGAGGGAGGGGTGTGTGGTCCAGAGTGGGGTTACAGAGAGAGGGAGGGGTGTATGGTCCAGAGTGGGGTTACAGAGAGAGGGAGGGGTGTGTGGTCCAGATTGGAGGTTACAGAGAGAGGGAGGGCTGTATGGTCCAGAGTGGGGTTACAGAGAGAGGGAGGGGTGTGTGGTCCAGAGTGGGGTTACAGAGAGAGGGAGGGGTGTGTGGTCCAGGGTGGGGTTACAGAGAGAGGGAGGGCTGTATGGTCCAGAGCGGGGTTACAGAGAGAGGGAGGGGTGTGTGGTCCAGAGTGGGGTTAAAGAGAGAGGGAGGGGTGTGTGGTCCAGAGTAGGGTTACAGAGAGAGGGAGGGGTGTGTGGTCCAGAGTGGGGTTACAGAGAGAGGGAGGGGTGTGTGGTCCAGATTGGGGTTACAGAGAGAGGGAGGGGTGTGTGGTTCAGAGTGGGGTTACAGAGAGAGGGAGGGGTGTGTGGTCCAGAGTGGGGTTACAGAGAGAGGGAGGGGTGTATGGTCCAGAGTGGGGTTACAGAGAGAGGGAGGGGTGTGTGGTCCAGAGTGGGGTTACAGAGAGAGGGAGGGGTGTATGGTCCAGAGTGGGGTTACAGAGACAGGGGAGGGGTGTGTGGTCCAGAGTGGGGTTACAGAGAGAGGGAGGGGTGTGTGGTCCAGAGTGGGGTTACAGAGAGAGGGAGGGCTGTATGGTCCAGAGTGGGGTTACAGAGAGAGGGAGGGGTGTGTGGTCCAGTGTGGGGTTACAGAGAGAGGGAGGGGTGTGTGGTCCAGAGTGGGGTTACAGAGAGAGGGAGGGATGTGTGGTCCAGTGTGGGGTTACAGAGAGAGGGAGGGGTGTATGGTCCAGAGTGGGGTTACAGAGAGAGGGAGGGGTGTGTGGTCCAGAGTGGGGTTACAGAGAGAGGGAGGGCTGTATGGCCCAGAGTGGGGTTACAGAGAGAGGGAGGGGTGTGTGGTCCAGAGTGGGGTTACAGAGAGAGGGAGGGGTGTGTGGTCCAGAGTGGGGTTACAGAGAGAGGGAGGGGTGTGTGGTCCAGAGTGGGGTTACACAGAGAGGGAGGGGTATGTGGTCCAGTGTGGGGTTACAGAGAGAGGGAGGGGTGTGTGGTTCAGAGTGGGGTTACAGAGAGAGGGAGGGATGTGTGGTCCAGTGTGGGGTTACAGAGAGAGGGAGGGGTGTGTGGTCCAGAGTGGGGTTACAGAGAGAGGGAGGGGTGTGTGGTCCAGAGTGGGGTTACAGAGAGAGGGAGGGGTGTGTGGTCCAGAGTGGGGTTACAGAGAGAGGGAGGGGTGTGTGGTCCAGAGTGGGGTTACAGAGAGAGGGAGGGGTGTGTGGTCCAGAGTGGGGTTACAGAGAGAGGGAGGGGTGTGTGGTCCAGAGTGGGGTTACAGAGAGAGGGAGGGGTGTGTGGTTCAGAGTGGGGTTACAGAGAGGGACGGCTCTGCCTGCGAGACCTATACCACAGTGCAGCAGTCCCTGGGCTGAGCAAAAATAATGTCACTGTTGGATTGAATGGGTTAATCATTTGTGAATACTTCCTCTTTATGTTTCCCCTTCTTGATTTAAGTATTCTCTTCAACAATTTTATCCACACAGTGAAGCTGCTGCAGGAGAGGGCAGTGACCCCTGATGTGTCTGTCTGATTAACTCTGGAGACGAGCAGTGGACTGATCCTGGGTATGTAATTCCATGCTTGTTACCAACTCTGGCAAGAACTGGTTGAGATGTTGTACAGAGTCCGATCATTGATGTAATTTTTGGGGTTCTACGTCCTGTTTAAAGCTGGTGAGACTGTACAGAGTCCGATCATTGGTGGACTTTGTGGGCTTCTATGTCCTGTTTATTGGTGGACTTGTGTGTGGCTCTCAACTCCCGGCTTTATCCAGGACAGCAATGGGCTCTCCAGACCACCATGCTCCTGCTGTCTCATCTGCCCTTTTGACCACTTTAGGTCTGTATCCTTCTGTTCCTGCCCATTCTCGTGCCTGTTCCAGTGCCTCTTGAACATGCTGAATGTATCTGCCTGGAGCATCTCTGGCAATTCATTCAAAACTAAACCGGCTGAAAATTATTTCCTCTCAGATCCCCTTTGAAACTCCTCCTTGGTTCCTTCGCCCTGCTTCTTCTTGTTGCTGGCACCTCTGCCATGACAAAAATCCATACTAGTGATCGACCTTCTCTGTGCCTCACCTTTGTTGAGGGGAAGAGAAGGAGGGGGAGAGGGCGAGAGGGCGAGAGGGGGAGAGGGGGAGAGGGGGAGAGAGAGAGAGAGGGGGGGAGAGGGGGAGAGGGAAGAAAATGGATGTCCTCCAATTTAGGAGGCATTCTGGTAAATCTCCATTGAGTTCCTTCCAGCGCAATACCTTCCAATGTATAGTGCGATGACCGTAACTGCACGCAGTTCTTCTAGTGCAGTCTGACCAGATGCTTGTAACATTGCCATGATCTGATTAAATGGCGAGCAGGCTCGACAAGCCAGATGAACTACTCCTGCTCCTAATTCTCATGTTCTTATGTGGATCGAACGGTCTGTACTGTGCCGTTCTGTTCTATGTTTTGCCTATAAACTTTATTGATATTCAAAATATTTACAAGAATAAAGCCTTTCCTTTCTTAAGTCCGCAGACTATGAGTTAATTAGCGTTAATCAAAAGCACTGTTGCCGTACATTCCGCCCCCTGGGATGGAATACTATTTCAATTATTCAGAGGGCTTCCTCACTTCACCCTATCCCCCCTCCCTCCATCTAGTGGTGGAAGAACATTACTCTGTGGTGTCCCCTCCCCCCACCGAACCCCTGCGGCACAACCTCTACATGCACCAGAAAATGCCACACAGCACTTGACAGCAAACAGTTGTACCGAGCTGGGTGGTATTGTGCCAAGCGATCAAAATCGCCGGGTTAAGAGTTCAGTCACCGGGGAGGCGTGGATTCAAATCCCAACCACTGCCAATGGGCAGGGCTTCTGATTCTTCTCTCCCGCCAGGACAATGCACCAGAAAATGTTTCCCTCGATGAGGATGGGGAATTAGTTATGACTTGTCTGGTTCTGTTTGTAATGTGACTGCTGTGGTTTGAATTTTTAACAAATGTATTTTTTGCGAAAAAGGAACGAGCCCTTGCGGCGTCTTGACACGCAGCGGCGGTCGGATTTTCCACCTGCGAAAGAGGCCGCTCTCCCCAACTGAAGTTCTTTTACAAGGGTGTCTTTCCCATGTACATCGGGCACCTGGGGTGGAGGGTGCTACATAGAACGGTGCTCTGTAATAAGTTCACAAACAAGAGAACATGTGCAGATGCTGGAAATTCAAGCAACAGACTCAAAATGCTGGAGGAACTCAGCAGGCCGAAACGTCGACTGTACTTTTTTCCATGGATGCTGCGTGTCCTGCTGATTTCCTCCAGGATATTGTGTGTGTGTGTGTGTGTGTGTGTGTGTATATTTGCTCACAGGGTGCCTGTGAAGCGTTTAGTGCAGTAGTGTGGTAGTGCTTATAGTCAGTGTATGCCGCATAGTGCTCTCTGCTTACAGCTATTGCCGCTGCCTAGCCTTCTTAATAGATGGTGAAAAGAGGAGCCGAGTCTGTAAGCCTCCTTCTGCCAGTACAGAACCTCTCCACCATCAAGACTCCTGCAGTGTCTCCTTGCGGCCACACACGGAAATTGGGTATCTTACTGTCCCAGGTTAAACTACAGGGGACCTCGGAGCAGCAGTGGGCCCCAGAAACGTGGCCTGCAGGCCCATCACTATGTGAACACGCCCTGGCTCTCGTCAACCACTGTCCCAGCTATGGGCAAATAGTCCCACTGCCTCGCGGTAAGTCTGTTGAGACAAGGCTAAGGGAGCACACTCTGACAGAAAAACAATGCGCTGGCGCGTGCAATAGGCAGGCCTTAACAGACCAAGGACATGGCAGCCTCCTGCAGCCAAGATATGGGATCGGTTGTTCTGGGATCACCCTTGTCACTGGGATTTACCTCATCATGGTGAAGTTAGTGCTACTGGGGATGGCCCACCCCGTGTGGCACTTTAAAATCTTCCTTGCGCAGGTCTCCACCTCTGACCACGGTGAACAATACATATGGTTGAAGTCTGACGGCGATGGAGCGTCTGGCAACGGGAGCAGGTATGAATGGACTGGGAGCTCCTAGTCAGAACCCTGCACAGCAGCGGCACAGGGTATTTGGTCGCTAGCAGCTGGGACTGAGTGGCAGCTGTTTTCGGCAGACCCCTGTGCGGCTTAGCAGCCCTATTTAGGGACCGCATTGCTCACCCCAGTTGGGGTAGGGCCCAGAAAAGGTGGCCTAAAAATTGCCCATTCAATCACTCACCTGGATAGGTTACTACGCTTATTGGGTTTTCCACTACTGTGGTCGAAATAAGAAACAATACAACCTAAAACTGGCAACATGGAATGTAAGGACTCTCCTGGATTCGTATGGAATCTCTGACAGACCTCATCGGAGAATAGCCTTGATCGCTGCTGAGCTGAGGTGCTACAACATCGACACTGCTGCCCTGAGTGAGACCAGGCTCCTGGATGAAGGCACCTTAACAGAGGAAGGGATGGATTGCACCTTCTTCTGGAAAGGTTTCTTTCTAGGTGGACAACATCTCCACGGAGTAGGATTGGCCATCAAGAACACCTTTCTACCAAGTCTCACAGAGACACCTGTTGGCATTAGTGAAAGACTAATGACCCTCCATATCCCCCGGCAAAGAAACGCTATGCCACGATTCTCAGTGCCTATGCACCAACTTTGCCATCTGAGAATGAGGTCAAGGAATGGTTTTATCAGACATTGGATGAAGTTCTTTGCTTGATTCCTAAGAACGATAAGATCCTTTTGCTTAGAGATTCAACGCCAGGGTGGGACCGAACAACATGATATGGAATGGAATGCTAGGTAGGCACGGTATTGGCAAGGTGAATTCAAATGGCATGAGGCTACTTACTCTTTGCTCTGAGCATAACCTTACCATAAGCAATACCATCTACCAGCAGAAGGCAAAATATAAGACCTTGTGGATGCACACTCGCTCTAAACATTGGCACATGATCGACTTCATCATTGTGAGACGTAGTGTCATCAAGGATGTTCTCATCTCCCGTGCCATGAGAGGTGCAGAGTGCATTGTGGCCAAGCTCCATATGAAGGTACGCTTTCAAAAACCCAATAAAAAGCAGCTAAATTGCAACTGCCTGAGAAACACAGAAGCAAGAAGTGAGTTTCGACGCATCCTAGCTGAGAAACTAAGGGAGCCGGTACCTTGTCTGACCTCAGAAAATACCATGGAACAACAGTGGACTTATATCAGCTCTGCGCTCTATGAGGCAGCAGCCCAATCCATCGGCCATTAGAGCAGGAACCACCAAGACTGGTTCGACGATAACTCAGACACCATCCACAACTTGCTTAAGGACATGCACAAAGCACATCGGCCAACTTTAGACAACCCTCCATCCACCGGCAGCAGGCAGCATTGGCAGGCAGCTCGGGGGAAAGTGCAAAAGGCAATACGGGCCATGCAAAATGAGTGGTGGACTGAAAAGACACATGAAATACAGTCCTTTGCCAATAATAATCGCATGCAAAATTTTTACAATACTGTCAAAACAATCTACGGCCCAACAAATCGATGCGTTACTCCCCTGAAAACAGCAGATGGTCTAACACTTCTGAAGAATCAGAATACCATTCTGCTGAGGTGGGCTGAGCATTTTAATACCCTGCTTAATCAGGACTCTGACGCAGACCCCACCATCCTGGACGAACTGCCTGGTGAGCAGTCTACCACCAATCTTCCAGGAGGTTCTATCAGCTGCCCATTCCTTTAAGAACAACAGGTCCCCTGGCACTGACAATATCCCTGCTGAGTTACTGAAGAACAGAGGGTACACGTGTATGCGCACACTCTGCCGGTATATCACCAAGGCCTGGACTGATGAGAATATCCTACAGCAATGGAGAAATGCAAACATCGTTGTTATCGTTGTTGTATCGCTGCCACTGTTACTGTGTGATCCAGAATATCTGGAGGGGAAGGCCCCGAATCCTCGGCTTTGCTTATTGCTTGGCGGCTGGGACGGGGACGAAGCGCAGGGCAGAGATGGTGCTCGGTGCTCGGTGTCGAAGGTCTGGTCAGAGGCTCGAAGTTTTTCGGACTGACTTAAAGTCACCTGTGGCCGGGTACTTCCAATGCATCAACAGTTGACGGTGCCTGGAGGTTTATGGCAGAGAGAGTTTCTCCTTTCTGCTGCCTGCTATAGGGGACTATCGGGAGTCGATCAGAACTTTGAGACTTTTTTTTTTACCGTTCCAATGGTCTGCTCTTTATAAAATTATGGTATTGTGTTGCACTGTTGTAACTATATGTTTTAATTATGTGGTCTTGTCAGTGTTAGTCTTTGGTTTGTCTTGTTTTTTTTGTGATATCACTCTGGAGGAGCATTATATCATTTCTTAATGCATGCATGCATTTTGAAATGACAATAAACGAGGACTGAGTGTCCTCACAATCTAATCTAATTTATAAGAACAAGGGTAACAAGGCCATCTGCAGCAATAGTAGGGGCATATCACTCCTTTCTGTTGCTGGAAAAGTCCTCGCTAAGGTGATGCTTCAGAGACTCATCAGCAACATCACTGAGTCATGCTGCCTGAATCGCAGTATGGATTTAGGAAGAACAGGAGTACGATCAACATGATCTTCACAGCCCAGCAGCTTCAGGAAAAGTGCCTGGAGCAACATCAGGACCTGTTTATGGCCTTTGTTGACCTCTCCAAAGCATTCGACACTGTGTAAATGGAGCTCTTATGGGATGTCCTCCGCAGGTTTGGCTGTCCCAATAAATTTGTTAACATCCTCCGCCAGTTCTAAAATGGGATGACTGCTCGGGTGACCATAAGAAGACAAGAGCCCGAGCCCTTCCTTGTATGCACAGGGGTGAGGAAGTGGTGTCTACTAGTGCCAGTGCTCTTCAACATCTTCCTCTTGTGTGTTACCAAGCTTCTCCAAAACGATATTGAAGACAGCCGAGGTGTGGCAGATTAGATGGCAACCTCTTTGACATCAGGAGGCTCCACGCAACCACTAAACTCCGTAGAGAGCGGGTCCTGGAGCTGCAGTATGCAGACCACTGTGGTCTTGTTGCCCATACTCCGGAGGATCTTCAGACTGTCCTTGCTCTGGCAGTGAGAGCGTACAGCAGTATGAGGCTGACTGTCAATACCACCAAGACAGAAGTGGTTTGCCAATGGAGTACCAGTATCCCACCCACTCTACCTGCCTTCGCCGTTGGTGATGAAAAACAGTCAGTAGTGCTGTCTTTCAACTATCTGGGATCATTCTGTTTGAGGAGAGCGGCATTGACAGCGACTTCCAAGCCGCATTAAACAGGCATCAGCTGCCTTTGGGAGACTTCAGCGTAGAGTCTTTCAGAAGAGGAGCCTCCACAAAGGTCGCCGTAACCCAAGCGGTCTGTGTCACCACCCTCCTTTGTAGCTGTGAAGCTTGGGTAACCTACAGCCATCACATCAAGTCCTTGGAGTGTTTCCACATAAGCTGCCTCCAGCGCTTCCTGGGAATTACCTGGCATGAGCGGGTGCCTCACACTGAAACACTTGTAAAGACCAATTGCGTATTATTGAGGTCATGATCACAGAGCGTCAGCTGCAGTGGCTGGGGCACGTGATAAGGATGCCCTCATGTCATCTACCCAGCAGAGTGTTATTCAGTCAGCTACATCATGATCGATGCTCAGCTGGAGGGCCGAAGGAGCACTTAAGGAAGTGCAAGATTAGACCCGAGGACTTGGAGGATGTTGCTGCTGACCGTACCATTTAGTGACAACTGTGTAGGGACAGGTTTCGTATTCTGGAGATGGAAACAACAACCAGAAGACAACAGAAGAGAGCCAGGAGAAATGCAGCCATAGTTGCCACCGCTACCACCACTACCACATATACATGTCCCACCTGCAATAAAGCATGTGGGTCCAGGATAGGACTGTATAGTCATCAAAGATCTCACCGTTAAAGGAGTAGACGTCATCATCGGATTTCGATGGACAACTGAAGAAAAGAAGAAGAGTGTGTGTGTTCATGTAGTAAGTTCATCAGTTTGTACGGGGATCTCCAGCTACCTCTCGCTTCTGCGGACCGGAAGAGACTGAGTATCACATGTACATGGAGTGTGCGAGGCTGCAGACCCCATCCGAGTATCTGAAAAGGCTGCTTCTCTCGGGATGCATTTTAGCCCCACCTTCTTCACATGCGGTCACCCATGGGGTGGGAAGATCGTGGGGGCAAGGAGGGAGGAGGATGTACTGGTAAACTGGTTCCTGGGGCCGCTAAACATTGCTATCCATGGGTCCCAGCAGCGGGCAGCGGAGGGCTCTAAACTCCCTGCCTTATTGCACTCAAGGTGTCACCGGCTAATCTGTCTGTGCCTTATAATATTTAATTTATTAAATTTACTTTGTTTATTTATGTTTAATCTATCTGTAGATTTTAATCATTAAGTTATTTGTGCATGTATGTCATGTCTATTACTGTGCTTTCACGTTGGTTCAGAGAAAAGTTCCATCATTTGGAGGTATACGTGAAGATAATTAAATTACAATAAACTTGACCTGACTTGTTGGGAGAGGGGAGAGGTGAGAGTGTCTGGGGTGTGTGGGGTTTTTGACAATGCTGGCTGCTTTACTGAGGCAGCAGGACGTGTAGGCAGAGGCCATGGAGGGGAAGCTTGTTTCTGTGATGTGCAGTTTCTTACGGTCACAAACAGAGCGGTTTCTGCATCAAGCTGTGATGCATCCGGTCAACATGCTTTCTATGATTCGAATACAGAAGTAAGTTCATGCTGAACCTAAACCCAAAACTGTGAAGGTGAAAAATATTGCTTGTCCCTGCGGATGTGAAACCAGTGGCTTGGTGTATGAGTGTGTTGGAGGGTGTGCAGTTATCCACTGAGGATAGTTGAGCCTTGCGTCCAGTTATTTGCATTTTTTCAGTTATCCACCGTCATCACTAAAGACACACAGAATCATCCTCTAGTCAACTCGCAGAACTGAACTCCCTGAATCTGGAATAATTTCAGTTTATCTTGTGATGAAAGAGGGTTACAAAGAGTACACATAGACTAAGATGTTAACTGTCCTGTGCTGGCACCAGTGGGATCAGCAGTTGATCTGCCAGCTGTCTTCAGGAGAAAGAGAGATAAGGAAGACAATGGAGCAGCATTTGGAAATGTTAATGAAGAGACGAGAGAGTTTAACAGAAGGAGACACCAGTCTGAGAACTGTCAAGATCGGCTCCTGTTTGAACCCTGAACTGTTTGAAGTTTGATGGACAGGCGATACCCCAGCAGGGGGATAAAAAGGGACAGGTTCGCTAAGGCAGCACACACACGACACCACGAGGTAATGAGACCCTGGAAGCGGTGCGCCTCCCACAAGTCGGTGGGAATTTTTGGAGGGCTGGTCGCGGTACCAAGCCATAGACGCACAGGGTGGAAAGTTACGATCGGAGGGAACCTGGTGTTTGTCCGCCCTTGCCTGGGTGCCAGGTTCACTGCAGAGGAACGATCATATCTGAAACGGAGGGGTCACAGTCGGTGACCTCAGAAGACATTACAAAGGGCTGGCCCGAAAGCTGACTGCGAGGAATATCGAAGGACTGTGTGGAAGCCGTTTTGAATATTCATTGGCTTTCGCCCTCTCTCTCCTTTCCCGGCCTGTCCACCGCCACGGCAGTGATTACTGTGAACTGAACTGAACTCAATTGAACTGAACTTTGCGTCACTTTGAAACTGGTCATTTACCCCTAGACGACGATAGAGCTTGATTGATCTTATTATCCTAGTTCTGTGTACATGTGTGTCTATCATTACTGAACTGTTGTATTTATTATCCTTTTGATTAGAGTACTGTGTTGCTTATTTCTTTAATAAAACTTTCTTCGTTCCAGTAATCCAGACTCCAACTGAGTGATCCATTTCTGCTGGTTTGGCAACCAAGTTACGGAGTAACAATCTCTACCACACAGACAGACCTTTTCCCAAAATATGATGACCAGACTGAACAGTAGACCAGGGGTTCCCAACCTGGGGACTCCGGACAGTTGGTTAATTGCAGAGGTCCATGGCATAGAAAAAGGATTGAAACCATTGTACTAGGCTGTTCGGAATGCTTCATTGTGACCATAAGTCCATAAGACATATGAAGCAGAAATAGAGCATTCGGCCCATTGAGTCTGCTGCGCCATTCCATCGTGGCTGATTTATTATCTTTCTCAACCCCATTCTCCTGCCTCCTTCCCATAACCATTGACACCCTGACTAATCCAGGTCCTATCCACCTCTGCTTTAAATATATCCTATAATGTGGACCCCACAGCCACCTGGGGCAATGAATTGCTTAGATTCACCACCCTCTGGTTAAAGTGATCTCTTTTTTCTGTCTCCATTCAAAACATTTCTCTAACCACTTTTTCACCCTGCCTTCCCCCCTGTGATGAATGAAACACAATTGTTCCAAGTCTTTTCCCTTTCTACTGCGGCTTGCAGAATTACATCCTCTTTTCTTGTTTCCTCTCTGCATCTAGCACTTCTCCTTTCTCAGTAAAATCCTGCACCTGTCCTTTCTCTGCTACCTCTCCATTCTATATTTATCTGCTTGATTTCGCCAAGGATCCTCCTCTCGATTCACCCCTTCTCCAAGTTCGCTTCATCTGTCAGCTAGGAAACTCTGTCCAGTGCAAAATTTCCGGTCATAAACATATTTTCTCAAAGGTAATCCACTTCAAAGGTGCAATGATGAAATAAATTTATTATCAAAGTATACATGTGTCACCAGACACAACCCTGAGAATGAATTTCTTGCGGGCATACACAGTAACTCCAAGAAGCACAATAGAAACAATGAAAGACCGCACCCAAAAGGACGGACAATCAGCAAATGTGCAAAGAGAACAAACTGTGCCAATACAAAAGAGAAGAAAAAATAAATATCAAGAACATGAGATGAAAAGTCCTTGAAAGTGAGTTTATATGTTGTGGGAACAGTTCAGTGATCTGATCCACTCTGTACTTCCACTTAACATGCAAACATATCATTTTCAGATTTAATTCTTTCCTGTTGCTCAATAAACTCTCAGTCCAGTCTGTTTACAATTCTGTATCTCTTTAGGACATTGGAGACATTTGGCCCATCGAGTCTAAATCTGACAGTTTAGGGGTGATCCCAACACCCACATTCTACTCGTAAATTCCCATCACTTCCTCTCAGGCTGTGCTGAATAGCTGTACAGTCGGAACGGTTTAAAATTGTCAATTAATCTATCTGGGCTGCACCTTCAATCCTGACATGGTCTCGAATCACTTGCCTTTTCGAAACTATCAGCTGGATTCCGTTCATCATCCCTATTTATTGATCAAGAGACTCCGAAAATTGGATGAGACAACTGGTCCAGAGGGGGTGGGGTTGCAGAGACAGGAATGAGTGTGTGGTCCAGAGTGGGGTTACAGAGAGAGGGCGGGGTGTGTGATTACAGAGAGAGGGAGGGCTCTGCCTGAGAGACCTCTCCCACAGTACAGCAGTCCCCAGGCTAAGCTAAAATAACGTCACTGTTGGATTGAATGGGTTAATCATTTGTGAATACTTCTCATTTTGTTTCCCTTTCCTAATTTAAGTGTACGGGGTCTTTCTTTTTTGTATGTAAAATTTTAAATGGCTTCTTTGTTATGTTATACTTGGGAATGGTTCTTTGTTATGTTAAATGCTGAGAAAGTCTCTAGCTAGACATTTGCTTTGGTTAATACAGACAGCAGGTGCTATTAGCCAATTTGTTTTCGGATGATAATGCTGTCTCATATGACTGGGGACGGGGTTTTTGGCGGGGAGTCAGAGGAGAGACGGGGAGGATGGTGGACAGGGTTTTTGGGGGGGAGTCGGGGGAGAGACGGGGAGTTGGAGGAGAGTCGGGGGGTCGGAGGAGAGATGGGGAGGACGGCGGACGTGCGGAGATGTTCCGGTCGATCACTTCGGGTGGTCCCGAGCCGTGAGTCGACAGGATCCGGGTGGTCGTCCGGATTCGATTGAGCTTCAACGGTTGCGCACGAAGAACTTGGACTTTGATAAGTCGTAGCGCCTCCTTTTTTTCATTACTTCCTTTTCTGTATCAAATTTATATTAATGTCATAGACTTAGTAATATCTATAAAGTGTACTTGGTAAAACGTACTGGGTGTGCTGGCTGATGATTGATGTTAGGGATTGATTCAGGCGGCAACCGACTCCGTGGGAAGCATTGAGGCAGGTGCTGGGTGGGATTTCCCCTGGACATATACGAGCCAACATAACTGAGCGTTACAAGTGGGGGCTCGTCCGGGATTTGGATTTTCGGTAAAGCTGTAATAGTCATCGCATTAAGTAGTGCGAAGATGGATCGAGATAAGATTGTAAGTTGGTGTGAATTAGAGGATGTACCGGTGAATCATGCCTGCGTGCTAAGTGGGGTCGATTTTCGAATTTCGGCAGATGTACTAGTGCGAGGGTTGAGTTTGATTAAAGGTATCGGGCAGGTAGAACTTATAGCTAGAAGGTGTGGGAAAGAACTGGATTCCAGCTGGATGTTGGTGTGGACGAGTGCCAACATCTTGACATTGGAACTATCAGTGACAGTCCACGTCCAGGGGGAGGCGGGGCTGTGGGGTCTCCACACCCGGAGGACAAACGTGAGGATTGCCGGAGGAGGAGCCAGATGAGGCCCCTGGGGAGATGCCAGTAGACAGGGCTGGAGGCGTGGAGTGGGAAGGCTTGGCCAGGCCCCATCCCCCAGTTAGGGGTGAGACTTCCGAGTTAGCGGCTGCCATTACCTCCCTGGTGAGAAAGGTTTAGGGGCCCCGCCCAAAGCTGAGTATTTTCTCAGGAGCCAGGCCCACCCTGGAAGGGGAGGATGACAATGAGGCATGGATTGAGAATACGTCCCAGTTGTTAGAGGCATGGTCAGTGTCGGATGAGGAAAAGAGACAGCGATTGGTGGAAAGTTTAAGCAGTGGGGCGGCAAGTGTAGTCCGCGAGTTGAGAGCGGAACACCCTTTGGCTTCCCTTTTGGAGTGTTTGGACGCTTTGGAGGAAGTGTTTGGACTGTCAGGCGATCCCTGGAGACTTTTAGCGGAGTTTCAACAAATGGGGCGGGGAAGAGTGGAAAAGCTCTCAGAATACATTTTCCGGCTGGAAGGGAAGCTTACGGGGCTGCGGCGCCGAGGGGTAGTGCAGGCGGACGAAGTGGCGAAGTTGAGGATGAGCCAGATATGTAGAGGTTCCCTGGAGGATGACAGGATGGCTTGGAGTATCCGGCAGTCATATAAGAGGAGCCCCCCCTCCATCATTCGGGCAGCTGATTAGAGAGGTGCGGGAGGAGGAGAGTGCTTCGGGCCGAACAGGGGGCTCGAACTCCTGGGGACAGCTTTCAGCGGTTCAAGAGGTGGTAGCTGGGTTGAGATCAGAGAAATCCAAGGGGTCCCGGGAGAGAGGGACCCACCACTTGAGGGGATGGACGGGAGGGTACCCTCTTCGGGGGGCGTACCGGGAGGAGAGAGGCGGCAGGTAGCGGGTGCTATAACTGTGGGAGGGAGGGGCATTTCCGGCGGGAATGTGAGTGGCTGGGGGTGAGCTATAGCCGTGGGGTAACGGGTCACTTGCGGAGGGATTGTAAGAGACGAGATGCTCCGAAGGGGGACGGCTTCCGGGCCACTAAGAAGGGAGAGGTGTCGGGAAACTTAGGAGAGGCTCAATGAGGGAATGGACTGGAGTCTCAGGAAGAACACGTTCCCAGAAAGCAGCCATGGAACCCCCGAAAGTACAAGCCCTTATTCCGGAAGGACTGGTGGGACCCCATTCCAGCATGTCCCTACAGATAGAGGGAATCTTTGCAAAAGCCATCCTTGACACCGGATCACAGGTCACCTTACTGTACCGGTTGTTCTACAGCAAATATCTGAAGCATTTGCCAGTAACCTCGTTTAATGCACTGGAGATTTGGGGCATAAGTGACGGTGATTACCCGTACGATGGGTACCTGTCAGTGAGATTGGAATTCTCGGAGGGCGATGTGGGAGTGTCGGAAGCCCTTGAGATGCTGGTGTTGGTCTGTCCGGACCCGGTGGAAACCGGTGGAGCTGCCCTGCTAGTGGGGACTAACTCCCCTCTGGTGCAATGGTTCTTGGGAGCCTGTAAGAAGAAGGCAGGGGAGAACTTTCTGGAGACCAGAAAGGTCTACACCCAGTGTTTCACTACACCCAGTGTTTCGAGCGGTGTATGAAGGAGTGGGTGACCCCCAAGGGCTGGATCCTGAGTGCAAATGAGGGACGGTATGGTGCACTCAGGCGAGGCCTAAGGTGATACGGCCAGGGGAGGCGGCATTAGTGATGGGGACCCCCAGATTCCCCGGAGTACCGGTGGGCAAGGCCCTGCTAGTAGACGCCCCAGACAACCTGGAAGGCGAGTCCCGGTTCCCAGCTGGGGCACTGGTGAGACCTGAATTGCAGAGGCCCTCAGCTGTACAGGCACGGCGGATGGGGGTGATGGTAGGGAACATAACGGACAGGGAGATCACCTTTAAGCGCGGGATGCCCCTCGCGCACTTGTTCCTGGTGACGGTGATGTCTAACACCCCCGTGAGGCCCACTGGAGGAAAACCATTGGAGAACCGGGGCTGACAAAGGAGGCCTTTAATTTTAAAGACTCCCCTGTACCACCGGAGTATAAGAGCGGGCTGGTGGAGAAGATGCTGAAGCTAGGGGATATCTTTTCTCAGGGCGAGTGTGATGTGGGATGTTCCAAGAGCACTCGGCACGCTATCCGGGTGACAAAAGACACCCCGTTTAGGGAGAGGTCGTGGTGGTTGGCCCCAGCAAATGTGGAAGATGTGCGGCAGTTGAAAGACGCAGGGATTATTGCGGAGTCCTGAAGCCCCTATGTGTCCCCCATAGTGGTGGCAAGGAAGAAAAATGGGAAGGTACGCATGTGCGTGGACTATAGGACCCTGAACCGGCGCACGGTTCCTGACCAGTATATGGTCCCAAGGGTGGAAGACGCATTGGCCTGTTTAAGTGGGGCGCAGTGGTTTAGTGTATTGGATTTGCGGAGTGGGTATTACCAGATTCCGATGAGTGAGACCGATAAAGAGAAGACGGCCTTTATCTGCCCCCTGGGATTTTTCCAGTTTGAACGAATGCCCCAAGGCATATCGGGGGCCCCAGCTACCTTCCAGTGGCTCATGGAGAGGACAGTGGGCGATATGAACCTGCTGGATGTATTGGTGTACCTGGACGACCTGATAGTGTTTGGATCTACGTTGGAGGAACATGAGGAGCGGCTGCTGAAGGTGCTGAGTTGGCTGAAGGAGGAAGGATTAAAACTTTCCCTGGATAAATGTCAGTTCTGTAAGACATCGGTCAGCTATGTTGGGCAAATAATCGCGAAATGGAGTGGCCACTGATCCGGGTAAGATAACCGCAGTAACCACCTGGCTGAGACCCCAGAAGGTGAGCGCCTTACGCTCGTTTTTGGGGTTTTGTGGGTATTACCAGCGATTCCTGAAAGGATATGCGAAAATGATTCACCCATTGAACCAGCTGTTGTGTGGTTATCCACCTGTGGGGAAGAAAAGGAAGGGAGACCGAGGGCCGGAGGTAGGAGGATACTTGAACCCGGGGGAGGCTTTTGGACTGAGGTGGGATGCTCAATGTGAAGAGGCGTTCCAATCTCTAAAAAGGGCGCTGACACGGGCCCCGGTGTTGGCTTTTGCTGATCCCCGGAAGCCATATGTTCTACACACTGATGCCAGTCACGAGGGTCTGGGGGCTGTCCTGTACCAGGAACAGGCAACGGATTGAGGCTGGTGGCATTTGTCAGCTGGAGCTTGTCGCCATCTGAGAGAAACTATCCCACTCACAAGCTGGAGTTCTTGGCGTTGAAATGGGTGGTGGTGGACAAGTTGAGTGACTATCTATACGGGGCCCAGTTTGAGGTGAGAACTGACAACAACCTCCTCACTGATATCCTGACCTCAACAAAGCTGGACACTACTGGGCACCGGTGGTTAGCAGCCTTGTCTGCCTATGAGTTCAGCCTGAAGTACCGCCCGGGGAGTCGGAACATCAACGCAGATGCTTTATCTTGTCGGGCGCATGAGGGATCGGGCACGGATGAGGAGTGGGAGAGTGTCCCTGCCCCAGGAGTGAAGACCATGTGTCAAGTTGGGAGCGACGGGGAAGTAGGAGCACAGATGGGAACGGATCGGGCAGTAGATCAACTGGGGGCTGACGATGATGCGTTACCCACTGTTTACTGTAAAGTGACTGCTCTTAGGAACAGGCAGCTGCCGGAATTGAGTCCCCAGGAAGTAGAGGCGGCTCAGCGTGATGACCCGAGCATTGGCACTATCTGGTACGCGGTTAGCCAGGGTGATATGGGGCAGGTGGAGAAGGCGAATCATGCCTCCGTTCCCCTACTACTGAAGGAGTGGCCCCGGTTGAAGCTGAAGAACCAAGTCTTGTACCGGGTCACGTCGCCTCCGGACCACCCCTGGTGCTGGCAGCTGTTCATGCCTGAGAAGCATCAGAAGACTGTGCTCCAGGCTCTACATGATGATTCCGGGCACTTAGGGGTAGAGAAGACCTATGGATTAGTCAAGGACCGGTTTTACTGGCCCTGGATGAGGGGGAAGGTGGAAGAATACTGTAAGACCTGTAGCCATTGCGTCAGGAGGAAGACCTTGCCTGCGCAGGCGGCTCCTCTGTCCCACTTGCAGAGTGCGGGACCCATGGACCTGGTGTGTATGGATTTCCTGTCTATTGAGCCAGACACCAGCAACACCGCGAATGTCTTAGTCATCACGGATCACTACACTAGATATGCGCAAGCTTTTACTACCAAGGACCAGAAAGCGACTACAGTGGCGAAGGTGTTATGGGAGAAGTACTTTGTTCATTATGGCCTTCCCCGGCGGATCCACAGTGATCAGGGACGGGACTTCGAGAGTAGGCTTATCCATGAATTACTGGGTATGCTTGGGGTTGAGAAATCCAGAACCACCCCTATCACCCGCAGAGTGATCCTCAACCCGAGAGGTTTAACCGGACCCTGCTGGACATGCTCGGCACCTTGGAGATTGGACAGAAGAGTAAGTGGAGTCGGCACATCGCCCATTTTGTTCACTGTTACAATTGTACTCGCAATGACGCTACGGGGTACTCGCCCTATTATCTGATGTTTGGACGGGAAGCGAGGTTGCCCATTGATCTGTGTTTTGGGACTGAAGCGGGTGAAATACCTTCGAAGCCATATCTGAAGTACGTGTCTGATATGAGGAGAGAGTTGAAAAGGGCGTACGAATTGGCTGAGGCGGCAGCCACCAAGCAGAATCAGCAGAATAAGAAGAGGTATGATCAGAAGGTAAAGTTCGTCCAGCTATTGCCGGGAGACCGAGTCCTTATCCGGAATTTAGGACTACCTGGTAAGCACAAGTTGATGGATCATTGGCCAGCCACCCCCTATGTGGTGGAGAGTCAGATGCCGAAACTCCCTGTTTACTGGGTGAGACCAAAGGATGGGAAGGGGTCTGTCAAGGTACTCCATCGGAACCACCTGTTACCTTTGGGTCGCGAGGTGAAGGTAGACCCAGAGCCAGAATGGGAGTTTATGGCGAGTACAAGGACACTGCGAGGGCGCGGGACGAGGGAAGAGCCCACTGCGAAAGAGACGGGGCTCGTCCCCACCCCGAAAAGGGATACGTCATCGGAAGATGATGATTCGGACGTGTGGTACCTGTTTCCGTTCGCTGATTCCCCGGTGCCGGGAGAAGAGAATCCTGGCCCTTCCCTCACTGAGTTAGGGGAGCCGAGGGAGGGTGTTGCAGAGCCGCCTGTATTACAGCCGGGATTGGGGGAGGAGAGGGTGGCGCCAGAACCTGAGTCAGAAGACTCACAGGGGCTGAGGGGTCCCCGTGAGGGTGAGGGTCCGACAGGTAGGCCCGGGGCGTCACCTGGAGTGTCTGAACAGGGAGAGTCAGCAGAGGAAGTACAGAGGCCTCAGAGGAGTAGACACCCCCTGGAGAGACTAACTTATACAGCGCCGGGAGAGCAGGATGTGATCTCTACTGCCCTGCAAAGTTATGTCACTGCTTTATGCACCTGGGTTGGGTTTTGTGTTTTACAAGGAGCACTGGTGAACTCTGTTAACGTCATGAGGGCATGACTTTTATTGGTGGGGGGAGAGTGTACGGGGTCTTTCTTTTTTGTTATGTTAAAATTAAAACGGCTTCTTTGTTATGTTATACTGGGGAATGCTACTTTGTTATGTTAAATGCTGAGAAAGTCTCTAGCTAGACATTTGCTTGGGTTAATACAGACAGCAGGGTGCTATTAGCCAATGGGTGTACATGTATCGTTTTGTTTTCGGGTGATAATGCTGTCTCATATGACTGGGGACGAGGTTTTTGGCGGGGAGTCGGAGGAGAGACGGGGAGGACGGTGGAGAGACGGGGAGTCAGAGGAGAGACAGGGAGGACGGCGGACGGGGATTTTGGCGGGGAGTCGGAGGAGAGACGGGGAGTCAGAGGAAAGACGGGGAGGACAGCGGACGTGCAGAAAGGCTCCGGTCGATCACTCCGGGTGGTCCCGAGCCGTGAGTCGACAGGATCCGGGTGGTCGTCAGCAATCGACTGAGCTCCAACGGTTGTGCACGAAGAACTTGGACTTTGATAAGTCTTGGCGCCTCTTATTTTTTCATTACTTCCTTTTCTGTATCGAATTTATATTAATGTCATAGACTTAGTAATATCTATAAAGTGTACTTGGTAAAACGTACTGCGTGTGCTGGCTGATGATTGATGGTTGGGATTGATTCGGGAGGCAGTGGTGCAGCAACTGACTCCATGGGAAGCCTTGGGTCAGGTGCTGGGTGGGATTTCCCCTAGACATATACGAGCCAATATAACTGAGCGTTACATAAGTATTCTCTTCAACAATTTTATCCACACAGTGCAGCTGCCGCAGGAGAGGGTAGTGACCCCTGAAGTGTCTGTCTGATTAACTCTGGAGATGAGCAGTGGACTGATTCTGGGTACGTAATTCCATGCTTGTAGCCAACTCTGACAAAAACTGGTGGTGTGAGATGTTGCCCACAGTCCAATCATTAATGCCGAATTTTGGGGTTCTACGTCCTGTTTAATGGTGGGGAGACGTTGTGCAGAGTCCGATCATTGGCGGACTTTATGGGGTTCTACATCCTGTTTATTGGTGGACTTGGTTGTGGCTCATTCTCGTGCCTGTTCAAATACTTCTTAAACATACTGAATGTATCTGCCTGGAACACCTGGCAATGCATTCAATACTCAACTGGCAGAAAATAATTTCCCCTCAGAACCCCTTTGAAGCCCCTCGTTGGCACCTTCGCCCTTCATCCTCTTGCTGTTGACACATCACCCATGACAAAAATACATTCTCGTGATCAACCCTCTCTGTGCCTCTCCTAGGATTCTATTCCTATCAGGTCCTCCTTCACTCCACAGCGAGAGAGGGAGAGAGAGAGAGAGAGAGGGAGTGAGGGGGAGAGGGGGAGAGGGAGAGGGTGAGGGAGAGGGAGGGGGGGAAGAGGTGAATTAGAGAGGGAGAGGAAGGGGCAGAGGGGAGAGGGGGAGTGGGGGAGAGACAGGCTGGAGAGGGGTGAGGGAGAGAGGAAGAGAATGTGAGGGAGAAAAGGAAACGGATTTTCCTCCAATCCAGGAGGAGGCATTCTGGTAGATCCTCACTGAGTTCTCTCCGGCACAATAACTTCTTCTGTACAGTGTGATGACCATAACTGCACGCAGTTCTCCGAGTGTAGTCTGACCAGTGGCTTGTAACATTGCAACATATCATCCTAACTCTTATACTGTGCGCACTGATTCATGAAGGGAAGTATACCGTATGCCTCTTTCACCATCCTATCCACCTATGTTACACCTATCAGACCACAATGGTCTCAGAGACCCTGTTTATAAACACAAGCAATTCGGCAGATGCGGGAAAATTTGAGCGACACAAAGAAAATGCTGAAGGAACTCAATGAGTCAGACATTCTGTCTGATTTGCTGATTTCTCCAGCATTTTTGAAAGTTCTCTGCTTTTTACCTTTCCTTGGGACCCTACCATTAAGTGTAGGTATTGACTTTCCAAAATGCATCACCTCATACTTATTTGGTTTGAATTCCATCATTGCACCACCGAAGTTTTCACCTGAATTTTGTCCTGTGACAATATTCGACACGCTTCCCTGCTAATCACAACATTGTCAATTTCCAATTCGTTTGCATACTTACTAACCTCCAACCTCTGGTAATAAAAGATGGCAAATGTGGGAATCTGGAGAAACACAAAAGTCACAGGAGGAAGTCAGTGTTCAGCAGGCCTGTGGCAAGAAAGGAATCGTAGATGTTTTGAGTTGGGACCCTGAATCTGGACTGAGATTGGAGGGGAGAGGGAGAGTGGCAAATAAAGATAGCCAGCACACACAGAATACTAGAGTAATGCATCAGGTCAGTCAGTATCTATAGAGAGGAATAAAGAGAGAATATTTGGGCCGAGACCCTTCACCAAGATTGGTCAATAAGGGGGCATGAGCCAGAATAAGGAGGGAGTAGGGGCAGATATTACACCTGCCCTACTCCCACCTGTCCTAGACCTCCTTCCTCACCATCATTCAAGGGCCCAAGTAGTCCTTCCATGTGTTACAACACTTCACCTCCGGGTATATTAGGGCAATCAACTGTATTCGATGCTCTTGGTATGGCCTCGTCTACATCGTTAAGACCCGACACAGATTGAGGGACTGTTCTGTTCAATATATTTAGTGAATCCACTGCAAGAGGCAATCCACCATTGGCAACCCAGGCCAATACCCATTCCCATTCTGCATGTCTGTCCATAGCCAACTCTACTGCCATGATGAGGCCAAACTCAGGTTGAAATAGCAACACCTCATATCCCCCTGGGTAACCTTCCACCTAAAGGCAAGAATATTGATGTCTCTAACTTCCAGTAATTTCTCTCCCTCCCTCCTTCTCCCTCTATCCATTCCCCATTCTGGTTACCCTCTCACCACTTCTCTTCTCTTGCCCATCACCTACCTGCCTCCGTTGCCCTCCTCCTTCCCTTTCTTCTGTTTAGAAGGACTAATTACCTGCCAATCAGTGTGTCTTTGGATGTATGAGGAAGCCACACAGAATGTATAAACCTCTTACAGAGATCAGTGGGAATTGAACGCCGGTCGCTGGTACTGTAAAGTGTTGTGCTAACACTATGCGGACTGTGCCGCACATCAGACAAGCCACCTCAGTGTCAGTGCTCAAAGAGCGTCACACTGTCGAACGACGATAAAGTCAAACAGCAGAGGGACAGGCCCTTCAGCCCATCCAATCTCAACTATGCCAGTCCCATTTGCTGGATTCTTTCGCATATCCTTATAAAACTTTCTGATCCATGTATCTGTCTAACTGAATTTTAAATGCAATTGTACTGCCTCATGAACTTTCACTAGTAGCTTGTTCTGGGTACAGACAACCCACTGAGTGAAAAACTTGTCTCATCAGGTTCCATTTAATCTCTCCCCTCTTTCCTGAAACAGGAGCCTCTGGTTCTTAATTCCGCAGTCTTGGTAAAAGATTGGGTTCATTCATCCTATCTCTGACACTTATGATTTTATGTACCTCCAGAAGACGCACCAGATTCTTCTAGGCTCCAAAGAATAAATCCCAAAATACACAACCTCCTTGCATAACTCAGTCCCTTGAGTCTGCTCAACATCATCCGAAATCTACCCTGCACTCCCTCCATGTAATGACCTTAGCACTTCAATAGACCAGTGACTGGGAAAAGGGAACATCATTAGAGTGACAGTCCTGAGGGAGTGTCCCACTGCCAGAGGGATAGTACTGAGGTAGTGTCACACTATCAGAGGGACAGTACTGAGGGAGTGTCACACTGTCAAAGGGACAGTACTGAGGGAGTGTCACACTGTCAGAGAGTCAGTACTGAGGGAGTGTCACACTGTCAGAGGGACAGTACTGAGGGAGGCGTCACACTGTCAGAGAGTCAGTACTGAGGGACTGTCACACTGTCAGAGAGTCAGTACTGAGGGAGTGTCACACTGTCAGAGGGACAGTACTGAGGGAGGCGTCACACTGTCAGGGAGTCAGTACTGAGGGAGTGTCACACTGTCAGAGAGTCAGTACTGAGGGAGTGTCACACTGTCAGAGGGACAGTACTGAGGGAGTGTCACACTGTCAGAGAGTCAGTACTGAGGGAGTGTCACACTGTCAGAGGGACAGTACTGAGGGAGGCGTCACACTGTCAGAGAGTCAGTACTGAGGGACTGTCACACTGTCAGAGAGTCAGTACTGACGGAGTGTCACACTGTCAGAGGGACAGTACTGAGGGAGGCGTCACACTGTCAGGGAGTCAGTACTGAGGGAGTGTCACACTGTCAGAGAGTCAGTACTGAGGGAGTGTCACACTGTCAGAGGGACAGTACTGAGGGAGGCGTCACACTGTCAGAGAGTCAGTACTGAGGGACTGTCACACTGTCAGAGAGTCAGTACTGAGGGAGTGTCACACTGTCAGAGGGACAGTACTGAGGGAGGCGTCACACTGTCAGGGAGTCAGTACTGAGGGAGTGTCACACTGTCAAAGGGACAGTACTGAGAGAGTGTCACACTATCAGAGGGACAGTACTGAGGGAGTGTCACACTGTCAGAGGGACAGTACTGAGGGAGGCGTCACACTGTCAGATGGACAGTACTGAGGGAGAGTCACACTGTCAGAGGGACAGTACTGAGGGAGTGTCACACTATCAGAGGGACAGTACTGAGGGAGTGTCACACTGTCAGATGGACAGTACTGAGGGAGTGTCACACTGTCAGAGGGACAGTACTGAGGGAGTGTCACACTGTCAAAGGGACAGTACTGAGGGAGTGTCACACTGTCAGAGAGTCAGTACTGAGGGAGTGTCACACTGTCAGAGAGTCAGTACTGAGGGAGTGTCACACTGTCAGGGAGTCAGTACTGAGGGAGTGTCACACTGTCAAAGGGACAGTACTGAGGGAGTGTCACACTATCAGAGGGACAGTACCGAGGGAGTGTCACACTGTCAGAGGGACAGTACTGAGGGAGGCGTCACACTGTCAGAGGGACAGTACTGAGGGACTGTCACACTGTTAGAGAGTCAGTACTGAGGGAGTGTCACACTGTCAGAGGGACAATACTGAGGGAGTGTCACACTGTCAGATGGACAGTACTGAGGGAGTGTCACACTGTCAGAGGGACAGTACTGAGGGAGTGTCACACTGTCAGAGGGACAGTACTGATGGAATGTCACACTGTCAGAGGGACAATACTGATGGAGTGTCTGACTATCAGAGGGACAGTACTGATGGAGTGTCTGACTATCAGAGGGACAGTACTGAGGGAGTGTCACACTGTCAGAGGGACAGTACTGAGGGAGTGTCACACTGTCAGAGGGACGGTACTGAGGGAGTGTCACACTGTCAGAGGAATGGTACTGAGGGAGTGTCACACTGTTAGAGGGACAGTACTGAGGGAGTGTCACACTGTCAGAGGGACAGTACTGAGGGAGTGTCACGCTGTCAGAGGGACAGTACTGAGAGAGTGTCACACTGTCAGAGGGACAGTACTGAGGGAGTGTCACACTGTCAGAGGGACAGTACTGATGGAGTGTCACACTGTCAGAGGGACAGCACTGATGGAGTGGCTGACTATCAGAGGGACAGTACTGAGGGAGTGTCACACCGTCAGAGGGACAGTACTGAGGGAGTGTGACACAGTCAGAGGGACAGTACTGAGGGTGTGTCACACTGTCAGTTAAGCAGTACAATAAGTAGAATACCCCAGTGTCAGTTCTGCAACCCTCTCAATTAAAGCTTGGACCAAGATCCTCAGTTGAGCCGCAATCTTTCCCATCATGGTTTATAAGCATTAATAATGCCGCCCCTTTCAGGGAAAACCGTCCCAGCCTGTTCAGTCTTTCCTTATAACTCAAACCCTCTAATCCCGTGACATCCTCGTGAATCTTTCAGCATAATGACATCCTTCCTGTAGTTGGATGACCAGAACAGCACAAAATGCTCCAAGTTTTGTCAACCAACACATTGACCAGTTTTAAGATAAGCTTCTATCTTTTGTACTCCCTGTCCTAAACTATACTATTCAATGTGTCAAACGCCTCCTTCACCACCTTGTGTGTCAGTTTCCAGTTCCCTTCTGATTGACTGGGGCCCAGTTCCTCATATCTGTGTCCTTGTATTCAAAACTTCCTTTAAAATGCCCAGTACAACATTAAAAGGGAATGAATTAGAAGTGTGTGGGATTACTAATAGGAATAGTGTGAAACAATCTGACAATCTTCTTGCCTTTCACACTGATTTTGTAACCACGGCAGTTCGCTGGAGATTCATAGTAACTACTTTCTTTTTCAGACTAAAGGCGGAAAACTGACAGAATATGCTGGATCTGAGAACAATCAGAAAGGTGTACGTCCTCCTGCCACTTTTCCAAGGTAAATCAGCAGCAGCTCGGGCAGCAAATCCCTGATTTTCCTCTAGTCTGGCCGGTGTGTCACTAACCAGGGTCCTCAGGGCTGAGTAGGGGGCTGGGCTGTGTGTCCAGCTGCTTATCTGAAAGAGCCAGAGTCGTACAACACATAAACAGGCCCTTCAGCCCAAATTGTTCCTGCTGACCAAGATTCCCATCTAAATTATTCACAAACACACGAGATTCTGCAGTTGCTGGAAATTTTGAGAAACACACACAAAATGCTGAAGGAACTCAGCAGGTCAGGAAGAATCTCTGGAGGGTAATAAACATTTTGGGCCAAGACCTTTCATCTGGACAGTTAGCCACCTCTGCCCCATATCCTTCCAAACATCTCCTCTCTATGTTCCTGTCCATATGTTGTTAATCTACCTGCCTCAACATCTTCCTCTGGAACCTCGTTCCTTATGGAGTGGACTTGGAGAGGACGTATCCTGTAGTGGCAGAATTGCAGACCAGGGGCACGGTCTCCGAACAGAAGCATCCCTTTAGAACTGAAAAGAGGAGGAAATTCTTGAGCCAAAGTGTGGTGAATCTATAGAATTAATTGCCACAGAGAGCTGTCGAAGCTAATTCATTTAAAGCAGAGGTTGATAGGTTCTCGATCAGTAAGGACCTCAATGGTTACAAGGAGAAGGCAGGAGAATGGGGTTGAGAGGGATAATAAGTCAGTCGTGAGAGAACAGTGGAGCAACTCGATGGGCTGAATGGTTTACTTCTACTTCTGTGTCTCATGGTTTTATAGTCTTATATATTGTTCACTTTCTGGGAGAGGACATTGCTCCTCGAGTCCCTATTAAATCTATCTCCCATCACTTTAAACTGTGTCTCTGAGGTCTTGATTTCCCAGCTCTGGGAAAAAGACTGTGAACTTTTACGCTGTCTATATTGATTATGATTTTATGCACCTCAATGTGATCACCATGTATGATACACTCAAATGAAGAATGTCCCGACCAGTTCAGCCTATCTGCGTAACTCAGTCTCTGATCAGGGTAGTGGAAGCAGCTCTAACAAGATTAACGGGTGGGAATTGGATCAGTTGGGGATGGAACGTGTGGGGCAGTGGGGTGAGAGCACGGCTGATTGGTGAACAGCTTCACCGGTTCGATAAGAATAGTCAGTGACAACTCAACAGTGTTGTTTCACAGTCTTGCGGACGGTGGAAATGTGTGAAACCACGGGTGTTGGGCAGTCTCGGAACTCCGCTGGTTAGGTTCTCGATCACACATCAGCAATGAGCTCCTATAGTTCAAAGTTCAAAGTACATTTATTATCGAAGTATTGTAGTAGAATATACACAATCTTGAGATATGTCGTGACCTTGTCTCCAGCTCTGACACGGTGACCGTTTCAACGTGTCCCGGTAGTTAAGTGCCAAACTTTGGGTTGTTCCTTGCTCTCGGACCAGAAACCTGCTGCGTCGATACGCCCTTGGCCTCGGGGCCCGGGCTCCACTGCTTCCACTCTGCAACGCCTCGGCCCTCATCATCCCTGTGCTACAGCATCGAATGGCCTCCAAGTCTGCTCCGGCAATGTCCAAACATTGGTTCATTCCCCGCTCTCAGGACCAGGTCCAGATGACTCGATTCGACCCTGACAGGCCACGCCGCAACTGTCCTGTATCTCCCAGACATCACACCACAAAATTACGAGGCTGTACAGGCAGTTCAGAAGATCAACTACGAAAGAGAACTTACAGGCTATTGATTGCAGTGATCATATCCGAGAAAAAAGGGTGATTAACATCCTAATTTATAGCTTTGTTGGCTTTGCTATCAGCAAGTTGTTGTTGTGCTTCACCAACGGTCTCTTACACCGGAAGTTTAACGTGAAACTCCATAGAGGGAGGTTAACACTGTGTGAGGGGCAGTGCTGAGGGAGAGTCACACCGTGTGAGGGTCAGTGCCGAGGGAGAGTCACACTGTGTGAGGGACAGTGCCGAGGGAGTCACACTGTGTGAGGGTCAGTGCTGAGGGAGAGTCACACTGTGTGAGGGACAGTGCCGAGGGAGTCACACTGTGTGAGGGTCAGTGCTGAGGGAGAGTCACACTGTGTGAGGGGCAGTGCTGAGGGAGAGTCGCACTGTGTGAGGGGCAGTGCTGTGGGAGAGTCACACTGTGTGAGGGGCAGTGCTGAGGGAGAGTCACACTGTGTGAGGGGCAGTGCTGAGGGAGTCACACTGTGTGAGGGGCAGTGCTGAGGGAGAGTCGCACTGTGTGAGGGGCAGTGCTGTGGGAGAGTCACACTGTGTGAGGGGCAGTGCTGTGGGAGAGTCACACTGTGTGAGGGGCAGTGCTGAGGGAGTCACACTGTGTGAGGGGAGTGCTGAGGGAGAGTCGCACTGTGTGAGGGGCAGTGCTGAGGGAGTCACACTGTGTGAGGGGCAGTGCTGTGGGAGAGTCACACTGTGTGAGGGGCAGTGCTGAGGGAGAGTCGCACCGTGTGAGGGGCAGTGCTGAGGGAGTCACACTGTGTGAGGGGCAGTGCTGTGGGAGAGTCGCACTGTGTGAGGGGCAGTGCTGTGGGAGAGTCACACTGCCGGACGGGTGGTACTGAGGGAGTGTCACACTGCCGGACGGGTGATACAGATGGAAGGCCACCCTGTACCATCTCTCTCTCCGAACGTTGGAAAATGATGAACAATCCGATAGAACAGGTTCAGAACCACCAGAAGGTTTTGGGAGAACGGAGTCTCAGCTTGGATGTGGACTGGAGCAGTGTCTCTTCCTGGAAGGTTTCTGTTTGTGTAGGTTTTGGTCCATGTGTCGAAGGCTGAGTCGGTTCTGTAGCTGACGGATTGCAAAGGTTTGTTTCTTAAACTTTGTCGTCAGCGGGGTCGGAAGTATTCCGTTTTGTAACTGGGAAAAATCCCTCCCATTTGGAGTGTCTAGCTCAGGGCAAGTGAGTGACGAGGACTTTAGACTTTGGTTTTCGCAGTGACATGTACAGCGGATAAGTTTTTGTTCCACAAGGACATCCCTGCCTGTCCACTGATGGCTCCTATTATCCCTCCTCTCTCCGAACTGTTGTTTTTGAAATACTATTTGCTGGTGCTCCCCTGGTTGTATTACCGTGTAGAATCCCAGCAAGGGAGTGATCGTCATGGTGGGCTGCAGCTCTAAGATGTCGGTATCCAAGTCCATAAGAACAAAGGATTTAGGAGCAGAATTAGGCTCCCCACCATTCCACCATGGCTGATCCCGGATCCCAATCAATCCTTTACACCTGCTTTCTCACCATAACCTTTGATGTCCTGACCTATCAGTCGTAGGCGGAGGCTGTGGCTTTTGGAGTTAGAACTAGCGAAAAGGCACCCTTTCAAATTATTGACTTTGAAAACGTTATGCAATGTACTGTATCAACTTCAATCAGTAGGAATGGCCCTTTAAAAGCCATGGCTGACTCTGTTGGTTGACGTGATCGCCATGTTGCGTCTACAAAATTGAACGAGAAGACCATATTCTATCTTCGGTCTGGGACAGATGTGTTCCCGGCCGTGAGTAGGCTTTCAATGACGGTGGAGCCGGTGCTACCCCTTGTGAAGTTGGTTATTCTTTCCGACGCCCACCCCAATGTATCTGGTACGGCCCTCCTTCCCAGCTGCGCTCTCTCAGTGCGGTCAAATACAACCCCAGTGCAGGACAGGGCAACTCCACGGGGGTTTGATCACCTTTTCTCATTTCAGCGCCACCTACTGATGCAACTGGAATGAGGTGGGAATGCAGATAGGCACTTTGAAGTGCAATTTGAGGGGCATTATTATAGTACCACGATGATATACCTGTAAGGACTTTGGGCATATTCGAAGGCTGTTAACTTCACTTCGGAGGCACAGGACAGCACTGCTGAGCGTTCCCGAGCTGCCCCTACTCCTGCTGTTCCCCCTCCAGTTGCTCCTACTGTCCCCCCGCCAATGGTCGTGAAAGTCAGGGATGGGCGCTGCGCGGATGACGGTGAGGGGTGGCTTCAGGTAACGGATAGGAAGGCAAACTAAAATAACAGCCATCCCGGGGCCTCTCCCCCGGAGAAGGGGAAGGAAGTTACTCCTGAACCTGACCTGAAAGGCCCTATGGTGTCTGAGATTAAGCAAAGGCCTGGAGAAGTTGGGGTACGGAAAGTGGTGCCTGAATCTGAGTGCCCTCCGAAATGGAGGTCAACGTGCTGCAGCGCCCCTATGGTCTGACAATACAGAGAGCTGTGCCCTCTGTGTCTGCAATCCGGTGGCCACTCGAGGGGATGGATTTACCTCCGGTTAAGGCCGTATGCTCAGAGTATGTCTCCCCAGAGCTGAGGATTGCCCTGCCATGCAAGGATCATCTGGCTTCTCTTCAGCATGCGTCCTCCAGGTGGGTGAGCGGCACCATTTTAGAGAGGGCATCTGAGGAGGCAGAATCGCCTTCGGTTGGCGCTGCGTGACCAGAACGCCCATCCTCTAGGGAGGAGGAAATCCCTGTAGAACAGGGATTGCCTGTGAGTGGAGAGTCACACTCTAGGTTGTGGCGGTGAGTGGGATACCTGCCCTGTCCTGCCTCAGAGAGGGATTATGGATCCAGGGGTGGTGGGCCTTCCTCTGTCCTGATCATGAAAATAGGTTAGTACCTGTGGAGAGAAGCTCACAGTGCCATTTCATGCTCGGCGGTGTTTGGAGAGGGAGCATGCAGTTACCATGGGCACAGTCAGGAAATTCCAGGAACAGTGCTTCTCCCCCCGCCACCCCCCAGGGATTTGGCTGTTTAACATGTTTTAATTTGAATTTGTTCAGTGTCTTGTAAATATTGGGGTTTGTATTTTATGTATTTTTGTGTGATTAAACTTGTAAAAAAAAGAAGAGTTGTACAGAAGGAACACTGCCACTGTAGATATTGAGGTAATTGAGTGTCACACATTCAGAGTCACGTGTTAAAGTGGAGTTTATTAACTTTCTTGCAGCAGCATCACAGTCACATTAACATGAGATGCACACTGTTCAGAAGAAAAACAACTATGTATGCAGAAACACTATTGAAACAAAAGAAGTTCATTTTAATGCAAAGTGGGCGTAGTGTTACTATACTGAGGTAGTGGTTGTGTTTGATCAAGAACAGAATGTTTGAAGGGAAGTAGCTGTTCGTGAAGTTGGTGATGTGGGCCTTCAGGATTCTGTACCTCCTGCCCAGTGGGAGCTGTGAGAACATGGCACGATCCAGATGGTGGGTATGTTTGATTATGGGCATCGGCATCTTGAGGTAGTATCTATTGTAGATAATTCCAATGGTTCCTATTATATATATTTTGCTCAGGCCACTACTCTTGGCAGCTTCTTATGTCCCAGCAGATTCAAAGTGCCTTAGGGTGACGTATTCTGACATTACCAGTTGACTGGGCTGCAGTATGAGCAGGACATTGGGGTGGGTCTGCTGTATTGTTGAATGGGACAGCTTGTGAGAAAGCTGCACTGTTAGTGTGGGAACTGTCAATACGGAGCCCTGTTGCAGTCTGTCTGTCACCAGCATCTGTGGTACTTGATCACAGGCACGTCAGCATCCTTGGACCTGTGGGAGTCCCACAGGGATCACTGAGATAATAATGATCCACATTCATTCCTAGATCCATAAGATCTGATGGATGGAAGGAGCAGGGACAGTGACACCTTGTAGAGCAAACAGGAAGTGATTCCCAATAGAGGAGAGCAGACCAGTTTGGGCACTGCATTTCTTCCTGCTGTGTTAGACAACACCCCTTCGTTAATTCTTCCTGACAGTGCTAGACTAACGTCATTGGTCCTGAGGCGAATGAGCCAACAGAAGATGAACCTGCTTCCACCCCCCCCCCCGCGACTAACAGATCCCCTCCATCCATGTGGAGACCTGGTGGGTTTCCTTGTGTCTGCCACACTTAGTACGCACTATGTCCACAGTGCAGGAGTATTACAGGGGGTGGATATCAAGTCTGGTGTGTTCACAAGCCGTCCATAACCAAACATTGTTCATTCTCTCCTCAGCCGCAGTGTCGAGTGAGTGGTCAGCTGACACACCATCACATGTGACAGCACAGAGAGGCTTGTGTGCCCGGATTCCATGCCGCTACCGTTATCCATCAAGTGTTGTTAAGACGTCATGGACTGGTATCTGGTATAACAGTGACAAAGCAAACTCCAAACATATAGCCTTTCACTCCAGCGATCACAGTCAGGAGATACAGAAGTTTCATTCTCGGACCCGTCTGTCTGGAGACTTGAAAGACGGTGACTGTTCCCTGGTTATAGACAACATCACACAGGAAGATGAAGGATTGTACTGTTTCAGGATTGAATTTGACGGATGGAATAAATACAGCTATCTCCCTGCTACGCGGCTCAGTGTTGATGGTAGGTGTTCTGTGTGGTCACTCAATAGCACACATTCATTAGTCAGTGGGGAATAATATAAACTTGTACTGGGTCCATATTCACATTGTCACAACTCCTGATTTTCCAGAAACATCAAATTCATTCCCGATGCAGCCTTTATACTTCCAGCATATCGACTGTTACTATGTTTTGAAAGCCAATCAATGTTCCCATTCATATTGAAGCACAACTGACATGGACACGAGAGGTTCTCAGAGTTGCGTGCAGTTTCTTGCAGAATTAGGTCTCTATGCAGGTGGCAGTATACAGCTTACCACCGGCCCTCCACTCCTTCTCCATCTCCACCCCAACCATCCGCACATCCTTCCTTTCCTTCTTCCTTTGCATTTTTATCCACCATCCAGGCCATGTCCTGATCTCAGTATTAACAATCGGGCAGGAGGTACTGAAGCCTTATGTCCCACACCACCCAGATCAGGAGCATATATTACCCTTCAAACACTAGTCTCCTGAAATGGGGTGGATATCATCAAGCACCACTACTTTGCACCACAATCTCACTTTCAAGGACACTTTACAATTTATATTTACAGTACTGTATCTTTTGAATTTGCAATTTGTCTTTTTGTTGTCAGTCTTTGTCTGCTTGTAACACACATCAAAGTTGCTGGTGAACGCAGCAGGCCAGGCAGCATCGGTAGGAAGAGGTGCAGTCGACATTTCAGGTCGAGACCCTTCGTCAGGACTAACTGAAGGAAGAGTGAGTAAGGGATTTGAAAGTTGGAGGGGGAGGGGGAGATCCAAAATTTTGGATTTTGATTTTGGATCTCCCCCTCCCCCTCCAACTTTCAAATCCCTTACTCACTCTTCCTTTAGTTAGTCCTGACGAAGGATCTCGGCCTGAAACGTCGACTGCACCTCTTCCTACAGATGCTGCCTGGCCTGCTGCGTTCACCAGCAACTTTGATGTGTGTTGCTTGAATTTCCAGCATCTGCAGAATTCCTGTTGTTTTTGTCTGCTTGTGTAGACTTTTGTAAATTCTATTCAATTTCTGTTTACCCCCTAAATGCTTGCAAGAAAAGTATCTCAAGGTCGTAGAGTATATCGTGACAACCTGATATGTACTTTGCTAATAAATTTACTTGGACCTTTTTGAACTCATCCCCACCATAACCAAGTCCACTTGGCCCATATCTCACTGTCTGGGGAAGGATGGACCCCACTGGATGTATCAGTGACTGTGTGATATTGTGGCTCTCAGTGGAGGACTCTGTTTCCCATTTCCCCTCTCAACAGCTTTCAGAACGCTAATGAACACCACACTGTTCAACTTTCCCTCACACTGTATCCTCATTGTTCTGGGATTATCCTGTAAACATACTTTCTCTTGTGGAACTGGGATTTCCTTCTGAACTGATGCATCTGGTGATGTTGAACTGAAAGGATCCATTTCTCTGTGTTAGATTTCACAGATAAACCCATGATATTTGCTGCTGAACTTGTTGAAGGAAAGTCTGTGAACATAACCTGCATCTTCAACACCACGTGTGATGGAACGTCACCCACCTTAACCTGGGTCACCCCCACTGATGTACCACCATCAGTTTCAAGCAGTGTAATTCGGTGGAACGACACTCTGACATATACTTCTGTCCTGACCATGACCCCAGCACTCAAGCACCACGGGCAAAGTCTCACCTGCAGAGTCAGATACCCATCTGTTTCATCGGAGCAGACCATCACACTAACTGTGCAGTGTAAGTATGGAAACCACTTATCAGACAGGTACAGCAATACTCCCCAGAGTACACAGAAATATTCTGCACATTTCAGTAGGAGGATAACGAAATGTTGCCCTGAATATCCATGAGAAGACCATAAGACGAAGGAGCAGAATTAGGTCATTTGATCCATTGAATATGGTCCATCATTCAGTCATGGCTGATCCATTTTCCCTCCTCATCCCCACTCCCGGCCTCCTTCCCATAACCTTTGATGTTGTGGCCAATCAGGATCCTATCAATCTCTGCCTTAAATACACCCGATGACCTGGTTTCCACAGCTGGCAACAAATTACAGAAATTCTCCAACCTCTGGCTGAAGAAATTTCTCCGCCTCTTTGTTTTAAATTAACGTCCCACTATCCTGAGGTCATGTCTTCTTATCCTAGACTCCCCCACATCTTGTCCTAGACATCCTTTCCATATCTACTCTGTCTTGGCCTTTCAACATTTGAATGATTCCAATGAGATCTACCCTGATCCTTTTAAATTCTAGCAAGCACAGGCCCAGAGCTATCAAACATTCCTCAAGTGATAACACTTTCATTCCCAGAATCATCCTTGTGAACTTTGTCTGAACTCTCTTCAAAGCCAGCACATCTTTTCCTAGATAAGGAGTCCAAAACTGTTCACAATACTCACAGTGGAGCCTCACGAGTGCCTAATAAAGCCTCAGCATCACATCCCTGCTATCATATTTTAAACCTCTTGAAATGAATGCTAACATTGCATTTGCCTTCATCACTAACCGACTGAACCTGCAAGTTAACCTTTAGAATGTTCTGCGCAAGGATTCTCAACTGCCTTTGCATCTCAGATTTTTGGAATTTCTCTCCTTTTACATAAATACTCTGCGGATTTATTTCTCCTGCCAAAGTGCATGTCAATGCTCTTTCCAGCATTGTATCTCATGTGCCACTTTCTTGCCCATTCTTCTGATCTGTCTAGGTCCTTCTGCCCCTTTCCTGTTTCCGCAACACTCCCTGCCCCTCCAACAATATTCGTAACCGCTGCAAACTTGGCAAAAAGCCATCTATTCCATTATCCAAATCATCGATATGCAGCAGAAAAGAGTGGTCCCAACACCAACCCCTTGGAACACCACGAGTCACTGTGAGTCAGCCAGAAAAGGATTCTTTTATTCCCACTCTCTGCCTCTTACCAATAAGCCAATGCTCTAACCATGGGTTCTAAACTTGAAAAGCAACCTCATTTGTGCCACCTTGTCAAATTCCTTCTGATAATCCAACTGTACAATATCTACTGCTTCCCCTTTATCTCTCCTACTTGTCATCTCCTCAAAGAATTCTAGCAGGTTCATCAGACAAGATTTTCCCTTAAAGAAACAATGCTGACTTTATCTTATCTTGTCCTGTGTCACCAAGTACTCCATAACCTCACCCTTAACAATTGACTGCAACATCTTCCCAAGCACGGAGGTCAGGTTAATGGCTCTATAATTTTCTACTGCCTCTCTTCCTTCTTAAAGAGTGGAGTGACATTTGCAATTTTCCAGTCTTCCAGAACCATCCCTTGATTCTAGCATGGTCCTGGAGGACTGGAATGTTGCAAATGTCACTCCCCCTCACGTGGGGGTGGGGGGTGGAGGCAAAAGAAAGGAAATTATAGGCCAGTTAGCCTATCCCCAGTGTTTGGGAGTGTTGAATTCCATTATTAGGAATGAGGCTTCCAGGTACTTGGAGAATAATGATAAAAAAAGTCAAAGTCTGCATGGTTTCTGTAAAGGGGAACCTTGCATGACGAATCTGTTAAGAGTTCTTTGACGAAGTAACACGCAGAGTTGTCAAAGGAGAGGCAGTGAATGTAATTTACTTGGATTTTCAGGAGGTATTTGATAAGATGCTACACATGACCCTGCTTAACAAGATAAAATCCTGTGGCATTACAGGAAAGATACTGACACGGATAACGGAATGGCCGACAGGCAGAAGGCAGAAGTAGGAATAAAAGAGGACATTTCTGGTTGGCAGCTGGTGACTAGAGGTGCTTCAGGGTCAGTATTGCGACCGCTGCTTTTCACACCGTTTGATAATGGAATTGATGGCTTTGTGGATGATACAAAGATAGGTGGGAGGTAGGTAGTGCTGAGGAAGCAATGCGATTGCAGCAGGACTTAGACAAATTGAAAGAATGGCCAAAAAAGTGGCAGATTGAAGAGAGTTTTGGGAAATGTATGATAATGCATTTTGATAAAAGGACCCATAGTGTGGACTATTATCTAAATGGAGAGGTTCAAACATTAGAGGTGCAGAGGGAATCAGGAATCCTTGTGCAAGACTCTAAGAAGATTCATTTACAGGTTGAGTCTGTGGTAAAGGCGGTAAATGCAATGTTGGCATTTATTTCAAGGGGAATAGAATATAAAAGCAAGGAGATAATGCTGAGCCTTTACAAGACACCAGTCAGGCTGAATGTTGAGATGACTCGATAGGGTGGACATGGAGAGGATGGCTCCTATCCAGAACTACAGGGATAGCCTCAAAATTGAGGGACAACCCTTTAGAACAGAGGTAAGCAGGATTTTTTTTTTTAGCCAGAGATTAGTAAATTTGGGAATGCTGTGCCATAGACTGCAATAGAAGCCTATCCCGTGCGCAAAATTAAGACTGTAATTGGTTGTGTCCTGATTGGTCAGGCATCAAAGGAAACAGCAAGAAGGCAGGTGTAAGGAGTTGAGTGGGATCAGGGATCAGACATGATGGAATAGTGGTGCAGACTCAATGGGCTGAATGGCCTAATTCTCCTCCTATGTTTTATGCCACAGTCCAATGATTCTTGGAAGATCATAACCAATGCCTCCACAGTCTCTACTGATACCTCTTTCACACCCCTAAGATGCAGTATATCTGGTCCGGCTGACTTATGTAACTTTAGGTCTTTCAGCTTTTTGAGCACATTCTCCCTTGTAATAGAAGCTGCACTCACTTCTTTTTCCTAACATCTGTCAACACCTGCCATACTGCTCATGTCTTCCACAGTGAAGACAGATGCAAAATACTCATTTAGTTCACCAACCATCTCCTTGGCCCCTGTTATTATTTCTCCGGCCTCATTTTCTAATGGTCTTGTATCCATTCTCATCTCTATATTTCTTTTTATATACTTCAAAATGCTTTCTCTATCCACCTTGATATCGTTTGCTAGCTTGCTTTCATATTTCATAGTTTCCCTACTAATGATTCTTTTATTTGCTTTCTGTAGGTTTTTAAAATCTTCTCAATCCACTGTCTTCCTGCTAATTTTTGCTTTGTTGTATGCCCTGTCTTTAGATTTTAAATTAGCTTTGAATTCCCTTGTTGTCCACAGTTGTACTATTCTGCCATTTGAGTATTTCTTTGATTTTGGAATACACCTATCCTGCACCTTCCTCATTTTCCCAGAAACTCAAGCCATAGCTACTCCTCTGTCATACGTACCAGCATCTCCTTCCAATTTACTTTGGCCAATGCCTCTCTCATTCCACTGTAGTTCCCAGCACTGAAATACTGCTCTGTCAGACTTTATTTTCTCCCTATCAAATTTCAAGTTGAGCTCAATCAGGCAAAAATTGTGATCACTCCATCTTAAGGTTCCTTTATCTTAAGCTTCCTGATCACCTCTGGTTCATTTACGCAACACCCAAACCAGCATATCAGATCTCCTAGAAGGCTCAATGTGAAACTGCTTTAAAAAAGTCATCTTGCAGGCATTCAGCACATTCACTCTCATCGGATTTATTATGAACCTGATTTTCCCCGATCTACCCGCAAGTTAAAATCTCCCGTGACTATCATAACTGTGCCCTTTTGATACATCTTTTCCATTTACTATTGTAATGTGTAGTCCACATCCCAGCTACTGTTTGGAGGCCTGAATATACCTGCCATCCGAGTCCTTTTAACTTGCAGTTCCTTAACTCAACACACAAGGATTCACCATCTTCTGATCCTAAGTCACATCTTTCTAAAGATTTGATGCCATACTTTACCAGCAGAGTCACACCATCCCCTCCACCTACCTTCCTATCCCACCAATACAATATGTAACCTTGGACATTCAGCTCCCAACCGCAACCATCCTTCAGCCACGATTCACTGATGGACACACCATCATGCCTGAGAATCTATAAAAGTGCAAACAGATCATCCATTTTATTTTTTAGACTCCATGCATTGAGTTATAACACTTTAATTACTCCATTTGTTACCCTTTTTGACTCTGCATCTCTAGTCACTGATACTCACCCTGCTGGCTGCAATTTTGACTTCTCATCTGCCTATCCTTCTTGACAGTCTGACTACATGCCGTCTTTGTTTTTTTGCCATCTGGCCTACCCTGAGTCCCTACATTATTAGTTCCCATCCCCCCCACCGCCAAATTACTTTAAATCCTCCTCAACAGCTATAACAAACCTGCCTGCAAGAATATTAGTCTCCCTCGGATTCCTTTTCTGCAGGTCATACCTCCCCCAGACCAATGATCCAAGAACCTGAAACCCTGCCACCTGCATCAACTTCTCAACCGCACAATTATCTGCCCAGTCATCCTGTTTTTACCCTTACTGGCGCGTGGCACAAGACCAATCCAGAAATTGGAGGTCCACATTCTCAGCTTTTCCCCTCACTCTCTAAATTCTCTTTTCAGGACCTCTTTACTTTTCCTTCCTATGTCATTGGTACCAATATGGACTGTTACGTACCCCGTAACTGGGTTGCCAAACCAACAGAAATGGACCACTTAGTTGGAGTCTGGATTACTGGAACTAAGAAAGTTTTATTAAAGAAATCAATAACACAGCACTCTAATTGTAAGGATATAAATGCAACAGGTTAGCAATGATAAAACACACATGTACACAGTACTAGGATAATAGGAATCAAACAAGCTCTATCGCAGTCTAGGGGTAAAATGATCAGTCTCAAGTGACGTAGAGTTCGGTTCAGCTCAGTTCAGTTCGCAGCGATCGCTGTTGTGCCGTTGGAGAGAGAGAGAGAGAGAGAGAGAGCGAATGATGACATGCAAATCGAATTCAGACAGACCTTTGATGTTCCTTGCAGTTAGCTTTCGGGCGAGCCCTTTTACTGTCTTCTGAGGTCACCAATTGTGACCCCTCCATTCTGGATACAATTGTTCTTCCATGGTGAACCCGGAACCCAGGCGAGGGTGGACACACACACCAGGTTCCCGCCGATCGTACTTTTTCACCCTGTGCGTCTATGGTCGGTCCTGTGACCAGACCACCAAAACTCACACCAACTTGTGGGGGCACACCGCACTTCCAGGGTCTCGTTATCTCGTGATCTTGTAGTGTCTGTCTTGCTTTGCGAACCTGTTACTTTTATCCCCCTGCTGGGGTATTGCCTGTCCATCAAACTTCAAACAGCTCAGGTTCAAAGCAACCGGTCTGTCAATACTCGGAACTGTGTCTCTTTTCGTTAATCTCTCTCGTCTCTCATTAACATTTGGAATGTTTCTCTTTGTCTCCCTTATCAGCATCAATCTTCTGATAACTTGGTCTTTCGTCACACCCCTATCCTTCAAAGGATTTTTACCGGGGTAAAAATTATAGGCATGAATACATTATTAGATACACACAAATATACATGGTCATCAGCTATTTGGCTAATACAGAGAACTTTAAGTTGTCAACACCTTGACAGACAGTCAACAATCACCTTTCCATTCCTTTTATAGGTGTTATTTTAATAATCCTCTAAGACCAGGCTCCAATTTAGCAAACTTCATAGTGGGCAAAAACACTAATGGCTTGTGATCAGTGTAAATTCTCAATGGTTTCTGTCCCGGACAAAGATAACGAGGGTCATCCCACACAAACTTCACATTCTTTTGCAGGAGCTTAGTAAGAGGGAGGGTAATATCCGCAAAGTTTTTGCAAAACTTCCGATAGTACCCCACCGTCCCCAAGAACCTTCTCGGGGCTCTCTTTTCTGTCGGGTGGGGACTTCAGAGATAGCCCGCACCTTAGCCTGCATCGGTGCCAGCTGCCCCTGTCTTCCCACAAATCCCAGACAAGTGATCTTTCCGGGGCCGAATTCACTTTTTGCAGGTTCACTGTCAGGCTGGCTTCAAACAGCTTTTTAAACAGCTCCTCCCACGTGTTACTCCAGACCACTAAATCGCCAATATACGCTCCTGCGTTCTTTTGCCCTTTTGTCACTGAATTAATCATCCTATAGGGATATTGCTCACTAGGCTGACCTGGTGTGACAACAACACCATGTCCTGGCTCTTTGCATCGCCTCGGGACATCCAGACATACGAGTGTGTGTCGTTTAATTAGCTGTCTTAGCGGGTCGCTCTGTTCGGGGGTTAAGGGAGAGACCTTATCAACAAAGCTGGCCAAAACAATTGACTTCTCCCATCTGGTCGGCACCATACTTATCTTTTCAAAATGGGTTTTCCCCTTATCAGGTGGCACCCTAGTCTCATTAATTTTCATGATAACACCGACTAGGTCTGTTCACCTATCGTGGCAAGCTGTTAGCATATCAAAAGTCTGTAACTGCGTTAGCTCTCGTCTACAATAGTCAATAGCATCCTTCCTCCTGTGCGGCCAGTAAAGCTCTTTCATGATTCTATCGACTGTCTTCCTCCCCCAAAATGTCCACCGAGGGATATCTTGTGGGCCAGGTTAAAAATCTCACCTCCATAAATTTTCGGCACTATCACTCCCCATTCCTCATCTGCAGGCACGGTACTTGGTCTCCATTTCCTCCTTAGTACTCCCTCCTTCACATAATAGCCCACTGGCTCCCTTTTTAATTCTGCTTCAGAGAGAGCTGTCTCCGCCAAAACCATCAGCTCCTTGTCTCGCTCCTGTGCCTGTACAAATTCCTTCCTTGCTAATGATAAGTCTACCTTAACTTCAGTTTCACTACACTGCTTCTTTTCACTTTCTAACCCCTCCTGGTACAAGGCTGGTAAAAATGTCTCAGCTAAATCTACATTCGCTTCGGCAGCCTTTCTGGACATGCGCCGAGTCACTGTGCAAATGAGATAAACCTGTGAGTCCATGGGCGGGGCCTCAATCCTGGCAGGTTTGCTTGTCAGTCTTACTGCTGGGTACACCTCTCCACCGGCGAGGTCATTACCGAATAAGACCTCCACGTCTTCCATCAGTAGTTCGGGCCTCACCCCGATCGTGACCGGTCCGGAGATCAAGTCGCTTTTTAGGTGTATCTGGTGCAAAGGTACTGCTTCAGTCCCTTTTCCAATGCCTTTTATCACCCTGACCTCCTCAGTCTGGGTCTCTGAACTAAAGTCTAACACACTCTCTAATATCAATGACTGACAAGCTCCAGTGTCTCTCAGATTCGTACTGGAACTGGGTTTAACCCCTCCTTCACCGACACCAATCCAGCCGAGATAAACCTCTTGCGCCCTTCCTGAACTTTATCAGATCTCTTCTTCCCTAGCGGTTTGTTTACCAGCTCAATACAGCCAGTTGGAACCGTCGTTTTCCCTTTCCCCGTCTCCTTCTTTGGGGAAAAGTACCTGGACGCAAAGTGTCCGACTTTCCCACAATTATAGCATACGACCCCAGGAGACTTCCTACCAAACTGCTCCCGGTCTACCTTATCCCTCTCACTTGTCCCTGGCTTACTTTCTGACTTTTCTGGTGGACTCTCTCCGCCGTCCTGACTACCAATCTGGTAGCCTTTACTCGGGGTAAACTTCGTTTTATGTGTCAACGCGTACTCATCCGCTAACTTAGCAGTTGCGGCTAAGGGGTCTGCCTCTTTCTCATCTAGGTAGCGTCTCATACCTTCAGAGACACAACCTTTAAACTGCTCAATCAGGATTAGCTGTAGCAGTCTGTCATAATCCCCATTGACCACTTTCAAGGCACACCAACGCTCACAATACATCTGCATCTCACGGGCAAACTCTAAATACATGCGCCCCCACTGCTTCCTCGCATTCCGGAACCTCTGCCAGTATGCCTCTGGGACCAACTCATAAATCCTGAGTATGGCCTCTTTCACCACATCATACCTCTGGGCATCTTCTGCGGACAAGGCCGAGTAAGCTTGTTGGGCTTTTCCTTTAAGTACACTCTGAAGCAAAATAGCCCACTTATCCCTCGGCCAGTCCTGACTTGCAGCAACTTTTTCAAAAATGGAGAAAGTACCGATCAACATTGGTCTCCTCAAATGGGGGAACCAGTCTAACCTCCTGGGTCATCCTGAACCCTCCACCTTGGTTCGGCATGGGCCCCTATGCTGCCGTCATCTTTGACTTCTCAAGCTCAAGTTCCTTTTCCCTCTGTTTGTCTCTCGCTTCTCATTCTAACTGCTTGTCCCTCTCTTCTTGCTCCAACTGTTTGTCCCTCTCTTCTCGCTCCAACTGTTTTACCCAGAACTCGTGCTCGAGTCTCAATTTTTCAATCTGCACCAGGTTTGCCCATAGACACCACCTCCAGCTCCCCTTGGGGAAACACACCTTTAGATACATAGTGCTCTGTCCATCTCCGTTCTCCTCATTGTCGACTTCCCCTTAAAAAGATTCAACCGTTTGGCCACAGCTGCCAATTCCGCTTTCCTGGCATCTTCTAATGCCTCCAAGGTCAGCGCCTTTGGAAATTCCTTAATCTCCATTTCTGCTGTTTGCCCTTTCTTTCTTTCGGGAATTTTAACCCAATCAATTTACCCCGTCCCAAATTTAGCGTTCAAAATCGTGGACGAGAACCCCACTTATGTTACGTACCCCGTAACTGGGTTGCCAAACCAGCAGGAATGGATCACTAAGTTGGAGTCTGGATTACTGGAACTAAGAACGTTTTATTAAAGAAATCAGTAACACAGCACTCTAATCGTAAGGATATAAATGCAACAGGTTAGCAATGATAAAAAAACACATGTACACAGTACTAGGATGATAGGAATCAAACAAGCTCTATCGCAGTCTAGGGGAAAAATGATCAGTCTCAAGTGACGCAGAGTTCAGTTCGGCTCAGTACAGTTCGCAGCAATCGCTGTTGTGCCGTTGGAGAGAGAGAGAGAGAGAGAGAGAGAGAGAGAGAGCGAATGATGATATGCAAATCGAATTCAGACAGACCTTTGATGTTCCTCGCAGTTAGCTTTCGGGCAAGCCCTTTTACTGTCTTCTGAGGTCACCAACTGTGACCCCTCCATTCCGGATACGATCGTTCTTCCGCGGTGAAGTCGGCACCCAGGCAAGGGCGGACACACACACCAGGTTCCCGCCAATCGTACCTTTTCACCCTGTGCGTCTATGGTCGGTCCCGGGACTAGACCACCAAAACTCACACCAACTTGTGGGGGCACACCGCACTTCCAGGGTCTCGTTATCTCGTGATCTCGTGATGTGTCTTGCCTTAGCGAACCTGTTCCTTTTATCCCCCCGCTGGGGTATCGCCTGTCCATCAAACTTCAAACAGTTCAGGTTCAAAGCAATCGGTCTATCAATACTCGGAACTGTGCCTCTTTTCGTTAACCTCTCTCGTCTCTCATTAACATTTGGAATGTTTCTCTCTTTGTCTCTCTTATCAGCATCAATCTTCTGATAACTTGGTCTTTCGTCACAGTTCCAAGACATCTGGTTGCACTGCCTCCTCCAAAATACTGTGGATACGAACCGAGATGTCCTTGACCCCCTCACCTGGGAGGCACCAAACCATCCTGGTGTCCTGTTCACATCCACAGAATCTCCTGTCTGATCCCCTGACTATTGATTCCCCAATCACTACCACGCCTTTCTACTCCCTCTTTCCCTTCTGTACCATGGACCCATGCTCAGTGCCAGTAAACCTGGTCTCCATGGCATTCTTCTGGGAGGTCATTCCCCACAACAGTATCGAAAACGGTATACTAATTATTGAGAGAAATGGCCACAGGGAGGCTCTGCACTAACTGCCTTTTCAGATGTCCATGTCTCCTGACAGTCACCCAATTACCCCCTCCTCCAGCAACACAGGGGTGACCAGTTCCATGTAACTGTAATCGATTATATCCTCACTCTCCCATACAAGCCGAAGGTCATCCAGCTTCTCCTCCAGATCCCCAACATGGTCTTCAAGGAGCAGCAGCTGGATGGACTTCATGCAGATGTAGTTCCCTGGGAGACTCTGGGTCTCCTATGACTGCAACATCTGGCTTTCAGAACACACAACGGCCATTTAATCTACATTACTACCCCTGACACAGTAAGAAAAAGGGGAAACTTAACAGAAACTTACCCGGAAACCGAGCCAGAGCCGACGCCTCTTCCGAGCTGAAGCCTCCTTTTCTAGCCAAAGCCTATCATTCGCACTCTCAGCACTGTTCCACTCTCAACAATGGCTGTTCCGCTTGTCCCTTCTGTGCATTTAATTACGCCTCTCTGCGCTGCTCCTGCCGCTGATTTGTACGCCGGAATGACACAGAACGCCCGCAAAGCTCTCATTTTAAACAAGTATCTCCGAGCTGCCATAAGCCACCTCGCTGTGCGTAGCTCCCGCCGCGGACTGGGCCGCCGGCATGACGGATGTTGAGGGCCGCTGGGCTCTAAACCTACCGTGCCTTCTGAAATAATTTCAATACCGGCTGTCAGCATCGTCCGCCAAATATTGCATTTTTACCAAAACATCGCTCCTCATTCCCCGACGTCGGGCAGGGCTTGTTCCCCGCTCACCACCACCACCCTGTACTACGGTGCCACTCGCCAGCCTGGAGGACGCATGCTCAGAAGATGCGGCCGTATCTGCGAGCTACTGTACGTTAGGACTATCCTCCAGCTCTGGGGAGACATAATCTGAGCATCCGGCCTTAACCGAAGGGTAAATCCATCTCTTCGTGTGATCCCTGGTTTCCTTCAGGCACCACAGTTGTCCTGAGGTACGCTGACCTCCATTTCGGATGTGTCCGCAGCTCCGGTACCACTTCCCCCTTCCCGGCTTTATTGGAACCCAGATGCCTTGGGCCCTCTGTGTCGGGTTTAACAGGAACTGCCCGCCCTTTCGCAGGGGTAGAAGCCTCGAGATGTTTCTTGATTTCCCCTGCATTCCTACCTGAACCCATCCCTCGTTTTTATCCGTGCTGCGCCCATCACCGACCTCTATCGCCACGGGCACGGGGAGAAGGTGGGAGGGGGCGACAGGAGGAACAGAAAGAGGGGTGCAGCGGCGCCGGTTTGTGCCATCGTGATGGAGTTAACAGGCTGGCCGTTACGGATATGTCCAAACTATTTGCATCGTGGGCGGCCGGTAGCCTGGAATCGTGTAACATTCCCCTTGAAATTATACCTGAAAGTTTCCCTCGACATCCTACCCCGCTCCAACTGCATAAGCAGACGGCAGAAAGGAGAAAAGGAGGTCAAAATCCCGCGAAGGGGCCGTACCGCAATGGTGTTATACTTGACTGCACTTCACCCAGAGAGAGCTGGCGGGGAGGAGGGCCGTATCAAGGGTATGGCGGTGGATGTTGGAAAATATAACCACCTGCATGGGGACCAACACTGGCTCCACCGTCATGGAAACCGTCCCCGCCTTTAACCCTCTACTCGGAGCCAGAAACACATCTCTCGCAGACCGCAGAAAGAAAATGGTCTTCCCGTTCAATTTCCCAGATGGAACAACACATTCATGACCCCGAACAATCTCAGCCATGATTTTAAAGCGTCATTCCTCCTGACTGAAGTTGGTACAGTAGAATGCAGCATTTTTCGAGCCATTAATTTGAAAGGGTGACCAACTTCGCGAAACGTAACTCCAGAGCCCGCAGTCTCCACATACGACGGCGATGCCGACATCTTGGAGCTGTACGACTCCACGACGGTCACGGCTCAGTCCACAACTCGATAGCGCCGCTGGGATTAAACACAGCGAGACCCCAGCAAATCATCTCTCAAAAAGTAACAGTTCAGAGAGGGAGTTATCCGTGGATAGAACTGGGATGTCCGTCCGGCTGAAAAACTTCAGCGCCATCCGTGCTGCTGCAGAAACGAAGGCGTCTCCCAGTTCAATCCGCTCTTTCGCCGGCCACTACAAATTCTTCCCGATCGCCCTGGGCTAGGTAAGTTAAACGAGAAGGGTTTCCGCTGTTTCAAAACGGAATTAATCCGTTCCCACTCCCGACAAAGTTAAAGACTCGAACATTGGCATTCCATCAGCCGCAGCCACTGCTCAGCGCACGAGAAACACGGACCGAAAACTTCAAAAACCGGGCCCTTGCAGGAAAGAAACCTCTCTAGCCCATTGTCAAGATGACTCTATGCACTCCCCAAATATTCTGGAGCTCTCTAAACCGGTCCTTTTAGGATTTTGTCCTTATTTTTAATATAGGAGAGAGCGCTCCGACAGTGTGACCATCCCTCAGTATCACCACTGCCATAGTGTGACTCTTCCTCAGTGTCGCCGCTCCCTCAGTATCACAACTGCCACAGTGTGACTTGTTCTCAGTATCGCCCCTCCCACGGTAAAAGAATTCCTCAGTTTCGCCCTTCCGACAGAGCGGCGCTCCCTCAGTATGACAACAATCCATTGATAATGCTCAGCTCTGCATCTTTGCCCACGTCACTCCCTCGGTATTGTCTCTCCGATTCCGCACCGTCCCTGTTCTGCCCTTCAAACTGGATAACACTTCCACCGTAAACCGTGCAGGGCTTTCCTTCGCGGTGAGCTTGTGACGAGGAATTTGGACCATGGACCGTATGACCTAGGAGCAGAATTGGGTTACTCGGCCCATCGACTCTGCTATGCGAATTCTATCGTGGCTGATTTGTTACAGCCCCAACCCCATTCTCTGTTAATCCCTGCGCGGCCGTTCCGAATGACAGCGGTATGTGTAACTAGGGGGCCATGCATCAATCCGGATTTGCTGGGGACAGCCCTAAAAGCGCAGAGGAACATCTGGAGCAACTTCTGAAATGCCTGCTTCGCTGTCGCTGCTACTGTGCGATCGAGAATCTCTGGAGACGTAGGCCCCAAATCCTCGGCTTTGCGTATCGCCTGTTGCCGGGGCCGAGGTCGAAACGCTGGGTAGAGATGGTTCTTGGTGCATCGGTGTCGGGAGGTGGTCGGAGGCTCGGAGTTTTTTGGACGGACTCGGGTCGGTCTGTGGTCGGATGCTTCCGGGATGCTGCATCGGCAAGTTGGTGGTGCTGGGGGTTTACCGTCTGCGTGACATGATGGGACTTTGAGACTCTTACTATGGCCATGGTCTGTTCTTATCAAATTACGGTATTGCTTTGCACTGTTGTAACTATATGTTATAATTAAGTGTTTTTTGTTAGCTTTTAAGTCGGTTTGTCATGTGTTTTCGTGATATCATTCTGGAAAAACATTTTTATCATTTCTTAATGCATGCATTACTAAATGACAATAAAAGGGGACTGCGCGTTCTCATAATCATAATTATAATCATCATAATCTTTGACACCCGAAGCAAGAACCTATCAACTTCAATTTAAATATATCCAATGATTTGTCCTCCACAGCCGTATGTGACAATGAATTACACAGATTCACCACCCTCTGGCTAAAGAAGTGCCTTCTCATCTGCATTCTATATGGACGTCCCTCTAGTCAGAGGCTGTTCCACCTGGCCCTCGACCTACAACTCTATAGTAAATATTATCTCCACATCCTCCCAGTATAGGCTTTTTCGATGTTTGATAAGTTTCAATGAGATTCTCCCGCATTCTTGTAGTCCAGTGAGTATCGACCCGGAGCATCAAACGCTCCTCATACGCGCAAGTCCACAAAGAACTGCCTCCAACTCATTTCGTGATGTCTTACTCCGCAGACGTGCCAACAGGCCCAGTTCACTTTTTAAAACCGAGTTATCATTTTTATATTGTTTCGAAGCTGTTGCACTGTTAACCATCTGTTTGTTTTTAGGCGCCCCACAGAATTTCTCAATCACTTCTACCAACAGCGTGAACAATTCCTGGGTGAATATGAGGGAATGGATTTCTGTATCGATCCTCTGCTCCGTCCAGAGTTTCCCAGCATCGAACCTGAGGTGGAGACGTCTCGGGGTCACACTGAACACAACACATTCCAGCAACAAGCTGTGGCTGGTGTTTCCTCAGGTGACACCCCAGCAGGCCGGAGACTATCAGTGTGTGGCAGAGAATAAACACGGGACAGCGGAAAGGGCAATAACGCTCACTGTGGAATGTGCGTGGGTGGGCACAGCCCAACAGTTCTCTCTAAATCCATGTATCTATTTATTGAGATACACGCTGAATAGCCCATTCCAGGTCTTCGAGCCACACCACCCTGCAATCCAACAGTTTAATCGTAGCCTAATCACGGGACCATTTACAATGAGCAATTAACCTACTGAACGGGTCGTTGCTGTAGTGGTATCAGCAACTGGTCCCGAGTGTTAATCCGGCCAGCTCCTTGCACGCTTTCCATCCGTCCGTGTTGGTTTGAGCGTCGAGCTAGCAACTCGGCCTCGTTAAAAACAGACACATGCTACAGAAATGGCAAAAAGTGTCGCCCGATGTGCCACAAGGCACGAGAAGGAATGGCAACAACAATTAACCAACTCGCCGGTACATCGTTGGACTGTGAGAGGAAACTGGAGCACCTGGAGGAAACTCACGTGGTTCCGGGGAAAACGTACAAAACTCTTTACAGGCAACGGTTGGAATGATCCCTGGTCATCTGTATCGTAAAGCATTGTGCTATCCACTACCTGCCGCCCAAACGCAGATACATCATTGCACATGGGAGGTGCTGGTATTCACCAGCTCCATGCACGTGTGATCACACAAGGAACTGTGATGCATACACAAACGTGATTATAGTTGCAGAAGCCCACATTGATACAACACGTGCAAGTACACACTCAATTTTCAGATGTGCCTCTAAGATCCAGATGTGTTATCAGACAGAGAATTACGCTCACACGTTCCCCTTCATCCGCTCTCTTTGTCCTCAGTTTCTTTCACTCCCCCTGCATTAACCATTTCCCCCTTGACCCTCAATTATTGCCCAGACATCCTTCCATCCTCTCCTCCAGCACACTTCCTTACTTCCCTCTCTTTCACTCCTCCCTCCAGCGCATTCCCTCAGTGGAGACGCACAGGTGCATACACACACACACACATACAAACACGTTGCCCCTTACTGGGGGATGGGTTGATCCTACCTGCATTGCCTTCTCTTACGAAAAGATTAGGTGGGACACAGATCAGTTTTAGATTGGTCCAGAGAAGCGGCAGGCAGAGATGAATTGAAGCAAGTGTGAGGTGTTTCAGTTTGGAAGATCAGGTGTAAAGTGACAGGAACTGTTAATAGCAGGACCCTTAACAATGCTTGCTCAGAGGAATCTGGAGATATGAGTTCATAGCTCCCAACAGTTTGATAGGGTGTGAAAGAAGGTGTAAGGCATGTTGGCCTTTATGAGTTTCAGAGTTGCGAAGTTATTTTAGAGCTGAATAAAGTTTTGTTTGGACCCTACGTGAAGTATTGCATTCGGTTCTGTTTACCTCATTATAAGAAGGGTGCAGAGGCTTTGGAGAGAGCAAAGAAGAGGATTCAATCTGGATGAGGTAGCAAGAGCAATAAGGAAAGGTTGGACATACAAATTGTTTTCTCCAGAGATTGAGTGGAGATCTCAGAGCAAAAATAGATGGTCAGTATCTTTTACCCGTGGTTCTAATGTTCAATATTGGAGGCCATGCATTGAAGATGAGAATGCCGAAAGACAAAGAAGATTCACAGGAGAAGTTTCTTTTTTGTACAGCGAGCTGAGAGAGTCTGCAATGTTCTGTCTGGAGGAGTGGTGAAGATAGAGGTGTTTCAAAGGCACTAAGATGGGCATGTGAATGTGCAGGAAATGGAGGGATATGGACATTTTGTAGGCAGAACAGGTTAGCTTAGTTAGGGATTTGGTTTCTGCAAATAATTAGCTCAGCATAACCTCATGAGCCACAGGGGTTGTTTCTGAGCTGTACCTTTCTACATTCTATGTACATTGGAATGCAAAGGTGGAAAGGAATTGATTTTAGAAATCATTCAGGTTGTTGACACATGGAATCTTACTCTACACCGTGTGTTCTCATGCCTAACTCTTTATTTGTCTTCATTAGATGCCCCACAGAATATTTCAATCACTTCTAACAACGTGAACATTTCCTGGGTGAGTATGAAGGAAGGGATTCCTACATCGATCCTCTGCTCAGTCCAGAGCTTCCCAGAGTCTAATCTAACGTGGAGACATCTGAATGTCACACTGACCACAACAAGTTCTAGCAAAGAACTGTGGCTGGAGTTTCCTCAGGTGACACCCCAGCAGGCCGGAGTCTATGAGTGTGTGGCGGAGAATGAACACGGGACAGTGGAGAGGGCCATCACCCTCAGTGTGGAGTGTAAGTGTGTGCATTGCAACGTCTCTAAGTACAAATGCAAAGTCTGTGGACTATTTATCCTTTGATACACAATACACACTCCGAGACCACTTTATTAAGTACCTGTACACCTGATCATCAATGGAAATACCTAATCAGTGAATCATGTGATGGCAACTCAATGCATAAAAGTATGCAGACAAGGTTAAGAGATTGTGTTATTATTCAGAGCAAATAGTGGAATGGGGAAGAAATATGATGTAAGTGGCTTTAACCATGGAGTGATTGTTGGTGCCAGACAGGGTGGTTTGAGAGCAAAGTTCAAAGTAAGATTTATCATTAGAGTACATACATGTCACCACATACAAACCATGAGATTCGTTCTCTGCAAGCAGACTTAGGAAATCCATAGAACAGTAACTGTTAACTGTAAACCATCTGTGCAAATGCAGATATAAATACATCTTAACAAATAATGAGCATGAAATAACGATATACAGAGTCCCCTTTTGTTCAAGAGCCTGATGATTTCAGAAGCTGCTGATTTCGTGGAGTTTTCACACATAATAGTCTTTTGAGTTTACAGAGAACGGTGTGAAAGCAAACAGAAGAAAAAGTGTAGCAGTTCTCTGGCTGAAAGCACTTTGTTAATGAAAGAGGTCAGAAGAGAATAGCCGGAATTGCTCAACTTGACAGGAAGGCGACAGTAACTCAAACACTCACATGTAACAGCAGTCATATGCAGTAGAGGATCTCTGAATTCGGAGGAGAGATATCCAAATCATCAAAATGGGGACAGCCTCAGATTACATAGAATGGAAAGGAGTGTCCAACAGAGGACAGTTGAAGTTTCAGAGTTACACTGTACCATTACAATATATCAGCACTACCAACATCACCTGCCTGTATCTTTCTTCCCAGATGAGCCTGAAATTTCTCCGGACTCAGGATGCACTCGGACCCTCAAGGTCATCTCATGTGTGTGCTTGGCCAAATCTAACCCACCCGGACAGCTCACGTGGCATCTCCCCCTCGCCAACCTCAGGGGGAACCAGACGCACGGTCGTTTCCAGACGTGGCAGGTGGAAGACGGGCAACAGGTGACTGGCTCGCTGACCTTGGGTGTGGGCGTGGGAGAGGAGGATGTGACCGCCTTCTGTACCGTCCGAAACCAGCATGGAGAGGTCATGTTCATGGTGTCCCTGTGGATGAAAGGTGAGGATATCTCTGAGAAATATTCTCCATTCAGCGGAATGCCGGCTTAACCTCAGCAAATCACTCTGACTTCCACTCGAGCTCTATGTGAGAAAATTCTGTCTTCCCTCCCAGTTGATGGGGAAAATTGCATAGCCAGAGGGTAGTTCATTCCAACATCCCGGTGCCAATAATGATTGCCGTCACATTGCTGGTAGTGGGATCTTGCTGTGTACAGACTGGCTGCCCTGCTTCCCTTGGGAAAACCATATATCACAAGCTGAGGAATATATTGGGATGGTGAAATGTGCCGGTTAGATGGGAATCACACTCTTGTCTCCTCTTTAAGACCCCACAGCCCTTATCCAAGGATTTAGCTGTTTCCCTCAATGTGCTGAGGATAAAGCCCAAGCAAAATTGGGAATGAACACATGGATCTCTCTCTCCCAGAAAATGTTGGCAAAGAAAAGCCAACTGTCCTGGGTATTACATTAGAATCTGAATCAGGTCCAATATCATCGGCTCCTCCCGTGAAATGTGTTGTTTTGCGTCACAAGCCTTCCAGGTTCTGCTGCAGTGAAGCATCCCCACACCATGATGCCCTCACCACCATGTTTAATGGTAGGGATGGTGCGTTTTGCTGATCTGTGGTGCTTGGCTCACGCCAAACATAGCGTTGATTCAGATGACCAAAATCTTCAATTTCTGTTTCATCAGCCCATAGAACCATCTTCTACCTGACTTCAGAGTCTCCCACATGTGACTTTTTTTAACAGTAGCTTTCTGTTTGCCACTCTCACATAAAGCTGCAACTGGTGAAGTACCCGGGCAGCAGTTGTTGTATGCGCACTCTCTCCCATCTCAGCCACTGAAGCATGTAACACCTCCAGAGTTGTCATAGGTCTGTTGGTGGCCTCCCTCACTAGACCTCTTCTTGCATGGTCACTCACTTTTTGAGGACAGTCTGATCCACGCACATTTATGGCTGTGCTGTATTCTTTCCATTTCTTGATGATTGTCATAACTGTACTCCAAGGGATAGTCAGTGACTTGGAAATTTTCTTGCATCCATCTCCTGACTTGTGCTTTTCAATAACCTTTTCACCGAGTTGCTTAGCATATTCATTTCTCTTCATGGTTTAGTTTTTGCCAGGACCTGCCTCACCAACAGTTGGACCTTTCAGATACCGATGCATTTTTACAACAATCAATCGAAACACCTTGATTGTACACAGGTCTCCAAAAACAGATTTTCATTTAACCATAAGACCGTAAAATTGTAAGATATAGGAGCAGAAGAAGGCCATTTGGCCCATTGAGTCTGTTCCGCCATTCAATCATGGGCTGATCCAATTCTTCTAGTCATCCCCATTCCCATGCCTTCTCCCCATACCCTTTGATGCTCTGGCTAATCAAGAACGTATCTATCTCTGTCTTAAATACACCCAATTGCTTGGCCCCCACAACCTCTTGTGGCAACATATTCCACAGATTTACCACCCTCTGACTAAAGTAATTTCTCCGCATCTCTGTTCTAAATGGACGTCCCTCAATTTGGACATCGTGCCATCTTGCTCTAGACTCCCCTACCATGGGAAATAACTTTGCCATATCTAATCTATTCAGGCCTTTTTAACATTCGGAGTATTTCTATGAGATCTATCCTCATTCTCTTGAACTACAGGGAATACAGCCCAAGAGCTGCCAGATTTTCCTCATGCGGTAGCCCTTTCATTCCTGGAATTATTCTCGTAAATCTTCTCCGAACCCTCTCCAATGTCAGTATATACTTTCAAGATTAAGTAGCCCAAAACTGCACACAATATTCTAAGTGTGGTCTCACGAGTGCCTTATTGAGCCTCAACGTCACATCCCTGCTCTTATATTATATACTTCGCCTTCGCCTTCTTCACCACCGACTCAACCTGGAGGTTAATCTTTAGGGTATCCCGCATAAGGAGTTACAAGACCCTTTGCAACTCTGCATTTTGAATTCTCTTCCCCTCTAAATAGTAGTCTTCCCATTTATTTCTTCCACCAAAGTGCATGACCATACACTTTCCAACACTGTATTTCATTTGCCAGTTCTTTGCCCATACCCCTAAACTATCTAAGTCTCTCTGCAGGCTCCCTGTTTCCTCAACACTACCTGCTCCTCCACCTAACTTTGTATCATCAGCAAATTTATCCACAGATCTATTAATCCCATAGTCACAACACCAACCCCTGTGGAAATCCACTGCTAATTGGCAGCCAGCCAGAATAGGATCCCTTTATTCCCACTCTCTGTTTTATGCTGATCAGCCAATGCTCCACGCATGTGAATAACTTTCTTGTAATTCCATCTGCTCTTATTTTGCTAAGCAGCCTCATGTGTGGCACCTTGTCAAAGGCCTTCTGAAAATCCAAGTACACCACGTATACTGCATCTATTTTGTCTACCCTGCTTGTAATTTCTTCAAAAGAATTGCAGTAGGTTAAGCCGGCAGGATTTTCCTTTCAGGAAACCATGCTGGCTTTAGCCTATTTTGTCATGTGCCTCCAGGTACTCCGTAATTGCATCCCTAACAATCGATTCCAACAACTTCCTGAGCACTGATATCAGGCTAACAGCTCTGTAGTTTCCTTCATGCTGCCTCCCACCCTTCTTAAATAGCGGAGTAACATTTGCAGTTTTCCAGTCATCTGGTACAATGCCAGAATCTATCGATTCTTCAAAGTTCATTTTTAATGCCTCCGCAATCTCTCCTGCTACTTGCTTCAGAACCCGAGGGTGCATTCCATCAGGTCCAGGAGATTTATTCACCCTCAGACCATTAAGCTTCCTGAGCATCTTCTCAGTCGTAATTTTTTTCTGCACCTACTTCATTTCCCTGACACTATGAAATGTCCGGTAAACTACAGATGTCTTTCACTGTGAAGACTGATGCAAAATATGTATTGATTTCCTCTGCCATCTCTGCATCTCTCACTACAATATCTCCAGCATCATTTTTTGTTTGGTCCTATATCTACCCTCAACTCTCTTTTACCATTTACATAAAGGCACTCGTGAATGTACGGTATACTGCAGATGTCTTCCACTGTGAAGACAGATGCAAAATATTCATTCAGTTCCTCTGTCATCTCTGTGTCTCTCATTACAATGTACTGTATCCAGTGTCAATTTCTATTGGTCTTATATCTACCCTCGGCTCTCCTTTTCCCTTTATATACTTAAAAAAGCTTTTAGTATCCTCTTTGATTTTAGTGGCCAGCTTCCTTTCATAATTCATCTTCTCCTTCCTAATAACCTTCTTAGATTCCTTCTGCAAGTTTTTAAATAATTTCCAATCCTCTATCTTCCCATTAGCTTTGACGTCCCTGTATGCCCTCTCTTTAGCTTTTACTTTGTCCCTGACCTCACTTGTCAGGCCCGGTAGTGTCCTTCTTCCATTCAAAAATGTCTTCTTAATTGCAATATATCTGTCTTGCACTTCCCTTAGTATTTGCGGAAATTCCAGCCATTGCTGCCCTGCTGCCCTTCCTGATAGTGTCCCCTTCCAGTCAACTTCTGCCAGCTCCTGTGTCATGCCATTGTAAATTCCTTTATTCCACACACTGGAATTTAATTTCTCCTTCTCAAAGTCCAAAGTGAACGTGATCATATTGTAATCACTGTTCTCTAAAAATTCCTTAACTTTAAGCTCTCTTATCACCTCCAGATCATTGCACAACACCCAATCCAGCACAGTAGATCCCCTAGTGGGCTCAACAACAATCTGTTCTGAACAGCTATCCCTTAGGCTTTCTACAAATTCTCTCTCTTGAGGTCCAGTACTAGCCTGGTTTTCATGTTAAAGTCCGTAACGATTATTATGACATTGCTCTTCTGACATGCTTTACTATTTCCTGCTGTAATTTCTTTTCCACATCCCGGCTGCTGTTTGAAGGCCTGTATACAACTGCCATTAGAGTCCTTTTACTCATTCCATTTCTTAAGTCAACCCATAGGGACTCTACACCTTCCAATCCAATGTCATCCCTTTCTAACAATTTAATATAATGCACTGGGCCACACTATCCCCTCTGCCTACTAACCTGTATTTCTGATACACAGTATATCCTTGGATGTTCAGCTCCTAGTGGCAGCCATCCTTTAAGTTTCAGAGATGGCCACAATATCATGCTTGCCAATCTGTAGCTAAATTATCAAGATTGTCTATTTAATTTCTTATGCTGTGTGCATTCAAATATAACACTTTCAGTCCATTGTTTAAAAGTTGCTGGTGAACGCAGCAGGCCAGGCAGCATCTACAGGAAGAGGTACTGTCGACGTTTCGGGCCAAGACCATTCTTCTTTCAGTTAGTCCTGACATAGGGTCTCGGCCCGAAACGTCGACTGTACCTCTTCCTATAGATGCTGCCTGGCCTGCTGCGTTCACCAGCAAATTTTATGTGTGTTGCTTGATATTCCAGCATCTGCAGATTTCCTCGTGTTCAGTCCATTATTTGTTGCTTTCTGTTCTATATCATCTCACTGTCTGTGATTATGCCTCATCTCCTGCCTGTACTTCTTACTTTCTCTGTTGCACGCTATCTTTGATTTATTTCTCTTTTCCTTTTCCTCAGCCCTTTCACACTGGTTCACATCCCCCTGCCAAACTACTTTAAACCCTCCCTAACAGATGTAGTAAACCTGCCTGCTAGGATATGGGACCCCATTGGGTTCAGGTGTAACCCATCCTTTTTGCACAGGTCGTACCTGCCCCAGAAGATGCCCCAATGATCCAGGAACCTGAAGCCCTGCTCCCTACACCGGTCTCTCAGCCATGCCTTAATACGCCCGATCATCCTATCCCTGCTCCCGTTAGCACGTGGCACAGACATCAATCCTGAGATTGCTACCCTGGAAGTCCAGCTTTTCAGCTTCCCACCCAACTTCCTGAATTCAGTCTTCAGGACCAACTCCCCTTTTCTACCTATATTATTGGTTCCAACGTGTACCAAGACTTCTGGCTGTTCAATCTCTTCCTTCAAAATACTCTGCACCCAATCAGAGACATCCCGTACCCTGGAATCTGGGAGGCAACAGATCATGTGGGTACCTCTATCAGGCTGACAGAACCTCCTGTCTTTTCCACTCACTATGAAATCCCCTATGACTACCGCATTCCTCATCTTTTCTCTCCCTTCTGCACCAGGCTCAGTGCCAGAGACCTGATTGCCATGGTTGTCCTCTATCAGGTCACCCGCTCCCTGCCCCCAACATCTAAAACGAGATAATTATTACTGAGGGGATTACCACAGGAAAGCTCTCTACTATTTGAGCTCTTCCCTTCCCTGGCAGACACCCATCTGTCTTACTGCTGCAGCCTCGGGGTGACTAACTCCTTGTAGCTCCTATCTATCTCCTGCTCACTCTCCCTAATAAGCTGTAGGTCATCAAGCTGCAGTTCCAGATCCCTAACACGGTTTCTCAGGAGCTGCATCCCGGTGCACCAGGCGCAAATATGGCCATCTGGAAGACTGAAAGACTTCCAGGATTCCCACACCTAGACAACCAATTCAAAGTACTAACCCAACAGACATGCTGTCTATTCCCCCAGATAAAGGAAATGCAAGGAAAATACATAGTCCACCAACCTACTTACCTTATCGAAGCCCGAAGGAGCCAAAGACCTACCACTCTGTCTCAGACCACTCCGTTAATGACCGTGTCTTCCTTTTATTCCTGAACCTTCCCTGCTCTCAAATTTATGATTGGTGCGCCGGTTATAGTTGAGTTCTCGCAAAGCTTTCCCATTTAAATCTTTGCTCCCGGACCTGTGCGCCGTTTCTTCTGTCATAGCTCTCCAACTCATGATTGGTGCTCGAGCTATGAGAAGTGTTTCATTTATTACGGCCTCCCCAGGTGGATACATAGTGATCAGGAATGGGATTTCGGGAGTAGGCTCATCCATGAGATACTGAGCATGCTCGGAGTCGAGAAGTCCAGGACTACTCCTTATCACCCACAAGGTGATCCCCAGTTCGAGAGGTTTAATTGGACCTTGCAGGATATCCTCGAAACCTTGGAGATCAGCAAGAAGAGCAGGTAGAATCAACATATTGGACATCTGGTCCACTGTTACAACTGAACCCGAAGTGAAGCTACTGGGTACTCACCATATTATCTGATGTTTGGGCACGAGGCGAGGTTACATATCGACCTTTGTTTTGGGACAGATGAGGATGACCTACCACTGAAGACTTATCTGAAGTATGTGTCTGATCTGAGAAGTGAGTCGAGAAGGTAGTATGGCTGAGAAGGCTCAGAAAGGAGGTATGATCAAAATGTTAGGTTCTCCCAACTCATGCCGGGAGACTGAGTTTTCATAGGAATTTGGGGCTACCTGGGAAGCATACCTGACAGCTGGGTGGCTACACCCTATGTAGTGGAGAGTCAGATGCCAAATGTACCAGTTTTACTGATGAAACCAGAGGATGGGAATGGGCTTGTCAACATTCTATATCAGAACCACCTTCTGCCTCTAGAACAAGAGGTGCAGGTTGACCCCAAGCCTGACCTGGAGCCTACACCTAGTAAGAGGACTCTACGGTGTCGCGGGGCAACTGAAAGATCAATAGCAAGAGAGATTGGACCGGCCCCCACTCCTGAGTGGGTTACTGATTCGGAGGATGAGGAACTGAGGGTGGGGAATATGTTGCCATTTGCTATCTCCCCACTGATTGAGAAAGAGATTCCCAACCGTTCTCACGCTGTCAGGAGAAATAGGGGTTGGGGGCGGGGGGTAATGTGGACAGCCTCGGTTACACTGCGACCTTGCAAGGAATGAAGCAGGGCTCAGCTAAGGGACAGAGGGGTCTGAGTTGCAGGAGAGCACGAATGATAGACTGGGGGAGGCCTCGCCAAGTAGACCGGAAGTATCCCCAGTAGTGTCGGAACATGAAGAAGTAAATGAGGGGGTACGGAGATCTGAAAGAATCAGGAGACCACCGGATAGGCTGGCCTATGTAGCACCGGGGGAGCAGAGTGCGGCCCCCACCCCTGTGGGGAGCTATGTCACTGCATTTTATACCTGGGTTTAACTTTGTGCTTCGCAGGAAATGTTGGCAAATTATTTCAATGTCATAAAGACATGACAAAATTTGGTGGGGGGAGAGTGTAAAGCCCTGGGAAAGGTTTCACTGCTAATGTAATAGTTTATCTGTTGCAGCAGTGTTTGCATTATGGCTAGAGAAAACAGGGGCTTTGGAATGTGTGCCGTCCAATGACGGGAGTGTTTTCTCTCTTGTGTGTCTGAGAAAGAAGTGATCGGGATCATTTTTTCGACAAGAGATGTCGAGAGAAGATGCCAGAAAGGAGAGGTCGTAGACAGCAGGATGGAGTGGACTTGGAGTGGGGCAGGGAGTAGATGAGGCCCAAGGAAATTGATGGAGAACCAACGGAAGGGAAACCGCGAGCTCCAACGTACACATTAGACTGTTTCATTAAAATGGGCCTTTTTCACTTTGTTTTTCATTACTAACCCTTTAGTCAAATTAAGAATTAAAGAGTTAAATCGTTTTATTGGATATGATGTACTCTCTGTTATTTCGTGGTACAGATTTGTAACGGGGTAACAAATCACACAGCATCCACACAAACAAGTGGTTTTACACCTCAGATTTCACACATTTGACAAGGCCAGAGACAGTCTTCCCAAGACTAACGCCGCCGGCCAAACCTGAGGGTTACATTAGTTTCCTTATGCAGGTTTTTAAAAGCTTCCTGATCCTTTATCTTCCCACTAGTTTTGGCATCGTTCTATGCCCTCTCTTTTGCTTCTACTTTGGCTGTAGCTCACTGGTCAGCCACGGTAGTGTCCTTCTTCCATTCGAATATTTAACTAATTATGTGACTTCTAAAACCAATTGGCTGCACCAGTGATGATTTGGTGTGCTATGTTAAAGATGAGTGAATACTAATGCAATCAATATTTTGTGTTTTGAATTTGCAATTCATTTAGATCACTCTGTGGAGACCAGTTTTCACTTTGACATATAGGAGTCTTTTCTTCTATTGATTAGTATCTACAAAATCAAATTAAATCTACAGTGATTCAGTGTTGTAAAACAATAAAATGAATACTTTTGAAAACACTATCTTTGTAATAGAAATTAAATTGAACAAATAGTGCAGAAAGTGTGCAAAAAGCGAAAAGAACAGCGAGGCAGTGGCAGTGAGGATGAAGCTGTTCCTCACACGAGTGTGTGTCTTCAGGATCTTGACCTTCCTCCTTGATGGTAGCAATGAGAAGAAGGCACATCCTGAGTGGTGCAGGTCTATAACGATGCCGTTTTGAGTTTGCAGCTTTCGAAGATGACTAGTGGCCATGATGGCACTGAGTGTGCAACTTTCTGCAACTGTTTAGGATTCTGTACAGTAGTCCGTCCATAAATAAAAAAAAAAGGTTGACTTGTACAGTGGGCTATTCTGAAGCTGTCCTTTTGGTTGATGTTACAGGTGGGGTCTCTGCTCTTTGGATCGCAGTGTTACTCACGAGCAGTGTCATTCTCAATATGTTGCTGGCTGCATTCTTCATCTACAATTACATCCAGAAGTAAGTCCAGATGAACGTTTGAGTTCAGTTTTATTGTCATTTCAAATGTATAAATTTATATCACCAAATAAAATAACATTCCCTGGGCCAAGGTACACAACACATACTGCACATTACCACAAATAAATTAACAAATAATTAAATATATTCAATAAGATTGACATCTATCATAAGTTGCATTTACAACACTTCATAAGTGATGAGACCTGGATGTTGGCAGGGAGTTCAATAGAGGGGAAAAAGCTGTTTCCCATCCTAACAGTCCTTCTCATAATGCGACAGTTTCCCCTGCCTGATGGTGGGGGTTGGAGGGGGCAAAGATAGTCAAAGAGATTGTGAGACAGATGGGAGGGATCCTTGAGAATCCTAAGAGTCCTGCTAAACATCTTGGATGGGTGGAAGAGATACCCCGATGATCATCTCAGCAGCCCTTGTAATGCTTTGTCAGGTCTTGTGGTCAGATGCTTTTCGATTGCTGCACCAGACAGTGATGCAGCTCATCAGGATACTCTCGATGGCACTCCCGTTAGAAATTGGTTGGAATTGAGGAAGGAGGTCGCCTCGCACCCTCAATCTCTTAAGGAAATTGAATCGTTGCTGTGCTTTCTTGAGAAAACATTTGGTGTTGGGGGGGCCAGGAGCAATTGTGAGGAACGTTCAGCTTCTGTTCAATTCCTACACTCCGCTGTCTGCCTGTGGGTGACTGGTTCTACCGGGTCTGCATCTATTCCTGTCCCTGTCTCCTCTACTGACTGGCAACCAACAAACATTCACATTCATTGTTACATCCTACATGCTGGTGGTATACAGTGCCTTTAAAAAGTATTCGCCCTCCTTGGAAGTTTTCGTGTTTTATTGTTTTAGAACATTGAATCATAATGTGTTTTTTTTACACTGATCAACACCCCCATATTCCACACCCCCAAATACACAGTCACTCAACAGAAAAAGATCCTTTCGTGTCAAAGTGAAAACAGACCGCTACTAAGTGATCTAAATTAATTGCAATTATAAAGCTCAAAATAACTGATTGCATAAGTATTCACCCCCTTCAAGTCAGTATTTAGTAGATGCACCTCTGGCAGCAATTACAGCCTTGAGTCTGTGTGGATAGCTTTATTTCAGCTTTTTACATCTGGACACTGCAATGTTTCCCATTCTTCTTTAAAAAAGCTGCTCATGGTCTGTCAGGTTGCATGGGATTCGTAGTTAAACATGCCTTTTCTAGTCCAGCCACAAACTGTCACGTGGATTGAGGTCTGGACTCTGACGTGGCCATTTCAGGACCTCATATTTGTTGTTTTCCCTTGTGTATTGTTTGGGTCAAATTTGACCCGTTTCGACATTTGACAGCAGTAAAAGCACCCTAAATGTCATTTTCTTAGCCGAAATTTGATGACGTTTCCTACAGTGACTGAAAATATGCAAAAATAAAAATATTTTAAAAAACTATACTTTTCTACAGGTGCTACAAATTTTTGTACATTGAGGCTCTTTCCAGTCAAATTTGACCTGTATCTACTGAAATGGACTTTAGATCTCTGAAACATTAATTAAGGATTAATTGGCCATTTATTAATGTCAGATAGGCTATTTATACATTCTAAATTAAATAGTGGTTCAAAATTTGGTATAGACACTTGTTAAGAGGGGAATCTTGAGCCGTTGTACACTTTTTTGTACATTGAGGCTGTACCGGGTCAAATTTGACCCGTTTCTATTGAAATGGATTGTAGATCCGTGAAACATTAATTAAGGATTAATCACCTATTTATTCATGTCAGATAGGCTATTTGTATACTCTAAATTGATCTGTGGTTCAAAATTTGGTACAAACACTTGTTATGAGGGGATTCTTGCACCGGGTCAAAATTGACCCGGACCATACTGTGTAGGTGTAGAACATGAACATCACACAAGGGCCATTCCTGTGTAGCTTTGGCTTTATGCTTGGGGTCATTGTCTTGCTGGAAAACAAATCTTCTCCCAAGTCCCAGTTATCTTGCGAAATCAGGATTTCCCTGTATTTTGCTGCATTCATTTTACCCTCTAGCCTTACAGGGCCCGCATTGAAGCACCCCAATAGTTTCATGGCAGGGATGCTGCTTTTTGATGTGAAGTGTTTAGCTTACACCAAACACAGCATTTAGTCTGATGGCCAAAAAGCTCATGTTTGTCTTCATCATACCGTAGAACCTTTTTCCAGCTGACTTCAGAGTCTCCCATATGCCTTCTGGCCAACTATAGCCGAGATTTCAGGCGAGGGTTTTCAAAAGTAGCTTTCTTTTTGTGACTCTTCCATAAATCTGCGACTAGTGAAGTACTAGGGCAGCTGTTGCATGCATAGTCTTTTCCATCTCAGCCACTGAAGCTTGCAACTCCTCTGGAGTTGTCATGGATTTCTTGATGGCCTCCGTCACTAGTTCCCTTCCTGCACAGTCACTCAATCTCCTGAGGATAGCCTGCTAAGGCAGATTTACAGCTGTGCCATATTCTTTTCATTTCTTGATTGATTTCACTGTACTCCAAAGATATTCAGTGACATGGAAATCTTCTAGTCTCCATCTCCTTATTTGGGGCTTTCAAAAACCTTGTTGCAAAGTTGGTTGGAGTGTTATTTTGTTTTCATGGCGTACTTTTTGCCAGGATACTGACCCATCAGCAGTTGGACCTCCCAGATACAGGTGTATTTTTACTACAATCAATTGAGACATCTTGACCATACACAGGTCTCCAAAAACAGATCTCCACTTAACTAATTATGTGATTTCTTGTTACACGGGCGTGGCGGTGGACGAACCCAAGTGCAGAACAGGGGCGCAGAAACGGGAGGCGCTATTGCCGTAGCGAGCGTCGAATCGGTTTCCAGGAGAGTCTTTACACGAGGTCTTGGGTTTGGAGAGAATCCAGGAGCGATGCTAGACTTAGAACTAACAGTCGTAAGAACCATGAAACGAGGTTACTCACACAGGAGACGACCAATGAAATGGCAGCTCCTTGTTGTGATCACAGGGTTTTTATCCTGCATTTTCTGATGGAAAGCAGGTGTGTGTAGTTAGTGGAACCTGGGAATGATTGGAAATTAAACGAGGGGAGTGAGGCCCAATTCCTGAGGTAAATAGTAAGGTGGGAGATTTCCAGAAGGCACTATGAGTGTAACTCTCCCTGAACGGGAGCCTCCAGTCCTGTCTGGATGGTCCCGATGAAAGTCTTGGATGAGGGAAGGGTCCAGGATGAAGGAGCGGGGGACCCAGGAATGCTCTTCTGGACCGCACATTTCCCAATCTACCAGGTATTGGAAACCCCTGCCCCTACGGCGCACATCCAGTAGTCGTCGGACGGTGTATGCCGGATGGTTGTCGATGATACAGGCAGGTGGGTGAGTCTCAGCCGGGGAACACAAGGGGCTGACGGAAACTGGCCTTAACCGGGGAACATGAGAAGTAGGGTGGATGTGCAAATATCTTGGCAGTTTTAGGCGGACCGCTCCGGTATTGATAACACTTTCGATTTTGAATGATCCCAGGAAGCGAGGGGCGAGTTTCCTCTGCTCGTTCTTGAGTGGGATATCCTTGGATGAAAGCCGCACCATCTGCCCTGGTTGGAACTCAAGCGCCGGAGTCCGGTGTCGGTCGACCGTCTTCTTATTACGATTTGCTGATCCGAGTAGCGCCGTGCATGTCTCCTCCCAGACCTTAAGGCACCAATCGATATGGTCCTGAACCGACGGTACCGCAATCTCCTCTTCTTGCACGGGGAACAGCGGGGGTTGGTACTGCAGGGAGCACTCGAATGGGGACCTTCCACTGGCAGAGCTCACCAGAGAGTTGTGGATGTACTCAACCGACGGGAGATGGTCGTTCCAGGTCGACAGGTTGATTGCCGTTACACAACTTAGCGTCGCCTCCAGGTCTTGGTTGACCCGTTCCGTCTGCCCGTTCGTCTGGAGGTGGAAGCCGGATGACAGGCTGACCGATACACCTTAGGTTTGACAGAAGGCCTTCTATACCTGCGAGACGAACTGGGGACCTCGATCGGAGACGATGTCCGCGGGGATTCTGTGGAGGCAGAAGACGTGGCGGACGACAGATGTGCGGTTTCTTGAGAGGAAGGGAGTTTAGGGAGGGCTACGAAGTGCATCGCCTTGGAGAACCGCGCTACCACAGTGAGTACGGTGGTGTTTCAATGTGATAGGGGTAGACCGGTGACGACGTCTGGGGCGATATGCGACCAGGGACGACCAGGGGCAAGTAGAGGACGAAGTAAACCCGCAGGTGACTGATGAGAGGCTATACCCCGGGCACAGATAGAACATGCCGAGACAAAGGAACGTGAGATACTGGAAATTAAACGAGGGAATTGAGGCCCAATTCCTGAGGTAAATAGTAAGGTGGGGTCCTTGAGATTTCTAAAACCAGCTGGCTACACCAGTGTGGATTTGGTGTCTCATATTACAGGGGGTGAATATGTATTCAATCAATTACTTTATTAAACTTACAGATATGTTTTCCTTCTGTCTCCCATGAGTGGAAGAGTGTTAAAGGAGGCGGTGGGAAAGGAGAAGGGTTGGGAGAAGGGAAGGGAGGGGTGGGAAAAGAGGGGAGGGGACAGGAAGGAGGAGAAGAAGGAGCAGAGTGGTGCCACTCCACAGCCTCTGTGGATGATGTTGTATCAAATGGTCTGGATGTCACAGTGAGGTGGGATCGGGGTGTGGATTTGCTGACACTGATGTTCCGTAACCCTGGGCCAACCTTCTGCTGTTCCAGACAGGATGCACGGACCAAGGAGAGGGCCTTGGAGATCCTGGATACCACTGTCAACTCCAGTGCACACTTGACAACACCTCAGGTACCGGTCAAGTTCAGTCCAGTAAAAGTCAGGACACCGGGAGCACAGCACAGCCGGAAGGACATTGAGGAAAGAGTGTCACCATGGGGTTATGCTCACAGACTACCACAGTTTGGGGTTTAGGAGCATGGGTGAGTGACTGAGAGGGAAAGAGGATGAGAGAGATGGAGGTAGTGGAAGGGATGGACAGAGAGAAGGAGATGGAAAGAGAGAAAGAGTAAAAACAAGAGAGGAATGAATTAAATAAACAAAAATGAGTGATTCGTTTAGAATTGGGAGGTTAGAGTGTAACTGAAAGAGAAGAGATGAGGGAGGGGAGGGGTAAAGAATAAGAGCATGGTATTCACAACAGGGTTCAAGCCTGTTATTCATTAACCAGTGTTCGCAGCATTTAAATATCTTCGTCCACGGTCTTCAAAGTTTAAAGTAGATTATCAAAGTACTTATATGTCACCACCTTCTTTCCTGAGATTCATTTTCTTAAGGGCATTCACAATAAAAGCTAGGAAACATTGAAACTCCACAAATCATTGATGCAAACAGTAAAAGTGCAGAAGACAATGATTTGCAAATAGAAAATTAAAAAGTAAAAATCAACAAATAAGAAATAAATATTGAAAACCTGAGTTGTAGAGTCCTTGGAAGTAAATCCAGAGGTTGTGGAATTAGTTTAGTGATGGGGTGGGAGCGGTTCAATGCTGTTTGCTGAAGAATTGAGATTTGCTTGTATTTCTGCCCCAGGACTTGGAGAGGCAGAGGAGGAGGCAGATGTCACAGGAAGTTACAACAGTAATGTCCGTTGGAGAGGCGGAGGAGTGTGGCCCGGTGTACGCCAGCCTGCGGGAGCTGCCCGGCGGTAGAGGTCCTGTTCGCAGGGGGGAGACGGTCATATACGCAGCGTTGCACTTCCAGTCAGTCGGCCAGCCTGAGGGGACACAGCGCTAGTGGGTGGAGTTGGGGGGTGGGTGTGCGGAGAGAGACTTCTGGTTCTCGGGGAGATGGCCAGTGATGTAGGAAGCATTGCAGCCAACTGCACAGTAAGATCCTATAGAGCACAGGTTACTTTCTAACCATGTTCATTCATGTCAGGGGAAATTGGAGACTCGCTGACTCGGACAAATAAAATCGCAAAGCTTCTATTCGGGGGCCGGGGTGCGCAATGAAGAGATGACATCACTAAGGGAATGTTGTGCGGGATTGGGGGGAGCTGGAGAGGGGGGAATATAATGGGAGGGGCAGTGGGGAGGGTGCACCACGTTCTGGAAAGGATGAGGAGGAGGGAGCACTGCTTTGTTGGAGGGGCGATGAGGAGAGTGCATCGTGCTGTGAGAGCAACTATAAGGAGGGAGCGCTACGCTGTGGAAGGGGAGGTAGCCATTTCCGGGGAGCTCAAGATTTTCGAACAAGCTACAGACCTGGGAAGAAGGTATGGCATTTCCTCGGGAATGGAGCTTTCTCAGCTTCACCATGTCGGACTCAAAATCTGGAAATCTGCTTCTGACCACGATCAATGACATATGGCAGTATAACATCGACAAATAGCAAAGGTTTGACATCCTCAGCAAGATCCCCTACTATGAAAAGGCAACTTACCTTAGTTCGACTTGCTACTTTCCGATTGAATAAGCTATAATGGCAAAGACGGTGGTGTTGACATTGAGGGATACGGAAAGGGAACGAGGTATTGCACTCGTAACCAAACAATGAAAGATGGGCATTTATAAAACATAATTTGTCAAGCTATTGTTAATGATAGATCATGGAAAAGGGAAGATGACAGGGAGCACTGCACTCTCAGGGGGGTGGGGAGGGTGGAAAACCTGGCTGTGGGAAGGAAGATGAGCGGGAACACTGCATTTTGTGAGGACAGGTGAGGACGGAGTGCGCGCTGTGGGAAGGCAGGTGAGGACGGGGAACTGCGCTGTGGCTGGTAGAGTTTATGCACAGTTTAAGATGAAAGGGGAGAGATTTATTGAGAACTCGGAGGCGGGGGGGGGGGAATCTTTTCAACTCAAGGCTGATCTGTGTATGAAACGAGCTTCCAGAGAAAGTGGTTGAGGCAAAGATGCCTGGACAGGTACATGGAAAGAGGGATATGTACTAAAGGTAGCTTGGATAGTACTCGATGAAAGTTTTCATAGTTCACTGTGCACAAATAGTTGATAAGTAAAACGCCGATACATAGAAACACAGAAACATAGAAAATAGGTGCAGGAGTAGGCCATTCGGCCCTTCGAGCCTGCACCGCCATTTGTTATGATCATGGCTGATCATCCAACTCAGAACCCCGCCCCAGCCTTCCCTCCATACCCCCTGACCCCCGTAGCCACAAAGGCCATATCTAACTCCCTCTTAAATATAGCCAATGAACTGGCCTCAACAGTTTCCTGTGGCAGAGAATTCCACAGATTCACCACTCTCTGTGTGAAGAAGTTTTTCCTAATCTCGGTCCTAAAAGGCTTCCCCTCTATCCTCAAACTGTGACCCCTCGTTCTGGACTTCCCCAACATCGGGAACAATCTTCCTGCATCTAGCCTGTCCAATCCCTTTAGGATCTTATACGTTTCAATCAGATCCCCCCTCAACCTTCTAAATTCCAACGAGTACAAGCCCAATTCATCCAGTCTTTCTTCATATGAAAGACCTGCCATCCCAGGAATCAATCTGGTGAACCTTCTTTGTACTCCCTCTATGGCAAAGATGTCTTTCCTCAGATTAGGGGACCAAAACTGCACACAATACTCCAGGTGTGGTCTCACCAAGGCCTTGTACAACTGCAGTAGTACCTCCCTGCTCCTGTACTCGAATCCTCTCGCTATAAATGCCAGCATACCATTCGCCTTTTTCACCGCCTGCTGTACCTGCATGCTCACTTTCAATGACTGGTGTATAATGACACCCAGGTCTCGTTGCACCTCCCCTTTTCCTAATCGGCCACCATTCATCTGTTTTCCTATTTTTGCCACCAAAGTGGATAACTTCACATTTATCCACACTAAATTGCATCTGCCATGAATTTGCCCACTCACCCAACCTATCCAAGTCACCCTGCATCCTCTTAGCATCCTCCTCACTGCTAACACTGCCACACAGTTTCGTGTCATCCGCAAACTTGGAGATGTTGCATTTAATTCCCTCATCTAAGTCATTAATATATATTGTAAACAACTGGGGTCCCAGCACTGAGCCTTGCAGTGCCCCACTAGTCACCGCCTGCCATTCTGAAAAGGTCCCGTTTATTCCCACTCTTTGCTTCCTGTCTGCTAACCAATTCGCCACCCACACCAATACCTTACCCCCAATACCGTGTGCTTTAAGTTTGCACACTAATCTCCTGTGTGGGACCTTGTCAAAAGCCTTCTGAAAATCCAAATACACCACATCCACTGGTTCTCCCCTATCCACTCTACTAGTTACATCCTCAAAAAATTCTATGAGATTCGTCAGACATGATTTTCCTTTCACAAATCCATGCTGACTTTGTCCGATCATTTCACCGCTTTCCAAATGCGCTGTTATCACATCCTTGATAACTGACTCCAGCAGTTTCCCCACCACCGACGTTAGGCTAACCGGTCTATAATTCCCCGGTTTCTCTCTCCCTCCTTTTTTAAAAAGTGGGGTTACATTAGCCACCCTCCAATCCTCAGGAACTAGTCCAGAATCTAACGAGTTTTGAAAAATTATCACTCATGCATCCACTATTTCTTGGGCTACTTCTTTAAGCACTCTAGGATGCAGACCATCTGGCCCTGGGGATTTATCTGCCTTCAATTTACCTAACACCACTTCCCTACTAACATGTGTTTCGCTCAGTTCCTCCATCTCACTGGACCCTCTGTCCCTTACCATTTCTGGAAGATTATTTATGTCCTCCTTAGTGAAGACAGAACCAAAGTAATTATTCAATTGGTCTGCCATGTCCTTGCTCCCCATAATCAATTCACCTGTTTCTGTCTGCAGGGGACCTACATTTGTCTTTACCAGTCTTTTCCTTTTTACATATCTATAAAAGCTTTTACAGTCTGTTTTTATGTTCCCTGCCAGTTTTCTCTCATAATCTTTTTTCCCCTTCCTAATTAAGCCCTTTGTCCTCCTCTGCTGAACTCTGAATTTCTCCCAGTCCTCAGGTGAGCCACTTTCTCTGGCTAATTTGTATGCTTCTTCTTTGGAATTGATACTATCCCTAATTTCCCTTGTCAACCACGGGTGCACTACCCGTGCATGTAACATGTACGCTGGGCATGTAAAGGTAAACACTGCATTGGCGCTAATTGTCTGGGGATCCAAGTTCAAGAGCAAAGATACTTTGCCAAAATCATAAGTGGTTCTCAAACATTGATCAGTTTTTTCTTTCCACAGAAGGTGTCTGGACAGTTGGAATACTGCAGCCAGCTCTGGGCTCCCTGTGAAAAGAATTCAACTAATGAGGCTGGTGGGGGCTCAGACACTGCCTATGTTCAGCCATAGTACTGATTGGTTGGATATTAATGGAATCGGAGGGTATAGGGTTAGGCGAGGGAAGTGATAATCAGGTCAATAATCAGTCATATTCATTGAATAGTGAAACAGAGACGTTCTTGTCCTGATATTACATATTATGTGGTCTACTGCTGCTGTAGTTCACCCACTTCAAGGTCCGACCTATTGCGTGCTCAGAGATGTTCTTCTGCACAGCACTGTTGTAACTCACGGTTATTTGAGCTAATGTCACCTTTCCTGTCAGCTGAACCAGTCTGGTCATTCTTCTCTGAGTCTGTCGTTAAGAAGGCCTTTTCCCCCCAAAAAATTTCAGCTCACCATTTTTCATTGTTTGTTTGTTTTTCACACCACACGCTGTAAACTCTAGAGTCACCTCCTCTCCAGACTTCATCACAGCTGGGATCGAAACACAGACAAGGGGACCAAACTCCCAGGGTGAGGTGGCATTCACTACCCTCATCATCAAGGCCACATTTGATCAAGTGTGGTATTAGGGGCTCTGGTTATACTGGAGTCCTCCACAGCTCAGAACCATACAAGGCCAAAGGAGAGAGAGTGGACATGCAGATGATGTTTGCAATAGCAGAAAAGACAAGGAGGGATCAGCCTCAATATCCTTTTCCTCATCTATCCATCTGCAGCAGAGGGCTCAGCCTCAAAGTAGAAGGATGTCGTTTTGAACAGTGATGAGGAGCATGAATATCTTTAAACATACGGTGGTGAATTTATGTAATTCATTGCCACAGATTGCTGTAGAGCCCAAGTCATTGGGTATATTTAAAGAGGAGATTGATGGGAACATAATTAGTGAGGGCATAAAAGGTTACGGGGAGAAAGGGAGGAAAATGGGGTTGAGAAGGAACATAATCAGCCATGAATGAATGAAGGAAAAACACGATGGGCTGAATGGAAAAATTCTGCTGCTAGGCCTGATGGTCTATCATATCATGGTGGTGGGAGATGATTCATCTCAGCCACAGGATGTCCCTGTAGGGATTCCACAGGATGGTGTCCTGGGCCCAAACATCTTCACTGCTTCATCAATGACCTTCCATCCATCAGAGAGTCAGACGTGATAAATGCACCGTGTTCACCAATCGCAACTCCCCAGGTAATGGAGCAGTCCATGCCAAGCACTGGACAACATGCAACCTGGGCTGATGTGTGGTGCCCATGTCATTTGCCATCTAAGTGCCAGGCAGTAACGATATCCAACAAAGGAAAATTGAACCATTTCTCTCTGACATTTCGTAGCATTGCTGTCATGGCATCCTCTACTGTCAATCCCCTGGGGTCGGGGGGAAGGCAGGTCACAATCACATTCTCAATGACAATTAGGGATGGGGGATTAAATGCCATTTCAAACGGTGAAGCTCACTTCCTCTGAGTGAATGATAAACGTTATTTTTTCACATTTTATGTAAGTGACGTGAAGAATGCACTGAAATTCTGGTTACTAATTTCATGAGGGCACTGTGATTGTAATTTGTATCTGGTTCATTATTGTACAAGGTTACAGTGAAAAGCTTTGTTTCCATGCCAGCCATTCAGATCATTCCATATGTAAGAACATCAAGGTAGTATTAAAGAAAAATCAATTACAGAATGCAGGATAAATGCTGCAGCTGCTGAGAATGTGCAGTGCAAGCAGACAATAAAGTGAAGGGTCATGGCGAGGGACATTCAGAGATCAAGAGTTCTTTGTACAAAAGGCCCATTCAGGAGAATCTGAAGGTGGATTGGAACTCACCCCATCAGTCTATAGAGAGATGAGTTGAACTCTAAGCATTCTGGATGTTGAACCCATTCGGGACAGGGATGGCACCAGAGTTTACCCCCGAAACAGTCAGGTGACAAGTGGCATTTGTCCAAAGTGATGCCAGGAAATGACCACCTACGACCAGCAAGAGTCTGACCTGCTATCCCGTACCTCAGTGATGGCCCCACTTTCAACGCCCCTCAGAATGTTCAAGGTGGGGTGATTATCGCTTAACGTATCCTGAACATTCTGGGCTGTTCACCAGACACTATTCTCAACCATTAACATATGGTGGGAGGATGGTATGAAACTGTTGCCCTGCGGTGAGTGGCTCATTTCGTGATACCAAAAGCCACTGTCAACAGGACACAGGAGTGCAACTGAATACTCTCTGCAAGACGACATACGAGTCGCTACAACTTTCAAGACAATCGCTGCTGGTGCTGGAATCTGATCGGTAATAAAGCTGATAATGAGAACCATTAGGGGAAGGGAAGAGGCAAACGGAACCAGTATTAGATTGGAGAGAAGGGGGCGGAGATTCAGAGAGTGAAGCAGGTGGTTAGGTGGGTGAAGGAAGACTGCGGGATGGGGAGGGGGACAAAATAGAAGGACGGGAGCGAAATTGGAAGGTGATGGAGTTACGTTTAAATGGAATTTGCATTGAGGTTGTAGATGAGCCCGGGAGAATATGAGGTGTTGTTCCTCAAGTTTCCTCTGGGCTTTGAATCTACCTCGTCTTCCCCTACCTAGCTCACTCATCCCATCATCCAAACCCTCTCCAACCATCCCACCCAATCTTGGTTCTCAAGGGATATTGCAACTCTGATAAAGAAGAAGAGAGAGTTGTATGGCATGTATAGGAAACAGGGAGTAAATAAGGTGCTTGAGGAGTATAAAAGGTGCAAGAAAATACTTAAAACGGAAATCTGGAGGGCTAAAAGAAGACATGAGGTTGCCTTGGAAGTCAAAGTGAAGGATAATCCAAAGAGCTTTTACAGGTATATTAAGAGTAAAAGGATTGTAAGGGATAAAATTGGTCCTCTTGAAGATCAGAGTTGTCGGCTATGTGCAGAACCAAAATAAATGGGGGAGATCTTAAATGGGTTTTTTGGAATTAAGGGAAACAAGTAGTGAGATCATGGAAACTGTACAGATTGAAAAAGAGGAGGTGCTTGCTATCTTGAGGCAAATTGAAGTGGATAAATCCCGAGGACCTGACGGGGTGTTCCCTCGGACCTTGAAGGAGTCTAGTGTTGAAATTGCGGGGGCTATGGTAGATATATTGAAAATGTCGGTGTATACGGGTGAGGTGCCAGAGGATTGGAGAATGACTCATGTTGTTCCGTTGTTTAAAAAAGGATCAAAAAGTAATCCGGGAAATTTTAGGCCGCTAAGTTTGAAGTCGGTACTGGGTAAGTTATTGGAGGGAGCACTAAGAGACAGAATCTACAAGCATTTGGATAGACAAGAACTTATTAGGGAGAGTCAACATGGCTTTGTGTGCGGTAGGTCATGTTTGACCAATCTATTGGAGTTTTTCGAGGAGGTTACCAGGAAAGTGGATGAAGGGAAGGCAGTGGATGTTGTCTACATGGACTTCAGTAAGGTCCTTGACAAGGTCCCGCATGGGAGATTAGTTAGGAAAATTCAGTCGCTAGATATACATGGAGGGGTGGTAAATTGGATTAGACGTTAGCTCAATGGAAGAAGCCATAGAGTGCTAGTAGAGAATTGCTTCTTAGAATGGAGGCCTGTGACTAGTGGTGTGTCACAGGGATCAGTGCTGGGTCCATTGTTATTTGTCATCTATATCAATGATCTGGATGATAATGTAAATTGGATCAGCAAATTTGCTGATGAAACAAAGATTGCAGGTGCAGTGGACAGTGAGGAAGGTTTTCAAAGCTTGCAGAGGGACTTGGACCAGCTGGAAAAATGGGTTGTGAAATGGCAAATGGAGTTTAATACAGACAAGTGTGAGGTATTGCACTTTGGAAGGACAAACCAAGGTAGAATATACAGCGTAAATGGTAAGGCACTGAGGAGTGCAGTAGAACAGAGGGATCTGGGAACACAGATACAAAATTCCCTAAAAGTGGCGTCACAGGTTGATAGGGTCGTAAAGAGAGCTTTTGGTACATTGGCCCTTATTAATCAAAGTATTGAGTATAAGAGTTGGAATGTAATGTTGAGATTGCATAAGGCATTGGCGAGGCCGAATTTCGAGTATTGTTTTCAGTTTTGGTCACCAAATTACAGGAAGGATATTAATAAGGTTGAAAGAGTGCAGAGAAGGTTTACAAGGATGTTGCTGGGACTTGAGAAACTCAGTTACAGAGAAAGGTTGAATAGGTTCGGACTTTATTCCCTGGAGCGAAGAAGAATGAGGGGAGACTTGATAGAGGTATATAAAATTATGATGGGTATAGATAGATTGAATGCAAGCAGGCTTTTTCCACTGAGGCATGGGGAGAAGAAAAACAAAGGACATGCGTTAAGGGTGAGGGAGGAAAAGTTTAAAGGGAACATTGGGGGGGTGCTTCTTCACACACAGAGTGGTGGGGGTGTGGAATGAGCTGCCGGACAAGGTGGTCAATGTGGGTTCTTTTTTAACAATTAAGAATAAATTGGACAGATGCATGGATGGGAGGTGTATGGAGGGATATGGTCCATGTGCAGGTCAGTGGGACTAGGCAGAAAATGGTTTGGCACAGCCAAGATGGGCCAAAAGGCCTGATTCTGTGCTGTAGTTTTTCTGTGGTTTCTATGGTTTCAATCCACCAACACACAACTCACCCTCGATACTGACTCTCCCCTTCACTGTCAGACCCAAACATTGACAGTTCCTTCCATAATCCCTCCCCCACCCCCCACACACAGATGTTGCTGGACCCATTGAGATCCCCCAAAAGAGAACAGAGTTTCTCCACATTCAGACATGAACTGATAACTGGAGATAACACTCTGCCATACAAGTGCCTGGCAACAACCTGCTGCAACCGGAGAGAACAACCTCCCGTTGAGATTTACTGATGATCCTGATGCAGAATCCCCATCATCAACATCCTGGAGATCCCTGGTGTCCTGAAACTCAAGGGGACCAGTCTTATAAACCTTCAGATACAGGAGCAGGTCAGAGACTGGGTACCTGCAGAGTGTAACATACTCAAACTCTGAATGAAATATAGCCGGTGGTGTGCATCATTCGTGATTGCTTCAATGTGTTGGGTCCAGAACAGATCCTCTGAGATGTTGATGCCCAGGAACTTGAAGCTGCTCAGCATTTCCACCGCTGACCCCAGGATGAAGACTGGAGTGTGTTCCCCTGATTTCCCCTTCCTGAAGTTCACAATCAGTTCCTTAGACTTGCTGAGGCTGAGTGTAAGATTGTGTTGTGACGTCGCGGAGAGGGCTACACTATGAAATAGGAGCAAAATGACTACGTCTCAGAGTACAAAGGATACTTTGCACTACCACACTCTCCTCACTTCCACACACACACTCTCCACTTCCTCTTCACCTTTTCCACCTCCTGCTCCATTCGTTCCTCTCTCTCCTTCCACACCCCAACAACACCACTCCCCACGCAAACAGACCCTTCACTCTCTCTTCAGATCCTCCCTCGTTATTTGGAACGCCTTTTTCTCCCACCACTCAGACCCGTCTTCCCTTCCCCTCCCTACTCTGACATCCCTACCTCCCATTCCCTCACTCATCCTACTCTGACACTCTATACCCACTCTGACACCGAAAGGGTCTCGGCCCAAAACGTTCGCTGTTCATTTCTACGGATACTGCCCGACCTGCTGAGTTCCTCCAGTGTGTTGTTCGTGTTGCTCTTCCCTCCTCTGACATCCCCTCCACAACTGAATCACTACCTTCTCCCCAAAACATGACGACTCATACCCCAGCTCCCTCCTCCTTGGATCACTCCCCCTTTATCTTCTCACTCGGACCCACCACCCTCCTCTTCCCCACTCGGACCCTGCCCCCCACCCCCCCATCGCTCAGTCCGGCATTGAGTTCAGGGAAAACTTCTCCACTCCTGGGATCACACTGAGCCCTGTGGGCCAGGGCACTGCCACATAGAATATTGCCTCTGCATCTGAGGCCGCTGGTTATTGATCAGGTCTGGGTTGGAATTGTGTGTGGTCGATGTGGGACTCAGTGGGGTGTTTGCTTCCCTCGCCAAGAGCGGGCTTTCTGGATTCACACTCAGCCCTACCCTTGTGCAGAGAATGTATTGAGATAGGGTAGAGCAGGACTGAGGGAGCACTGCTCTATCAGAGGGGGCTGCACGGTTCAAAGGGCAGCACAAAGGGAGTGCCACACTCTCTCTGGTTCTATCATAGAAACATAGAAACATAGAAAATAGGTGCAGGAGTAGGCCATTCGGCCCTTCGAGCCTGCACCGCCATTTATTATGATCATGGCTGATCATCCAACTCAGAACCCCGCCCCAGCCTTCCCTCCATACCCCCTGACCCCTGTAGCCACAAGGGCCATATCTAACTCCCTCTTAAACATAGCCAATGAACTGGCCTCAACAGTTTGCTGTGGCAGAGAATTCCACAGATTCACCACTCTCTGTGTGAAGAAGTTTTTCCTAATCTCGGTCCTAAAAGGCTTCCCCTCTATCCTCAAACTGTGACCCCTCGTTCTGGACTTCCCCAACATCGGGAACAATCTTCCTGCATCTAGCCTGTCCAATCCCTTTAGGATCTTATACGTTTCAATCAGATCCTCCCTCAATCTTCTAAATTCCAACGAGTACAAGCCCAGTTCATCCAGTCTTTCTTCATATGAAAGTCCTGCCATCCCAGGAATCAATCTGGTGAACCTTCTTTGTACTCCCTCTATGGCAAAGATGTCTTTCCTCAGATTAGGGGACCAAAACTGCACACAATACTCCAGGTGTGGTCTCACCAAGGCCTTGTACAACTGCAGTAGTACCTCCCTGCTCCTGTACTCAAATCCTCTCGCTATAAATGCCAGCATACCATTCGCCTTTTTCACCGCCTACTGTACCTGCATGCCCACTTTCAATGACTGGTGTATAATGACACCCAGGTCTCGTTGCACCTCCCCTTTTCCTAATCGGCCACCATTCAGATAATAATCTGTTTTCCTATTTTTGCCACCAAAGTGGATAATTCACATTTATCCACAATAAATTGCATCTGCCATGAGTTTGCCCACTCACCCAACCTATCCAAGTCACCCTGCATCCTCTTAGCATCCTCCTCACTGCTAACACTGCCGCCCAGCTTCGTGTCATCCGCAAACTTGGAGATGCTGCATTTAATTCCCTCATCCAAGTCATTAATATATATTGTAAACAACTGGGGTCCCAGCACTGAGCCTTGCGGTACCCCACTAGTCACCGCCTGCCATTCTGAAAAGGTCCCGTTTATTCCCACTCTTTGCTTCCTGTCTGTTAACCAATTCTCCACCCACACCAATACCTTACCCCCAATACCGTGTGCTTTAAGTTTGCACACTAATCTCCTGTGTGGGACATTGTCAAAAGCCTTTTGAAAATCCAAATATACCACATCCACTGGTTCTCCCCTATCCACTCTACTAGTTACATCCTCAAAAAATTCTATGAGATTCGTCAGACATGATTTTCCTTTCACAAATCCATGCTGACTTTGTCCGATCATTTCTCCGCTTTCCAAATGTGCTGTTATCACATCCTTGATCACTGACTCCAGCAGTTTCCCCACCACCGACGTTAGGCTAACCGGTCTATAATTCCCCGGTTTCTCTCTCCCTTCTTTTTTAAAAATTGGGGTTACATTAGCCACCCTCCAATCCTCAGGAACTAGTCCAGAATCTAACGAGTTTTGAAAAATTATCACTAATGCATCCACTATTTCTTGGGCTACTTCCTTAAGCACTCTAGGATGCAGACCATCTGGCCCTGGGGATTTATCTGCCTTCAATCCCTTCAATTTACCTAACACCACTTCCCTACTAACTTGTATTTCGCTCAGTTCCTCCATCTCACTGGACCCTCTGTCCCTTACTATTTCTGGAAGATTATTTATGTCCTCCTTAGTGAAGACAAAACCAAAGTAATTATTCAATTGGTCTGCCATGTCCTTGCTCCCCATAATCAATTCACCTGTTTCTGTCTGCAGGGGACCTACATTTGTCTTTACTAGTCTTTTCCTTTTTACATATCTATAAAAGCTTTTACAGTCCGTTTTTATGTTCTCTGCCAGTTTTCTCTCATAATCTTTTTTCCCCTTCCTAATTAAGCCCTTTGTCCTCCTCTGCTGAACTCTGAATTTCTCCCAGTCCTCAGGTGAGCCACTTTCTCTGGCTAATTTGTATGCTACTTCTTTGGAATTGATACTATCCCTAATTTCTCTTGTCAGCCACGGGTGCACTACCTTCCTTGATTTATTCTTTTGCCAAACTGGGATGAACAATTGTTGTAGTTCATCCATGCAACCTATAAATGCTTGCCATTGCATATCCACCATCAATCCTTTAAGTGTCATTTGCCAGTCTATCTTAGCTAATTCACGTCTCATACCTTCAAAGTTCCCCTTCTTTAAGTTCAGAATCTTTGTTTCTGAATTAACTATGTCACTCTCCATATTAATGAAGAATTCCACCATATTATGGTCACTCTTACCCAAGGGGCCTCTCACGACAAGATCGCTAATTAACCCTTCCTCATTGCTCAAAACCCAGTGCAGAATAGCCTGCTCTCTAGTTGGTTCCTCGACATGTTGGTTCAAAAAACCATCCCGCATACATTCCAAGAAATCCTCTTCCTCAGCACCTTTACCAATTTGGTTCACCCAGTCTACATGTAGATTGAAGTCACCCATTATAACTGCTGTTCCTTTATTGCACACATTTCTAATTTCCTGTTTAATACCATCTCCGACCTCACTACTACTGTTAGGTGGCCTGTACACAACTCCCAGCAGCGTCTTCTGCCCCTTAGTGTTACGCAGCTCTACCCATATCGATTCCACATCTTCCCGGCTTATGTCCTTCCTTTCTATTGCGTTAATCTCTTCTTTAACCAGCAACGCCACCCCACCTCCCCTTCCTTCATGTCTATCCCTCCTGAATATTGAATATCCCTGAACGTTGAGTTCCCATCCCTGGTCACCCTGGAGCCATGTCTCTGTGATCCCAACTATATCATAATCATTAATAACAATCTGCACTTTCAATTCATCCACCTTATTACGAATGCTCCTTGCATTGACACATAAAGCCTTCAGGCGCTCTTTTACAACTCTCTTAGCCCTTGTACAATTATGTTGAAAAGTGGCCCTTTTTAATGCTTGCCCTGGATTTGTCGGCCTGCCACTTTTACTTTTCTGCTTTGTACTTTTTGCTTCTATGCTCACTTTACACCCCTCTGTCTCTCTGCACTGGTTCCCATCCCTCTGTTGTGAACTAACCCCCTCACGCCTAGCCTCTTTAATTTGATTCCCACCCCCCAACCATTCTAGTTTAAAGTCACCTCAGTAGCCCCCGCTAATCTCCCCGCCAGGATATTGGTCCCCCTAGGATTCAAGTGTAACCCGTCCTTTTTGTACAGGTCACGCCTGCGCCAAAAGAGGTCCCAATGATCCAAAAACTTGAATCCCTGCCCCCTGCTCCAATCCCTCAGCCACGCATTTATCCTCCACCTCATCGCATTCCTACTCTCACTGTCGCGTGGCACAGGCAGTAATCCCGAGATTACTACCTTTGCGGTCCTTTTTCTCAACTCCCTTCCTAGCTCCCTATATTCTCCTTTCAGGACCTCATCCCTTTTCCTACCTATGTCATTGGTACCTATATGTACCACGACCTCTGGCTCCTCACCCTCCCACTTCAGGATATCTTGGACACGATCAGAAATATCCCGGACCCTGGCACCAGGGAGGCAAACTACCATCCGGGTCTCTGGACTGCGTCCACAGAATCGCCTATCTGACCCCCTTACTATCGAGTCCCCTATCACAACTGCCCTCCTCTTCCTTGCCCTACCCTTCTGAGCTACAGGGCCAGACTCTGTGCCGGAGGCACGGCCACTGTCGCTTCCCTCGGGTAAGCTGTCCCCCCCAACAGTACTCAAACAGGAGTACCTGTTGTTAAGGGGCACAGCCACCGGGGTACTCCCCATCACCTGCCTTTTCCCCTTCCCCCTCCTAACCGTGACCCACTTGTCTGCCTCCCGTGGCCCCGGCGTGACCACCTGCCTTCCACTCCTCTCTATCACCTCCTCGCTCTCCCTGACCAGACGAAGGTCATCGAGCTGCAGCTCCAGTTCCGTAACGCGGTCCCTTAGGAGCTGCATCTCGATGCACTTGGCGCAGATGTAGACGTCCGGGAGGCTTGGAGAGCCAGGGCCAACAGCAAACTGCCCTCACAGTCATAATGCCCCTCTCCTCAAATAGCAACAGAAAATTAATGTCAAACCTTCCTCGCCTCGCCCGCTTCCGCCTAAGCCCGGTGAGCCGAAGCCCTTAAGTCTTCACTCAGCTCCCGGCTCACTCTGCCACCCGCAAACTACGCTGCCCGCTCTATGAGGCTTTGTTCCTTTTAAATCTGCCGCGCTGCACTGCCCGACGTCACACGCCTGCGCAGTCCCGCCTCTCAGAAAGCCGTTGGAGAAAAAAAAATAACGAAAATTTCAAAAATCTCTTTCTCGGCACTCCCACTCAGACTCTCAGACTCCTTCTTCGAATCAAACCCGAAGCAGGATGTCTGCCCTTTTAAATCTGCCGCGCTGCACTGCCCAACGTCACACGCCTGCGCAGTCCCGCCTCTCAGAAAGCCGTTGGAGAAAAAAAAATAACGAAAATTTCAAAAATCTCTTTCTCGGCACTCCCACTCAGACTCTCAGACTCCTTCTTCCCTTCATCTCATTTCCTGCTGCTGTACGAGACCATTTCATACAAATCCTTTGGCACAGGCCTTTCTACATTGTCTGTTGGACTAGGAACAGATTTGCGGAAAACACCGAACTGGGATATGGTGCAATGAATGAGGCTGGGGTCCAGGTGACGGGGTGTAGCTGCGGAGGGGATTCCAGAGGTGGGGAGGAGTGCAGGAGCCTAATGGGATTACAGAGACGGGGAGGAGTGCAGGACTTGAAGGGATTTTTGGAGATGGGCAGGTTGTAGGAGGCCAGAGGGTATTGCAGAGAAAAGAAGTACAGGTTCTAAAGGAGGTTTCAGAAATTTTTGGGAGGTTTCCCAGTACTCACTTGTCAGTTTTCCAGTAGGATTTAACTAATCAAATCACAGCCACTGATGCAAGAAGAACGAGCACCCCTCTCACACCCAATGAGATGACTGGTATCTTGGATGACTCTCCCTCAGCTGAGGTACAAAGAAGAACGAAGAGAATTATTGATATCAACCTCAGGCACACTGGCGTCAGTACGCATTCTTCAGGTACTGAGCAGCAACCAGGACGTGATCGGTGCGATGGTCACCAATGGCTACGGGAACTTTGCTGCGGTGAGGAAACACTGTGAAAGGCTCAAATCCACCAAGCGGTCTCAGATATCCGACAGAATGCATTTGTAAAGCAGGATGTTCAATGTTCGCCCCGACACAGACAGAGCTAACTATTATCCCTCAGCCAATTATTGGTTCAAATCCATCTTCACTGCTCTGTGGGCGTCAACAGATCAGCAGGAGATCTGCAGAGACTATGGGGCATTTTGGGGACAGAACTGAAAATATGGCCCATTGTGAGAGAGAAAATACTGAGGGAGATCCATGTTTGAAAGGGCATCACTGAGGTCATGGTGCACTGGACGATGAAGAGGTTAATGATGAGGGAGCAGCTCAAGCTCCCTCATAGTGAGGGACCCCATCACTATGAAGGAATCAGTGAATAACAATACAGGCCCTTCAACCCATGATGTAGTGTTGGCACTTTAACTTAATCCTGCATCAACCTAACTTTTCTCCCCTACAGAACCCTCCATATTTATTTCACATCTTGCCTATCGGTTTCTTAACTGTCCCTAATGTATCTGTCTTGACCTCCACCCCCAATAGTGCGTCCCACATCCCCACCATTCTCACTCAATCTGCCTCTGAAATCTGCCCTTTATATTGCTCCACACCCTCATATAAACCATTTCCGTACCGGGAAAAAGGAACTGGTTATTTATGAGATATATGCCTCTTGTCATCATATGTACCTCTATCAAGTCACTTCCCATTCCTCTTCTCTCCAAAGGGAAGAAGCCCCAGCTTGGTCAACCTGCTTTCAAAAGATGTGCTCTCTAATCCAGGCAGCTTCTTGGTAAATCTTATCTGCACCCTCTGTAAAGCTTCTACATCCTTCCTCTCATTAGGTGTTCAGAACTGAATGGAGTTCAGAGTGGTCTTACCAGAGTTTTAGAGACATGAGAAAATCCGTAGATGCTGGAAATCCAAAGCAGCACACACAAAATTTTGGAGGAACTCAGCAGGTCAGGCAGCATCTATGGACAAGAGTAAACAGTCGATGTTTCGGGGCTCCATTAGGACAGAAAAGGGAGGGGAGAAGTCAGCAGAAGAAGCTGGGGGGAGGGGAGGAAGAAGTACAAAGTGACAGGTGATAGGTGAAACCTGGAGAGGAGGAACGGGTGGTAGAGAGCTGTGAATTTGATTGGTGAAAGAGATAAAGGGCTGAAGAAGTGGAACAGGAGAGGACAGAAGACTCTGGAAGAAACAGAAGGGGAAGAACACAAGATGGAAGTGAAGGGCAGGTAAGAAGGGAATGTGTGAGATGGAAACGGGTATGGGAATGGTGAAGAAGAGGCGGGGGGTGAGGGGCAGTTACCAGAAGTTCAAGAAATCGATGTTCATGCCATCACATTGGAGAGTCAGTAATGCTGGGTTGAGGCAGGGTAAGTTACCTGTGAAGAATAGAAACAGGAAGTATCTCTGTAAGTTGGTGTTCCGTATTGCGTGTCAGATGTGGGAAGTCCGGTAGACTCCCAGCATCCCGGAAGGCCACATCTGCGCCAGGTATGTCGAGCTGCAGCTTCTTAGGGACCGCATTAGGGAACTGGCGCTGCAGCTCGATGACCTTCGTTTAGTCAGGGGAAGTGAGTAGGTGATAGAGAGGAACTGTAGGGAAGTAGTCACACCAGGGCCTTGGGAGACAGATAAGTGGGTAACAGTCAGGAGAGGGAAGGACAATAGTCAGATACAAGAGAGTACCCCTATGGCTGTCCCCCTTAACAATAAGTGCTCCTCTTTGAATACTGTTGGCGGGGGTGGGGGTGGGGGAGAGGCCGACATGGGGGAAGCAACAGTGGCCGCGCCTCTGGAACAGAGTCAGGCCCTGTGGCACAGAAGGGTAGGGAAAAGAAGAAGGCAGTAGTGAAAGGGGCCTCTATAGTTAGGGCGTCAGACAGGCGATTCTGTGGATGCAGCAAAGAAACACGGATGATAGGTGCCTCCCAGGTGCCAGGGTCTGGGATGTTTCTGATCGCGTCCACAATATCCTGAAGTGGGAAGGAGAACAGACAGAGGTGATGGTACATATTGGTACCAACGACAGAAGTAGGAAAAGGGAGGAGGTTCTGAAAACAGACTACAGGGAGTTAGGAAGGAAGTTGAGAAGCAGGACATCAAAGATATCTTGGGATTACTGCCTGTGCCACGCGACAGTGATTTTAGGAATAGAGTGAGGTGGAGGATAAATGTGTGGCTGAGTAATTGGAGCAGGGGTCAGGGATTCAGATTTCTGGATCACTGGGACCTCTTTTGGGGCAGACCTGACCTGTACAAAAAGGACAGGTTGCACTTGAATCCGTGGGGGACCAACATCCTGACAGGGAAGTTTGCTAAGGCTATTGAGGAGGAGAGTTTAAACTGGAATTTCGTGGGGGTGGTAACCGAACTGAAGAGACGGAGGAAGGGGCTATTGGCTCACAAGTAGAGAAGGCTTGGAGTTATTGCGAGAGGGAGGATAGGTAGGTATTAGAGAAGGTCTGCACTCAGACTGATGGTTTTTGATATCTATTTTTATGCAAGAAGCATCATGAATTAAGTGAGAGAGCGTGGATCAGAACCTGTGCCCCTCAGCTATGTGGAGTACTTCGCCATGTATTCAACCTGAGCCTGAGGCTCCGGAGGGTTCCTGTACTGTGGAAGACGTCCTGCCTCGTCCCTGTGCCGAAGACGCTGCACCCCAGTGGCCTCAATGACTACAGACCGGTGGCATTGACCTCCCACATCATGAAGGCCCTGGAGAGACTTGTCCTGGAGCTGCTCCGGCCTATGGTCAGGTCACACTTAAATCCCCTCCAGTTCGCCTACCAGCCCCGACTAGGAGTTGAGAATGCCATCGTCTTCCTGCTGAACCGTGTCTATGCCCACCTGAACAAGCCAGCGAGCACTGTGAGGGTCATGTTTTTTGACTTCTCCAGTGTGTTCAACACCATCCGCCCTGCTCTGTTGGGGGAGAATCTGACAGCGATGCAGATGGATGCATCCCTGGTATCATGGATTCTTGATTACCTGACTGGCAGACCACAGTACGTGTCCTTGCAACACTGTGTTTCCGACAGAGTGATCAGCAGCACTAGGGCTCCACAGGAGACTGTCTTGTCTCCCTTTCTCTTCACCATTCACACCTCGGACTTCAACTACTGCATGGAGTCTTGTCATCTTCAGACGTTTTCAGATGACTCTGCCATAGTTGGATGCATCAGCAAGGGAGATGAGGCTGAGTACAGGGCTACGGTAGGAAACTTTGTCACATGGTGTGAGCAGAATTATCTGCAGCTTAATTTGAAAAAGACTAAGGAGCTGGTGGTAGATCTGAGGAGAGCTAAGGTACCGGTGACCCCTATTTCCATCCAGGGGGGTCAGTGTGGACATGTTGGAGGATTACAAATAGCTGGGGATACGAATTGACAATAAACTAAACTGGTCAAAGAACACTGAGGCTGTCTACAAGAAGGGTCAGAGCCATCTCTATTTCCTGAGGAGACTGAGGTCCTTTAACATCTGCCGGACGATGCTGAGGTTGTTCAGTGTGTGGCCAGTGCTATCATGTTTGCTGTTGTGTGCTGGGGCAGCAGGCTGAGGGTGGCAGACACCAACAGAATCAACAAACTCATTCGTAATGCCAATGATGTTGTGGGGATGGAACTGAACTCTCGCATGGTGGTGTCTGAAAAGAGGATGCTGTCTAAGTTGCATGTCATCTTGGTCAATATCTTCCATCCACTACATAATGTACTGGGTGGGCACAGGAGCACATTCAACCAGAGACTCATTCCACCGAGATGCAGCACTGAGCGTCATAGGAAGTCATTCCTGCCTGTGGCCATCAAACTTTACAACTCCTCCCTTGGAGGGTCAGTCATCCTAAGCCAATAGGCTGGTCCTGGACTTACTTCATAATTTACTGGCACAATTTGCATATTACTATTTAACTATTGATGGTTCTATTACTATTTATTACTTATGGAGCAACTGTAACGAAAACCAGTTTCCCCTGGCATTAATGAAGTATGACTATGACTAAATTGGGAACAGATGTTCAAAGGGAAATGTACGGTAGAAATGCTACAAATGTTCAGGGGATATTTGTGTGGCGTTCTCCGTAGGTACGTTCCAGTGAGATAGGGAAAGGTTGGTAAGGTACGGGAAACATGGTGACAAAGGCTGTTGAAAATTTAGGCAAGAAGAAAATAAAAACTTACAAAAGATTCAAAAAGCTAGGTAATGATAGAGGTCTAGAACTTTTAAGGCTAGCAGGAATGAGGTTAAGAATGAAATTAGGAGAGCCAGAAGGGGCTATGAGAAGGCCGTAGCGAGCAGGATTAAGGAAAACCCCAAAGCATTCTACAAGTATATGAAGACCAAGATGATAAGATGTGAGAGAATAGGACCAAGCAAATGTGACAGGTAAGTCTCCGGGACAGAATGAGGTGTACCCCAGTCTAATGTGGGAGGCAATGGAGGATATTGCTGAGCCTCTGGCAATGATCTTTGCATTATCAATGCAAACGGGAGAGGTTACGGAGGATTGCAGGGTAGGAGATATTGTTCCATTATTCAAGAAAGGGAGTAGAGATGGCCCAGGAAATTATAGTCAAGTGACTCTTACTTCCGTGGTTCGTAAGCTGATGGAAGAGATCCTGAGAGGCAAGATTTATGAACATTTGCAGAGGCATAATATGGTTAGGAATGGTCAGCATAGCTTTGTCAAAGGCAGGTCATACCTTCCGAGCCTGAATGAAGTTTATGAGAATGTGACGAAACACACTGATGGAGGAAGAGCAGCAGAAGTAGTGTACATGGACTTCAGCAAGGCATTTGATAATGCACCCCATGCAAGGCTTATTGAGAAAGTTATGAGGCATGGGGTCCAAGGGGACCTTGCTTTGGATATCCAGGATTGGCTTGCCCACAGAAGGCAGAGAGTAATTGTAGATGGTTCATATTCTACATGGAGGTTGTTGACCAGTGGTGTGCCTCAGGGATATGTTCTGGGACCCCATTTCTTAGTGATTTTTATAAATGAGCTTGATGAGGAAATGGAGAGATGGATTAGTAAATGTTCTGATGACACACAGGTTGGGGGTGTTGTGGATAGTGTGGAAGGCTGTCAGAGGTTATGGCGAGACATTGGTAGGATGAAAAACTGAGCTGAGAAGTGGCAAATGGAGTTCAACCTAGACAAGTGTGAGGTGCTTCATTTTGGTAGGTCAATTACGATGGCAGAATTTTGTATTAATAGTAAAACTCTTGGCAGTGTGTAGGATCAGAGGGATCTTGGGGTCTGGGTCCATTGGACACTCAAAACTGCTGCGCAGGTTGACTCTGTGGTTAAGAAGGCATACGGTGCATTGGCCTTCATCAACAGTGAGTTTGAGTTTAAGAGCCAAGTTGTAATGTTACAGCTATACAGGAGCCTGGTCCGACTCCACTTGGAGTACTGTGCTCAGTTCTGGTCAACTCATTACAGGAAGGATATGGAAACTATAGAAAGGGTGCAGAGAAGATTTACAAGGATGTTGCCTGGATTGTGGAGCATGCCTTATGAGAATAGGTTGAGTGAACTCAGCTTTTGCTCCTTGGAGTGGTGGAGGATGAGAGGTGACCTATTAGAGGTATAAGATGATGAGAGTCATTGATCATGTGGATAGTCAGAGGCTTTTTCCCAGGGATGAAATGGCTAACATGAGAGGGCACTGTTTTAAAGTGATAGGAAGTAGGTTCAGAGGAGATGTCAGGGGTAAGCTTTTGTTATGCAGAGTGGTGAGTGTGTGGAGGGCTGCTGGCAACGGTGGTGGAGACCGATACGATAGGATCTTTTGAGAGACTCCAAGATAGATACATGGAGCTTAGAAAAAATAGAGGACTATGGGAAACCCCAGGTAATTTCTAAAGTAAATACAGGTTTGGCACAGCATTGTTGGCTGAATGGCCTGTATGCTTCTGTAGGTTTTCTATGTTTCTATATTTTCGAACTCATTCCTCCAACTGATGAGGGCTAACACTATATATGCCTTTCAAACTCCTTAACAACTTTGAGGACCTCCAGGCAGAATATGCTCAACCTACAACGACCTTCTGTGAGCAAGCCATTTCTGAATGCAGGAAGCCAAATTTCCCTAGATCTCATGCTCCTGATTCACGTATCACACTACAAAGAATCAATGAGGAGGAAAGCAGTGCACTGTTAAATGATGAGGGAAATGGGAACACTTTACTGTGAAGGGTTCGGTGATGAGGGAGCACTTCTGTATGAAAGGATCAGATGAAGGAACACCTCACTTTGAAAGAGTCAGCGACAAGGGAGCACCTCCCTATGAAACGATCAGTGACAAGGGAGCACCTCACTATGAAAGGGCTCGTGATCTGCATTTTACTACCCATGCACAATAAATGAGTTCAATATTTAAACTGCACAATTAGTGAGGGTTAGACTGAGAACAAGGGGGGGAGAGGAATCTGTGAGAGTAAATCTGTGTCTGATAACAGCATCTCAGAGGCACATCTGTAAATTGAGTGTGTACTTGCACATGATGTATCTGTGTGTGCTTCTGCAATTGTACTGATGTGTGTGTATAAACATAATCACATTTATTTATGTGATCACACGTGTGTGAGTGGAGGTGGTGAATACCAGCACCTCCCATGTGCAATGATACATCTGTTTTAGAGACAAGTGCTGGGCAATGTCCACTCACGTTCCACACTGAGGGTGATGGCCCTTTCTGCTGTCTCGTGTTCATTCTCCGCCACACACTCATGGACTCGAGTCTGCTGGGGTGTCACCTGAGGAAACTCCAGCCACAGCTGGCTGCTGAAACTTATTGTGTTCAGTGTGACCCCGAGATGTCTCCATGGCAGGTTCAATGCTGGGAAACTCTGGATGGAGCAGAGGATCGATGTAGGAATCCCTTCCTTCATATTCACCCAGGAATTGTTTACGTTGTTGGGAAAAGTGATTGAGAGATTCCGTGGGGCATCTAAAGACAAACTGGTGGTTAACAGTGCAACAGTTTTGAGGCAATAGAAGAACATAGCAACACACACAAAATGCTGGAGGAACTTAGTAGGCCATAAAACCATAAGACAAAGGAGCAGAAGTCAGCCATTTGGCCCATCGAGTCTGTTCCGCCATTTTATCATGAGCTGATCCATTCTCCCATTTAGTCCCACTCCCCGCCTTCTCACCATAACCTTTGATGCCCTGGCTACTGAGATACCTATCAATCTCTGCCTTAAATACACTCAATGACTTGGCCTCCACTGCCGCCCGTGGCAACAAATTCCATAGATTCACCACCCTCTGGCTAAAAAAAAAATCTGCGCATTTCTGTTCTGAAAGGACGCCCTTCAATCCTCAGTCATGCCCTCTCGTACTAGACTCCCCCATCATGGGAAACAACTTTGCCACAGCCACCCTGTCCATGCCTTTCAACATTTGAAATGTTTCTAAGAGGTCTCCCCTCATTCTTCTAAACTGCAAGGAATACAGTCCAAGAGCAGACAAACGTTCCTCATATGTTAACCCTCGCATTCCCGTAATCATTCTAGTGAAACTTCTCTGAACCCTCTCCAAAGTCAGCACATCCTGTCTTAAATAAGGAGACCAAAACTGCCCACAGTACTTCAAGTGAGGTCTCACCAGCAGCTTATAGAGCCGTGACATCACATCCCTGCTCCTATATTCTATTCCTCCAGAAATGAATGCCAAGATTGCATTCGCCTTCTTTACCACCGACTGAACCTGGAGGTTAACCTTAAGGGTATCCTGTATGAAGACACCTCAGAACTGTGAATTCTCTCCCCATTTAAATAATAGTCTGCCCGTTTATTTATTCTGCTGAAGTGCATAACCATACACTTTCCAACATTTTATTTCATTTGCCACTTCTTTGCCCATTCTTCCAATCTATCTAAGTCTCTCTGCAGACTCTGTTTCCTGAGCACAACCGGCCCCTCCACCTATCTTCATATCATCAGCAAACTTAGCCACAAAGCCATCTATTCCATAATCCAAATCGTTCATGTATAATGTAAAAAGAAGCGGCTCCAACACGGACCCCTGTGGAACACCACTGGTAACCGGCAGCCAACCAGAATAGGATCTCTTTATTCCCATTCTCTGTTTTCTGCTAATCATCCAATGCTCTATCCACGTATGTAACGTTCCCGTAATTACATGGCTCTTATCTTGTTAAGTAACCTCATGTGTGGCACCTTGTCAAAGGCCTTCTGAAAATCGAAATATACAACATCCACTGCATCTCACTTGTCTAGCCTACTGGTAATTTCCTCAAAAAAATTGTAATAGGTTCATCAGGCAGGACTTTCTTTTAAAGAATCCATGCTTGCTAAGTTCTGCCTATCTTGTCATATGCCTCCAGGTACTCTGTAACCTCATCCTTGACAATCGACTCCAACAACTTCCCAATCACCGATGTCAAGCTAACAGGTCTATAATTTCCTTTTTGCTTCCTTGCCCCTTTCTTAAATAGCGGAGTGACATTTGCAATCTTCCAGTCCTCCGGAACCATGCCAGAATCTATCGACTTTTGAAAGATCATCGCTAATACCTCCGCAATCTCCGCAGCTACTTCCTTCAGAACCCGAAGTTGCATTTCATCTGGTCTGGGAGATTTATCTACCTTTAGACTATTCAGCTTCCTGAGTACTTTCTCTGTCGTAATTGTGACTGCGCACACTTCTCTTCCCTGCCACCCTTGAGTGGCCGGTATACTGCTGATGTCTTCCTCAGTGAAGACTGATGCAAAATACTCGTTCAGTTCCTCGCCATCTCCTTATCTCCCATTGCAATTTCTCCAGCATCATTTTCTATCCGTCCTATATCTACTCTCACCTGTCTTTTACTCTCTATATACTTGAAAAACCTTTTAGTTCTTCTTTGATATTATTAGCTAGCTTCCTTTCATAGTTAATCTTTTCCCTCTTAATTACCTTCTTAATGAAGGCCAGGCAGCATCTATGAGAAAAAAGTACAAACAACATTTCGGGCCAAAACCCTAGTTTGTGTTGCTCTGATATCCAGCATCTGCTGATTTTCTCTTGTTTGTAATAAAATATTATAAATAAATTTTAAAAAGAAAGCGGGGCCTTTTGGGACACGTCTGCGGAGCAAGAGATCACGGAGTGAGTTGGAGACAGGTCTTTGTGGACTTGCGCATATGAGGAGCTCCAGGCCGATACTCACTGGAGTTTTCAAGAATGAGGGGGATGTGGCGACCCACTTTCTGGCACACACGAACCAGCTCACAACAGCGCGTGCAGGCAGGGGGCCGGCAGCAAAAAGGGCGCCAGGCCATCTTCACCAGCAGGGGGAAAATCCCGCGCGCAGAAAGGGTCTGGGAATATGCATTCCCCACAGTAGTCCCGTCCAGGGAGGGCGGGAACGGGAAGGCTTTAAAGCGGGCCGCGAAGTTTGAATAAATCTCTTTCATCACAACTCTAACTCACCGACTCCGTGTGGTTATTCTAGCGCTGTGTGTAGCACATCGCTACAATTGGTGACCCCGACGGCCCAAACGATATTTGGACCAGAGATGACCGACGCTGCATCTGTTCACGCAGTTTCGTTAAAACTGCCAAGCTTCTGGACGCTGCGACGCCAATTACGGTTCGAACAAGCAGAAGCACAATTCCACATTCGGCAGAAAACCTCGGAGTCCACTCGCTACTACTACGTGCTGAGCTCCCTCGACCAGGAGACTGCTGCACAAGTTGAGGAGTTTATACAGTCGCCCCCGGAGAACCGCAAATACACAGCATTCAAAGCCCTGCTCATAAGGACTTTCGGACTCTCACGGCGCGAACGAGCACGCCGTTTAAAGCACCTGGATGGATTGGGAGACAGGCCGCCGTCAGCATTAATGAACGAGATGCTGGCCCTGGCTGAAGGACACAAACCCTGCCTCATGTTTGAGCAGGCGTTCCTAGAGCAACTGCCCGAGGACATATGCCTGCTGCTGTCCGACGCAGATTTCAGCAACCCCCGGGAGGTGGCGGCCCAAGCAGATGTGCTGTGGAATGCCAGGAAAGAGAGAGGGGCATCCGTCGCACAGATCACCAAGCCGCGTGCCCAATGACAGACCAGACCGGGCCCGGCAGCAGAGCCTACACAACCCGGCGACGGGAGTGAGGAGCCCAACGAACAATGGTGTTTCTACCACCAGCGGTGGGGCACAGAGGCCCGCCGCTGCAGACCGCCCTGCAAATTCCCGGGAAACGCCAGGTCCCAGCCGCCGCTGATGGCTACGGCGGCTGGCCATCAGGACAGCCTCCTGTACGTCTGGGACAAGCAGTCGGGACGCCGCTTTTTGGTCGATACCGGAGCGGAGATCAGCGTCTCACCTCCAACGAGTTACGACACCCGCAACAGAGAACCGGGACCCACCCTGAGGGCCGCTAATGGCAGCACCATACGAACCTACGGCACCCGCACGGTGCAGCTAGAGTTCAGCTTCAGCCGGTTCACGTGGGACTTCACGCTGGCCGCCGTGGCCCAACCACTGCTGGGGGCAGATTTTCTACGAGCCCACAGCCTGCTGGTCGACTTGCAAGGGAAGCGATTAGTCCACGCCAAGACTTTTCAAACGTTCTCCCTGGGTGAAGCACAGTTGCCAGCCCCATACCTGGACTCCATCACGCTGTCCGACGATGACTTCACCAGGGTCCTGGCGGATTTCCCATCAGTACTGACACCGCAGTTCACGGCAGCCATGCCCAGACACGGAGTACAGCACCACATCCCGACCCAGGGACCACCCCTCCACGCCCGTGCTCGAAGGCTTCCCCCGGACAAGCTCCGACTGGCGAAGGAGGAGTTCAAGAAGATGGAGGAATTAGGGATCATACAACGGTCCGACAGCCCATTGGCCTCCCCGCTTCACATGGTGCCCAAGGCAACGGGGGGCTGGAGACCATGCGGTGACTACCGCAGACTGAACGAGGCTACAACGCCAGACCGCTACCCTGTGCCGCACATTCAAGACTTCGCAGCAAACCTACACGGCGCAAGGATCTTTTCCAAGGTAGACCTCGTCCGGGGATACCATCAAATCCCTGTACATCCGGACGACATCCCCAAAACAGCACTTATCACCCTGTTCGGACTTTTCGAATTCCTCCGAATGCCGTTTGGTCTAAAGAATGCCGCACAGACTTTCCAGCGGCTAATGGACGCGGTGGGACGCGACCTGGACTTTGCATTCATCTATTTGGACGACATCCTCATAGCCAGCAGTAGTCGGCAGGAGCATCTGTGCCACCTCCGCCAGCTCTACTCCCGCCTGAGTGAATTCGGCCTTACAATCAATCCAACCAAATGCCAGTTCGGACTCGACACCATCGACTTCCTGGGCCACAGGATTACTAAAGACGGGGCAACCCCGCCAAGGTAGACGCGGTCCGCCATTTCGCCCGACCCAACACAATCAAAGGCTTGCAGGAATTCGTGGGTATGGTGAACTTTTACCACCGTTTCCTCCCCTCAGCAGCCCGAACCATGCGCCCCCTGTTCACCCTGATGTCGGGTAAGGGCAAGGACATTACCTGGGACGAAGAGGCCGCAACCGCTTTCGTTAAAACCAAAGAAGCCTTGGCAAACGCCGCGATGCTAGTGCACCCCAGAACGGACGTTCCTACTGCCCTCACGGTGGACGCATCCAACACAGCGGTCGGTGGAGCGCTGGAACAACTCGTCGAGGGTCGCTGGCAACCCCTGGCGTTCTTCAGCAAACACCTACGACCACCCGAACTCAAATGCAGTGCTTTCGACCGGGAGCTATTGGCACTATACCTGGCAATCCGGCATTTCGGGTACTTCTTAGAAGGTAGGCCCTTCACCGCGTTCACCGACCACAAACTGCTTACCTTTGCGTTCACTAAGGTGTCCGACCCCTGGTCGTCCCGCCAGCAGCGACATCTGTCCTACATCTCCGAGTACACGACGGACATCCGGCATGTCTCTGGAAAGAACAACGTAGTGGCGGACGCACTTTCCAGACCTACCATACAGGCCCTGTCCCAGGGGGTGGACTATGCAGCGCTGGCAGAGGCACAGCAGACAGACACTGAGATCCCCAGTTACAGGACTGCAGTCTCCGGTTTACAGCTCCAAGACCTCCCCGTAGGCCCAGGTGAGAGGACCCTACTATGTGACGTAGCTACCGGCCAACCCCGCCCCGTCGTCCCAGCAGCCTGGCGCCGGCGGGTTTTCGAATCCATTCACAACTTAGCGCACCCCTCCATCAGGACAACCGTCCGGCTGGTCTCCAACAGGTTCGTGTGGCATGGACTTCGTAAACAGGTCAGTGTATGGGCCAAATCGTATATGCAGTGCCAAACGGCCAAGCTGCAGCGGTACACCAAGGCTCCGCCGCAGCGGTTCGAACCCACCCGCCGGAGGTTTGACCACATCCATGTGGATATCGTGGGGCCCCTGCCAGTGTCACAAGGAGTGCGGTACCTCCTAACTATGATAGACCGATTCACTAGATGGCCAGAGGCAGTCCCGCTCAGCGACACCACCTCCGAATCCTGCGCCCGAGCACTGATCGCAACCTGGGTAGCACGCTTTGGGGTACCGGCCCACATTACCTCCGACAGGGGCGCCCAGTTCACCTCCAGCCTGTGGTCGGCTATGGCCAGCCTTTTAGGAACACAGCTACACCACACAACTGCCTACCACCCACAGTCGAACGGACTAGTGGAGCGCTTCCACCGTCACCTGAAATCGGCTCTCATGGCCCGCCTGGAGGGGCCTAACTGGGTGGACGAACTTCCCTGGGTCCTGCTCGGAATCCGCACGGCGCCCAAGGAGGATCTACACACCTCGTCGGCCGAGTTGGTGTACGGCGCGCCCCTGGTCGTCCCAGGAGAGTTCATACCAGCCCCAAGGGGGCAAGAGGAAGAACCCACAGCAGTCCTGGACAGACTACGAGAGAGGATCGGTAACCTGGCCCCCATACCCACTTCACAGCACGGACAGAGCCCGACCTGCGTACCCAAAGACCTGCAGAACTGTAAGTTTCCTCTTGTACGACGGGGCGGACACCGGGCACCGCTACAGCGGCCCTACGAGGGACCGTTTAAGGTGATCAGGAACAACGGGTCCACGTTCGTGCTGGACATTGGGGGGAGAGAGGAGGTATTCACGGTGGACCGACTCAAACCGGCCCATGTGGACTTGGCGCAACCGGTCCAGGCTCAGGCACCGCGGTGCAGGGGCAGACCTCCCAAACAGAGGCCGATCCAGACTGTGGACATTGGGGGAGGTATCGCCGGTTCTGGGGGGGGGGGGCGGGTTATGTGGCGACCCACTTTCTGGCACACACGAACCGGCTCACAACAGCGCGCGCAGGCAGGGGGCCGGCAGCAAAAAGGGCGCCAAGCCATCTTCACCAGCAGGGGGGAAATCCCGCGCGCAGAAAGGGTCTGGGAATATACATTCCCCACAGTTGTCCCGCCCAAGGAGGGCGGGAACGGGAAGGCTTTAAAGCGGGCCGCGAAGTTTGAATAAATCTCTTTCATCGCAACTCTAACTCACCGACTCCGTGTGGTTATTCTAGCGCTGTGTGTAGCACATCGCTACAGGGAATCAAATCAGCCCCATGCATCATTGGAATCAGCCTCCTTGCTATCAAGGACCTATATACAGAAAGGTGCCAGAAAGGGCCAGTTGTCATGGTCCGGTCCGTGAGGACCGTATTCCGGTGCACGGTCCAGTCCATAGTTCCTTATTCCAGGGTTTCCGGTTTTCCCCATTTTCTGTTGTAGGCACATAATTCTCGTTTTGGGGCTGAGACATAAATACCTCTGCAAACCAGGGATTCCCTGCTGGACTGTCCTGTTCCCCTCCCTGTCTTTTCCCTCCTCGCCTGACTTTCTGCCTGGATGCCTCGCCTGACTCTCTGCCTGGATACCTCACCTGCACCACTCTCTGGTGCAATCGCCAGTGCAGAGATGGAACTGTCTGTCGTTCTTCGGTGTTTGTCTCTTCTTGCCCTCGCCTCCGTGGGGTAAGTCATGCCGTTCTGCCATTACCCTGCGGGGGGATCTGTCTTGTCTTTTCCTTGCCTCCGTGGGGTAGTCAGGCCGTTCTGTCGTTACTCTCCAAGAGGATCTGCCTTGTCCACTCCTCTGTGGGGTAAGTCAGTCCTTTCTGCCATTGCACTGCGGGGGAGTCTGTCTTGTCTTGTCCTCGCCTCCGTGGGGTAACTCAGGTCGTTCTGCCGTTGCCCTCCCAGGGGATCTGTTTTGTCTTGTCTTGCCTTTGCCTCTGTTGGGTAAGTCCGGCCATTCTGCCGTTACTCGGCGGCTGGTCCTGTCCCACCTTAGTGTGGAGATGAAGTTGAGTCCCGGCTTGTCTAAGTATGAGTCCCAGCTCTATGTCTAGAAACACAGAAACATAGAAAATAGGTGCAGGAGTAGGCCATTCGGCCCTTCGAGCCTGCACCGCCATTCAGTATGATCATGGCTGATCATCCAACCTAGAACCCTGTGCCTGCTTTCTCTCCATACCACATGATCCCTTTACTCACAAGGGCCATATCTAACTCCCTCTTAAATATAGCCAATAAACTGCCCTCAACTGTTTCCTGGGGCAGAGAATTCCATAGATTCACCACTATCTGTGTGAAGAAGTTTTTGCTCATCTCAGTCCTAAAAGATTTCCCATTTATCCCTAAACTGTGACCCCTCGTTCTGGACTTCCCCAATATCAGGGACAATCTTCCTGCATCCAGCCTGTCCAATACCTTTAGAATTTTATACGTTTCAATAAGATCCCCTCTCAATCTTCTAAATTCCAGTGACTATAAGCCTAGTCGATCCAGTCTTTCTTCATATGAAAGTCCTGCCATTCCAGGAATCAATCTGGTGAACCTTCTTTGTACTTCCTCTATGGCAAGAATGTCTTTCCTCAGATTAGGGGACCAAAACTGCACAGAATACTCCACGTGTGGTCTCACCAAGGCCTTTTACAACTGCAGTGGTACCTCCCTGCTCCTGTACTCGAATCATCTTGCTATGAATGCCAACATACCATTCGCCTTTTTCACCACCTGCTGTACCTGCATGCCCACTTTCAATGACTGGTGTACAATGACACCCAGGTCTCGTTGCAGCTCCCCCTCCTTTTCCTAATCGACCACCATTCAGCTAATTATCTGTTTTCCTGTTCTTGCCACCAAAGTGGATAACCTCACATTTATGCACATTAAATTGCATTTGCCAAGAAATTGCCCACTCACTGAACCTATCCAAGCCACCCTACATCCTCTTAGCATCCTCCTCACAGCTCGCACTGCCACCCAGCTTCGTGTCATCCGCAAACATGGAGATGCTGCATTTAATTCCCTCCTCTAAATCATTAATATATATTGTAATCAACTGGGGTCCCAGCACTGAGCCTTGCGGTATCCCACTAATCACTGCCTGTCATTCTGAAAAGGTCCCGTTTATTCCCACTCTTTGTTTCCTGTCTGCCAATCAATTCTCTATCCACATCAATACCATACCCCCAATACTGTGTGCTTTAAGTTTGCACACTAATCCCCTGTATGGGACCTTGTCAAAGGCCTTTTGAAAATCCAAATATACCACATCCACAGGTTCTCCCCTATCCACTCTACTAGTTACATCCTCAAAAAATTCTATATGATTTGACAGACATGATTTTCCTTTCACAAATCCATGCTGACTTTGTCCGATCATTTCACCGCTTTCCAAATGTGCTGTTATCACATCTTTGATAACTGACTCTAGCATTTTCCCCACCAGCGATGTCAGGCTAACTGGTCTCTAATCCCCCGGTTTCACTAATTATCACTAATGCATCACTATTTCTTGGGCTACTTCCTTAAGCACTCTGGGATGCAGACCATATGGCCCAGGGGATTTATCTGCCTTTAATCCCTTCAATTTACCTAACAGAACTTCCCTACTAACATGTTTTTCCCTCAGTTCCTCCATCTCACTAGACCCTTGCTCCCCTACTATTTCTGGAAGATTATTTATGTCCTCCTTAGTGAAGACAGAACCAAAGTAGTTATTCAATTGGTCTGCCATGTCCTTGTTCCCCATGATCAATTCAGCTGTTTCTCACTGTAAGGGACCTACATTTGTCTTAACCAATCTTTTACTTTTCACATATCTATAAAAGCTTTTACAGTCAGTTTTTATGTTCCCTGCCAGTTTTCTCTCATAATCTTTTTTTTTCCCCTTTCCTAATTAAGCCCTTTGTCCTCCTCTGCTGGACTCTGAATTTCTCCCAGTCCTCAGGTGTGCCGCTTTTTCTGGCTAATTTGTATGTTTCTTCTTTGGAATTGATACTATCCCTAATTTCCCTTGTCAGCCATGGGTGCATGACCTTCCTTGGTTTATTCTTTTGCCAAACTGGAATGAACCTAACAGGTTGTAGTTGTAATGCTGGTTGTAGTTCATCCATGCGATCTTTAAATGCCTGCCATTGTATATCCACCATCAACCCTTTAAGTATCGTTTGCCAGTCTATCTTAGCTAATTCACGTCTCATACCTTCAAAGTTACGCTTCTCTAAGTTCAGAACCTTTGTTTCTGAATTAACTATGTCACTCTCCATCTTAATGAAAAATTCCACCATATTATGGTCACTCTTACCCAAGGGGCCTCGCACGACAAGATTGCTAACTAACCCTTCCTCATTGCTCAATACCCAGTCCAGAATGACCTGCTCTCTAGTTGGTTCCTCGACATGTTGTTTCAGAAAACCATCCCGCATACATTCCAAGAAGTCCTCTTCCTCAGCACCCTTACCAATTTGGTTCACCCAATCTATATGTAGACTGAAGTCACCCATTATAACTGCTGTTCCTTTATTGCACGCATTTCTAATTTCCTGTTAAATGCCATCCCCAACCTCACTACTTCTGTTAGGTGGCCTGTACACAACTCCCACCAGTGTTTTATTCCTCTCAGTGTTATGCAGCTCTACCCATATTGATTCCACATCCTCCAGGCTTATGTCCTTCCTTTCTATTGCGTTAATCTCCTCTCTAACCAGCAATGCTACCCCACCTCCTTTTCTTTCTTGTCTATCCCTCCTGAATATTGAATATCCCTGGATGTTGAGCTCCCATTCTTAGTTACCCTGGAGCCATGTTTCTGTGATCCCAACTATATCATATTCATTAATAACTATCTGCACATTCAATTCATCCACGTTGTTACGAATGCTCCTTGCATTGACACACCAAGCCTTCAGGCTTGTTTTTACAACACTCTTAGCCCTTATACAATTATGTTGAAAAGTGTCCCCTTTTGATTTTTGCCCTGGATTTGCCTGCCTGCCACTTTTACTTTTCACCTTACTACCCTCATTTTACACCTCCCTGTCTCTCTGCACTTGTTCCCATCCCCCTGCCGCATGAGTTTAAATCCTCCTGAACAACAGTAGCAAATGCTCCCCCTGGGATATTGGTTCTAGTCCAGCCCAGTCTATGTACTGTCCTGTCTCATGTTGGTGTCGTGTTAAAGATGAGTCCCGGCTTTTCGAAGGATAAGTCCCGGCTCCATGTTGATGTACAGTTCCCAGTCTGTCTCCGAGCTCCAGCCTCTGAGATATCGGCCTCCGCATTCCAAGACCCAAGACCCCAGCCTGTAGCCTCAGGACCCCAAGCCTGTCTCCAAGCCTCAAGCCTCAAGACCACAGCCTCCAGTCCTGCAGTGATATCATGTTCTAGCCTGGTTCTGGGGCCCAAGCCCGAGGCAAGAGCCAGGTTCTGGGTCCTCGTCCAGTCTCTGGCTCGGGGTTCAAGCCCAGGCTCCTAGTTCATAGTTCCTTGTCCGGGTTCCCTGTTTCTTGTCCATGTCCTAGCCCAGGTCCTGCATCCTTATCCTGTTCCTAGTACTTCAGTGTCTGTGTCGTGCTTTCGGGTCCGACATCAATGCCCCCCATTGTGACACCAGTAACATTATGAAGGATCTTTCCCACCATGCTAAGATAGGAGGCTACGTAGCATCCAAGCCAGTATCACCAGATGAAAATAGTAGATTTTGTCATTGAAATCTTGCTTAGAATCGATAACTGTACCGGGCTGAAAGCCTGAGAAGAGTTTATTCCTCGTATTCGCCAGGAAAGCACCAGATCCTTCTGCATGCACGGATCAGGTTAAATAAGTTGTGAGCAAGTTATGTTGGTGCCAGAAGAATGGAAGCACTGGTACACTTTCTCCAGCACATCCTCAGACTCTGTTTGTCATTGACGCAAAATGACGCATTTCACTGTTTGTTAACGTTTTGACGCAATATGACGAATAAAGCTAATCTTTCCCTTTAATAATAGATTAAATCCATTTCCCCTAGATTTATACATACATTGATACATAGAATAGTATAGCGCAGTACAGGCCGTTCGGCCCACATTGTTGTGCCGACCCTCAAATGCTGCCTCCCGTATACCCCCCAACCTTAAATTCCTCCATATATCTGTCTAGTAGTCTCTTAAATTTCATTTGTGTATCTGCCTCCACCATTGACTCAGGCAGTGTATTCCACGAACTGATTAGATATTTGCAGTAATGAACTTGTGTAGAAGGGTACCTAATAAAGTGGCCAATGAGAGTACTTTATGGTACTGGTATTCACAGTATTGATGCCAAAACATTTCTGTATCCGGCAGAGTCTGTTCATAATATCTATGAGGCTTGGTGCTCGGTCTTCACATTATTTACAGGTTACAGTTCAAAGTCAAAGTACATTTATATACTATATACAACCTTGAGATTTCTCTTCTTACAGGCAGCCCCAAAACAAAGAAACCCAATGGAACCCATCAGAAAAAGACCATCAAACACCCAATGTGCAGAACAAAAACACTAATTGTCAAACAATAAAAGTAAGCAAATGTCATACAGAACTGAATTGAGTCACAACCACGAAGCCAGTCCCAGTCGATCCAGTCCGCTAGTTGCAGGTTGCAATGTCAGTTCGCCGCAGAGACAAGTGAACCTCACCGAGCAGTGAGCTAAACACTGGCCCAACACCTTTATCTTTCCAATCTGGCCCGGAGTCTAAATCGGCACAACAGTGGGTCATTTTTCGCTGTTTGACCTAAGCCGTACTGCTATGATACGTTCTTGGGCCCAGGAGCTGTGCCTCGATACGGTCCGTACCCAACCTTTCCCATCTGGCTCATACCCGACCTTTCCCATCTGGCCCGTACCCGACCTTTCCCATCTGGCCCAGCGCTTAGATCAGTGAACATCAACTTGGTCCGCCCTCTTAGGCCTGGGCCTGGGCCCTGCCACATCAATTCATCCCATATACACTATGTCACAAGTGTGCTGCACCTTCTAATCTCAGTTCACACCGCAAAAATGCCAGGTCGTACAGGCAGTTCAGATGCTCAGCTGTGAAAGGGAAGTTATAAGCTATTGATTAAAATGATCATTTAGGAGAAAAAGCGTGTTTAATAAAACAATTAGAAGTTTTGTTTGCAGCCAGCAAGTTGTCGCTGTGTTCACCAGCACTATATTAAACCCTATATGAGTGCAGCTTGTTCACAATATTTATGGTACTGTGCATTTCTCTTCCAATATTTACATTTCATATTGCATTTGCTTAATATTTGTAGTGTTGCATTCATAATCTTTACAGTAGCTGGTGCAGAAGGTCCATAATATTTTGACAGTCAGACTGGTTATATCCCACACCACCATGTTCAGGAACAGTTACTCCCCTACAACCATCAACTCCTGAACCAGCGTGGATAACTTCACTCTCCTCGGCACTGAGCTGATTCCATGAGCTGCAGACTCACTTTCAAGGACTCTTTACAGCTCCTTTTGTCAGTATTTTTTTTTATTTGCACAGTTTGTCTTCTTTTGCACCTTGGTTGTTTGCAGTCTCTACATATAGCATTTTGTATTTCTCTTTTTCCGTAAATGCCTGCAAAGAAGTGAATCTCAAGGTACTATGTGGTAACATGCACCATGTTAATAAATTTACCTGCAACTTTGGACTTTGGTTCACAATATTTACGGTATTTAGAGGGGCTGGTTCAGTGTTTACAGTTTTCAGAGAGACTGGTTTGCAACATTTACTATATCAGGTGAGGCTGATTAACAATACGGTAGCCAGTGAGGCTTGTCACTGATACTTATTATAGAAACATAGAAACATAGAAAATAGGTGCAGGAGTAGGCCATTTGGCCCTTCGAGCCTGCACCGCCATTTATTATGATCATGGCTGATCATCCAACTCAGAACCCCGCCCCAGCCTTCCCTCCATACCCCCTGACCCCTGTAGCCACAAGGGCCATATCTAACTCCCTCTTAAACATAGCCAATGAACTGGCCTCAACAGTTTGCTGTGGCAGAGAATTCCACAGATTCACCACTCTCTATGTGAAGAAGTTTTTCCTAATCTCGATCCTAAAAGGCTTCCCTTCTATCCTCAAACTGTGACCCCTCGTTCTGGACCTCCCCAACATCGGGAACAATCTTCCTGCATCTAGCCTGTCCAATCCCTTTAGGATCTTATACGTTTCAATCAGATCCCCCCTCAATCTTCTAAATTCCAACGAGTACAAGCCCAGTTCATCCAGTCTTTCTTCATATGAAAGACCTGCCATCCCAGGAATCAATCTGGTGAACCTTCTTTGTACTCCCTCTATACTGGGTTATGTGTGCTCACAAGATATTTTCAGTATTTGGTGCAAATTATTCAGGATGTTTTCAGTAAGTCATGATAAGCACTGCTCACAGGTAGCTGACCTCATTAGACTGGCTGAGATCAGGAGTTTTTATTGACTTATTGAGATACAGCACTTCTCGCACTTAAAGCCACACAACCCAGCAACCCTCAATTTAACCCCAGACTAATCACAGAACAATTTACAACCAGAGATTCACCTAACCAAGCAGTGGTTGTTTGAACTGTGGGAGGAAACTGGAGGAAATCATTAGAAAGAGGTGATATAGGATCAGAAGGTGCAGAATCTTTATGGTTTGAGCTAAGAAATTGCAGGGGTAAAAGGACCCTGATGGCAGTTATTTATAGGCCTCCAAACAGCTGCAGGGATGTGGACTACAAATTACAATAGGAAATAGAAAAGGCTTGTCAGAAGGGCAGTGTTATGATAATTGTGGGGGATTTTAACATGCGAGTAGATTGGAAAAATCAGGTCGGCACTGGATCTCAAGAGAGAGAATTTGTAGAATGTCTGCGAGATGGCTTTTCAGAACACCTTGTTGTTGAGCCCACTAGGGGATCGGCTGTACTGGATTGGGTATTGTGTAATGAACCGGAGGTGATTAGAGAGATTGAGGTGAAGGAACCCTTAGGAGACAGTGGTCATAACATGATTGGGTTCACTGTGAAATTTGAAAAGGAGAAGCCGAAATCTGATGTGTCAGTATTTCAGTAGAGTAAAGGAAATTACAGTGGCATGAGAGAGGAACTGGCCAAACTTGACTGGAAAGGGACACTGGCGGGAAGGACGGCAGAGCAGCAGTGGCTGGAGTTTTTGCGAGAAGTGAGGACGGTGCAAGACAGGTATATTCCAAAAATGAAGAAATTTTCGGATGGAAAAAGGATGCAACCGTGGTTGACAAGAGAATTCAAAGCCAAAGTTAAAGCAAAGGAGAGGACATACTAGGAAGCAAAAATTAGTGGGAAGAAAGAGGATTGGGAAGTTTGTAAAACCTTACAAAAGGAAACTAAGAAGGTCATTAAGAGGGAAAAGATTAACTATGAAAGGAAGCTAGCTAATAATATCAAAGAGGATACTAAAAGGTTTTTCAAGTATATAGAGAGTAAAAGACAGGTGAGAGTAGATATATGACCGATAGAAAATGATGCTGGAGAAATTGTAATGGAAGATCAGGAGATGGCAGAGGAGCTGAACGAGTATTTTGCATCAGTCTTCACTGAGGAAGACATCAGCAGTATACCGGACACTCAAGGGTGGCAGGGAAGAGAAGTGTACGCAGTCACAATTACGACAGAGAAAGTACTCAGAAAGCTAAATAGTCTAAAGGTAGATAAATCTCCTGGACCAGATGAAATGCACCCTTGTGTTCTGAAGGAAGTAGCTGCGGAGATTGCGGAGGTATTAGCGATGATCTTTCAAAAGTCGATAGATTCTGATATGATTCCGGAGAACTGGATGATTGCAAATGTCACTCCGCTATTTAAGAAGGGGGCAAGGAGGCAAGAAGGAAATTATAGTCCTGTTAGCTTGACATCAGTGTTTGGGAAGTTGTTGGAGTCGATTGTCAAGGATGAGGTTACAGAATACCTGGAGGCATATGACAAGATAGGCAGAACTCAGCATGGATTCCAAAAAGGAAAATCCTGCCTGACAACCCTATTACAATGTTTTGAGGAAATTACCAGTAGATTAGACAAGGGAGATGCATTGGATGTTGTATATTTGGATTTTCAGAAGGCCTTTGACAAGGTGCCACACATGAGGCTACTTAACAAGATAAGAGCCCATGGAATTACGGGAAAGTTACATACATGGATAGAGCATTGTCTGATTGACAGGAAACAGAGAGTGGGAATAAATGGATCCTATTCTGGTTGGCTGCCAATTACTAGTGATGTTCCATAGGGGTCTGTGTTCGGGCAGTTTCTTTTTACATTGTACATCAGCGATTTGGATTATGGAATAGATGGCTTTGTGGTTAAGTTTGCTGACGATACGAAGATAGGTGGAGGGGCCGGTAATGCTGAGGAAATGGAGAGTCTGCAGAGAGACTTGGATAGATTGGAAGAATGGGCAAAGAAGTGGCAAATGAAATACAATGTTGGAAAGTGTATGGTTATGCACCTTGGCGGAAGAAATAAATGGGCAGACTATTATTTAAATGGAGAAAGAATTCAAAGTTCTGAAATGCAACGGGACTTGGGAGTCCTCATACAGGATACCCTTAATGTTAACCTCCAGGTTGAGTCAGTAGTGAAGAAGGCGAATGCAATGTTGGCATTCATTTCTAGAGGAATAGAGTATAGGAGCAGGGATGTGATGTTAAGGCTCTATATGGCACTGGTGAGACCTCACTTGGAGTACTGTGGGCAGTTTTGGTCTCCTTATTTAAGAAGGAATGTGCTGACTTTGGAGAGGGTACAGAGAAGATTCACTAGAATGATTCTGGGAATGAGAGGGTTAACATATGAGGAACGTCTGTCTGCTCTTGGACTGTATTCCTTGCAGTTGAGAAGAATGAGGGGAGACCTTATAGAACATTTCGAATGTTGAAAGGCATGGACAGAGTGGATGTGGCAAAGTTGTTTCCCATGATGGGGAAGTCTAGTACGAGAGGGCATGACTTAAGAGTTGAAGGGCGTCCATTCAGAACAGAAATGTGAAGAAATTTTTTTAGTCAGAGGGTGGTGAATCTATGGAATTTGTTGCCGCGTCAGCAGTGGAGGCCAAGTCATTGGGTGTATTTAAGGCAGAGATTGATAGGTATCTGAGTAGCTAGGGCATCAAAGGTTATGGTGACAAGGCGAGGGAGTGGGGCTAAATGGGAGAATGTATCAGCTCATGATAAAATGGCGGAGCAGACTCAATGAGCCGAATGGTCGACTTCCGCTCCTTTTTCTTATGGTCTTATGGTCTTATGGAAACCCACACGTTCATGGGGAGAACATGCAAACTCCTCAGAGACACATCTGGGAATTGAACCCAGGTCACTGTTACTGTAAAGCCTTGTGCTGAACACTACACTCCAGTGCTGTTGGAGGAGAGAGAATGAAGGGAGGCTATTAAGAGCTATGAGAGGGAAGGGCATGCTGAGAGTGGATGGGAACATGGGTGAGAGATTATAATGTGGAGATGTTTGGAGACATCCACTAAACTACAGAACAGGAAAGCAAAATATTTGTTAAATTGTGGGAGATTGGTTAGTGTTGATGTTCAAAAGGATCTGGAACGATTTAGTCTATATAACGCTATGCCCTGGAGTGTGAGTGTGTGTGTGTGTGAGAGAGAGAGAGAGCAAGAGAGAGAGTGTGTGTGCTCTGCCCACCTCTGTCCCATCCCCCTTTGCCAAACCTCCAACCCAACCCCACCCCCAAGAGACGAAAATGGCACTGTCCTGTCAGATGGAGACTGATGCCACAGTGGGCTCCGAGAGCACCTCCAGTCTCACCATCTCTCCCTCTCCGAGCTGCTGGTAATGATCCCTCGCCAGCCTGAGGGGATGCAGAATCACCCCTTCCAGCTGGGGGAAGAGCTGAAAGAGATGAGTCAACGTCCCATCACATCCTGGGAGCAGATTCTGACTAACGTTCCCCTCTGTTGACAGTCCCAGTGATCCGATCGCAATCACAAGGTATGTCCTGATAATATTCCCAGGAATTCAAGCTCGGGGTTACGGATATGGGGAGGGGTGTAGGGGCAATTGGGGGTTCATGGAAATGGGGAGGGGTTTAGGGGCCAGAGGGATGTCACTGAGATGAGGAGGTGTGTAGGGGCCAGGGGGGATCAAGGAGATGTAGAGTGGTGCTGGGGTCAGAGGGTCTATATTTTTATCTTGAAGGCAATGCCATTGTTTGGATTTTGAAGATATTTGGTATCTCACCAAAGACACAACATCTTTTTTTTAATGATGTTTGGTAGAGAACATTCTGATTGGCTGTATCACTACCTGTTCTGGTGGATCACAAGAGGCTGCAGAGGACTGTAACCTCAGCCAGCTCCTCTCCACTATGTCATAACCGTCCCCACCACTGAGTACATCTTCAAGAGATTGACCCTCAAGAGGGAAGGGTAAGAGCGGCAGGTGATGGGATGAAGAGAGGGTGAAGACCTGCTCCCTTCCCCCTCACGACTCAGAATGCGCCCTATTACTTGTTCCCTCCCCCAGTGAATCCCACACCGCCCCCCTACAATCTCAGCCCCATTACCTTGGTCAAGGGCTCGAACATGGGCATGAGGGTGGAAGTGATGAATGCGCTCTGTGTGTGAGATTTCCACACCCGGTCCCGGTCCATGAAGGGCGACACTGGTAAACCCTCAGACTTCTCCCAGTCTCCCTGGGAACAGGTCCAACAACATCAGCAGTGATAGAGACCAGAACCTCCCCTGACTGTGAGGCATTCCTTCCCTTCTCAGCGCTCCTCCCACAGAATTCTCTCCTCATTGCCCCCTCACAGTGCCCCTTCCTCATTCCCCCTCTCACATCAAGGCAGTTAATAGTCATTGCCCCCCCACAACGCCCCCTCCTCTCCGCTCCTCCGCCAGCGCTCCCTCCTTGCTGCTCCTTCCACAGCGCTCCCTCCACCCTACTGTACTTAGTGCGACATTCCCTCCTCACAGCGAGATGCTCCTGCCTCACTCCTTCCACCCATGACACTTCCCCGCCACCACCCACCTGCATGAAGTACTCCTGTAACGAACAGTTGAGCCAGGGCTCAGAGACCTGGGTGGGATGCACCTCGTTGGAGGTGACACAGCATTTGATCAGTACTTGTTCCAGCTGTGGACAGGGAGGATGAGGGTGTTTGTGAGCTGCAGAGAAGGAGGAAATCGACAACTCGCGGGTAGCCCATTCCCACCCTTCTACCCAACTTGTTAACACAGTGATCCCTGCCCCCAGACAGTCCCTCATCATCAAACCTTTCTGCCATGCCTCTGGAGAAGATAAACCTTCCGCAGAAGACACGTACCACCAGACTCAAACAGATTCCACCCTTCTGTGATCAGACTCTTGAAAAGACCTCTTGTACGAGAAATGGACTCAACCTCACAATCCAGGTCACGGTCTCGCACTTTATTGTCCACCTGCACTGCATTCTCCTTGTAGTGGTTACACTTGATTCTGCATTCATTTATTGTTTGACCCTATTCCAGCTGAATGCACTGTTATGATTTGATGTGTATGAACAGTGTGCTTTTCACTGTATCTCTGTATGTGATAATAATAAACCAATCCCAATTAACAAGAACATTGAGTGTGTATCCCCATCTCTATCACTGCCTATGGCCCCCACATTTCCTGTCTCCATGTCACTCCCCCTCCCTGCCGCTGGATTCTACAGTAGACAACCCCAGTAAATTTGCAGGTGAAGTGTTGCCTCACCTTGAAGGACTGTTTGGGGCCCGGAATGGAGGTGAGGGAGACGGTGATGGACAGCTGTAGCACTTTGGCCGTTTGCATCGCTTGCGGAGAATGATATGTTGGATGTAAAGACTCATGGGCTTGTAGGTGAGGACAGGAGGAACTCTATCACTGGGATGAACGCTCCCGCCTCACAGCACATTCCGCTGTCACACACTCCGTCACCATCCCTCCCATAGCACAGCTCTCCCTCCTCACTGCTCCCCCCACAGCTCAGCGCCTCCTTCTCACCACCCCTCCCACAGCTCAGCATCCCCCTACACTTTCCTCCTAACTGGGTCAGACCATCGATAGATGCATTTCAATTTTCACGGGGAATTAAAACACGAATTTTCCTGAATTGTTGATATGAGCTTGGGAAAAGAATTCTGTCTTCAATTTCATCTGAATAAAGGCCCTCGACATATCTAACGGTTCAGAGTCTGCAGAAAGAGAATAACATTGTTAATCTCCAGTCTTTCATACATCCCTCTGCGAACAAACATCAATACACATAGAACTCCCCGAGGACAGAGCAACAAGACCCCAATGTACAATGTTGGATCTGCCCCTCAAAGGACAGGCCTGCACTATCGTTCCTCTGCAGTCCGCTTGGGGATCAGGGGTGGAGGGAGTCCCGGGGTTCAGATCCGATGAAGCAGACCCGGGGCTCGTTCGCCAGTAAACATATATATATATATATATATATGTATATATAGTTGAATGACAATAGACTTCACCGAGGGTCGATTCCTGCCCTGACTGCAAGGAGTTTGTAGCTACAAACCGCAAGATTCATGTAGTTTCCTCCACATCCTCGCGATGTAAGGATTAAATTTGTAAATCGTGTGGATGTTAGGTTGGAACCGGGAGCGTAGCGGCACTCGTGGGCTGCCCCAGGACATCGCAAACGATGACGCAAATGATGCATTTCGCTGTATGTTTCGATGTCCACTAATCTAATTCTGAGTGGGAACGGAGGAGTGAGGAACCTCCCGGTGTTCCCTTCCGCAATGTGGCGTTTCCTCCTCTTCCCCTCTTGTAGCGCAGTGCTCCCTCCTCACTGCAGTGTCCACCTGCGCGGGGAGAGGGGGCGGTGGGGGTTGGGGGGGCAGTCGCAAATCGGCAAGGCGATTTGAAAGTGCAGACACTACTGCAATAACCCTACATTGTAGACAGCAACCTCCAACCCACAGCAAGGTGACAGCGACCAAACAAAGCACAGGGAAACAATGTTGCCTAATGAAAGGACAGATTACGTCTTTGGGCAATGTACTGTTACGTACCCCGTAACTGGGCTGCCAAACCAGCAGAAATGGATCACTCAGTTGGAGTCTGGAGTACTAGAACTAAGAAAGTTTTATTAAAGAAACAAGCAACACAGTAATCGAAAGGATAATAAATGCAACAGTTCAGTGATGATAAACACACATGTGCACAGAATTAAGATAACAGCATCAATCAAGCTCTATCGTTGTCTAGGGGTTAAATGACCAATTTCAAAATGACTCAAAGTTCAGTCCAGTTTGTAGTTCAGTTCGCAGTAATCGTTGCCATGGCGATGGACAAGGTGGGGGAAGAGAGACAGAGATAGAACAGGAACAACTGATCATTCAGAACAGCTTCACTCACAGACCAGCGGGATGGCTCACAAACAGCATTTGGGCGGGTCCTTGGTGATGTCACCTGAGGTCACCGACTGTGACCCCTCCTCCAGATGCGGTCGATCCTCTGCAGTGAACCCGGCACCCAGGCAAGGGCGGACACACACCGGGTTCCCGCTGATCGTGCCTTTCCACCCTGTGCGTTGTCCGGTACTTCTCATCACTCGTGAGAGGCGCACCGCTTCCAGGGTCTCGTTACCTCGGGTGGCGTGTGTGTCTGTCTTAGCGAACCTGTCCCTTTTTATCCCCCTGCTGGGGTATCGCCTGTCCATCACTTCAAACAGTTCAGGGTTCAAAGGGGGGAGCCGCTCCAGACAGCTCTTCCTCCCACATCCCTTCATTACACATCTCCAGACGCTGCTCCATTGTTCCTTATCTCTCCTTCCCCTGAGGGCAGGTGGCAGACCAACTGCTGATGCCACTGATGCTAGCCCAGGCCAGCAAACATCTTAATTTTATGTGTATTCTCGTAACAGTACCAATACTATAGGTTCCGTAGGTCAAGAAACTTTGTACCGACAGGGCGGAGGGTCTGACAGTACTGCAACTATCCATGGTATGGTGCAACTGAGCAATATGGAGATCAAAACGTTGCACTGAATTCTGAGAGATATGGAAACCTAACCATGGTACTCGGTGTGGGTCTGACCCAGGGATATCGAGACTGGAACTGTGCACGGAGTTTCGGGTGTGGTCTGACCCAGGGATATCGAGACTGGAACTGTGCACGATGTTTCGGGTGTGGTCTGACCCACAGATACGGGGATTGGAACTGTGCACAATGCTCCCGGTGTGGGATACGGAGTTTGGAGCTGTTTACGGTGTTCCCGGTGTGGGTCTGACCCAGAGATACGGAGACTGGAGCATGTGATGGTGATCCCGGTATGGGTCGACGCAGAGATACGGACACTGGAACTGTGCACGGGTTTCCCTATGTAGTCTGACCCGCGGATACAGAGACTGGAAGAGTACATGGTGCTCCCGGTGTGGTCTGACACAGCGATACGGACGCTGGAACTGTGTCCAGTGTTCCCGGTGTGGGATACAGAGACTGCAGCTGTTCACGGTGCTCCCAGTGTGGGTCTGACCCAGAGATACAGAGACTGTGTGCGAGCGAACAATTCTACTTTACAGTTTATGGAGGTGATGACCAGACGTGTACCCTCTCTACTCCACAAGACCGAGCACTATGTCTAGAACCACAATTTACCCAAGGAAAACATGAAAGGATAAATCAAATCCATCAGCTTCAGGAATGAATAAATCATTGTCTCTGTGTCCACTAATGGGAGGAAGAGACAGATTGGGTCATAACTGCGGTGAGATTAATTCCAGAGCAGTGACTACTGTATCTCAAACAAACACCGGTTTAACCTTCTTCCAGGACAGTCTGACTCTTGTCAGGGCACATACTCAGTGTGCTGTACTGCCAGGCACACACCCGACCCTAACTGAACTTTAATAGCTCAGCGTCTCCTCCTCACCGCCCGCCCCACAGGACTGACACCTCATCATCCCTCCCACAGCGCCCCCTCCTCACCACCTCCCACATAACACCATCACCATCCCTTCTTCAATGCCCACTCCGCACTCTCCCTATCGCAGTATGTTGCTCCCTTGTCACGATCACGAGAGAGATGTCTGACCGGATTATGACCACAGTACCTCTCGAGTTGGGGAGGTGACCCCCAAAACCATCGTCCCTCTTCTCGCCTTCATCCCTCCCCCACTGCCACTGTCCCATCTCCACGCTGGGGCGTTTACCCATCTTGAATCCAGAAAATGCTGGAGGTATTTAACATGTAAAGCAGCATCTCTAGAGAGAAATAAACATTAGACGTTTCGGTTCGAGACCCTTTGCCAGGACAGGAAAGGAAAAGGGCAAAACCCAGAATAAGACGGTGGCTGGAGCGGAAGGAACAAGCTGGCAGGAGATAGGTGATACCAGGTGAAAGGAAAGGTGAGTGAGTGAGGGGGGAGGGGGATAAACTGAGAGGCTGGGAGGTGATAGGTGAGACCAGGTGAAGGGAAAGGTTGGTGAGTGAAGGGTGGAGGGAGATGAAGTGAGAAACTGGGAGGTGAGAGGTGATGAAGGAATTTGAAATGTGAGGAGATGAGACCGTGCAGTAAAGGGAAGGAGGATGAGAACCTGAGGGAGTTGGTGGGCAGGCGAGGAGAAACGGTGAGATGATAACCAGAATGTGGAATAGAGAAAGAGAGGGTGGGGGGGGGCGGATTTACTGCAAGTTGGAGAAACGATATTCATGCAATTGGGTTGGAGGCTAACCAAATGGAATTCAGAGTTTGGTTTTCCCACCCGAATTTATATTAGACTTGTCAGTAGCGGACGCCATAGACAACCATCTTGTTTGTGAATGGGATATAGAATTGAAATGGGGGCACCGGGAAATCATGCCATTTGCGTTGGAAGCAGTGGTCACCAGTTTTGAGTCGAGTCTCACCGATGTAGAGGAGGTCACATCAGGTGCATCGGACACAGTAGACGGCACTAAGACTCACAGGTGAATTGTCGGCTCACCTGCAGGGTGGTGAGGGTGTAGGTGCAGCAAGTCATGCTTGCAGGGTAAGTGCCAGGAGGCTTCTTCTCCCATTCTGTTGCAGCCTTGAAGAAGGGTCTCAGTCCGAAACGTTGACTGTTTATTCATTTCCATAGAGGCTGCCTGATCTGCTGAGTTTCTCCAGCGTTCTGTGTGCTGCTCATGATTTCCAGCGTCTCCAAAATCTCTTGCGTTTACCCATCCTGAAGTTCGTGCTGTAGCTGACGAGAGGATTCAGCCGCAACGAAAATTCTTGCTCGTTCGCTACCAACAGGCAGCGGTCCATCATCTCCTGAAATTTGGACCACAACCTCCGGTCACAGGTCACACACGCGGGTCCCCGGTTCGGCAGTACGGCGAGTAGGATTAGCACGGGCGCAAGGCTGCATCGTAGCATCTCCGCGTCGGAGCCGCCTTCCGAGCTGCTTCGGGAGCGAGGCGGGACCGGTGGTGGGTTAGGGGGAGCAGGATGCTGCGTAACAGAGGTCTCCGATCATCGGACGGTCACTCGGCGGTTGTTCCCCGTCACAATAGGGCAACCGCTCCCCTAAGGTACAACAAAGACCGAGGATACATGGTTTTAATTCTCCTCGTCCTCAGCGAAAACGAAGGCGCATAATTTTAATGTGATTGGAGGAATATTTGGGAGATGCCACAGGTAGTTTATTTTAGGAGATGCCACAGGCGTTAGATGTGTGGAACGCGCTGAATGGGGTGGTGGTAGAGGTAGATTAATGAGGGACATTCAAAAGACTCTCATATATATACATGGATAAAATAATGCATGGAAGGAGTAAGTTAAAGGGTCAGTACTACATCGCAGATCTAGAAGAGGGGACCGCATGTAGTGTATCTAAGTTTGCTGATGATACTAAATTAAGTGGAAAAGCAATTTGTGCAGACGATACGGAGAACCTTCAGAGAGATATAGAGAAGTTAATTGAGTGGGTAAGGGTCTGGCAGATGGAATACAATGTTGTTAATTTTGATGTCTGCCACTTTGGAAGGAAAAAGGGGAAAACAGATTATTATTTAAATTGTAAAAAAAATGCAGCATCCTTCTGTGCAGAGGGATTTCGGTGTTCTTGTGTACGAATTGAAAAACGCTGGTTCGCAGGTGTAGCTGTCATGGTTCGGTCCGTGATGTCCGCATTCCGGTTCACCGTCCGGTCCGTGGATTCAGGACTCCGGGTCTTCCAGCTGTCCCTTGTTTTCATTGAGTCGATCATAGGCACCTGATTCCCATATTGTGGCTGGGAATATAAGTAGCCTTGATGTTGAGTCTGGGCTGGTGGTTTGCCTTGTCAAGATTTCCTGGGAGCAACCTGCTGATGGAAGACTAGAGCGGCCACTTGGCATCGTTAGGCTGTGTTGGAGAACCATCGCTTTATGGAGCCTTGCTGTCGGCAGTGGGAGCTGTTATTGCGGTATGGATTCGGCTGTTTTCCGGGCCAGCTGAATGGCTGCCAGCCACTCTGAGCTGGGTAGGGATCCAGCTGTTTCCTTAGCCAGCTGAGGTTGCTGATCGAACTGATACTCGGAGCTACCCCGATGCAGAGATAGAACTGTCTGGCGTTCTTCAGTGTTGGTCTTGTCTTGTCCTTGCCTCCGTGGGGTAAGTCAGACAGTTCTGCCGTTACCGACGGAGGGACCTCTCCAACCTTGGTGTGGAGACAAAGTGAGTCCCGGCTTGTCTAAGGATAAGTCCTGGCTCTTTGTCTATGTACTGTCCAGTCTTGTGTTAGTGTCGTGTTAAAGATGAGTCCCAGCTTTTTGAAGGATACGTCCTGGCTCTATGTTGATGTTCAGTTCCCAGTCTGTCTCCGAGTTCCAAACTCCGAGCTATCAGCCTCTGCATCTCAAGACCCAAGACCCCAGCCTGTCTCCCAGCTCCAGCCTCAAGACACGCCAGCCTGTCTCCCAGCTCCAGCCTCAAGACACGCCAGCCTGTCTCCCAGCTCCAGCCTCAAGACACGCCAGCCTGTCTCCCAGCTCCAGCCTCAAGACACGCCAGCCTGTCTCCCAGCTCCAGCCTCAAGACACGCCAGCCTGTCTCCCAGCTCCAGCCTCAAGACACGCCAGCCTGTCTCCCAGCTCCAGCCTCAAGACACGCCAGCCAGCCTCCAAGACCCAACCCTCAAGACAAAGACCCCAGCCTGTCTCCAAGACCCGACCCTCAAGACAAAGACCCCAGCCTGCAGCCCAAGCCTCTTGACCGCAGCCAAGACCTGTCCTGTAGTCATGCCATGTCCTTGCCTGTTTCTGGAGACCCGAGGCCGAGACAAGACCCAAGTTCTGGGTCCTGGTCCAGTCTCTGGCTTGGAGCCCAAGCCCAGGCTTCTAGTTCATAGTTCCTTGTCCGGGTTCATTGTCTAGTCCATGTCCTGGCCCTAGTCTGCAATCTTGTCCCTGCTCATTGTCTGTATCCTGTCATGCCTGTACTCTAGTCAAGTCCGGTTCCTAGTACTTCAGTGTCCGTGTCTTGCATCTGGGTCGCTACCAGTGCCCACATTGTGACAACAGCAGGCTATCAAGAAGGCAAATGGGGATGTTGGCCTCTACTGCCAGAGCAATTGAATTTAAGAGCAGGGAAGCTATGTTTCAAATGTACAGGATACTGGTGAGGCCACATCTGGAGTACTGCATATAGTTCCGGTCTCCTTACTGGCTTTGGAGGTGGTGCAGAGGAGGTTCACCAGGTTGATTCCAGCGATGACGGGGTTGGACTATAAGGAGATATTGAGTCCCCTGGGTCTGTACTCGCTGGACTTCAGAAGAGTGAAAGGAAATCTTATAAAAACATATAAAATTATGAAAGGTGTAAATAAAATAGAGGCAGGACAGCTGTTTCCACTGATAGGTGAGTCTAGAACTAGGGGACATAACCTCTAGATTCGGGACAGTAGACTTAGGATGAAGATGAAAAGGAACTGTTTTTCCCAGAGGGTGGTGAATCTGTGGAATTCTCTGCCCAATGAAGCAGTGGAGGCTAACTCAGTAAATATATTTAAGACAAGGTTGAATGGATCTTCGCATAGTTGGGGAATTAAGGGCTATGGGGAAAGCCAGGTAGGTGGAGATGAGTCCATGGTCAGATCAGCCATGATCTGATTGAATGGCGGAGCAGGCTCGACGGGCCAGATGGCCTACTCCTGCTCCTCTCATGTTCTTATGCGGATCGAATGGTCTGTACTGTGCCGTTCTGTTCTAAGTTCTGCTTATAAACTTTATTGATATTCAAAACATTTACAAGAAAAAAGCATGCAGGACCTTTTCATTCTTAAATCCGCAGACTACGCGTTAATTAGCGTTAATCCAAAGCACTGTTACCGTACATGCCGCCCCCTGGGATGAAATACCATTTCAATGATTGAAGGGGCTTCCTTACCGCACCCTATCCTCCCTCCCTCCACCTGGTGGCGGAAGAACATTACTCTGCCGTGTCCCCTCCCCCTTGTCCTTGTATTAGCCCTTGCCCTTCCCTTGGACAACATTGGTGTCGTGGAGAGGGGAGACTTACTGCATGGGCAACTGCCAGTCTTCCATACAACCTTGCCCAGGCCTGCGCCCTGGAAAGGACACTCCAGCGTCGCCTCACCGCGACGGCACAACACGAAAAAAGACTTTCCAGTCGCAGACACATGGTCTAGCGAGACTAACGGATGCCAACCCTTCCCCCACTGAACCCCTGCGGCACAACCTCTTCTTCACCCTTAAAGGAAACATAGCACTTGACAGCAAACAGTTGTACCGAGCTGGGTGGTATCGTGCTCAAGCGGTTAAAATCGCTGGGTTAATGGTTCAGTCAGCGGGGAGGCGTGGATTCAAATCCCAACCACTGCCAATGGACAGGGCTTCTGATTCTTCTGTCCCGCCAGGACAATGCACCAGAAAATGTTTCCCTCGATGAGGATGGGGAATTAGTTATGATTTGTCTGGCTCGGTTTGTAATGTGACTGTTGTGGTTTGAATTTACAACAAATGATTTTATTTGTAAAACTGAACGAGCCCCTGCGGCGTCCCGACACTCAGCGGCGGTCGGATTTTCCACCTGCGAAAGAGGCCGGTCTCCCCAGGGGAATTCTTTTACAAGGGTGTCTTTCCCATGTACATCGGGGACCTGGGGTGTAGGGTGCTGCATAGACTGGTGCTCTGTAATAAGTTCACAAACAAGAGGAAATCTGCGGTGCTGGAAATCCAAACAACGCGCACAAAATGCTGGAGGAACTCAGCAGGCAGAGATGACTGGAAGAGATCGAGTATCACAGGTACATGGAGTATGCGAGGCTGCAGACCCCATCCGGATATCTGAAGAGGCTGCTTCTCTCGGGATGCATTCTAGCCCCACCTTCTTCATATGCGGTCATCCATGGGGCGGGAGGATGGTGGGGGTTGAGTGAAAGGAGGGAGGAGGATGTAGTGGTAAACTCGTTTTTGAGGCTGCTAAAAATTGCTATCCGCGGGTCCTAGCGGCGGGCAGCAGAGGGTTCCGCCGGGGATGACTGTCCAGCGATCTTCCGGGAAGTATGTCCGTGCCCGGGTAACCGTGGAGAGCTGTTCCGGGGCCGTTGGGAACTGCAGGGGATAAATGTCATCCTTGATCAGGATGGGAATATTTTAGTTTAATTTGGTCTGTTTTACTGTTTATCTAAGTTACGATACTTATTGTAGTAACGTAGAATGTAATTTGTAGGACGTGTTTGTTTAGCAATCAGTGTTAGCTTGTATGTTAATTGTTGTTTGTTGTATTGTAGAACGAAATTTGTAATAAATATATTACACCAAAATAAACCAGAAACTAATTATGCGGTGGCCTGACACGCAGCGCGGTCAGTTTTTTCACCTGGGAGTGGATGTGGGTGTGGTGGGTGGCGATGTCCCCAGTGGAAGTCCTTTTACGAGTGTGTCCTTCCCGTGTACATCAGGGACCTGGAGTGCAGGGTGCTACATAGAGCTGTGCTCTGCAACAAGTTCATCACTTTCTACACGGATCTCCCAGCCACCCGTCGTTCCGCGGGCTGAAAGAGACCGTGTACCATATAAACAGCGAGTGTGCGAGGCTGCAGCCCCTATCAAATATCTGCGGGGGCTGTTTCTCGCTTTGTGGTCGCATTTTAACCCCGTCCTCGTTATCTTTGGTCATTCACTAAAGAGGGGAGGAGGGAGGAGGATGTCCTCGTTCGTCCACTCCAGAGGTTGACTAAGGTACCTATCCATGAGTCTTGGAGACGTACAGTGGAGGTTCTGACAGGGCTGACTGCCTGGGGGAGAGGGAAGAGAGCAAAAATAGAGAGACAGGACTGGGACCAGAAGGGGAGCATGTTTACCTGAAAATGGAAAATCTAATTATTCATTCAATTGGAATTGTAGATCAGCCAGATGGAATCAGACCTGTAATTCTCAGTTTCCATTGTACCTGCCACTTCCGCTACCAGTCTCACTTCCCATCATCAACCAGTCTCTCACCACCTCCCTCCCAATCGCCTGTGGGGGTGGGGGTGTGCATTTTCCACCGCGGAAGTAATTTTTATGTTCTCCTTGTAAACGTTTGGGCTTCCTCCGTGTGCTCGAGTTTTGCTCCAACATTCCAAAGACTCACGAGTTCGGATTTGTAAACTGTGGACATGCTCTGCTGGCGCTAGAAACATGGCGATACTTGCGGGCTGCCCCAGCACATCCTTGGGCGGCGTTGCTCGTTGACGCAAATTTTGCGTTTCAGTGCGTTTCAGTGTACATGTGACAAATTAAGCCAATCTTAACCACCTCTGGACTCGGCCATCCCATTCGTCCTGAGTGCTCTCTCTCGATTCACTGAGTTCTGATACAGGGTCTGGACGTGAGAAGTTGACCATTCCTTCCCCACCACTCGCTAAGTTCCTCCAGCAGATGGTGAGAGCTCCATATCGCAGCGTCTGCCGTCTCTGGTATCTGAATATTGTCTGGTCTTGCTCTGTGTACGAATGGACTGCTCAGTTCACTGCGGGGTTGCAATTGGGATTGGACAGAGTGTGTGTGAGCGGTAGAATCTGAGGGTGGGAATAATTGTTGTGAAGGTGGGAGAATGGAATGAGATCCTCGTGTATTGGTATTGGTTTACTATTGTCACATGTGCCGAGATGCAGTGAAAAGCTTGTTCAAAAATATTAAATTCTTACCTAGTGCATTGAGGTAGAACAAGGTAAAACAATAACAATGCTGAATAAAGTGTAACAGTTACAGAGAAAGTGCAGTGCAGGTGAACGATAAAGTGCAACATCATAATGAGGTAGATTGGATGTCCAAGGAGGGTGGGGTCCTTGATTATACTGGATGCTTTACTGAGACAATGGAAAGTGTAGACAGAGTCCATGGAGGGAAAATTAGTTCCGGAGATGTGCTGGGCAATGTCCACAACTCTCGACAATTTCTTGTGATCATGGGCCAAACGTTGCCTCTCCAAGCCATGAAGCATCCATTAGAATGGTGCATTGATATATTTTGCAAGGGTTGACAGGAACTTTCTTACTTTGTCCAAATCTGAAACATTGTGTCCAGCTGTTAGAATTCTTCTACCATGAAACCACAGCGGAAAGAATGCAGTCTGTGAGATCGCAGTAAAGAATGCAGTCTGTGAGATCGCAGTAAAGAATGCGGTCTGTGAGATCGCAGTAAAGAATGCAGTCTGTGAGATCACAGCTTTCTAGTTGTAAACAACACACAGTGGCAACTTTATTAAGGGCACCTGTACTCTGCTTATTATGAAGATATCTAATCAACCAATCATGTGCAGGAACTTAATGCATGAAAACATGCTGATGTGGTCAAGTGATTCGGTTGTTTTTCAGACTAAACATCAGAATACGGAAGAGAAGGGATCTAAGTGACTTTGACTGTGGAATGATTGTTGGTGCCTGATGGGGTGGTTTGAGTAGATCAGAAACAAGTCTTCTCTTGGGGTATTAACATACAACAGTTTCTAGCGTTTACAGAGAAGGTGTGAAAAACAAAACATAACAATCCAGTGAGTGGCAGCTCTGTGAGTAAAAGGTCGTCTTAATGAGAGAAACCAGAGGAGAATGGTTAGACCGGTTCAAGCTGACAGGAAGCAACATATTACTCAGTGGCTTGGGGAAGAGTATCTTTGAATACACTCTGAATAAAACCTCGCAGTATATGGGCTACAGCAGCAGAATGTCATGGTCCGGTCTGTGAAGTCCACATTCCGGTTCACGGTCCGGTTCGTGGACTCAGGACTCCGGGTCTTCCAGCTGTCCATCGTTTCATTGAGTTAAGCATAGGCATCTGACTCCCATCTTGGGGCTTGGAATATAAGTAGCTTTGGGTTTGAGTGTGAGCTGCTGGTTTGATTTGGCAGTCCCCCTTGAAGTAACCTGCTGATGGAAGGGTAGTGAAACCATTCGTGATCTCTAGGCCTGGTTGGAGGACCACTGCTTCATGGAGCCCTGTTGCCACTCATTGCAGTAGTCTTTGCGGTATGGATTCGGCTGTTTCACAGGCCAGCTGGGTGACTGTCAGTAACTCCGACCTAGGTAGGGATCTGACTGATCCCGTAGCCAGTGGAGGCTGCTAGCTGTAACTGCGACTCGGAGCAACCCTGAAGCAGAGATGGAACAGTCTGTCATTATTTGGCGTTTGTCTTGTCCTTGCCTCCGTGGGGTAAGTCAGACCATTTTGCCGTTGCCCTGCGGGGGGACGTGTCTTGTTTTGTCTTTGCCTCTGTTGGGTAAGTCCGGCCGTTCAGCTGTTACCCAACAGGTGAATCTGTCCCACCTGTCCCGGCTCTATGCCTATGTACTGTCCTGTCTCATGTTGGCGTCATGTTAACGATGAGTCCGGCTTTTCGAAGGACAAGTCCCGGCTCTATGTTGATGTTCAGTTCCCAGTCTGTCTTTCAGCTCCAGCCTCCGAGTTATCAGCCTCCACATTTCAAGACGAAGCTCCCGCAGCCAAGCTCCAAAAACCCGAGCCTCGAGGATCCCAAGCCAAGCTCCAAGAACCCAAGCCTCGAGGATCCCAAATCAAACTCCAAGAACACGAGCCTCGAGGTTCCCAAGCCAAGCTCCAAGAACACTAACCACACAGATCCCAAGCCATGCTCCAAGAACACTAGCCTCAAGGATCCCAAGTCAAGCACCAAGAACCCTAGCCTCAAAGACCCCAAGCCAAGCTCCAGGACCCCAGCCTGCAGCCCCAAGGCTCTAGACCCCAGCCATGTCCTGTCCCGTAGTCATGTCATGTTCTTACCTGGTTCTGGGGCCCGGGCCCGAGGCAAGACCTGGTTCTGGGTCCTTGTCCAGTCTCTGGCTCGGAGCCCAAGCCCAGGCTCCTAGTGCATATTTCCTTGTCCGGGTTCCCTGTCTTGTCCATGCCCTAGCCTGAGTTTGCATTCTTGTCCCTGCTCCTTGTCTGTATCCTGTCACATCCTACTTTAGTCAAGTCCTGCTTTTTGTACTTCAGTGTCTGTGTCTTGCATTTGGGTCAGTTTCCAGCACCCCATTTTGACACAGAAGACCCTGAACATACACTCAGTGGTCACTTTATTTGATGTAGGAGGTACCCCTGAGGGTATTTCTGATGAATCGGAGCTCAGGGAAATAGAGGCTACTGTAATCAATTGGGTCCACAAATTCTGATGTGTTCTCTTCTTATTCAGTATGTGGGTTCTGACCTAAGAGGAAGGTAGAGTTGTCCCAGTACCTTGAACTGCTGTAGTTCATGTGGTGACTGAGATGTGTGCACATTGGCTTCTGTGGTTCCAGTGACCCTACGTCGAGCATTCATCATTGGCTGTCAGGTCTCAGGGCACCCCGAGGTGGTGGATAGTGATGGAGAAGTGATTGTCTCCTTTGTATCCTCCCTTCCAAACTTCCTATTCCACACCGACGTGTCTGTCTGTGGCTGGAGGCCAAATACAGGTTGGAGGAGCAACACCTCATATTCCAAACTGATGGCATGAACATGAATTTCCAAATATGAAGATTATTTGTCAAATGTACATCGAAACATCGAAATATTCCATCTGTGTCAATGACCAACGCAGGCCAAGGATTGTGCTGAGGGCAGCCCGTGAGTGTCACCAACATCGCATGCCCACAACTTACTCACCCTCGCCCGGGTGTCTTTGTGGAAGAAAACCAGAGTACTCGCAAGGAATCCATGAGGTCACAGAGTGGACATACAGACTCCTTACAGACAGCAGCAGGAAATGAACAGTGCTGTAATATGCTATGCTGACTACTGTGATACCATGTTGCTCTTCTCTAATTTCTGGTAACCATTCCCCTCTGTTTCCCCACCTCCACCTCCTCTTTTTAGTTATATTCCTCATTGCCCATTCTGGAAGTCATTCTCTTTCCCTCCCTCGCCCACATGACCTGTCCATCACAGCACTCTGGTTCCCCACTGCCTTTCCTTTCTTCCATGGCCCACGTTCCTCTCCTATTGGATTCCTTCTTCTACCCTCCACCTCTTCCACCTTTCACATCCCAGCTTCTTACTTCATTGAACCTTCCCCAATCACCTATCTACCCTCTCACTTCAACTTGCCTATCACCTGACAGATTGTAAATTCCTCCCCCAGCTTCTGACCCCTTCCTTTTCAGTCCCGATGAAGGTTTATTTATTCCCATTCATGCTGTCTGACCTGCTGAGCTGCTGCAGCATTTTGTGTGTTGCTTCGATGTTCCTTGGTGTCTGATATCCCATGTTAGAGATTCACACACCTCAGAGAGCCATATTAATCCACAGAGTTACATAATATCAGCTTTACTCTTCTAAGTTAGGCTTCAATGACAACATTTTCAAATCGCGACGAGGCAGGAAATGATGAAATATTTGGGACTGCAAAAAGGTCATGAAATTGCTCATCACATTGGCCTGAGAGGTCTATATTTCCCTGTTTTATCTCTCCCTCCTGAGAATGCAGGATGATATATATATATATATATATATATAATATTTATATTGTAGAAGATAACAATCTGTGGGAAAAGTTGCGAAGGCAGAGCATAACTGGAGTTTTCACTTTCTTCTCAGCTCCCTCACACAAAGCTGTGAGATGCTGATGAACAGAAATACTTCAATAGGAGTTTGAGGAGAGTTGGAATGTCACCAACAACTCAAGTAAATTTCTACAGATGTGCCGAGGAGAACATTCTGACCAGTTGCATTACCGTCTGGTACACACAAAATCGCAAAAAGATGCAGAGGGTTCCAGATACATCCAGCTCCATCACAGGCACAACCATCCCCACTGTCGAGGACATCTTCAAAAGGTGATGCCCCAAGAGGGCAGCATCCATCATGAAGGAACCTCACCATTCAGGACATCTCATTGCTACCTTCAAGGAGGAGGTCCAGGAGCCTGAATAGACCCACTTTCAACGTTTTAGTCAAATCCCCTTTTCCTTTAACATCTGGATTCTGAATAGTCAATGAACACTACCCCACCAGATTTGTTAATCTTTACTGTATTTCTTCTGTTTCATGTATTCCACCATACTGTTGCCACAGAACAACACATCTGATGATATATGTCAGTGATAATAAGCCTAGTTTGGATTCTGATTTGAACTTGGTATGTTTGCCCTTCAGCCAAAAAGGAACGTGCTGCCCCTGACTCTTAGTATGGCCCTCCTAATAGCTTTTCACATAACAGTCGACTCCAGATAGATCCTACATAATGCCCTCGAAGTCAACGCTGCTTCAGTTCCGGATTTGAACCCATGGTCCTGCACTGTCTTTATCCATAACTATCTAAAAAGTAACATTGGAACTGAAATCAGTTTATTATTGTCTGATATATCAACACATGGAAAAGCTTGTGTTGCATACTGTTTCTACAGATAAAATAGTGCATTGAGGTAGAACGAGGTAAAGCAATAACTGAAAGCAGATTGCAGAATAAGCAAGCAGAATGGACAAAGGAAAATCGGTTGATGTTGTGTACTTGGATTTTCAGAAGGCATTTAACAAGGTGTCACACATGAAGCCACTTAACAAGCTACGAGCCCATGGTATTACAGGAAAAATGGTAGCATGAATATAGCACTGGCTGATTGACAGAAGGCAAAGAGTGGGAATAAAGGGAGCCTTTTCTTGTTGGTTACTGGTTCCAGTGGTGTTGGGACCAATTCTTTTTGAATTAAATATTAATGATTTTGATGATGGAATTGATAGCTTTCCTGCAAAGTTTGCAGACGATAAGAAGACAGGTGGAGGAGCAGGTAGTTTTGCTAAAGTAGAGGTTACAAAATGACTTAGACAGATTACGAGAATGGGCAAGAAAGTGGCAATTGAAATGTAGTGTTGGAAAATGTATGGTCATGCACTTTGATAGAAGAAGTAAATGTACCGAATACTTTCTAAGCTTAGAGAAAATCTGAAATCTAAGATGCAACGCGACTTGGGAGTCCTTGTGTAGAACACCCTGAAGGTTAACATGCAGGTAGAATCGGTTGTGGCGAAGGCTAATGCAATGTACTTTTCATCTCAAGTGGTCGAGAACATAAGAGCAGGGATGTGATCCTGAGGCTTTATAAGGCACTGGTGAGGCCTCACATTGAATATTGTAAACAGTTTGGGCTCCTCATCTAAGAAAAGATGTGCCGGCATTAGAGGGTTAGGAGGACGTTCACAAGTATGATTTTGGAATGAAAGGGTTATCATACAAGGAACGTTTGAGAGCACTGGGTCTGTACTCATTCAACATTAAAAGGATGAGGGGGCGTCTTATTGAAACCTTTCGAATGTTGAAAGGCCTAGACAGAGTAGCTGTGGAAAGGATGTTTTCCATGGTGAGGGAGTCTAGAACAAGACAGCACAACATCAGCATAGAGGGACGTCCGTGTAAAACAGTTATGTGAAGAAATTTCTTTAGCCAGGGGTAGTAGACTTTGTTACCACAGGCAGCTTTGGAGACCAGGTCATTCGGTGTACTTAAGCAGAGTTTGATAGTTTCTTGATTGGACATGGCATCAAAGGTTACGGGGAGAAGGGAAGTTGGGCTGAGGAGGGGAGAAAAGGATCAGCCATGATTGATTAGTGCAGCAGATTTTTAAGCCAAATGGCCTAATTCTTCTCCTATGACTTATGGCGTATGGTTTATGGAACTCAATAGATTACAAATGAAAAGTCTACCCTCGGCGTACCAGTGACCAAGATGTCTCACTCCCCAACAGACTGAATATCTCCGTCTGGATGAAGCTGAGGTGAGGAAGACCCTTGCCAAGTCAACTCACGCAAAGCTGCGGGGCCCAATAATAGACCATGTCGGGTTCGAAAAGACTGCGCAGCCCAGATAACTGAGGTGCTGATGGATATATTCAGCTTCTCTCTGGAAATGCTCATTGTCCCGTCAGTTTTCAGGACAGCAACCTTCATTCCAGTTTTAAAGAAGGTGACGGTAACCTGTCTAAATGACCATTGTCCGGTGCCATTAACATCAACCATTATGAAATGCTTTGAGTGGCTGATCATGGAACACATTAAAGCCTTAATCCTGGCCACATTGGACCCCTTCCAGTTTGATTATTGCTTGAATTGATCCAGTGATGATCAGTGACCTCTGCCCTCCACTCTGTGCTGCTCCAGTTGGAAGATGGGGTCTCATATGTTAGGCTGCTGTTATAAACTTCAGTTTGGCATTTAACACCATCATACTCCAGGAAATAGTGGGTAAACTATTTTCACTGGGTCTTAACACCTCTATTCCCATTGCATTGAGCACGGGTACTCTCCAGGGCTGTGTGCCCAGTCGGCTGCAATTCACACTCCTGACACGTGACTCAAACCGAGTCATCTAGTTTGCAGATCATACAACATTGGTTGGCCTCGTCAACAGTGATGATGAGTTGTAGTCCAGAGAGGCTTCTGAACTCCCTGCCGTCTCACATTCACAGTGTCACCAGCAAATCTGTTTGTGCCTTAAAATATTGAATTTATAAAATTTACTTGGTTTATTTATGCTTAATTCATCTGTAGATTTTATCCTTTAAGTTATTGTGCATGTATGTTATGTGTACTACTGTGCTTTACAGCTCTGTCCAGTGAAACATTGTATCGTTTGATGGTATACATGTAATATAATCAAATGACAATAAAGTTGACTCGAATTGATGGGAGAGGGAAGAGTTGAGAGAGTCCGAGGTGTGTGTGGGGTTTTTGACAATGCTGGCTCAGGCAGCAGGAAGTGTAGGCAGAGGTCAAGGAGGGGAGGCTTGTTTTTGTGATGTGCAGTTTCTTGCGGTCACAGACAGAGCAGTTACTGTACCGAGCCGTGATGTATCCGGTCAACATGATTTCTATGATTCGAATAGAGAAGGAAGTTCATGCTGAAACTGAACCCAAAGCTCGAAGGTTAAAATTATTACTTGTCCCTGCCCATGTGTAACAAATAGTTTGTTGTCTGAGTGTGCTTAGAGGGTGTGCAGTTACCCACTGAGGATAGTTGAGCCTTGTGTCTAGTTCTTTATAGTATTTTTCCAATTCTCCACCCTCATCACTAGAGACCCTTAGAATCATCTTCCAGTCAACCTGCAGAACTTAATTCCCTGAATCTGGAATAATTTCAGTTTATCTCTACCACACACCGACCTTTCCCCGAAATGTGACGACCAGATTAGACCAGGGGTTCGCAACCTGGGGTCAGCGGAGTCTTGGTTAATTGCAGGGGTCCATAACATAAAAAAAGGTTGGAACCCCTGTACTAGGCTGTTCAGAATGCTTCACTGTGACCATAAGTCCATAAGACAGAGAAGCAGAAATAGACCATTTAGCCCATTGAGTCTGTTCCGCCATTCCATCGGGACTGATTTATTATCTCTCTCAAACCTCATTCTCCTGCTTTCTTCCCATAACCATTGACACCTTGTCTAATCAAGATCCTATCAACCTCTGCTTTAAATATATCTACCAACTTAGACCCCACAGGCGTCTGAGGCATTGAATTACACAGATTTACCACCCCCGGTTAAGGTGATTTCTCATTTCTGCCTCTATTCAAAACATTTCACGAACCACTTCTTCACCCTGCCTTGCCCCCTGTGATGAACTAAACACATTTTCTCCGAGTTTTCCTCCTTTCTAATACGACTTGCGGAATTGCATCTCTTTTCTTTCTTCCTCCCTACATTGAACACTTCCCCTTTCTCAGTGAAAACCTGTGCCTGTCCATTCTCTGCTACCTCCCCATCCTATATTTATCTCTTTGAAGTGTCCCACAATCCTCCTCTTGATCCACCCCTTCTCCAAGTTTGCTTCATCTGTCAGCTTGGAAACTCTGTCCAGTGCAAAAGTTCCAGTCAGTAACATATATGCAGAAAGGGAATGCACTTTAAAAGTTCAAAGCTAAAATAAATTTATTATCAAAATATGTATATGTCACCATACATGACCCTGAGATTGAACTTCTTGCAGGCATACACAGTTAATCCAAGAAGCACAATAGAATCAATGAAAGATCACACCCAAAAGGACGAACAAACAACTAATGTGCAAAGAGAACAAACTGTGCCAATACAAAAGGGAAATAAAAAGCCATAAATATCGAGAACATGAGATGAAAAGTCCTTGAAAGTGAGTCTATAGGTTATGGGAACACTTCAGTAATCTGATCCACTCTGTACTTCCATATCTGAAAGATAACATTTTCAGATTTAATTCTTTCCTATTTTCAACAAACTCTCAGACCAGTCTGTTTACAATTCCATATCTCCTTAGGGCATTGGATACATTTGGCCTATTGAGTCTAAATCTGACACTTCATGGGGTGATCCCAACACCCACATTCTATTCTTAAATTTCCATCAGTTCCTCTCAGGCTGTGCTGAATAGCTGTACAGTCAGAACGGTTTAAAATGGTCAATTAACCTATCTGGGCTGCACCTTCAATCCTGACATGGTCTCACATCGCTTACCTTTTCAAAACTATTGGCTGGATTCCCCTCATCATCCCTATTCATTGATCAAGAGTCTCTGAAATTTGGGTGAGACAACTGATCCAGAGGGTGTGGGGTTGCAGAGAGAGGGAGGGGTGTGTGGTCCAGAGTGGGGTTACAGAGAGAGGGAGGGCTCTGCCTGAGAGACCTCTCCCACCGTGAAGCAGTCCACAGGATAAGCAAAGATAATGTCACTGTTGGATTGAATGGGTTAACCATTTGTGAATACTTCCTCATTTTATTTCCCTTTCTTGATTTGAGTATTCTCTTCAACAATTTTATCCACACATTGCAGCTGCTGCAGGAGAGGGCAGTGACACCTTAAGTGTCTGTCTGATTAACTGTGGAGATGAGCAGTGCACTCACTGATTCTGGGTATGTAATTCCATGCTTGTAACAAACTCTGGCAAGAACTGGTGATGTGACACCTTGTACAGCGTCTGATTATTGACGCAATTTTTGGATTCTACGTCCTGTTTAATGATGGTGGGGCATTGTACAGAGTCCGATCATTGGTGGACTTAGTGGGGTCCTATGTCCTGTTTATTGGTGGTGGGGCGTTGTACAGAGTCTGATCATTGCTGGAGTTTGTGGGGTTCTACGTCCCATTTATTGGTGGACTTGGTTGTGATTCTCAACTCCCGGCATAATCCAGGACAGCAATGGGCTCTCCAACCCTCCACACTCCTGCTGTCTCGTCAGCCCTTTTGCTCACTTTAGGTCTGTATCCTTCTGTTCCTGCCCATTCTCGTGCCTGTTCCAATGCCTCTTTAATGTACTAAATGTATCTGCCCGGAGCACCTCTGACAATAAATTCAAAACTATACAGAAATTAATCTCCTTGAAACCCCTTCTTGGCAACTTAAATCTGCATCCTCTTGTTGCTGACACATCACCCATGACGAAAATACATTCTAGTGATCAACTCTCTCTGTGCCTCTCCTAGCATTCTATTCCTATCAGGTCACCCCTTGTCCTCCTTCACTCCAGAGGGTGAGAGGGTGGGAGCGAGGGAGGGAAGGAGAGAGGGTGAGGGGGTGAGAGAGAGAGAGCGGGAGAAGGAGAGAGAGAGAGGGAGAAAGAGGGAGGTGGGGGGGGGAGAGGGAGAGCGAAAATGGATGTCCTCCAATCCAGGAGGAGGTATTCTGGTAAATCTCCATTGAGATCTCTCCAGCACAATAACTTCTTATGTACAGTGTGATGACCGTAACTCAGAGTGCAGCCTGACTGGTGGCTTGTAACATTCCAACATATTCTTTACAAATTTGGCTCCAGTTCCGCAATTTGTTTAATCTTAAAAAATTTAAACTTTGTAGTTTAATTTATCGAAATTACTTTTTAAAGCCTTCTGTGAGTGATCCATTTTTTTTTACTTTGGAAAACTAAAGGTACTAATTCTTTTTTTGGATTTATTTAAATAGATAGATAGATGTCTTTTGAACAATTAGTTGATAAATATTCTCTTTCATCCTCACACTTTTTACATTACCTTCTAGTTAGACATTTCTTACAAAAGTATTCAAGTAATTTTCCTTATATATTGGAGGATAACCTGTTAGATACGATTATGAAGGGTTCTATTGGAAAAAAATATAATTTATTACTACAATGGGATAAGCGTCCTTTGTTTAAAATTAAACAAGATTGGGAAAAGGAACTCAATCTGACTTTTGTGACGGAGGATTGGACACGAATTCTGAAGCTGGTTAACTCTTCTTTGATCTGTGCTATGTATCCTAATGTTGACAGTTATTGTGATAGATGTAAAACTGAGACAGCTACACTGACACACATGTTTTGGTCTTGTTCTATACTGGAACAGTTCTGGAAGTCAGTTTTTTTTGACAATTTCTAAAGCACTTAAAATTAACTTACAACCCAACAAATTAACTGTGCTTTTTGGAATAATTCCTCAAAATATCCGTGGTATCTCTGTGTCTGACCAACATGTTATTGCATTTGTTACATTGATAACCAGGAGGGCCAGTTTGTTGAAGTGGAAGGATACGTCGGCTCCCACTTTGTCACAATGGTTCTCTCAAGTGATGCTATGTCTTAGTTTGGAGAAAACTAGAGGTCGAACCTTTGAACCTTAATTTGATTTTGAGAAAACATTCATTTATTTGTTCGTTATTATGATTTGAGTTAATTGATAGATTTTCTCCACGATCTAATTGTAAATTTCCGGTATATATTTTTTCCTTCCTGGTGATTTGATGTTTATCTTTAGAAGCTTTTTGTATGACGCATGTCTCCGAGGTTGCAGACCTAACGGTTTTATCCCCAATTTTCTGATTAGTAGGGGTTTTTTAGTTATGACAAAAATTTTTCAATCTTTAAAATAATGATTTTTTTCTTGAGACATTGTACGTGTTGCTTACATCGATGTGTTACTTTTTGAATAATAATAATAATAATAATAATAATAACAAAAAGACTTGAAAAGCAAGTAACATTGCAACATATCATCCCATCTCATATTCTGCGCACTGCCCCATGAAGGGAAGTATACCGTATGCATCTTTCACCATCCCATCCACCTACGTTGCTACTATCAGACAACAACGGTCTTAGAGTCTCTGCTTATAAACACAAGAGGTTCTGCAGATGCGGTAAGTTTTGAGCGACACATACAAAGTGCTGTAGGAACTCGATGAGACAAACATTCTGTGTGACTTGCTGAGTTCTCTAGTATTCTTGAAATTTCTCTGCTCATCACCTTTCCTTGGGACCCTACCATTTAGTGTTGGCATTGACTTTCCAAAATGCATCCACCTCACACTTGTTAACGTTAAATTCCATCTGCCATTGCATCACCAAACTTTTCACCTGCACTTTGTCCTGTGGCAACATTCGACACTCTTCCCTGCTAATCACAACATTGTTACTTAGTATGTCGTTTGCATACTTACTAACCTCCAACCTCTGGAGACACAAACGACGGCCGATGTGGGTATGTGGAGCAACAAACAACTCACAGGAGGAACTCAGTGTTCAGCAGGTCTGTGGGAAGGAAAGCATTTGTAGATGTTCTGGATTGAGACCCTGAATCTGGACTGAGATTGCGGGGGAGAGAGAGAGAGTGGTAAACACATATAGCTACTGCACACATAATACACGAGGAACAGAGCAGGTCAGTCAGCATCTATGGAGAGGAATAAACAGAGAGTGTGTGGGCCAAGACCCTTCATCAGGATTGGTATATAAGGAGGCAGGAGCCAGAATAAGGAGTGAGGAGGGGCAGATACTACACCTGCCCTACTCCCACCTGCCCCTTGACCTCCTTCCTCACCATTATTCAAGGCCCCAAGCAGTCCTTCCATGTGTCACAATTCACCTGAGGGTCTATTGGGGTCATCTACTGTATTTGACGCTCTCGGTCTGGACTCCTCTACCTCGTTCAGACCCGACGCAGATTGAGGGATTGTTTTATTGAACACATTAGCTCCATCGAGTGCAAAAGGCAAATCCTCCATTGGCTACCCAGTTCAATACCCATTCCCATACTGACATGCCTGTCCATGGCCACCTCTACTGTCACAATGAAGCCAAACGCAGGTTGAAAGAGCAGCTCCTTATATTCATCTGGGTAACTTCCCACCTGATGCAAGAATATTGATTTCTCTGTCTTCCAGTAATTTCTTTCCCTTCTCCTTTCCCTTTCTATCTGTTCCCCATTCTGGTTCCCCTCTCACCCCTTCTCCTCTCGTGTTCATCACCTACCTCCAATGCCCTCCTCCTTCACTTTCTTCTAGAATGACCAATTAGCCTGCCAATCAGTGTGTCTTTGGACGTATGAGGAAGCCACATAGAATGTACAAACTTCTTACAGAGAGCAGTGGGAATTGAACACTGGTCACTGGTACTGAAAAGTGTTGTGCTAACCGTTGTGCGGACTGTGCCGCACATCAGACAAGCAACCTCGGTGTCAGTGCCCAAAGAGTGTCACACTGTCGCAGTAAGGTAGAGTCAAACAGCACTGGATCAGGCCCTTCAGCCCATCCAATGCATGTCAACTATGCCAGTCCCATTTGCTGGCTTCTTTCCCACATCCTTCTAAAATGTTTGATCCAGGTATCTGTCTAACTGCAAATTAAATGCAATTGTCCTGCCTCATGAACTTTCACCAGTAGCTTGTTCTGGGTACAGAGCACCCACTGAGTGAAAAACTTGTCTCATCCGGTCCCATTTAATCTCTCCCTTCTTTCCTGAAACAGGAGCCTCTGGTTCTTAATTCCACAGTCTTGGTAAAAGGTTGGGTTCATTCATCCTATTTCTGATGCTCATGATTTTATGTACCTCCAGAAGATGCACCACATTCTCCTAGGCTCCAAAGAATAAATCCCAAAATACACAACCTCCTTGCATAACTCAGTCCCTTGAGTCTGCTCAACATCATCCGAAATCTACCCTGCACTCCCTCCATGTAATGACCTTTGCACTTCAAAAGACCAGTGACAGGTGCCCTCCCCCATCTCTCTATCCGTTCCCCATTCTGGTTCCCCTCTGACCCCTTCTCACCTCGTGTCCATCACCTGCCTCCGATACCCCTCCTCCTTCCCTTTCTTCTGTTTAGAATGACCAATTAATCTGCCAATCAGTGTGTCTTTGGACGTATGAGGAAGCTGAACAGAATGTATAAACTTCTGACAGAGATCAGTGGGAATTGAACCCTGGTCATTGGTACTGTAAAGTGTTGTGCGAACCACTATGCCACCTGTGACAAGAATGCACATAGATTAAGATGCAGCTGTCCTGTGCTGGCACCAGTGGAATCAGCAGTTGGTCTGGCACCTGTCTTCAGGAGAGAAAGAGATAAGGAAAACAATGGAGCAGCATGTGGAGATGTTAATGAAGGGGAAGGAGAGCTGTCAAGAGCGGCTCACCCTTTGAACCCCGAACTGTTGGAAGTGATGGACAGGCGATACCCCAGCAGGGGGATAAAAAGGGACATGTTCGCTAAGGCGACACACACAACACCCGAGGTAACAAGACCCTGGAAGCGGTGCGTCTCTCACAAGTCGGTGGGAAGTATCGGGCCATAGACGCACAGTGTGGAAAGGCACGGTCGGCGGGAACCTGGTGTGTGTCCACCCTTGCCTGGGTGCTGGGTTCACCGCAGAGAAACGATCGTATCTGGAAACGGAGGAGTCACAGTCGGTGACCTCAGATGACATCCCAAAGGACTCGCCCGAAAGCTGACGGCGAAGGTCTGTGTGGAAGCTGTGTTGAATATTCATTCGTTTTGCTCTCTCTCTCCTTCCGCCCACACTGTCCATCGCCATGGCAGCGGTTACTGCGAACTGAACTGAACTAAATTGAACTGAACTTTACGTCACTTTGAAACTGGTCATTTACCCCGAGACAACGATAGAGCTTGATTAATCCTGTTATCTTAATTCTGTGTACATGTGTGTTTATCATTGCTGAACTGTTGCATTTATTATCCTTTTGATTAGGGTACTGTGTTGCTTGTTTCTTTAATAAAACTTTCTTAGTTCTAGTAATCCAGACTCCAACTGAGTGATCCATTTCTGCTGGTTTGGCAACCCAGTTACGGGGTACGTAACACACCGAACCTCAGGGGACTGTGCCGCACATCAGACAAGCCGCCGCAGTGTCAGTGCCCAAAGAGTGTCACACTGTCGAACGATGGTAGAGCCAAACAGCACAGGAACAAGAGCTTCAGCCCATGCAATGCATGCCAACTATGCCAGTCCCATTTGCTAGCATTTTCGCATATCCTTTTAAAACGTTCTAATCTGTGTATCTGTCTAACTGCATTTTAAATGTAATTGTACGGCTTCATCAACTTTCTTTGTTCGCTTGTTCCAGGTACAGAGCACTCACTGAGTGGAAAAGTTGTCTCTTCAAGTTCCATTAAGTCTCTCCTCTCTTACCTCAAAGACTAACCTTCTGTTTCTCAATTCAGTAGTCCTGGTAAAAGACTGGGTGTATTCATCCTATCTCTATCCCTTATGAATTTATGTACCTCGAGAAGACACTACACATTCTCCTAAGCTCCAATTAATAAATCCCAAAATACACAACCTCTGTGCATAACTCAGTCCCGTGAGTCTGCTCAACATCCTCCTAAGTCTACCCTGCACAATCTCCCTGTAATGAGCTTTGTACTTCAAAAAACCAGTGAGAGGGAACAGGGAACATTATTCGAGTGACGGAAATGAGGAAGTGGCACACTATCAGAGGGATGGTTTTGAGGGAGTGCAGCGCTATCAGAGGATCAGGACTGAGGGATCACAATGGGCGCATTGAGGGACTTCCGGAAGTGGTGGGCCACCGGGGTATTGATTGTCTGGTAGAAGGTAGTAAGCATATTATAATCTGAGTGTCTTGTAAATACTGAATGTTCGTACATTGTATATTTGTGATGTAAATAAACTTTTATAGTTTTGTAAAATAAAGGGCAGTACTGAGGGAGTGTCACACTGTCAGATGGACGGTACTGAGGGAGTGTCACACTGTCAGAGGGACAGTACTGAGGGAGTGTCACACTGTCAGAGGGACAGTACTGAGGGAGTGTCACACTGTCAGAGCGACAGTACTGAGGGAGTGTCACACTGTCAGAGGGACGGTACTGAGGGAGTGTCACACTGTCAGAGGGACAGTACTGAGGGAGTGTCACACTGTCAGAGGGACAGTACTGAGGGAGGGTCACACTGTCAGAGCGACAGTACTGAGGGAGGGTCACACTGTCAGAGGGACAGTACTGAGGGAGGGTCACACTGTCAGAGCGACAGTACTGAGGGAGGGTCACACTGTCAGAGCGACAGTACTGAGGGAGGGTCACACTGTCAGAGGGACAGTACTGAGGGAGTGTCACACTGTCAGAGGGACAGTACTGAGGGAGTGTCACACTGTCAGAGCGACAGTACTGAGGGAGGGTCACACTGTCAGAGGGACAGTACTGAGGGAGGGTCACACTGTCAGAGCGACAGTACTGAGGGAGGGTCACACTGTCAGAGGGACAGTACTGAGGGAGTGTCACACTGTCAGAGGGACAGTACTGAGGGAGTGTCACACTGTCAGAAGGACAGTACTGAGGGAGTGTCACATTCATCATTAATAATGTTGCCCCTTTTAGTGAAAACGGTCTCAGCCTGTCCAGTCTCTGCTTGTAACTCAAACCCTGTCATCCCTGTGACATCCTCGTGAATCTTTCCTGTATTCCCTCCAGTTTAATGACATCCTTCCTGTAGTTGGGTGACCAGAACAGCACAAAGTGCTCCAAGTCTCGTTCACCAATGACCTGCACAGTTTTAAGATAACGTTCTAACTTGTGTTCTCACTGTCCTGACCAATACGGTCCAATGTGTCAAATGTCTCTTCACCACTTTGTGCCAGTTTCCTGTTCCCTTATCATTGACTGGGACCCAGTTCCTCTTTCATGTGTACTTGTTGTCATAGCCCGTACAACGTTATAAATAGTGAATTAGAAGCGTGAGGGATTACTAATGGGAATAGCATGGCACAGTCTGGGAATCTTTTCATCTGTCACACTGATGTTGGAACCATGGCAGTTTGCTGGAGATTCATTGTAACTATTTTCTTTTTCAGTCTAAGGGTGGAAAACTGACAGAATATGCTGGATCTGAGAACAATCTGAAAGGTGTACTTCCTCCTGCCACTTCTCCAAGGTAAATCAGCAGCAGTGACAACGTGATAGCCACTTAACCAGTTCCACGGCATACGAAATAACTCCAACAGTGATTTGCCACAGGGATACCGTTTTCCAGTGAAATACCACACCCATACAAAGGGTAACACACACAAGTGGTATTCACAAAGGTCTCCCCTTACCAGAAAACCCTCTCCTGTGGATTAACTATGTGACAATCACACTTTAGTATTCAAAATCCCTGATTCTCTTCTGGTTCGGCTGGTGTGTCATCAAACAGGGTACTCAGGGATAAGTAGAGGGCTGGGCTGTGTGTCCGGCTGGTTAGCTGACAGAGCCAGAGTCACACAACACGTAAACAGGCCCTTCAGCCCTAATTGTTGCTGCTGACCAAGAGTCCCATCTAAATTATTCATAAACACAAAAGATTCTGCAGACGCTGGAAATCTTGAGCAATACACACAAAATGCTGAAGGAACTCTGAGACATCTCTGAAGGGAAAAAAACATTTTGGGCCGAGACTCTTCATCAAGCCATTTGACCACCTCTGGTCCATATCCTTATAAACATCTCCACACCATGTTCCTGTCCATATGTTGTTAATCTACCTGCCTCAACAATTTCCTCCGGAACCTCGTTCCTCATAGAGTGGACTTGGAGAGGATGGTTCCTTTAGCAGCAGAGTCTAAGACCAGAGGGCACTACCCGCAAATAGAATCATCCCTTTAGAACAGAGAAGAGGAGGAGATTCTTTAGCCAGAGTGTGGTGAATCTGTAGAATTAATTGGAACAGACAGCTGTGGCGGCCAATTCATTAAAGCAGAGGTTGATAGGTTCTCGATCAGTAAGGACCTCAAAGGTTACAAGGAGAAGGCAGGAGAATGAGGTTGAGAAGGGTAATAAGTCAGTTGTGAGAGAATGGTGGAGCAACTCGATAGGCTGAATGGCCTATTTCTACTTCTGTGTCTTATGGTTTATGGTCTTGTAAATTGTTCACCTTCTGGGAGAGGAAATTGCTCCTCTAGTCCCTATTAAATCTCTCCCCCATCACTTTAAACCTGTGCCTCTGTGGTCTTGATTTCCCAACTCTGGGTAAAAGACTGTGAACTTTTACCCTGTCTATGTACGTTATGATTTTATACACCTCAATATGACCACCCTGTATGATACACTCCAATGAAGAATGTCCCAACCACCTCACTCTGTAACCTAGTCTTTCATCAGGGTACTGGAAGCAGCGTTAACAAGATTAAGCAGTGGGAATTGGATTAGTTCGGGATGGAACACGTGGATCAGTGGGATGAGAGCCCGGCTGATTGGTGGACGGCTTCACAGAGACATCACTGGCTCGATAAGAATAGTCAGTGACAACTCATCAGTGTTGGTTCAGTCTTGCTGACGTGGTGGAAATGTGTGAAACCACGAGTCTTGGGCAGTTCTCACAACTCGGCTGATTAGGTTCTCGATATCACAAAACAACAATTATCTCTCATAGTTCAAAGTTCAAAGTACATATATTATTGAAGTATGCAGAATACATACAATGTTGAGATATGTCGTGAAGCAGCGAGCTGAACCTTGTCTCCAGCTCCGACACCCTGACCTTTTCAATGCGTCCCGGCACATAATTGTCAAACATGGCTGTTCCTTGCTCTCAGACCTGAACCCTGCTGCTTCGATACCTGCTCAGACTCAGGCCCAGGCCCAGGCCCCACCGCTTACACTCTGCCTGCCCCCCGCTCACATTGCCTCTGTTCTACCACATCGAATTGCCCCCAAGTCGTTCCAGCAATGGTCAAACATTGGTTCATTCCCCGCTCTCAGGACCAGCTCCAGATGTCTCGATTCGACCCTTACATGCCACGCCGCAACTGTCCTGTACCACCCAGACATCAAACTGCAAAAATACCAGACCGTACGGGCAATTCAAATATCAACTGCGAAAGAGAAATTACAGGCAATTCGTTGACATGATCATATCCGACAAAAAAGTATGATTAATGCTGTAATTTATAGCTTTGTTGGCTTTGCTATCAGCAAGTTGTCGCTGTGTTTCACCAACGGCCACTTAAACCAAATGTTTAAGATGAAGCTCCATAGAGGGAGATTAAGACTGTGTGAGGGGCAGTTCTGAGGGAGAGTCACTGTGAGGGGCAGTTCTGAGGGAGAGTCACACTGTGTGAGGGGCACTGCTGAGGGAGAGTCACACTGCGTGAGGGGCAGTGCCGAGGGATAGTCACACTGTGTGAGAGACAGTGCTGAGGGATAGTCACACTGTGTAAGGAGCGGTGCTGAGGGAGACTCACACTGTGTGAAGGGCAGTGCTGAGGGAGTGTCACACTGTGTAAGGGCCAGTGCTGAGGGTGAGTCACACTAGCTGAGGGGTAGTGCTGAGGGAGAGTCACACTGTGTGATGGGCAGTGCTGAGAGTGAGTAACACAGTGTGAGAGGCAGTGCTGAGGGAGAGTCACACTGTGCGAGGGACAGTGCTGAGAGAGAGTCAGACTGTGTGAGAGGCAGTGCTGAGGGTGAGTCACACTGTGTGAGGGGCAGTGGGGAGGGTGAGTCACACTGTGTGAGGGGCAGTGGGGGGGGAGAGTCACACTGTGTGAGGGGCTGTGCTGAGGGAGAGTCACACTGTGTGATGGGCATTGCTGAGAGAGATTCACACAGTGTGAGTGGCAGTGCTGAGGGAGAGTCACAGTGTGTAAGGGGCAGTGCTGAGGGTGAGTCACACCATGTGAACAGTGCTGAGGGAGAGTCACACTGTCTGCCTGGCAGTGCTGAGGGAGAGTCACACTGTGTGAGGGGCAGTGCTGAGGGAGACTCACTCTGTAAGAGGAGCAGTGCTGAGGGAGAGTCACACTGTGTGAGGGGCAGTGCTGAGGGAGAGTCACTCTGTATGAGGGGCAGTGCTGAGGGAGAGTCACACTGTGTGAGGGGCAGTGCTGAGGGAGAGTTACTCTGTATGAGGGGCAGTGCTGATGGACAGTCACACTGTGTGAGGGGCAGTGCTGAGGGAGAGGCACTCTGAATGAGGGGCAGTGCTGAGGGAGAGTTACACTGCATGAGGTGCAGTGCTGAGGGAGAGTCACACTGTGTGAGGGGCAGTGCCGAGGGAGAGTCACACTGTGTCAGGGACAGTGCTCAGGGAGAGTCACACTGTGTGATGGGCATTGATGAGAGGGATTCACACAGTGTGAGTGGCAGTGCTGAGGGAGAGTCACACTGTGTGAGGAGCAGTGCTGAGGGAGAGTCATACAGTGTGAGAGGCAGTGCGGAGGGATGATCACACTGTGTGAGGGGCAGTGCTGAGGGAGAGTCACACTGTGTGAGGGGCAGTGCTGAGGGAGAGTCACACTGTGTGAGAGACAGTGCTGAGGGAGAGTCACACTGTGTGATGGGCAGTGCCGAGGGTGTGTCACACAGTGCGAGGGGCAGTGCTGAGGGAGAGTCACACTGTGTGAGGGGCAGTGCTGAGCAAGAGTCACACTGTGCGAGGGGCAATTCTGAGGGAGAGTCACAGTATGTGAGGGCCAGTGCTGAGGGAGAGTGACACTCTGTGATGGGCAGTGCTGAGAGAGAGTCACACTGTGTGTGGAGCGGAGCTGAAGGAGAATCACACTGTGTCAGGGTCAGTGCTGAAGGAGTGTCAAACTGTGTGAGGGGCATTGCTGAGGGAGAGTCACACTGTGTGAGGGGCAGTGCCAAGGGAGAGTCACACTCTGTGAGGGGCAGTGCTGAGGGAGATTCACACTGTGTGAGGGGCAGTGCTGAGCGAGAGTCACACTGTGTGAGAGGCAGTGCCGAGGGGGAGTCACACTCTGTGAGGGGCAGTGCTGAGGGAGAGTCACACTGTGTGAGGGGCATTGCTGAGGGAGATTCACACTGTGTGAGGGGCAGTGCTGAGCGAGAGTCACACTGTGTGAGGGGCAGTGCCGAGGGGGAGTCACACTCTGTGAGGGGCAGTGCTGAGGGAGAGTCACACTGTGTGAGGGGCAGTGCTGAGGGAGAGTCACACTGTGTGAGGGGAGGTGCCAAATGAGAGTCACAGTGTTTGAGGGACAGTGCTGAGGGAGAGTCACACTGTGGAAGGGTCAGTGCTGAGGGAGAGTCACACTGTGTGAGGGGTGGTAATGAAGGAGAGTCACACTGTGCGAGGGGCATTGCTGAGGGAGAGTCACACTGTGTGAGGGGCAGTGCCAAAGGAAAGTCACACCCTGTGAGGGGCAGTGCTTAGTGAGAGTCACACTGTGTGAGGGGCAGTGCCGAGGGAGAGTCACACTGTGTGAGGGGCATTGCTGAGGGAGAGTCACACTGTGTGAGGGGCAGTGCCAAGGGAGAGTCACACTCTGTGAGGGGCAGTGCTGAGGGAGATTCACACTGTGTGAGGGGCAGTGCTGAGCGAGAGTCACACTGTGTGAGAGGCAGTGCCGAGGGGGAGTCACACTCTGTGAGGGGCAGTGCTGAGGGAGAGTCACACTGTGTGAGGGGCATTGCTGAGGGAGATTCACACTGTGTGAGGGGCAGTGCTGAGCGAGAGTCACACTGTGTGAGGGGCAGTGCCGAGGGGGAGTCACACTCTGTGAGGGGCAGTGCTGAGGGAGAGTCACACTGTGTGAGGGGCAGTGCTGAGGGAGAGTCACACTGTGTGAGGGGAGGTGCCAAATGAGAGTCACAGTGTTTGAGGGACAGTGCTGAGGGAGAGTCACACTGTGGAAGGGTCAGTGCTGAGGGAGAGTCACACTGTGTGAGGGGTGGCAATGAAGGAGAGTCACACTGTGCGAGGGGCATTGCTGAGGGAGAGTCACACTGTGTGAGGGGCAGTGCCAAAGGAAAGTCACACCCTGTGAGGGGCAGTGCTTAGTGAGAGTCACACTGTGTGAGGGGCAGTGCCGAGGGAGAGTCACACTGTGTGAGGGGCATTGCTGAGGGAGAGTCACACTGTGTGAGGGACAGTGCTGAGGGAGAGTCACACTGTGTGAGGGGAGGTGGCAAATGAGAGTCACAGTGTTTGAGGGACAGTGCTGAGGGAGTGTCACACTGTAGAAGGGGCAGTGCTGAGGGAGTGTCACACTGAGTGAGGGGTGGTAATGTGGGAGAGTCACACTGTGTGAGGGGCAGTGCTGAGAGAGAGTCACACTGTGTGTGGAGCGGTGCTGAAGGAGAATCACACTGTGTCAGGGTCAGTGCTGAAGGACTGTCACACTGTGTGAGGGGCAGTGCTGAGGGAGAGTCACACTGTGTGAGGGGCAGTGCCGAGGGAGAGTCACACTGTGTGAGGTGCAGTGCTGAGGGACAGTCACACTGTGTGAGGAGCGGTGCCGAGGGAGAGTCACTCTGTGTGAGGGGCAGTGCTGAGGGAGAGTCACACTGTGTGAGGGGCATTGCTGAGGGAGATTCACACTGTGTGAGGGTAAGTGCTGAGCGAGAGTCACACTGTGTGAGGGGCAGTGCCGAGGGGGAGTCACACTCTGTGAGGGGCAGTGCTGAGGGAGAGTCACACTGTGTGAGGGGCAGTGCTGAGGGAGAGTCACACTGTGTGAGGGGAGGTGCCAAATGAGAGTCACAGTGTTTGAGGGACAGTGCTGAGGGAGAGTCACACTGTGGAAGGGGCAGTGCTGTGGGAGTGTCACACTGTGTGAGGGGTGGTAATGAAGGAGAGTCACACTGTGCGAGGGGCATTGCTGAGGGAGAGTCACACTGTGTGAGGGGCAGTGCCAAAGGAAAGTCACACTCTGTGAGGGGCAGTGCTTAGTGAGAGTCACACTGTGTGAGGGGCAGTGCCGAGGGAGAGTCACACTGTGTGAGGGGCATTGCTGAGGGAGAGTCACACTGTGTGAGGGACAGTGCTGAGGGAGAGTCACACTGTGTGAGGGGAGGTGGCAAATGAGAGTCACAGTGTTTGAGGGATAGTGCTGAGGGAGTGTCACACTGTGGAAGGGGCAGTGCTGAGGGAGTGTCACACTGAGTGAGGGGTGGTAATGAGGGAGAGTCACACTGTGTGAGGGGCAGTGCTGAGAGAGAGTCACACTGTGTGTGGAGCGGTGCTGAGGGAGAATCACACTGTGTCAGGGTCAGTGCTGAAGGACTGTCACACTGTGTGAGGGGCAGTGCTGAGGGAGAGTCACACTGTGTGAGGGGCATTGCTGAGGGAGAGTCACACTGTGTGAGGGCAGTGCTAAGCGAGAGTCAAACTGTGTGAGGGGCAGTGCCGAGGGAGAGTCACACTGTGTGAGGGGCAGTGCTGAGGGAGAATCACACTGTGTCAGGGGCATTGCTGAGGGAGAGTCACACTGTGTGAGGGGCAGTGCTGAGGGAGAGTCACACTGTGTGAGGGGAGGTGCCAAATGAGAGTCACAGTGTTTGAGGGACAGTGCTGAGGGAGTGTCACACTGTGGAAGGGGCAGTGCTAAGGGAGTGTCACACTGTGTGAGGGGTGTAATGAGGGAGAGTCACACTGTGTGAGGGGCAGTGCTGAGGGAGAGTCACACTGTGTGAGGGGCAGTGCCGAGGGAGAGTCACACTGTGTGAGGTGCAGTGCTGAGGGACAGTCACACTGTGTGAGGAGCGGTGCCGAGGGAGAGTCACTCTGTGTGAGGGGCAGTGCTGAGGGAGAGTCACTCTGTATGAGGGGTGGTGCTGATAGACAGTCACACTGTGTGAGGGGAGGTGCTGTGGGAGAGGAACTCTGTATGAGAGGCAGTGCTGAGGGAGAGTTACACTGTTGGAGGTGCAGTGCTGAAGGAGAGTCACACTGTGCGAGGGGCAGTGCTGAGGGAGAGTCACACTGTGCGAGGGGCAGTGCTGAGCAAGAGTCACACTGTACGAGGGGCGATTCTGAGGGAGAGTCACAGTATGTGAGGGCCAGTGCTGAGGGTGAATCATACTATGTGAGGGCCAGTGACAAGGGACAGTCACGCTGTGTGAGGAGCTGTGCTGAGGGACAGTCACACAGTGTGAAGGGCTGTGCGAAGGGAGAATCACACTGAGTGAGGGGCAGTGCCGAGGGAGAGTCACACTGTGTGAGAGACAGTACTGAGGGAGTGTCACACTGTGTGATGGGCATTGCTGAGAGAGATTCACACAGTGTGAGTGGCAGTGCTGAGGGAGAGTCACAGTGTGTGAGGGGTAGTGCTGTGGGAGAGTCACACTGTCTGCCCAGCAGTGCCGAGGGAGAGTCACACTGTGTGAGGGACAGTGCTGAGGGTGAGTCACACTGTGTGAGGGGCAGTGGGGAGGGTGAGTCACACTGTGTGAGGGGCAGTGGGCAGGGATAGTCACACTGTGTGAGGGGCTGTGCTGAGGGAGAGTCACACAGTGTGATGGGCCGTGCTGAGGGAGATTCACACAGTGTGAGTGGCAGTGCTGAAGGAGAGTCACAGTGTGTCAGGGGCAGTGCTGAGGGTGAGTCAGACTATGTGAACAGTGCTGAGGGAGAGTCACACTGTCTGCCCGGCAGTGCTGAGGGAGAGTCACACTGTGTGAGGGGCAGTGCTGAGGGTGAGTCACACTGTGTGAGGGGCAGTGGGGAGGGTGAGTCACACAGTGTGAGAGGCAGTGCGGAGGGATAGTCACACTGTGTGAGGGGCAGTGCTGAGGGAGAGTCACACTGTGTGAGAGACAGTGCTGAGGGAGAGTCACACTGTGTGATGGGCAGTGCCGAGGGTGTGTCACACAGTGCGAGGGGCAGTGCTGAGGGAGAGTCACACTGTGTGAGGGGCAGTGCTGAGCAAGAGTCACACTGTGCGAGGGGCAATTCTGAGGGAGAGTCACAGTATGTGAGGGCCAGTGCTGAGGGAGAGTGACACTCTGTGATGGGCAGTGCTGAGAGAGAGTCACACTGTGTGAGAGGCAGTGCTGAGGGAGAGTCACACTGTGTGAGGGACAGTGCTGAGAGAGAGTCACACTGTGTAAGGAGCGCTTCTGAGGGAGACTCACACTGTGTGAGGGGCAGTGCTGAGGGAGAGTCACACTGTGTGAGGGGCAGTGCTGAGGGAGAGTCACACTGTGTGAGGGGCAGCTCTGAGGGTGAATCATACTATGTGAGGGCCAGTGGCAAGGGACAGTCACGCTGTGTGAGGAGCTGTGCTGAGGGACAGTCACACAGTGTGAAGGGCTGTGCGAAGGGAGAATCACACTGAGTGAGGGGCGGTGCCGAGGGAGAGTCACACTGTGTGAGAGACAGTACTGAGGGAGTGTCACACAGTGCGAGGGGCAGTACTGAGGGTGTGTCAAACTGTGTGAGGGGCAGTGCTGAGGGTTAGTCCCACTGTGCGAGGGACAGTGCTGAAAGAGAGACACACTGTGTGATGGGCATTGCTGAGAGAGATTCACACAGTGTGAGTGGCAGTGCTGAGGGAGAGTCACAGTGTGTGAGGGGTAGTGCTGGGGGAGAGTCACACTGTCTGCCCAGCAGTGCCGAGGGAGAATCACACTGTGTGAGGGGCAGTGCTGAGGGTGAGTCACACTGTGTGAGGGGCAGTGGGGAGGGTGAGTCACACTGTGGGAGGGGCAGTGGGCAGGGATAGTCACACTGTGTGAGGGGCTGTGCTGAGGGAGAGTCACACAGTGTGAACAGTGCTGAGGGAGAGTCACACTGTCTGCCCGGCAGTGTCGAGGGAGAGTCACACTGTGTGAGGGGCAGTGCTGAGGGTGAGTCACACTGTGTGAGGGGCAGTGGGGAGGGTGAGTCACACAGTGTGAGAGGCAGTGCGGAGGGATAGTCACACTGTGTGAGGGGCAGTGCTGAGGGAGAGTCACACTGTGTGAGAGACAGTGCTGAGGGAGAGTCACACTGTGTGATGGGCAGTGCCGAGGGTGTGTCACACAGTGCGAGGGGCAGTGCTGAGGGAGAGTCACACTGTGTGAGGGGCAGTGCTGAGCAAGAGTCACACTGAGCGAGGGGCAATTCTGAGGGAGAGTCACAGTATGTGAGGGCCAGTGCTGAGGGAGAGTGACATTCTGTGATGGGCAGGGCTGAGAGAGAGTCACACTGTGTGAGAGGCAGTGCTGAGGGAGAGTCACACTGTGTGAGGGACAGTGCTGAGAGAGAGTCACACTGTGTAAGGAGCGCTGCTGAGGGAGACTCACACTGTGTGAGGGGCAGTGCTGAGGGAGAGTCACACTGTGTGAGGGGCAGCTCTGAGGGTGAATCATACTATGTGAGGGCCAGTGACAAGGGACAGTCACGCTGTGTGAGGAGCTGTGCTGAGGGACAGTCACACAGTGTGAAGGGCTGTGCGAAGGGAGAATCACACTGAGTGAGGGGCAGTGCCGAGGGAGAGTCACACTGTTTGAGAGACAGTACTGAGGGAGTGTCACACAGTGCGAGGGGCAGTGCTGAGGGTGTGTCAAACTGTGTGAGGGGCAGTGCTGAGGGTTAGTCCCACTGTGCGAGGGACAGTGCTGAAAGAGAGACACACTGTGCGAAGGGCAGTGCTAAGAGAGAGTCACATTGTTTGAGGAGCGGTGCTGAGGGAGACTCATACTGTGTGAGGGGCCGTACTGAGGGAGAGTCACACTGTGTGATGGACATTGCTGAGAGAGATTCACACAGTGTGAGTGGCAGTGCTGAGGGAGAGTCACAGTGTGTGAGGGGCAGTGCTGAGGGAGAGTCACACTGTGTGAGGGACAGTGCTGAGGGAGGGTCACACTGTATGAGGGACAGTGCTGAGGGAGAGTCGCACTGTGTGAGGGGCAGTGCTGAGGGAGTCACACTGTGTGAGGGGAGTGCTGAGGGAGAGTCACACAGTGTGAGGGGCAGTGCTGAGGGAGAGTTACTCTGTATGAGGGGCAGTGCTGAGGGAGAGTCACACTGTGTGAGGGGCAGTGCTGAGGGAGAGTCACACTGTGTCAGGGACAGTGCTGAGGGAGATTCACACTGTGTGATGGGCATTGATGAGAGGGATTCACACAGTGTGTGTGGCAGTGCTGAGGGAGAGTCACACTGTGTGAGGAGCAGTGCTGAGGGAGAGTCACACTGTGTGAGGGGCAGTGCTGAGCAAGTGTCACACTGTTCGAGGGGCAATTCTGAGGGAGAGTCACACTATGTGAGGGCCAGTGCTGAGGGAGAGTGACACTCTGAGATAGGCAGTGCTGAGAGAGAGTCACACTGTGTCAGGGTCAGTGCTGAAGGAGTGTCACACTGTGTGAGGGGCATTGCTGAGGGAGAGTCACACTGTGTGATGGGCATTGCTGAGGGAGAATCACACTGTGTGAGGTGCATTGCTGAGGGACAGTCACACTGTGTGAGGGGCAGTGCTGAGGGAGAGTCACACTGTGTCAGGGTCAGTGCTGAAGGAGTGTCACACTGTGTGAGGGGCATTGCTGAGGGAGAGTCACACTGTGTGAGGGGCAGTGCTGAGGGAGAATCACACTGTGTGAGGTGCATTGCTGAGGGACAGTCACACTGTGTGAGGGGAGGTGCCAAATGAGAGTCACCGTGTTTGAGGGACAGTGCTGAGGGAGTGTCACACTGTGTGAGGGGTGGTAATGAGGGAGAGTCACACTGTGTGAGGGGCAGTGCTGAGGGAGAGTCACACTGTCTGAGGGCCAGTGCTGAGGGAGAGTCACACTCTGCGTTGGGAAGTGCTGAGAGGGAGTCACACTGTGCGAGGGTCAGTTCTGAGGGAGAGTCACACTGTGTGAGGGGCAGTGCTGAGGGAGAGTCACACTGTGTCAGGGACAGTGCTGAGGGAGATTCACACTGTGTGATGGGCATTGATGAGAGGGATTCACACAGTGTGTGTGGCAGTGCTGAGGGAGAGTCACACTGTGTGAGGAGCAGTGCTGAGGGAGAGTCACACTGTGTGAGGGGCAGTGCTGAGCAAGTGTCACACTGTGCGAGGGGCAATTCTGAGTGAGAGTCACACTTTGTGAGGGCCAGTGCTGAGGGAGAGTGACACTCTGTGATAGGCAGTGATGAGGGAGAGTCACACTGTGTGAGGAACAGTGCTGAGGGAGAGTCACACTGTGTGAGGGGCAGTGCTGAGGGAGAGTGACACTCTGTGATAGGCAGTGCTGAGAGAGAGTCACACTGTGTGTGGAGCAGTGCTGAGGGAGAATCACTCTGTGTCAGGGTCAGTGTTGAAGGAGTGTCACACTGTGTGAGGGGCATTGCTGAGGGAGAGTCACACTGTGTGAGGGGCAGTGCTGAGGGAGAGTCACACTGTGTGAGGGGCAGTGCCGAGGGAGAGTCACACTGTGTGAGGGGCAGTACTGAGGGAAAGTCACACTGTGTGAGGGCCAGTGCTGAGGGAGAGTCACACTATGTGAGGGCCAGTGCTGAGGGAGAGTCACACTCTGTGTTGGGAAGTGCTGAGAGGGAGTCACACAGTGTGAGGGGCGGTGCGGAGGGAGAGTCACACTGTTTGAGGGGCAGTGCTGAAGTAGTGTCACACAGTCTGAGGGGCAGTGTGGAGGGAGAGTCACACTATGTGAGGGGCAGTGCTGAGGGAGAGTCACACTGTGTGGAGGGCGGTGCCGAGAGAGAGTCACACTGTGTGAGTGACAGTGCTGAGGGAGTGTTACACAGTGCGAGGGGCAGTGCTGAGGGAGAGTCACAGTGTGTGAGGGGCAGTGCTGAGGGTGAGTCACACTATGTGAACAGTGCTGAGGGAGAGTTACACTGTCCGCACGGCAGTGCTGAGGGAGAGTCACTCTGTATGAGGGGCAGTGCTGAGGGAGAGTCACTCTGTATGAGGGGCAATGCTGAGGGAGAGTCAGACTGTGTGAGGTGCACTGCTGAGGGAGAGTCACACTGTTTGAGGGGCAGTGCTGAGGGAGAGTCACACTGTGTGAGGGGCCGTGCTGAGGGAGAGTCACACCGTGTGGGGGGCGGTGCCGAGAGAGAGTCACACTGTGTGAGAGACAGTGCTGAGGGAGTGTTACACAGTGCGAGGGGCAGTGCTGAGGGAGAGTCACAGTGTGTGAGGGGCAGTGCTGAGGGTGAGTCACACTCTGTGAACAGTGCTGAGGGAGAGTTACACTGTCCGCACGGCAGTGCTGAAGGTGAGTCACACTCTGTGAGCAGTGCTGAGGGAGAGTTACACTGTCCGCACGGCAGTGCTGAGGGAGGGTCACTCTGTATGAGGGGCAGTGCTGAGGGAGAGTCACTCTGTATGAGGGGCAGTGCTGAGGGAGAGTCACGCTGTGTGAGGTGCAGTGCTGAGGGAGAGTCCCACTGTTTGAGGGGCAGTGCTGAGGGAGAGTCACTCTGTATGAGCGGCAGTGCTGAGGGAGAGTCACTCTGTGTGAGGGGCAGTGCTGAGGGAGAGTCACTCCGTATGAGGGGCAGTGCTGAGGGAGTGTCACACTGTGTGAGGTGCAGTGCTGAGGGAGAGGCACACTGTTTGAGGGGCAGTGCTGAGGGAGAGTCACACTGTGTGAAGGGCAGTGCCGAGGGAGAGTTACACTGTGTGAGGGGCAGTGCTGAGGGAGAATCACACTGTGTGAGGGGCAGTGCCGAAGGAGAGTCACTCTGTATGAGCGGCAGTGCTGAGGGAGAGTCACACTGTGTGAGGGGCAGTGCTGAGGGAGAGTCACACTGTGTGAGGGGCTGTGCTGAGGGAGAGTTGCACTTCGTGTCTGGTCGAATTGAGGGAGTACACACTGCCGGACAGTTGGTGCTGAGGGACAGTCATACTGCTGGACGTGTAATACTGAGAATGGGCCACACTGAGGGATCGGTGGTACAGCTGGAGGGTCAGAGTGTACGAGCTCTCTCTCCTAAAGTTGGCAAACTGCGGAACAATCGGAAAGAAGAGGTTCGGAACCACCAGAGGGTTTTGGGAGAACAGAGTCTCATCTTGGATCAGTGTCTCTTTTCGGAAGGATTCTGTTTGTGTAGTTTTTAGTTTATGTGTCGAGCGCTGAGTCGTTTCTGCACCTTAGGGATGGCGAAGGTTCGTTTCTTAAACTTTGTCGGCAGCGGGGACGGATTTATTCCGTTTTGTAACGGGGAAAAATCCCTCCCTTTTGGAGTGTCCAGCTCAGGGCGACTGAGTGAAGAGGACTTTAGTCTTTGGTTTTCGCAGTGGCACGGATAGCGCTTAAGTTTTTGTTCCACAAGGATATCCCTGCCTGTCCGCAGATAACTCCTATTTTTATATCCCCTCTCCGACCTGTTGTTTTTGGAAGACTATTTGCTGGAGCTCCCCTCATTGTATAGCTGTGTATTATTCCAGTCACAGCGTCTCATCGTCATGGCGGGATGCAGCTCTGAGATGTCGGCATCCAAGTCCATAAGACCAGAAGACTTGGGAGCTGAATTAGGGCATTCAGCCCATCAAGTCCACCCCACCAATCCATCATGGCTGATCCCGGATCCCAAACAACCCCAAACACCTGCCTTCTCGCCACAGCCTTTGATGCCCTGACTAATCAGTCATGGGTGGAGGCTGTGGATGCTGGAGTTACAGCCAGCGATAAGTCACCCATTCGAATTATTGACTTTAAAAATGCCATGCAATGTACTGTCCTAATTTCAATCAGTAAGAATGGCACTTCAAAAGCCACGGACTGTTGGTGGACGCGATTGTTTTGTTGCCTCTACAAAACTGAACGAAAAGACCATATTCTATCTTCGGTCTGGGAGAGATGTGTTTCTGGCCGTGAGTACGCTTTTCATGATGGTGGAGCCAAGTGAAATTGGTTATTCTTTCCGACGCCCACCCCAAACATCCCTGCTACGGCTCTCCTCCCCAGCTGCTCTTTCTTCGTGCGGTCAAATATAACCCCAATTCAATACAGGACATCTCCGCGGGGGTTTGAACACCTTTTCTCATTTCAGTGCCGCCTGCTTATGCAACTGGAATGGGGTGGGGATGCAGATGGGCACTTTCAGGTGCAATTTGAGAGGCATTATTATAGGACCGTGACGACGTGCCTGTAAAGGCTTTGGGCATATTTGAAGGCTGCTAACTTCACTTCGGAGGCACAGGGCAACACTGCTGAGCGTTGCCGAGCTGTCCCTACTCCTGCTGTCCGCTCACCAGTGGTGCTGAAATTCAGGGATTGGCGCCGCGCGGATGACGGCAATGAGTAGGGTCAGGTAATGGCTATGAAGGCCAAGAAAAGGAACAACTATCTTGGGGCCTCTCCCCCGAAGGAGAAGGGGCAGGAGGTGTCTGAGATTCAGCAAAGGCCTGGGGAAGTCAGGGTACGGAAAGTGGTGCCTGAGTCTGAGGGTGCCTCCGAAATGGAGATCAACGTGCCGTAGTACCCCTGTGGTCTGAAGATACGGAGAGATGTGTTCTCTGAGTCTGCAGTACAGGGGCCACTCGAGGGGAAGGATTTACCTTCGGTTATGGCCGTATACTCAGAGTATGTCTCCCCAGAGCTGTAGGATAGCCCTGCCATACAAGGGCCCTCTGTATGGGTGGCTTCTCTTCAGCAAACAAAGTCCAGGCAGGTAGGCGACGCCATTTTAGAGAGGGCGTGTGAGGAAGCAGAATTGCCTTCGGTTGAGACTGTGTGCCCCGAGCACCCATCCTCTGGGGAGGAGGAAATCCCTGGAGAACAGGGATCGCCTGTGAGTGGAGAGTCACCGGTGGTGTTAGTCTCTCAAACTGTTACCTCGATCGAGGCCGTGCCCTGCTGAGAGATTCCGATCCCAGTGCACGAGGGGAACCGGAGTAGCCCTGGATCTTCAGAAGGAGGGTGTCTCAGTAGGTGAGGAGGGAGGGCATTCTGCTCATGTTGTTCCTGGGGAGGGTGACAAGTGTGTAGAGATGAACATGTCCCGGACGGCTCGTGCCCTCCGAATAAATTCCAGGAGGAGCAGTGGGCTGTCTGCTCTGAGATCAGATTATACGGTACAGGGTGGTGACAGTGAGTGGGTGATCTACCCTGACCTGCGTTGGGACCTGTCTCTGGAAGGGATTCTCGATCCTGGGGTGGTGGTCCTTCCTCTGTCACTGATCATGAAGATTATGCGATGCTTACAGTCCCTTTTTGTGATGCACAGAGGCTGTTCTTGTAAGGACAACATTTCACTTCCTTGCCTTCGACTGCAGACTAGACACGCCTTGGCGGTCTGTTTTTACCACCCAGCGACGGGGTAAATCTCTTTATAAAAGGGTCCTTCCCCTGCATACTGGGGTGCTGTCCACCTGTCCATTCTGTGACCAGGAAGAATCAGTGTACCACATTTATATGGAATGTGAGAGGTACAGCCCCTATTTGAATATCTGAAGGGGCTGTTCCTCAGGGTTTGATTACACCTCAACCCCGCGCTCCTGATATACAGACACCCAGTACGGAAGGGGCAGGTCCTTCGGAGGATCTGCTGGTGGGCTTGGCCAAGCTGGCCATAAATCAGTCCATCAGAAGGCAGTCAAAGTGTCTGCCTAGGTCCAGGCCAACTCTCTGCGCCACCTCCCCCCCCCCCCCACCCCCCACTCCACCCTACGGGGATGTTCATGCCCATCTCTCTTTGGTGAGGGAGCATGGAGTTACCATTGGCATAGTCGGGGATTTCCGGGAACGGTGCCCACTACCACCCCCACCCCCCCCACAGGTATTTGGCTGTTTAACATATTTTCATTTGAACTTGTTCACTTTCTTGTAAACATTTGACGTTTGTATTTTGTGTATCTCTGTGTGAATAAACCTGTAAAAGAAAAAAAGTGTGGTGCAGAAGGAACACTGCACTTTAGATATTGAAGTATTCGAGTGTCACACATTCAGAGTCACGAGTGTTAGTGAAGTTTATTATCAGATGCTCAAGTCCATGTATGCACGTGTAATGAGAAACTTTCTTGCAGCGGCATGACATGAGATTAGATTAGATTAGAATCAACCTTATTGCCATTGTGTCGAGTATAGATACAAAGTCAATGAAATGCAGTTAGCATCTGACCAGAAGTACAGAAGAATAGTATTATTTACAAAATAACTGCGAATAAAAAGTAATTGCTACAACATACAAATATAAAAGTACTGAGACAGTCCAATATAGGTGCAATACTGTTTAGCGCTCTGATGTGAGGTACAGCAGGGTCACAGCCTCAGGGACGAAGCTCTTCGTGAGCCGACGGGTGCAGGAGCGGAGGTTCGGGTAGCAGATACTGGATGGGAGGAGAGTAAAAAGTCCATGGTTAGGGTGAGATGCATCCTTGTAATGATAATGATAATGACAACGTTTATGGTAGATGTTCTCAATGGTGGGCAATTGGGTGCCAATAATCCGCTGGGCAGTTTTCACCACCCGCTGGAGTGCTTTGCAGTCTGACACGGGACAATTGCCATACCACACTATGATGCAGTTCGTGAGTATGTCCTCAATGGTACAGCGGTAAATGTCCGTCACCATCCTGGGACAGAGGTGGGCTTTCTTGATGCTGCACAGGAAATAAAGTCGCTCCAGGAAATAAAGGCGTTGTGAGATGCACAACGTTCAGAAAAACAACATAAATTATGCCCAATCTTACAAGAAAAAATACAACTGATGGCAGCAGTGATAGGGGACCGTATAGTTAGGGGGTCAGACAGGCGATTCTGTGGAGGCAGGAAAGAAACGCGATGGTAGCTTGCCTCCCAGGTGCCAAGGTCTGGGATGTTTCTGATCGCATCCACGATATCTTGAAGTGGGAAGAAGAACAGCCAGAGGTCGTAGTACATAATGGTGCCAATGACATACGTAGGAAAAGGGAGGAGATCCTGACAGCAGACAACAGGGAGGTAGGAAAGAAGTTGAGAAGCAGAAACACAAAGTAGTAATCTCGAGATTACTGCCTGTGCCACGTGACAGTGAGTATAGGAATAGAATGAGGTGGAGGATAAATGCGTGGCTGAGGGATTGGAGCAGGGGGCAGGGATTCTGATTTCTGGATCATTGGGACCTCTCCTGGGGCAGGTGTGACCTGTACAAAAAGGACGGGTTGCACTTGAACCTGAGGGGAACCAATATCCTGGCGGGGAGTTTTCCAAAGGCTATTGGGGAGAGTTTAAAATAGAATTGCTGGGGGTGGAAACTGAACTGAAATGATGGAGGAAAGGGAGGCTGGTTCACAAATAGAGAAAGATTGGAAACAGTGCGAAAGGGTGATAGGGAGATGATAGAGAAGGTTCGCACTCAGACTGACAGTTTCAGAAGTGTCTATTTTAATGCGGGGAATATTATGAACAAGGCGGATGAGCATAGAGCGTGGATCAGCACTTGGAGCGATGATGTTGTGGCCATTACGGAGACTTGGTGATGCAGGGGGCAGGAATGGCTACTTCAAGAGTCAGGCTTTAGATGTATCAGAACAGACGGGGAGGGAGGCAAAAGTGGTGGGGCGTATCACTATTGGTCAGAGATAGTGTCACGGCTGCAGAAAAAGAGGAAGTCACGGAGGGGTTGTCTATGGAATCTAGGAATAGGAAGGGGACAATTATTTCACTGAGTGTTTTTTATAGACCACCCAATAGTAACAGGGACATCGAGGAGCAAATAGGGAGACAAATTCTGGAAACGAGTAATAATAACAGGGTTGTTGTGGTGAGACATACAATTTCCCAAATCTTGATTGGCATCTCCTTCAAGTGAGGGGTTTAGATGGGGTAGGGTTTGTTAGGTGTGTTCAGGAGGGTTTCGTGACACAATATGTAGATAAGCCTACAAGAGGAGAGGCTGTTGTTGATCTGGTGCTGGGAAATGAACCTGGTCAGGTTTCAGGTCTCTCAGTGGGAGAGCATTTTTGGAGATTGTGATCAGAATTCCATCTCCTTTACCATAGCAGTGGAGAGGGATAGGAACAGACAAGTTAGGGAAACATTTAAGTGGAGTAAGGGGAAATATCAAGCTATCAGTCAGAAACTTGGAAGTATCAACTGGAAACAGATGCTCTCAGGGAAATGTATGGAAGTAATGAGGCAAATCTTCAGGGGTTATTTGCGTGGGGTTCTGCATAGATACGTTCCAATGAGACAGGGAAAGAATGGTAGAGTACAAGAACCGTGGTGTACAAAGGCTGTTGTAAATCTAGTCAAGAAGTAAAGAAGGGCTTATGAAACAGTCAAAAAATTAGGTAATGATAGAGATCTAGGAGATTATAAGGCTAGCAGGAAGGAGCTGAAGAATGAAATTAGGAGAGCCAGAAAGGGCCATGAGAAGGCCTTGACGGACAGGACTAAGGAAAACCCCAAGGCATTCTACAAGTATGTGAAGAGCAAGAGCATAAGATGTGAGAGAATATGATCAATCAAGTGTGACAGTGGAAAAATATGTATGGAACCTGAAGAGATAGCAGAGGTTCTTAATGAATACTATGCTTCAATATTCACTACGGAAAAGGATCTTGATGATTGTATGGATGATTTGCAGCGGACTGAAATGCTTCAGCATGTCGATGCTAAGGAAGAGGATGTGCTGGAGCTTTTTAAAAACATCAAGTTGGATAAGTCACCCAGACCGGACGGGATATGCCTCAGTCTACTGTGGGAAGCGAGAGAGGAGATTACTGAGCCTCTGGCGATGACCTTTGCATCATCAATGAGGACAGGAGAGGTTCTGGAGGATTGCAGGGCTATGGGTGTTGTTCTCTTATTCAAGAAAGGGAGTAGAGATAGCCCAGGAAATTATAGACTAGTGAGTCTTACTTCAGTGGTTGGTATGTTGATGGAGAAGATCCTGAAAGGCAGGATTTATGAACATTTGGAGAGGCATAATATGATTAGGAATAGTCAGCAGGGCTTTGTCAAAGTTAGGCCGTGCCTTATGAGCCTGCCTGAATTTTCTGAGGCTGTGACTAAACACATTGATGAAGGTAGAGCTGTATATGTAGTGTGTATTGATTTTAGCAAGGCATTTGATCAGGCACCCAATGCAAGACTTATTGAGATAGACAGGAGGCTTGGGATCCAAGGGGACATTGCTTGCCCACAGAAGGCAATGAGTGGTTGTAGACGGGCCATATTCTGCATGGAGGTCGGTGACCAGTAGTGTGCCTCAGGGATCAGTTCTGGGACCCCTTTTTATGAATGACCTGGATGAGGAAGTGGAGGAATGGGTTAGTAAATTTGCTGATGACACAAATGTTGGGAGTGTTGTGGATAGTGTGGAGGGCTGTCAGAGAATACAGCAGGATATTGATAGGATGCAAAACTGGACTGAGAAGTGGCAGATGGAGTTCAACCCAGTTAAGTGTGAGGTGGTTCATTTTGGTAGGTCAAATATGATGGCAGAATATAGCATTAATAGCAAGACTCTTGGCAGTGTGGAGGATCAGAGGGATCTTGTGGTCTGAGCCCATAGAACACTGAAAGCTGCCACACAGGTTGACTCTGTGGTTAAGAAGGTATATGGTGCATTAGCCGTCATCAATCGTGGGATTGAGTTTAAGAGCCGAGAGGTAATGTTGCAGCTTTATAGAACCCTGGTCAGACCCCACTTGGAGTACTGTGCTCAGTTCTGGTTGTCTCACTACAGGAAGGCCGTGGAAACCATAGAAAGGATGCAGAGATGATTTACAAGGATGTTACCTGTATTGGGGGGCATGCCTTGTGAGAATATGTTGAGTGAACTTGGCATTTTCTCCTTGGAGTGACAGAGGATGAGAAGTGACCTGATAGAGGTGTACAGGACAATGAGAGGCATTGATTGTGTGGATCGTCAGAGGCTTTTGCCCAGGGCTGAAATGGCTAGAATGAGAGGGCATAGCTTTAAAGATGCTTGGAAGTAGGTACAGAGGAGATGTCAGGGGTACATGTTTCTTATGCAGAGTGGTGACTGCATGAAATGGGCTGCTGACAGCCATAGTGGAGGCGGAAATGATAGGATTTTTTTCAGACTCCTGGATACATGGAGCTTAGAAGAATAGATGGTTATGGGTAAGCATAGGTAGTTCTAAGTTACAGACATTTTCAGCACAGATTTGTGGGCCAAAAGGCCTGTATTTTGCTCTAGGATTTCTATGTTTCTATGTCTTTTGAAACAAAAGAAGCCCATTGTAGTGCAAAGTGGTCATAGTGTTGCTATACTGAGGTAGTGGTTGTGTTTGTTCAAGAACCGAATGTTTGAAGGAAAGGAGCTGTTCCTGAACCTGGTGATGTGGGCCTTCAGGATTCTGTACCTCCTGCCCAGTGGGAGCTGTGAGAACATGGCAAGGTCCAGATGGTGGGGATCTTTGACAACGGACATTGGCATCTTGAGGAGCATCTATTGTAGAGAGTTCCAATGGTTCCCATTCTATATTTTGTGAAGTCCACTATTCTTGGCAGCTTCCTATGTTCCAGCAGATTCAAATCGCCACAGTGTGACGTACTGTGACGTTACATGTTGACGGGGCTGCAGTATGAGCAGGACATTGGGGTGGGTCTGCTGTATTGTTGAATGGGCCAGGTTGTGAGAAAGCTGCACTGTTAGTTGTGGGAACTGTCAGAACAGAACCCTGTTGCAGTCTGTCTGTCACCAGCATCTGTGGTACTTGATCACAGGCACGTCGGCATCCTTGTAGCTGTGGGAGTCCCACAGGGATCACTGAGATAATAGTGATCCATATTCATTCCTACATCCATAAGATCTGATGGATGGAAGGAGCAGAGACAGTGACACATTGTAGAGCAAACAGGAAGTGATTCCCAATAGAGGAGAGCAGACCAGTTTGGACACTGCATTTCTTCCTGCTGTGTTGGACGACACCCCTTCGTTAATTTTTCCTGACAGTGCTAGACTAACGTCATTGGTCCCGAGGCGAATGAGCCAACAGAGAATGAACCGGCTTCCCAAGCACCTCTCCCTCCGACTAACAGGTCCCCATCATGACTACCACATCCCCTCCATCTGTGATGAGACCTGGTGGGTTTCCTTGTGTCTCCCACACTTAGTACACACTATGTCCACAGTGCAGGAGTGATACAGGGGGTGGATATCAAGTCCAGTGTTTTCACAAACTGTCCATTACCAAACATTGCTCATTCTCTCCTCAGCCGCAGTGTCAAATGCATGGTCAGCTAACACACCACGACATGTGAAGGCACAGAGAGGCTTGTGTGCCCAGATTCCGTGCCAGTACCATTATCCATCATATCTGCATCAGAAGTCGAGGACTGGTATCTGGTATGTCAGAAAAGATTCTGAACCTTATCGTATAGCCTTTCACTCCAGCTATCACAGAACGGAGAAACAAAAGTTTCGTTACCGAACCCGTCTGTCTGGAGACTTGAAAGATGATGACTGTTCCCTGGTTATCGACAACATCACTAAGGCAGATGAAGGGTTGTACCTTTTCAGGATTGAATTTGACAGATGGAATCATTACAACTATCTCCCTGCTACGCGGCTCCGTGTCACTGGTAGGTGTTCTGTGCGGTCACTCAACAGCAGACATTCAGCAGTCAGTGGAGAATAATATAAACTTGTACTGGGTCCATATTCACATCGTCACAGCTCCTGATTTTCAGGAAACTTCCAATTCATTCCTGAAGCAGCCAGTGTACTTTCAGCTTTGCGACTGTTCCTATGTTAGCAAATTGAATCTATGTTCCCAACCATATTGAAGCACGCCGACATGGACATGAGAGGCCCTCGGAGTTTTCTGCAGTTCCTTGCCGAATTAGGCCACTCTGCATGTGGCAGGGTTCAGCTTCCCACCGACCCTCCACTCCTTCTCCATGTCCATTCCGGCCATCCGCACACCCCTCCTTTCCATCATCATTTGTGTTATAATCCAACATCCAGGCCATTCCCTGATCTCACTACTAACATTGGGCAGGAGGTACAGAAGCCTTGCATCCCACACAACCCAGTTCAGGAACAGTTACGACCCTCCGAACACCAGTCTCCTGAATCATCATGGATTACATCAAACACCACTACTCTGAACTGATTCTATGACCTCCAGACTCACTTTCAAAGATTCTTCACAACTTATATTCACAGTACTGTATTTTTTTCAATCTGCAATTTGTCCTTTTGTTGTCAGCCTTTGTCTGCTTATGTGTAGATTTTTGTAATTCTCTTAGTTTTGTTTTTTTTCTGTAAATGCCTGCAAGAAAATTAATCACAAGGTCGTAGAGTATAGTAGTGGTATATGGTAACAACTTGTATATATACTTTGTTAATACATTTAATTTGAACTTTTTGAACTCATCCCCACCATGACCTAGTCCACTTGGCCCATATCTCACTGTCTGGGGAAGGACAGACCCCACTGGATGTATCAGTGACTGTGTGATATTGTGGCTCTCAGTCGAGGACTCTGTTTCCCATTTCCCCTCTCAACAGCTTTCAGAACAGTCATGAACACAACACTGTTCAACTTTCCCTCACACTGTACCCTCATTGTTCAGGGATCATCCTATAAATATCTTTCCTGTTGTGAGACTGGGATTTCTATCTGAACTGATGCATTTGGTGATATTGAACTAAAAGGATCCACTTCTCTGTGTTAGATTTCACAGATAAACCCACAATATTCGCTGCTGAACTTGTTGAAGGAAAGTCTGTGAACATAACCTGCATCTTCAACACCACGTGTGATGGAACTTCACCCACTTTAACCTGGGTCACCCCCACTGATGTACCGCCATCAGTCTCAAGCAGTGTAACTCGGTGGCACAACACTCTGACATATACTTCTGTCCTGACCATGACCCCAGCGCTCAAACACCACGGGCAAAGTCTCACCTGCAGAGTCAGATACCAATCTGTTTCATCGGAGCAGACCCTCACACTAACTGTGCAGTGTAAGTATGGGGATCAGTTATCTTTCAGGTACAGCAATACTCCACAGGGTACTCAGAAATATTCTGCAAATTTCAGTATAAGGATTACTGAATTATTTATTTATTGAAAAATGTTACCGTGAATATCCATGAAACCATAAGACATAGGAGCAGAACTAAGCTATTTGGTCCATTGAATCTGCTCTGCCATTCAGTCATGGCTGATCCATTTTTCCCCTCTTCAGCTGCACTCTCTGGTCCTTCCCCATAACTTTTGATGCCATGGCCAATCAAGATCCGATCAATCTCTGCCTAATAACCTGGTTTCCACAGCTGGTAACAAATTCCAGAAACTCACCAACCTCTAGCTAAAGGAATTTCTCCGCCTCTTTGTTTTAAATGGAAGCCGCTCTATCCTGAGGTCATGTCCTATTGTCCTAGATTCCCCCACCATGGGAAACATCCTTTCCAGATCTACTCTGTCTAGGCCTTTCAACATTCAAAAGATCTCAATAAGATCCCCCCGCCATCCTTCTAAATTCCAGCAAGCACAGGCCCAGAGACATCAAATATTCTTCGGGTGATAAACCTTTCATTCCCAGAATCATCCTTGTGTACCTTGTCTGAAACCTCTGCAAGCCAACACATCTTTGCTTCGAGAAGGAGCCCAAAACTGTACACAATACTCAAGATGAAGCCTCACCAGTGTCTTATGCAGCCTCAGCATCAGGTCCCTGCTCTTATATTTTAGACATCTTGAAATGAATGCTAACATTGCATTTGCCTTCCTCACCACTGACTCAACCTGCAAGGTAACCTTTGGAATGTTCTGCACAAGGACTCTCAAGTCCCTTTGCATCTCAGATTTTTGGAATTTCTCCACGTTTACAAAAATAGTCTTATGAAGATTTATTTCTTTTCCCAAAGTGCACGTCAATGCTCTTTCTAATATTGCATTTCATATGCCACTTTCTTGCCCATTCTTCTGATCTGTCTAGGTCCTTCTGCAGCCTTCCAGTTTCCTCAATACTCCCTGCCCCTCCAACAATATTTGTATCGCCCGCAAACCTGGCAACAAAGCCATCTATTTCATCATCTAAATCACTGATATACAGCATTAAAAGGTGGTCCCAACACTGACCCCTGTGGAACACCACGAGTCACTGTCAGTCAACCTGGAAAGGATCCTTTTATTCCCACTCTCTGCCTCCTTCCAATAAGCCAATGCTCTAACCATTAGGCTCTTAACTTAATAAGTAACCTCATGTGTGGCACATTGCCAAATTCATTCTGAAAATCCAAAATGTACAACGTCTACTGCTTCCCCTTTATCCATCCTACTTATCATCTACTCAAAGTATTCCAACAGGTCCATCAGGCAAGATTTTCCCCAAAAGAAAGCATGCTGACTTTATCCTATCTTGTCCTTTGTCACCAAGTACTTCATAACTTCATCCTTAAAAATTGACTACAACACCTTCCCAGTCGCTGAGGTCAGGTTAACTGCTCTATACTTTCCTTTCTGCTGCCTCCCCGCTTTCTTAAAGAGTGGAGTGACGTTTGCAATTTTCTAGTCCTCCGGAACAATTCCTTGATTCTGGCATGGTCCCAGGGGACTGGAAGATTGTAAAAGTCACTCCACACTTTAAGGTGGGAAAGGCAAAAGAAGGGAAATTATAGGCCAGTTAGCCTATCCTCAGTTGGAGGGAAAGTGTGGGAGTCCATTCATAGGAATAAGGCTTCTAGGTACTTGGAGACGAATGATAAAATAAGTCAAAGTCAGCATGGTTTCTGTAAAGGGAAATTTTGCCTGACAAATCTGTTAGAGTTCTTCGAGGAAGTAACAAGCAGAGTGGTCAAAGGAGATGCAGTGGATGTAATTTACTTGTATTTTCAGAAGGTGCTTGATAAGGTGTTACACATGATGTTGTTTAACAAGATAAAATCCTGTGGCATTACTTGAAAGATACTGGCACAGACAGCGGAATGGCTGACAGGCAGGGAGCAGTGAGTGGGTATATAAAGGGATCTTTTCTGGTTGGCCGCTGGTGACTAGAGGTGTTCCAGAGTTAGTAATGCGACCGCTGCTTTTCACATTGTTTGATAATGGAATTGATGGCTTTGTGGATGATACAAAGATAGGTGGGAGGTCGGTAGTGCTGAGGAAGCAATGCGATTGCAGCAGGACTTAGATAAATTGAAAAAATGGGCAAAAAGGTATCAAATTGAGTATAGTGTTGATAAATGTATGATAATGCATTGGGTAAAAGGAGCAATACTGTAGACTATTATCTAAATGGAGAGGGTCAAACATCAGCTGTGCAGAGGGACTTAGGAGTCCTCGGGCAAGACTCCAAAAAGGTTAATTTACAGGTTGAATCTGTGGTAAAGGCGGTAAATGCAATGTTGGCATTTATTTCAAGGGGAATAGAATGTAAAAGCAAGGAGATAATGCTGAGCTTTTATGAAACAATAGTCAGGCTGAATGTTGAAAAGACTAGAGAGACTAGATAGGGTGGATGTGGAGACAATGCTTCCTATACAGAACTAGAGGGCACAGCCTTAAAATTGAGGGATGACCCTTCAGAAAACAGGTAAGCAGGAATTTTTTAGCCGGAGATAAATCTGGGAATGCTCTGCCACAGACTGCGGTAGGGGCTAATTCTGTGCATAAAATTAAGGCTGTGGTTGATTGCTCCCTGACTGGTCAGGCATCAAAGGATATAGCAAGAAAGCAGGTGTAAGGAGTTGAGTGGGATCTGGGATCAGCCATGATGGAATGGTGGAGCAGACCTGATGGGCTGAATGGCCTAATTCCCCTCCATATCTTATGGCCTTATGCCACAGTCAAATGATTCTTGAAATATCATAACTAATGCCTCCACAATCTCTACTGCTACCTCTTTCAGAACCCTGAGGTGCAGTTCATCTGGTCCCGCTGACTTATGTACCTTTAGGCCTTACAGCTTTTTGAGCACCTTCTCTCTTTTAATAGAAGCTGCACTCACATTTCTTCCCTCACACCAGTCAACACCTGCCACACTGCTCGTGTCTTATAAAATAGAACATAGAACAATACAGCACAGTACAGGCCCTTCAGCCCACAATGCTGTGCCAACCCTTAAACCCTGCCTCCCATATAACCCCCCACCATAAATTCCTCCATCTACCTATCCAGTAGTCTCTTAAATTTCACTAGTGTATCTGCCTCCACCACTGACTCAGGCAGTGCATTCCACGCACCAACCACTCTCTGAGTAAAAAGTCTTCCTCTAATATCCCCCTTGAACTTCCCACCCCTTACCTTAAAGACATGTCCTCTTTTATTGAGCAGTAGTGCCCTGGGGAAGAGGCGCTGGCTCTCCACTCTCTCTATTCCTCTTAATATCTTGTATCATGTCTACTCTCATCCTCCCTCTCTCCAGAGAGTAAAGCCCTCACTCCCTTAATCTCTGATCATAATGCATACTTTTTAAACCAGGCAGAATCCTGGTAAATCTCCTCTGTGCCCTTTCCAATGCTTCCACATCCTTCCTATGGTGAGGCGACCAGAACTGGACACAGTACTCGAAGCATGGCCTAACCAGAGTTTTATAGAGCTGCATCATTACCTCGCAAGTCTTAAACTCTATCCCTCGACTTATGAAAGCTAACACTCCATAAGCTTTCTTAACTACCCTATCTACCTATGAGGCAACTTTCAGGGATCTGTGAACATGTACCCCCAGATCCCTCTGTTCCTCCACACTTCCAAGTATCCTGCCATTTACTTTGCACTCTGCCTTGGAGTTTGTCCTTGCAAAGTGTACCACCTCACACTTCTCCAGGTTGAACTCCATCTGCCACTTCTCAGCCCACTTCTACATCCTATCAATGTCTCTCTGAAATCTTCAACAATCCTCTACACTATCCACAACACCACCAACCTTTGTGTAGTCTGCAAACTTGCCAACCCATCGTCCTACCCCCATATCCAGGTTGTTAATAAAAATCATGAAAAGTACAGATCCCAGAACTGATCCTTGTGGGAAACCTCTTGTCACAATCCTCCAATGCGAATGTACTCCCTCCACCACAACACTCTGCTTTCTGCAGGCAAGCCAATTCTGAATCCACCTACCCAATCTTCCCTGCATCCCATGCCTTCTGACATTCTGAATAAGCCTACCGTCTGGTACCTTGTCAAATGCCTTACTAAAATCCAAGTAGATCACATCCACTGCACTACCCTCATCTATATGCCTGGTCACCTCCTCAAAGAACTTTTGAATCAGTCTTCTACAGTGAAGACTGATGCAAAATACTCATTTAGTTCATCTGTCATCTCCTCGTCCCCTGTTATTATTTCTCAAGCCTCACTTTCTAAAGGTCTTGTATCCATTCTCATCTCTGTGTTTCTTTTTATATACTTGAAAATGTCTTTTCTATCCACCTTGATATTGTTTTCTCACTTGCTTTCATATTTCATATTTTCCCTCTTGATGACTCTTTTAGTTGCTTTCTGTAGGTTTTTAAAAACTTCCCAATCCTCTATCTTCCCACTAATTTTTGCTTTGTTGTATGCCCTCTCTTTAGCTTTTAAATTAACTTTGACTGTTCTTGTTGTCCACAGTTGTACTATTCTGCCATTTGAGTATTTCTTTGTTTTTGGAATACATCTATACAACGCGTTCCTCATTTTTCCCATAAACTCAAGACATTGCTGTTCTGCTGTCATGCATGCCAGCATCTCCTTCCGATTTACTTTGGCTAACTCCTCTCTCATACCACTGTATTTTCCTTTACTGAAAAACTGTTCTGTCAGACTTCACTTTCTCCCTATCAAACTTCAAATTGAGATCAATCCACAAAAATTGTGAACACAACATCTTAAGGGATCCTTTACCATAAGCTCCCTAATCACCTCTGGTTCATTTACGCAACACCCAACCCAGTATATCTGATCTCCTAGTAGGCTCAATGAAAAACTGCTTCAAAAAGCCATCGTGTAGGCATTCAACACATTCACTCTATCACGAACCTGATTTCCCCAATCTACACGCAAGTTAAAATCTCCTGTGACTATCATAACTTTGCCCATTTGTTACATCTTTTCTATTTCCCATTGTAATCTGTAGTCCACATTCCAGCTACTGTTTGGTGGCCTGAATACAACTGCCATCAGGGGCCTTGCAGTTTCGTAACTCATCACACAAGAATTCACCATCTTCTGATCCTATGTCACATCTTCACACCTTTCTAAAGATTTGATGGAATACTTTACCAGCAGAGTCACACCATCCCCTCTGCCCACCTTCAATGTGTAACCTTGATCATTCAGTTCCTGACTACAGATATCCTTCAGTAATGATTTACTGAAGGCCACACCATCATACCTGAGAATCTGTAAAAGTGCAAACAGATCATCCACCTTATTTCTTAGGCTCCATGCATTGGGATATAACACATTGAGTACAGTATTTGTTACCCTTTTTAACTTCGCATCTCTAATCACTGATATTCACCCTGATGGCTGCAATTTTGTCTTCTCATCTGCCTGCCCCTCTTGACAGTATGACTACATGCCATCTTTGCTTTATTGCCATCGGTCCTATCTTGACTCCCTTCTCTCTGGTTCCCATCCCCCTGAGAAATTAGCTTAAACCCTCCCCAACAGCTATAATAAACTGGCCTGCAAGAATATTAGTCCCCTCAGGTTCCTTTCTACAGGTCATACCTCCCCCAGACCAATGATCCAAGAACCTGAAGCCCTGTCCCTTGCATCAACTTCTCAACTGCACATTTATCTGCTGAATCATCCTGTTTTTACCCTGACTGGCAGGTAGCACAGATCCTATCCGGAAATTACTACCCCGGGAGGTCCAAATTCTGAGTTTTTTGCCTTACTCTTTAAATTCTTTCTTCAGGGCCTCTTTGCATTTCCTTCCTATGTCTTTCCTCCTCCAAGTGTGGATGCGAACTGAGATGTCCCTGACCCTGGCATGTGGGAGGGAACAGACCATCCAGGTGTCCTGTTCTCCTGTCTGTTCCCCTGACTATTGATTCTCCTATCACTACCGCTCCCCTCTACTCCCTCTTTCCCTTCTGCACCATGGACCCATGCTCAGTGCCAGTAAACCTGGCCTCCATGGCATTCCTCTGGGAGGTCATTCCCTACAACAGTATCCAAAACGGTATACTAATTATTGAGAGGAATGGCCACAGGGATGCTCTGCACTAACTGTCTTTCCACATGTCCATGTCTCCTGACAGTCACTGAACTACTCTCCTCCTGCAACCTAGGGGTAACCAGTTCCCTGTAACTCTAATTGATGATCTGCTCACTCTCCTGTACAAGCGGAATGTCATCCAGCTGCTGCTCAGATCCCTAACACGGTCTTAAGGAGCAGCAGCGGATGCACTTCATGCAGGTGTAGTTCCCTGGGTCTCCCATGACTGCAACATTCAACATGAAGAGCATACAAGGACCATTTAAACTACATTAAATACCACTGACACAGTAAGAAAAAGTGGAAACTTAACAGAAACTTACCCGCAAACTTACCCAGAGCCAAAGCCTCTTCCGATCTGAAGCCTCCTTTGAGCCAAAGCCTGTCACTCACACTCTTAGCACTGTTCCACTCTCAACAATGGCTGTTCCGCTTGTCCTTTCTGTGCATTTAATTACTCCTCTCTGTGCTGCTCCTGCCGCTGATTTGTACGCCGGAATGACACAGAACGCCCGCAAAGCTCTCATTTTAAACGAGCATCTCCGATCTGCCATAAACCTCTTCGCTGTGCGCAGCTCCCGCCGCGGACTGGGCCGCCGGCATGACAGATGCTGAGGGCCGCTGGGCTCTAAACCTACCGGGCCATCTGAAATAATCTCAGTAGCGGCCGTCAGCATTGGCCTCCAGATACTGCAGCTTTACCAAAGCATCGCTCCTCAGTCCCTGATAGAAAGTGGTCTTCCCGTTCAATTGCCAAGATGCAACAACATATTCACGACCCCCAATAGTCTCAGCCATGACATTTAAAACGTCATTCCCACTGACTGAAGTCAGTACAGTAGAATTCAGCATTTTCAGAGCCATTGACTTGAAAGGGTGACCCACTTCGCGAGTTGCAACTCCAGAGCCCGCAGTCTCTGCGCGATGCGCTACCCGACTCAATCCGAATCGACAGCACAGCTGGAATTAAACAGAGCTGTAAACCCAGCGGGGCGCCAGCAGATAATCTCTCGGAAAAGTAACAGTTCAGAGAGTGGGGAAGGGGAATGGGATTTATCCGTGGATAGACTGGAATGTCGGTCTGGTTGAAAAACCTCAGCACCATCCATGCTGCTGCAAAAACGAAGGAGTCTCTCAGGTCAGTCCGCTCTTCTTCCAGCCGCTCCGAAGTCTTCCCAAGCGCCCTGAGCTAGGCAATTTAAACGGGAGGGATTTTCGCTGTTTCAAAACAGAATTAATCCATTCCCGCTCCCAACAGAGTTAAAGGCTCGAACTTTGGTAATCGTCAGCTGCAGCCACTGCTCAGCGCACGAGAAACACGCACCGAAAACTTTAGACACCGGGTCATTGCATGAAAGAAACCGCTCTAGTCCATTGTCAAGATGACACTACGCACTCTCCAAGTCTTCTGGAGCTTTCTAAACCCGTCCTTTTAGGATTTTGGCGCTATTTTAAACTTCAGGAGAGAGAGCTCCGACAGTGTGACCCTCCCTCAGTATCGCCACTGCCATAGTGTGACTTCTTCTTCAGTGTCGCCCTCCCTCAGTATCACAACTGCCACAGTGTGATTCATCCTCAGTATCACCCCTCTCACAGTATAATACTTCCTCAGTATCGCCCCTTGGACAGTATACCCCCTCAGTATCGCCCCTCCCACAGTATAATACTTCCTCAGTATCGTCCCTCCCACAGTATGATACTTCCTCAGTATCGCCTCTCCCTCAGTACCACAACTACCACAGTGTGATTCATCCTCAGTATCGCCATTCCCACAGTATGATACCACCTCATTATCACCCCTCCGACAGTATGATACTTTCTCAGTATCACCCCTCCCACAGTACGATGCTCCCTCAGTGTGACAACAATCAATTGATGATGCACAGCACTGCATCTTTGCCCATATCACTCCCTCATAATTGTCTCTCCGATACCGCACTACCCTTCGTTTCGACCCTTCAAACTGGACAACACTTTCTCCGTAATCCGTGGAGGGCTTTCCTTGGCTATGTGCTTCTGACGAAGAATTTGGACCATGGACCGTATGACCTAGGAGCAGAATTAGACAATCGACCTTGTACATTGGAATGCATTGCAAAAGTGGAATGGAATTGATTGCAGGTGATTAACCCATGGAATCTTGTTCTACATCATGTGTTCTCATGCTTAACTCTTTATTTGTCTTTACTAGATGGCCCACAGAATCTCTCAATCATTTCTTCCAACAACATGAACAGTTCTCGGGTGAATATGAAGGAAGGGATTCCTACATCGATCCTCTGCTCTGTCCAGAGTTTCCAAGTGTCTAATCTAACGTGGAGACATCTCAGTGTCACACTAAATACAACATGTTCCAGTAACGAGCTGTGGCTGGAGTTTCCTCAGGTGACACCCCAGCAGGCTGGAGACTATCAGTGTGTGGCAGAGAATAAACACGGGACAGCAGAGAGGGCCATCACCCTCAGTGTGGAGTGTAAGTGGATGCATTGCAACATCTCTAAGTACAAATGCAAAGTCAGTGGACTATTTATCCTTCGATACACAATGCACACTCAGTGGCCACCTCATTAAGTTCCTGTACACCTGCTCGTTAAAGCAAATATCTAATCAACGAATCATGTGATGGCAACTCAATGCATAAAAGTATGCAGACATAGTTAAGAGAATCCGTTGTTGTTCAGACCAAATATTGGAATGGAGAAGAAATATGATCAAAGTGACTTTAACCATTCTCTTCAGGCATACTTAGGAAATCCATAGAACAGTAACTGCTAACTGTAAACAAACTGTGCAAATACAGATATAAATAACTCTTACTAAATAACGAAAATGAAGTAACAGTATACCTTCCTGGGACGGACCAGCAGTGGCTTCCATTTGGGCGATGGTTGAAAAGGGAGACAGATAGCCCCAAATTCATTATAAGGGCTCTGTCTCCCTTTTCAACCACCGCCCAAATGGTACCAATGCCTGGATCATCTCGCTGAGCAGCAACCACATCCCCAGAACTCAATTCCGGCAGCTGATTTGTCTTCAGAGCACTCAGGTTACACTAGTCATCAGAGTTTACAGAGAATGGTGTGAGAAACAAACAGAAAAAAAATTCACTGAGTGGCAGTTCTGTAGGAGAAAACACTTTGTTAATGAGAGAGGTCAGAGGAGAATAGCCAGACTGGTTCAATCTGACAGGAAGGTGACAGTAATTCAAACACTCACACGCTACAGCAGTGATACGCAGAAAAGCATTTCTGAATGTGGAGGATGGGGATCCAATGCATCAAAATGGAGACAACCTCATTTTACAGTGAATGGAAAGGGGTGTCCAACAGACGACTGAGGCACAGCTCAGGCTTCAGAGTTACACTGTACCATTACAATATATCAGTGCAACCAACATCTCCTGCCTGTTTCTTTCTTCCCAGATAAGCCTGAGATTTCTCGGGACTCTGGGTGCACTCGGAACCTCAATGTCATCTCATGTGTGTGTGCAGCCAGATCGAACCCACTCGGAGAGCTCACCTGGCACCTCCCCCTCGCCAACCTCAGTGGGAACCAGACGCACGGTCGTTTCCAGACATGGCGGGTAGATGACAGGCAATTGGTGACAGGCTCGCTGACCTTGGGTGTGAGCGAGGGAGAGGAGGATGTGACCGCCTACTGTACAGTCCGAAACCAGCATGGAGAGGCCATGTTCATGGTGTCCCTGTGGATGAAAGGTGAGGATATCAATGAGGAATACTCTTCACTCAGCAGAGTGCAGCCCTAACCTCAGCAATTCCCTCCGAACTGCACTTGAGCTCAATCTGAGCAAAGTCTGCCTTCCCTTCTAGCTAGATGGGGAAGATCGCACGGCCAGTGGGGAGTTCACTTCAGTGTCCCCACCCCACTAATGGTCATCATCACATTGCTAGTTATTGATCTTGCTGTGTACAGACCGGCTGCCCTGCTTCCCTTGGGACTAGATCTCAAGTTGAGGAACACATTGAGATGGTGAGATGGGAATCACACTTTCCACTCTCCTTTAACACCCCACAGCCTTAATCCAAGGGTTTAGCCATTTCCCTCAATGTGTGAGGACAAAACCCAAGTAAAATTGGGAATGAGCACATGGGAGCAGATGACAACCATACATCACAAGCTGAGGAAAACATTACAATGGTGAAATGTGCTGGTGAAATTGGAATCGCACTCTCCACTCTCCTTTAAGACCCCACTGCATTTATCCAAGGATTAAGTCATTTTCCTCAATGTGCTAAGGACAAAACCCAAGTAAAATCCGCAAGGAACACATGGATCTCTCTCTCTCCCACAAAATGTTGGCACTGAAAAGCCAAATGTCCTGGATATTACACTAGAATCAGAATCACATTTAGGTCCAATATCACCGACATATGCCATCAAATGTGTTGTTTCCCCATTCTCCTTTACAAAACTGCTCCAGCTTTGTCATACTTTATGGGGATTGCGATTGTACAACCTTTTTCTAGTACAGCCACAAATTGAGGTCTATACTCTGAATTGGACACTACAGGAACATTGTTGTTTTTAAGCCATTCCTGTGTAGCTTTGTTTTATGCTTGGGGTCATTGTCTTGCTGGAAAACAAATTTTCTCCCCATTCCCAGGACTCTGACTTGGCCACTCGAGGGCATTACCTTTGCTGCTTTTAAGCCATTCCTGTGTAGCTTTGGCTTTATGCTGGGGGTCATGGTCTTGCTGGAAAACAAGCCTTCTCCATGTCCCAGTTCCTTTGCAGATGGCATCACGATTTCCCTGTATTTTGTTGCAGTCATTTTACCCTCTACCTTCACAAGCTTTCCAGGTCCTGCTGCAGTGAAGCATCCCCACAGCATGTTGCAGCCACCACTATTTTTCATGGTAGGGATGGTGCTTATTGATGTGTAATATTTGGCTTACACCAAATGTAGTGCTTAGTCTGATGTCCAAAAAGCTCACTTTTGGTTTGAATCTACCGTAGAACCATCTTCCAGCTGACTTCAGAGACTCCCACATGCCTTCTGGATTTCATGTGAATGTTTTTCAACAGTAGCTTTCTCTTTACCACTCTCCCATGGTGAATATCTGGCAGCAGTTATTGTAAGTACAGTCTCTTCCATCTCAGCCACTGAAGCTTGCAACTCCTCCAGAGTTGCCATGGGTCTCATGGTGGCCTTCCTCTGTAGTCCGCTTCTTGCACAGTCTCTCAGTTTTCGGAGGATGGCAGATTTACAGCTGTGCAATATCCATTCCATTTTTTGATGATTGACTTAACTGTTCTCCAAAGGATATTCAGTGACATGGAAATTTTCTTTTATTCATCTCCTGACTTGTGTTTTTCAATAACATTGTCAGAAAGTTGTTTGGAGTGTTATTTTGTCCCCATGGTGTAGCTTTTGCCAGGATACTGACTCACCAGCGTTGGACCTTCCAGATACAGGTGTATTTTTACGACAATCAATTGAAACACCTTGACTATACACAGGTCTCCAAAAGCAGATATCCGCTCAACTAATTATGTGATTTTTAAAACCAATTGGCTACACCAGTGATGATTTGGTGTGTCATATTATAGGGGGTGAATACTTATGCAATCAATTGTTCTGTGATTTATATTTGTAATTAATTTATGATTATATGATTATGAGGATACGCAGTCCCCTTTTATTGTCATTTAGTAATGCATGCATTAAGCCAATTTAGATCACTTTATAAAGATCTTTTTGCACCTTGATATGAAAGGGTCAATTTCTGTTGATCAGTCAAAAAAGCCAAATTCAATCCACTGTGATTCAATGTTGTAAAACAATAAAACATGAAAACTTCCAAAGGGGTGAATAGTTTCTATAGGCACTGTATATACTATGGCAATTAACAGCAGCACTGTACATTTGCAACAATGGCGGGGGCATTGGGAGCAAGGGTGGACCCAAGTGCAAGACACATCTTGTGAGATTAATTAGTTTTAGTTTATTGTTCGATACCAGGAGAGCAAGGCAGGAGCAGGAGCAGCAAACTGGACAAGGACTCAGGACTATGACTAGGCTGGGACTAGGGGTCTGGGTTAGGACTCGGAACCGGCTCCCAGAACTAGAGGAGACATGAAGAGGCTAGGGTATGGACTCCGAGCATAAGACTAAGCAAGGACCCGGTACCTGGGTCTTGCCTCGGGCTCGGACCCCAGAACCAGGCATGGATATGGCATGGGCTAGGGAGAGGAGGAACATGGAAAACAGAGCCTTGGTCTCGGGAGAGCAGGTACACGGAACCATGGACACGTACACAGAACACAGAGTCAGGACCCCTCCTTGGGTACAGGACATAGGGCCAGGACTCACACACAGAACAGAGAGCCGGGACCCCTCCTTGGGTACAGTACATAGGGCCGGGACTCGTGAACCTCCGAGGGGCAATGGCAAGACGGCCTGACTTACCCCACAGAGGCGAGGACAAGACAAGACAAAACATGACTCCCCACGGGGCAACAGCAAGACGACCTGACTTACCCCACAGAGGCGAGGACCAGACAAGACATGACACCTCGCAGGGCAATGGCAAGACAGCCTGTCTTACCCCATGGAGGTGAGGACAAGACAAGACCAACACGAAAGCACACCAGACAGTACCTGTCTAGCTCCGATGATAGAACTAGTCCGAAGTGCAGACGAGGGCTAGAGGCAAGAGGGGCAGAGAAGGGATTCAGACAGTGGTGTAGGACAGGAATCACAGACTGCCAGGGCCAGAACTTGACTCGGAACTGGGAAGCCGCCAGGGACAGGACTTGACTTGGTACCTGAATGCCGCCAGAGCCAGGAGTTGACTTGGTACTTGGACGCCGCCAGGTCCAGGACTTGACTAGGTACTCGGACGTTGCCAGGGCCAGACTTGACTTGGTACTCGGAGGCCGCCAGGGTCAGGACCTGACTTGGTACTCGGAGGCCGCCAGGGAAAGGACTTGACTTGGAACTCGGATGCCGCCGGGGCCAGAATTAACTTGGTACTCAGATGCTACCAGGGCCAGGACTTGGACGTGATACTTGGATGCCGCTGGAGCCAGGACTGGACTTGGAGCCTCCGGGTAGTGGCGAGCTCTCGACTCGGCCCGGGAACAGTAGACAGCGGCTCCTGATTCTCTCCGGCGGGTTAACAGACAGACCCACCTTGATGAGGAAACTTTGCAGGCTCGCTTCGGCGAGGTAACTGGACAGGGTTGCTCCGGTGAGGAGAGGCGAATTACCAGCACTCGCTTCGGCAGAGACTAGGCTTGCTCCGGCCAGATGACATTGGCACACCATGCCTTTGATGACTTTGCAGACGCTCCCGCACCGAACGGCTGAAAGCCAGAGACTATAAGCTACTGGTTCAGCCGAGCATTAATTGCCTCTAATCACCAAAGCAGAGGGACATGGGAAAACAGGGAATCGACGGTCCGGATCATAACATAAACAAGGTAAATTTAAAGGGACCCCGATCCGGACCATGACAACATTACAGACATGGCAAAATAATTGATTTAGAGACACAACACGGAACAGGCCTTTCAGTCCCAAACTCGAGCCAATCACAGGACAATTTGCAATGACCAATTAAACTACTAACTGGTACATCTTTAGAATGTAGGAGGAAACTAGAGCACCTGAAGGAAATCCACGTGGTCACGGGGAGGACGTACACCAGGTCTGTATGTTGTACATAACCTTCATGATAAAATAAACCAACCTAAACAAAGGGAGCTCCAGATCCAAAAGCACAATGAGGGAGACTGGGAATTCCCTGTCTTCCAGTCTGGTCCTTGTCATCCCGTGGTCACACAGCGCTTGGGTGGTCACACCTTGATCAGTGGCCAGTTGACAGCACCACAGGTGAGGCGTCCAAACGAAGAAGTATACTATTAAATTTTCAGATATATTTTCTCGATCTCTCTCTCATGAGAGCAGGAGGATTAAGGGAGGCAATAGGAAAGGGGAAAGGGGCAGGAGGAGGGTTGGGAGAAGGGAAGGGAGGTGGAGAAAGAGGGGAGGAGGGAAGAAGGAAGGAGGAGGAGTGACAGAGTGTTGCCACTCCACAGCCTCAGTGGAGGATGTTGTATTAAATGGTCTGGATGTCACAGTGAGGAGGGATCAGAGTGGGGATTTGGCTGACACTCTGATGTTCTGTAACCCTGAGCCAACCTTCTGCTGTTCCAGATGGGATGTACGGACCAAGATGAGGGCGTTGGAGATCCTGGACACCACCGTCAGCTCCAGTGTATTCTTGACCACACCTCAGGTACAGGTCACAGCTCAGCCCAGTAAAGGTCAGGGCACCGGGAGTACAGTGCAGCGGGAAGGACATTGAGGGAGGAGTGTCACACCATGGGGCGATGCTCACAGACTACCATGGTTTGGAGTTTAGGAGTATGGGTGAGTGAACGAGAGGCAGGGAACAAAAGTGTGGGAGGGTGAGAGAGATGAAGGGAGCGGAAGGGAGAGAGAGAGAGAGACAGAGATGGAGAGGGGGAAAGAGGAAGAAGTGAGTGAATGAATGATATAGAAAAAGATCAGAGACTCGCAGAGAATTGGGAGGAGAGAGAGTAACTGAAAAAGAAGAGATAGGGAAGGGAAGGGGAGAGAACAAGAGGACCGTGTCCACAACAGGGTTCTAGCCTGTTATCAGAGACTGTTATTCACTAGTCAGTGTTCACAGCATTTAAATATCTTCATCCTCAGTGTTCAAAGTTGAAAGTAGATTTATTATCAAAGTGCATATATATCACCACCTTCTATCCTGAGATTCATTTTCTTACGGGCATTCACAATAAAGACTAATAAACACAATAGTATCAATTAAAACTCCACACATCATTGATGAAAACAGTTAATGTGCAAAAGACAACAATCTGCAAATCCAAAATAAAAAGTAACAATAAACAAATAAGAAATAAATTTTGGGAACCTGAGTTGTAGAGTCCTTGGAAGTAAATCCAGAGGTTGTGGAATTAGTTTAGTGATGGAGTGTGAGCAGTTCAATGGTGTTTGATGAAGAAATGAGATTTGCTTTTATTTCTGCCCCAGGACACGGAGAGGGAGAGGACGAGCCAGATCCCACCAGTAATGCCCGTTGAAGAGGAGGAGGAGTGTGGCCCGGTGTACGCCAGCCTGCGGGAACTGCCTGGCGGTGGAGGCCCTGTTCGCAGGGGGGCTGCGAACACACGGCGCATTGCTCTCTCTCCTCCCGACCTTACTTTCAGGAGTGAGAGTCGGAGGGTGCACTGTGAGGAGATGGCATAGCTAAAGGAATGCCGCTTGGGGGTGGGGGGAGCATTTGAGTAGGGAGTACAATGGGAGGGGTGGTGAAGACTCGGGTGTGCCACGTTGTGGAAAGGGTGGGGATGAGGGAGCACTGCGTTGTGGGAAGAGTGGTGAGGAGGGTGCACCGTGCTGTGAGAGGGACTATGAGGAGGGAGTGACTCATTGTGGGAGGGGCAGTGAAGAGAGAGCACTGCTCTGTGCGATGGGTCGTTAGAAAGGAGTGCTACGGTATGGGAACAGCAGTGAGGAGGGAGCATGGCACTGTGGCGGGGTGGTGTGGAGGGAGCGCTGCACTGTGGGAGGGGCAGTTTGGAGGGAGCATGACACTGTGGGGGGGCAGTGTGGAGGGAGCTTGACAATGTGGTGGGGGCAGTGCCGAGGGAGCGTGACAGTGTGGGAGGGGTGGTGTGGAGGGAGCATGACAATGGAGGGGGGCGGTGTGGAGCGAGCGTGACACTGTGAGAGGGGTGGTGTGGAGGGAGCATGACACTGGGAGGGGCGGTGTGGAGCGAGCGTGATACTGTGGAAGGGGCAGTGTGGAGGGAGTGCGACACTGTGGGAGGGGCTGTGTGGGAGGGTGAAGTGGAGGTAACATGACACTGTGGGTGGGGAAGTGTGGAGAGAGTGCCGTGCTGTGGGTGGAGAGTTCAAGAAGCAGCACCTCACCTCGTTAGGGCAAGTGAGGGAGCCCCGCGCTGTGAGAGGGAGGTGAGAAGGGAACATGGTGTTGTGGGATGAGATGTCAGGATGGAGAACTGCACTGTGGGAGGAGAGGTAAGGAGTTTTGAAGGAACCTCTGACAGTGCAGCACTATTGGGAAGAAGGAACTTGGTTTCCATCATCTGAGGGGTGGGGAGCCATGGCCAGTATTCATCCCTCTACTTAGAGATGATTTCGGTCACCCTCGCTGCTGTGGGCTGGCTACTGTGTTCCCGACCTGACAACAGTGAGCAGACCTCAAAACACCTGAGTGTGGGGAGGGGGATGTTGGGATAAATTAGGGGTGTCTCAGATGTCTGCTGGGTCTCTGTACTTTTCTCCACCAGGTTGCCTCATCGTGCTGGAATCACAGACAGAGACAGATTAAACAGGGCTGTGAGGAGGACAGAGAGCTTGTGGGGGTGGGGAGTGGGTGCATTGTACAGAGACAGGCCGAGTGACTGGGCCCAGACTCGACAGCTCCAACATCATTTGGGACAATCCGGTTTGTGTGGAAAAAAAAACAGGAAGACAAAGATTTTCTTTCGTAAAATATTGAATGAGACAGTTTGAATACAGACATTCTTTTACCCAGCGTTAGGGAATCAATGTTCAGTTTTAGGCACCTAGCTGCAGGAAAGAGTGAAGATGAGTTTTGCGAGGACATTGTCAGGACTCAAGGAACTGAGTTATGGAGAGAAGATGAACAGACTGAGATTTGGAGCGTAGGAGAACGAGGTGTGACCTTATAGAGGTGTATAAAAGTATGAGGGGCACAGGTAGGGTTAAAGCACAGTATAAGATGAAAAGGGAGAGATTTACTGGGACTCAGGTGCATCTTTTTCACCTAGAGGCTGATCCAAATATGAAACGAACTTCCAGAGGAAGTGGTTGAGGCAAAGATGCCTGGACAGGTACATGGACAGAGGGATATGGGCTAAAGGTGCTTGGATGGTACTCTTGGTTGGCATGGACAAGTGGGGTGGAACGGCCAATTTCCCTACCTTGTGACTCGATGAAATTTGTCATAGTTCACTGTGCACAGGTTGCTGATGGTTAAAACGCAGGTCCGCTGGGCATGTGAAGGGAAACACTGCATTGGTGCTAATTGTTTGGGGATCCAAGTTTAAGAGCAAAGATATCTTGCCAAAATCATACGTGGTCCTGAAACATTGACCTGTTTCTCCTTGCACAGAAGATGCTTGGACAGTTGGAATATTGCAGCCAGCTCTGGGCTCCCTGTGAAGGGGAGTCTACTTGCGGGGCGGTGGGGGATCAGACACTGCCTGTGTTCAGTGACAGTACTGATTGGTTGGATATTAATGGAATCGGAGGGCATGGAGTTAGGGGAGGGAAGAGATGATCAGCTCAATAATCAGTCATATTCATTGAATAATGAAACAGAGATGGGTCTTGTCCTGATATTGCAGGTTATGTGGTCTTTTGCTACTGTAGCTCACCCTCTTCAAGTTTCGACCTGTTGTGTGCTCAGAGATGTTCTTCTGCACACCACTGTTGTAACTCATGGTTATTTGAGCTACAGTCACCCTCCTGTCAACTGAATCAGTCTGGCCATTCTTCTCTGAGTCTCTTATTAACAAGGCATTTTACCTCACTGAATTGCAGCTCACCAGTTTTTATTTCTTGTTTGTTTGTTTTTCACACCGCACACTGTAAACTCTAGAGACCGTTGTATATGAAAATACCAGGAGATCAGCCGTTTCCGAGATACTCAAACCACAGTCAGTCATTTAAATCACATTTCTTCACCACTCTGATGTTTGGTATGAACCTCTTCACCATATCTGGATGCTTTTAAGCATGAAGTTGCTGACAGATAATTGGAAGTAATCACTGAGTGTATGTTCCACGCAGGATTTGTCCATTGTTGCATTTATTGAGTGTGGAATTAAAGGTCAGTTTTACTTCTCTCAGTTGTTCGTTTCTATTGGATTTCTTTTCTCTCCTTGGCAATGCAGCTCCTTGTGTCCATGTTTCTAATGTCAACATGTCAGGCTGCCTGTCCACATTCCTGTCTGGGACATCTTCGGTTGAAATGTCCTCAGTGAAGCAGAACACATGCTTCAGTCCAACAACTATGCATTTTCTCAATCAGCCACAGCCAGTCCAATTTGTATGGTGCTTTGGACACTGTGTGATGCCCTTAATGCCAAAGTCAAAGATAATTTTTAATCAATGGCCTGGATAGCAGGGGGTCTTTGATGATGAACACTGGTTTATTTTAGCAGCGCTCCATATAAACACGCCCATTGGTATGTGATTAATCATGGCATTGAGAGATGTTGCCTCTTGCTGAGAGGTTGCAATTGCTTCTTGATGGACAGAGCCACCCTTGTGTGACCAGAAGTATCTACCAGGGATATGGGTGTTGTATGATGTTGCCTGGGGCACCTTGGCTTGTCTGGTGCACCATGTCCAGGCCCATACAAAGGGTGTGAGGGTGGGTGGAAAGGTGAGGAAAAGTGGGTGAGTTGCATTAATTGGACCATGGGTTGAGAAGCCAGGTTGATCACTTCTAGGGGAGTGGATCTTGGACACTGTCCATTTCCAGATCACTTTGATCAATGTCATTATCTCTGCACAGACATGGAGAACTACCCTGTCCCAAGTTTTACTATCAATGGTCCCACCAAGGCTTTGATTTCCAGAGATTAGGCATCAAAGGTTATTGTTGTAGATGAACAGGTGCAGAAGATAACACATGAAGTCAAGTTGGGCTGGCTAATGGGAAGCAAGGAAGGACTAATCTGAGGAAGATCTGATGAATGCTGTGCCACAAAGGGCAGTACTGCAGCCTCTGTTTGTCACATCAGACCCAAAGCAAAAACTAAACCATTTGCTGCAACCTTCAACCTGAAGGGTTGAGCAAGTGATCCACCTTGTCTTCCTGCAGTGATCCCCGGAACGATGAACACCAGTCCTGATGGGTGATCTATTTCCCCCTCCTGCAGCGGTCCCCAGCACGATGGACACCAGTCCTAGCAGGTGATCTACTTCCCCCTCCTGCACTGGTCCTCAGCACAATAAACACCAGTCTTCTGCCAGTTTGGTTGACTCAACAATATCAACAACAGATGGCTTTGGGTACAGGAAAGACCATGGTCCCTAATGACATCCTGGCAATGGTACCAATGCCTTGTGATCCAGAGCCTGCCACCTCCTTAGCCAGACTGTCCCAGTGCAGTTACATCACTGGCAACTATCCAACAATCTGCCTGAGTAGATCCTATCCACATTAAACAGGACACATCTAACCCGGCCAGTTGCTTGGCAACAACCTGCTCACAGAAGCTGTTCTGCTAAAGTCACCACCTCTCCAGACTTCATCACAGCTGGGATCCAAACATAGACAGGAGAACCAAACCCCCAAGGTGAGGTGGCATTCACTACCCTCATCATCAAGGCTGCATTTTATCAAGTGTGGCATCAGGGGCCCTGGATACATTGGAGTCCTCCACTGCTCAGAATCATACAAGGCCAAGGGAGAGAGAGTGTACATGCAGATGATGTTTACAGTAGTGGCAGAGTCTAGGACCAGAGGGCGCAGCCTCAGAATAGAAGAATGCTCTTTTGAAATGTAACGAGGAGGAGGAATTTCGTTAACTATATGGTGGTGAATATATGGTATTCATTGCCACAGTCGGCTGTAGAGACCAAGTCATTGAGTATATCTAAAGATGAGATTGATGGGAATTTCATTAGTGAGGGTGTCAAAGGTTATGGGGAGAGAGGGAGGAGAATGGAGTTGAGAGGGAAAATAAATCAGCCATGAATGAATGAAGGAAAAGCACGATGGGCTGAATGGCAAAATTCTGCTGCTAGGCCTGATGGTCTGTCACATCATGGTGGTGGGAGATGATTCATCTCAGCCACAGGATGTCCCTGCAGGGATTCCACAGGATGGTGCCCTGGGCCCAAACATCTTCACTGCTTCATCAATGACCTTCCATCCATCAGAGGGTTAAATGTGATAAATGCACCATGTTCACCATTCACAACTCCACAGGTAATGGAGCAGTCCACAGCCAAGCGCTGGGCAACACGCAGCCTGAGCTATGTGGTGACCATGTCATTTGCCATCGAATTGCCAGGCAGTAACGATATCCAACAAGGGAAAATTCAACCATTTCTCTCTGACATTTCGTAGCATTGCTGTCATGGCATCCTCTACTGTCAATCCCCTGGGGTGGTGGGGAAGGCAGGTCACAATCACATTCTCAACAACAATTAGGGATGGAGGATTAAATGCCATTTCAAACTGTGAAGCTCACTTCCTCTGAGTGAGTAATAAATGTTATTTTTTTACATTTTATGTCAATGATGTGAAGGAGAGCACGGAAGTTCCGGTTACTAATTTCACGATGGCACTGTGATTGTAATTGGTATCTGGTTTATTATTGTATAAGGATACAGTGAAAAGCTTTGTTTCCATGCCAGCCATTCAGATCATTCCATACATAAGAACATCAAGGTAGTATTAAAGAAAAATCAATTACAGAATGCAGAATAAATGCTACAGCTGCTGAGAATGTGCAGTGCAAGCAGACAATAAAGTGAAGGGTCATGGTGAGGGGCATTCAGAGATCAAGAGTTCTTTGTACAAAAGGCCCATTCAGGAGAATCTGAAGGTGGATTGGAACTCACCCCATCAGTCTATAGACAGATGAGTTGAACTCCAAGCATTCTCGATGTAGAACCCCATTCGGGACAGGGATGGCACCCGAGTTTTCCCCAGAAATAGTCAGGTGACAAGTGGCATTTGTGCAAAGTGATGCCAGGAAATGACCACCTACAACCAGAGAGAGTCTGACCTGCTGCCCCATACCTCAGTGATAGCCCCTCATTCAACACCCCTCAGGATGTTCAAGGCGAGGTCACCATCGCTTAATGTACCCTGAACATTCCGGGGGTGTTCACCAGACACTCATCTTGACCATCCACATATGGTGGGGGGATGCTCAAGGACTGTTGCCCTGTGGTGAGTTGCTCACTTCCTGATACCCAAAGCCACTGTCAACTGGACACAGGAGCGCAACAGAATACTCTCTGCAAAACTACATGAGAGTAGCTACGACGTTCAAGAACTATCTCTACTGGTGCTGGAATCTGCTCAGTAATAAAGGTGATAATGGGAACCATTAGGGGAAGGGGGAAGGCAAACGGAACCAGTATTAGATGGGGGAGGAGGGGTGGTGAGTCAGAGAGTGAAATGGGTGAGTGGATGGGTGAAGGAAGGCTGTGGAATGGGGAAGAGGACAAAATAGAAGGGCGTGAGGGGGATTGAAAGGTGATGGATTTACCTGTAAATGGAATATGCACTGGGGTTGTAGCTGAGCCCAGGAGAATTTCCTTGAGTTTCCTCCAGGCTTTGATTTTACCTCCCCCTCCCCTATCCAGCTCACCCAGCCCATCATCCAAACTCTCTCCCACCATCCCACCCAATACACCAACATACACCACCACAGGAAGGTTACTTCCAACGGCTGTCTTTTGGATCGGGACAAGCAGAGCAGCATGGGAGCTGAATTCTGAAGGAAGGCAGTTTTTTTTTAAACTTCTTCAAGTGAAAGAAGAACGAGACTGCGCAGACACATGATGTAGACAGGACAGCACAGAGAGTTTAAAAATTGGACCACCCTATACAGCGGGCAGCAGTCGGAGCGGGCAGCGGAATGAGTGGTAGCCGATTGTAGGGCTTTGGTTTCAACGGGCTTTGGCGGTAACAGGAAGAGGCGAAAGCGAAGCACCAGCTCTTTTTTTTCCCCTTGGTGAATCGGCCCAGACAGACAGGAACAGCAGGTTTTACACAGCTAACGGTACGAGCTAACGGTTTAAAAAGTTCGTCTGCTTGTCTAGGTAAGTGAGTGAGTAGACTTATTTTTCCTGTTTCATTCCTGTAGAATCAGGTAGCATGTCTGCAGGGTTAATGCTTTGTTCAGGGTGTCAGATGTGGGAATCCTGGTAGATCTTCAGCCTCCCGGATGGCCACATCTGCGCCAGGTGCACCGAGATGCAGCTCCTCAGGGTCCGTGTTAGGGATCTGGAGCTGCAGCTTGATGACGTACCACTTATTAGGGAAAGTGAAGAGGTGATAGACAGGAGCTACAGGGACATAATCATCCCTAGGCTATAGGGGTCAGAAAACTGGGTGACTGTCAGGAGAGGGCAGGAAAATGCCCGGATAGTGGAGAGCACACCTGTGGCTATCCCCGTCAGCAACAAGTATCTTGTTCTAGGTGCTGTTGAGGGGAATGACCTGACAGGGGACGCCTACGGTGACCGGGTCTCTGGCACTGAGCCTGGTGCTGTTGTGCAGGAGGGAAGGAGGGAGAAGAGGAATGTGGTAGTCATAGGTAGACATAGATAGGAGAAGGGAGGAGGTCCTGAAGAGAGATTTCCGGGAGCTAGGAAGGAAGCTGAGAAGCAGGACCTCCTGGATAATAATCTCGGGATTGCTACCTGTGCCACGTGCTAACGAGGGCAAGAATAGTAGGATCAGGCAGATGAATGTATGGCTGAGAGACTGGTGCAGGGGGCAGGGCTTCAGATTCTTGGATCATTGGGATCTCTTCTGGGGGAAGTATGACCTGTTCGAAATGGACAGGTTACTCCTGAACCTGAAGTGGACCAATATCCTGTTAGGAAGGTTTAATAGAGCTGTTAGGGAGGGTTTAAACTAATTTGGCAGGGGGATGGGAACTAGAATGATAGAATGGAGGAAGGCAAAGACAGAAATAAATCTAAGCTAGTGAGCAGTAAAGATGTCAGGAAAGACAGGCAGGTGATGGGGCAAATTTGTAGCTAATGGGATGAGTTGCAGTGCAATCAAAGCAAGAAGTTCCAAATATTGGCCTTAAGGTGTTATACTTAATGCACGCAGCATAAGGAATAAGGTGGATGATCTTGTCGTACAGCTACAGATTGGCAGGTATGATATTGTGGCCATTAGAGACGTGGCTAAAGGATGCATGTCTCTGGGAGCTGAATGTCCAAGGATACACGGTGTATCGGAAGGATAGGAAGGTAGGCAAAGGGGGTGGCGTTATTGGTAAGAAATGATATCAAATCATTAGAAAAAGGTGACATAGGATCGGAAGGTGCAGAATCTTTATTGGTTGAGCTAAGAAAGCGCAGGGGTAAAAGGACCCTGATGGCGTTATATACAGGCCTCCAAACAGCTGCAGTGATATGGGCTACAAAATTCAACAGGAAATAGAAAAGGCTTGTCAGGAGGGCAGTGTTATGATAAATGTGGGGGATTTTAACATGCGAGTGGATTAGGAAAATCAGGTCAGCAACTGGATCTCAAGAGGGAGAATTTGAAGAATAGCTGCGAGATGGCTTTTTAGAACAGCTTGTTGTTGAGCCTACTAGGGGATCGGCTGTACTGGATTGGGTATTGTGTAATGAATCGGAGGTGATTAGAGAGATTGAGGTGAAGGAACCCTTAGGAGGCAGTGATCATAACATGATTAAGTTTACTGTGAAATCTGAAAAAGAGAAGCCGAAATCCAATGTGTCGGTATTTCAGTGGAGTAAAGGAAATTACAGCGGCATGAGAGAGGAACTGGCCAAAGTTGACTGGAAAGGGACACTGATGAGAAATACGGCAGAACAGCAGTGGCTGGAGTTTATGTGAGAAGTGAGGAAGGTGCAAGACAGGTATATTCCAAAAAAGAAGAAATTTTCAAATGGAAAAAGGATGCAACCTTGGCTGACAAGAGAAGTCAAAGCCAAAGTTAAAGCAAAGGAGAGGGCATACAAGGAAGCAAAAATTAGTGGGAAGACAGAGGATTGGGAAGTTTTAAAAAGCCTACAAAAGGAAACTAAGAAGGTCATTCAGAGGGAAAAGTTTAACTATGAAAGGAAGTTAGCAAATAATATCAAACCGGATACTAAAAGCTTTTTCAACTATATAAAGAGTAAAAGACAGGTGAGATTAGATACAGGACTGATAGAAAATGATGCTGGAGAAATTGCAATGGGAGTTAAGGAGATGGCGGAGGAACTGAATGAGTATTTTGCATCAGTCTTCACTAGGAAGACATCAGCAGTATACGGGACACTCAAGGGTGGCAGGGAAGAGAAGTGGGCGCAGTCACAATTACGACAGAGAAAGTACTCAGGAAGCTGAATAGTCTAAAGGTAGATAAATCTCCAGGACCAGATGGAATGCAGCCTCGTGTTCTGAAGGAAGTAGCTGTGGAGATTGCTAAGGCATTAGCGATGATCTTTCAAAAATCGATAGATTCTGGCAAGGTTCCGGAGGACTGCGAGATTGCAAATGTCACTCCTCTATTTAAGAAGCTGGCAAGGAAGCAAAAAGGAAATTATAGCCCTGTTAGCTTGACATCGGTGGTTGGGAAGTGGATGGAGTCGATTGTCAAGGATGAGGTTATGGAGTACCTGGAGGCTTATGACAAGATAGGCAGAACTTAGCAAGCATGGATTCCTTAAAGGAAAATCCTGCCTGAGAAACCTATTACAATTTTTTGAGGAAATTACAAATCGGCTAGACAAGGGAGATGCAGTGGATGTTGTATATTTGGATTTTCAGAAGGCCTTTGACAAGGTGCTACACATGAGGCTGCTTAACAAGATAAGAGCCCATGGAATTACAAGAAAGTTACATACGTGGATAGAGCGTTGGCTGATTGGCAGGAAACAGAGAGTGGGAATAAAGGGATCCTATTCTGGTTGGCTGCTGGTTACCAGCTGTGTTCCACAAGGGTCCGTGTTGGGGCTGCTTCTTTTTACATTGTACATCAACGATTTGGATTACGGAATAGAGGGCTTTGTGGCTAAGTTTGCTGATGATACGAAGATAGGTGGAGGGTCCAGTGCTGCTGAGGAAACAGAGAGTCTGCAGAGAGACTTGGATAGATTGGAAGAATGGGCAAAGAAGTGGCAAATGAAATACAATGTTGGAAAGTGTATGGTTATGCACTTTGGCAGAAGAAATAAATGGGCAGACTATTATTTAAATGGGGAGAGAATTCAAAGTTCTGTGATGCAATGGGGCTTAGGAGTCCTTGTGCAGGATACCCTTGAGGTTAACCTCCAGGTTGAGTCGGTGGTGAAGAAGTCGAATGCAATGTTGGCATTCATTTCTCGAGGAATAGTGTATAGGAGCAGGGATGTGATGTTGAGGCTCCATAAGGCACTGGTAAGACCTCACTTGGAGTACTGTGGGCCGTTTTGGTCTCCCTATTTAAGAAAGGATTTGCTGACATTGGAGAGGGTACAGAGAAGATTCACTAGAATGATTCTGGGAATGAGAGGGTTAACATATGAGGAACGTTTGTCCGCTCTTGGACTGTATTCCTTGGAGTTTAGACGAATGTGGGGTGACCTCATAGAAACATTTTGAATGTTGAAAGGCATGGACAGAGTGGATGTGGCAAAGTTGTTTCCCATGATGGGGGAGTCTAGTACAAGAGGGCATGACTTAAGGATTGAAGGGCGACCATTCAGAACAGAAATGCGAAGAAATTTTTTTAGCCAGAGAGTGGTGAATCTATGGAATTTGTTGCCAAGGGTGGCAGTGGAGGCCAAGTCATTGGGTGTATTTAAGGCAGAGATTGATAGGTATCTGAGTAGCCAAGGCATCAAAGGTTATGGTGAGAAGGCGGGGGAGTAGGACTAAATGGGAGAATGGATAAGCTCATGATAAAATGGCGGAGCAGACTCGATGGGCCGAATGGCTGACTTCTGCTCCTTTGTCTTATGGTCTTACACCAGTCACTCTCGACACTGACTCTCTCCGCTTCACTGTCAGTCCCAAAACATTGACAGTTCCTTCCACTATCCCTCCCCCGGGTAGCTGCACAGTGTAACATACTCAAAGTCCTAATGAAATGTAGCCAGTGGTGGCCTCCTTCATGATGCTTCAACATGTTGGATCCAGAACAGATCCTCAGAGATGTTGATGCCCGGGAACTTGAAGCCTTTCCACCGCTGACCCCAGGATGAGGACTGGAGTATGTTCTCCCAACTTCCCCTTCCTGAACTTCACAGTCAGTTCCTTGGATTTGCTGAGACTGAGTGTAAACTGCTGTTGTGACACCACGGAGAGGGTCTCATTCTCAAATGGGAGACATACTAGCACCTCTGAGAGTACAAAGGATACTTTGCACCACCACACTCTCCTCACTTCCCCACACACCCTCTCCAGTCCCCCTGCCCCCCTTCACCTCCTACTCCATTCGATCCTCTCTCTCCTTCCTCACTCCAACAACACACCACTCCCCACATGAACAGACCCTTCACTGACCTACATATTCACAAAACAGAAACTCACAGACACAGAAACGCAGAAAAGCATATCTGCAAAACACACATAAAACACAGAAACATACACACATAAAACGCAGAACCACACACACACTAACACGCAACCATACAGAAACATAAAAACAAACATAGAAATAAAGAACAAAAAACACACAGAAAAATGCACACCCATACAACATACATGCATACACAGAGGTACATGCACAAATGTAGAAACACACACACACATATACGCGCGCACACCCGACATGCAAACACGTAGAAACAAAAAATAACAGCAAACATACTGTTGGAGTATTGCCCACAGTGAAGACAACAGATTGTGGCATTGTGTGAGAAAAGAAGATGTGAGTATTCAGTCTGGGGCAGGATTGTGGGATTGTCCCACTGTTAAAAAACTAATACCGATGGAGGGTCAGAGAACAGAACAAGCAGTCTGCTGTCAGAATGGCAGTATTGAGGGAGAACCCAACTGAGAGAGAGCAGTAGAATCTCACCTCGATTAGTGTGTTGTGATTAGAGGAAGGGTTAGTGAGGGAAGGGTATAAATAATTAATGACAGGGCCACACATAACATCGGGGATCGAATTTCTGCAGTCAAAGTGTCAGCAAACTAATATTGTTTTTATTCATTTATAGATTCAGTACAGTAAGACCCTACCGACCCTACAAGCCCACGTGTCCCATGTCCCAATTACCGTGCTGCACTGAAGTAAAAGGTGTGAAGAAGGGCTATGGGATGCTTGCTGTTATTAGCTGAGGAACAGAGTACACAAGCAGAGAAATGATGCTACAACTGCAGAGAACATTGGCTCGGCTACAACTGTGTTCAGTTCGTGTCACCGGACCGGTGAAGCATGTGACTGTACAGAAAAAGGTGCAGAGGAGATTCACACGGATGTTGGAGGCACAATGCAGATTGCTGTGGATTCTGAAAAAATGAAGCCTTACACAAAATACTGGAGGAACTCGTCAGTTTAGGCAGCATCTGTGGAAGAAAACAGACAGATGGCACTTTGGGTTGAACCCATCCAAAGATAGATGCCGGCTGACCTATTGATTTCTTTCAGCTCTCTTCTGTGTTGCTCTACAAGGATGTTGCAAGGTGCTGGATTAGGTGTAGAATTGTTATTTTTCCTTTATTTTCTTCAGATTTCACTTTCCTACGCTTGCCTGCAATTTTTCTGTAATTAGCTTTATGTGTAATTGCCGAGTAAATTTTCAGCAGTTGTTGTATAGCTGGTTCTGCATTTTTCTGGACGTTTTCCTGCAGCACATATCACCCACAACTAGACTGCTACTCAATAGATTGTGCCTTATCTACTCAATTTGTTTTTTTTTGTTGAAGGTGACCACAACTTCTTTGTTTTCTTTCTTTATGTGCTCGTTCTTTGCTCCTGTCACAATTAATAAACAACCATAACCATCAAGTTTTCTGCCTCATTCTTAACTTCCGAAGGACCTCTGGATAAATATCACCAGATCTAACAAGGGACTGGAGCTTTTTGATGAGGAGAAAAGGTGGGGAGAGAGATGGGGGGAGAGAAAGGGGGGAGAGGGGGGAGAGAGGGGGGAGAGAGGGAGGAGAGAGGGGGGGGAGAGCAGGAGAAGGGGAAAAATGGGGAGAGAAAGGGGAGAGGGGGATGTAGGGAGGGAGAGTGCCAGAGATGGGGGCACTGGGAAGAGTGGGGGAGAGTGGGTACTAATGGGGGAAGGGGGAGTGTTGAGGAGAGGGGTAGAGAAGAGAGAAAGAGCGGTGGAGGGGTATAGAGGGGGAAAGAGAGGGGGTGGTTAGGCAGAGATTTGAGAGTGAAAGGGGGAGAATGGAGAGTAGGGGTTGAAGGGGAAGGGTGAAGGGGAGAGAGGGGGAGGGGGAGAGGGGAGAGGGAGGGGGAGGGAGACGGGGAGGGAGAAGGGGAGGGGAGGAAGGGGAGGGAAGAAGAGGGAGGGTGAGGGAGGGGAAAGGAGGGGAAGAGAAGGGGAGAAAGGGGGGAGAAAGGGGGATGGGGAGAGAGGTGGAGGGAGGTGAAGAGAGGTGCAGAGAGGAAAGACGAAGAGAGAGGATGGGGAGAGGAGGGAAGATGGGAGAGAAGAAGAGAGAGAAGAGGGGAGTGGGAAGAGGGGAAAGTGTGATGAGGGCATGAAACGGGGCTGATGGGGGTGGAGATGGTGGAAGGGGGGCAGGGATGGGCTAGATGTGAGACAGATTGAGGGAGAGGGAGAGGGAGAGGGAGGGGTTGGGATGAGGTGTAGGGAGAGGGGGAGGGGAGGGAGACGGTGGGAGGGGAAAGGGAGAGGGATGAGAGAGAGGTGAGAGAGAGGGAGAGAGAAGGCAGGGAGAGAGGGGAAGGAGAGGGGGAGTGGGTTGGGGAGAGTGGAGGTGGTGAAGGTAGGGGGAGAGAGCAGCAAGGAAAGGGGAAGGAGAAATCAGAGGGAGAGAGGAGGAATGGTGTACGGGGAGATGGGGGAGGAACATTCAAGGGAGAGAGAGGGGGATGGAAGGTTGAGGGAGGGGAGAAGGAGGGCTAGGGTGGAGGGAAAGAGGGGGAGGAAGGAGAGGGAGAGTGAGGGGAGCGAGAGGAGGGAGAGTGAGTGGACGGAGAATGAGTAGGAATCACTCTTTCAGGATCAGACATGGAGTGAAACTCACTCCACACTGTCCTATTACACAATCCAGAGGTTGGACACAGAGTAAAATCTCTCCACTCCGTACAATCACACACTCTCGGGATTAGACACAGAGTGAAGCTCCCTCCACACAGTCCCATCATGAACTTCTGGAGTCAGACACAGAGTGCGAAGCTCCACACTGTCCAATCACACTCTCCCAGGTTCAGACAGGAAGTCAAGCTCCATCCACACAGTCCCAATACATATGCCCGGGGTGAGACAGAGTGAAACTCCCTAAACACCACCCCATCACACACTCTCGGGAATTGACACAAAATTAAACTCTCTCCACTCTATTCAATTGCACACACCCAGGATCAGACACAGAGTGAAAATCCACACACACCGTTCCATCACACAGTCCCAGGGTCAGACACGCAGTAAAACTCCCTCCACACCATCTCATCACACACTCCCTAGGTCTGACATAGAATGAAATTCCCTGCACACTGTGTCACAACACACACTCCCAGGGTCGGATGGAGTAAAACTCCCTCCTCACTATCCCATCACACATTCCCGGGTTCAGACACAAAGTGAAGCTCCATCCTCACCCTCTTTCACACACACAGATACAGAGAAAAATTCATTCCACACAGTCCAATCATACATTCTCGGGATCAGATACAGAGTGAATCTCACTCCACACTGTCCCATTACACACTCTAAAAGTCAGACACAGAGTGAAAGTCCCTCCACTCCATCCCATCACATACTCTCGAGATTAGACACAAATGAAGCTCCCTCCAGATCATCCCATCAAAATTTCCCAGGATCAGACCAGAGAGAAGGTCCCACCACACCGTCCCATCATGAACACCTGCATTCAGACACAAAGTGAAGCTCCCTCCACACCGTCCAATCACACACACTCCCAGTGTCAGACACAGAGTTAAAATCCCTTCACACTGTCCCATCACATACTCATGGTGCAGGCACAAATCCAAACTTCCTCCGTACCATCTCATCATGCAACCCCAGGATCAGACACAGAGTGAAGGTCCCTCCACACTGAGTCTCATCAGACACTCCCGGGGACAGACACAGAGAGAAATTCAATCCACATAGTCTAATCAAATACTCTCAGGATCAGAAACTGAGTGAAGCTCACTCCACACTGTCCCATTACACACTCCAGAAGTCAGACACAGAGTGAAGCTCCCTCCACACCGTCCCACCACACAATCCTGGGGTCAGACACAGAGTGAAGTTCCCTCCGCACTGAGTCTCATCAGACACTCCCGGGGACAGACACAGAGAGAAATTCAATCCACATAGTCTAATCACATACTCTCAAGTGAATCTCTCTCCACACTGTCCCACCACACAATTCCAGGATCAGACATAGAGTTAAGCTCCGTACACAGTAGACCATCACTCACTCCTGAGGTCAGACACAGTGTGAAGCTCCTTCATCACTGTCCCATCGCACACTCAAAGGGTCAGGCACAAACGCAAGCTCCCTCCTCACCATCTCATCTCACAATCCCAGGGTCAGGCACAGAGTGAAGCTCCCTCCGCACGGTGTAACATCAGACACTCCTGGGATAGACAGAGAGAAATTCATTCCACACAGTCCAATCACAGACTCTCGGGACAGACACGGAGTGAAACTCGCTCCACACAGTCCCATTACACACTTCTGGGGTCAGACACAGACTGAAGCTCCCTTCACATCAATCCATTAAAAATTTCCAGGATCAGGCACAGAGTGAAACTCCTTCCACACTGGCCCACCACACACTCAAGGGTGAGGTACAGAGTGAAACTCCCTCCATACTGTGTCTGATCAGACACTGAAAGAAACTCATTCAACACAATCCAATCACACACTCTAGGTATCAGGCAGAGTGAAACTCACCCCACACTGTTCCATTACACCCTCTGAGGATCAGAAACAGAGTGAAGCTCTCTCTGCTCTGTTCCATCACACACACCCGGGGTGAGACAGGGAGTGAGACTCCCTCCACATTGTCCCATCACACACTCCTAGGTGAAACACAGAGTGAAACTCCCTCCAGTTTCCAGACTCCCCCTTTGTCAAACTGGAAAACCCATCCCTGAACAGAGGGGGTGGCCTTCGACACCACCCATCAGCAATTTACAATGCACTCCTAACATCTGTATTCTGGCATAACCACAACAGTTTAAACCTCTATTCATGCAAAGATAAGATTAATAACCCTTTCATTACCTCTACGACCAGCATGTGATTGTTATCCCTTTGAACAACTAACAGAGTTTAGTCACTGGAAATCCATCCACCAAGGATTAGAATTGAAGATTCCTCTCAGATGAGGGGTGACACTTCTTGCAGACAACAAATAAAGTTCAGTTTTTTGATTTATCACTGCTTGATATGCAAAGGCTGTTAAAACCGCGGACAGTGTCCTGTTTCGGTCAGTGTGGAATAAACGCAGGGTGCAATGTGTTCTGCCTTCCGGATTGCTCAGAGGCCACAGAGGATTTGGTTGGCGTCGGCAGTATGCCGGCCTCTGAGGAGGAGTGGGGTAAGGTGGTGTTTTACATGAGGACCAAGGAGTTGTTGCATCAAGCTCTCTGCAGAGGGCTGAGAATGGGGAATGTTCTTCCCACAGTTGGATCTAGCAACAGCGGATCATCCTCGGACTCAATCCCTTCATCCCTAATGAGATCCTCCTTTCCCATCTTACCCACTTGGGTCAAGTAAGATCTGAGATCACTGCCATTAGGCACAAGTTCAATCATCACACCCTCTGCGACATTATCTCTTTCCATCAACGTGTTCATGCAGCTGGCACAGGAGGAGGACATTGAGGGTCGATTTACTGTGTGAATTGAAGTGGAAATCTACCGGGTGTACTGGAGTTCAGAGCACCCACGGTGCCACACGTGCGGGGAAGTGGGGCAGTTTCGGAGGATGTGTCCCAACTCCAGCCCAGAGAGTCCATCTCAAGCACCAATGCCCCAGCTGCCTCTGCTCTTGCCCCTATCCCTGTGCCTGTTTCTGCCCCTGTAGGTTTGGGTGGGGGAACTTGAGGCTACATGCAGGGAGGATGCAGCAGGGAATGGGGAGGAGACTCCGCAAGGCAGGAGGGTGAAGACAAAATCCAAACACAATAGGAAGAAGGCCATTGAGAACGCAGAGCTCACGTCTGCCCTGTGTCCTGTGCCACGGAACCTGCTTGCACTGAAGTTCAGCTGGAGGCTTAGGGAAGTGCGTTGGTGGACGGGAAGATGGAAGCAGAGAGTGCCGAGAGTGCACTTCCAGCCCGAAGAGGAGAGGGAGCTCTTCTCCTAACAGGGTAGAGATTGCAGACGTGGGGGAGTCACCAGATGGGGAGGGAATCTATGTGGGTCCCTAGATGTAGCCTCGAGCCCTGTGGTGTGTGGAGTGTGTGTGCAGGAAGGAGTTGTTGAAGGTGGTGTTGCCCCTGATCTGGCAACTGAAAAAGCCCCTGTGCCCTCCACTGTGGACTTAACAGAGAGTGCCTCTCTCGAGGCGAGTACACTGGATAATGATGGCGAAGCAGCAGCCAGCCCCTCTCACTTTCAGGATCAGGCTCCAGGTAGACCCTGAGAACTGGAGTTGTCAGGGAACACTTGGGCCTGAGGAGAGAGATGTACTCTCTATGCTGACCCCATTAACCCATCATTCACAGGGAATTCCTGGGGATGATCCCTCCTTTGGTGTTCCCGGGAGTAGGGCTGAAGTGAAGGTGGAGTTGACAGGTATAAACAATGTACCCACTGCACATTTAGGTTAGAAGTGCTCCCATCTGTTAGTATACACAGGGAGGAAGATACAGTGGCTGGTGCAGAGGGAGACTCATTTGACAATGAACAATGAACATCCTCATCCATCCTGAGAAGTGCCCATTGATACCCACTGAGGTGAACAAAGAGGTTATTCTCACCTCTGCGAGCATCAGCCAAAACTAGCCTCCCTACTCTTGTCTAGCATGCTGGAAAGGGAAGGGGAAGAGGAGTTCAGTGTCTGGGAATGATAGGTGGCAGCTTAAATCTTTCCTGGACGACCTGGTGAGAGACGTCAGGTCAATCCACAAGTTCAGTGGATGGTGGGTCACAAGGTGAAACTGACAACTCTCAAGTCCAGCAGCCAATGAGTATTCTTGCTCTTTCTGGAAAGAGTAGAGTACAGAGTGGCTCCACTCTCACGGGAAGGGAACTGGTCAGGATGAATCACCTGTTTCAACACTGGGCCAAGACAATTGCCATTGCCATTGGCCATATCAGGAGTACACTCGGCCTCTCGACCCGGGGTGGTCCATGCAGGACAATGTCCATCTAGTCCAAGACCTGACTGGGTCCCCAGCACTGTTTCTCTCTCATGACCACAAGAAGACATAAGACCGTAAGACAAAGGAGCAGAAGTCAGCCATTCGGCCCATTGAGTCTGCTCCGCCATTTTATCATGAGCTGATCCATTCTCCCATTTAGTCCCACTCCCCCGCCTTCTCACTATAACCTTTGTATGCCCTGGCTACTCAGATACCTATCAATCTCTGCCTTAAATACACCCAATGACTTGGCCTCCACTGCTGCCCGTGGCAACAAATTCCATAGATTCACCACCCTCTGACTAAAAAAATTTATTCACATCTCTGTTCTGAATGGGTGCCCTTCAATCCTTAAGTCATGCCCTCTTGTACTAAACTCGCCCATCATGGGAAACAACTTTGCCACATCCACTCTGTCCATGCTTTTTAACATTCGAAATGCTTCTATGAGGTCTCCCCTCATTCTTCTAAACTCCAAGGAATACAGTCCAAGAGCAGACAAACATTCCTCATATGTTAACCCTCTCATTCCCAGAATCATTCTAGTGAATCTTCTCTGTACCCTCTCCAACGTCAGTACATCCTTTCTGCCCACAGTACTCCAAGTGAGGTCTCACCAGCACCTTATAGAGCCTCAACATCACATCCCTGCTCCTATACTCTATTCGTCTAGAAACGAATGCCAACATTGCATTCGCCTTCTTCACTACTGACTCAACCTGGAGGTTAACCTTAAGGGTATCCTGTACGAGGACTCCCAAGTCCCGTTGCATCTCAGAACTTTGAATTCTCTCCCCATTTAAATAATAGTCTGCCCGTTTATTTCTTCTGCCAAAGTGCATAACCATTTGAGCAAGTAAACCAGTTTCCTGGTGGGCACTCTACAGGCATTTGGGTTCTGACCACACTTTGTAGCCTGCACTCATCTTCTATACTCTGCTGAAGAGTGCCTTGTCAAGGTCCGTGGATGATTGCCAGTGCCCAATCCTCTTCAAAGAGAAGAACGTCAGGGGTGCAGTGTTCTCTCTAATCTGTGATGACCAGTGTGATGAAAAATCTTGTTCTGTGCAATTTTTTGCCCTGTGACAACAACATGTGCCTACTGAATTTTTCAGTGGAAGTAAACCTGAAGCTATTCTAAGGATAATAAACTACCGATTCCAGTTTGTTGTTCATTGTTTAAAAGAAATAAAATAATACACATAAATGAGATTTATTTCTCAAATAGTAAATGGCAGCAAGTGATCATATCAATCTTGACATATGCTATTAAAGTTGTTTGAAATGGTCCTTAAGCCATTCCATTTAAAATGAACCAGCAGTTCTTTTGCGCTTCACACACTTTGCTTCCTTTGCATTCGACATGGTGAATCAATAATTTCTTCAATAAAAACAATATAAATAAGCCAGTTCTAAAATCTGCAGACAAATCATTGCAAACTTCATGATGTCAACACCGTCCGCATCAGAAACCGTAAAAGGAAATGTGATTGTGTTTGAGCGTGAAATATATTTAACACACCAACGAGGTAGATGGTGACAACCTTTTGTGCGCTAGTAACAAAAGACGTGTGTGCGCACACCTTGGAGGGAACATTGCTGGAGTGCACCATGTCCGGTCAGTTGTACACCATCTGTGTAGAGCCACACCTGTGCCTTCTTTGGGAGAGGTTGACGGGTCTGGTTCTGCATGAACAGGACATGGAGTTTGTGCTCACGACCAATATTGTCGATGTGCTCCTGATGGTGACAGATCCCAGTAACTTGTGGAGGTTGCATGAGTGCCAGGAATTTTCCTCAGCAGCGTTCTCCGCTTAGATCAACTGGGAAAAATGTTCCGGACTCTCAGTGAGTCAGTGGGCGGTGGATTCCCTACTGGATGAGGTGAGACCTTTGGAATGGAGTGCCAAGCATCTCCGCTGTCTGGGAGTCTAGCTGAGTCCCGGGTGGTGAACTGGCAGGACCTGGAAATGAAAGTCATGGTCCGGCTGGACTGCTGGTCAGGCCTTCTCAGGGTGCTTTGTTATTGAGGCAGGGTTATGGTTATAAACAAGCTGGTGGCCTCCATGTTGTGGTACTGAATGGTCACATTGGACCCATCAGCTCCCTTTGTCACAAGGATGCAGAGGAAGTTAGCGGACTTCTTCTGGGGTGAAAGAAAACAGTGGGTCTCTGCAGCGGCCCTGAGTCTCTCAATGAGAGAGAGCAGACAGTAGCTGGTGTGTGTCCGTATGTGGTTGGCTGCTCTCCATCTCAGGATCCTGCAGAGATTCCTGTATGCCGAGCACCCGACTAGGTGATATGTGTTGGCGTCGTACATTCTCCAGAGGGGCTGCTGTCTTCACGAAGAGATGCGTTTACCGTCGGCGGGCGGCAGCCGTACTGCTTTGAGGAGGCTGCCCAGCTTTAATCACTGAGAGTCTGGAACATGGTTGCCTCAGGCCAGGCACCCTCTCCACTGACAGAGGGTGAAGACGCGGCTGAGGGAATGGCCTACCCCTGCCCAACCCTGATGGATGTTGTTGCGGCTCAGGTGAGTGGAGTGACTCCGGATGGGCTCATCTTCACTCCGCTGGAGTTGTTTGTCGGCCCCCGGCCCCGGAATCTTATCCGGGAGTCGAACCCACACAACTTGAGCCGTCTCCCACTGCCACCCACAATCTCTGTTGTGTATCTGATGCTGTGTGTCTGTGATGCTATGCAAGTAAGCTTTTCATTGCACCTCTGCACATCTAGTGGGTCTGACAATAAAACTGATCTTCATCCTCCCCCCTTTAAATGTGCAGGCATTTCAGTTGATCATCCTCCTGTGTGAGAGTTTGAGTATATGGCTGGTGGAAACACACACACACACACACACACACACACAGAGTCCCCAGAAACACGAACTCGGTATAATCCTGAGCCCCTCCCCAGGGGAATGAGTGAGTGCTACACTCCACATGCTCATGGGAAGGGGGAGAGGGGAGGAAATCCCCGAATTTCCTAAGACCTTCTCTTTGGTCATGGCAGTGTTGTGAACTATGGTGTACAAACACACAGACACACACACACACACACACACACACACACACACACACACACACACATACACACACAGAGCCTGACATACTTTGACAAGGGGTTAGGGGTTAGTGCAAGGGTTCAGGTACAGGGTAGGAACAGTGTTTAGGGCATGGCTTGGAGTGAAGTTAGGGAATATGACTTAGTACAAGGAATTAGGGGTTTTGGCAAGGGCAGGGGTTACGGCAGGGGCAGGGGTCAGGAGTCCTGAGGGAGCTTGGGATAAAGCATGGATTGTGGATTAGAACAGCAGATAAGGATTAGATTTTAGGGCAAGGGTTATGGGTAAGGAAGGTGTTAGGATCAGGTGAGGGTTATGGGTTAGGGCAGGAAACAGGGGTTAGAATTTAGGTCAAGGTGCAGGGATTAGGGTTTAGGGCAGAGATTAGGGATTAGGGCAATGGCAGAGGTTAAAGGTTAGGGCAGGGGGTAGACTATTCAACTAAGGGGCAGGGGTTTGGGAGTTTAACATTAGTCGAAAGTTTAGAGGTTACAACCAGGTTCGGGTTTGAGGAGAGTGGGATGAAGGTTCAAACACGGACCAGGCAGCCGTTTGGATGAGGGTGAAAGTTTTATCAAAATGTAAATACTTACACTGAACGTTAAAGCGTTTGGGTTCAGAATCCTGATCTCCAATCACGTTCCCAGTTCTGCAATAATAGGCACAGGACTCTTTCTGGGCTGAAACCCGGATCTGAAGCTCATGCGTGGATCCTTCGAGTCTCATCTCCATCCCAGAACACACCTTCTTCCACTGGTAGGTGTCTGCAGGTGGATTCCTGACACTCTCACATCGTAACATAACCTGTAATCCCTCGACCACAGAATCACTGGACAGGATTTTCACATCCTTGGGTTTATCTTTGGAGTGTTTAAGAGTAAAAATCCCTCCAGTTATTCCAAATGTTAAGGGGAACTGCAAATCTTGGGTAAATGTTCACAAAACCAACAATTGCCAATGAGAATGAGAAATAGATGGAAATAACATTCTGTAACAAAATGTCACAAGGTCATTGTGAAAGAGGGAGTACAAAGAAAACAAAACATTGGACACATCAGGCGGGTATCCAGGAATCCCTTCGCAAAGGGAGGGGTACAGAAGAGACTGATTGTGGGAGCCAGGGAGGAGGAAAGGTTTGGGGAGGGAGAGCTGTGGAGATGGTCAGAGATGGATACGGACTCTTTTGTCCTCCTCTACTACCCCACCAGGGATAGAGTTTCTTTTGTCCCCATCTTCTAGCCCACCAGCCTCTGTGTCCAGCACACAATTCTCTGGAACTTCCGTCATCTCCAACAGGATCCCACGACCAATCACATCTTTCCCTCTCCCCTATTTTCTGCTTTCCACAGGAATCACTCTCTCACGTCCATTCATCCCTCCCCACTGATCTCCCTCCTGGCACTTATGCTTGCAAGCAGAACAAATACTACACCTGCTCCTACACCTCCTTCCTCATTCGGGGCCCCAAACAGACACTTCACCTTTGTTGGGGTCATATACTGTGTCCAGTGCTCCCAGTATAGCCTCCTGTATATCAGTGAGACACAACATAGCCTGGGAGTCCCCTTTGCCGAGCACCTACACTCCATCTACCAGAAGATGCAGGATCTCCCAGTGGCCACCAATTTTAATTCTACTTCCCATTCACATTCTGGCATGTCAATACATGACCACCTCTGCTGTCTCTACCTCCCCTCCTCTTTACGTTCCCCATCCCCTTTTCTCTCTCTCACCGTCTCTCCTTGCCTGCCCATCGCCTCCTTCTGGTGTTCATCCCCCTTTTCTTTCTTCCCTGGCCTTCTGCCCTCTCCGATTAGATTCCCCCTTCTCCAGCCCTGTATCTCTATCACCAATCGACTTCCCAGCTCTTCACTTCATCCCTCCCCCTTCAGGTTTCACCTGTCACCTTGTGGTTGTCATTCACCTCCCCCCACCTTTAAACGCTACCCCTCACCTCTTTATTTCCAGTCCTACTGAATGGTTTCGGCCTGAAACATCGACTGTTTTCCTTTCCATAGATGCTGCCCGGCCTGCTGAGTTCCTCCAGCAATTTGCTTGTGTTACCCTGGGTTTCCAGCATCTGCAGAGGTTCTCTTGTGTGTGTTTGTGTCAAGTTGTCATGGAATCAGACTGTGTGTGTGAGGTAACAGGATAGAACAGTGTCACTACTCACACTCCACATTGAGGTGTTTCGTTGGAGACTCCTGATCACCAATGGAATTCTTCACTGAGCAGTAAAACTCACAGGAGGCAATAGTTCACTGCTGGGTTGGTTTCAGATTCACACGATAGTGCGATGTACTGACCAATAGGAACAGCATCGGGAGATGTGATGTGCACATTGGTGGGAGCCTCCTTCAGTTAAAATCAAACTGCTGTAACCACGCCAAAACGCTGAAACAGGGAAACATTCAGGCTGAATATCAACTGCGTGCCGGCGGTGGATGGGCTGCCTGTCAGATTGGCGGCTCTGTCCAGGTTGGCGACGAGGTTTGAGTGCCACTCATTCACCCAGCTCACCCCGAGGGCTGCTCCTATTCACGTAAGGAGCCTCCGGTTTTGTGTTCGAACCATGTCCCACTGAATTGAATCTCAGCTTTGAAAGCTCTGTCCCTTCCTCACATTCTCATTTTATCACCAACCATTTCCCTCGTGGTCTCTTGTCAGTAACTTTCCAAGATACTCCTTCACCAGAACGAATGCCTCAAGTATTTACTTTAAACCTGGACGGTGCCAAGCCTGGCTGCAGAACGAGGAGGGTTGGGTATCGGCTAGTGACCCCATACCATAAAAAATGCCAGAGCTACGCACACTGTAACAGAACCCTGAGAGGGAAAGGATACACCAAGAAGATGGTCTCCATGGGAAACTAGAAATATTAGCCCAGTTCAGAGGCTCTGATGAGCTATTGTCAGCGGTCTATGCACCAGTAGGGGTGATGGGAAGACCAGCACATCTACTGGGACACCTCTAGTGGGTGATGCTCCAGAGACACTGGTTCAGACCAGAGAGAGAGGTGTGTGTGTGTGCGTGTGTGTGCACGTGCGCGTGTCAGACAAACTCCTAGTGAGGATCATTATGTGTATATGTGGCTGTACATTCTCCCTGTGACCCCTTCGGTTTCCCCTGGGTGTTCCAGTTTCCTTCCACATCCCTCGGTGTGCAGGAGTGGTGGGTTCATGGACAACTGTGAAGCTCCCTGCTGGTGTGTTAGAATCAGCCGGGGGAGGGGGTGTTCATTGACAGGAACGTGGGGAGAATGGGTTACCGGGGCTGCATGAAGTCTTTGGGAATCGGCCTGATGGGATCTTTCTTCTGGGAGCTAGAATGAAGTGATGAACCGAACAGCAATCACAATACATCTGTAAACACTGTTGTCTGATTGGCCAAGACGGTGGTGAATCATATTGCAAAGGGGCGGGTGAATGGGATGGTGTGTCTGTGCGGTAACTGGTCGGAAACGTCACTACTCACACTGTACATTGATGCGTTCGGGTGGAAATTCCCTTTCACCGATGGAATTCCTCACAGTGCAGTAATAATCACAGGAGATGTCCGCCCGTGTAATCCACAGCCTACAATCCCGAGAACAACATTGCAGATTAACTGATGAAGAGCCACACACCTTCCTCCAGCTGTAGTTGTGCGGTGCTGGGTTGGCATCAGATTCACACCACAGTGTGATGGACGGACCAACAGGAGCACCAGCGGGAGATGTGATTCTCACTTGGTGGGAGCCTCTACAGAAAGAAACTCCCTTCAGTTAAATCAGACCCCGTATCCCACAGCAACAGGTCAAGACAGGGAAACATTTGGGCTGAGTATCAACTGGGTAAAAGTAATGGGCAATAGAAACATGTGTAACACACTCCCAGGGTCAGACACAGAGTGAAACAGCAGAACATTTAGAAAGGAGTGGTTCCATTAGACAGACACAGCTTGGATTCAGAAAGGGCAGGTCCTGTTTGACAAACTTACTGGAGCTCTTTGAGGACATAATGAGTGCAGTGGATAGAGGGGAACAGGTGGATGTCGTATACTTGGATTTCCAAAAGACGTTCGATTAGGTGCCGCACAAGAGACTTATAAATAAGATACGGATGCCTGAAGTCGGAGGAAGTGTATTGGCATGGATAGTGGATTGATTAACCAATAGAAGGCAGAGAGTTGGTATAAATGGGTGTTTCTCCGGTTGGCAGTCTGTGGTGAGTGGGGTGCTGCAGGGGTTGGTACTGGGCCCATCACTGTTTACCATCTACATTGATGATTTGGAAGAGGGGACAGAGTGTAGCATAGCAAAATTTGCTGATGACACTAAACTGAGTGGGAAAGCAAATTGTACAGATGACGTGGAGAGTCTGCAGAGGGATATAGAGGTGTTAAGTGAGTGGGCCAAGGTCTGGCAGATGGTATACAACATTGGTAAATGCGAGATCATCCATTTGGAAGGAATAATAGAAGAGCAGTTTATTATTTAAATGGTGAAAGATTGCAGCATGTTGTTGTGCAGAGGGAGTTGGGAGTACTTGTGCATGAATCGCAAAAAGTTGGCTTGAGTTACAACAGGTTATTAAGAAGGCAAACAGAATGTTGGCCTTCATTGCTAGAGGGATTGAATTCAAGAGCAGGGAGATCATGCTGCAACTATACAGGGTACTGGTGAGGCTGCACCTGGAGTACTGTGTGTAGTTCTGGTCTCCATATTTGAGGGAAGATAGACTGGCTTTGGATGCAGTACAGGAGAGGTTCACCAGGTTGATTCCAGGAATGAAGGGGTTAACCTATGAGGAGACATTGAGTCACCTGAGGCTACACTCTCTGGAGTTCAGAAGAATGAGAGGGGATCTTATAGAAACATACAAAATTTTGAAAGGGATATGTAAGATAGAAGTAGGGAAGTTGTTTCTATTGGTAGGTAAGACCAGAACTAGGGGACATTGCCTCAAAGTTCACGGGAGAAGATTTAGGACGCAGATGAGGAGAAATTGTTTTTCCCAAAGAGTGGTGAATCTGTGGAATTCTCTGCCCAGAGAAGCAGCTGAGGCTTCTTCATTAAATATATTTAAGAAACAGTTAGATAGGTTTTTACATAGTAAGGGAATTAAGGGTTATGGGGAAAAGGCAGGTAGATGGAGCTGAGTTTACGGACAGATGAGCCATGATCCGATTGGATGGCGGAGCAAGCTCGATGGGCTGGATGGCCGACTCCTGCTCCTATTTCTTATGTTCTTATGTTCTTATGAAGCTCCTTCCACACTGTCCGATCACACACTCCCAGGGTCAGACACAGAGTGAAACTCCTTCCACACTGTCCCATCACACACTCCTGGGTTTAGACACAGAGTGAAGCTCCCTTGTTATCATCCCATCATACGCTCCGGGGACCAGACAGAGTGAAGGTCCCTCTGCACGACCCCAACATACTCCTGCGGTGATACACAAGGTGAAGCTCCCATGGTTACCATGAGGCTCCCTCCTCATCAATTCTTCCACAATGTGGCGCTCCCTTCTCTCATCCTTCCCATAGTGCTCCCTCCTGACTACTCCCGTCCACAGCACTCCCCCCTCACCACTCCCTCCCACAGTGCTCCCTCCTCACTGCCCCTCCCACAGTGCTCCCTCTTCAGAGCCCCCTCCCACAGCGCCCCCCCCACAGCGCCCCCTCCCATAGCGCTCCCTCCTCACTGCCCTTCCTCCAGTGCTCCCTCCTCATCACTCCCTCCCACAGTGCTCCCTCCTCACCACTCTCTCCCACAGCGTTCCCTCCTCACCTCCCCTCCTGGAGCGTTCCCTCTTCATCAGTTCTCCCACAATGTGGCTCTCCCTTTTCACATCCATTCCACATCACTCCCTTCTGACTGCTCCTCCCAGAGCATTCCTTCCTCACCCCCTCCCACAGTGTTTCCTCCTCACCCCCTCCCACAGCAGTTCCCTCCTCACTCCCGCCTATGCGGCTCTCTCCTGACCTCCCTCCCACAGTGCAGTGCATCCTCTCTACAACTCTCTCCTGAGGATACTGGATTTCCTGACTTCCTAAATCCCCAGGGCAACAGAACAGCGGAATATCGGGGGACAACTGGGTGCCCATCAGGGATGGTGTGGGTTACTCACACTCTACGTGGATGGTGATGGTCTCTGAGCTTCTTGTTCCAATCTCATTATGAGCCTGATATTGGTATCTCTTGCCGTCCTCTTCTCGGTTAATCCTGTCAAACTGCAGTTCCTGATTTTGGCTCTTCTCAATCCAGCCATTTCGTAACCAGGAGTAACTGGAGACCGGTGGGACACTCTTGGTGCTGACACAGGTCAGAGTTAGCTGATCATTCTCTCTCATAACTGTTAGCTCTTTGGTCTGTATGCCATTGAAGTGGTACTCAATGTGAACGCCCAGCGGTCGTGCTGGAGTAGGACACAACACCTCAGTTAGGAACTGGTCAGTGTTTGCATTTTCTGGATTGTTTTACATTAAGTTTGACCACCCAGCAGATACACCCATTAGATCCCTCGACCCACACTGGGGTGTGTGCTCTATGCTAATCCACCACTTCTCTGTCACCTCCCCGCTCTCGTAGAACATAGAACAGTACAGGCCCTTCAGCCCACAATGTTATGTCAATATTTTGACCTACTCTAAGATCAGACGAGCCCTTCCCTCTCACATGGCCATGGTAGTATAATGGTTAATGTAACCTTTTTGCAGAACCAGCTGTCAAATTGGGGATCAGTATGTTTCGTTGTCTATAAGGAGTTTGTACTTTCTCCCTGTGATGGTGCGGGTTTCCTCGAGATGCCCGACTTTCCTCCCACATTCTACAACCAACCAGTCAGGGTTAGGAAGTTTCGGACATGCTATGTTGGTGTTGGAAAACTTGTGACAATTGCAGGCTACCCCAGCGCACCTCAGAAGGTGCTGGTCATTGATGCAAAATAATGCATTGCCCTGCATGTGCTGAGGTACTTCCGGCAAAGCAAATCTCTCTAACACTTATCGATTTTTTCATTCATTCACAGGCCTGTCTCATTGTCTCTCAAATCTCCCTAACATATCTGCAGCATCCCCGTCACTCTCTGTGAAAAATCCTACCTTTGGCATACACCTGTACTTTCCTCCAATCACCTGAAAATTCTAACCCTTGATATTAAACATTTCCACCCTGGGAAAAAGTCTCTGGCTATCCACTCTATTTCTCGTAATCTTCTACCAAATCGCTTCTCATGTCTCCATTCTCCTCTCCGCTGTTTGTTCAGCTCCCACTTTCACCACCGCCCCTGCCCCCCGTCAGAACAAAGTCCATCTGAAAATGGTTTTCCGGAGTGGGGGGAGGTTCATATATTCCGCATTGGATTTTCCATTGTTTCCCTATGGTTCCCCGCTCCACATGAGTCAACTCAAAGGGCCCCCTTGTTCCACAATTCCCTGTAGAAACATCTCTGATTGTTCGATGATCCAGTGAATATTTGCATCTACAACAATAGATCAAGTCAACTTTATAAAATGGAGACGGGAACTTGGTGTTCTTGGTGTGGGCCTGACCCAGGGGATAGGGAGTCGGGCAGTATGTACTACATAAATTTCACTTTTGTTATGCACCTCATCTGAACAAACCAACGTTATTTCTGTCTGACCCTAACCCTTGCCCGTCACTGTGAATTCCGCTGACCTGCTGCTGCCCACTTCATTGGAAGCCTGACAGACAGACGTCTCGTAATCGGTGTGAGATATTGATGGAAACTGGAGGCTGCCACTCCTCTGTCCCCAGAGTTCAGTTCCATCTTTGTACCAGGTGTACTCATTGACTGCCGGGTGAGCTGGGGCAGAATTACAATTGAGGACAATTCTATCCCTAATATTCTGAGTGTCTGTTTTCCAGTTTACTGACAGTGAGATGGTGACATTTCGAGGAGGATCTGAAAACACAGGGAAGATGTTAAACAGAGATGGAGAGGGGTTTACAAAGACCCGGGGAGCGTCAGGTGGTATCGTGGCCGGAGGGTGTGTTACAGAGACAGGAAGGGGATCAAAGAGTTGGGAAGGAGTGTAGGGGATGGAGCGGAGGGTTCACAGAGACTGGGAGGGGATCACAGAAATGGGAAGGAGTGCTTGGGACTTTCAAGTGCAAGGGTTTTCAGAGATGGTAAAGACTGTAGGGGCCGGAGGGAGTCACAGAGATGCAGAGGAGTTTAAGAGTCAGAGGAATTTACAGAGACAGGTAGGGGTATAGGAGCTGAAGGGCTTCACAGGGACAGGGAAGGGTGTAGGGGCAGGAGGGGGAACAGAAAGGACAGAAATATAGGGTAAGATAGTGATGGAGAGAGTAGATGTTGAAGGACAGTAGGATGACGGGGATGAGAAGTCGAGGTGTTTCTGGTCTGGGGTAGCACTCTCTAACTTACTCTTCACATCCAGTGAGATCTCCGTTTCTCGTGAAGGTGTCTGGGGTCCAAACTTGGCCGCACATTTCACTGCCTGGTGTGAATTCTTGAGCGTCGGAATAAATCCAGTTGTAATTCTCAAAAAATTGGGATACTTTCCCAGTCAGCCGAGGAACGTTGAAACCAGGGAGGTGCCACTCAAACACAGGATTGTCCTCAGGGCAGTAAGTGTGAACAGAGCAGGTCAGAGATATGGCTTCTCCCTCCACCACACGCTCAGGTACCTTGATCACCGGTTTCTCCAGACTCACTGTGGAACAAACCGTGCAAACAATGTGTGGCCCTGCAAGGGTTAAAGCAGTTGACACATCCCCACCCACCTCCCTCTCCCTCCTCCCAGTCTCAGAGTAGCTGTGTTCAGATCCCATACCCCAGGAGGGCATTCCCCACGGTCACAGGCAGGGAGGGGCAGTGACAAGGGAGCACTGCAGTAGGAGCAGTGAGGAGGGAGCGCTGTGGGAGGGGCAGTGAGCAGGGAGCGCCGTGGGAGGGGCAGTGAGGAGGGAGCGCCACGGGAGGGACAGTGAGGAGGGAGCGCCGCAGGAGGGGCAGTGAGGAGGGAGCGCTGTGGGAGGGGCAGTGAGGAGGGAGCGCCATGGGAGGGCCAGTGAGGAGGGAGCGCCGCGGGAGGGGCAGTGAGGAGGGAGCGCCGCGGGAGGGTCAGTGAGGAGGGAGCACCGCGGGAGGGGCAGTGAGGAGGGAGCGCCATGGGAGGGGCAGTGAGGAGGGAGTGCTGCGGGAGGGGCAGTGAGGAGAGGGCACCGTGGAGGGTCTGGTGAGGAGGGAGTGCCCTGGGTTGGGTGGTGAGGACAAGTGGAGGTCATTCAAAAATGAAACAATGGAGGCCAGAACTAATGTGTTCCCATGAGGATGACAAGTATCAGGGAGTCCAAGGAGCCTGGAATATCAAGGAACATTGAGGCCTGGATCAGAAAAATTTACCACACATTAGGAATTTAGAATTTGCGGGGTTACTTTATAATATGAGAGCAAAGAGGAGACTTTGAATATCACTGGCAGGGATGAAGAATGAAAAACCCAAAGCATTTTATAAGTACATTTAAAGGCAAGAGAGTAACGAGAGAGAGAGGAGAATCCGACAAAGACCAAAACGGCAACCTTGTTTGAACGGTTTGAATCCTTGTTGTTCTCTACTGCTGTCATCCATCCACTTCAAGGTTTGACCTATTGAGTGCTCAGAGATGTTCGTCTGCACACTATTGTTGTAACACGTGGTTATTTGAGCTACTGTCACCTTCCTGTCAGCTTGAATCAGTCTGGCCATCCTCCTCTGACCTCTCTCATTAACAAAGCATTTTCACTCAAAGAACTGTCACTCACAGAATGTATTCTTTTTGTTTTCACACAATATATAGGAAAGTTTACAATCTATGTAAACTCTACAGACCTTTGTGCATGAAACTTCCAGCCATTTCTGAAATAGTCTAACCACCCCGTCTGGCCCCAACAATTATTCCATGAGCAAAGTCACTTAGATCACGTTTCTTCCCCATTTTGATGTTTGGTTGAACAACAACTGAACCTCATGACTGTGTCTGTGTGCTTTTATGCATTGAGTTGCTGCCACATGATTGGCTGATTAGATATTTACATTAATGAGCTGGTGCACCCAATGGAGTGGCCTCTGCGTGTGTAAGACCTGACAGAGACTGCAGGAGAGGTGATGGATGTAGTCAGCGCACTATCTCGATACACTGATGTGATGAAATGTCTGGCATCCAAAGCAAAGATTTTCACTGTACCTCGGGGTACATGTGACAATAATAGACAAGGAAATCACAGTCCTCCCAAAGTACTGATTAGAAATCACCAAAGGAAGTCCAGTTGGTAAATTTTCAAAAGACATGAAAATTGTGATATTGTTGACATAAAGATGCTTAAGTTTGAAAGTGATCATAGAAGATAGAACAGTACAACACAGTACAGCCTGGTCGGCAAACGATATTGTGCCAACCTTTTAACCTATTTCAAGATCAATGTACCCCTTTCCTCTACATAGCTCTCCATTTTCCTTTCATCCCTGTGCCTATCTGAGAGTCTCTCAAATGTCCCGAATGCATCTGTCTCTACCACTACCCCTGGTCATGTGGTACACGCACCCACAACTCCCTGTGATAAAACCCACCTCTGACATTCCCCCTATACTTTTGCAAATCCTTGTGTTACCCATTTGCACACCGGAGAAAAGTCTCTGCTCTCCTCTCTCTCTGTGTCTTTTATCATCTTATCCATCTCTGTCGAGTTGCCTCTCATCCTCCTTCATTCCAAAGGGAAAAGTCCCAGCTCACTCAGTCTATCATGATAAGACATGCTCTCTGGTCTAGGCAGCATCCTGATAAATCTCCTCTGCACCCTCTCTAAAACTTCCAATTCCTTCCAATATGAGACAAGCAGAACTGGGCACAATATTCTAAGTGTGATCTGACAACACGTTTCCTAGAGCTGCAACATTATTTCACAGCTCTTGAACTTCCAAGATCTCTCTGTTCCTTCACAATGCTAAGATTCTTGCCATTTACCCTGTATACTGCCTTCAAGCTTAAACTGGGCAGAACAGTGGCAGATGGAGTTTAATCCAGATAAGTGTGACAGGATGCACTTGGGAGCAATAATTGAGTTTATTGTCCAATGTAATGACCACATATGGACAAATGCAAAGAAAAACTTACTTGCAGCAGCACCACAGGCACACTCTAAGCAGCAGTCACAACAACAGCATGAATTTAACTGTAGTTTTACAAGAAGACACAATTAGAACAAAAACACAAAGTCCGTTGTAGTGCAAAGTGGTCCTAGTGTGACAGTACTGAGGCAGTGATTGTGGTTGTTGTAGTTGGTTCATGAACCGAATGGTTGAAGGGAAGTAACTGTTCCTGAACCTGGTGGTGTGGGACTTCAGACTTTTGTACCTCCAGCCTGATGGGAGTTACGAGAAGATGGCATGGCCCAGATGGTGGGGATCTTTGATGGTTGATGTGGCCTTCTTGAGGCAGTACATCTTGTAGATACTATTGATGGTGGGGAGTGATGTGTTGTTATGTATTGGGCTAATTTCACTACTCTTGGCTGCTTCTCGAATTGCCATACCAGACTGTAGGACTTCAGGCTTCTGTACCTACACTGCAAATGGCTGGATCCTGGGAAATTCCCAGGAATAGAGGGACCTCAGTGTACAATCTCTGGAATCCCTGAAGATACAGGCATGGTAGTGCAGTGGTTAGCATAATGTTTTACATTGTTAATGATCATGTTGCTCCAGTTTCCTCCTACATCCCAAAGATGCAGAGTGTGCAAGCTGAGGACATGCTGCATTGCCACTGTAATTATTGTGACAATTGCAAACTCCCCTCGGCAAATCCTTGGTCTGTGTTGGTTGTTGATGCAAACAACGTACTTCACTGTATGTTCTGGTGTTATTGATGTACACGTGACAAATAAAGCTAATTTCAAGCTTTCTTCAGAAAAGGTGGTGAGAAGGTAAATGGGATCCTTGTCTTCATTAGCTGGGGCATAAAATACAGGAACCGTGAGGTTACAGTACAACTGTATAACACACTGGACAGACCACAGCCTCGGGACTGCGTTCAGTTCTGGTCACCACACTGTAGGAAGGAGGTGACTGCACTGGAGAGGAGATTCCCCAGGATGTTGTCCAGAATGGAACATTCTAGTGTCAAGGAGAGGTGGGAGGGGCTGTTTCATTCTCCCTGGAGTAGAGGAGGATGAGGGGAGGGAATCAAGATAAATTATGAGGGAATTGGAGATGGTAGGAAGGTTTTCCTCATGGTGAACGTCACTAAATCTAGTGGCACAGCTGAGGGGAAGAAGGAGGGTATACAAGGAGGAGAGTTTTTATTGCAATGGTTTGGGGGACTGGTGGGATGTGAAGTTGGGAGCGACACACACTCTCACAGTACTGATGAATTATCCAAAGGATCACTTGAACAGCCAGAGAAGGGGCCCAGAAAGGGAGAATGGGGTTGAGAGGGATAATAAATCAGCCGTGATGGAATGGCAGAGCAGATGTGATGAGCTGAATAGCCTAAATCTTCTCCTATGCCTTATGACCTTATGGATTGAGTGTTGAGATATGGAGTTGTTGTAGCTGGGCCAGCAGGGACACAGTGGGCCGATAGACCTGTTTCCCTGCGTTGTACAACTCTGGGACTCTGGGGGTGGGGAAAGAGAAGGGAGAGAAGCAGCAAAGAATGGAGGAGTGAGGAGGGGGAGAGGACACAGATGATACTGGGCTGAACATTAAATCATTAACTCACTAGGTAGCAGGAGTGTGAAACCGATTGGATCCGGCCATTTACCAGCTGATGTTTCAGTACAGAAATAATACTTCCCACCATCAGATTCTTTTAAATTCCCAATCTTCAATGAACAGTTTTCACTCTGCATGTTTCCCAGGAACTCAACCCGTCCTGTATAATTACCGCCAATCCCAGTGGAAGTGTGATACACTGGAGTCCCTTCGTAATGGAAGTCATTGAACCAGATCCCAGTGGCCGTCGTGTATCTCCTTCTGGTTGCAGGAATGTGAATATGGCAGAGGATTATCACACAGGACCCTTCCCAGGCATGGAGTGAGAGGGGAATTCAGTTGTTCCTTTCTGAAAAGAAACAAGTCTCAGTGTGGGATATCATGAACATCAAAACCAAACAACCCACATCCCCAAAATTAGACGATGATGAGAGAACAGGGGGACAATTTCATCTTGGAATGGGACCAGATCTCATCAGGGAGGTGGAGGAGTGTGGGGGCAAGAGGAAGTCACAGAGATGGGGGTGGGTAGGGGCCAGAGGGTTTCACAGTGATGGGGGGGGGGGTAGGGGCCAGAGGGTGTCACTGAGGTGGGAAGAGTGTAGGGGCCAGAAGTTGTCACAAAGGCTGTGAGCAGTGTAAAGGCTGGAGGGGATGATAGAGACGGGGAGTGGTGTGAGTGTCAGAGATGTTATAGGAACAGGGAGGGGTCTGAAACTGTAACAGAGATTTGGGGAAATGGAAGGGCTGGAGGGGGTCACAGAGACTGGGAGGGGTGTAGAGGCCAGAGAGGTTCACAGAGACTGAGAGGGGAGTAGGGGTTGGAGAAGGTCACAGAGACTGGGAGGGGTGTAGGGGCTGGCAAGGGTCACAAAAACATGGAGGGGTGTAGGGGTTGGAGAGGGTCACAGAGACTGGAAGGGGTGTAGAGGCCAGAGAGGGTCACAGAGGGGTGTAGGGGTTGGAGAGGGTCACAGAGACTGGGATAGGTCCAGAGGTTGGAGAGGGTCACAAAAACATGGAGGGATGTAGGGGTTGGGGAGGGCCACAGAGATGGAGAGGGTTTTGGGACTGGAGGGAATTACAGAGACCAGGAGAAGTGTAGGAGCTGGATGGGGTTTCAGAGACAGAGTGATTTATAGGGGTTGGAGAGGGGTACCGTGAAATGCAGGGGTTTGTGGCTGGAAAAGGTTAGAGAGACAGGGAGGGTGTAGAGGCCAAATGAGTTCACAGAGATGGGGAGGGTATAGGGGCCAGAGGGGGTCACAGAGATGAAGAAGGGTGGAAGGGCTGGGGAAGGGGGGTGGTTATAGAGATGGGGAGGGCTGCAGGGGCCAGAGGTAGATCTCAGAGACTGAGAGGGGTGTCACAGAGACGGGTAGGGGTGTAGGGGCCGGAGGGGGTCACAGAAACGAGGAGAGGTGTAGCGGCTGAAGAGGGTCACAGAGATGGGGAGGGGTGTTGGGGCCAGGGAGTGCGTTACAGATTTAGGGAGGGGTTAGGGTCTGGAGGGGTTACAGAGGGTGTATGGATCAGAATGGTGTCATGGAGATGGGCAAGGGTGTAGAGGCCGGGGGTGGAGTTTGTTACAGAGTCAGGGAGGGGTGTAGGGTCTGGAGGGGGTTACAGAGACAGTGGGGGTCTAGGGGCCAGAATGGGGTCATGGAAATGGGGAGGGATGTCGGCGATAGACGGTGGTGTCCGGTGCAGGATGCTGAGTGAATGGATGATGGTTGAATGGGATGGTTCGGGTCAGGTCACAGGGCAGCTGACTGATGAATATAACAAGGCCGAAGCCCTCGATACAAACCATACACCGGCAGTTTAGTTCTCTCAGAGGTGGCTTTTCCTACTGAGTTGATGGCTTCACATCCGTACTCCGTGTCTCTATCAGCACTGTAGATCTGATATGTTCCACTTGATGTCTCCCTTCTCTGGGATTTGCACCACTTGACTGATACCATCTGTAGCCTGTTACTGGAGGGTTACTGTCCCCGACTACACACTCCAATGTCACAGACTCACGGAAACCAATGGTTTTGAAGGGAGAGAGGGTGAGGTGAGCAAACCTGGGAGCATCTGTGAAACCAAAAGACCCAAACGTCAGAGAAAGCGTTTATCCTCCACAGAGCAGAGGAGCACAATGTGACTCTCCCAGAGTGGTCCCTCCTCACTGCCCTTCCCAGAGTGCTCCCTCCTCACTGCCCCTCCCACAGTGCTCCCTCCTCACCCTCTTCCCAAAGAGCTCCCTCCTCACTACCCCTTCCAGACACTCCCTCCTCACTATCCACCTCATAACGCCCCATTGACTCTCCTGCAATGCCCCCTTCTCTTCACCCCTCCCACTGCGCTGTCTCCTGACCACCCCTCCCAGTCTGTGGTCTAGAGTTAGACCCTGACCCTCCTCACTCTGACATGAGAGGTGATGGGTCTCACTCAGCCGAGGTCGTTGTCTGTTGCCATGACACTCAGCAGCTCCCAATACTCACACTTCACGTTTAAGGTGATAGTCTGAGACGGAGGTTTTCCCAGTGAGGACGTTTGCTCACAGCTCAGTGTCCTGCCGTGGTCCTGGTAGGAAGCGACAAAGCTCAGAGGGAGGCTGGTTGTCGCGACGTACTGGTCCGTGCGCTGAGTTTTTGTTGAAGCTTCTCGAGCTAATCCGTCTGAACCCGTCCATGTCAGGTGACCTGGGCAGCCGTATTTCACAGAGCAAGTTAATGTCACCTCCCTTCCCTCGATGATCTCCTCAGGTGAGGAAATAATTCGCAAGTTTGACACATCTGAGAAAGAGAGAGTGGATTAATCGGTGTGAACGGTTTGTGTGATTGCAGTGGACTCCAGTGTGCTTTACCCCAGGGATATGAAAATAGGAGCATGTACAGTGTTCCCAGTGAGGCTTAAACAGGGATATGCAGACCAGCACCGTGTGCTGAGTTTCCAGTGTGGACCAATTCTAGGATAAGGACACCGAAACTGCCTGGTACATCTGGTATGGGTCTGACCCAGGGATACGGAGACTGGAACTGTGCACAGTGCTCCTAGTGTGGGTCAGACCCAGGGATTTGGAGACTTGAACTGTGCACTGTGCTCCCAGTACGGTCTGATCAGTGATATGGAGACTGGATCTGTGTACAGTGCTCTCCATGTGGGACTGACTCAGGGATACGGAGACTGGAAATGTACATGATGCTCCCAGTGCGGTCTGACCAAGGAATACAGAGACTGGAGCTGTGTACAGTGCTCCCAATCTGATACACAGGTCAGAGCATCAGTAAAAGAAGAGCCAAGTCACTCTTCAGAAGAGGAATACAAGGAATCCATTCTGCCTGTGATCTGCTCCTAACAGTATCAGATCCAGTTTGTAAATGTACCTGATACGTTTACCAGGACTCCATCCGGTCCGGAATACTTCTCACCATTGCTGTTCTCCATTTGGAAGTAGTACCGGCCCACATCCCTATGGGTCACATCAGTAATAGTTAACGTGCAGTCTTTCTGGGCTTCCCACTGTGGGTAGAGTTGAGCTCTCTGGTGGAACTGAGGGTCTGATCGCTTTTTGGAATCGATGACAAGGGTCCCATGAGTCTTGTCGTCCTTCAACCACTTCACCTCAGTGAGCGGATAGTTTGCAGGATGAGAGAAGGTGCAGGGGATCTGCACACAGGAACCATCTGAGGCCATGATGATCTGTGGTGTTTGGACCATCCACCATGAGTAGGCAACTCCTGTCGAGACAACAACTCTCCTTCAGTCAGTGCAACAGGTCCTTCCGTCCACAATGTTGTCCTGACCTTTTAACATATTCAGAAATTATTGTAACCCTCCATTTATCCCTTCATCTTTGTGCCATAATAAGAGTCTCTTAAATGTCCCTGAAGTCTCTGCCTCTTCCAGCACCTCTGGCAGCGCCTACCACACACCCTTCACTCCCTGTGTACAAAACCAGAATTTCCCCCATATTTTCCTCCAAGCACCCTGAAATTAATCTCTCATATTAGCCAATTCAAAAATACTGAGGACACGGGTAGTAGAATCCTTAAAAGTGAGTCTGAATGTTGTAGAATCAGATCAGAAATATACTGAGTTCATATATCCACACCAATTCAGGAGCCTGATGGTGAGGGGCATTGTTTCTCAATCATTTTGCCCTGGAGGAACACTTTGAAGTAACTTTCAAGTCTCAGGGAACACCTGTGTAAAAATTATTATATCTACAGCTCATGGTACATTAATGTGATCAGTAAGTTGCAGAGAAAATTATCCAAAAATAATTGTCAATGCTCTTTTGAGCAGAGAATGTATTTTAGCCAACCTTTGAAAAGCATCAGGTAATTAAGCTTAGCTTACCTTTCTTGAAATTAATCTTTCTTTCCCTTTCATAAATTTTAAAAGCTCATAAGGCAAACAGAATAAATTTCTGTAAAATAACTGCCTTCAGCAAAATGGGATTTAATTTTTCTAAAGGTAGGCTCAGTAAATTTAATGTAAATAAAAGTTGGAAAGTGATATTAATTAATGCTATTTACAACATGAAAATGTATTGACAATGTTGAATATTAAAGTTCCTAAAAAAAAATAAACCAGAACATTTGAATAAAAATATAGCTAAGGACACAATTTTCTACAAGACTTTGAAAAAATATTTTCTTAATAAGTGACATCAGTAAATCTCACCTTGAGTGCATGATCAGAGTACAGCTCACAAAGTTCTTCTTCTTCTCTCAAAGTCAAATTCTCTGGCTGAGCAGAAGATTCAGAGAAAGAGTCCTTCACCCAGTCATACACCTGTGTTGGAGGAAAAATACTGTTCAATTTTGTTATATAGTTCTTCCAAGTAGTTTACAATCAGACTCGAGTCTTTCTGATATCCCTCTTCACTCTCAAGCCCAAGCAATGGAAATATTTCAAGATTTCCTTTTGCAACATGATTTTTCCAAAGATTTAGTTTCATTTTAAATCCAAAAATCTTGTCACTTGAAGTCAAAACATTTTCTCCAAGGCCTTGCAGAGACCTGTTCAACTAGTTCATATGATGAAATATGTCTGCTCAGTAGGCTAGTTTCTGCAGACATTCTTAATCTTTAAAGCACTCATCAAAATCTGGCCTACTATTTTCTTGAAAGTACTTCTACAGTTCAGCTTTCAACCACCATGCGTTTGTAGCAGGAGATTGGTGTGCTCTTTGTCCAGGTTTTCACAGTTTTTTAAACATTCTCGAGTGAACTGGTCTTTGTTTAATAAAGTTAACCATTTTTGTAGCACCACCCAGAACTCTTTTCACCTTCAAGTGTTTTTGACATCAGCCCTCTGTGTGAAGAAAGCAGTGTGATGTGACAACGTCAGGATTTACTTTTTTCACAAGAGAAACAAAACCTCTCTTGGAGCCGACCATCAATGGGTCACCATCAGTATAGCTGCCAGCACGGTTCCTCCAAGACAGACCTTTTGTTTCTAAATATGAAGATAAAACACTAAATATATCTTGGCCTTTGCTTGGTTTGGGCTATTCTTTGCAACAGAAAAAGTTTTCACCTTCATTTACAAATCTTACAAATGCTACAACATGACATTTATTGGTGAAATCTGTTGACTCATCAACCTGGATAGAGAAGTTGTTGTTTTTCAGTTTATCACACAAAACCTCTTCAGCATCATGTGACATGTCATCAATGCATTGCCTTATCGTACTGTTCGAGAGTGAAACCCTTTCAATTTCTTGTACCGCAACTGGTCCTAGCATTTTACATGCTGGCATTGTAAGTTCTTACCAACTGTGTGACTTTTCATTTATCTGGGTAATAAATTGAAGTACTAAATTACCTACTTCCTGATCTTTTCACCGACTGTGACTTTATTAACAAAAGCTTTACTCTGTTTTGAGATTCCAATATCCAGTTAAAATAATCAATGCTTTTACATGTCATATGGCTGTGATTTGTAGTTAAGCATCTTTTCAATTTTGCTGGAACCGTTGCTGCATTTGTTAGTTGTTTGCTACAGACTAAGCACAATCGAATAGGGCAATCTGGATCACCAGTCCATATAAAACCCACTGGTGAGTAGCTTTCATTGTAAAGACAGACTTTTTGTCTCCATTGCTGCACTATTGCAGTGAAATGACTCAGAAGATTGTAATTCTTCATCATTAACCTTATCCGTAGGCCTCTGCTGAGAATACTCTTCTTCCATCTCATACCTCCACTTCATAAATCACCTGAATGGACCATGAGACATGTTCGTACCACACACAGGTTAATAAAATACCCCTGTGTATTTTATACTTGGAGAGGCAGATGTCACAGCCCAAGTTGGGGGAATCCATTCAATGCTCAGAAAACACACTTCGTGCTTCTCATAAGCTGACCGTCCTCCCCTCCAGACTCAACCAAATAAACACAGTCCTACTGCACACTGCACTGAGTGACCCCTAATGAGATTGCTAATGGTGTTGTGCAAAGTTCAGAAAACACTTTTTTTTTAAACTGTGATCTCTGGTGGAACCCCTAGCGACCTCTCACGGAACCCTGGTTGAGAAACCCTGGTGTACGGAAATAACTCTTCCTCAATCTGGTTTTTTGGGACTTGAGGCTTCTGTGGCAAATCACTTCTGTAGAAAAATTTGCCAAAAGCTATCATGGCATGGAAAGACCATGATCACCAATGTCATATGACACGGCACATAACCAATGAACAAGGTTCCTGTACCTCCTACTAGATGGTAGCAGCAAGAACCTGGGGATGCTGGGGATTCTGGATGGTGGATGCTGGTTTCTTGTGCCTGTGCTCCATGTAAATGTGCTCAGTAACGAGGAGGGCTTTTCCTGTGATGGACTGGGCTGGATCTGTGCCAGGTCCTAACAGAATTACTCATGATACTCTCCACTGTGTATCTATAGAAGTTTGTCAAGGTTTTTAATAAAATTCCAGATCTACACAAACTTCTAGGAAAGTAGAGGTGCTGTCGTGTCTCTTTTGTGATGACATTATGTGCTGGTCCCAGGACAGATCCTCCAAAATGATAATGCTGAGAAATTTAAAGTTACTGATCCTCTCTATTTCTGATCTTCAAGAGAGGACAGGTTCACGGACCTGCAGTTTACTCCTCCTGCAGTCGATAACCAGCTCGTTGGTTTTTCTGACGTTGAGCTGGTTGTGGCACCACTCAACCAGTTTTTCAGTCTCCAGCTTGTATGTCGATCCATCACGACCTTTGATTCAGCCAACGACAGTGGTGTTGTCAGCAAATTTAAATACGGCACCGGAGCTGACATGATGGACTGAGTTGTCCACAACTCTGCGTTTCTTCCCACGGGCAGATCAGTTGCCGTTCAAAGCCATGAAACATGGCTTTCTGTGGAGCATTGATTAAAAATTGGCGAGGGTCACTGGAGACTTGTTGAATTTCTTTAGCCACCAGAGGAATTTGGTCAGGTATGCACAGTTCTCCAGGAGAGGAAAAGGGAGGTGGTTAGAGAATGGGGCAGATCCCAAAGGCAAAGTCTAGGGAAGTAAAGCTGTCATATAGACCTTGGAGAAATAACATCAGAAGGCATTGGAAATACTCAGCAGGTAGACAGTCAATATTTCAGATCAAGGACCCTTCATCAGACCAGAGGAAGAGGCAGAGGGGAGGGGGAGAGGGAGAGAAAGGAGAGAGGGAGAGAATGAATAGAGGGTGTAGAGTGAGTGGGAGGGAAGGAGGGAAGAGGTGGAGAGAAAAGGGAATAGGGGAAGAGGGGGTAAAGAGGGGGGACTGGGAGAGGCGAGGGAAGAGAGTGAGAGTGAAGGAAACCATAACAGAATGCAGAAGAACTGTGACCGTGTCAGGAAAGTGCTGGGCAGATAAACAATAAGGTAGAAGATTATAGTGATATGGAGTGTGAGGTCAAAGCACACCGCATGCTTGCGTTTGTTAGTTGTACACCCTGAGTCCCAAAGTCAGGAAGTTGCACTGCAGATTTACAAAACTTTGGTTGGGCTGTAAGCTGAGTAATGAATTCAGTTCTGGTCACTCCATCACAGGAAGGATGTGGAGAATTTGGAGATGGTACAGAAGACACTCGCCAGGACGCTGCCTGGATTAGAGGGCAGGAGCTGTAAGAAGAAGTCTGACAAACCTGGGTAGTTTTCTTGGGAGTGTCGGAAGCTCCAAGATCTGACAGCATTAATAAGATTATGAAAGGCAGAAAAAGAGTAGACAGAGTCTTTTTCCCAGGGTAGAAGTGCCAAATACAAGGAGGCACTACTTTAAGGAAAGACGGGGAAAGTTCAAAGGAAATGTGCGGAAAGGGATTTTACACAGAGAGTGGTGGGTGCCTGGAATGTGCTCCCAGTGGTGCTGGAGGAGACAGATGTGACAGAGGTTGTGATGGGGCTCTTAGATATGGACATGAATGTGACATAGAACAGTACAGTACGATAACAGGCCCTTCAGCCCACAAGGTTGTGGAAGCAAACAAATGTGCAAGGAATGGAAGCTCAATGAGCCGAATGGCCTGTCCCTGTGCTGTACTCTGCTGTGTCCTGCATCATTCTAGGCTATGAGATATCAGTTTAACAATAGCTGGATAATCCTGTCCAGTTCTGGGCATTTCACTTGAGGAAGGATGCAGAGGCTTTGGAGACCAAGTGAAAATATTTCATGTTTTCCTCACTCCTGTTCTCTTTAATACCCACTCCCCTCTTCCTCTACCCTTTAATATTCTATCTCTCTGCATCCTTCAACATCCACTCTTTAATCTCTCCGGTACCCTTGAACTCCCACTGTCCCCCTCAGTAGCTGCACCCTTTAATACCCACTCTCCTCTCACTCCCTCTGACCCAGAATACCCCGACTGCCATCATTCCCAGTCTCTTTAATGCCCACTGTCCCTGCACGCTCTCTGTACCATTTAATGCTGCTCCCACTTTTCTCCCATTGCTGGGACATCCTCTTCTCCAACTCTGCCTCTCTGTATTTTAACTTTTTGCCTTCTTCAGCAAACTCCAGTTACACCTTGGATGTACCTACCCTGGGGTAAGCTGAGGAGCAGAAATAGAATGGTTTTCATCATCATTCTGAAGATTCTACAATTAAAAACAAGACAGGAATTATTGGCAAAGGGTGTCTGATTCACCTCAGAATCCACTCCTGCAGCCCCACCCCTACAGCCCAATGCGTTGTGATCACTCAGTGACAAGACGGAGGGAACGAGAATTTGAAATCCCTAATCCGAGATTTGGAAATCCTCAGAATTCCCTGTTGCAGAGAGCAGAAAATCTCTGTGGCTAGCAGTGTGGGTCTGACAGATTGTTTGGAATGAAGTTATTGGGAATGCGGCGTGGAGCTGGTGGGAGATGGGGTTTGGGGTTTCCATGAACTGAATTATTGTGACTTGCCCATGACTATACCTCTCTCTCTGGGTATTGGTAGGGTGGTGAGGGTGGGGGTATGTGTAAGATCCCACGAGCATGATCGGGGGGTGAGCTGGTAAGGAGGGGGTTTTCACACTGGGTTCCCCGGGCTCAGATTAACCACTCACTCACCAATCTTACTAATTGTGGCTGGTATCAGGTCCCTGTCTGTAGAAATGCAGGGCACGCTGGCCATTGTACTGGGCTCATTAAACACCCGGCAGAGATGAAAATGTCATGCTTCCCTCTCCCGCTGTGCTCTTTAATACACACTTTCCTCTTTCTACACCCTACAACACCCACTCTCCCCTCTTTCCCTGTCCCCTTTAAAAGCCACTTTTCCCTCATCCCCTGCACACTTTAACTGCATGGTTTAAAACCCACTCTCCCTTCTCCCTGCACCCTTTAATACCCACTCTTCCATCACTCCCTGCACCCTTTAACACCCACTCTTCCATCACTCCCTGCACCCTTTAACACCCACTCTTCCATCACTCCCTGCACCCTTTAATACCCACTCTCCCCTCATCCTTTTTACCATGTAAAGCTCAGTCTCCCCTAACTCTCTCTATACCCTTTAATGCTCCTTACGCTCTTCTCTCTCACATTAGGACATCTTCTTCTCCTGTTCTGCCTCTCCACAATTTAATATTTTGCCTTGTTTAGTAATCTCCTCTTCCACCTTGTATGTACCTACCATGGGTGATGCTGAGGAGCAGAAATAGGTTGGTTATCATAATCATTCCAAGGGATCTGCAATTGAAGACCAGAAGTATTGGCAAATGGTGTCTGATTGAGAATCAGAATCAGATTTAATAAGACTAAGATATAGGGGCAGAATGAAGCCATTTGTCCCATCGAGACTGATCCACAATTTCATCCTAGCTGATCCAATTTTCTTCGCAGTCGCAATCTCCTACCTTCTTCACATATCACTTCATGCCCTGGCCAATTAAGTATCTATCAACCTCTGCCTTAAATATACATAAAGACTTGGCCTCTATAAAGGGTCATCTCATCCTCCTTCAAAGAGTAAAGCCCCAGCTTGTTCTGGCTGCTCTCTAATACAGGATGACCCCTTGCTTCAAGGCCACACCCACCCTAAAAAAAAACACTGTCCCCATTCCCAGTCGAGCTTCAAGAAGAACTTACACCTTTCAACAAAGTCTCCACTCATTGCAGGATTCCCGGTTAGGGATAGTAAGACTCTCTGATATGGAAAGAGGCCATTCTACCTGAAAGAATGTGACAGGCAGAATGGCCTCTTTCCATGACAGAGAGCCTAATCGATACATTTTAGTAATTTGGAATGGACCGGAGCACCCAGAGGAAACCTATGCGGTCATGGGGAGAGCGTTCAAACTTCTTACAGGAGCTTCTGGGTTGAGCATGGAGTGAGTAGGTGTGTGTGAGTGTGGCTTCTGATTATTATTGAAAATCTATCTGTTTATCTTTGCCATACGCTCAAGATAACTGAATATTTAATATTGTGAACAATAGACAATAAACAATAGAAAATAGGTGCAGGAGTAGGCCAGTCGGCCCTTCGAGCCAGCAATTCCATTCACATTCCATCCACTATCAGTATCCAGTTCCTGCCTTATTCCCATAACCTTTGATTCCATTATCTTTAAGAGCTCTATCCATTTCTTTTTTGAAAGCATCCAGAGACTTGGCCTCCACAGCCTTCTGGGGCAGAGCATTCCATATATCCACCACTCTCTGAGCAAAAAAGTTTTTCCTCAACTCTGTTCTAAATGGCCTACCCCTAATTCTTAAACTGTGACCTCTGGTTCTGGACTCACCTATCAGCGGCAACATACTTTCTGCCTCCAGCGTGTCCAATCCCTTAATAATCTTATATATTTCAATAAGATCCCCTCTCAGCCTTCTAAGTTCCAGAGTATACAAGCCCAGTCGCTCCAATCTTTCGACATATGACAGTCCCGCTATCCCAGGAATTAACCTTGTGAACCTACGCTGCACTCATTCAATAGCAAGAATGTCCTTCCTCAAATTTGGAGACCAAAACTGCACACAGTATCCAGGTGTGGTCTCACCAGGGCCCTGTACAGCTGCAGAAGGACCTCTTTGCTCTTATACTCAATTCCCCTTGTTATGAAGGACAGCATGCCATTAGCTTTCTTCACTGCCTGCTGTACTTGCATGCTTGCTTTCAGTGACTGATGTACAAGAGCACCTAGATCTTGTTGTGCTTCCCCTTTTCCTAACTTGACTCCATTTAGATAATAATCTGCCTTCCCATTCTTACCACCAAAGTGGATAACCTCACATTTATCCACATTAAACTGCATCTGCCCACTCGCCCAGCCTGTCCAAGTCACCCTGCATTCTCATAACATCCTCCTCACATTTCACACTGCCACCCAGCTTTGTGTCATCGGCAAATTTGCTAATGTTACTTCTAATTCCCTCATCTAAGTCATTAATATATATTGTAAACAGCTGCGTTCCCAGCACTGAACCCTGCGGTACCCCAATGGCCTGCCATTCGGAAAAGGACCCATTAATAGCTACTCTTTGTTTTCTGTCAGCCAGCCAATTTTCAATCCATGTCAGTACTCTGCTCTCAATACCATGTGCCCTAATTTTGCCCACTAATCTCCTATGTGGGACATTATCAAAGGCTTTCTGAAAGTCCAGGTACACTACATCCACTGGCTCTCCCTTGTCCATTTTCATAGCTACATCCTCAAAAAATTCCAGATTAGTCCAGCACGATTTCCCCTTCGTAAATCCATGTTGACTCGGACCGATCCTGTTACTGCTATCCAGATATGTCGTAATTTCATCTTTTATAATTGACTCCAGCATCTTTCCCACCACCGACGTCAGGCTGAACTGTTTATAATTCTCTGTTTTCTCTCTTCCTCCCTTCTTGAAGAGAGGTACAACATTAGCCACCCTCCAATCCACAGGAGCTGATCCTGAATCTATAGAACATTGGAAAATGATTACCAATGCGTCCACGATTTCTAAAGGCACCTCCTTAAGTACCCTGGAATGCAGACCATCAGGTCCCGGGGACTCAACAGCCTTCAGACCCAACAGTCTATCCAACACCATTTCCTTCCTAATATAAATTTCCTTCAGTTCATCCATTACCCTAGGTCCTTTGGCCACTATTATATCTGGGAGATTGTTTGTGTCTTCCCTAGTGAAGACAGATCCAAAGTACCTGCTCAACTCGTCTGCCATTTCCTTGTTCCGCATAATAAATTCACCCGTTTCTGTCTTAAGGGCCTAATTTTGGTCTTAACTATGTTTTTCCTCTTCACATACCTAAAGAAGCTTTTACTATCCTCCTTTATATTCTTGGCTAGTTTACCTTCGTACCTCATTTTTTCTCCACGTATTGCCTTTTTAGTTACCTTCTGTTGCTCTTTAAAAGTTTCCCGATCCTCCGGCTTCCCACTCGCCTTTGCTATGTTATACTTCTTCTCTTTTATTTTTATACTGTCCATTACTTCCCTTGTCAACAATGGCCTCCCCTTACTCCCCTTAGAATCTTTCTTCCTCTTTGGAATGAACTGATCCTGCACCTTCCGCATTATTCCCAGAAACACTTGTCATTGCTGTTCCACTGTCATCCCTGCTAGGGTATTGTTCCATTGAACTTTGGCCAGCTCCTCCCTCATAGCACCATAGTTCCCTTTGTTCAACTGTAATACTGACACTTCCGAGTTTCCCTTCTCCCTCTCAAATTGTAGATTAAAACATCATATTATGGTCACTACCTCCTAATGGCTCCTTTACCTCGAGGTCCCTGATCAAATCCGGTTCATTGCACAACACTAAATCTAGTATTGCATTCCCTCTGGTAGGCTCCAGTACAAGCTGTTCGAAGAATCCATCTCGGAGGGACTCCACAAACTCCCTTTCTTGGGGTCCAGTACCAACCTGATTCCTCCTGTCTACCTGCATGTTGAAGTCCCCCATAACAACTGTAGCATTACCTTTGCGACATGCCAATTTTAACTCTTGATTCCACCTACACCCTACATCCAGACTACTGTTTGGGCTAGTAACAACACGGGACGTTTCTGGACATCTAAATGGCAAATAAAATGCACCTCTGAAATACAACTGGGGGAAAAGACAGCGAAGCCTGGAGCAAGAAAGTGATGTTACAGTTATGGTGCCGTTGCACGATGCTGGGCCTGCGCTACCCGATGACCTTGAGAAGCTTCTTACTGACATGACGCAATCCCTAAAAAGTTAACTTGAAGATGCTTTGTCACCAGTGAATGCTACTATGGAACAAATTATGTCTTATTACGAGTCGCATGATGAACGTATTCCTGAGGTTGAAGATGGGCTAAATGATTATAGTGACCGATTGGTATGAGCGCTGAAGCCGCCATTCCAGTGTTGCAAAGCGAAAATGCATTTCTGAAGGGGAAGAAAATCGGTCGCAGAGATCCAATTTAAGGGTGGTCGGCATTCCTAAAAATTTGGACGTTTCGGATCCTGTTAATTTCATGACCAAGTTTTTCAGCGAAGTATTGGGGACAAATTTCTTCCCAAGGCCTCTAGTGCTTTTGCGTGCTCACCGAGTCAGGCCTAAACCATCTGGCATCTCTGAAGCCAAGCAAACGAGACCAAGAATGTTCCTGGTTCTCTTTCACTAATTTCAAGATAAGCAACACATCATCAGTAGAAGGAAGCAGGAGCTGTATTTCCGCAGGCATCGGGTGTTTTCTCATAAGGATTTTAGTGCGGAGCTGGGTAGAAAACGAGCAGCGTTCAAGGAGGTGAAATTCCTGCTTTACGGGAAAGGGTTCAGGATCGGCCTCTTGTACCCCGCCCAGCTCCAGGTCACCCATGAAGGTAAAAATCATTATTTTGATACACCAGAGGTGTCCAAAGAGTTTTTCCATTCATGCTGGGGAGAAGGAGAAGGAGAAGAGCAATGACTTTTTCTTTTAGGTTATTCATGCAGCACTGAAGGGGCCTCCTGCCGAGGTAAACTGTTAATTTTCGCAGCCCACTTTTTGTTTATTTTTTCCAGTTTAAATTGTGGAACGCGATCAGGTTGAACTATTATGCTGCGGAATCTTATTAATAAGAACTTTCAAGCAGCAAAATATAAGTATTTGGGATTTGTATCTCTGGCCTTTAGTTCCCAACTTGCTTGTTATTAATACTTTGCTTGGCACATGTCATCTTAAGCCTATACATATATTAAAGGTAGAATAAGTGAGTGTACAAATTTTAAGGAGGGGAGCCACCCTAGATTAGATTGAAAGTTTCGGTTGTATGGGGAAAACTTTGAAAGTTTTTTGGTTGGTAATGCCTGCGATCATCCTCAGTTGGGGAGGTAGATCTAGGTTTCGGGGGTTAATTGTTTTTTCCTGTTTGTGTAAAGGGGTGGGGGCAGTGTTTTGGGGGATCACCATGGCAGCTTATTCTTTTGTGTGTTACGGATGGGCCAGACTGGTTTTTTTCATTGTGCGTTATTGTGTGCAGCTTGTGCGCTCACACTGTTTTGGATTGCGGGCCCTGTGTGTCTTTTGATATTGTTAACATGGGTGATGCTGATGGAGGCCACCCTGTGAGGTTTATTTCTTGGGATATAAAGGGGCTCAATGGTCCTGTTCAAAGGGCTAAACTTTTTTTTTCTCATCTGAAACAATTAAAAGCAGATACACTATTTCTACAATAGACACATTTAAGAGTGGAGAACCATAATAGACTCCGTAAAGCATGGATTAGTCAGGTTTTTCATTCCAGATTTAATAGCAGGTCCAGGGGGGTGGCAATACTGATCACCAAAAGAATGTAGTTTTGCACCATCTAATGTTATCAGTGACCCTAATGGTTGCTTTATTATAGTCTCTGGATCTCTTTTTCAGATACCTGTCATTTTGATGAATGTTTATGCCTCTAATTGGGACAATGTCCACTTTGCAAATAAGCTTTTGTTATTAATACCTAACCTGAATACACACCAGCTAATCCTTTCAGGAGATTTGAACTGTGCTATTGACCCACTGCTTGATAGGTCTAGCTCTAGGGAAACTTCTTCTGGTACGGCAAAAGCCTTCTCGATGTTTATGCAACAAAATGGCTATATGGATCCTTGGAGATTTTTGAATCCATCAGTTAGGCAACTCTCTTTCTTTTCTCAAGTTCACCACTCCTATTCCAGGCTAGACTATTTGTTTATAGATATCTCCCTGATACCAATAATTAGACAATTTGAGTACACTGCTATAGTTATATCTGATCATTCGCCCGCGAAACTAGACTACGTTTTCTTTTAAACATCAGAGAACGGCATCTGTGGAGACTTAACCCCCTTTTGCTTTCCAATGAGATATTTTGCAGTTATATATCAGCCAACATTGACATATTCTTTGAGGCTAACAAAACTGAGTCAGTATTGTACTCTTTACTTTGGGAAACTTTAAAAACTTACCTGAGGGGTCTAATAATATCTTATACTTCACATGCCAATAAAGAGCATAGGAAGGAAATGCAAATATTATTACAATCTATTTTGGATCTGGATAGGCAATATTCTGAGGCACCCACTGCGGAATTATATAAAAGCCGGGCTGATTTGCAAGTGAAGTTTAATCTCCTATCTACAAACCTATCAGAACAATTAATTCATAAGACACGTAGCCTTTATTATGAACATGGTGACAAGGCGAGCCAGCTTATGGCTCATCAGTTGAAGCGTCAAGCTGCATCACAACCTATTCCCCAGATAAGAGACACGCACCAAAACTTGACAAGCAATCTAAAAGAGATTAATAACATCTTTGTAGCTTTTTATTCCTCTCTGTATACCTCAGAGTTTCTCTCAGATATAACAAATATGTAATTTTTTTTAGATAATTTGGAAATACCAACTCTTGAATCAGAGGAGGTGGAGAATTTAGATCGAGCTCTTGGGCAGGAAGAGATTAATAATGCCATTATGGGTATGCAAAGTGGTAAGTCCCCAGGCCCTGATGGTTACCTGATAGAATTTTATAAGAAATTTAAGGATAAGATAATACCGGTCCTTTTAGAAGTGTTTCAGTAATCTTTGGAAGACGGTTCCTTACCCTCTACTCTTTCACAGGTATCTATTTCATTTCTTCTTAAAAAGGACAAGGACCCGACTCAATGTGGATCATATCGCACCCTTCTCACTTTTGAACGTGAATGTGAAAACTTTGGCTAAGGTGGTTGCGTGCCATTTAGAATGCCCCCTTCTGAAGATAATCTCAGATAATCAAACGGGTTTTATTATAATTTGCCATTCTTTTAATATCCATCGACTGGCTGATGTGGTTTATTCACCCAGTGCCACTCAGAGTCCAGAGGTTGTTATCTTCTTGGACCCGGAGAAGGCGTTTGATAGAGTGGAGTGGGTATACTTGTTTAGTGTTTTGGAGAAATTTGGATTTGGCAGAATATTTGTAGCCTGGGTTAAGCTATTATATCACTCGCCTTTAGCGTGCATAAAGACAAATTATTCTCAATCTGACTATTTCCCACTAACACGTGGCACTCGCCAAGGCTGCCCATTGTCCTCTCTTCTTTTTGCAATTAAAAATTGAGCCTCTTTCTATTGCACTTAAGTCAACTACGTTATTTCAAGGCATTAGGAAAGGGGACGTGGAAAACCGTGTATCCTTATATGCTGATAACCTCTTACTTTATGTTAGCGACCCTGCAGGTAGCAGTCCTACTATTGTGAAACTATTGGGTCAATTTGGAGCCTTCTCTGGCTATAAACTGAACTTTCGAAAAAGCAAATGCTTTCCCATTAATAACTTGGCCCTACAGATCCGACAGGAATCTTTGCCTTTTCCTTTATCTCAAGATGGTTTTGTGTACCTAGGAATACACTTTACTCACTCCTTTACATCTTAGTTTGATGCTAACTACTGGTCTCAGGTTAGCCAAATGAAGGCTGATTTTGAGAGATGGTGCAGCTTACCCCTTACTATAGCTGGGAGAATTCAATCAGTGAAACTGACTATACTTCCTAGATTTCTTTATTTGTTCTAGTGCTTGCCAGTTTTCTTATCTAAGTCATTTTTCAAGTCAGTCGACCAAGCTATAACCTCCTTTCTTTGGGAAAATAAGGTGCCAAGGGTTTATAAGCGCATTCTCCAAAGAGGCCGTGATGCAGGTGGATTGGGCCTTAGCTTTATTCGTTATCACTGGGCATCGAACATTCAAAAGGTATTATTTCGGCTCCACCGGCCAGATATAAACTGGTGCCTGCCTGAGACATGGTCTTGCCACTCCTCGTCTCTCCCTGCTTTAGTGTATTCTTCCTTGCCATTGAGATCCCCCAATTCACATCTAACCCGGTTGTGCTCTCCACCCTCAAAATTTTTAGTCAATTTCATTTCCACTATATGTTCATTTCAGCTTCAGTTTTGGGCCCAATTCATAGAAACCATCTATTTCTTCCCTCTACACTCAATTTAGTTCTTAGACAATGGGGGTTGAATGGTCTTATGTGGAATATAAGACCATTCCGGTCTTATATTGCGCATAAGACCATTCAAACCCCAAATCCGGAGAGTTCCGGAGGGCTCCTGTATTGTGGAAGATGTCCTGCCTTGTCCCTGTGCCGAAGACGCCGCGCCCCAGCGGCCTCCATGACTACAGACCGGTGGCATTGACCTCCCACATCATGAAGACCCTGGAGAGACTTGTTCTGGAGCTGCTCTGGCCTATTGTCGGGCCACAATTAGATCCCCTCCAGTTCGCCTACCAGCCCCAACTAGGAGTTGAGGATGTCATTGTCTACCTGCTGAACCATGTCTATGCCCACCTGGACAAGCCAGCGAGCACTGTGAGGGTCATGTTTTTTGACTTCTTCAGTGCGTTCAACACCATCCGCCCTGCTCTGCTGGGGGAGAAGCTGACAGCGATGCAGGTAGATGCTTCCTTGGTATCATGGATTCTTGATTACCTGACTGGCAGACCACAGTACGTGTGCTTGCAACACTGTGTGTCCGACAGAGTGATCAGCAGCACTGGGGCTCCACAGGGGACTGTCTTGTCTCCCTTTCTCTTCACCATTTACACCTCGGACTTCAACTACTGCACAGAGTCTTGTCATCTTCAGAAGTTTTCGGATGACTCTGCCATAGTTGGATGCATCAGCAAGGGAGATGAGGCTGAGTACAGGGCTACGGTAGGAAACTTTGTCACATGGTGCGAGCAGAATTATCTGCAGCTTAATGTGAAAAGGACTGAGGAGCTGGTGGTAGACCTGAGGAGAGCTAAGGTACCGGTGACCCCTGTTTCCATCCAGGGGATCAGTGTGGACATGGTGGAGGATTACAAATACCTGGGGATACGAATTGACAATAAACTGCACTAGTCAAAGAACACTGAGGCTGTCTACAAGAAGGGTCAGAGCCATCTCTATTTCCCGAGGAGACTGAGGTCCTTTAACATTTGCCGGATGATGCTGAGGATGTTCTACGAGTCTGTGGTGGCCAGTGCTATCTTGCTTGCTGTTGTGTGCTGGGGCAGCAGGCTGAGGGTAGCAGACACCAACAGAATCAACAAACTCATTCGTAAGGCCAGTGATGTTGTGGGGATGGAACTGGACTCTCTCACGGTGGTGTCTGAAAAGAGGATGCTGTCTAAGTTGCATGCCATCTTGGTCAATGTCTCCCATCCACTACATAATGTACTGGGTGGGCACAGGAGTACATTCGGCCAGAGACTCATTCCTCCGACATGCAGCACAGAGCGTCATAGGAAGTCATTCCTGCCTGTAACCATCAAACTTTACAACTCCTCCCTTGGAAGGTCAGACACCCTGAGCCGATAGGCTGGTCCTGGATTTATTTCATAATTTACTGGCATAATTTACATATTACTATTTAACTATTTATTACTATTTTTCTATTACTATTCTATTACTATTTATTATTTCCATGACTATTACTATTTACTATTTACTAATAGTAATATTACTATTACTATTTCTATTACTATTTATTATTTATGGTGCAACTGTAATGAAAACCAATTTCCCCCGGGATCAATAAAGTATGACTATGACTATGAATATGACTATAATAAGGATTTGCACACTGAAAATATATCTGATAGTTTAGATGACCTGTGCAGTAAATATGGCCTTCTGCATAATCGTTTTTTTAAATACCTGCAGATTCGTCACTTTGTCAAGGAAAAATTTCCCGCTTTTCCTGATCTACCAACTGCTATGGTGTAGGAAAAACTCAATCTTAGCTTTAACGATAAAGGGCTGATCTCTGTACTATATTCTCAGCTGATGTCTTTGGGAGTTCAAGATCTAAACAAAACTAAGACTAGGTGGGAGGATGACCTTGGTATGGATCTGGCTGAGGAATATTGGGCCAAAGCATTGAATAGGGTTCATTCCTAGTCATCATGTGCTAGACTAGGGCTCATACAATTTAAAGTTTTACACAGGGTACATTTAAGTAAAGCCAGGCTTGCTGACATATATCCTGGGACAGACGCTGGCTGTGATAGGTGTTCCTTCTCTCTGGCTGGTTTAGTGCATACATTTTGGTCTTGCCCTCGGCTTGATGTCTATTGGGCACTGGTTTTTAAAATTATCAGTGAGGTTTTGGGGGTGACACTGAGACCATGCCCGCTTATAGCTGTATTTGGTGTGGCAGATGATGCTTTGGGTTTAAATGCAAACCAGTCGGATATCATTACATTTACATCACTATTGGCCCGTAGGAGAATCTTGCTGGTCTGGAAATCTGCCACTTCCCCATCTGCTGCTGTTTGGTTAGAGGACGTAATGTTATTTCTGAAACTAGAAAAGATTAAGTTTACTCTGAGAGGGTCTGTGAAAAAGTTTTATTCGAAATGGGGACCCTTTTTGTCATATTTTGGGAGTCTTAAGGAATTACAAACTAGTTGAGAGCATTTGATTGTACTTGAGGATTTGTCCCCTTTTAACACACATATGGTTTACCTCAGAGTGGATGATGCAGTGTAATATGAGTATATTCTGGATCATCTGACGTGTTGTGGATGTGTGTGGGCCTTCGTCTTGAAGGAATGGGGGGATGTGGCTCTGAAATGTCCGTACTTGTATTTGTGAAGTGTTGTATTGTAAATACATTAGCTGCCATGGTAAGTTTGGGGAGGGCAGGTGAGGGCAGTTTTGTTTAGGGGTAAGGTATAAAAGCAAAATGGAGGAAAATGTAATGCATTATGTATTCCGTATTGTGTCATTCCTTCAATAAAAAAAACTTCTTACAGACAGCAGTGAGAACTGAGAACTGTTGGTGCTGTGAAGCATTACACTAACCACTACGCTACTGTGCTTACCGAGAACATAGAATAGTACAGCACAGTACAGGCCCTTCAGCCCACAATGGCTGAGGTGTGCCGACCCTCAAACCCTGCTTCCCATATAAGCCCCCACCTTAAATTCCTCCATATACCCGTCCTGTAGTCTCTTAAACTTCACTAGTGTACCTGCCTCCACCACTGACTCAGGCAGTGCATTCCACGCACCAACCACTCTCTGAGTAAAAAAACCTTCCTCTAATATCCCCCTTGAACTTCCCACCCCTTACCTTAAAGCCATGTCCTCTTGTAGTGAGCAGTAGTGCCCTGGGGAAGAGGCACTGGCTATCCACTCTATCTATTCTTCTTATTATCTTGTACACCTCTATCCTGTCTCCTCTCATCCTCCTTCTCTCAAAAGAGTAAAGCCCTAGCTCCCTTAATCTATGATCATAATGCATACTCTCTAGACCAGGCAGAATCCTGGTAAATCTCCTCTGTACCCTTTCCAATGCTTCCACATCCTTCCTATAGTGAGGTGACCAGAACTGGTCACAGTACTCCAAGTGTGACCTAACCAGAGTTTTATAGAGCTGCATCATTACATCGCGACTCTTAAACTCTATCCCTCGACTTATGAAAGCTAACACCCCATAAGCTTTCTTAACTACCCTATCTACCTGCGAGGCAACTTTCAGGGATCTGTGGACATGTACCCCGAGATCCCTCTGCTCCTTCACACTACCGAGTATCCTGCCATTTACTATGTACTCTGCCTTGGAGTTTGTCCTTCCAAAGTGTACCACCTCACACTTCTCCAGGTTGAACTCCATCTGCCACTTCTGAGCCCACTTCTGCATCCTATCAATATTTCTCTGCAATCTTTGACACTCCTCTACACTATCTACAACACCACCAACCTTTGTGTCATCTGCAAACTTGCCAACCCACCCTTCTACCCCCACATCCAGGTCGTTAATAAAAATCAGGAAAAGTAGAGGTCCCAGAACAGATCCTTGTGGGACACCACTAGTCACAATCTTCCGATCTGAATGTACTCCCTCCACCACCACCCTCTGACTTCTGCAGGCAAGCCAGTTCTGAATCCACCTGGCCAAACTTCCCTGGATCCCATGCCTTCTGACTTTCTGAATAAGCCTACCGTGTGGAACCTTGTCAAATGCCTTACTAAAATCCATATAGATCACATCCACTGCACTACCCTCATCTATATGCCTGGTCACCTCCTCAAAGAACTCTATCAGGTTTGTTAGACACGATCTGCCCTTCCCAAAGCCGTGCTGACTGTCCTGGATCAGACCATGATTCTCTAAATGCCTATAGATCCTATCTCTAAGAATCTTTTCCAACAGCTTTCCCACCACAGATGTAAGGCTCACTGGTCTATAATTACCCGGACTATCCCTACTTCCTTTTTTGAACAAGGAGACAACATTCGCCTCCCTCCAATCCTCTGGTACCATTCCCGTGGACAACGCGGACATAAAGGTCCCAGCCAGAGGCTCAGCAATCTCTTCTCTCACCTCGTGGAGCAGCCTGGGGAATATTCCATCAGGCCCCGGGGACTTATCTGTCCTAATGTATTTTAACAACTCCAACACCTCCTCTCCCTTAATATCAACATGCTCCAGAACATCAACCTCACTCATATTGTCCTCACCATCATCAAGTTTCCTCTCATTGGTGAATACCGAAGAGAAGTATTCATTGAGGACCTCGCTCACTTCCACAGGCTCCAGGCACATCTTCCCACCTTTATCTCTAATCGGTCCTACCTTCACTCCTGTTATCCTTTTTTTCTTCACATAATTGAAGAATGCCTTGGGGTTTTCCTTTACCCTACTCGCCAAGGCCTTCTCATGACCCCTTCTTGCTCTTCTCAGCCCCTTCTTAAGCTCCTTTCTTGCTTCCCTATATTCCTCAATAGACCCATCTGATCCTTGCTTCCTAAACCTCATGTATGCTGCCTTCTTCCACCTGACTAGATTTTCCACCTTACTTGTCACCCACGGTTCCTTCACCCAACCATTCTTTATCTTCCTCACTGGGACAAATTTATCACTAACATCCCGCAAGAGATCTCTAAACATTGACCACATGTCCATAGTACATTTCCCTGCAAAAACATCATCCCAATTCACACCCGCAAGTTCTAGCCTTATAGCCTCATAATTTGCCTTTCCCCAATTAAAAATGTTCTTGTCCTCTCTGATTCTATCCTTTTCCATGATAATGCTTAATGCTAGTTTGCATTAAGTTTTTTGTTTTAATCACCTTGCAAGTGCTTTCCAGAATGGAACTTTTGCAAAAGGCAGTTTGCAGGGTGGGTAATGTCCGCAATGTATTTCCTGCTGCATCAACTCTATGTACAGATTGACAGAACTGGTGTCTGCTGTACCATCTCAATTCTGTAATTTATTTATAAAACTAGCATCCTGTCAACTTCTTAACGATTTTCTCTGCCACTTGCAGCAAACCTTACACAGTGAACCTCCACTCCCCCCAGCTCCTTGTTCCCCCAAACTTCTCAGTTTACGTTTATCTTCCTTTCAACTGTGTCTCACTCCATCACCGTCTTCCCCATGGTTAGATACACCTCCCATTTGGAGAGGGTCCAGAGAAGGTTCAGAAGTATGTTTTCAGGAATGAAAGGGTTATTGCACAAGAGGCTTTGAATGTCTCTGGGCCTGTACTCACTGGAGTTTAGAAGAATGAGGGGTCATCTCATTGAAACCTACTGAATATTGAAAGGCTTAGACAGAGTGGACTTGAAGAGGATGTTTCCTATCTTGAGAGATCCTGGGCCAGAAGGCGCAGACTCAGAATACAAGGATATCTCTTTAGAACAGAGATGACGAGAAATTTCTTTCACCAGCGGGTGGTAAATCTGTGGAATTCATTGCCACAGGTAGCTGTGGAGGGCAAGTCGTTGGGTATATACGAGGGGTGATTGATAAGTTCGTGGCCTAGTGTAGAAGGAGTCAATTTTAGAAAAATTAGCACATTTATTTTTCAACATAGTCCCCTCCTGCATGTAAACACTTATTCCAGCAGTCATGGAGCATACAGATCCCTTCTTTGTAGAAGTGGTCTACAGCAGGGGTGATTGATAAGTTTGTGGCCTAAAGTAGAAGGAGATGAGGAGAAACTTCAAACTTTCTGCACTATCACTCAAAGAGTTGAACTGCATGTGCATGTAATGAGAGCATCTTGGACCTCCAGGTGGTCCACAGTAGGGGTGATTGGTAAGTTCAATAGGAGATGAGTGTTACGTACCCCGTAACTGGGTTGCCAAACCAGCAGAAATGGATCACTCAGTTGGAGTCTGGATTACTAGAACTAAGAAAGTTTTATTAAAGAAACAAGCAACACAGTAATCGAAAGGATAATAAATGCAACAGTTCAGCAATGATAAACACATATGTGCACAGAATTAAGATAACAGCATCAATCAAGCTCTATCGTTGTCTAGGGGTAAATGACCAAATTTCAAAGTGACACAAAAGTTCAGTCCAATTTAGTTCAGTTCGCAGTAATCGTTGCCATGGTGATGGACAACGTGGGGGGAGAGAGAGAGAGAACGGGAACGACTGATCATTCAGACACGGCTTCCACTCACAGACCGGCGATATGGCTCAAAAGCAGCTTTTGGGCAGGTCCTTGGTGATGTCACCTGAGGTCACCGACTGTGACCCCTCCTCCAGATGCGGTCGATCCTCTGCAGTGAACCCGGCACCCATGCAAGGGCGGACACACACCGGGTTCCCGCTGATCGTACCTTTCCACCCTGTGCGTTGTCCGATACTTCCCACCGACTCGTGAGAGGCGCACCGCTTCCAGGGTCTCGTTACCTCGGGTGTCATGTGTGTCCTGCCTTAGCGAACCGGTCCCTTTTTATCCCCCTGCTGGGGTATCACCTGTCCATCACTTCAAACAGTTCAGGGTTCAAAGGGGGAGCCGCTCCAGACAGCTCTCTACACATCTCCAGGTGCTGTTTCATTGTGTCCCTTATCGCTCTCTTGAAGACAGGTGGCAGACCACTTGCTGATGTCACTGATGCTAACCCAGGCCAGCAAACATCTTAATTTTATGTGTATTCTCGTCACATGAGTTATACAGCTCCCGTTACACACACGTGCAGTTCAACTCTTTGAGCGAATATGCAGAAAGTTTGAAGTTTCTCCTCATCTCCTTCTACTTTAGGCCACAAACTTATCAATCACCCCTGCTGTGGACCACTTCTGGAGGTCCAAGATGCCGACTTCTACAAAGAAGGGATCCGTATGCTCCACGACCGCTGGACTAAGTGTGTAAATGTAGGAAAAATAAATGTGCTAGGTTTTCTAAAATTGACTCCTTCGATCTTAGGCCACAAACTTATCAATCACCCCTCGTAAATGAGATTAAGAGGAACATAGAAAGGGTAGAGAGAATCTGCCTGTTTGGACACAATGGCAGAGTCATAGAAAGTACAGCACAGAAATAGGCCATTCAGCCCATCTAGGTATTGCTGAGCCATTTAATCTGTCTACTCTCATCAGGACCATAGCCCTCCATACCCATGCTATCCATGTACCTATCCAAACTTCTCTTAAACATTGAAATTGAGCTTGCATGCACCAATTCCTCCAGCAGCTCATTCCACACTCATGACCCTCTGAGTGAAGAAGATTCCTCTAATTTTCCCTTGAACTTTTTCACCTCACCCTTAACCCATAACCTCAAGTTGTAGTCCTATACAACCCCAGTGGAAAAAACCTGCTAGCATTTACCCGATCTAATCTCCTTATAATGTTGTATACCTCTATCAAATCTCCTCTCAATTATCTACTTTCCAAAGAATTAAGTCCTATCCAATCGATCTTGCCTTAACATTCTTGTAACCTTATTCAACCTTATTTACATCATTCCTGCAGGTAGGTGACCCACCAGATTGCACACAGTACCCCAAATAGGCGTCACTAATATCTTATACAATTTCAGCTTAACATCATATCTTATGGAATTTCAACTCCTGTACTCAATACCTTGATTTATGAAGGCCAATATGACAAAAGCCTTCTTTACAACCCTGTCTACCTGTGATGCCACTTTCAATGAATTGTGGATTTGTGATCCTGGTCACTTTCGTCTGCAGCACTCTTCATTGCCCTACCATTCACTGTGTAAGACCTTCCTTGGTTGGCCCTACCAAAGTGTAAAACCTCACATTTGTCAGCATTGAATTCCATCTGTCATTTCTCAGCCGCCTTTCCTGCTGGTCCAGATCCCACTGCAAGCCATGATAGTTTTTCTCGCTGTAGTGCTTTTCCTTCATCAACCTTCTTGGTAAATTCCTCGAAAAACTCTATACGATTGGTTAGACAAGACCTACCACGCATAAAGCCATGCTGACTTCCCTTAATCAGTCCATGTCTATCCAAAGACTCACTGCATATATCCGGTCACTTGGAATATCGTTCAGTAACTTTCCCACCTCTGATATCAGGCTAACCAGCCTATCATTTTCTGGTTTATTTTCAGAGCTTTTCTTAAACAAGTGGAACAACATTGGCCATCCTCCAATCATCTGGAATATCATCTGTCGCTAATAATGATTTAAATATCTCTGCTTGGGCCCTGGCAATTTCTGCACTTGCCTCTCACTGGTTGAAGGGAACACCTTGTCAGGCCCTGGGGCTTTATCCACCCTGATTTGTCTGTAGGTAACAAATTGCTCCTGCTCTGTCATCTGTACAGGGTCCATGAATTTGATTCCACTTTGTCCCACTTCTGTACACTCTACATCCATCTCCTGAGTAAATACAGATGCAAAATAAAATGTCATTTAAGATCTCCCCCCATCTCTTTTGGCTCAAGGTATTCTGATCTTCTAGAGGACCAATTTTGTCCCTTGCACTCCTATTGTTCTTAACATATCTGTAGAACTTGTTAGAATTCTTCTTCACCTTGTTTGTTCGGGCAACCTTGTGCCTTCTTTTAGCCCTTCTGATTTCTTTAGTGTTCTTTCACATTTCTTATACCCCATAAACACCTCATTTGATCCTACCTGCCTATTGCTGCAATGCACTTTTTTTTCTTAACCTGGCCCTCAATATCTCTTGAAAGCCAAGTTACCCTATACTTGTTATTTTCACCTTTTATTCTGACAAGCACATATATGTTTTGTACTCTCAGAACTTCAGTTTTGAAGGCCTCCGACTTATCAAGTACAACTTTGCCAGAAAGCAGCCAGTCCCAATCCACACTTGCCAGATCATTTTTAATACAATCAAAACTGGCCTTTTTACGATTTAGAATCTTAACCCATGGATCAGACCTATCTTTTTGATATTTACTTTGAAACTAATGGTATTATGATCATGAAATCTTAAGTGTTCCCCTACACAAACCTTTGTCACCTGCCCTATCTCATTCCCTAATAGAAGATCAAGTATCACACACCCTCTTGTTGCGACTGTGACATAGTGATTAAGGAAACATTTCTGAACAGATTTGACAAAATCTGTCCCATCTTGCCCTTTTACTGTATGGGAATCCCAGGCAATATGTGGAAAGTTAAATCACCCACTATCACAACCTTATGTTTCTTGCAACAGTCTGCGATCTTTCAACAAATTCGTTCCTCTAAATCCCTCACACTGTTGGATTAATGTAGCCCCATTAATGTGGTCATACCTTTCTTATTCCTCAGTTGCTGCACCAGGTGAGTTCTCCAGTCTGTCCTGACTGAGAAGTGCTGTGATATTTTCCCTGACAAGTAACAGTCTCCAGCTCTATCGTGTCTAAAAGAGGGGAACTCCAGAATTTTGAACCTGGGATATCCTGCCCCTCCTGCAACCAAGTCTCACTAGTCGCTGCAATATTATAATTCCATGTGTTGATCCATTCCCTAAGCTCATCTTCCTTTCCTATGACACTTCTTGCATTGAAATATATGCAGCTCAGGACATATATCTGTCTGAGATCTTAATAACATCTGTCTCCACAACCTCTCGGCTATCTGTTCCGGCACTCTGGTTCCCATCCACATGCAGCTCCAGTTTAAACCCCACAGTGAAGCAGCAGCATACCCTTCCAATTGAGGTGCAAGCCATCCCTTCTGTACAAGTCCCACCTTCCCTGGAAGAGAGTCCAATGATCCAAAATAAGTCATTTATCCTGTGTTTTACAAACAAGTGAACTGGGCCTCCTCCTGTGCTACACTGTTCTATATTCTGGTTTCTGAGAGGGCCAAGGGGAGAGGTGAGAGAAGGTTTAAAGTGGATCTGAGGGGTAATTACTTTACACAGGCAGCGAGGCCGATATTTGGACCGGGCTGCAAGAGGAGGTGATGAAACACGGAGGTGGTTGAAAGTTAAAAGTAAATTTATTACCAAAGTACGTATATGTCACCATATGCTACCCTGAGATCCATTTTCTTGCAGAGAAGATTCAATAAAAATACAATAGAATCAATGAAAACCTACACGCAGCCATTCAAGCAACTGATGTGCAAAAGATGACAAACTGTGCATACAACAAAACTATTAATAATAAATAATAAGGTAATAAATAATATTGAGAAAATGAGTTCTAACGTCCTGGAGTGTGAGTTCATGGGTTGTGGAATCAGTTCAGTGTTGAGATGAGTGATATTATTCACACTAATTCAGGAGCCAGGTGATAATTGTTCCTGAACTTGAATGGTAAATAATTGTTCCTGAACCCACTGATATAGCACTGAAGGCTCCCGAACTTCCTGTCCAATGGCAGCAGCAAGAAGAGCGTATGGTCTGGGGAGGGGGTTCTTGATGATGGATGATGATTTCCTGGGGCATTGCCACAAGAATACTTCAATAGGCAGAGTTTAGAGGGATGGGATCCTAATGGGGACAAATAGTGGAGATGGGGAAAGGGCTACATGACATGATGGGCTAAAGGGCCTGCCCAGCACTGTGGGCTCTGTGACTCAGAAGACAATAAGATATCGGAGCAGAATTAGGCTATTTGGCCCATCGAGTCTGCTCCGCTATTTCATCACAGCTGATCCATTTTTCCTCTCAGCCGTAATCACTTGCCTTCTCCCTGTATACCTTCATGCCTTGACTAATCAAGACTCTCTCAACTTCTGCCTTAAAAATTCATAAACAGTTGGCCCTCACAGCTGCATATGGCAATGAATTCCACCAATTCGCCACAATAAGTCCCCGCAGTAAGGAGGAAATTCATTGTCAGTCACACAGAGAGGCTGTCACGCAGGGTCCCAGACAGACCCAGGACGCCATGTAACCAACCCAACAGGCAGTGGTGGGATGGACATCCACTCCTTGTTATACGTGAGGAAACAGATTCAGTAAGTCTCCCGGACAAGGACTCTGGACACGCAGCCTTGGTAGTAAAAGATTTTATTTACAGAAGACAAGCGTGGGAAAATGGCAACAGAAGCAACACGCGCAAGTGCACAATTCACAGTAGTCGGATGGGCAATAAGACACACGCGGACAATTAACAAAATCGCCTGGGAACAAAGTACATGCACACACATACAACCAAGGGAAAAGTCAATACGATACCTGGTACCCCTTGACTTTGTGCAGGCACGGCTCTGTGCTTAGGGACAATACCCACACCCCCAACCCCGTTCAATGCACAAACTCTCCAACAGCAAGGTGGTCCCTCAGAGAAAGCAAAAGAGGGAGGGCTCAGCACACATGGCAGCTTTGTAGTGAAATTGGCCTGTAGTGTCCAGCCCAGGTAAGTCACAAGGGTCCAATGACTCGGTGCCAGCAGAATTAAGCTGATTACAAAGGTCAATTGCCCGAGGCCAAGTGCAAGGCTAATCAAAGGGGCCAATGGTTAGGTGTGCATTGATGGGTGAGGAAGGGGGTCAAACCTTGATTGGCAGGTGGCGTGTCTTTCGACCAGGTAATGGGCAGTGCTGTCACGTGACTCAAGACCCTTCCAATACACTCCTCTCCAGAGAAGATTTCAGGCTATAGACCCAGGTGTGTGGGGTGCCGGAGGCTACCTCTGTCTGAAAAAGACAAAGAGAGAGGAGAGAGAGAAAGAGGGAAGGAGGGGATAGGAGAACAAAGGAAGAGAGGAAGAGAGGGAATATGAGAGAATGGAGTGAGAAAGGGAGGGAATGAGAGAGATAGGAGGGCTGAGAACAGGGGACGCAGAGTATGCAAAGGTATGGAGATTGAGGAAGGGAGGAATAGAATGAGAGAGAGAGGCAGCGGAGGAGGCAGAGAAAAAGAGATAGGTAGGAAGGGGTGGGAAGGAAGGAAGGGAATAAGTGATAGGAGGCAGGGAGAAAGGGAAAGTGGAAGTGAGAGAGGGAGGAAGAAAATAGGGAAAAGAAGGGATGGGGAGAGGGAGGGAGGACAAGAAAGGGAGAGGGGGAGAGTGGAAGAGGGAGAGGGAGAGAGGGAGTGAGGAAGAGAGGAGAGAGGGAATGAGAAAGAGAGAGTGAGAGAAGGAGGAAAAGGGAGTGATAGAGGGAGAGAGGAAGTGAAAGATGAGGGAAATACAAAGGCCAGGACAGAAAGAGGGAGGTGGAAATCTGTGTAGAGAAGGAGAATATTAGATACAAGAGTGAAAGGAGAGGGTGGGGACAGAGAGACAGGAGAGAGAAGGGGAAGGGATGAGGGAGAGAATGGGTAAGAGGGTATGGGGGTGGGGTGAAATTGTGCAGCATTAGGTAGAGGAGAGGGTGTGTAGAGAGAGTAGGGAAAGAGATGGTGGGAGAGGGGGCAGGGAAGGAGTGAGAAAGGTGAGAGGAGGGAAGAGGGTGGAGAGGATGGTGGTTGAGATAGTATGTGAGTGAGGGAGAGGGTGGGAGAGAGTATTTGGAGAGAGAGAGAGGGGAAGGAGAACATAGATGAAGGTGTGGGGACTGAAGTTTTAGAGGGTGGGGGAACATATGAAAATGTTGGATTGATGGAGTGGGGGGATAGAGTGTGAGAAGAGAGGGACGACTGCGCGTGGAGAAGGAAGAGGAAGATGAAATGGAGAGAGCATGGAGGGAGAATAGATATGAGGGGAGTTTAGATTGGGGTAGAATGGGGAAAGAAGGAGGGGAGAGTGTGGGGGAGAGGATATGTGTGAGTGTGGGGAAGGGAAACAGTACCGGTGGAGTGAGGGGATGTGGAAGGTAAAGAGGGTGAGGATGGGTGGGTGAGAGTGGATGGAGAGGGAGGGGGTGATTGGGAGGGAAGTGAGTGTGGAGGGAGAGCAGGGCGAGAGAAGGAGGTGTGGTGTGTGAGAGTTGGAGTGAGAGTGAGGGGAGGGAGAGTGGCTGAGGAGAGGGTGGCAGATGAGTGGGGAGCAAGCAAGAGTAAGGAGGGAGGTGTGGGGTGTCAGACTGAGGGTGAGTTTAAGGGGAGAAGAGCAGGGGTAGAAGGAAGAGAGAGAGTGTGTGGGGGAGCTGATGCACAGGGAGGGTTGGGTTGGTAGAGGGTAAGCTAGATTTATCTCTTTCCCCCGTCCTCTCCAGCAGCATTTCACACCAAAGATGGCTGTGGTCATACCCTCCCCCCACCATCCTGTGCACACACACTTCACCCTCCTAAAAGATCAGGAACAGAAACTGTAAGCAGGCCATTCAGCCCTCGTCACCATTCCTCCCTATAGCAAGTTCCCAGTTTATCAGCCCAACACCCCCTGTACTAAACCTCTCCTTCATCCCCTACTCCTCTCAGTCTTGCCTCTCCCCTCTGACCAAGCTCTGGGGATTGGAGAGAGGAGAAATTTCCAAGACTCCCCACCATTGTGGTGAAGAAACTCTCCCCATCCCAAACCCCTTAGTCTGACCTTTTATCCCTGGGGTAAACCTCCTGATATTTCCTGTAAGAACAAAGAGAACCCACACCTCAATCTCTTTCTGTACTCTTGGGGCCACATGTCCTGTTTGTTCGATCTCTCTAAACAACAGACACCCCCTCCCAAACCCAACACCACCATCACCATCCTGGCAATTGGTCTGACGATCTTTCACCTTTTTCCCAGCAGAAGGGAATCGGACCTTCCTCGGGCAGAGACCGTAACTGGACACAGTATCCTAGGGACCGTCCCCACTGTGGGGATAGGGGCAAGTCACTCCTCTCCACCTCAAACCGTTTGGTGATTAACACCCATGTGTGATTTCCTCCGCTGAATGCTCTCTGTACCTGCACATGGGCAGTCTATGCTTATAGATCACTCCAAGCTGCGGGCAAGCTGAGAGATTCAGAAATCCTTTGGAGTTATCAACTTCATCAGTCATGGGACTGATTTCAAAAGATGCTAGATAATGTTGCAGCTGTATAAAATCCTAGTTAGACCACACGTGGGGTATTGTGTTCAGTTCTGGTCAGAGTATTTTGCTCAGCTCTGGTTGGAGTATTGTGTTCAGTTCTGGTCATCTCATTATGGGAAGGGTGTGGAAGCTTTAGAGAGATTGCAGAGGAGATTTATTAGGATGCTGCCTGGTTTAGAGAGCATGTCTTATGAGGAAAGGTTGAGTGAGTGAGAGCTTTTCTCTTTGGAGCGAAGGAGGATGAGAGGCGACTTGAGAGAGCTGTATAAAATGATGAGATGCATAGTAACAGAGAATAGCCAATAACTTCTTCCCTGAGCAACAATGGCTATTATGAGAGGCTTTAAGGTGATTGGAGGATGGAAACAATTCAGAGACTGTGATTGGATGATGTCAGAAGTAAGTGTTTGTTACACAAGAGTTACGGGTGGATGGTATGTACCATTGGGGTGGAAGTAGAGGCAGATATATTAGAATCATTTAAGAGATGCTTAGATAAGCATAGGAATGAAGGAGGGTTAGTTATGTTGCAGAGACGGGTTAAAATAATATTGGAGTAGGTTTAAAGAATGGCACAACATCGTGGGATGCAGGGCAGTAGTGTGTTGTCATTTTTGATGCTCTCTGTTCTATGTTCGACATTCTGTAGTTGATGTTCGACGATCTGTATTTTATGTTTTATGTTGGCTGTCACAGGCAAACCTCAGGACTCCTGTGACTCACAGTCCCACCATTAAATGTCAGCGTTACTTTTTGTTCCTCTCTCCCTGGAGATGACCTCACGCCCTCCCACCGGATATTCTGTCATCCTCCTTTCCTGGTCCCTACAAGCCATTCTCTTCACCCTCCCAGCATCACATCAGACGCAGGCTTGGGGATAAGACAGTTGATCCTCCCCACGTCTAGCTCGTGAAGTGGTTCTAATCGATCCTGCATCTAATACATGCACAACAATGTTCTCTGTCCATTAATCCCCACACATACACCTCCCGCATGTTCTACTTCTGCTTAACGATCATTCAATTTTAAGCTTTGTACACTTCAGCCACTACTGTTTGCCCTTCCACGATTCTGTCTTTGACGCCAAACAGAAAACCAAGCAACTTTGCCGAACTTGGCCTCTCTTTCCTAAATCTGAGTTGATGATGAGGTAACTTTGCAAGTACCAACAGAAACCAGAGTTAAAATAGTATCAGAGTCTCGCCACCTCTTCTCCCACCCCACACCCAATCGTGGTGCCTCCCCTTAATCCCAACTGTCACGTCTCCCATCGCAGCCTTAGATCGGATTTCTTCTTTTCCTGATCTAATTCCGGTAAATAGAGGCAAGAGATATTGGCTTTGATTCTGCTGTGGGAACAGAAGGGGGTATATTGAGTGGAGGGGATGGGCTTCCTCCATGTGGGAAGAATCTCGGATATCCTCCTCCTGGTGGTTAGAGACATAAAGCCGTGTGGCTGGGTTGGAAGGGAGTTTGGCAGTGAGATGACAGAAGGGCTGCTCCTGTTACACGCTTAACTGGACAGATATAAATGAACCGACGTGGTTTACCAGTGGGTGGTGATAATTCTGCCTCATGTTTTCCAGCTCCTGTGGTGGTAAACAAGTCTACACATATTCTCATTACCTTAAATCACTGCCCTGCTCAACAATACCCCCCGATCCTGTCATGCTTCCCAGGAACCTCCCTCTTCCCTCATTCCCCTATCCAGCAGGTCTGAAACTTGCAACGATGATCCATAAACTGGATGGGATTCTGCCCTCTTCCCCATCCACATTGACTTCATCTCCTGCTGAGGGAAGTGAAATTTTGTCCACATGAGTCTTGTTGTCTTTCTGAGTTTCCTTCTTAGAAGAAAGCTATAAGTATATTATTAACTTGACTTCAGCGAGCTGTGACTTTTGTACAAAGCTTTCTGCTGATTCTTATCTCATTGCTTCATCCAAACCTACACACTTTCCAGGCTAATTTGATCTGTAGTGAACAAGTGCTTTCCTTAAACTCTGGCAAACACACACACCAGACCTCACTGAGGGTGGAAAGGGTAAACAGATTCTGGTTACTGAGTGTCAACATCTTAGATGATCTATTCTAGATCTAATCAATCTTCAAAGTTCAGAGTACATCTATTATCAAAGTGTGTATACAGTATATAACCTTGAGGTTTATCTACTTGCAGGCAGCCACTAAGCAAAGAAACACAATAGAACTAGTTTAAAGAAAAAAAACTGCACAACAAAGGCCATCAAACACCCAATGGTGTTAGAAAAAACAAATTGCACAATTAGAAAGTAAACAAATAACACACAGAACATTAAATATCAAACCGCAGAGTCCCCAAATGTGAGTCCACAGCCACAGAGCCACTGAGGTGAGTGACACCGGTCTAGGAACCCACTGGTTGAAGGCCACAGCTGCTGAGTCAGTTGACCACTGAAACACCTCAATCAAATCGTGCAAATAGAAAAGAAAGTGTAAACAACTTTCTTTCGGATTGTGAGGAGACTTGTTCTGTCACCAAAGACTCTTACAAACATCCGCAGATGTCGTAATTTGGGATGCCACAGTGGCATAATGGTTAGCTTCATGCTAATCCCATTTGGGGTGTCAGAATGGGCCACGTCTGTAAGGAGTTTGTACGTTCATCCCATAACCATGTGGGTTTCCTCAGGGTGCTCCGGTTCCTTCCCACGTTCCAAAGTTGTACCTGCTAGTAGGATAATTGGCATTCTGACTCGTTATATTACCACTGAGTATGAAAGGGCCACTGCGCACAAAAGCTGAAGAGGGCTGCAAACTCAGCCAGTTCCACCACAGCTCGAGCCTCCCCAGCATCAAGCACATCTTCAAAAGGCGATGCATCATTTGGACCCCCATCACCCAGGACACGCCCTCTTCTCATTGTACCATCATGGAGTTTAAAAAGACAGTGTTTCACGGCAGTCTTGGGAATTAGACTGTGGCCAATCAGTTAACGGGATTCATTAGAAAGGGCGAATAAAGATAAGGCAGGAGCAATCAGAGAGAGTGGGCCAGTATTGGAGTGGCCTCGGCTTCTCACTTGGGTGAGGTAAATATCTGACAAGTTTCTTTCTTTCATTCATTCATCATTCCCCGTCTGGTCAGGCACAGCTAGTGCAGTGAGAATGGCTCCAGGAGCAGTGCGTTGTTCTGTGTGTGGGATGTGGGCATTCTAGGGGATTCTAGCCTCCTGGATAAACACACCTGCAACAGGTGCACCCAGAGGCAGCTCCTCGGAGAATGAGTTAAGGAACTGGAGCTGCAGCTCAACAACCTTTGGTTTATACAGGAGGCTGAAGGAGTGATGGATAGGAGCCGCAGGGCAAGATGGTAGCATAGTGGTTAGCACAAGGCTTTACAGTACCAGTGACCCGGGTCTGTAAGGAGTCCTTATCTTCTCCATGTGGGTTTCCTCTGGGTGCTCTGGGTTCCTCCCACAGTCCGAATATGTAGGTTAATTAGTCATTGTAAATTGTCCCGTGATTAGGCTATGGTTAAATAGGGGGTTGCTGGACACTGTGGCTCGAAGGACTGGAAGGTCCTACTCTGCGTTGTATCTCAATAAGTAAATAAATAAAAATACAGCGAGGTGGTCACGCCCAGGTTACAAGAGGCAGGTAACAGAATGAATATCAGGAGAAGGCAGGGAAAAGGGCAGACAGTGCAGAGAACTCCAGTGGCTGTTCCCTTCGATAATAAGCTTACGACTTTAGATACTGTGAGGAGGGCAACCTACTGGGAGGAGCCACAGTGACTGAGTCTGACACTGTGGTTCAGAAGAACAGAGAGGTGAAGAGGACTGCAGTGGTGATAGGAGATTCCATAGTCAGAGGAATAGAGATGAGATTCTGTGGGCACTATAAAGACAACCAGATGGTATGTTGCCTCCCAGGTGCCAGGTTCAGGAATGTGTTGGATCAGTTCTGTAGCACTCCAAAGGGGGAGGGAGAACAGCCAGAAGTCTTGGTGCGTATTGGTACCAATGACATAGGTAGGAAAAGCAAGGAGGGCCTCAACAGAGATTTTAAGGAGCAAGGTAGAAAGCAGTTTGAGGGAAGTTAAAACTAAAGTCACCAGGTCAGTTGTGACTGCAGGACTGGTCCATCAAGATGGACCCAGTGGAGAAGGAACTGTTCTGTGCTGCCATTGCTAAGCTGGGAGCCTTGCTTGGTACACACCAAAAGCAGCCACAGAAGATTATGGGTGCTGCGAAGCAGTGAGCTGAGTCTCTTTAGCAATTGCATGCATGCCTTCCTCAAGATCCTTGTTCTGGTGCAATGCCAATGCCTGACTGGTTCTGCCAGCTGCAAATGTGCCAGCCAAAGAACCCAAGATCCCTGCTTCCCAATGTATGATGGCAATCCGGGCAGCTGCTTTTACTCTGTGTGCCCTTGTCTTTGAGCTCCAGCCCTCTGTCTTTCAGGCTGATAAATCCAAGATTGTCTACATTATATCTCTGTCGTCAGATTGTGCACTAGAGTGGGCAACGGCCCTATGGTTCCAGCAATCTCCAACCTGCTGTGATCGAAAGATGTTCGTGGTCACCCATGAACAGATTGTTTATGACCCAGTCAGTGACTGGGAAGCCAAGGGAGGGTCCGATCTATTGTAGACTTTGCAATAGAATTCTGGGCTCTGGGGTTTGAGGCCTGTCCCTTGCCCTGAAAGGTTCTATCTTTAAATGGCAAGCCCATTGGCTCTGGAGTAATCAAATACTGAACAAAGCCACTTCGTTTGACCATGGGGCCAACCACCATCTGTTACGGGGTCCTGAATTACCCCTATGAACTGTGCTTTCGAAAAGAGAGAAAGAGTTGTTCAACACAGACACCTTGTTAAAAAGAGAGAGAAAGAAAGAGAGAGAGAGGCAAAGACTGTTTTGAGATGGTGTTATGGTTTTTCGGCAGCATGTTTACACTTTTGCAAGGACATTAGCAGCTTCCACGTTATTACAGAGAGAGAAAGGAGGAGCTGTTTGTGAGACAGTTGGTATTCAGCACGGTGAGATAAATAGAAGGTCAGATGATAGATCTACAGGCACATGGTTTTGGACCCCAAATAAGCTTTGTTGTGCCCACAGAAAGAGTGGGTTTTGGAGGATCGATCAGGCTGATCGATTAATGGCTCTTGCAGTGTGAAAAGGGTGTGGCCTGGGGAGTTATTCTTGTGTCTAATCCTCACCTGGGTTGATAATTCCACCACAGAAGAATGACCCCCTTTGTTGTGGTCACAGTCGGTGACTTCTAAAGGATTTCGGAGGACAACGGGAAGATCGACGGTGTCAGCTCACCTGAAGACTCAAATCTCTCTTTCTCTCTCTCCATCACTACTCAACTCAATACCACGAACTGAACTGAAGTTTACTCATTATCGTAAGACTATCTATTTAGCCCTAGACTTGAAGAAGCTTGGTTTTCATATATATTGAACACTTACTTATATATAATCATTGCTAACCTGTTTGATATATCTGCACTTATATTACTGTATTGCATAGTTACTAATAAATTATATTAGTTATTAGCAATACTGGACTCCAAAGTGTCTTCCATTTCTGCTGGTTCTTTAACCCGTCACAGGGTACGTGACAAAATTGGGGCCTGCTTGCGAGATATGAACAAATTGGTTGGGGTGGGGGGCTTGTTTTAATTGAGTGGGAAAAATATCTTTTGATTTGGTTGTGTGGAAAAACAGCAGAAATGGACGTTAGGAAATTTCTGGCATCCCCAAACCCTGTGGTTTTGAAGAGAGCTAAAAAGGATGAGTTGCAGAAAATTGTTGAGGAACTGGACCTTAAGACGGTAACGAAGAGTATGACTAATGTAGAAATTCAAAGAAAAATAGTTGAATATTATGTTTCGATAAAGCAATTTACTGAGGATGTGTTGAAAATGTTTGCTGAAGGTTAGGTACTTACTGAGGCTGAGCTTCAGCTTCAGTGGGAAAAATTAAAAATGGAGCATAAATTGCAAATAAAACAGCTCGAGGGTGATGAAGCAGAAAGCCAGAGGATCCATGAGGCTAGAGAGGCAGACAAACAGAGAGAGTTCAAAAGGGAGATGTGGCAGCTGAGAGGTTTAGTGTCAGATCCTGATGATTTTTACAGCTCGGAAGAGCTTGTTTTGTTTGATGAATTTAAAAGTTGTGTCCCCTATGATGTAAGGGCAAACCTAGAGGAAGAGGATGCCGCCACCCTGCGGGGGTCTGCTAAGAAAGCAGACAAAGTTGTTTCAACCCATGAGGTTGAGTTTACTCTGGATGAGAGTTTGCCAGGGAGTAGCTGGGAAGTTCGGGGCGACCTTGAATTTGAAACTGGGACAAGTGATGAAAGCCCAGAAGAGGCAGCTGTCCCGATTGCCTGTGTTCAGGTTTTTGAAGTACCTGTGGATTCACGGGGTACTGAACCTTGTGTTGAAGCTCAGTTAAGGTCTGAGGTGACTGACTTGGTTGGAAAGGAATGCAGTTCTTCAGTGTCATATGGTCTTGGTTCAGTGAATAAGGGGTTAACCTTGGTACCAGTGGAAATTGAGGATTCTCAGTCACTTGTATTAGACAGTGTTCTAAAAGTTAGTGATGAGATAAAAATTGGTGAGGTATATTTTATTGAAAGTATTAGAAAAAAATGTTGTTTCTGAACCTTTGAATACAGTACTTGTGAAGGTTTGGTTGGTTGTGCGACCTTTGACCCTGCTTGCAGGACAAAGGCCTGCTGAGGAAGTATGGGGCACTCTGTTGAATTTTGTTTTGATGTTTGGAGGTAAGCACTTTCAAGGTTATGATGTTATTCACGATGATGTAATGGCGACAAGTCAGAATAAAGGTCGTAGGAATGAGAAAAATGGATTGTTTGACGTTTTCCACAATATACACATGGTTTACATAAGTCTGGTGATAATACTAAGTTTAGTAAACAATGTGGGGAGGTTGACACCTCTCCAAGGTGATGATGTGTCACAGACTTTTCTACCTTCCATATTCCAGCAGGACTTAGAATGTAGTAAAGCTGATGAAAGTAAGGCTGATGAGAAAAATTTGTCCTTATTGAGGAAGGAATTTATAGAGGAACAGAAGTGAGATTCTGAAATGGTGGCCGTAAAGGAGACAGCTCTCACAGAAGAGGAGGTTCAGAGAGAGTTAGTAGGATATTATCTTAAAGATAGGGTGTTGATGAGGAAGTGGAGACCAGCCACTGTGCCAGCAAGTGAAGACTGGGCCATTGACTGGTGCTGAAAGTTTACAGGGCTGAAATTTTAAACATGGGTCACAATATGCCTTTAGGTAGACATTATGGAGAGAGAAAGACAGTGAACAGGATTATGAAGGAATTCTACTGGCCTAATTTAAGAAGAGTTGTTGTGAATTTTTTTCAGGACTTGCCATACCTGCCAGGTTGAAGGGAAACTTAATCAGAATATTCATGTAGCACCACTTAAAATGATACCTGTTTTTGGTGAACCTTTTTCTAGGGTCATAGTGGATTGTGTTGGCCCATTGCCAAAGACTGCAGCTGCTCATCAGTATGTGTTAACAATTATGGGTGCTGTGTCTAGGTTTCCTGAAGCCGTGCCTCTTGGGAACATCAAGGCCAATAATGTGGTAAAAGCACTCAGTAAATTTTTCATACTGGTAGGTCTGCTCAAAGAAATTCACTTTGACCAGGGTAGTAACTTTACTTCGAGAACATTCCAGGGGATATTTGGAGAATTGGAAGCTAAGCACTTTGGGTCATCTACACATCACACAGACTCCGAGGGAGCCTTGGAACGGTTGAACTCCACCCTTAAGACCATGATTAAAACAGATTGTGTGGAAAATGGGAAGAAAAACTGGGATGAGGGGTTCCCCTACTCTTATTTGCTGTTGGAGATTCGATTCAAAAATCATTGGAGTGTAGTCTATTTGAAACTGTGTTCGATCACAGGCCGAAAGGACCATTGACCCTACTCAAAGGACTGGTCTGATTTGAAAATATGGGTCAATGTGCGGGAGAGACTTAACAAAGTTTGTGGCCTTGCAAAGGAAAGTTTGTAGGATGTTCAAATTAAAATAAAACACTTGTTTGATGAGGTAGCACCTGTGGGTACGGTTATGAAAATAAATGGAGTCGTGAAGGCTGGAAATGAGGTGAAAAATCATTTTAACCCGCTGAATCTAGTGTCAACAAGATTTAAGAATTCCATTGTTTTGAAAAATATTACTGATAAGGTCCATCAGTTGGATCCTACACCGCAAAAACAATTGAAAGAATTGATTAGCTGGCATAAAGATTTGTTTTCTGACATTCCAAGACGGTGTACGGCTGCAGTGCATGACATCATTGTAAATTCAGCCCAGCCGATCAAAGAACATCCTTACAGAATGAATTTAGTGAAAAGTAAAATGGTTGAACAAGAAATTGGAAACAAGAAGGAACAAGGAAAGAGAGTGGATGACTGCATTGATAGAGTGAGGAAGGCTAAATACCTTACAAAGATTGACTTGTTAAAAGGATACTGGGGTGTTCCTTTAACAGAGAGGGCTAAAGAGATATCAGTATTTGTGACACCATCAGAACTGTATGAATATAATGTTTTACCCTTCGGGATGAAAAATGCTCCAGAGACATTTCAAAGAAGGATCAATTATGTGATTAGCGGTTTGGAAAACACAGGGGCTTATATTGATGATTTAGTTGTCTGGAATGACACGTAGGAAGAGCATATTGCAGCGGTAGAAAAACTGTTTGACAGAATTTCTAAGGCCAATCTTACTGTGAACCTCGCTAACAGTGAGTTTAGCCATGCCACAGTTATATATCTGAGCTATGTTGTAGGCCAGGACCAACTGGCTCCTGTACAGGCCAAGATTCAAGCTATTGCTAAGGTTCCTGTTCCGACTGGCAAGAAAGCTTTGAGAAGATTTTTAGGAATAGTATTATCGTAAGTTTTGTAAGAACTTTGCTGACATCACTCTTCCCCTAACAAAACACCCAGGGAAGAGTGAAATATTTGTGTGGAGTGATTTTTGCCAGGAGGCATTTGAACATCTGAAAACCATCCTATGTTATCACCTTGTGCTCAAAGCACCTGATTTTTCAAAACCATTCTCGATAGCAACAGGCACTATTGATGATGCTGCTGGGGCCGTACTATTGCAGAAGGGTGTGGATCACATTGAACACCCAGTAGCTAATTTCTCAAAGAAATTTAATGGGCACCAGAAAAATTATTCCACTGTTGAAAAGGAATTACTAGCACTTATTCTGGCTTCACAACATTTTGATGTCTATGTTTGACCTGCCCCGGGACCACTTGTGGTTTACACGGATCACAATCCGTTGGTGTTTCAAACTAAGATGAAGGATAAGAATAGAAGGTTATTAAATTGGAGTCTGATATTGCAAGAATATGACCTGAAAATCAAACAAATGAAAGGTACTGACAATATTATAGCTAATTGTTTATCCAGATGTTAAGTTAGGAATTGTACACATTCTGCTCTGTTAACTGATGATTATACATGTATTGTTTCAAACTCTGTAATTTACATTCAAACTAAAATTTTTGCCTGCGTCAACATTTTTCTTTTGAAGGCAGGGGGTGTGACGGGGTCCGGCATTACCCCAATGAACTGTGCTTTCGAAAAGAGAGAAGGAGTTGTTCAACACAGACACCTTGTTAAAAAGAGAGAGAAAGAAAGAGAGAGAGAGGCAAAGTCTGCTTTGAGTAGTGTTATAGTTTTCGGCAGCATGTTTACACTTTTGCAAGGACAGTAGTAGCTTCCATGTTATTACAGAGAGAGAAGGGAGGAGTTGTTTGTGAGACTGTTGGTATTCAGCATGGTGAGATAAATAGAAGGTCAGATGATAGACCTACAGGCACAAGGTATGGACACTGAATGAGCTTTGTTGTGCCCACAGAAAAAGTGGGTTTTGGAGGATCGATCAGTGGCTCTTGCAGTGTGAAAAGGGTGTTACCATGGGGAGTTATTCTTGTGTCTAATCCTCGCCTGGGTTGATAATTCCACAACAGAAGAATGATCCCCTTTGTTGTGGTCACAGTCAGTGACTTCTAAAGGATTTCGGAGGACAACGGGAAGATCGATGGCGTCAGCTCACCTGAAGACTCAAATCTCTCTCTCTCTCCCCATAACTACTCAACTCAATACCACGAACTGAACTGAACTTCACTCATCATCGTAAGACTATCTATTTACCCCTAGACTTGAAGAAGCTTAGTTTTCATATATATTCCACATTTACTTATATATAATCATTGCTAACCTGTTTGATATATCTGCATTTATGTTACTGTGCTGCGTAGTTACTAACAAATAAAATTAGTTAACAGCAATACTGGACTTCAAAGTGTTTTCCATTTCTAAACACAAAATAATCTGCAGATGCTGGGATCAACTTCAACAGGACCCCACCACTAAGCACATCTTTCCCTCTCCACCCCTCTCCGCTTTCCACAGGGATCGGTCCCTCCGTGACTCCCTTATCCACACGTCCCTCCCCACGGATCGCCCACCCGGCATTTATCCCTGTAAGCGTAAGTGCTACACCTGTCCCTCCACCTCCTCTGTTGCCACCATTCAGGGCCCCAAACAGTCCTTCCAGGTGAGGCAACACTTCACTTGTGAGTCTGTTGGGGTCATCTATTGCATCCAGTGCTCCCGGTGTGGCCTCCTCTACATCGGTGAAACCCGACGCAGATTGGGGGATCGCTTCGTCGAGCACCTCCGCTCCGTCCGCCACAACAGACAGGATCTCCCAGTAGCCACCCACTTCAACTCTGCATCCCATTCCCATTCAGAAATGTCCATACATGGCCTCCTCTACTGCCATGATGAGGCTAAACTCACGTTGGAGGAGCAACACCTCATATACCGTCTAGGTAGTCTCCAGCCCCTTGGTATGAACATAGAATTCTCAAACCTCCGGTAATTTCTTCCTCCTCCCTTACTCTACCCCTATTTCACTCTGCCCTCTCCTCCAGCTGCCTGTCGCCTCCCTCATGGTTCTGCCTCCTTCTACTACCCATTGTTTTCCTGCCTATCATCTCCCCGCTTCCCCTCCCCCACCCTTTTGTCTTTCAAATTACTGTTTTTTCAACTGAACCTACCAGCCTTCTACTTCCAACCCACCCCCAACTTCTTTATAGTGTCTCTGCCCCTTCCCCGGCCGGAAACATCCTCATCGTTTCCACGGATGCTGCACGACCTGCTGAGTTCCTCCAGCGTGTTGTGACTGTTTTCCATTTCTGCTGCTTCTTTACCCTGTCACGGGGTATGTGACACATGAAACAATTTCTCTGTATCTTCTCGAGTCCTCCCAAGACCCTCTGATAATTAGCTATCTATGGCTGTGGCTTCGTGACCCACAGTTCTCTTGGGTCACTGGATCTCTTCCTCGTTGGAGTCCTGCACCTCTCCTGCGTCCCTAGTAGCTATGGTGCATGAAGAAACTGCTGCAACAGTTGAAGGTGTGAGTCCCTCAATCAATGTTGACTGCTCATTGGACCTTGCGCATGTGACCCCTGAATATCATGATCTGAGACAGGTATTTGGTGAAGAGTGAACTACTGAGTTTATACTCAGATTGTGCCATTGAACTTCTCCCTGATACTGTTCCCCCTAGAGGTCAGTTGTATTCTCTCTCTACCCCATAAACGATGACTCTGAAGATCAGCTTCATTCGCCCTTCCACTTCACCAGCCAGTGCTGGTTTCTTCCTTATTTCCAAGATAGACATTGGCCTTCATCCCTGTATTGACTATTGAGTTCTCAGTAACATTATCGTTAAGAATCGTTATCTTCTCCAACTGATGTCGTCTACATTTGAGCTTCTACAGAGAGCCAACTGTAATGCCCTGTTTATGATTTCTACTGCTATGCCATAGGTATTTCTTTTTAGCAATTTGTTCTCGTTTCTGAAAAGCGAGGGAAAAGTTGATGTGAAAGGTTTAAAGAGTCCTTCAGCAGTTGATTTAAATTCTGAGCTGATTTTGGCTATTACAACATTGGTTGATAAATGTAGAAATATAACTGTGGATAACTGTGGAAGGTATCGTAGGCTTGTGAATGTTCTCTGGAGGAGGGCTCACGCCTGATGTGGAAGAAGTATGAGGCTTGGGCTGGGTAGACACCTCAGTTACTGAATGAATTTCAGTGCTCAGATGATATAAAAAAAACAGACTGGTCGAGAGCTGACAGGGTCCGACGGCTGATATACTGAGGTTAATAAAGACAGAAAATCCTGGTGCCCCAACCTGTAATATTGTTATGCTAACTTATAGTTGTGTGTTTGCTTTGGTTTGTGAGTAGCCCTGGAGTCCTGCACACGTTTGTGTGTGTGGAAATGCACTGTTTGTGTGTGAGGGATACTGTAAATGTGAGTCTGCAAGTGTGAATGTGTAAGTGTGTATTTACACATGAAGTGTGAGTGACCTCACCAGGTTCTGAAGCCTGCCAGCTACCCTCACCTGGATTAGCCTGTCTGTCGCAGTGGTGCACCAGGGTGTGGCTGCTATCACATGCAAACAGCTACTCAGAACCACAGCTGAGAGCTGAGTGTCTGATGGAGGCCAAAGGTGAGTGAGCTGCCCCAGAATGGACTCAACAAGCCCCTCCGTGTGCACCTCATACACCTGGTGTATACCTGTCCTTGCATGTGAAGTCAGCTCTGGCGGACTGGGACGATGAGATATACGGTGAGATCTAACAGCCGGGATGGCAGTTCTGCAGCGCCTCAGAGAGAGCAAAGGGCATGAGAAGGTGCAGAAGAAGTCATGGTCATCCATTGCAACTAGGAAGACCCCAGTTTGTGATCACACTTGTATCACTGGACCCTGGTTTCCAAAGTTAAGATGGAACTGCCCCAGTGCAATTGCTTTTCCTCTTGAAAAAAATCTCCTGCACAGGCTTTCCTGACTTCATGAGATAGGATGGACAACCAACCCCATCTTCTCATTATTACCATCAGAGGGGAGGTACAGGAGCCTGAGGATCCATGCTCAACAATTCAGGAACCGCTTCCTCTCCGCCATCAGATTTCTGAACTGTCCATGAACATTATCTCATTACTCCTTTTTTGCACTAATTTGTAATTTATACTAATTTTTGTCTTTGTACGGTACTACTGCTGCAAAACAAATTTTGCATTAGTCAGTGATAGTAAACCGGACTTTGATTCTGAAACATATTAAACATACTGTAAATTACAGGCAGATGCTACAGCATTAGTGTGGTATATATAATATGAATTTGTGGGAATCAAGGTAAGATGAATGATTAGAAACAAGAGAAAATCTGCAGATGTTGGAAATCCGAGGAACACACACAAAATGCTGAAGGAACTCAGCAGGCCAGGCAGCATCTATGGAAAAAAGTACAGATGATGTTTCAGGCCGAGACCCTTTGGCAGGACTCGGGAAAAAATAAGGAGTATATTTAAAAGGTGCGGGAGGAGAAAGAGAAACACAGGATGACAAGTGAAACCGAGAGGGGTAGGGATGAAGTAAAGAGCTGACAAGTTGATTGGTGAAAGAGATACAGGGCAGGAGAAGGGGAGTCCGATACAGAAGGCCATGGATAAAAGAAAAGGGGAAAGGAACACCAGAGGGAGACAATGGGCAAGCAAGGAGATAAGATGAGAGAGGTAAAAGGAGATGAGGAATAGTGAAGGGGAGGCATTATTGTAAGTTTGAGAAATTGAAGTTCATACCATCAGGTTGACGTATTGTTCCTCCAACCTGAGTGTGGCCTCATTGTGATACTAGAGAAGGCCATGGACTGACATATCATAATGGAACTGGGAAGTGGAATTAATATGGGTGGCCACTGGGAAATCCCGTTATTTTGATGGACGAAGTGTAGATGCTCGGCGAAATGGTCTCGCAATCTACGTCAGGTCTCGCCGATTTGCAGGAGGCTACAGTGGGAGCACCTTTCTTTATTCGAAGAAAGGAGCTTCCCTTCTTCCAAAATCATCACTGTGCTCAACCACATCTGTTCCGTTTCATGCACATCTTCTCTTACCCCATCGTCCCGCCACCCTACCAGGGATAGGGTTCCTCTTGTCCTTACCTACCACCCCACCAGCCTCAGCGTCCAGCACCCTAATTCTCTGGAACTTCTGCTGTCTCCAATGGGATCCTACCACCAAGCAGATTTTTCCCCACTCCCCTCCCCCAAATTTATGTTTTCTGCAGGGATGGCACCATACACAACTCCCTTGTCCATCCATCCCTCCCTGCTGATCTCCCTCCTGGCACTTATCCTTGCAAACAGAACAAGTGCTACACCTGTCACTACACCTCCTCCCTACCATTCAGGGCCTCAAACAGTCCTTCTGGGTGAGGCGACACTTCACCTGTGAGTCTGTTGGGATCATATACTGTGTTCGGTGCTCCCAGTGTGGCCTCCTGTAAATCGGTGAGACGGAACATAGATTGAAAGACCACTCCACCAAGCACCTATGCTCCATCCACCAGAAGAAGCGAGATTTCCCAATGGCCACGAATTTTAATTCCACTTCCCATTCCCATTCCAATACGTCAATCCATGGCCTCCTCTACTGTTGCGATGAGGCCACACTCAGGTTGGAGGAACAACATCTTATATTCCATCTGGGTAGCCTCCAACCTGATTGCATGAACACCGATTTCTCGAACTTCTGGTAATGATCCTACCCCTTCACCATTCCCCTTTCTCTCTTCCCTCTCTCACCTTATCTCCGTACCTGCCCATCGCCTCCCTCTGGTGCTCCTTCCCCACTTTTTTTTCTTCCATGGCTTTCTGTCCTCTCCTATCAGACTCCCCCTTCTCCAGCCCGATATCTGTTTCACCAATCAACTTCTTAGCTCTTTACTTCACAGCCCCCCCTCCAGATTTCACCTATCGTCTGGTGTTTCTCTCTCCCCTCCCCACACCTTTAAAATCTACGCCTCATCTTTTTTCTCCAGTCCTATCAAAGGGACTCAGCCCAAAACATCGACTGTACTTTCTTCCATAGATACTGCCTGACCTGCTGAGTTCCTCCAGCATTTTGTGAATGATCAGAAGATATATGTATTGCTGTATCATTGTATTGTTAACTTTGCCCACATCATGTGTCTTTAACTAGCTTAACAATGTCAAAGTAAAAGGTGTGCATGACAAAAAAAAGAACAAAAATAATAGAAGATCTCCCAGACTGGAATAATCGCGTAGAAAAATCAAACAGCAAATTCAAGGATTTGAGTTGGAAAACAGGAATTTTAATTTGGAGTTTGGAATTCAATATCAGACAGGGTACGGCATACAATACATAGCTCAAAAGAAAATCAAAGATCCCCGCCATCTGGGCCACGACATCCCCTATGAGGTTAAAGAAGTTTAACTAGTCACCAAACACTAACAAACTTTTACTGATGTACCCTTGAAAGTATTCTGACTGGTTATATCATGGTCTGGTACGGCAATTCGAATGCTCGGGTAAGTAAGAAGCTGCAGAGAGCAGTGGACTCAGCCCAGTATTTTCATCATGGTCGCATCACTCCCACCACCGGTAGTGTCTACAGCAAGTACTGCCTGAGGACGGCAATGTCCAGAATCAAAGACAGCACCATCCAGGCCATGCCATTTTCTCTCAGCTTCCATCAGTCAAATTTGCGTTATTGTCCTAACTGTGTTCCTCCTTGTATAATTATAGATAATTTACAATAAATTTTAATTTTTTTCTTGTGAATGTTGTGTCTCTGATTCTGTGTTGCTGTGATGCTGCAACAAGTAAGTTTTTCATTGCACCTTTGCACAAATGGACTTATGAATCTGATGATAAAGTCCAATTGGACTTTCAAGAAGGATACTGTCTCACTAATGGAATGAGGGAGGTAAGAAGAACCACATTAAAAAAGTTTGTTGTTTTTTTATTAATAAAGCCAGCAGGTAAGTACATGTTTAGGTTAGGTTTTTGAGCCAAACACGGGCAAATGGGACTATGGGGGTGATATGTTCAGCATTGACCAGATGGGTCAAAGGGCCTATTTTTTGCTTTGTATCTCTATGACTCGACCTAGATGATGAAAATATATAAATGTTTCATCTCATCTCCCAAGATCAATAATTATCAGAGACGTGATATTATATTTTCAGGGCCAAAGAGGTGGTTAGACAGAATTCTTGACAGATAAGGTGAAACCATCTACTGAGAATTAGTGAGGTTAGAAGAAACATATTGAAAAAATTGAACAAAGAGTTTTTTTATTAATGAAACTAGCAGATTCTTTGCCAGGTTACAGGCAAAACGTGGCAAATGTTGTCCAATTGACTGCCAATGCACTTGGAGAGCTCCTGCTTAAGGCTAAACACAGCACCTTCAGGGAATTTTGGAAAATAGGAGTTTTATTTTGGACTTCTGACTTCAATAACAAACTATGTACTGAGAATTCAGAACACAAAAATAAAATTAATGCACAGAATTAAAGTTGTCAAGCATTTTCAACCACAGCCAGGAGTTTAAATCCATGCTCTATTTTCAGACCTAGAAAGGGTGTTCAACCTTTGCTGGCAGTTAATGAATGGAGTTAAGGTTCATTCATACGCAAATGCAGGGACTTGAGGGGAGTAAGGGGGTGATTCAACCACTTATCGTGGACAAGTGCGAGGTGCCGCATTTTGGGGAGTTAAATTAGCACTGAACGTACACGGTTAACAATAATATATCAGAGAATGGTGTAGAGCAGCAGGACCTAGGGGTATAGATATATGGTTGCCTAGAAGGGTAGACAGGCTGGTGAAGGAGACATTTGGCACACAAGCCTTCACCAGTCAGGGCTCTGAGTACAGGAGTTGGCATGCCACAACAATTCACCTGCATATCTGCTGGGGTCATCTATCATATCCAGTGCTCATGATGCAGACTCCTCTTTGTTGGTGAGACCTGCTGTAAATTGGGGGGCTGTTTCATCGAGCACCTCTAGACCATCTGCCAAATGCAGAGCTTCCCAGTAGCCGAGCATTTTAATTCCAATTCCCATTTCCATTCCAACCATGTCAGTCCACGACCGCCTCTTGTGCCACAGTGAAGCCACCCTCGGGGTGGAGGAGTAGCACCTTGGATTCCATCTAGGTAGCCTCCAACCTATTCCACACTCTGGCACGTTACCTCTTCTCACCTGCCTGTCACTTTCCCCTTGGACCCCTTTTCCTCACTCTCTTCCCCTGTCAGATTCCATCCTCTCCAGCTCTTCACTTATCATCTTCTAGTTATCCTCCTTCCCCTTCCCCCTCTTTTTTACTCTGACATCTTCCTCCTTTCCTCTGGTCCTGGAGAAGGGTCCAGCATTTTGGGTGTTTGCTTTGGTTTTCCAGCAACTGCAGAATTTCTTATGTTTATCAGCTGTACAGGACATTGGTGAGACCACGCTTGGAGTACTGTGTGCAGTTCTGGCCACCCAACTATAGGAAGGATGTCATTAAGCTGGGGAGGGTGCAGGAAAGATTCCTGAGGGTGTTACTGGGACTGGAGACTTGAGTTATAAGGAGAGGCTGAACAGGCTGGGACTGTTTTCCCTGGAGCGAAGGAGGCTGAGAGGTGACCTTACAGAGTTTGATAAGACCATGAGGGGCAGATACAAAGTGGATGGTCACAGTCTTTTTCCTCGTGTAAGGAAGTCTAAAACTAGAGGGCAGAGTTTTAAGGTGAGAGGGGAACAATTTAAAGGGGACCAGATGTGCAAATATTTCCATGCAGAGAATGTGGGTGCATTGAATAAGCTGCCAGACGTTGGGGTTGAGACAGGAACATTAACAATATGTGGAAGACACTTGGACAGATACATGGAAAGGAAAGGTCTGGAGGGATGGGACTGGCTTAAATGCAAATTTCAGTCAGCATGGACCAGATGGGCCAAAAGGTCTGTTTCTAGGCTTTGTGACTCTGTGACACTTGGACTGGTACACGGATAGGAGAATTTCAGAAGGGTAAGGGCCAAACATGGGCAAATGGGACTAGATGGATGAGAATCTCGGTCAGCATGGACCAGATGGGCCAAAAAGCCTGTTTCTGTTGTGTAGGGCTCTATGAAATTGGACAAATGCACAGATTGGAAGTGTAGTGGGATACGGGACTAAATGTGCGGCATAAGAAACAGGAGCAGTATTAGGCCATTCAGCCCATTGAGTCTGCTCTGCCTTACCCAGCTGAACAACTGTGATCTCTGGAAGGTGTGGGAGAGGGAATTTCTCCCTGGTTTTTTGAGTGAGGGATGCATCTGGTGGGGGAGGGGGTGTCCACATGGAGTGCCCAGGGAGCAGGTTGGGCAGATCCTACATTCAGAGCAGCAGAGAAGTGGCAAGGATAGAGAGGCTGAGGAGAGCAGCGGCCCCTCCGGAGATGGTGGAGGGCCCGGCCCGACTCCGGGCCTCGATGAAGCAGCTGCCCACATTGCCAGAGGCGTCCACCCCGAGCAGGGTGATGGAGGGATGACAGCAGGTGGAGTTGTACTCCACCAGCGTCAGGCGGAACTCCCCTTCTTGCTTCTGCTCGATGGTCAGGTTCCCTTTATCATGGCGAGCCCGGACCCTGGCCCAGGCAGGTCCTCGCTCAGAGAACTCAGCCTGGAGGCCCCAGGTCTGCTTGGCGCAGTCCACCTCCTGCTCCTTCTTTGCAGGACAGTGACCAGTCAGTGCAGTGGTCCGGCAGGTAGGAGGGTCGACATCCACATTCTGTGGGTTCAGAGTCAGGATTAGTAAGGGAATGTGGAGTACGTTCAGTGAGCACATGGCATGTGTCACCACCCTTCCCGTAGTGCGCTCTCCATATCACCCCTCCCAAAATGTTCCTCCCCACCGCCACTCCCATAATGTTCCTCCCCGACACCACCCCCAAAATGTTCCTCCCCGACATCACTCCCAAAATGTTCCTCCCCGACACCACCCCCAAAATGTTCCTCCCCAACGCCACTCCCAATATGTTCCTCCCCAACACCACTCCTGAAGAGCAGAGCTCCCTCCTTGCCAACCATCCCACAGCTCTCCCTCCTCGCCAACCATCCCTGGTGTAAGGTTGACATGGATAGAGAGATGGAATGATAGTGAGAGAAGGAACGAGAGCAGGGGATGAAGAGAATGTGACAGGAAAACAGAGAGGGAGAGAGAGAGAGAGAAAAGAGTGGGAGAGAGGAAGGGTGCAGAGGGAGAGAGGATAAGGGAGAGAATGAGGGAGAAAATGGGAGAGGATGAGGAAGAGGGGGAGAGAAAAAGAAAGAGGAGGAGAGGAACAAATAGAGTGAGGAAAGGAGAGAGGGAGAGAGAAACAGTGACAGAAACAGAAGGAGGGAAGGAGAGAGGGAGAGACAGAGAGGGGGAACAAGACAGAATAGGTGGAACGAGGAAGGGTAAAATGGGAAAAAAGGAGATCAAGGATCAGAGACAATGAAAGGGAGAGATTAAGAGGGATACAAAGAGTGTGACAGGGACAGCGAGAGGGGGAGGTAGAGAAAGGAAGGGGGTGAAAAAGATTGGTACAAAGAAAATGGGAGAGCATCAGAGGGAGGGAAGGAATGATAAAGAGGGGTACAGTGAGTGGGTGAGAGAGAGAGGGACAGAGAGAGAAAAGGAGAGAATGAAGAAGAGAGGAGTACAAAGAGCACAGGAGGGCAGCAGAGAAAGAGAGAGATGGAGAGAGGGAGAGAGAGGGGGGAGAGATGGAGAAGAGTACAAAGAGAGTGGAGAGTGACAGAGAGAGGGAGGGTGATAAAGAGGGGTACAGAGAGTGGGAGAGTGACAGCGAGAAAGGAAGGAGGGTGAGGTGAAGAGAGGTACAAACAGAGTGGGAGAGGGACATAGGGAGAGAACAATAGGGGGAGAATAGAGGGAGAAAGGAGGGAGGGTGAGAGGAAGAGGGGTACAAAAAGGGTGGGACAGAGACGAGAGAGAGGGAGAGAGATAGCTAGAGAGTGGGAGAAGTAGTCACAGGGAGAATAGAGGGACAGTTCGAGTGTGTCTATGTGGGGGAGAATGAATGGGAGACAGAGATGGGGTTGGGGGTCGGGGAGAATTCATTGATTCAAATCTTTCCCAATCCCCCAGATGCTCTGGGTGTCGTCTCGGGGCTGTTCCCCCAGCTGAAGGACCTCCCTGTATCTGGAGGATGTCCCCGCATCTGGGGGATCTCCCCATGTCTGGAGGACCACCTTGCGTCTGTGGAATCTCCTCAGGTCTGGAGGACCACCCTGCATCTGAATGATCTCTCCATGTCTGGAGGACCACCCTGCGTCTGGAGGATGTCCCTGCGTCTGGGAGATCTCACCATGTCTGGAGGATAACCCTGTGTCTGGAGGACCACCCTGCGTCTGGAGGATCTCCCCATGTCTGGAGGATAACCCTGTGTCTGGAGGACCACCCTGGGTCTGGGGGATCTCCCCATGTCTGGAGGATGTCCCTGCATCTGGGGGATCTCCCCAAGTCTGGAGGACCACCCTGCTCTGGAGGATGTCCCTGCGTCTGGGGGATCTCCCTGTGTGAGGAGGACATTCCTCCTGTGCTCAGACCCCTGGCGTATTTGGTGTCAGCACCTTCATTTACATCCCTCAAATCCCCCCACTGGTGTGACGAGGGTGCTGGTGCTGCGGAAATCCCTTTACCCTGGGACATACCTGCCCGGTGACCATCAGCTGGAGGACGGCATAGGTGAAGTCAATGTTGGAGTGGTGTTGGGCCTCGAGCGTCACTGTGACCAGGGTTCCTGCTTCCACGTCGGTGGGGGTGGGAGTTGTCAGGTTACCCTCCACAGACTGGTTCTTTCCGACGTACAGTCTACAGGGGAATGAAGTTCCATCACCTCCGCGTCTTCAATGTCCTCCATAATTCCGGATCCAAGCAACCACAGACACAACAGTTCCCAAGCCAATGGAGATGAGATTTCATGGGACAGTCACATACACCCCATGCACAGCATGGTGCCCCACCTCACCAGCCCTCTCACAGTACAGCGCTTCCCCCTCACCGGTCCTCCCACAGCATCCCTCCTCACCGCTATTCCCACAGCGTCTCTCCTCAGCACCATTCCCACAGCTCTCCCCCCAAAATGCCCCTCCCACTGTGCTCCCACCTCACTGCCCCCTCCCACAGCACTCCCTACTCACCACCCTCACCCCCCTATAAGGCCACAAGACATAGGAGCAGAATTCTGCCATTCAGACTACTGAGACTGCTCCACAATTCCAAAGTGGCTGATTTATTATCCTTCTCAACCGCACTCTCCAGCCTTCTCCACATACCCTTTGATTCCCTTAATAATCAAGAACCTATTAACCTCCATATTAAACATACTCAAAGACTTTGCCTCCACAGTCACCTGTGGAAATGAATTCCAAATATTCACCACCTTCTGGCTAAAGAAATCCTTTCTCATCTCTGTTCCAAAGGGACAACCTTGTATTCTGAGACTGTGCCCTCAGGTCCCGGACTCCCCCACTACAGGAAACATCCTCTCCACATGCACTCTATCTAGGACTTTCAATATTCAATAGGATTCAGTGAGATCCCTCCTCATTCTTATAAACTCTAGTTGGTTCATCAAACGCTCTGCATACATTAACCCTTTCATTCCCTGGATCAATCTTGTGAACTTCATCTGGACTACCTCCGATGCCAGCACATATTTCCTTAGAAAAGGCGCTCAAAACAGCTCACAATACCCCAAGTGTAGTCTGATCAATGTTTTATAAAGCCTCAGCATTACATCCTTGTTTTTATATTTGCACCTCTCAAAATGAATGCCAACATTGCATTTGCCTTTCTCACCACTGACTTAGCCTTTAGGGAATCCTGCACAGGGATTACCAAGTCCCTTTGCACCTCTGATTTATGAATTTATTCCCTGTTTAGAAAATAGTCTACGCCTTTATTCCTTCTACCAAAGCGCATGACCATACACTTCCCAACAATCTATTCCATTTGCCACTTTTTTGTCTATTCTCCTAATCTGTCTAACAACTTCTACAGAATCCCGGCTTCCTCAACACTCTCTGCCCCTCCACCTATTTTCATATCGTCTGCAAAGAATTCCAACAGATTTGTAAGGTAATATTTTCCCCTCAGGAAACCATGCTGACTTTGGCCAACTCTCAGTGCCCCAAAACCACATTCTTAGCAATTGACTCCAACATCTTCCCAACAGCTGAGGTCAGACTAATTGGCCTATAGTTTTCTGTCATTTACTTACCTCACTGTTAAAGAGTGGAGTGATATTTTCAATTTTTCAGTCCTCCAGAACCATTCCAAAATCAAGTGTTTCTTAAAAGATCACTACAACGACTCTACAATCTCTTCAGGAACCTCTTTCAGAATCATGGGGTGTACACCATCTGGTCCAAGTGACTTATCTGCCTTCAGACCTTTCAGTTTCCCAAGCACCTTCTACTCAGTAATAACAACAACGTTCACTATCCCCCCGAATCCCTGGAACCTCCGGCCTACTGCTGTTGTCTTCAACAGCGAAGACTGACACAAAATACTTAATCAGTTCGTCTGCCATTTCTTTGTCCCCCTTTACTACCTCTCCAGCGTCATTCTCCAGTGGTCTGATACCCATTCGTGTCTCTTTTACTCTTTATATATCTGGAAAAAACATTTGGTATCATCTTTTATATTATTGGCTAGCTTTCCTTCATATTCCATCTTTTTTCCCAAATTGCTTTTCAATTGCCTTTTGTTGGTATATAAATGATTCCCAATCCTTTACCTTCCCACTAACTTTTCCTCTGTTACTCACACAGAAAGAACCCTGTCGTCACCACCCATAGTGATCTCTCCTTGCAGCACCACCCCTCCTCACAGCACCGTTTGCCCTTCTCAGTGCCCCTCCCACAGAGCGGTCCTCCCTCCTAACCAAGACACTCACTCGTCTCCACCCTCCTGCAGTGTGGTGCTTGCTCACAGACACGAAAATGGGGTGGGGAGGGAGGTAATGGGGGTGATTTGCATTCCCACCTCAAAGGGTTTCCACTTGTGACGTTTTGATCGTCAGTCAGAGAGATACTGTACACAGATCCCGGCCCAGCATTGGTAATGTTGAAGCGGATGGTAATGTTTTCACCTGCCATAAAGCTGAGATCAGACATGACCTGAGACACCAGAGGAAAAAACATCATAAATCAATAACCAATCACCAACATTGATCAAAAATCAATAATCAATCACCAATCAGAGCAAGTTCATTGCAGAGGAATCTTCACCCTGTGTCTGGGTGTGTGATTGGACGTTGTGGAGGGAGCTTCACTCTGTTTCTCACCCTGGGAGTGTGTGATGGGAAGGTGTGGAGGGAGCATCAGTCTGTGTCTGACCCTAGGAGTGTGTGATGGGAAACAGCAGAGGAATTTCACTCTGTGTCTGAGCCTGGGTATGTGTGATGGGACTGTGTGGAGGAGTTTCAATCTGTGTCTGAGCCCAGGAGTGTGTGATGGGAAAAAGTAGAGTAATTTCACTCCGTGTCTGAGCCTGGGAGTGTGTGATGGGACTGTGTGGAGGGAGATTCACTCTGTGTCTGACCCCGGGAGAGTGTGATGGGACTGTGTGGAGGGAGATTCACTCCGTGTCTGAGCCTGGGAGTGTGTGATGGGACTGTGTGGAGGGAGATTCACTCTGTGTCTGACCCCGGGAGAGTGTGATGGGACGGTGTGGAGGGAGATTCACTCTGTGTCTGAGCCTGGGAGTGTGATGGGACAGTGTGGAGGGAGCTTCACTCTGTGTCTGACCCCGGGAGTGTGTGATGGGACAGTGTGGAGGGAGATTCACTCTGTATCTGAGCCTGGGAGTGTGTGATGGGACTGTGTGGAGGGAGATTCACTCCGTGTCTGAGCCTGGGAGTGTGTGATGGGAGGTTCACTCAGTGCCTGACCCTGGAAGTGTGTGATAGCTCGGTGTGAAGGGACTCTCACCCTGTGGTTGATCTCACCGTGAGTTTGGTACTGCTGATGGAGGTAACAGATGGACTCTGCCTTTGGAAGATCCTCCTGCTCTCCTCTGTTCCTTGGAGCAGCAACAAGAACTCTTGAGATGGAAAGCTCATGAACTCTACCAGGAAAATGCTGGTCTCTGAGGTTGGAGTCAGGGCCTCCTTGCTGAGCGTCCTCCCCTGGAAGTCCAGCAGGGAGATGTCCTTGGGCTGGTGGGATGGGTAGTTCTCTAACCCCGTCATTGTGACCTTGAGTGTGGCTGGTTCACCTGGACCAAGGGCCAGAGAGGATAATTAAGCACCCATTGACACCAGTTCCCTTCAGCTTAGACGCCCCGCACGACCACAGACCCTTTGGCACAACTGATCCCTGCTGACCATTAACTGCTCATTTATGTTTAATCGTGTTTCATAACACCAGTTTCCTGTCAACTCCTCCCCCCTCGGTTGTACCCCTCACCCTCACACTCCGGGAGAGGGGTGGAATTCACAGTCGCTGATTAACTCTGCCCCATACACACACACAGACCATCACCGAGGGATGGGTTTCACACATACACACAGTACCAGAGAGCCCGGGTCTCTGGAGATGGGCAGACAGTATCTCTGCCCGCTGTGACACTCTGTCTCGGTCCAAGCCAGTGCTCAGTCCCTGGAACTGTGTCTGACACTGAGTTCCAGCCTCATCTCCATGACCAGGGTGACTCCTGACCAGCACAGACCCTGGCTTATCGGATGTCTGGTGAACTTCTGAAACTCTTTTTCATTCACGTCCTGCTTGAAGAGTTACACACGGGCATCATGAACTTTCCCATGAATGGCATTTGGAGTACTGGTGAGTTTAAAACAGGGGTTCTTAATGTGGGGTTCATGGACCCTCGGGGGTCCCTGAACAGATTCCGGGGGTCGGTGAACTTGGATGGGAAAAATTTACATCGTTATATTCACTAACCTCTCAGTGAAATTACGGTAGATCAAGCGTGATCATAGTCTTCCTGTCTGTAGAGTATAATATTTAAAATTGTGCTTTTCTAATGTATAGTCTTGTATTTAATGAGTTAATAGAGACAAAAATGACTATATCACAGTCATAAACTATAAAAAAATGACTATTTTATGTATTTTATGACTGTATTTCAATAGAATTGGTTTTTTTTGTAATCTTGTGTATTTTACATTATATATTGAAATACATGATTCTGAGAGGGGTCCATAGACTTCAGCGGACTAGCAAAGGCCTCCATGGCATAAAAAAGGTTAAGGACCCTTGGTATAGAAGAACAGGGAGTCTCTGTCATCACTCTTTCTTGTCTTTCTCCCTCTCCCCAACCCTCTTCTTCTATCTCTCTCTCTCTCCCTCTCTCCCCCTCTGAGGAGATGATGAAGAGGGCCAGGGTGGAGAACAGCTGACGATGGCTCTCATCCCGGAATGTCAGAGTGAACCCGCGTGTGGCGATAGGATGTGTGAGGGAGGGGAGGAGTACGAGTGTGGGTGGGGTGGAGTAGGAGTGGGGATCTCGGCATGGTGGTTGGTTACCTGCCATGGGTCGGCCAGTCACCATGACCATCCCGGGGTGGGGACCCTCGAAAGCCTCCACGAACTCGTACAGGAAATCCACGACACTCTGTCCTGGGGGTATAGTATAGTATAATAATTAAAATATTGTTTTTTTTTCAGAGCAGGTGGTCAGAACGGGTATTGTAATCTCATAACAATCCCTGTTTCACTCTTATTACTGTCCAATTTATATCCCAATTACAGGACATATTAAACTCTCATCATTGTCCCAGTAACTCCCCATTATGGGTCCTGTAACAGATACATTATAACCCCTTTATACACTCCCATACTGTCCCCATTATATCCCCGTTACGTGACCTGTTATTTCCCCATTAGAGTCCCTCTATACACCCACATTACATTCCCCATTACACTCCCATTACAGTCACATGGCAGTCCATTATACCCCCATTACAGTCTCCTTTGCACACTATCACCCCTCCGACACTCCCCGCTGGAGGGAGAGAAAGAGGATCAGGATAAAGAGCAGCAGAGCTACAGAAATGAAAGTGAGAAAGGGGAGGGCGAGGGTGAGGGGGAGAAAGAGGGAGACAGGGTGTGGCAGCCGAGGGGATGAGTGGGAGAGGGGGTGAAAGACAGTGAGGAAGAGAGAGGACATGGAAAGGGTGATGCAGCAGACAGAAAGAATGTGGAAAAGCAGAGAAACAGGAGAAGGAGAGACGGAAAGGAGAAAAGTGAAAGAGAGAGGGTCAGAGAGAGTGAGAGGAAGGAGAGAGAGAGAGAGGCTGGAAATGGAGTTAAATCAGGACACTGAAGTGAAGAAGAGAGACGACTGGATCGGACAGGGTGGAGTACAGACACCTGTCACTTTCATCGTGTACGGGGTCCCCGACTGTACAGTGAGGTTCCATTCGCCGAGCTCGGGCACTGCGTTCAGCATTATGATGTAGAGGTCTCCCAGGTGCTCAATCATTGCCAGTGTCCCCGAGGAGTTAGAGTGAGGCTGCTGGACACCTGCGGAGAGGGAGAGAGGGAGAGGAAGGCCAGTCAGTCATTAGCACGATGGATCACTCATAACTGGAACAGGATCATTCAGGGAGGGTCACAGAGATGGAGAGGGATGTAAGGGCTAGATGGGGTCACAGAGATGTGGAGGGATGTAGGGGGGTAGGGAGGCTGGTGGGGGGGGTCATCGTGAATGGTAGGGGTGTAGGGGTTGGAGGGGGTCACAGAGGTGGGAAGTTGTAGGAGCTGAAGAAGGGAGACCCCAAGAGAGATGGGGGTAGAGGCAAAAGGTGAACACAGAAATGGAGAGGGGTGTCGATGCCAAAGGTGGCACAGAGATGGGGAGTGGAGGGGTGTAGGGGCCAGATTCTCTCCTCACCTCTGGGACTGGAGATGTGGAAGTTGTCCGGACTGCCAGACAGGAAGATGGTGACGTTCTTCAATGCTCCATCCACGTGGAAGGGGAAGACGTTTGTGAGGTGATCCGTGTTTCTGACTCGCTGAAGGATGGTGACCTGAAACAGGATACCATGATATCCCGACCTTTGCCCTGTGACCCAGTCCCTCTCAGCCACCCCTCTCTCCTCCACTCCACCTCAAACTGACCAATCTAATATATTCAGGTAGGGAGCAATGTATAGAAGAGTTTTGCTGTGTCTCCATTTCTGGGAAACAATCCCACCAGGGTCAGGCCATTCTGCCCTTCAGTTGATGCAGGAAATCCCTCAAGTCGCTATACCCATTAATTACCAACACTGCCATCCATTCACCTTGGAATGAGTGCCCCAAGAGGGAATCCCAAAGCTACCCTGCGTCCCTTCCCAATCTCACGGCTATGTAACAAAATCCCAATCAGGAATATCCAACTCCTTATACCGGGACTCTGTCAACTTTGGTTCTGGCCTCTCTGTGTCCTCCAGCCACATATTCTCACCCACCCGCCAATTCCGCTCCATTTCCTGATGGAGGCGTCTCCCGTTTTCCCAATTCCTGGGAAATCAGTGTTGATCAGGGTCAGACACTGATCCTGAGACTCCCGATGGGAGAGCTGTGTTTCATCTCCAGATCTGCTCACAGTGCCCTGGGACAATCTCTCCCTGTTGCCCCTGGTTCTCAGCAACAGCTTCACTCTCCTCCACTCTGTGAAGGTGGCAGAGTGGGATAGGGAGGAGGGGGAAGGGGAATGGGACAGGGAGTGAAAGAGAGTGGGAGGAGAGGGAAGGGAAGAAAGAATGGGGGTGAAGGCTGAGAGGCATTCGAGGGGATTGTAATTAAAGGAGGGAAGAGGGTAACAATGAGGTGAGAAAGAGGGAGAGAGAGGTAAGGGTGGGGGTGAGAGTGAGGAGGACAGTTTTGGGGGTTAGTGAATGAAGGGACAGTGAGGGCTTAGTAAGGTTGGATGAGGAGGAGGAGGGAATAGTAAGGAGTGGAGGAGGTGAAGGAGTGTACATTGGGAGGGGGAGGAGAAGGTGAAAGGTGGTGAAGGGTTGAATAGGAAGGTAGTGAGCGAGGAGTGGAAGAGGAACAAATTTGGAGGGAGTGAAGAGGAGGGTTTGAGGAGCATGGGGTGAGGAGTGGGTGAGGAGGGCTGAGGATGAGGGAGGACAGTGAGGAAGGGGGTGAGGAGGGGTTGAGGTGGAAGGAGGAGGGATGTAGGAATGAGGAGGTGTTGAGGAGAAGGGTGTGAGGAGTGGGTGAGGAAGAATAGGTGAGGAGGGAGGAGAGTGAAGAAGGGGGTGAGGAGGGGTTGAGGAGGAGGGAGGAGGGACGTAGGAATGAGGAGAGGTTGAGGTAGGGAGTCACTGAGAGGGGACTCGATGGACTGGATTACCAGCTCTCCCGTGATGGATCCCTCGACGATGGCGGTCAGGTCCATAATCTCGTTCCCTCTCACCTGCATGGCCAACCCCCCCGAGACCCAGGCCAGATCTTGGTACAGTGCGATGCAGCAATTGGGCTCAGTGTTGCGCCGTCTGCGGGACAGGACGTTGGTCAGGAGGAAGGAAACCTAGGGGTAGAAGTGAGGGGTGAGTTCTGGAGGGTCAGAACACACAGCACGCAGGTGACATTATCTCGGGAACATTGGTCATGCTTCCATATCGTGCATCCTGCACACGATGTCACGGAGAATACATTTCAGTCTATGTACAGCTGACACATAAACTTCAATCTTGATACAATACATGGACATACAAAAGGATCACAGCACACGGTACCATGTCATGCAATTGAAACACGGTATGACATCATGGGAATGACCTGCAGTGTCCTATCGTAGAATTGACACGATACTACATATCAAAGGCATTTGGTAACTCATCAACCCACACCAGTAACACACCCGTCCCACCCTGGCCCCATCTCCTCATGTTGAGCACGGTGGGCGAAGCTTCACCCCAGCCGACATGGCCAGTGCCGATATGCAATTGGCTGGGAGGGCAGGATGGCGCTCTCTGGCAGAGGGAAGGTTACCTTACACTGGGTGCGCTCGATCAGCGCCTGGACGGTGGGAGCCAGATGGAAATCTTTGGCTGGAGCATCGGTGAAGACGTAGATGTAGGATAGAGGCAGCGAGTGAGTGAGGGCCAGCTGCAAGAGAGGGCAGAAGTCAAGGATTAGAGGGCATGGACAACAGGAAGGGGTCCCACACATAGACCCCATGATCACACACACTGAACCCCACATCCCAAACGTACGGATCCCCAGATCAGACACTTACAGGCACTCAGACACTTACAGTCACTATAGACACTCACTGACACCCACAGACACTCACAGTTACTTACAGTCACTATAAACACTCAGACACTCAGTCAGTCACTTACAGTCACTATAGACACTCACAGTCACTCACTTTCACTCACAGATACTCACAGTCACTATAAACACTCAGACACTCAGTCAGTCACTTACAGTCACTATAGACACGCACAGACACTCAGTCAGTCACTTACAGTCACTATAGACACGCACAGACACTCACAGACACTCACTGACACCCACAGACACTCACAGTCACTTACAGGCACTCACAGTCACTTACAGTCACTATAGACACTCACTGACACCCACAGACACTCACAGTTACTTACAGTCACTATAAACACTCAGACACTCAGTCAGTCACTTACAGTCACTATAGACACTCACAGTCACTCACTTTCACTCACAGATATTCATAGACACTCACAGACACTATAGACACTCACAGACACAGTCACTTACAGTCAGTATAGACACTCACTTTCACTCACACTCACAGTCACTCACAGACACTCAGTCACTCACAGATACTCACAGACACTCACAAACATTCACAGTCACTCACAGCCACTCACAGTCACTATAGGCACTCACAGACACAGTCACTCGCAGACACTCACTTTCACTCACACTCAGTCACTCACAGTTACTCACAGACACTCACAAACATTCACAGTCACTCACAGACGCTCACAGTCACTATAGGCACTCACAGACACAGTCACTCGCAGACACTCACTTTCACTCACAGATACTCAGTCACTATAGACACACACAGACGCTAACAGTCACTTGCAGACACTCGTAGTCAGTTGCGGTCGCCCACAGTCGCTCACAGTCGCTCACAGTCACTCACAGTCACTATAAACACTCAAAGACACTCACAGTCACTATAGCCACTCACAGTAACTATAGACACTCGCAGACACTCAGAGTCACTCACAGTCACTTACAGTCACTATAGACACTCACAGACAATCACAGTCACAGCTACACACAGACACTCACAGACAATCATAGTCACTCACAGTCACACACAGACACTCACAGTCACCATAGACAATCACAGTCACTCACAGACACACACATGGACACACCTGCAGAGCGGACAGGGACATTTCCGGTATGTCTCCCCCTCCCACGGCCGTTAACAGCTGCAGACGGGCAATGAACTGATCGGGGTCGCGTGTCTCAAATACTGGCCCGAACTCTGGGGAACAGAGAGCATCAGTGACAGGAGCAGAGTGACGGGGTAGTGGGGGGATGTGGATGGAAGTGTGGGGGTTACCCCCATTCCCTCTTCGTCCAGTCCCCCTCACCTCCTCCTCCTCATTCCCACCTGATTCCCTCCTACTGACCCCCTCCTCCCAATTCTTTCCTCACCCCTCCTCTTCAACTCCTCCTACTCACACTCTCCTCCTCACACCCTCCACAGTGGTTCTTCTTCCCCCTTTCCCCTCAGCACCTTCCTATCAACCCTTCACCTTTCATCTCTCCTCCGTCCTTCCCAAAGGACCCACCCTCACTACCTCCTCCCCTCGTTACTATTCCCTCCTCCCCATCACCTTCCCTCACTGAAGCCTCCCTGTCCCTTCCCTCACTGACCCTCACCATATCATCTGACCTCTTCATCCTCACTACCATTCTTAGCTCTCCCTCCCTCTTCCTCATGCACATTCCTCATCCCTCTCTTCAACCACATCATTGAGTTAAAGCATTAAAGCAGAGGTTGTTGGTGGGTTCTTCATTAGTCAAGAGTTGTGCAGAGAAGAGGAGAGTGGGATTAAGAGGGAAAATAAATCAGCCATGATGGAATGACGGAGGAGACTAAATGGGCTGAATGGCCTAATTCTATCATTCTTATGGCATTATGGGGCAAGGAGGTCATCTTAACACACTCAGTGAGCAGTGGGAGGTGGAACTGCACTGGACTCACCCGGATCGTTGAGTGGTACCAGGATGTAGGAGGAGGGCTGGAATCGGGAATTCCGGGTCTTCTGCACGATTTCGATTGTCCTCTGCTTGGCTGTCGCGATGCTGTCCCTCATGCTGCTTGTGGTGTCAATGACGAAAGAGATGCTGGAGGGAGGGTCCACGCAGAGGAACCTGCAGGGAACAGGGGAGATTCACCCAGGTCCATAGCCAGCCCCTACACTCCTCCCCATCTCTGTGACCCCTCTCTGTCCCCTGTACCCGTTCCTGTCTCTGTGACAACCCCCCAGCCCTACACTCCTCCCCATCTCTGTGACCCCTCTCTGTCCCCTGCACCCTTAACTGTCTCTGTGACTACCCTCTCTCCAGCCCCTACACCCATCTCCATCTCTGTAATCCCTCTGTCCTCTGCAAGCGCTCCTGTCTCTGTGACAACCCCCCAGCCCTACACTCCTCCCCATCTCTGTGACCCCTCTCTGTCCCCTGCACCCATTCCTGTCTCTGTGACACCCCCACCCCCCAGCCTTTCACCCTCCCCATCTCTCCAATCCCTACAGCCCTCCCTAGGACTCCCTCTGGCCCTTGTACCCCACCCTGTCTCTGTGACCCCCACCAGCCCCTACACCCCTTCTCGTCTCTGTGACCACTCTGGCCTCTATATTCCGATTCACTCTGATATTCCCAGGAGACGAATCCGTACTGCAGGAATTTCCGGTCACCGACTGCATCTCGAATATCCAGGAAGAGTTCAAGGGAGGCCTGTGTAGCAAATTCCGCTGCCTGAAGGTGTTTGTGTCCGTGAGGAGACAAGAGTGTGTCCTTATTAATCCCACCAGTCCCACGCGCAGTCAGATCCGATTTCCCACCATGACTGCACTTGCCTGGAAAGAGGAAAATCCTGGGGATTCACCACATTCATACCCAGCTCATACACCCCTCCCTGTCTCTGGTACCCCCACCAGCTCCTACACCCCTCTCTATCTCTGTAACTCCTCTGGATCCAACACCCCTCCCTGTCTCTGTGACCACTCCCCAGCTCCTACACCCCTCCCTGTCTCTGTGACCCCTCCTCCAGCTCCTACACCCCTCCCTGTCTCTGTGACCCCCCCCCAGCTCCTACACCCCTCCCTGTCTCTGTGACCCCGCCCCCCAGCTCCAACACTCCTCCCTGTCTCTGTAACCCCCTCTGGTTCCAACACCCCTCCCCGTCTCTGTGAACCCCCCCCTCCAGCTCCTACACCCCTCCATGTCTCTGTAACCCCCTCTGGTTCCAACACCCCTCCCCGTCTCTGTGACACCCCCCTCCAGCTCATTCAACCCTCCCTGTCTCTGTGACCCCCACCAGCTCCTACACCCCTCCCTGTCTCTGTAACCCCTCTGGATCCAAAACCCCTCCCTGTCTCAGTGACCTCCAGCTCATACACCCCTCCCTGTCTCTGTGAACCCCTCCGGTTCCTACACCCCTCCCTGTCTCTGTGACCCCTCCTCAAGCTCCTACACACCTCCCTGTCTCTGTGACCCCCCCCCAGCTCCTAAACCCCTCCCTGTCTCTGTGACCCCCCCCCCCTCCAGCTCCTACACCCCTCCCTGTCTCTGTAACCCCCTCTGGTTCCAACACCCCTCCCCGTCTCTGTGACCCCCCCCAGCTCCTACACCCCTCCCTGTCTCTGTAACCCCCTCTGGTTCCAACACTCCTCCCCGTCTCTGTGACCCCCCCCCCCAGCTCCTACACCCCTCCCTGTCTCTGTAACCCCCTCTGGTTCCAACACCCCTCCCCGTCTCTGTGAACCCCTCCAGCTCCTATACCCCTCCTTGTCTCTGTAACCCCCTCTGGTTCCAACACCCCTCCCTATCTCTGCGACCCCCCCCCCTCCAGCTCATACACCCCTCCCTGTCTCTGTGACCCCCACCAGCTCCTACACCCCTCTCTATCTCTGTAACTCCTCTGGATCCAACACCCCTCCCTGTCTCTGTGACCACTCCCCAGCTCCTACACCCCTCCCTGTCTCTGTGACCCCTCCTCCAGCTCCTACACCCCTCCCTGTCTCTGTGACCCCCCCCCAGCTCCTACACCCCTCCCTGTCTCTGTGCCCCCCCCCCCCAGCTCCTACACCCCTCCCTGTCTCTGTAACCCCCTCTGGTTCCAACACCCCTCCCCGTCTCTGTGACCCCCCCCTCCAGCTCATTCACCCCTCCCTGTCTCTGTGACCCCCACCAGCTCCTACACCCCTCCCTGTCTCTGTAACCCCTCTGGATCCAAAACCCCTCCCTGTCTCTGTAACCCCTCTGGATCCAAAACCCCTCCCTGTCTCAGTGACCTCCAGCTCATACACCCCTCCATGTCTCTGTGAACCCCTCCGGTTCCTACACCCCTCCCTGTCTCTGTGACCCCTCCTCAAGCTCCTACACCCCTCCCTGTCTCTGTGACCCCCCCAGCTCCTAAACCCCTCCCTGTCTCTGTGACACCCCCCCCTCCAGCTCCTACACCCCTCCCTGTCTCTGTAACCCCCTCTGGTTCCAACACCCCTCCCCGTCTCTGTGACCCCCCCCCCCAGCTCCTACACCCCTCCCTGTCTCTGTAACCCCCTCTGGTTCCAACACTCCTCCCCGTCTCTGTGACCACCCCCCAGCTCCTACACCCCTCCCTGTCTCTGTAACCCCCTCTGGTTCCAACACCCCTCCCCGTCTCTGTGAACCCCTCCAGCTCCTACACCCCTCCTTGTCTCTGTAACCCCCTCTGGTTCCAACACCCCTCCCTATCTCTGCGACCCCCCCCCTCCAGCTCATACACCCCTCCCTGTCTCTGTGACCCCCACCAGCTCCTACACCCCTCTCTATCTCTGTAACTCCTCTGGATCCAACACCCCTCCCTGTCTCTGTGACCCCTCCTCCAGCTCCTACACCCCTCCCTGTCTCTGTGACCCCCCCCAGCTCCTACACCCCTCCCTGTCTCTGTGACCCCCCCCCCCAGCTCCTACACTCCTCCCTGTCTCTGTAACCCCCTCTGGTTCCAACACCCCTCCCCGTCTCTGTGACACCCCCCTCCAGCTCATTCACCCCTCCCTGTCTCTGTGACCCCCACCAGCTCCTACACCCCTCCCTGTCTCTGTAACCCCTCTGCATCCAAAACCCCTCCCTGTCTCAGTGACCTCCAGCTCATACACCCCTCCCTGTCTCTGTGAACCCCTCTGGTTCCTACACCCCTCCCTGTCTCTGTGACCCCTCCTCAAGCTCCTACACCCCTCCCTGTCTCTGTGACCCCCCCCAGCTCCTAAACCCCTCCCTGTCTCTGTGACCCCCCCCCTCCAGCTCCTACACTCCTCCCTGTCTCTGTAACACCCTCTGGTTCCAACACCCCTCCCCGTCTCTGTGACCCCCCCCCCCCAGCTCCTACACCCCTCCCTGTCTCTGTAACCCCCTCTGGTTCCAACACCCCTCCCCGTCTCTGTGACCCCCCCCTCCAGCTCATTCACCCCTCCCTGTCTCTGTGACCCCCACCAGCTCCTACACCCCTCCCTGTCTCTGTAACCCCTCTGGATCCAAAACCCCTCCCTGTCTCTGTAACCCCTCTGGATCCAAAACCCCTCCCTGTCTCTGTGACCCCCTCCTCCAGCTCATACACCCCTCCCTGTCTCTGTGAACCCCTCCGGTTCCTACACCCCTCCCTGTCTCTGTGACCCCCTCCAGTTCCTACACCCCCCTCCACCTCTGTAACCCCTCTGGATCCAACACCCCTCCCTGTCTCTGTGACCCCCTCTGGTTCCAACACCCCTCCCTGTCTCTGTGACCCGCCCCCCCCCCCAGCTCATACACCCCTCCCTGTCTCTGTGACCCCCCACCAGCTCATACACCCCTCCCCGTCTCTGTGACCACTCCCTCCAGCTCCTACACCCCTCCCTGTCTCTGTGACACCCCCCCAGCTCCTACACCCCTCCCTGTCTCTGTGACCACCCCCAGCTCCTACACCCCTCCCTGTCTCTGTGACACCCCCCCAGCTCCTATACTCCTCTCTATCTCTGTAACCCCTCTGGATCCAACACTCCTCCCTGTCTCTGTAACCCCTCTGGATCCAAAACCCCTCCCTGTCTCTGTGACCCCCTCCAGTTCCTACACCCCCCTCCACCTCTGTAACCCCTCTGGATCCAACACCCCTCCCTGTCTCTGTGACCCGCCCCCCCCCAGCTCATACACCCCTCCCTGTCTCTGTGACCCCCCACCAGCTCCTACACCCCTCCCCGTCTCTGTGACCACTCCCTCCAGCTCCTACACCCCTCCCTGTCTCTGTGACCACCCCCAGCTCCTACACCCCTCCCTGTCTCTGTGACACCCCCCCAGCTCCTATACTCCTCTCTATCTCTGTAACCCCCTCTGGTTCCAACACCCCTCCCCGTCTCTGTGACCCCCTCCAGCTCCTACACCCCTCCTTGTCTCTGTGACACCCTCTGGTTCCAACACCCCTCCCCGTCTCTGTGACCCCCTCCAGCTCCTACACCCCTCCCTGTGTCTGCGACCCCCACCAGCTCCTACACCCCTCTCTATCTCTGTAACCCTTCTGGATCCAACACCCCCCACTGTCTCTGTAACCCCTCTGGATCCAACACCCCTCCCTATCTCTGTGACTCCCTCCTCCAGCTCCTACACCCCTCCTTGTCTCTGTGACCCCCTCTGGATCCAACACCCCTCCCTGTCTCTGTGACCCCCCCCCCCAGCTCATACACCCCTCTCCATCTCTGTAACCCATACCCACCCCCCAGCTCCTACACCCCTCCCTGTCTCTGTAACCCCTCAAGTTCCTACACCCCTCCCTGTCTCTGTAACCCCCTCCGGTTCCTACACCCCTCTCCACCTCTGTAACCCACACCCCGCCCCCGCCCCCGGCTCCTACAACCCTCTCCATCACTGTGAAGACCCCCTGACTCCTACACTCCTCCCTGTCTCTGTGACCCCTCCAGCTCCTACACCTCCCTCCAGCTCAGTAACCACCCCCCAGCTCCTACACCCTTTGCAGTCTCTGTGACCCCCTCTCGCTCCGAGAACCCTCTCTTTCTCTGTAACACCCCTGACCCCTATACCCCTCTGCATCTTTTTGATGCCCCCCCCCAGCCACTGCACCCCTCCCCGTCTCTATAACCCTGTACAGGCCCTACTCCTCTCCCCATTTCTATGACCGGCTGTCCCCTGCCACATTGTTGCACCTCTGGGATTTTGTTGTGTGCCTCCCCTGTTACCTTTGGGCTTGACGCTGAAGGGGTTGACACTGAAGTAGCCGGTGGTGATGAGTTTGTGACTGATGATGTTGGGCAGGATATTTTTCTGGCAGCTTCCTGGGCTGGAGCATTTCTGGCAGGTCTTGTCACCTCTCCCTGCAGCAGGAACAGGAACACTGGGTCAATGTGCCATGCTGTGCATATCCCCCCTTCTCACCATCCTCCTCAAGTACCCCTCATCCCCATGCTCAGACCCTACGTGACTACAATGTTCCAAGTGTGGCCTCACCAGTGTCCTACAGGACAAAGAACACTACAGTACAGGCCATTTGGCCCACAAACTTGTGCTGACCCTTTAACCTACTTTGTTCAATCTAACCCTTCCGTCACACATAACTCTCCATTTTTCTTTTATCCACGTGTTTCTTAACACCCCTAATGTTTCTGCATCTACCACCACCCTGGCAGTGCCTTCTGAGCACCCACCACTCTTGTGTACTTCTGACATCCCTCCTATACTTTCATCGATTCATTTGGAAGGGATGTCCTCCAGTGTTACACGTTATATTGTCACCTCTCGTCCTCCTTTGTTCCAAAAATAATGTCTAGTTCGCTCAACCGTTCCATATTCTCTTATTCAGGTATTATGCTGGGTAAATCTCCTCTGCACCCTCTCTAAAGCTTCCACATCCTCCCTATAATGAGACCAGAACTGAACACAATAGACAATAGACAATATGTGCAGGAGTAGGCCATTCGGCCCTTCGAGCCAGCACTGCCATTCACTGTGATCATGGCTGATCATCCACTATCAGTATCCAGTTCCTGCCTTATTCCCATAACCTTTGATTCCACTATCTTTAAGAGCTCTATCCTTCTCTTTTTTGAAAGTATCCAGAGACTTGGCCTCCACAGCCTTCTGGGGCAGAGCATTCTATATATCCACCACTCTCTGGGTGAAAAAGTTTTTCCTCAACTCTGTTCTAAATGGCCTACCCCTAATTGTGGCCTCTGGTTCTGGACTCACCTATCAGCGGGAACATGCTTTCTGCCTCCAGCGTGTCCAATCCTTTAATAATCTTATATATTTCAATAAGATCCCCTCTCAGCCTTCTAAGTTCCAGAGTATACAAGTCCAGTCGCTCCAATCTTTCGACATATGACAGTCCCACCATCCTGGGAATTAACCTTGTGAACCTATGCTGCACTCCGTCAATAGCAAGAATATCCTTCCTCAAATTTGGAGACCAAAACTGCACACAGTACTCCAGGTGTGGTCTCTACAGGGCCCTGTACAGCTGCAGAAGGACCTCTTTGCTCTTATACTCAATTCCCAATACTTATAATCAAGGACAGCATGCCATTAGCTTTCTTCACTGCCTGCTGTACTTGCATGCTTGTTTTCAGTGACTGATGTACAAGAACACCTAGATCTCGTTGTGCTTCCCTTTTTCCTAACTTGACTCCATTTAGATAATAATCTGCCTTCTTGTTCTTACCACCAAAGTGGATAACCTCACATTTATCCACATTAAACTGCATCTGCCATGCATCTGCCCACTCACCCAGCCTGTCCAAGTCACCCTGCACTCTCATAACATCCTCCTCACATTTCACACTGCCACCCAGCTTTGTGTCATCGGCAAACTTGCTAATGTTACTTTTAATTCCCTCATCTAAATCATTAATATATATTGAAATACTTCAAATGGGTTGGCTGGGGTGGTGCAGTTCATTGGTTGGGGTGGTCCAATTCATGCTATATCTCTAAATAAAATTGTAAAATTATATACCGGCCTCTGCCACCCTCCCTGACAGCTCATTCCACACACCTACCACTCACTGTGTAAAAACAATACCTCTGATGCATTCATTCCTACCCCCCTCCCCCCCCGTACATTCGTCCAGTCACCTTAGATGTATGCCCCCTCGTATTGGCTATTTCCACCCTGGGAAAAGGTCTCTGACTATCCACTCTATCTCTACCTCTTATCATCTTGTACACCTCTATCAAGTCACCTCTCATCCTTCTTCACTCCAGAGAGAAGAGCCCGAGTTCGCTCAACTCTTTCACATAAGACACGCTCTCCGATCCGAGTACTGTCCTTGTAAACCTCCTCTTCATCCTGTCTAAAGCTTCCCTGTGCTTCCTATACTAAGGTGACAAACTGAACACGGTCAGTGCAGAGGATCGGAGAAAACTGCGGAGGGTTACAGTCTCAGCGATCCCCATCACGGGAACAATCCTCCTCACCAGTGGGGAAAAAATCAGCTCCAAAAGCCAATGCCTCAAGAAGGTGGTGTCTATCACTAAGAAGCCCCACTGTGCCCCCTTCCCATTGCTACCATCACGGAGGAGGTCCACACGCTTGACACTTCAGGAACAGCTTCTTCACCTCTGTTATCAGATTTCCGAATGGTTCATGAACCCATAAACAACTGTTTCTATTTTGCTCCCTTTATTATCCTATTTATTTATTTATGCATTTCTTATTGTAATCTATCATAATTCTTCATTTATTGCACCGTACTGCTCCTGCAAAACAACACGTTTCACGACATATATCAGTGACGATAAACCTGATTCATTCACAGATTTGTTCTTGCTCATTCTAACTTTATTATTTACTTCATTTAGAGATACAGCACGGAACAGTCCACCGAGACACATTAACTCGTTACTCGCCGATTGAACCCGAGCCGAATCACAGGACAATTTACAATGACCAGTTAACCTACTAAGCTGTATGTCATTGGACTGTGGGGAGAACCCGGAGTACCCGGAGAAATCCCACATGGTCACGGGGAGAACGTACAGCCGGTCCTGGAATTGAACTCAAAACTGCGATTTCCGAAACTGCTTTGCTGGTTGTGAGAAACCAATTAGCGTCGTCTGCAAGCGTTAGTCCGAAAGGCCGCGGCCCCCTCACCTGCTAGATTCTCGACCGTCCCACTGGGATCGATGAGGTTCCTGTTCGGACTTTTAAAGCCCAACTCCACCCAGTTGCTGTGGCTGTAGAAATCCTGAAGGAAAATGGCACTTGGAGTGAGGTGGTCAGTTTTGTTCGCCGCGTCGTAAGAAGGACGTGGTTAAACTAGAAAGAGCACGAGTTACAAGGACGTTGCCGGGACTCGAAAGCCTGAGTTCCAGGAGGAGGTTGAATAGATTAGGACTTCACCTCCTGCTGCACAGGATATTGAAAGAAAATTTGACAGAGGTATACAAAATTACAAGGGTTTTAGGTAGGGTAAATGCAAGCAGGCTTTTTGCACTGAGGTTGGGTGAGACAAGAACTAAAGGTAAAGATGACAGATTGTGCAGATGCTGGAAATGCAGGGCAACACACACAAAATGCTGGAGGAAACCAGCAGGTCACGCAGCATCTATGGAAAGGAGGAAGCAGTCAATGTTTCGGGCCAAGTCCTGATTATGGGTCTCGGCCCAAAACATCAACTGTTTATTCCTTTCCATAGATGCTGCCTGACCTGCTGAGTTCCTTCAGCATTTTGTGTGTGTTGGTCTAGAACAGGAGATCAGGGGTTATGGGTAAAGGAGGAGACATTGGAGAATGAGGGTAACCCTAAGAAATGTTTATGATTAGGAGAGCCAGGGATAAGGTGGGCGGTTCCAGTCTTTTCCCCAGGATAGGGCAGTCTAAAACTGCGTGGAATGTGAGAGGGGAAAGGTTGAAAAGGGACCGAAGGGCAAATTTTTCATCCAAGTATTTGGAACGAGTTGCCAGAGGAAGTGGTTGAGCCAGGTAGAACAGTATCATTGAAGAAGCACTAGGACAGGTAGGTCCAGGACTGCGCAACAGTCTTAGGCACATATATATAGCCAGGGCATTGAAGACTTTTGCACAGCCCTGCAATAAGTTTATGTATTGCACTGTACTGCTGCCACGAAAAAACACATTTCATGACATATGTGTATGATGATAAAGCTGAATCTGATATGGGTCTCTGTTGTGGACTGAGAGTGGGAAGGGGGCAGGGAGAGGGGAATCATGGAGGGGAAGAGAGAGTGGAAGGAGCAGGAAGCACCGGAGAGATCAATAAACCAATTGTATAGAATCAAATCACCTTGCCTGATGTCTCAGGGCTGGGTGTGTCTGCACCCACACACCCCCTGCCCTTGGCACTCCTCCTCTGCCACATGTCCTACACTCCCTCCTGCGGCACTCCACCCCGGCCATTCCCAACATCCTTTGCTCCTGCCAGGTTTACAAACTCGCATTCCATTCCACATTGACAAACACAGTACTTTGGAAAGATGTTAGGCACCCTATCTATAGATATGTGCCTAAGACTGTTATGGGTCTGGAGGGATATGGACCGAATGCTGGGAAGTGGGACTAGCTGGGTCAGCATGTTCTGGTTGGGCTGAAGGGCCTGTATCTATTCTGTATCGCACTGTGATACTTATTATCCTAAGGACAGAGATGAAAAAGTGCTGGTGGGAACCACGTCAGTGACCTATCAGGGAGTGGTCCATGTTGAATTAAATTAAAATTTATCAAATTAAGTTAAAATTCAATTATTTTATCCCTGTCAACATGGGCAGTTTGAATACCATTTAAATATCACAACACAATATTGTGATGACAATAATGTGACACTCCCTCCTTGCCAAACTCCTCCGCACGACATTCTCCCTCCTCTCTATCCCTGCGGCAGTACTCTGTCATTGACAACCCTTCCACTACACTCCCTCCTTACCGCCCATGCCGGGCACTCCCCACTCACTGCACCACGGTGTTACCCTCAATCACCCATTCCCCTCACAGCACACCATCCACACCACCCCTCCTGTACTGCTCCCTCCTCACCACCCCTCCCTCAGTGCTCCCACGCTACCAGCCTTTCCGCAGTGCTCCCTCCTCAGCCCCTCCCATCGATTCGCTCCTCACCGCATCTCCCACGGTGCTCCTTCCTCACCAGCCATCTCACCTCACTCCCACCTGCCCCCAGAGCATTTCCCCCTCACTGTCCAGGATGTTGCCTGAATTGGGGAGCATGCCTTATGAGAATAGGTTGAGTGAACTTGGCCTTTTCTCCTCGGAGCAACGGAGGATGAGAGGTGACCTGATAGAGGTGTACAAGATAATGAGAGGCTTTTTCCCAGGGCTGAAATGGCTAGCATGAGAGGGCATAGTCTTAAGGTGCTTGGAAGTAGGTACAGAGTTGATGTCACGGGTAAGTTTTTTTATACAAAGAGTGGTGAGTGCATGGAATGGGCTGCTGGTGGCGGTGCTGGAGTTGGAAACGATAGGGTCTTTTAAGAGGCTCCTGGAAGGATAGACGGAGCTTAGAGAAATAGAGGGCTATGGGTAAAGCCGAGGTAGTTCTAAGATAGGGACATGTTCGGCACAGCTTTGTGAGCCAAAGGGCCTGTATTGTACTGCAGGTTTTCTATGTTTCTATGTTTCTATCCCACAGTGCACTATCCGCACTGCCCCTCCCACAGTGCTCCCACCTTAACACCCTTTCCACAGTGCTCCCTCCTCACCCCCACCTATAGAACTTCCTCATTACTGCTCCTCCCACGGTGCTACCCCCTCACCGTTCTGAGGGCTGGACCTACTTGTAGCGTGTGGAGAGTGGTGCCCATGTACCGAAGTGCAGAGAACCGTTTGTCCTCCAGTATACCCTTCACCACACTGGCCTTGCCCGTCAGTAGCAGCTTTCTGCCCTCCAGGATTGTCTCTGAATCAAAATGCTTCTTGGTGGACAGCATATACAGCACGTCCACCAAGGTGTTGGCCGCCCCCATCACCTTCATGCATTGGCTGAACCGTTGGACAGATACCGGCTCTCCATAGTATATGGCAAAGAGCTTTTCTGCTGTCAGGTTATAGCCCTGTGGAGGAAAAGACGTGTATTAATGTTCTGCCCTTGGGCCAGACCACTGCGAGCACAGTGCACAGTTCCAGTCTCCGAATCCCTGCGTCAGACCCACACTGGGAGCACCGTGCACAGTTCCAGTCTCCGAATCCCTGGGTCAGACCCACACCGGGAGCACCGTGCCCAGTTCCAGTCTCCGTATCCCTGGGTCAGATGCACACCGGGAGCACAGTGCACAGTTCCAGTCTCCGAATCCCTGGGTCAGACCCACACCGGGAGCACCGTGCACAGTTCCAGTCTCCGAATCCCTGGGTCAGACGCACACCGGGAGCACAGTGCACAGTTCCAGTCTCCGAATCCCTGGGTCAGACCCACACCGGGAGCACCGTGCACAGTTCCAGTCTCCGAATCCCTGGGTCAGACCACATCTGATTTAATATTCTCATTACCCCACTTTGGATGGAACCATCGTTGATGACATTCCCAATAATGTCCCCAACTCATGTATTCTGGGAAACAGACTGCAAATACAGAATCTTTTTGTGTAATTCCACTCTCACTCCTACACTTGTCTCCCCACCCACCTTCCAAGCAAAAAGCTGACCATATATTAATGCACCCTCACTTACGTCAGCCTGGAAGGTACCCTTGGGCACAACGTTGCCTTGCGGACTGGGAACTTGCTGGAAGACCGTGAGGATGGCTTGGAGGGCTGCCGTCTTGGTAATATTGCAATGCGTTCGGCTACCTCTTCCGAAGATTGGCATGAAACAGCGGATGAGCCCGGCAGCCACCAGAAGCAGGAAGACCTGCAGAAGGAATCTCACCATCTTGAGCTCTCCCTTGTAACACAGAACAAATAGGAATGTCGACAAGTGTACTCAGCCCATCGGTTCTACCCCACTGCTTCATCAGAACTCTTGCCTTACAATCTCCATCTTCCACCCAGTTTCCTGCTCACTTTAAAACAGATCATTCTATTTAAAACATCATAGGAAAATGACATTCAGCCAACAATATCTGTCCTGCACACCATGCTGAATTAAACTAAATCCCTTCTACCTGCACATGGACAATATCTGCACATTCAAGTGCATATTTCAGAGCCTCTTAATCATGTCTATTGTGTCTGACTCCATCACCATCTTTGGCAGCATATTGCAGGCACCCAGCACTCTTTGTGTATAAAATAATGCCCTGTACTGCTCCTATAAACTTTTGGTCCTCTCAGCTCAATCTGCCCTCCAGTAGTTGACATTCAAAGTTCAAAGGAAATTTATTATCAAAGAACATTAATGTCACCATATGCTACCCTGAGAGGAAAATAATAGTAAGGTTATGTACATGGGTTTATTGCCCGTTTTGAAAATTCCAAACCAACACACTTGTCCAATCTCCCCTTCAGACTCAGGTTTCCCTGATCAGGGTCACTTGAAACCACGGGAGGAGACGGTGGATGGCCGTAAGAGCAGCTGGGGCATATCACAATTCTGGTTCTGTGACCACTGACGCTGGGCACATCCTCTGAAGAGTATTGATAATGGCTGAGCTCTCCAGTCTTGTAAAGACACTGCCCAGAAGAAGGCAATGGCAAACTACTTCCTGTTGAAAAGTTTGCCAAGAGCAACCATAGACATTGTCATGGAAACACTAACTAAGAACACCCAGAGTGACTTTGTTTCATTTTTAACATGATATCATGGAGAGTCTGCAGATAAGACATGTCAATTATCTCTCAGCGCGGCTAACAGTTCTTCTTGCTTCCTGTTATCAGGACTCATAATTTACCCCCAGACGCACCCCCCCTCCTGGTTCCAGGGGCCTAGTATCTTATTAATTGGAGTTCCTGATACTGCACTTATCATCCAAGGTTTCTCTCGACACACATCAGCAGTCTTAAACCCAGCTGTTCCAGAATGGTCAAGTATCCTATCATACACCAGTTTTAACCATTTCTACCACATTCATGGAAAGACCATGATTGCCTATGTCATACGACATGGCACATAATGAATGAATGAACAAACTGTCTTGTTTGCCTGCACTGCACTTTCTCTGTAGCTGATTTGCTTTATTCTGCATTCTGTTATTGTTTTACTTTGTCCTATCTGCAAAATGAACTTTTCACTGTATCTTGGTACAAATGACAGAAGGAGTTGAACCCAGATAAGTGGGAAGTGCTTCATTTTCCTCTCAGTAACGGGGTGATCACAACTGAAGGCAATTCTCCAGATGTGGCCGAATCAGACTTTTATAACTGCGGGAGGGGTGGCGAAGAGGAAGCACTGCGGGAGGGAAGGTGAGGAGGAAGGAGGAAGCACTGTGGGAAGAGGGTGAGGAGGCAGTCTGAGTTCCTGAGATATCCCGAATTGGGACGTGAACCCCTACTGTGTCATAGGGCAATGAAGCACAGGTACAGACCCCTCAGCCAAACCTGTCCATGCCCACCCAACTAGTCCCAATTTCCTACGTTAAGTCCATTTCCCTCCAGCCCTGCCCCTCCATGTACCTATTCTCTAGATTTGAAATGCTATAGTCGTTCTAATATAAACCGCCAAGTCTATCCTCAGACTCCGGAGAAAACAGCCCAATTTGTCCAACCTTGTCTTACAGCTCAAACTCTGTAATCCTGATGCACCTCTTCTCCACCCTCTTCGAAGCCTCCACACCCTTCCAGTAATTGAGTGACCAGAACTGCTCATCAATAACGATTTAGACAGAGTATTTTGGGCTGAAATGCTTCCCAGGATGACCCTTGGCTCCCTCGGTGCTGGCAAGTCCAGACGTCCTCTAATACAAACAAACGAGATTCTGCAGATGCTGGAAATCCAGAGCAACACACAAAATGCAGGACGGGCTACGGGCTCTGTATCCTGATAGTGGAGCATGAACTCGTCATCGGTTCAATTATGACACTTCAATTAAACTGTCGGGGTTGAGAGCAAAAAATGAACAGACGTTCAGCGCTGCCTGCCTACGTTTGACCGGTCTCTCTGTCTTCTCGCTGCTGCTGTCTGCTGGGACGTGCAGGAGTCTTGGGTTTTTGGAGCAGGAGTTTCCCTGCAGCTACCGAGCTCCTGGGCAAGGTTCACTCACCTCAGTGCTCCACGCAGGCTTGCATTCAGGGACTCTGCAGTTCGTCTTCAAAGTATTTTTGTTTACTTTGTTTTCACTATTTATGCAAATTGATCAAGTTGCTTCAGTGCTGAACTGACTACGTGGCTGTGGCTGTAACCATCGGCACAGAGCTGAACTGACTGTAGCTGTGGCTGTAACCATCGGTTCAGTGCTGATCTGACTGTAGCTGTGACTGTAACCATTGGCTCAGTGCTGAACTGACTCACAGCTGTGGCTGTAACCATCGGCTCAGTGTTGAACTGACTCACAGCTGTGGCTGTAACCATCGGCTCAGTGCTGAACTGACTCACAGCTGTGGCTGTAACCATCGGCTCAGTGCTGAACTGACTCACAGCTGTGGCCTGTAACCATCGTCACAGGGTTGAACCGACTCCATGGCTGTGGACTCACTTTCAGGAGCTCTGCGGTTAATGCCCTGTGTGTTACTTATTTACTTTTTTATTATTAGTATTATTTGGTCTTTTTTCACACATTGGTTGTGTGGGTTTTTAAAACGGGTTCTATTGTCATTCTTTATTTTGTGGCTGCCTGCAAGAAGAATCTCAAGGCTATATATGGTTCACATACCCTGATAATAAATGTACTTTGAACTTTGAGCTCTCTCTTTTGCTTTTATGCTGTCTTTGACTTCTCGTCAGCCACGGTTGCCTCATCCTCCAGGTGGAATACTTCTTCATGGACCATCTTAATGTTACTGGTCCATGGCATAGAGGAGACTGGGAACCCCTGCTTTCCCTTAAGCTGCCTAATCAAATCTGGTTCATTACAGTCCTGGATTGCCTTTTCCCTAGTGAGGTCAACCACGAGCTGCCCTAAAAAGCCATTTCATAGGCATTCTATAAATTCTCTCTCTTGGGATCCAACACCAACCTGACTTTCCCAATTTTTCTGCATATTGAAATCCCCAATGACTATTGTAACATTTGCCTTTTTACATGCCTTTTCTAACTCCTCTTGTAACTTGTACCACAACCTGGCTACTGTTCAGAGGCCACCAGGGTCTTTTTACCCTTGTAGTTTATTCCCTCTACCCACAAGGCTTCTATATCTTCCAGTCGTATGTTACCTCTTTCTAAGGATTTCATTTTTTTAACCAACTGAGCCCCTCTACCTGTCTGCCTGTCCGTGCAATATAATGTGCGATCATTAGCTTAAAAATCTGAAGAATGGTTACAAAAATATTGCCAGGACTTGAAGGACTGGATGGGGCAGGCTGGGCCTCTGTTGGAGCATTGAGTTCTGATTTGGTTGCCCTGATAATGGAACAATGTTGTTGAACTGGAAATATTTATGAGGATGTTGCCATGTCTCGATTTACAAGCATGCTGCCTGGATTAGAGAGCATGTCTTATGAGGAAAGGTTGAATGAGGAAAGGCGTTCTCTTTGGAGTAATGAAGGATAAGAGGTGACTTGAGAGAGCTGTATAAAATGATGAGATACATAGTCACAGAGAACAGCAAGTAGTTTATTTTCCAAAGCAGCAATGGTGATTACAAGAGGGCATAGCTTTCAAGTGATTGGAGGATGCAAGAAGTAAGTTTTTTTCATAGAGTGTTAGGAGAGCATCAGAGTGGTGGTAGAGTTAGATACATTAGCTTCATTTCAGAGAGTCTTAGACAGTTAAATACACAAAAGAGAAATGGAGGCTATTTATGTTGGAGGGAAGAGTTACAATAATAATGGAGTAAGTTAAAATAATGGCACTATATTGTGGGACGAAAGGCTGTAGTGTGTTGTCATGTTCGATGCTCTATGTTCTGTGCTCTTTGTTCTGTGTTCTATGGTCTGTGTCTGCTGTCACAGCCAAACCTCAGGACTGAGGTGACTCACAGTCCTTCACCATTAAATGTCAGTGTTACTTTTTGTTTCTCTCTCTCTCTCTCTCTCTCTCTCTCTCTGGGGATGACCTCGCTACCTCCCACCAGATTTCCTTTGCCCTCCTTTCTTGATCCCTACAAATTGTTCTCTCACCCTCCCAGCATCACATCAGCCACAAGCTTGGGGATATGACAGACGATCCTCCCGGGTGTAACTCGTGAAGCGGCTCTGTTCGATCCTGCATTTAATACAAGCACAACAATGTTCTCTGTCCATTATCCCCAAACACACACCTTCTGCGTGTTCTAATAAAGTAAAGTAAAATAAAGTAAAAGTAAAGTAATTCTGCTTAACGATCATTCGATTTTAAGCCTTGTACACTCCAACCACTACTGTTTGCCCTTCCACAATTCTGTCTGTGAAAACGCCAAAAAGAAAACTCCAAGAAATTTTGCCGAACTTGGCTTCCCTTTCCTAAATCCGTGTCGATGATGAGGTAATTTTGCAAGTACCAATAGAAGCCAGAGTTAAATTAGTTACAGAGTCTCCCCACCTCTCCCCTCACCCCAATCCCAATCGTGCCTTCCCTCAACTCCAACTGTCACGTCTCTCACCTGCAGCCTTAGATCAGAATCACCTCTTCCTGAGTTGATTCGGGCAAACGGAGGCGAGAAATGTTGGCTTTAATCCTGCTGTGGGCTTTAATCCGGAGGGGTTATATGGATTGGGGGTGGAGTGGGGAGTACTTCCTATGTGTGAGAGGACTCTCGGAAATCCCCCTCCTGGTGTTTAGAGTCACAGAGATGTGTGGCTGGGTTGGAAGGCAGTGTGGAAGTGAGATGACAGAAGGGCTGTTCCTGTTACACTCTCAACTTGACAGATACAGATGAACATGCGTAGTTTGATCATGGGTGGGGATACTCTCTGCTCTGCTGACTCTGCTTCATATTTTCCATCTCCTGTGGTGGTAAACAAGTCTACATACACTTTCAGTACCTTAAATCACTCCCTTACTCAACAATATTCCTCCCCCATCACATTTCCGAGGAACCACCCTCTTTCCGCATTCCCCCGTCCAGCAGGTCTGGAATTTGCAATGATGATCCACAAACAAGGAAGGGGGAAGGGTGGGGAGGAAGGTGGATTTGAAAGTTCAAAGTAAAGTTTATTTTCAGAGTACATACATTTCTCCACCTACAACTCTGAGATTCTTTTTCTGCAGGCATACTTAGAAAATCTATAGAACAGTAACCGTAAGCGGCGAATCCTTTGCTTACATCTTCAGAAACAGCTTTATTTCTATCTTTGGTATCTCCTTTTCCCCCTTTCAGGTTCTTTTGAAGACCCTGACCTGGAGTTACACTCTGACTTCGGTTCTTTGCAAGAATGGGACCTGTTCACAGGGCCTCATGACCGGCCACTTTCTGACATGCCAAGGACGCAGACTAGAAGACAGGTGCACCTTCAGGGTGCTGGATTTTCGTGGCTCTGGAGGTGGGCTGATTCAAGGTTGGTGGTGCCACCGCTGCCGACTGATGTGCCGTGGGCGAACAACGGGTACAGAGCTCTGAAAAAGTGACAAAACAGACTTATAACACCATGAATCAGCGAGTTGTTTTGTTATGTCTCCCCTCTCCCTGTGAAATGGGGACACCTCTTTTTTCCCTTATTAGGGAGAGAGAGAGAGACAGAACCCCTATGGTATGTCAAATACCCCAGATGAACGAGTAGTCTTTGGGGTTCTGCAAGTCTGTGTCTTTATTGATGTTTTGTTGCATGCTTGAGTGTGTGGTGGGGGGATGCTAATGCTTTTTTGCTGTTGGGGGAGGGGTGGTCATTGCCTTGCTGCTGCTTGTGGGGGGAGGGGGAGCTGGGAGGCCTTTGGCGTTCTAGCATTTTACTGTCATTCATTCTTTGGGGCACTCCTCTGTTTTTGTGGATGTTTGTGAAGAAAAAGAATTTCAAGATGTATATTCTATACATTTCTTTGACATTAAATGTAGCTATTGAAATCTATTGAAACAGGATCTTGCCACATTGATTCATTCAAGCCTGCAACCTCTCTAGCCTGATTTAATCTGCAGTGGACTTTGTCAACATGTCAGTGGATGTGTTCCTGAGGGTCAACATCTCAGACAATATATTGTGGGTCCAGCACGGTGATCTAATCAAACCTCAAAGTTCAAAGCTCATGTATTATTGAAGTGAGTATACACTATACAACTTTGAGATTTGTCTACTTGCAGGCAGCCGTTAAACAGAGAAACACAATAGAACCAGTTTAAAGAAAAAAAAACACACAACCAAGGCCATCAAACACCCAATGGTGTGAAACTGGTGTGGAAAAAAACAAACTGCACAATTAGAAAGTAAACAAATAACACAGAGAACATTAAATATCAAACCGTCGAGTCCACAGCCACAGGGCCACTGAGGTGAGTGACGCCGGTCTAGGAACCCAATGGTTGCAGGCCACAGCTGCAGAGTCAGTTGACCACTGAAACGCCTTGACCAAATCGTGCAAATAAGAGATAACAACAACTTTCATTTAGAGTTTGAGGAGATAGGCTCTGTCACCAAAGACTCTTACAAACATCTGCAGATGTCGAAGTCTGGGATGCCACAGTGGCATAGTGGTTAGCCTCATGCTAATTCCACTCGGGGTGTCGGAATGGGCAGCGTCTGTAAAGAGTTTGTATGTTCACCCCATAACCGCGTGGGTTTCCTCTGGGTGCTCCGGTTCCTTCCCACATTCCAAAGATGTACCTGGTTATCTGGTGATAAACTGTCCTGTGATTAGACTGGTTTTCAATAGGGGGGTTGCTGGGTGGTGCGGCTCATTGGGCTGGAAGGGCCTGTCCCATACCCTAACTCTGAATAAATGTAAAATAACAAAATGTCTGGTGCAGAGCAATCTGACTGGCTGCTTCACTATCCGGTATGGAGACTCCAATACACAGGATTACAAAATGTCTGGTGCAGAGCATTCTGACTGGCTGCTTCACTGTCCGGTATAGATACTCCAATACACGGGATCACAAGAGACTGCAGAGGGTTGTAGAATCATCCAGCTCCATCACGGACACACCCCTCCCCGCCATCATGGACGCAACGCTCTCCATCAACATGGACACAACCCTCCCCACCATCACGGACACAACCCTCCCCATCAACACGGACACAACCCTCCCCACCATCACGGACACAACCCTCCCCATCCTCGAGGATATCCTCAGGAAGTGGTGCCTCAAGAAGTTGGCATACAACATTAAGGACCCTCACCATCCGGAATAAGCCCTCTTCTCATTACTACCACTGGGGAGCAGGTACAGGAGCCCAAAGACACACGCTCAATGTTTTAAGAACAGCTTCTTCCCCTCCATGATTGGGGTTCTGAATGATCCATAAACCCATGAACACTACATCATTATTCCTTTTACTTTCCACTATTTATTTATTGGTGTAATTTATATAAATTTTATTAATTACAGTGAACTGCTGTCACAAAACAACAAATTTCACAACGGATGTAGATAATGATAAACATGATTCAGATTCAGGACAGTGCGGATGTGAAGCTCATTCCCTTTGCTGATCCAGCAAGATTCAGACCCAGGAGCTGTCATAAGATGGTGGCTGGGAACGAACCCAAGTGCAAGACACAGAAACTGAAGTACTAGGGACAGGACTGGGATACAGGGTGAGAGCAGGGACATGGACACAAAAACCAGGAACCCAGAACATGACTGGACAAGAGAGCTAGGAGCCCGGGCTTGGACTCCGAGCCAGAGTCTGGACAAGAACCCAGTACCTGAGTCTTACCTCTGGCTCAGAACCCAGAACCAGGCAAGGACGAGGTTTGGCTGGCAGGCAGGACGAGGCTGGTCTTCAGGCTTGAGGCTCGAGACTAGAGGCGAGGCTTTGCAGGAGGCTGGAGGCTGGAGTCTTCAGGCTTAAGGCGAGAGACTAGAGGCGAGGCTTGGCAGGAGGCAGGAGGCTGGAGTCTTCAGGTTTGAGGCGAGAGACTAGAGGCGAGGCTTGGCAGGAGGCAGGAGGCTGGAGTTTTCAGGCCTGAGGCGAAGACTAAAGGCGAGTCTTGACAGGGGGCAGGAAGCTGGAGTCTTCAGGCTTGAGGCTAGAGACTAGAGGCCAGGCTTGGCAGGGGGCAGGAGGCTGGAGTCTTCAGGCTTGAGGCGAGAGACTAGAGGCGAGGCTTGGCAGGAGGCAGGAGGCTGGAGTCTTCAGGCTTGAGGCTAGAGGCAAGGCTTGGCAGGGGCAAGGAGGCTGGAGTCTTCAGGCTTGAGGCTAGAGACTAGAGGCGAGGCTTGGTAGGAGGCAGGAGGTTGGATTCTTCAGGCTGGAGGCTAGAGACTAGAGGTGAGGCTTGGCAGGAGGCAGGAGGCTGGAGTCTTCAGGCTTGAGGCTAGAGACTGGAGGCAAGTCTTGGCAGGGGGCAGGAGGCTGGAGTCTTCAGGCTTGAGGCTAGAGGCGAGTCTTGACAGGGGGCAGGAGGCTGGAATCTTCAGGCTTGAGACGAGAGACTAGAGGCGAGGCTTGGCAGGGGGCAGGAGGCTGGAGTCTTCAGGCTTGAGGCTAGAGGCAAGGCTTGGCAGGGGGAAGGAGGCTGGAGTCTTCAGGCTTGAGGCTAGAGACTAGAGGCGAGGCTTGGTAGGAGGCAGGAGGTTGGATTCTTCAGGCTGGAGGCTAGAGATTAGAGGCGAGGCTTGGCAGGGGGCAGGAGGCTGGAGTCTTCAGGCTTGAGGCTAGAGATGAGGCTTGTCAGGAGGCAGGAGGCTGGAGTCTTCAGGTTTGAGGCTAGATACTAGAGGCGAGTCTTGGCAGGAGGCAGGATGCTGGAGTCTTCAGGCTTGAGACTAGAGGCGAGGCTTGGCTGGGGGCAGGAGGCTGGAGTCTTCAGGCTTGAGGCTAGAGACTAGAGACGAGGCTTGGCAGGGGGCAGGAGGCTGGAGTCTTCAGGCTTGAGGCCAGAGGCTAGATGCTTGGCTGGAGACTGGAGGCTCCTCCTGGGCAGGGTGTGGTACTCCTGGGCATGGCGCGGTACTCCTGGGCAAGGCGTGGATCACCACCCAACAGAGGCAAGGGACTGGAAGGGACACGACCAACCGTAGGTAATGGCAAGACGGCGTGGCTTACCTGATGGAGGCAAGGGACAGGAAGGGACAGAACTAACCATAGGTAACGGCAATACGGCCTAGCTTACCCGACGGAGGCAAGGGACAGGAAGCGACAGAACCAACCGCAGGTAATGGCAAGACAGCCTGACTTACCCAATGGAGGCAAGGGACAGGAAGGGAGCTAGGAACGGGTTGGCTCCAGGACAAGACTGAAGGCGAGACGAGGCGAGAGTTACCAGCAAGACCAGGCAAGGCTTTAGGCAATGCAAGGCAAAATGAGAACTTCAGGCGAGGTGAGAGTTACCAGCAAGACCAGGCAAGGCTTCAGGCAATGCAAGGCAAAACGAGAACTTCAGGCGAGGTGAGAGTTACCAGCAAGACCAGGCAAGGCTTCAGGCAATACAAGGCAAAACGAGAACTTCAGGCGAGGTGAGAGTTATCGGCAAGACCAGGCAAGGCTTCAGGCAATGCAAGGCAAAATGAGAACTTCAGGCGAGGTGAGGTGAGAGTTACCAGCAAGACAAGGCAGGGCTTCAGGCGAGGAAACAGAAGGCTGAGGAAGGGATACAAGGAGAAAGGACAAGAACAATCCAGCAGCCACGCCCTGGTCTCAGAAGGTATTTATGCAGCCAACCCCAACGAGCATCAGCTGCCTCAATTAGAGCTCAACAAGAACAGAAACAGGGTAGACAGGATAACCTAGAGCAAGGGTCGATGGACCGGACCATGAACCGGAATACGGACTTCACTGACCGGACCATGACAGGAGCACAGACATGGATGGTATGAACCTCATACAGTGATCAGCAAACATCTACAGTCCTGACCTCATGACGGGAGGAAAGTCACTAATGAGACAGCTGAAGATGGCTGGGTCCAGGATGCTGCCCCAAGTTACTCTTGTAGTGATGTTAAGACCATAAGACAAAGGAGCAGAAAAGGGCCATTCGGCCCATCGAGTCTGCTCCACCATTTTATCATGAGCTGATCCATTTTCTCCTATTTAGTCCCACTCCACTGCCTTCTCACCATAACCTTTGATGCCCTGGCTACTCAGATATCTATCAATCTCTGCCTTAAATACACCTAATGACTTGGCCTCCACTGCTGCCCGTGGCAACAAATTCCATAGATTCACCACCCTCTGACTAAAAACATTTCTTTGCATTTCTGTTCTGAAAGGGCGCCCTTCAATCCTTAAGTCATGCCCTCTCGTACTAGACTCCCCCATCATGGGAAACAACTTTGCCACATCCACTCTGTCCATGCCTTTTAACATTCGAAATGCTTCTATGAGGTCTCCCCTCATTCTTCTAAACTCCAAGGAATACAGTCCAAGAGCGGACAAACGTTCCTTATATGTTAACCCCCTCATTCCCAGAATCATTCTCGTGGATCTTCTCTGTACCCTCTCCAACGTCAGCACATCCTTTCTTAAAGGAGACCAAAACTGCCCACAGTACTCCAAGTGAGGTCTCACCAGCGCCTTATAGAGCCTCAACATCACATCCCTGCTCCTATACTCTATTCCTCTAGAAATGAATGCCAACATTGCATTCGCCTTCTTCACTACTGACTCAACCTGGAGGTTAACTTTAAGGGTATCCTGTACGAGGATCCCAAGTCCCGTTGCATCTCAGAACTTTGAATTCTTTCCCCATTTAAATAATAGTCTGCATGTTTATTTTTTCTGCCAAAGTGCATAACCATACACTTTCCAACATTGTACTTCATTTGCCACTTCTCTGCCCATTCTTCCAATCTATCCAAGTCTCGCTGCAGACTCCCCGTTTCCTCAGCACTACCGGCCCCTCGACCTATCTTCGTATCGTCAGCAAACTTAGCCACAAAGCCATCTATTCCATAATCTAAATCGTTGACGTACAATGTAAAAAGAAGCGGCCCCAACACTGATCCCTGCGGAACACCACTGGTAACCGGCAGCCAACCAGAATAGGATCCTTTTATTCCCACTCTCTGTTTCCTGCCAATCAGCCAACGCTCTATCCATGTATGTAACTTTCCCGTAATTCCATGGGCTCTTATCTTGTTAAGTAGCCTCATGTGTGGCACCTTGTCAAAGGCCTTCTGAAAATCCAAATATACAACATTCACTGCATCTCCCTTGTCTAGCCTACTGGTAATTTCCTCAAAAAATTGTAATAGGTTTGTTAGGCAGGATTTTCCTTTAAGGAATCCATGCTGAGTTCTGCCTATCTTGTCATATGCCTCCAGGTACTCTGTAACCCCATCCATGACAATCGACTCCAACAAATTCCCAACCACAGATCTCAAGCTAACAGGTCTATAATTTCATTTTTGCTTCCTTGCCCCCTTCTTAAATAGCGGAGTGACATTTGCAATCTTCCAGTCCTCCGGAACCATGCCAGAATCTATCGACTTTTGAAAGATCATCGCTAATGCCTCCGCAATCTCCACAGCTACTTCCTTCAGAACACAAGGGTGCATTCCATCTGGTCCAGGAGATTTATCTACCTTTGGCCTATTCAGCTTCCTGAGTACTTTCTCTGTCGTAATTGTGGCTGCGTACACTTCCCTTCCCTGCCACCCTTGAGTGTCCGGTATACTGCTGTCTTCCTCAGTGAAGACTGATGCAAAATACTTGTTCAGTTCCTCTGCCATCTCCTCATCTCCCATTACAATTTCTCCAGCATCATTTTCTATCGGTCCTATATCTACACTCACCTGTCTTTTACTGTTATATACTTGAAAAAGCTTTTAGTATCCTCTTCGATATTATTTGCTAGCTTCCTTTCATAGTTAATCTTTTCTCTCTTAGTGACCCTCTTGGTTTCCTTTGGTAAGGTTTTAAAAATTTCCCAATCCTCTCTCTTCCCACTAATTTTTGCTTCCTTGTATGCCCTCTCTTTTGCTTTAACTTTGGCTTTGATCTCTCTTGTCAACCACGGTTGCATCCTTTTTCCAGTCGAAAATTTCTTCTTTTTTGGAATATACCTGTCTTGCACATTCCTCATTTGTCGCATAAACTCCAGCCACTGCTGCTCTGCTGTCTTTCCCGCCAGTGTCTCTTTCCAGTCAACTTTGGCCAGTTCCTCTATCATGCCGCTGTAATTTCCTTTACTCCATTGAAATACCGACACATCAGATTTTGGCTTCTCTTTTTCTAATTTCACAGTGAACTCAATCATGTTATGATCACTGCCTCCTAAGGGTTCCTTCACCTCAATCTCTCCAATCACCTCCGGTTCATTACACAATACCCAATCCAGTACAGCCGATCCCCTAGTAGGCTCAACAACAAGCTGTTCTAAAAAGCCATCTCGCAGACATTCTACAAATTCTCTCTCTTGAGATCCAGTGCTGACCTGATTTTCCCAATCTACTTGCACGTTCTGGCCCATTCCCAAGAAAAGCATGTTATCTTTCACCCCTCCTCATTCAGCAATCATCTCAGGCTCCTGTCCCGCCTCCCTCCTCCTACTGGCCACTTCCTCTCTCATCCACAACTTTGTCGTGCTTTGGAGGCTTGCGTGCCTCAGTGACTCAAAGAGCTCGGTTGGCTGAAGTCAGGGCTTTATGCTCTGTCTCTTGGTGGGGTCACCCATGCAAACAGGTCAAAGAGCTCAGACTAAGAGTAGTCCACCCGTCCTCCTGGTTCAGCTTGGGACTAATAACCCTGACTGGTCCAACAAAACTGTTACGGAACAGTAATGAAGAATCCTTCTACATCTGAGCTGACAGTATTCCTGAGTCTCCACTCGGGACTTAAATGACAGACACTGGTGAAAACTGAAAGGAAGAAGCAATGAAGAAAGCCCTGAAGGGTCTTCATTATGGCCCAAAGGCTGGTAGTATAACGGGAAGTAAGTTCTCTCTCAGTTCTGGCCAGTGTCACTCAGTACAGAAACAGACCCTCTGGTCTAACACATTCATGCTGACCAAGGCAACCAACTGAGTTGGTCACATTTGCTAATGTTGGATGTGTGTGTGGTTTTGCGTATTCTTTATGAGTCGTGCTTTCCCCCACACCCTAAAGCAAGACGTGTGGAGTGATTGGGTTAATTGGCAGCTGTGAATTGCCTCTCCCGGTATTTGTGTGTAGATAAGAGATGACACGCACTCAGTAAATGGAATGTCAGGGGAATTAAATGCGTATGTGTGTGTGTGTGGGGGGGTGGTTTGTTGGGTGGGGAGAAGAAGAACTGAGGGTTATTGTAACTATGTGTGGGTGGAGTTTGCACATTTCCCCCGGCTCCCTTGATATTTCCCCGGGGGCTACCAGATTCCTCCCCCATCTCCAAAGAAGTCATGTGGAGTGGGGAAAGCTGGATGAATTGGCAGCTGTGAGCCTCTTCTTGGTGTTTGAAAGATCCATGTTCATGGGTGGTGTTGGTTGACAGAGATCAGAATCAGATTAAATATCACCAGAATATGTTGTGAAATTTGTTAACTTTCGACACCAGTACAATGAAATACATGATAAATAAATATAGAGAAAAGAAACTGAGTTCCATTAAGAATATATATGTCTATTAAATAGTCAAGATTGGCAGTGCAAAAAAAAAAGTAGTAGGGTTGTTTCCATGGGCTCAATGTCCATTTAGAAATCAGATGGCAGAGGGGAAGAAGCCATTCCCAAATGCCTGAGTGTGTGCCTTCTGGCTTCTATCCTTCCTTCCTGATGGTAACAGAGTGAAGAGGGTATGGTGGTGGGATGGTGGGAATCTTTAATGATGGATGCCATCTTCCTAAGCCACCTCTCCCTGAAGATGTCTTGGATACTACGGAGGCTAGTACCCATGATGGAGCTGACTAGTTTTACAAGTTCCTGCAACCTGCTTCAGTCTTGTGCAGAAATCACCCCAGACCAGATGGGATGCAGCCAGTCAGCTGCTCTCCATGGAAGTTTTCGAGTGTTTTAGTTGACAAAACAAATCTCCTCAAACTCCTAATCAAATATAGCCGCTGTCTTGCCTACTTTATACCTGCATCAATATGTCACTTCCAGGTTAGGTCCTCAGAGATATTGACACTCAGGAACTTAAAACTGCTCACTCTCTCCACCTCTGATCCTTCTATGAGGATTCATGTGTGTTCCGTCATCCTACCCTTCTTCAACTCCACAATCAGCTCTTTCATGTTGCTGATGTTGAGTGCAAGGTTGTTGCAGTGACACCACTCAAACAGCTGGTATATCTTGCTCCTGTATGCCCTCTCATCACCATCTGAGATTCTGCCAACAATGATTGTATCTTCAGTGAATTTATAGACGGCATTTGACTGTGCCTAGCCACGCAGTCATGGGTAGAGAGGGAGCAGAGCAGTGGGCTAAGCACACGTCACTCAGGTGCACCAGTGTTGATTGTCAGTGAGGTGGAGATGTTATTTCCAGTCTGCACAAATTGTGATCCTCTGGTCAGGATGCAGTTGCAGAGGGAGGGACAGAGGCCCAGGTTTTTTAGCTTTTCAATCAGGACTGTAGGAATGATGATGTTAAATGCTGATCTATGGTCAATAATCAGCCTCCGGACACAGGTATTTGTATTGTCCAGGTGATCCATGGCTGCGTAAAGAGCCATTGAGAGCACTCCTGCTGTAGACCTATGGTGGTAATAGGCAGATTGCAGTGAGTCCAGGTCCTCTCTGGTGTTGATTCTAGCCATAACCAATGTGTCAAGGTATTTCATCACCGTATGTGAGCACTACTGGACGACAGTTACTGAGGCAGCTCACACTGCTCTTCTTGGGCACAGGCAGAATTCATGCCCTTTCGAAGTAGGGGTGGGAATTTTCAGCTGTAGCACTGAGAGATTGAACTGTCTCTGAACACAGGTTTTCAGAGCCTAACCAGGTACTTCATTGGGCCTACTGCTATGCTGACTTGCGAGGGTTCACCTTCTTGGAAGACAGTCTGACATTGGCCTGCAAGACAAGAGACCACAGGGTCATCAGATGCTGCAGGGATCCTCATGGCTGCGGTTTGATGCCTCCTTGCAAAACTTGCATAGAAAACGTTGAGCTCATCTGCCTCTTGAAATAACCTTCTGCAAATCATACCTGGTTTTCTTATGCATACTTGGATCATCAGACTTAAATGCAACAGATCTAGCCCTCAGCAGATTTGATGGGCTGAATGGTCTCTGTCTGACCCTCTGCCATTATCAAGAGGAGACAAACCTAGAGAATATAGATTTAAGGGAAGGGCAAGAAAGTTAACCTAGATGTAGAACACACACTGTACAGCATAGCAACAGGCCCTTTGGCTCCAGAAGTTTTGCAATCAAATTAAACCAGTAATTAATGCCTAACTAAACTAATCTCTAACACTGAGTACATAATGTACTCAACCCTTTATTCTCTGCATATTAATGTACCTAACTTAGAGCCTTTTAAACACTTCTATCACATGTCCACCCATGGCAGCACATTCCAGGCACACGACCCCCACCTCCCCAGTCTCTGTGAAAAATATGCCCTGCACATCTTCTTTGAACTGACCCTCTCTCACATTAAGTCAATGTCCTCTCGTAGGAGACATTTAGAAACTGGGAAAGTCTCTTAATTTTATAAACTTTATTCATGTCTCTCTTCAGTCTCCAACATTCCATATAAAACAATCCAAGTTTGTCCAACCTCTGCTTATAGTCCCAATAGAACCATAGAAACTACAGCACAGAAACAGGCCCTTTGGCCCTTCTTGGTTGTGCCGAACCATTTTCTGCCTAGTCCCACTGACCTGCACACGGACCATATCCCTCCATACACCTCCCATCCATGTATCTGTCCAATTTATTCTTAAATGTTAAAAAAGAACCGCATTTACCACCTCGTCTGGCAGTTCATTCCATACTCCCACCACTCTCTGTGTGAAGAAGCCCCCACTAATGTTCCCTTTAAACTTTTCCCCCCTCACCCTTAACCCATATCCTCTGGTTTTTTTCTCCCCTTGCCTCAGTGGAAAAAGCCTGCTTGCATTCACTCTATCTATACCCATCATAATTTTATATACCTCTATCAAATCTCCCCTCATTCTTCTACACTCCAGGGAATAAAGTCCTAACCTATTCAACCTTTCTCTGTAACTGAGTTTCTCAAGTCCCGGCAACATCCTTGTAAACCTTCTCTGCACTCTTTCAACCTTATTTATATCCTTCCTGTAATTTGGTGCCAAAACTGAACACAATACTCCAGATTCGGCCTCACCAATGCCTTATACAACCTCATCATAACATTCCAGCTCTTATACTCAATACTTCGATTAATAAAGGCCAATGTACCAAAAGCTCTCTTTACGACCCTATCTACCTGTGACGACACTTTTAGGGAATTTTGTATCTGTATTCCCAGATCGCTCTGTTCCACTGCACTCCTCAGTGTCTTACCATTAACCCTGTATGTTCTACGTTGGTTTGTCCTTCCAACATGTAATACCTCACACTTGTCTGTATTAAACTCCATCTGCCATTTTTCAGCCCATTTTTCCAGCTGGTCCAAGTCCCTCTGCAGGCTCTGAAAACCTTCCTCACTGTCTACTACACCTCCAATCTTTGTATCATCAGCAAACTTGCTGATCCAATTTACCACATTATCATCCAGATCATTGATATAGATGACAAATAACAATGGACCCAGCACTGATCCCTGTGGCACACCACTAGTCACAGGCCTCCACTCGGAGAAGCAATTCTCTACCACCACTCTCTGGCTTCTTCCATTGAGCCAATGTCCAATCCAATTTACCACCTCTCCACGTATACCTAGCGACTGAATTTTCCTAACTAACCTCCCATGCGGGACCTTGTCAAGGGGCTTACTGAAGTCCATGTAGACAATATCCACTGCCTTCCCTTCATCCACTTTCCTGGTAACCTCCTCGAAAAACTCCAATAGATTGGTCAAACATGACCTACCACGCACAAAGCCATGTTAACTCTCCCTAATAAGCCCCTGTCTATCCAAATGCTTGTAGATTCTGTCTCTTAGTACTCCCTCCAATAACTTACCTACTACTGACGTTAAACTCACCAGCCTATAATTTCCCGGATTACTTTTTGATCCTTTTTTAAACAACAGAACAACATGAGCCACTCTCCAATCCTCCGGCACTTCACCCGTAGACAGCGACATTTTAAATATTTCTGCCAGGGCCCCCACAATTTCAACACTAGTCTCCTTCAAGGTCCGAGGGAACACCCTGTCAAGTCCCGGGGATTTATCCACTTTAATTTTCCTCAAGACAGCAAGCACCTCCTCCTTTTCAATCTGTACAGTTTCCATGGTCTCACTACTTGATTCCCTCAATTCCATAGATTTCATGCCAGCTTCCTTAGTAAATACAGACGCAAAAAACCTATTTAAGATCTCCCCCATTTCCTTTGGTTCCGCACAAAGCCGACCACTCTGATCTTCAAGAGGACCAATTTTATCCCTTACAATCCTTTTGCTCTTAATATACTTGTAAAAGCTCTTTGGATTATCCTTCATTTTGACTGCCAAGGCAACCTCATGTCTTCTTTTTGCCCTCCTGATTTCTTTATTAAGTATTTTCTTACACTTCTTGTACTCCTCAAGCACCTGATTTACCCCCTGTTTCCTATACATTTCATACAACTCCCTCTTCTTCTTTATCAGAGTTGCAATATCCCTTGAGAACCAAGGTTCCTTATTCCTATTCAATTTGCCTTTAATCCTGACAGGAACATACAAACTCTGCACTCTCAAAATTTCCCCTTTGAAGGCTTCCCACCTACCAATCACATCTCTGCCAGAGAACAACCTGTCCCAATCCACGCTTTTTAGATCCTTTCTCATTTCTTCAAATTTGGCCTTCTTCCAGTTCAGAACCTCAACCCTAGGACCAGATCTATCCTTGTCCATATCAATGTCTATATCAATCTTCCGTCTCCATCAGTCCCTGCCTCATCTGTTCCCAGGATGTTTTTTTTTCCTTTCCAAAACATCAGTGATGTCCTCCTTCTACAAAGAATAAGGTTTCCCTTCCTCCACCGTGGATGCTGTCCTCATCCACCCTCATCCCATTTTCCTGCTGCCTTATCAGAGATAGTTCCTATTGTCCTTATCTACCATCTCTTGGATATCTACATCCAGCTGTTCATTCTCTGCAACTTCATCCAGCTTCCTACCACTTAACACCACCATCCTCATTCTCCCCTTTCCACAGGAATTGCTTCCTCCATGATTCCCTTGTCCACTCATTCCTCCCCACTCTTGGCACTTACCCCTTGCGGAAGAAAAATGCTATGACCTAGTGACGGACGTTAAGGGGTTAATGATTTTATTAAGAGTGTGAATTCAAAGGCTATAATCATTTATCTGTGACTAATGTACACTGTGTGACTGAAGTATGTTTTGGACGAAACGCGGAAGTAACTATCTCTGTGCTTCTTTGTTCTGAGAATTATCATGTCTGCAGTTGAGCAAGTCTGATATACTTCTCTGGGAACTAACACTTAAGTAAATATATTAGATTAGATTAGATTAGATTAGGTTATGAGGGCATGCAGTTCTCTGTTATTGTCATTTAGTAATGCATGCATTAAGAAATGATAGTGTTCCTCCAGAATGATATCACAGAAACACAAGACAAACCAAGACTGAAAAACTGACAAAAAGCACATAATTATAACATATAGTTACAACAGTGTAAAGCAATACCGTAATTTGTTAAAGAACAGACCATGGGCACGGTAAAAACAAGTCTCAAAGTCTCTTGAAAGTCCCACGTGTCACGCAGACAGTAGAAGGAAGAAAAACTCTCCCTGCCATGAGCTTCCAGCGCCGCAAACTTGCCGATGCAGCACCCTGGAAGCACCCGACCACAGACGACTCTTGAGTCCGTCCAAAAACTTCGAGCCTCCGACCAGCCCTCCGACACTGAGCACCGAGCACCATCTCTGCCATGTGCTTCGACCCCGCCCCGGAAACAAGCAATAGGCAAAGCTGAGGATTTGGGGCCTTCCCCTCCGGAGTTTCTCGATCGCACAGTAGCAACGGCAGCGAAGTGGGCATTTCGAAAGTTTCTCCAGATGTTCCTCCGTGCTTCTCACATCTGTCTCCATCAAATCAGGATTGTGCACGGCACCTACTTACAAATAGGATACCATTTTGGTGCGGCTGCGCGCGCGGCCATCTTCTCCTCCCCTATTGTATAACCGTTATTAATGAATAACCGTTCAAGGACATATTGTGCTACTTTGCTATTCTGTAAAATTGCAGCCTAAGTTCCTCCTTACAGCTATAAGTGCTTCTTGTCATGTACTGTTGGGGCATAAATAAAAGGGTACTCTATTGTTAAGCAGAGTTCCAGGACTCCATTATTGAGTTCTTGGGCTCTCCATGATATCATGCATTAATAAAGATTTTCTGAAGTAACTTCCCTCTAGGACCGAGTACTTTTTCCGCAACAATTAGCGATGAGGATGCGATATTCTGAGCCTCCTATCACCTCTCTAGTTGGAGGGGAAGCCTTTGAACGGACACGAGCTTGCAGGATTCCAAAAAAGAACCTGAGCGGAAAAAGAAACTTTCCAAGTTAGGGAAGGCGCCGGCGTCCTACCTGCAAGGGGGACGACCATTTCAGACATCCCAGCTGTAAGCGGGGGCGGGCTAGAATTTAAAAGGGTAGTTACCGTTAAGAAGATAAAGGAACGGAAGGACTGCTGAGGAAATTCTAAAGACTGGTGTGCGCTGTAGATAAGCTTTTGGGGGAATAATCGAGAGTGCGGTGTAACTGTGTTCTTTTCCAGACAATGGGAAGTGCTGCAGCCGAGCGGTTTCTGCTGCTCTTGCAGCCCCGCCCCGACGGGCGAGATCGCAAGAGGCCTTGAAAGTAAGTAAGGAAACGGAGAAACTTATGAAAACTGTGAAGAAACTCGGCAGAAGGTAGGAGATCGCCTGGTACCCCCGGGTCACCAGCTGACACGGTAATTCAGGAAACAGGTGACGACCGATATGCTGTAACTTTAGCAGCGACCTGTATGGCTGGTCGCAGGGAGACTGTCCGTCCGGAGGAAGCTTTAAAATCCCTTTGATACAGACCTGGTGGGATGAGGTAGCGAATGGAAATGGGGACCCTAAGTGGGATTTGGAATATATGGTGGGATGTTTTGAGAAACGGATGGAGGTGGCAAAGAGGCACCAACCCCCTAACAAAAGAAAAAGAAAGAAAAGGAGGAGGAGCCTCCTATCACACCAGGCCCCGATGAGAAACAAGGCCCGGCACCACCAACTGCTCCGCCACCCTATCCCATGACACCGGCCCCGTACCATCATATCCCCAGATACCCCAAATGGTATCCCAAAGTACGAAAGATTATGGTTCTAATATCGGACCAGACTGAATGATGGACAAGGTTATAGAAATGGTTGCTGCTTGGCGCCAGCAGAGTAACCGTGTACAAGCACAAGCGGCACTGCTGAACCAGAACAGGGAGTGACGGGGCGGGGAATCAGGGAGAACAACAGTTAGGAACTGGAATGCGAACTAGAAGCCAAACGCGACACCGCTCACCCTCTCCTGTCTTTCCCGATTCGTCCGCTCACACAGTTCAGCAAGCACCAAAAATAATGATTGGGGAAACAGCAATATTGAAGACGTGGACCCCTGCAGAGGCAAAGGCCATGGTAACGGAGGCACCGAACCCAGTAAAAAGACCCACTGCCTTCCTCAGTTGGTTAGAGAAAATGTGTGAAATTTATAAATCTCTCCCGGCCGACTTACTAACCCTACTCATGTGTGCCTATGGCAGTTCCTGGGCCGCTCTGAAGGATGCACTGCAGGTCCCAGAAAATGGAGATTAGTGTCAAAATAATGATCAGGAGGGCAATGAATCCTTAACCATATAACCATATAACAACTACAGAACGGAAACAAGCCACCTCGGCCCTTCTAGTCCGTTCCGAACTCTTACTCTCACCTAGTCCCACCGACCTGCACTGAGCCCATAACCCTCCATTCCTTTCCTGTCCGTATAGCTGTCCAATTTATCTTTAAATGACAACTCGAACCTACCTCAACCACTTCTGCTGGAAGCTCGTTCCACACAGCTACCACACTCTGAGTAAAGAAGTTCCCCCTCATGATAACCCTAAACTTTTGCCCTTTAACTCTCAACTCATGTCCTCTTGTTTGAATCTCCCTTACTCTCAATGGAAAAAGCCTATCCACGTCAACTCTATCTACCCCTCTCATAATTTCAAATACCTCTATCAAGTCCCCCCTCAGACTTCTATGCTGCAAAGAATAAAGACCCAACTTGCTCAAACTTTCCCTGTAACTTAGGTGATGAAACCCGGGTAACATTCTAGTAAATCTTCTCTGTATTCTCTCTATTTTGTTGATATCTTTCCTATAATTCGGTGACCAGAACTGTACACAATGCTCCAAACTTGGCCTTAACAATGCCTTGTACAATTTCAACATTACTTCCCAACCCCTATACTCAATGCTCTGATTTATAAAGGCCAGTATACCAAAAGTTTTCTTCACCACCCTATCCACATGAGATTCCACCTTCAGGGAACTATGCACCATTATTCCTAGATCCCTCTATTCTATTGCATTCTTCAATGCGCTACCATTTACCATGTATGTCATATTTTGATTAGTCCTACCAAAATGTAGCACCTCACATTTATCAGCATTAAACTCCATCTGCCATCTTTCAGCCCACTCTTCTAACTGGCCTAAATCTCTCTGCAAGCTTTGAAAACCTACTTCATTATCCACAACTCCACGAATCTTAGTATCATCTGCATACTTACTAATCCAATTTATCACCCCATCATGCAGATCATTAATGTATATGACAAACAACGTTGGACCCAGTACAGATCCCTGATGCACACCGCTAGCCTACAATCTGACAAACAGTTATCCACCACCACTCTCTGGCATCTCCCATCCAGCCACTGCTGAATCCATTTTACTACTTCAATATTAATACCTAACGATTGAACCTTCCTAACTAACCTTCCTTGTGGAACCTCGTCAAAGGCCTTACTAAAGTCCATATAGACAACATCCACCACTTTAACCTCGTTAATTTTCCTCGTAACCTCTTCAAAAAATTCAATAAGATTTGTCAAACATGATCTTCCACGCACAAATCCATGTTGACTGTTCCGGAATCAGACCCTGTCTATCCAGACAATTATATATACCGTCTCTAAGAATATTTTCTATCAATTTACCCACCACTGATGTTAAATCACAGGCCGATAATTGCTTGGTTTACTCTTAGAACCTTTTTTAAACAATGCAACAACCTGAACAATACGCCAATCCTCCGGCACCATCCCCGTTTCTAATGACATTTGAAATATTTCTGTCAGAGCCCCTGCTATTTCCACACTAACTTCCCTCAAGGTCCTAGGGAATATCTTGTCCAGACCCGGAGACTTATCAACTTTTATAATCCTTAAAAGCGCTAGTACTTCCTCTTCTTTAATCATCATAGTTTCCATAACTTCCCTACCTGTTTCCCTTATCTGACACAATTCAATATCCTTCTCCAGTGAACACTGAAGAAAAGAAATTGTTCAAAATCTCCCCCATCTCTTTTGGCTCCACACATAGCTGTCCTCTCTGATTCTCTAAGGGACCAATTTTATCCCTCACTATCTTTTTGCTATTAATATAACTGTAGAAACCCTTGGGATTCATTTTCACCTTACTTGCCAAAGCAAACATATCTTCTTTTAGCGTTTCTAATTTATTTCTTAAGATTCTTTTTACATTCTTTATGTTCCTCGAGCGCTTCATTTACTACACGCTGCCTATATTTATTGTAGATATCTCTCTTTTTCTGAACCAAGTTTCCAATATTCCTTGAACACCATGGCCCTCTCAAACTTTTAACCTTTCCTTTCAAACTAACAGGAATTAACTGTACCCACAAATTTTCACCTTTAAGTGACCTCCATTTCTCTATTACATCCTCCCCATAAAACAAATTGTCCCAATCCACTCCTTCTAAATCCTTTCGCATCTCTTCAAAGTCAGCCTTTCTCCAATCAAAAATCTTAACCCTGGGTCCAGACCTATCCTTCTCTATAATTATATTGAAATTAATGGCATTGTCATCACTGGATCTGGTGTTCTCCCCAACACAAACCTCCGTCACCTGACAAATCTCACTCCCTAACAGGAGATCCAACACTGCCCCTTCTCTAGTTGGTACCTCTATGTATTGCTGTAAAAAACTATCCTGCACATATTTTACAAACTCGAAACCATCCAGCCCTTTTACAGTATGGACTTCCCAGTCTATGTGTGGAAAATTAAAATCTCCCACATTCACAACCTTGTGCTTACTGCAAATATCTACTATCGCCTGATATATTTGCTCTTCCAATTCTCGCTCCACATTTGGTGGTCTATAATACACCCCCATAAGTGTTAATACACCTTTCCCATTCCTCAATTCCACCCAAATAGCCTTCCTAGATGAGCCCTCTAATTTATCCTGCCAGAGCACCGCTGTAGTATTTTCTCTGACAAGGAACGCAACACCTCCTCCTCTTGTCACTCCGTTTCTATCACACCTGAAGCAATTAAATCCAGGAATATTTATTTGCCAATCACACCCCTCCTGTAACCATGTTTCAGTAATAGCTACCACATCATACTTCCAGGTATCAATCCATACTTTAAGCTCATCCACCTTTCTTATAATGCTCCTAGCATTAAAAGAAATGCACTTAAGAAATTTTCCACCTCTTACTCTCTGTTTAACGCTAACTTGGGACATTTGTTACAACATAGTGGGAGGGAAGCTATCATGAGGGCAGCACAGCAATATGGGGACTCAGAGGAAGTTACTAGATGTCTACAAGGAAAAAATGAGGGAGCCCCTGATTTTTTTAGCTCGATTCAGAAATACTTTGGAAGAGTATGCTAGGGTTCCTTTAGAAGGAAATGGACCATTGGCCATCCAGACTCTGCTCAATTGAATGCTGCCCCAACAAACGCAAACCTTCAAAATGCAAAATTTCAACTGGCAGGCTGTCCTGGCCAGAGATAGTTACTACATTGGTAAACATGTAGTGGGAGGGACTCTTTTGTCAGCCCTTGGGATGGCCCCAAGACACATAAGACACAATTTTACCGACAGGAACAAGGAAGTGGAAGCGGAAGAGGGGGGTAGACTTGGGGACAAAGAAGGGATAAGTCCCAGGACATACGCCGAAAATGTGGAAGGAAGGGACATTGGGCAAGGGAGTGCCGAAGTGCTCCCTACAGAGAACCTGCAGAACTGAATGAACAAAATGAAAGAGGAGTAACCTCCTTCACTTATAGAAACCCTTCTTCCATAAGAATAGGGGGGCCCACGGGAGGTGGTGGTGCAGGGAGCAGTTATATCACTTTCCCAAGACTCCGAAATGCAACCCATGGTAACCCTTAGGACAGGAGACACTCAAATCTGTGAGCCTAGGTAGATACTGGCACTACCCTGTCCTTTGTACCTCCCTCCCTGGGATTACCCCTAAGTCAGAACAGAGTAGCAACCGTGGGAGTAGCCGGTAACCCCTGTCAGGACCCCTATCAAAGAAGGTCACTTTGTCTCTGGGAGGCAGTCGTATAGAAGAAAATTTGATAGTATCTGAAAATATTCCCCTGCCCATGTTGGGACACCAGGCTCTGTGTAAACTAGGAGACACTATTTACTGCAACCCTCTGGGCATGCATATGGAAGAACCCTCGCCCTGGACAGATCAGTTAACGTCCTTGCTCCTTACCCCTGAAGCTAAACTCGAACCGATATTATACTGCTGGAAATTCAAAGGCAACCCCTATACTGTTAAGATGTGCCGATTAAGGCAAGAACTTGAGAAGTTGACGCCATCGGCCCACGTTGAAGCTATGTGGGGTTTAATGCAAGTAGTACAATACCACTCCTGTTTACACTTTACTGCCTGGTATGCAACGGAAGATGATCCTGAATACCAAGAGAAGACGGGCACTCATCAAGGGCAGAAAATGAAGATACATCCGGAATTTTATCTCTACTTTGGGAAAGAAGGACTGGGTATCCCGGTACACCTGACCACAGAGCAGCAACCTTTGTTCCGCCTGGGACGTGACTCAGTACCTCATTTGACCCTTGCCATGCAGCCCCCCTATCAGGCGAAACAGATAGGCCCTATGATTAAGCGGTTACAATCTGCCCCCATTATTGACCGTATTGGGGATTTCGAATGGTATGGGCCTGAAGAAGGAAGAGTATTTCTTCCGGGAGTCTCCCACCAGCTGGAGGACCCTCCAACTGAGCTCCAATGACAGCAACCACCTGAGCCGCCCCAGGCTCTGTGGGCCCCTTAGCAGTGGAAATAGTAAATGCAGACTTGTGGGCCCTTCACAAGATGCACGTAGTCCGGGTACTTACTGCAAAAGACCACTGTGTCAAGCTAAAAAAGAATGCTGTATTACCATGTGTCAGACGGTATCAACTGACCCCTGAGGCAGAAGAAGGAAGAGCCCCAATCATAGACTATCTGCTCCAACAAGGGGTTCTCAAGACTACTGTCAGCCCCTGTAACACACCAATACTGCCTATACCCAAAGCTGGACAGCCTAGTGAGTGGCGCTTTGTGCAAGATTTAAGAGTTGTAAACAACATTGTAATTCCCATAGACCCAGTGGTACCTGAAGTTAATATGATTCTCTCATCCATTCCATCTGATGCTACTGTCTACACCGTGGTTGACTTGTGTTCCGCCTTCTTTTCTATTCCTCTCCACCTGGATAGCCAGTATCTGATCGCCTTCATGTACAAGGGGCAACCGTACACCTGGACTCGACTGCCCCATGAGTATACTGGAAGTCCGGCCGTGTACGCCGCTGCTGTTAAACACGACTTAGACGAGTGCCCCCAGGGAGGAAATTCGACATGATACAATACGCTAACGACCGTGTGGTGGCGTCGTCTATCCTTGCAGACCGTGTGAGAGACTCATTGACCCTACTCCAGTTCCTAGCCTCCCGGGGTCATAGAGTGGCTAGAACTAAGCCACAATTTTGTCAGCCACAAGTGCAGTATCTTGGATTTGCTCTAAAAGCTGGAACTTGAGAAGTTGGACCGGATCGAATACAGGCCATCCTACGGATACCACCACTTAAAATAAAGAAAGTGGTTTCTTCCTTCCCGGGGATGGTCAGCTATTGTCAGCAATGGATACACTACTACCGTCTGCATGATGCAGTTCTCCATGCTGCCACAGCAAAAGAAGCGCCAGCGCAAGTAGAGTGGACCTCGGAGAGAGAAAACACATTCCAAATTTTGAAATCCGCTGCAACTACAGCACCAGCTTTGCAGATCCCCAGCTATGAGCGCCCATTGCAGTTACACGTCTGCGAAAGGGGAGGGTTCACCATAGGAGTTCTCATCCAGAGGAAAGAGAACAGTCGCTTACTACTGTACAGCCCTCCCCACAGTAGTCTTGGGAATGCCTGCATGCCTCCGCACAGAGGCAGCAACAGCCATTATTGTCAAGAAGTCTTTGCAGCTGGTTCTCGATTACCCTTGTGAAGTGCGAGTGCTTCATGATGTTATGCTACTCTTAAACTCAGCCGCGACACTGCATTTTACCGCCTCTCGACGCACAGGACACAAAGTGATTTTGCTATCACACCACAACTAAACTTAACGCCGATCACCCGCAGTCAATTCTTCTACTTTTGTTCCAGAACCCTCCGAGGAAGACGAGCATGTCTGCATTGCTGTGGTGCAGCACCCCACTTCCCCTAGAGTAGATCTGCCAACGGACCCTTTGCCAAATCCGGACTTGATCCTTTTTACTGATGGGTCTTCACATAAGCCAAGAGATGACCTACTCCTTGCCGGCTGTGCCGTGGTGGATCCATAACAGACAGTGGAGGCCTATACGTTGCCTCAGGGCACTTCAACACAGGTGGCAGAACTTTTCGCCCTAACCTGGGGCATATATACTAGCTAAGGATCAGACAGCCAATATATATACGGACTCTCGCTATGCCTTTGGCGTCGTTCATGATTTTGGCCAAATATGGAAGAATAGGGGTTTTATTACATCAGCAGGAAAGTTCTTCAAACATTCCCAACTAGTGTTAAACTTGCTCGTGGCAATTCAGTTGCCCAAGCAACTAGCGGTTATTAAGTGCAAAGCACATTCCAGTGCAACAGATGAAATTTCCCAGGGGAATGCCCGTGCTGACCAAGCGGCCAAAAAGGTGGTAGCTGCACAGAAACTAGTTTTGCAAGCTCTCCGCACCTCAATTAACCCTTCCATCCCGGTTTTAGAGTCTTCCAAGTTGCAGATAGCACAGTAGAACTCCAGTCCACAGGTAAAACGGACATGGGAGAAGGCACTATGCCACTATAAGGATGGATTTTGGTTTCACCCAGATGGGCGAGTGGTATCTCCGAAAATTTTCCCCCTGTGTCGTACAGTGCATGCACAAGCACACACGGGCAAAGGAGGGATGCAACATGCAATTGATCAACTGTGGTATGTACCTGGCATAACGCCAACTATACAGAAAACCATTCGATCCTGTCGGATTTGTCAACAAAACAACCAAGGACCAGGGGCAGCTAGGCACGACCGCCTTCGGATGCCTACATTTAAGATGGGCTGTTATATGGGAGGCAGGGTTTGAGGGTCGGGCCAACTTTGTGGACCTATGTTCTATGTTAAAACGTCCTTTGAAAATTTGCAAATTGATCTTGTACATATGCCCCTGTCCTCGGGATATATAAGTATATATTAGTAATTGTGGACATGTTCACCCAATGGGTGGAAGCCTACCCCACACGAAAAGATGATGCTCGGATGGTGGTAAAGATACTGTGGAAGGAAATAATACCTAGATATGGAATACTCATGGGAATAAACAGTGGTCGAGGGACTCGCCTTACTGGCAGGATAGTGAAGGATTTAGTGCAGACCATGGGGTTTCAATAGAGATTGCACACTCCCTACCAACCTCAGTCTCAGGGATAGGGGAAAGGGTGAATGGGGGATTGAAGAATGCTGATCCAAAGTGTGTCAGGACAATAGCTTGTCGTGGCCAGAAGCTCTTGCCATAGTTTTGTACGCTATGTGAAATAGGAATAATAGGGCTACAGGAGTGGCGCCTCATGAAGCCCTCATGGGACGCCCAATGACCACAGTGGCCAGACCTCCAGTATCTGCCGAAATATTGGCTCTGATATGGAATGATGAGCAAACGCTGGCCTATGCACAGGCTATATGCAAAACAGCGGCTGAACTGCATGAGAGGAGGAGGCAAGCACAGGCCCCTGTTGGAGATGCCCCCATACATGCATTCCAACCGGGACACCGGGTATGTGTAAAAAACATTAAACAAAGACTCTCTCTCTCTCCTAGGTGGAAGGGGCCCTCACTGTGCTGCTAACAACCTGGACAGCTATGCCTCTCATAATCTTGTAGATCTCTGTCAAGTCCCCTCTCATTCTTCTATGCTCCAAAGAGAGAAGTCCCAGCTCTGCTAACCTTACCTCATATGACTTGTTTTCCAATCCAGGCAACATCCTGGTAAATCTCCTTTGCACCCTCTCCATAGCTTCCACATCCTTCCTATAATGAGGGGAGGGGGAGGGAGGGAACGTCGACTTAGACCACAGGAGGCCTGCGTCGGGCATTTTCATGCCTTACAAGGCACAGATTGGAATTCTGTGTGGGGCACCACTCCTATAATGAGGTGACCAGAATTGAACACAATACTCTAAGTGTGGTCTCACCAGAGATTTGTAGAGTTGCAACATGACCTCTCTACTCTTGAACTCAATCCCCCTATTAATGAAGCCTGGCATCCCATAGGCCTTCTTAACTACCCTAACAACCTGTGCAGCGACCTTGAGGGATGTATGGATTTGAACCCCAAGGTCCCTCTGTTCCTCCACACTCTTAAGTAACCGACCATTAACCCTGTACTCAACCTTCTGGTTTGTCCTTCCAGAATGCATCACCTCATACTTTTCCGAATTGAACTCCATCTGCCACTTTTCTGCCCAACTCTGCATTCTGTCTATATCCTCTTGTAACCTTCGACAACCTACAGCTCCATCCACAACTCCTCCAATCTTCACGTCATCCGCAAACTTACTCACCCATCCTTCAGCTTCTTCATCCAGGTTATTTATAAAAATCATAAACAGCAGGGGTCCCAGGACAGATCCCTGTGGCACTCCACTAGTCACCGACCTCCAGGCAGAATACTTTCCTTCCACTACTACTCTCTGCTTTCTTCCTTGAAGCCAATTTTTTATCCAAACAGCCAAGGTTCCACTGATCCCATGCCTCATGACTTTCTGGATTAGTCTTTCATGAGGGACGTTGTGAAATGCCTTGCTAAAATCCAGGTATACCACATCTACCACCCTTCCCTCATCAATTTCTTTTGTTACCTCTTCGAAGAACTCAATATGGCTTGTGAGGTAAGATCTTCCCTTCACAAAGCCATGTTGACTAACCTTGAGTAGACTGTACTTCTCCAAATGCTCATAGATCCTATCCTTAAAAATTGTGTCCAATAGTTTGCAGACCACCGACGTAAGACTCAACGGTCTATAGTTCCCAGGTTTCTCCCTATTACCTTTTTTAAACAAAGGAACTACATTTGCCATTCTCTAATCCTTTGGCACCTCCCCTGCAGCCAAAGAGGATTCGAAAATCATAGTTACTGCTCCAGCGATCTCTACTCTCACTTCCCACAGCAGCCTGGGGTATATCACGTCTGGCCCTGGGGATTTATCAATCTTGATGTTTTTAAGAAGATCCAACAATTCTTCTTTAATCTCCACAGTGTCCAGCACACAGGCGTGTTCTATTTTGACCTCACCCTGATCAGGATTATTTTCACTTGTGAATACTGAAGCAAAGTATTCATTTTAGACATCCCCAACCTCCTCCGCCTCCAGGCACATGTTGCCTTCTTTATCCTTTAGCAGCCCCTCCGTCATTCTTGTCATCCTTCTGTTCATCACTTACGCATAGAACGCCTTGGGTTTCTCCCTAATCCTACATGCCAAGGCCTTCTCATGCCCCCTTTGAGCTCTCCTAAGTCCTTAGTTAAGCTCCTTCTTGGCTACCCTATATATCTCATGAGCCTCTCCTGCTTCCTGCTTGTTATATCTAACATATGCTTCCTTCTTCCTCCTGACGAGTTGTCTCCTGTGTTTCGTCAGCCACAGTTCCCTTTTCCTACAATCTTTCCTTGCCTCAGTGGGACCAACCTATCCTGAACCCAGCACAAGTGGTCCCTAAACTTCCTCCACATTACTTCTGTGCTTTCACCTTTGAACATCGGTTTTCAATTTACTCTCGCTAGTTCCTGCCTCATCCCTTCATAGTTAGCCCTTCCCCAGTTAAGCACTTTCCCATTTTGTCTGTTTTTATCCTTTTCCATAGCTATGCTGAAGTTAAGGGAGTTGTGGTCAATCTCACTGAAATGGTCCCCCACCAAGTGGTCTGCCAGCTGACCAGGTTCATTACCAGAACTAGATCCAGTATGGCCTCTCCTCTCATCGGCCAGTCCACACACTGTGTCAGGAATCCTTCGTGAACAGACCTGACAAATTCATCCCCATCTATCCCCCTTGCAGTCAGGAGGTGCCAGTCAATATGAGGGAAGTTGAAATCACCCACAACTACAGCCCTGTATTTCCTGCACCATTCTAAAATCTGCCTGCTTATCTTCTCCTCGGTGTCCCGAGGGCTATTTGGGGGCCTGTAGACTACTCCCAGCCCAGTGATTGATCCCTTCCTATTTCTGACTTCCACCCACACGACTCAGTGGACACTCCCTCTGCAGCGTCCTCCCTTTCTATAGCCGTGATACTATCCCTGACCAGTAATGCTACTCCCCAGCCTTTTCTACCCCCCATCCTATTCCTTTTAAAACACCTAAACCCTGGTACCTGCATCAGACAATCCTGCTCTTCCTCCAGCCAAGTTTTAATAACGGCCACAACGTCGTAGTTTCATGTACTGATCCATGCTCTATGTTCACGCCCTTTATTCCTAATACTCCTAGCGTTGAAATCGACACCTTTCAACCCCTCTAACTGGCTACATTTATGTTTTGTCCCCTACCTGTCCTTCCTCACCAACTCAGAACACATAGCATCATGCCCTTGTCCTTCTACCCCGATCTCTGCACTCACATCTGATTCCCACCCCCTGCCAAACTAGTTTAACCCTCCCCAACAGCTATGGCAAACCTGCACAACAGGATATTGGTCCCCTTCCAGTTCAGGTGCAGCCTTCCTTTTTGTACAGGTCAGACCTTCCCCAGAAAAGATCCCAATGTTCCAGAAATCTGAATCCCTGCCCCCTGCACCAACTCTGCAGCCACGCATTCAACTGCCATGACTTCCTGTTCCTACCCTCTCTGTCTAGTGGCACAGGCAGCAATCCCGAGATTACCACCCTTGAGGTCCTGCTTTTTAACTTTTTTCCAAACTCCCTATACTCCCTCTTCAGGACCTCATCCTTACTCCTATCTATGTCGTTGGTCCCCACGTGGACCACTACATCTAGCTGCTCACCCTCCCTCCTGGGAATACCAAGAACTCGATCCGAGATATCATGGACCCTGGCACCAGGGAGGCAACAGACCATCCGGATTCTCAATCTTTCTGACAGAACCTCTTACCTGTCCCCCAAACTATCAAAACCTCTATCACTACTGCTCTCCTCTTTTCACTCCTTCCTTTCTGAGCTAAGGGTCCAGTCTTGGTGCCAGAGACACAATGAAGATAGATGCAAAAAAAGTCACCCACCAGAAGCAGAATAGGACAGGACATTCGAATCGATGAACAGCTAACAACAGACAGTCAAAATGGACCGAAGATGCATTCATTGGGGGGTGGTGGGGGTGGAGCTGGTGGTGGTTGGTGTTCGTAGGATGGTTAATTCAGGTTGTGGGAGGTAGCCATACTAAAATCTTTTTGCCTCTATGCTATACTTACGCTAAGCAAGTAGAGCGGGGAGCATGTTGGGTACGTGCCGAAATTCCCCAACCTGGTAAGACTATGATCCCCATGTCAGTGGTGCCCCTTAATACTAGCGAAGGAAATTCAGTTATGGTGTTTTATCTGATAGACTTAATAGTAGCATTGTCAATTGCACCTATCCAGGTCTAGAAGGTGAGACTGTGGATGGTGTTGCTTTGAGAGTTGGAGTCGGAGATCTCCCCGACAAGACCCCTCCAAGCTATGGCCGGGATAAGAGTTACATCTCCAGCAGTTGTTAGTACTACTTGTTGGTGTAACCATAATGAGAATGCACACTATCAAGTGGGAAGTAGTAACTGTACAAAGAATGAAACTTATGACACCCCTGGACCACTAAATGGAACTTATTGGGTTTGTGGAAATGGGGTCTATCCCTGGCTGCCAGGAGAAAGAATAGGACAGTGGCATGGAGCCACAGCCTACAAGATGGGATCTGGAGGGCAGGGCAAGGATTGGAGTGGGTGTTGCTACTTGGTCTACCTTATGCCGCACTGGAGGATCATGGCTCAGCTTCAGGATCACCCCCACTGGAATAGGCAATGAGGGACTATAACAGAATCAGAGAGATTTTAGATGATTACCTTTTCCTCCTACGGGGTAGCCAGAAATTCCAGGCCAATAACTAAATTGGCCACTGCTTGGAAGAATTATCCAATAGCACTGCTGAGGCCCCTGAAGAAACTCAGTCTCAAGTATACGGCATAACCACTGAAATGATTGCTATACGACAGACAGTTTTACAAAATTGGATGACTCTTGATTTTATATTAGCTGAAAAAGGGGGAAACCTGTGGTATGATATGGAAGGAATGTTGCACCTATATCCCTGATGCCTCGGAGAATATTACAGACCTGAGTCTGTCATGGTCCGGTCCGTGAAGTCCGCATTCCAGTTCACGGTCCGGTCCAGTGGCTCTTGCTCCAGGTTTTCCTGCCTACCCTGCTTCTGCTCCTGTTGAGCACTAATTGAGGCAGATGATTCTCGTTGGGGTTGGCTGCATAAATACCTCCAGAGATCAGGGCGTGGCTGCTGGATAGTTCTTGTCCTTCCCCCTTGTATCCCTTCCACTGCCTTCTGTTTCCTCGCCTGGAGCCTAGCCTAGCCTAGCCTAGCCTAGCCTTGTCTTGCAGGGAACTCTTGCCTCGCCTGAAATTCTTATCTCACCTTGCATTGCCTAAAGCCTAGCCTTGTCTTGCCGGTAACTCTCGCCTCACCTGAAGTTCTTGTCTCGCCTTGCATTGCCTGAAGTCTTGCCTTGTCTTGCCGGTAATTGTCGCCTTGCCTGAAGTTCTTGTCTCGCCTTGCATTGCCTGAAGCCTTGCCTTGTCTTGCTGGTAACTCTCGCCTCGTCTCGCCTGAAGTCTTGTCTTGGAGCCACCCCGTACCTTGCTCCCTTCCTGTCCCTTGCCTCCACCAGGTAAGTCAGACCATCTTGCCGTTACCTACGGTTGTTTCGGTCCCTTCCTGTCCCTTGTCTCTGTCAGGTAAGCCAGGCCGTATTGCCATTACCCTGCGGTTTGTCCTGTCCCTTCCTGTGCCTTGCCTCCGTTGGGTGGAGTACCGTGCCCTGCCCAGGTGATCGGTGCTGTGCCCAGGTGATCCGTACCCTGCCCAGGAGTACTGCGCCCTGCTCAGGAGTACCACACCTGGCCAGGAGGAGCTTCAAGACCCCAAGCCTCGAGCCTCGCCCCAAGCCAAGGTTCAAGACCCCAAGCCTCAAGTCTCTGGTCTCCAGCCTCGCCTCAAGTCTCTGGTCTCTAGCCTCACTTCAAGTCTCTGGTCTCCAGCCTCGTACTGCCTGCCAGTCAGGTGTGGTCCTTGCCTATTTCTGGGGTCCGAGACAGAGACAAGTCCCATGTTCTGGGTCCTTGTCCAGTCTCTGGCTCGGAGACCAAGCCCTGGCTCCTAGCTCTCTTGTCCAGTTGTGTTCCGGGTTCCCGGTTTTCATGTCCATGTCCTAGCCTCACCCTGTATCCTAGTCCTGTCCCTAGGCCTTCAGTTTCTGTGTCTTGCACTTGGGTCCGTTCCCAGCCACTACCTTATGACAGAGTTAGCACCTGATGGAAAAGGTTAAGGCGATATGGAAAGTAGAAGAACAGCTAGGGAACTTCAGTAGTGGAGGATCTTGGTGGGAAGATGTATGGGGATGGTTTTCTGGCTGGGGAAGCTGGATGACACATGGAATAATTATAGTGGTAATGATAAGTGTTTTAGGATGTTGTGTATGTGGAGTACTGAGGTTGTGCTGTTATCAGTTGATAAAGAGGACCTTGTCCGGCCCGAGGGTGTCCCGAAGACACCCCAGATGTGGAGGGATAAAGCTAGCAGGGAGCACTGGTGGGGTGAAGAGGTGCACCCAGGGAAGGAAATACTTTTCCCTTATGGCTATGAACCCCCTTATGAGGAGGAGGAAGAAATACCCCAGTGACAGATGTTAATCTAGGAAATTAACAAAAAGGGAAATGTTGAAGAAAAATGCTATGACGTTCTGACGGACGTTGTGGTTAATGATTTTTTTAAGAGTGTGAATTCAAAGCCTATAATCATTTATCTGTGACTAATGTACACCGCGTGACTGAAATGTGCGTTGAAGACGAGACGGGAAAATAACCATATCTGTGCTTCTTTTTCTGAGGATTATCCCATCTGCAGTAGAGCAAGTCTGATATACTTCTCTGGGAACTAACACTGAAGTAAATGTATAACCGTTCAAGGACATATTGTGCTACTTTGCTATTCTGTAAAATTGCAGCCTAAGTTCCTCCTTACAGCTATGCTTCTGTCACGTACGTTTTGGGTATAAATAAGACTGTACTCTATTGTTAAGCAGAGTTCCAGGACTCCATTTTTGAGTTCTTGGGCTCTCCATGATATCATGCATTAATAAAGATTTTCTGAAGTAACTTCCCTCCAGGTCCGAGTACTTTTTCCGCAACACTCCTGTAAGCATGGCGGGTTTTGGGAGTTGGACTGTGTGCAATCAGTGAATGGGATTTATTCGAAAGGGAAAATAAAAATAAGTCACGGGGAATCAGAGCAGCCAGTGTTTGAGTGAATTTGGCTCCATCAATCTTGGACAAGGTAAGTATTTGGCAAGTACCATCATTTTTCATCCGTTAGGGTACAGTTAGGCAGAGAGATGGTGAATATGGGAATTTGTTGCCACTGGTGCTGTGGAGACCAATTCATTGGGCATATTTAAGGCTAGAAGGCGATAACATTCAAGCCCAGCCTCAACAGCCCATACTGCTTCTTTACCACCCTACCAAAATGTGCTGCCAAATTCGGGCACATTTGGACTGGTACACTAAAGGACATTTCAGCTTCAAACGTCAGTACAGAACACCAGCGGGGCTGCGTTTTCACTACATCCATTGAGTACATTGCTCCCTCAATACCGCCTGTCCCTTTCCCAGTCATGGTCCCGTCTGGCGATTTCCCATCTTGCTATTATCTCATTGACTGTGCCTTAATTCCTGTCGGCTGATTCCCAATTACTGCTAGTTCCATTAGTTACAGCACACGTGGTTCCCATTAGCGAACATAGGATAAGAACTCTGGCGTCACAGCCATGCTTTGCCAGTTCGTTGGTCGATTCTAGTGTGTGTAAATGTCGTTTCTTGATTCCTTAGGACTGTCAGTTCTATGTTCCACATCATTCTACGTAAACCTTGTCTTCGTGTAAAGACGCTCCTGGATAACTGCTCCACTTTCGCGACTGTGTTAGCGCCTCACGACCCTCTCTCCATGCCTGTGTCCTGCACTTGGGTTCGTCCCCAGCCACGTCCTTGCAACACAACGAACTGCCCAAGAATGAACCCAGCGGACACGGACCCCCTGCAACAGACCCTCGCCAGCCAGGGCTCCCTACTGGACTTACATGATCAACTGCTCCGAGAAGTCATGGAAAATCTTCGTGCCCTGTCCGAGGATGCAAAGTAGGTCAGTGAGCAGGTTTACTGGGTTTCCGCCCCACCTTACTCCATCCCTTCCAAGAACCCAGTCTGACCAAACCGCACAGCCTGGGATGGCAACACAATCACCTCGAGAGCCGTACGTACCCGAAACGGAACCCTACGCTGGGAACCGAGGGAAGTACCGGGCCGTCTTACTACAATACTCTTTGGTTTTTGAGCGACAGCCACGTACGCACACCTCGGACCGATCAAAAATTGCATACATCATGGGACTGTTACGAGAGGATGCTATAGTATGGGCCACTGCGATCTGGGACAACCGGCCAGAGATCTGTTCCTCCCTTTCCTCCTTCGTCTCTGAAATGAGGAAGGTTTCTGAACAGCCCATTCGCGGTAAGAACGTCACTATGCGCCTGCTAACTCTCTGTCAGGGTTCGCGAAGCGTAGCTGAATACTAGATAGAGTTCCGAACATTAGCGGCCGACTCTGGGTGGAATGACGAGGCACTACGACAGCGTTTCGACAGGGTCTCTCAGACGATAAAAGATGAATTGGCAGCGAGGGATGACGTGGACAGCCTGGACTCTCCGATCTCTCTAACCACCAGGCAAGATAATCGGCTTCGAGAGCGTCTGAGAGAAAAGACCGGTCGCCCCGCTCCCACGGCCCACCTTACCATCTTCGACCAGCCTTGCTTCCTCGCCCGCTCCTAATATAGCTCCCGCTCCGACTGTTCTGGTGAGCCAGACGACACTCCCCTCAGTTCCCCAAACCCGGATGCAGATCCCAGCTACCGTGAACTATCATCAACAGTCCCTGTCCCTACCCGCCCTGGTGGATTTCGGTGCCGAGGGGAATCTGTTGGACAAGGACATAGCCTCCCGGGCCAGAATTCCTCGGGAACCGTTAGGTCCTCCTCTGGAGGCCCGGGCGCTGGACAGAAAACTTCCGGCTCGGGTCACTCACTGTACGCCACCACTGATCTTGATTCAGTCCGGAAACCATCGAAAGAAGGTACGATTTAATCTAATCCATTCTCCTCGAGCCCCTATAGTTCTGGGATACCCCTGGTTGAACCACCACAGTCCCCACATCGACTGGTCTATTGGGAGGATAGCCAGCTGGAGCCCGTTTTGCCACACCACCTGTCTGCAGTCGGCTCTATCCCCTACGGAGGCTACCGCGACCTCGCCTGTCTTGGAAACCCTCGACTTGTCCAGAGTTCCCACAGAATACCATGAGCTGGGACAGGTACTCAGCAAACAACGGGCCCTCCTCTGCCTCCGTACCGCCCGTATGATTGCGCTTTCGACCTTCTCCCCGGGGCCTCGTTACCCACCAGTCGCCTATATAACTTGTCCCGACCTGAGAGCGAGGCCATGGAGAAACACATTAGTGAGTCCCTCGCGGCGGGCATTATTCTACCTTCATCCTCCCTGGTGGGCGCCGGTTTCTTCTTTGTAGAGAAAAATGATGGGTCGCTTCGTCCCAATCACCGAGGCCTTAAAATATCACCGTTAAAAACAAGTACCCACTGCCCCTCATTAACTCGGCGTTTGAACCACTTCACGGAGCCACCATCTTCTCGAAGTTGGATCTTTGTACCACCTACCATCTAGTCAGGATAAGGGAGGGAGACGAGTGGAAGACAGCACTCGAATATCTGGTCATGCCATTTGGCCTCACCAATGCCCCTGCTGTTTTTCAAGCCCTAATCAAGGATGTGCTGAGGGACTTTATTAAGCGCTTTGTGTTCGTCTACCTAGAGAAAAGCTTAATATTTTCTAGCAACCTCCAGAAACACATTCATCATGTCCGTCTAGCCCTACAGAGACTGTGGGAGAACAAGTTATTTGTGGAGAAGTGTGAATTCTATGTCCCCTCACTCAGCTTCCTGGGCTACATCATCCAGAGCGGGCAAGTGAGGGCTGATCCTGAGAAGATCCGGGCGGTGGAGGAATGGCCTAGGCCCACGACCCGCAAGCAACTTCAGCGGTTTTTGGGGTTTGCAAACTTCTATCGCCAATTTATCAGAGATTACAGTCGGGTGGCGGCGCCCCTCACCCGACTTCCTTTGCCAACACCTTTTCTTTGGGACTCCGAGGCCGATTCAGCATTCACTGAACTAAGGAGGCGTTTCACAACCCCTCCCATCGTGGTCCAATCGGACCCCTCCCGTCAATTCATTGTGGAGGTTGACGCCTCCGACTCCGGGGTGGGAGCAGTTCTGTCCCAACGATCAAGTCCAGACGAGAAGCTTCATCCCTGTGCCACCTTTTCTCGCCAGCTGTCTCCTGCCGAACGGAATTACGACGTGGGGAACCGGGAGCTACTGGTGGTCAAGTTAGCGTTGGAGGAATGGAGGCACTGACTGGAAGGGGCGGAACAACTGTTTATTGTTTGGACTGATCATAAGAACCTTGGATATATCCAGACCGCCAAACGTTTGAACTCCCGAGAAGCCCGTTGGACATTATTCTTTGGCCGATTCAAGTTTTCTCTCACCTACCGAACGAGGTCCAAGAACGGGAAACCTGACTCGCTCTCCCACCGATACAATTCCAAGGAGGATACTTCCGGCACAGAGACTATCCTCCCACTATCCTGTGTGGTGGCAACCCTCACCTGGGAGATTGAGTCCATAGTAAAGGAAGCCCAACAGGATGACCCTAGCCCCAGCAACGGAACCGCCGATCGCCTTTTTCTGCCTGATTCCGTCAGATCTCAGGTTCTCCAGTGGGGGCACACATCTCGGTTCGCCTGCCACCCCGGGAGTGACCGGACACTATCGCTCCTGAGGAGGCACTTTTGGTGGCCTTCAATGGAGGCAGATACCCGTTCCTCTGTCTCTGCATGTTCCGTCTGTGCTCACGGAAGAGCCTCCCACCGGCCACCTGCTGGATTACTTCGTCCCCTACCTGTCCCAGTTGTACTTGGTCGCACATAACCCTAGATTTCGTCTCACGGAAACACCACCGTACTCACCATGGTAGACCGGTTCTCCAAGACGGTGCACATTGTAGCCCTCCCTAAACTCCCCTCTGCTCAGGAGACCGCAGACCTTCTCGTCCGCCACGTCTTCCGCCTTCACAGAATTCCTACGGATACAATCTACGATCGGGGTCCCAAATTCGTCTCGCAGGTATGGAAGTCCTTCTGTCAAGCCCTGGGTGCCTCTCCTAGCCTGTCAACCGGCTTCCATCTGCAGACGAACAGGCAAACGGAACGGGTCAAACAGAATTTGAAGGCGGCGCTACGTTGCATAACAACCAACAACCCGTCAACCTTGAGTGACAACCTCGCGTGTGTTGAGAACGTCCACAGCTCTCTGTTTGGTACTGCCACCGGAAGATCTCCTTTTGAATGCTCCCTTGGGTACCAACCCCCGCTGTTTCCCGCTCAGGAAGAGAGATTGTGGTGCCGTCTCTTCAGGCGCACATCGATCGGTGCCGCAATGTTTGGGAGGACACATGCGCGGCCCTGCTCCGATCAGCCGATCGCAACCGGAGGATTGCCGATCGCCATCGGACTCCGGCACCTGAGTATCGACCTGAGCGCAAGGTGTAGCTCTCGTACAAAGACATTCCTCTCAAAAACCTCCTGGGAGTGTAAACCTCGCATAACCTCTGATGGTCCTAGAATACATCATACACAATCGGGAAAGCTCACCGACACATCTACTTTCTGAGGAGGCTGAAGAGAGCTGGGCCTGTGCCGCCAACAATCTGGCCCTTAATACCTAGAAGACCAAGGAGATCATTGTGGACTTCAGGCGTCAGGCGTGCTAGGAGCCACACTCACGACCCCATCTACTTCAACGGAGCTGTAGTGGAGCGTGTATCAAGCTTCAAATTCCTTGGTGTCCACATTTCCGAGGATCTCACCTGGTCCCTGAAATCCTCCATCCTGATCAAAAAGGCGCAACTGCGACTTTATTTCCTGCGGAGCATCAAGAAAGCTCACCTCTGTTCCAGGATACTGACGGACTTTTACCGCTGTACCATTGAGAGCATACTCACAAACTGCATCTCACTGTGGTATGGCAATTGTCCCGTATCGGACCGCAAAGCACTCTAGCGTGAGGTAAAAACTGCCCAGCGGATTATTGGCAGCCAATTGCCCACCATTGAGAACATCTGCCATAAACGCTGCCTGGGCAGGGCGAAAAGCATTATCAAGAATGCATCTCACCCTAACCATGTACTTTTTACTCTCCTCCCATCCTGTAGGCGCTACAGGAGCCTCTGCTCCCACACCAGCAGACACAGGAAGAGCTTCTTCCCTGAGGCTGTGACCCTGCTGAACCTCACATCACAGCGCTAAGCAGTATTGAATCCGTATTGTACTATGTCGGTACTTTTATATTTGTGTGCTGTAGCACTTCCTATTCGCAGTTATTCTGTAAATATCACTATTCTTTGCATTTCTGGTCAGATGCTAACTGCATTTCATTTGGCTTTGTATCTGTACTTGGCACAATGACAATAAAGTTGAATCTAATTTGAATCTAATCTAATTCTCACGTCCTTCTCCAGATGTGCATCTGAACATACTGCATCCCTGCATCATACGGAAACTGCTCTGCAGCCGCTGAAAGGCGCTAGAATAGGTAATCAAAACCGCCCGATGCATCATCGGCACCAGCCTCCTTGCTATCAAGGACCTCTTTCCAGAAAGGTGCCAGAAAAGGGCCAGTAACGTTATGAAGGATCCTTCCCACCATGCGAAGAGAGGAGCCTACGTAGCGTCCAAGCCAGGATCACCAGATGAAAATAGTAGAGTTGTCATTGAAATGTTGATACCTGTACCCGGCTGGAAGCCTGAGAAGAGTTTATTTATCATATTCGCTCGGAAAGCATCAGATCCTTCTGCATGTCCGGATCAGGGTATATAAGTTGTGAGCATGTTATTTTGGTGCCAGAATAATGGAAACACTTGTGCACTGTCCCCAGCACATCCTCATACTGTGTTTGTCATTGACACAAAATGACGAATTTCACTCTATCTTTCAACGTGTTGACGCAGTATAACACATAAAGCTAATCTTTCTCTTTAGTAATAGTTTAAATCAATTTCCCATAGATTTATAACTTTTTCTATAGAAAGCAAGTCCCTGCTATTTACTCAATCCAATCCTCTCCTAATTTTATACACTTTAGTTATACTACACTCCCTGCAAAGATCTGCCCTCCCTGCTCATGGACTGTTTGTACCTCTCCCATCAGCGATGAGGCTACATAACATCTATGCCAGGACCACCAGACTCAAAAACAGTTACTTTCTTCATGCAGTAAGGCTGATTAACACCTCTACCCACTGACCCACCCCACCACATCCCCAACAGCACTACTTTATCAATTCCTGTCAGTCACCAATTCCTGACAGTCCTGTGCCTAGTGTCACTTTATGTACAAACATTTTTTGTGTACAAGCTATCTTATGTATTTATATTTACTTTGTTTCATTTTTTATGAATTGTGATCGCTATCTTATTGTCTTTCTTTTTGTGCGGCATTGGATCCAGAGAAACAAGTATTTTGTGTGCTTACTCTCTGGACTAGTCGCTTTATATTTATGACTCCAAGGCTAAGCACAGCTCCAGTGCCATATTTCAGTTTGCCGATGACACCACTGTCACTGGCCAAATCAAAGGTGGCATCAATCAGCGTATTCAGGAAGAAGGAGATTGAAATCTGGCTGAGTGGTGCCACAATACAAACCCCTTACTGAATGTCAGCAAGACCAAGGAACTGATTATTGACTTCTGGAGCAGGAAACTGGAGGTCCAGAGCCTGTCCTCATTGGGGAATCACAGATGGAGAGGGTCAGCAACCTTAAATGCCTCAGTGTTATTATTTCAAAGAATCTGTCCTGGGCCCAGCACCGAAGTGTAATTATGAATAAAGCATGCCAGTACCTCCACTTTCTTAGAAGTTTGTGAAAATTCAGCATGAAACCTTTGAAAGCAGCATCCATAATCAGGGAGCTCCATCACCCAGATCATGGGCTCTTTTTGCTGTTGCCATCAGAAAGAACGTAGTGAAGCCTCAGGATCCACACCACCAGGTGCAGGAATAATTATTATCCCTCAACCATCAGGCTCTTTAACCAGTGGGGATAACTTCACTCAACTTCACTTGCCCCATCACTGAACTGTTCCCGCAGCATATGGAGTCACTTTCAAGGACTCTTCACCTCGTTCTCGATATTTATTAGTTATTTATTGTTATTATTATTATCATTTCTGCTTTTCTTTTTGTATTTGCACAATTTGTTGACTTTTTCACGTTGGTTGTCCCCCTGTTGGATGCAGTCGTTCATTGATTCTTTTCTGGTTATTGAACTTATTGAGTATGCCCACAAGAAAATGAATCTCGGTGTTGTATATGGTGATATATATGAACTTCGATAATAAATTTAATGTGAACTTTGAACTGATGCTGACACTCTCTCTTTCTCTCATTGGTTCGGGAGACTTTGTTGTCAATTCTCGAGTTGGGGAAGTCGGGGGAAGAAGTGACATGGCAGTCATTAACACCGTAAGTCAGCTAGTTCCTTTTTTTGTCTTAATAGTCTTCCCTCTTGCTGGGTGACCCCTCTCTGTCTCTTTATCAGGGAGGGAAAGAGAGAGAGAGAGAGAGAGCCTGTGGTGTGTTGAATTGTTGGGCGAACGATTAGTTTTTGTTGCGTTACAGATCCTGGCCTTTATTGGGGGTTTTGCTATTGCTTGCCAGGTGGTGGAGCGTGCTGACGCTTTCCTTTGCTGAAGTTAGTGGGAGAGGGGATGGTCTATGCTTTGCTGCTGCTTGTGTGTGGGAGGGGAGAGGGAGGGGATTTTGGTTCTAATATGTTTACTGTCACGTTCTTTGGGGCACTCTTCTGTTTTCATGGATGTCTGCGATGAACAAGAATTTCAGGTTGTATATTGTATATGTTCTCTGATATTAAGTGGAGCTATTTATTAAACTATTGAACATTAGGGACATTTAACTAAGTCTTAGATCGACACATGGATGTGAAAAATTGGAGAGTTATGGACTTTGCAGAGGAGAAGGGTTAAATTGATCATGGGGTAGGTTTATATAGATCAGCACAACATTGTGGGTTGAATGGCTTGTACTGTACAGTACTGTTCTATGACCACTGGCTAATATTCTTCTGCAGTCTAAAGCTTCCTCTAAGAGGGTATTTTCAAAGGAAATGTGAAGGGCAAGTTACTTACACAGAGAGATTGGGTGTCTGCAATGTCCGCCTGAAGAAGTGGTAGCGGCAAATACATTGGAGACTTTTCAGAGATATTTAGATGGGCACATGAGGAAAACAGAAGGATATGGGCATTGTGTTGGCAGAGGGTATTAATTAGGCTGCTGTTTGTATACTAATCAATTGGATAGACATAATGTTGTCCACTAAATGTGCCCTGTTTTAGGTTCTGTGCTCCTCACCGATTCCGCTTGGCTGGTTGTTGCCTCATCTGCAAACTTCACAATGTCTCTTACGTTTCAGTTTGAATCAATAACACAGAACACGACAGTAGATGAACCCCAGTAGATGAAGACTCCTGTCAGTCATTCTCCATTGTTTTGTCTGTGAAATCATTTCTGATCCAATCACTCTCTATGTATTATGTTAGTAGTGAACTAGTATAAGTCATGTTATTTTCCCACTGACTGTGAAATTCTGCCTACTGAACCAAGGAGCTCTTACCAGAAACAAGAAACCCTGTAACAGCATGGAAGGTGTAACTATTTCTTTTGATGAATTGAACCCTGAAGACCTTTATCTTCCTGTGCGATGTCATTTGTAAACAATGAACAGTCAGTACCTTTCAGATCTCCAGACAGACGGGTCCGATGATGAAAACTCAGTGACACCCGACTGTGATTCCAGAGTGAAAGGCTATAAAACTACTGACTGTTATACGAGATTCCAATCCATGGTTTACTGTGCAGATGTGATGGGTAACTGTATCTACATGGAATGTGGGCACACAAACCCATCTGCATTGTCACCTTCTGTGGAGTGTTGATTCTCCACTCTTTCCTCGCTGCAGCTGAGGAGAGAAGGAATAATGTTTGGCCCTGGATGGCTTATTGATTCACTAGACCCCATTGCATAGAAATTGGACCTTCGTATTGTCGGGATTATGTACAGAATTACTAGAAGTGATAGTTAAGCACAAGCAAGAAGACGGACTGACTTTGCTTTAAGAAATAATTATCTCAGTTTGCTCCCCTTTAAGTTTTAAACCCAACCCCACAATTCACCAGCAGACAGGTCTTGTGTCACTTATACAGGAAAACAGAGCAAGCTGATCAAAGCTCTTCCAGTGGAAACACAAACTCGCAGATTGTTATATTTCCGGTGTTGTTTATTTTTCAGACTTATACATCATTTATGTTACTTTGAAATTTGTGTGAACTTACATTTGACCTTACATTTTTCCTGTTGCAAAGAGGCACTTGTACTCTGTGTATGTAAATCCATGACAACAATAGATTTGAACGTGAGCCTGTGGGAGTGGAGGAGGAGTAGAGAAGTCCCAATCCGTCATAAGCATCAGATGCTGGACTTGTGCATGGAGGGTATGCAACAACACTCTTGGTCTTTACTGAGCATTGTCGGCATTGTCTTTCCTGATTGACTTTTTATTGGACAGAATAGAGAATAAACTAAATTTTAAAAGTGCAAGGAAAAAGATTGGCTCAGTAATAGATCACTGGAGGTAGCAGACAAAAGTTGTTGTCTGGACCGCAAAGAAGTGCACAGTGCAGTTTCTCATGGATCAGTATCCAGACCTCAGCTTTCCTCTCTCTAACTTCAACTTGAACATATAGGACACAGTCTCCAAATGTGCAGATGGAAGAAAAGCTGGCAGCCTGAGGAATGGAGAGGAGGATTGTAACACATTCCAACTAGATACAGACAGGCTGGTTGAAAGGGCAGAGATATCAGCAGCACTGGGGCTCCACAGGGAATTGTCTTGTCTCTGTTTCTCTTCACCATTTACACCTCGGACTTCAACTGCTACACAGAGTCTTGTCATCTTCAGAAGTTTTCGGATGACTCTGCCATAGCTCGATTCATCGGCAAGGGAGATGAGGCTGAGTACAGGGCCACGGTAGGAAACTTTGTCACATGGTGTGAGCAGAATTATCTAAGGAGCTGGTGGTAGACCTGTGGAGAACTCAGGTACCGGTGACCCCTGCTTCCATCCAGGGGGTCAGTGTGGACATGGTGGAGGATTACAAATACATGAGGATACGAATTGGCAATAGACTGGACTGGTCAAAGAACACTGAGGCTGTCTACAAGAAGGGTCAGAGCCGTCTCTGTTTCCTGAGGAGACTGAGGTCCTTTAACATCTGCCGGACAATGCTGAGGATGTTCTACGAGTCTGTGGTGGCCAGTGTTATCATGTTTGCTGTTGTGTGCTGGAGCAGCAGGCTGAGGGTAGCAGACACCAACAGTATCAACAAACTCATTCGTAAGCCCAGTGGTGCTGTGGAGATGGAACTGGACTCTCTCACGGTGGTGTCTGAAAAGAGGATGCTGTCTAAGTTGTATGCCATCTTGGTCAATGTCTCCCATCCACTACATAATGTACTGGGTGGGCACAGGAGTACATTCGGCCAGAGACTCATTCCTCCGACATGCAGCACAGAGCGTCATAGGAAGTCATTCCTGCCTGTGGCCATCACACTTTACAACTCCTCCCTTGGAGGGTCAGACACCCTGAGCCAATAGGCTAGTCCTGGACTTGTTTCATAATTTACTGGCAAAATTTACATATTGCTGTTTAACTACTTATGGTTCTATTACTATTTATTATTTATGGTGCAAATGTAACGAAAACCAATTTCCCCCGGGATCAATAAAGTATGAGTATGACTATGACTATGATACAGCAGTAAAATTTAAAGCTGAGGAATGTGACACATTACATTAGTCAGAGAAAGGGCAATGTAAATGTTGGGACTTTGACAGGATGAGAACTGGGCTGAGAAGAGGTAGACTGAGTTCAATCCAGAAAGTGTGATGTGATCCACTTTGGAATATCGAACTTGAAGGCAGAGATCCCTCAAAGCTGTCATGTGAGTTGATAGGGTGGCTAAGAAGTTTGGCCTTTACTAATCTGGTGATTGAGTTCAAGCACCAGAAGATAATGTTGAAGCTCTATAAAACTCTGGTTAGTCCACACTTTAAATATTGTATTCATTTCTGGTCATCTCATTTTAGGAAGGATGTGGAAGCTTCAGAGATGGTTCACAGGAGATTTTCGAGAGTGCTACCTGGATTAGAGAGCATGTCTTTAGAAAAGAGTTTGTGTGAGATAGGGCTTTACTTTTAGGAATGAATGAGGATGAGAGGAGACTTGATAGAGGTGTTCAAGATGGTAAGGGGTTTTGATAGAGTGGACAGCTAGTGCCTTATATCAAAAGCGGAAATGGCTAATATGAGAGCCAATAATTGGCAGTGTTGGATTTTTTGCACAGATGGTGGTAGGTGTGTGAAATGTCCTGCCAGTTAGTATAGGCAGATATATTAAGACATTTTAAAAGCTTTTAGATAGTTACATAGATGGAAGAAAAATGGAGGCAATGTGGGAGGGAAGTGTTACATTGATCTTGGAGCAGGTTAAATGATTGACACAACATCCTGGGCTGAAGAACGTGTACTGTGCTATACTATGTTCTAGTTTTTGTTCCAAACTTCAGGGCACTATGCCAGAAGAGCTCAATAACAGAGCAAGGTGGAAGTATATGTGCATAGCTTTCTTAAAAATGACATTGTCGAAGTGATCAAAAAGAATACGAGTTCCTTGGGTTTATAAATAGAGGCAGACAGTAACACAACAAGAGGCAGAGAGTACACGGACAGAGAAGTCATGACCAACACTGCTTTGACCACAGTTGGTGCATTTCATTCACCCCAACCCATAACCTATTGACTCAATTTCAGAGTCTTCATTCTTCAATTTCAAAGTTTATTGTTTATTATTATTATTATTTTGTTTGATTTTTACCTTTTTAAATTTGTACAGTTTATTGTCTTTTAGGCATTGGTTGTTTGTCTTTCTTGGGTGCAGTTTTTAATCGATTCCATTGTTTCTTTCTATGTATTGTGAATGCCTGCAAGAAAATGAATCTCAGGGTAATATTTGGTGAAAGATATCTACTTTGATAATAAATTTACTTTGAACTTTGCATATGTCACACTTCGGTAAAGACATGATGGCTTTGAAGGAGATACCAGACGAGATTTGCAGGATTTAAGTGACGGATTAGAGATAGAGAAAGAATTTAGAGTTGTTGTCCCTGGAGCAAAGAATGTTGTGAGGGGGATTGGACAGTGTTTGTGGTCAGGAAGAAAGTTTGAGACAAACTGCTTCCATTGGGAAGGGTGTTCAGGTTGAAGGTAGTCAAAGACATGGAAAGGGGTGTAGGTGCAGGAAGGGGTCACAGAGATGGAAGGGGTGTATGGGTTGGTGGTGGTCACAGAGAAAGGGACGGATGCAGATGCTGAAGATGTTCACAGACACATGGAAAGGGGAGTATGTGCTAGAACGGGATACGGAGATGGGGAAGGGAATTTACCGTGTGGATAGTCAGAGGGTTTTTCCCAGGGCTGAAATGGCTTACACGAGAGGGCACAATTTTAAGGTGCTTGGAAGTCGGTACAAAGGAGATGTCAGCGGTAGGTTCTTTTATACAGAGGGTGGTAAGTACATGGAATGGGCTGTCGGTGACTGTGGTGGAGGCGGATACAATAGGGTCTTTTAAGAAGCTCCTGGATAGGTACATGGAGCTTAGAAAAATAGAGGGCTATGGATAACCCTAGGTAATTTCTAAAGTAAGTATATGTTCGGCACATCATTCTGGGCCGAAGGGCCTGTATTGTGCTGTAGGTTTTCTGTGTTCCATGTGTCGGGGCTGGAGGGGTCACAGAGACAAGGAGGGTATAGGGGCTGAAGGGGGTCACAGAGACAAGGAGGGTTGTTGGGGCTCGAGGGTGTCACAGAGGAGGAAGAGGAAGAAAGGAATTGTACAAATGAGCTGTTTCAGGTCAGCAAAGAAGGGAAGGTGATAATGAAGGTGTTTAGGTGTGAGTTAGTTCACTAGGTTTCCATGGAGATCAGACTCCATCATATCTCACTGGAAATGAGCTTGCGCACAGACTTTTAGTTGAAAAAATATCTGACCTGGTGCTGATGTTACTTGGAGAAGTGACAGGAGTACGTATGATTTATCAATCAAGGACCAATTCCCAAATATTCGTCTCTGGGTCTGAAAGAGAGAAGATATCAGAGTGGCAGATATCTTGATTTGGAGCCCCCTGCACCTTCCATAGTGGTCTCGTAAAGGGAAGTGCCAATAATCAAATTGAATTGACTTTATTTCTTACATCCTTCACACACATGAGGAGTAAAAATCTTTACATTACGTCTCCGTCTAAATGTGCAATGTACAAATTATAATAATTTATAACAAATGGTATGGACAGTAAGATGTACAACAGGACAGTCAATATAGCTCAGGAATACAATTGTGTCAGTGTGAATTAATCACTCTGGTGGTCTGATGGAAGAAGCTGTTCCGGAGTCTGTTGGTCCTGGATTTAACGCCGCAGTATTATTTCCCAGATTGTAGCAGCTAGAACAGTTTGTGGCTGGGGATGACTCGAGTCCGCAATGATCCTTGAGGCCGTTTTTACATACTGTCACTGTAAATGCCATGAATAGTGGGAAGTTCACATCCACAGATTTACTGGGCTGTCCGCACCACTCTCTGCAGGGTCCTGTGATTGAGGGAGGTACAGTTCCCATACCAGGCAGTGATGCTGCCAGTCAGGATGTTCTCAACTGTGACCCCGCAGAAAGTCCTTCGGATCTGGTGACTCAAGCCCAACTTCTTCAACTGTCTGAGGTGAAAGAGGTGCTGTTGTACTCTTATCACCACACAGCTGGTATGTACAGACCAAGGGAGGTCCTTGGTGATGTGTATACCAAGGAACCTAAAGCTATTCACCCTCTCAACCCAGATCCATTGATGTCAATAGAGGTGAGCCTGTCTCCATTCCTCCTGTAATCCACTACTAGCCCCTTTGTTTTGCGACATTAATGGAGAGGTTGTTTTCTTGACACCACTCTGTCAGGGTGGTGAATGCTTCCCTGTAAACTGCCTCGTTATTATTTGCGGTAAGGCCAATCAATTTAGTATCATCTGCAAATTTAATTAGCAGATTGGAGCTGTGGGTGGTGACACAATCACAGGTGTACAGAGAGTAAAGGAAGGGGCTTAGGACACAGCCTTGTGGGGCTCCTGTGTTAAGGGTCAGAGGAGCAGAGGTGAGGCAGCCCACTCTTACCACCTGCTAGAGATTGACAGAAGTCCCCGGTCCAGCTGCACAAAGCAGGGTGAATGCCAAGGTCTTTGAGCTTCCTGTCAAGCCTGGAGGGAATTATGGTGTTAACGCTGAATTGTAGTCCAAGAACAGTATTCTCACATAATCCAGCAAACTCAGGAGTTTGGTGGGACAGGACTGGCTAATTTCTACATTATTGGATATATTTTTATTGATATAGTAACACTCTGCCTTTTATAATATTTCACATAGTACAATCAAATCTATCCCAGAGTACCGGTTGAAAATATCCACTGAGTAGAAAGTGGCCACGGGGAAGCATGGAAACCCAGGGAGTGGGAAAGTACGTGAACCTGGAAAGTGGAAGAGAAGCACAGAATATTACAGATTAATTCTTGTGTGAGCAAGAACCTAGATTGGTTGCTGTTGGCTGAGTAGTGTCATAATAACTTCTTACACAATGTCAGCAAGACCAAGGAGCAGATTGTTGACTTCAGAAGAAGGAAACCAGAGATTCATGAGCCAGTCCTCATTGGATGATCAGAAGTGGAGAAGATCAGCAGCTTTAAATCCCTCAGTATTATTGTTTTCGACCTGTTCTGGACTCAGCAGGTAAGTGCAATTACAAAGAAAGACACAACAGCACTTCTGCTTCCTTAGGAATTTGTGAAGATTCGGCATGACTTCTAAAACTCTGACAAACCTGTGTAGATGTGTAGTGGAGAACATATTAATTAGCTACATCACAACCTGGTACTCCCTTCAACAGAAAATCCTACAAATGTAGTGGATACACCTAGTTCATCACGGGTAAAACATTCCCCACCACTGTACACCTCGACATGAAACACAAATGCAGAAAAGCAGCATCCATCATCAGAGACACTCAACACCCAGGACATGTTTTCTATTCACTGCTGCTTTCAGGAAGAAGGTACATGGCTTCATGACTCACGCCACTCATTAACAATTACTACCCCTCAGCCAGCAGGCACTTCAACCAAAATAAATAACTTCGCTTGCCACATCATTGAAATTCTCCCACAATCAATGGCCTCACTTTCAAGGACTCTTCAAACCATGTTTTGATAATTACTGCTTATTTATTATTATTATTTCTTTCCTTTTGTATTTGAATTGTTTATTATCTTTTGCACACTGGTTAAACACTCATGTTGGTGTGATCTTTCATTGGTAATCACCAATGACACAACTGTTGTTGGTAGAATCAAACAAACCATGCCCTCTTCTCATTACAACTATCAGAGAGAAGGAACAGGAGCCTGAAGAACCACATGTAACATTTTAGGAACAGCTTTTCCCCTTCCGTCATCAGTTTCAATGAACACTAATTCCTTACTTTGTACAATTCATTTATTTCTGTAATTTATAGTAATTTTATTGTCCTGTACTGCTACTGCAAAATAACAATATTCACATCATATGTCTGTGACATTAAACCAGATTCTGAAGAGCAGAAATTTGTGCTCCAGTATGTCATAGGAAGTGTAGAAATCCCCATCCACCTCACCAAAAGCTCTTGAGAAATTTGTGAATTTCAATGAGACCTCCTGTTATCTTTCTATACTCTAGTGAAACTAGTTCTGTTGCTTAAACATTTCTCATAGGATAATTCCAACAGCACAGAAGTCAGTCTGGTTTTCAGTTTCTAATACAAATATATCCTTCTTATGAGACCTTCACACAATAATAGGTCTCAGAAAGGCAACATGTAATTTCAGTAAAACATCTTTAATCTTAGGCTCACTCCCTCTCTCAATATAGTGTCCAAATTCCTTACAGTATCTACATGGTGACATTCATTTATCTGTGTACAATAGCACCCAAGTCCTCCTGAGTACTTATCACTCCCTTATCATTGGAAATTAATATTTTTCTACTGAGGTTCAAAGTTTAGGAACACTGATCTGAAGCTAACCTCCAACAAAGAGCATTTGGACATGGGGTATTGGAGCTCCCAATACTGAGATGGACAGACTTTAGTTGGGTGTGATGCATGAGGAGCAAAGACGGTTAAATTCCGAACCTTTAATTTCCCTCTCACTCTCACCTTCATATGATCAAAGCAATGACAACTCACTTCATTCGCACAAAACTCACAAATGCTGGCTAAATATCACATTCTCCGTCACACAAACTTCAAAATATTGTCAGTTTCTCCTGGAAATGGACACAGCATGTCTCTAATGCATTCAAAGATGGATACACAAAGGAGAAACATCTCCCTCTCAATCTCCCCTTTTTCATGCATGTTTTACATGTTCATAGCCCATCATATTACAGACAAGAAATCTTAGAAGAGAATCCAGTCATCTTTCTACTTCCTGAAGAATCACTTGGTTTGCAGCTTGAATCCTGCTGTATAAGCAGTTAGTTTGCTCCTCTTTGGAGTGCAGGTTATCTGGGAGTTGTTCAGCTGGACAGGGTGGCAGGGGAGCAGCTTTTGCTGTCGCCAGTCAGGCAGAGATAAGGGAGTGGTCTGAGAGCCTGGAGGAGCACCGCTGATCCCAGTTGAAGTGCTGTATGTCTTGGGGAAACTCAGTTGGCTTCTGACATGACTTTATTTAGAATAGTGAGTATCTGGGTGTTAGAAATGTTGTAAAACTTGAAAACTACATTCCTTTGCTCTTTAGTTGCCGATTACCTCTAACCAACCAGTACACAGAAACACATAGCAATGCCTCTGCCATCTCCTGAGAGTGGAAACTGTGGTTTCAACAGGTTCAACAAACGCGGATGCTATTGGTTGTTATTTTATTTCCTCAGTTTTTTTTTTCATTGATGGCAAGGGCCTGGTATTTACTCTCCAGCCTTAACTGTTACTCTGTCAGAGGGTAATAATGACTGTGGGAGTTCCACACTGTTGGAGACAGTACCGAGGTGTAAATCTGTGATGGGGTACCACAGATGAACAGTTAGAAGAAACAGGTAAGTTACATCAGGAAAGGGGAACAGCACCCAATGATCCTTTGCTCACAGATTCTCCTGCAGCATTGGAAAGCCTAAAGACCTGCTTCTTGACGGTCCTCAGAACGCTATTTATTATATTTGTCATATTCTATTTATTATTTGTTTATTTTCAATGTATGTATTCATTTATATTTTTTATATTTATAGTAATTTTTATGTATTGCACTGTACTGCTGATGCAAGGCAATACCTTTCATGACATATGTCAGTGATAACAAACCTCATTCTGCGCCTGTGAATTCAACAATTTCAGACCAAAAACCTTTCTACTTGTTTCCAACTTTCCAGTTCTAATGAAAGCATGTCCACTGAATGCTGTCTCCATTCTTCTCTCTCCACAGACACGCCCATTGTTTCTCCACCCCTCCGTATCTGCAACACAAACATGCCCGATCTCTAACTTTATCCACCTGATGAAAGATCACTGATCGGAAGCAGGATCATGTCTCCTCCTTTTAGAGGTGTTGCCTGATCTACTGAGTATTCCCAGTATTTTCTGTTTTAACTCATTTCCTCTCATCCCTATTAAGCATACACAAGCAGCACATGAATTCTTCCTGAGCTACTGAGTATTTGCAATGTGTTCAACATCATCTGGCATGGTTAGAGCAAGGCAGGAGGCCTTTTGACTTGCAGAGTCTGCATGAGTCCTGTTCAAGTTCCAATCCCGTCTCATCCCACAGCCCTGGAAATTCATTCCTTCTGGTGTTCATCCAGCTTCCTGTTTAATACTGCTGCTGAATTTACCTCCACTACTCCCTCAACAGATCAATCCCCATCCTGTTCTCTGTGCAACTCATGTTCTTGCGTGATATTTGTTTTTTTTTGCCAACACCCTCATTCTCCATCCCCTAATTGTTGACCCTCCCATTAATGTCTACTCAGTCTGAACATTTCATACATTAAATACCTACATCAGATCTCCCAGCATCTCCTGTGCTGTAAGGAGAACAACCCCAGTCTATCCACTAATTGAAAAATGAGACACATGGCATCCTTTAAAGTAAATCCTTTCCGCACTCTCTCCAAAGTCTGTTGATCTTTCCTTAAGTGTTACACCCAGAATTGGACACGACAGACCACTTGTGGTCAAAAAATGTTTTATGATCCTTGGAAGCCAAATTATTCAGTTTTAGGAATATAATTTCAAAATGGAAGGCATTGTCTATTCGTGTTGGGAAATGACTGATTGCAGCTGGAAGCATCCATTTCTTTACCCTCCATTGTTCCACATGAAACATTTATCGCAGTTTCTTAATCAGTGAGAGCATGTACCAGTGAGTGAGGGTTTGGCTCTGCCACTTCACACTCACAATCCTCCACATGCCCCTCGCCAATTCACCCCCACAAACTTCCACTTGCCCCGGGCCAATTCACTCCAACAGGCCTCTACATGCTTCCTCACCAATTCCCACGTACGTGTGTGTGTGTGTGTGTGTGTGTGTGTGTGTGTGTGTGTGTGTAAGGGGCTTGTTTTGCCATTGTCTTGTTTTAGTTTGTTGTCAATGTTATTGTTGCTGTTTGTGATGTTCTGCCAAGCATTGTGGGCATGCTATGTTGGCACTGGCATTTGTGGCAACACTTGCGGTCTGCCCCCAGCACATCTTGCGTTGGGTGTTAAAGGAAAAACAACACATTTCACTGTATGAATCTGAATCTGGATCTGACGGGACATTGCAGTGTTAAAAGGGTCTGACAAGGGAGCGTAGAGCTATAGTGAAGGCAATACTGGAGCGGGACACTGCACCTTTGGAGGTCTGGAACAAGTGGTGTGCACAGGATTCGGATTTGGGTTCATTGTTGTTCATCGTGTAAGGTAATAATCTGAATGGGGCTCTGCAGGTCTGATCTGTCAGTTGTTTCACTGTACAAGTAGCTTCCACAGGTAACCTCAATGCGCTACCCACACCCCAACACCCTGAATCCAGGCACTGCTCAGGAACTGTTATTACCCCTCAACCATCAGGCTCTTGAAACAAAGGGGATAACTTCACTCAACTTCACTTGTCCCACCATGTACTGTTCCCACAATCCATCGATTTACCTTCAATGACTCTTTATCTCATGTTCTGAATCTTTAGTCCTTGTTTGTTTGCTCAACACTACACTCCAGTGCCACTGGGGGAGGGAGGGGGAAGACAGGATATTAAGAGCTACGAGAGGAAAGGGCATGCTGAGTGTGGATGAGAACATGGGTGAGAGATTATAATGTGGAGATGTTTGGAGCCATCCACTAAAGCACAGAACAGAGAGCAAAGTAGTTGTTAAATTGTGGGATATTGGTTAGTGTTGATGTTCAAAAGGATCTGGAAAGAGTTAGTCTATATAAAGCTATGCTCTGGGAATGTGAGTGAGCAATTGTGAGTGTGAGTGCTCTGCCCATCTCGATCCGTCCCCCTTTGCCAAACCTGCAACCCACCCCCACCCACAAGAGACGATGGGCTCCGAGGGCACCTCCAGTCTCGCCATCTCCCCCTCTCCGAGCTGCTGGTAATGATCCCTCGCCAGCCTGAGGGGATGCAGCATCTCCTCCTCCAGCTGAGGGAAGAGCTGGAAGAGAAGAGATAACGTCCCGTCATGTCCTGGGAGCAGATTCTGACTAACATTCCCCTCTATTAGCATTCCCAGACATCCTATCGCAATCACAGGTATCTCCCGATAATATTCCCAGGAATTCAAGCTCGAGGTTACGGAGATGGGGAGGGGTGTAGGGGCTGGGGTGGGGTGGCTTCAAGAAAACGGGGAGGGGTTTGGGGGTGAAAGGGGTGTCAAACAGCTGGGGAGGGGTATAGGGGACAGAGGGGGATGATGGAGTCAAGGAGGGGTGGAGGGGACAGAGGCGGATCATGGAGATGGGGATGTGCGTAAGAGCCAGAGGGAGATCATAGAGATGGGGTGGGATGTTGGGGTCAGAGGGCAATCATGGAGACTGGAAGGGATGTGGCCACTACAGGATCATGGAGACAGGGAGGGGTGTCGGGGCTGGAGGGGTGTCACAGAGACATGGAGTGGTGTTGGGGCCAGAGGGATCTATATTCTTATCTCGAAGGCAATGACAGTGTTTGGATTTTGAAGAAATTTGGTATCTCACCAAAGACTCTACAATTTCTTTAAATAGATGTATGGTGGAAAACGTTCTGACTGGCTGCATCACAACCTGTTCTGGTGGATCACAAGAATCTGCAGAGGGCTGTAACCTGAGCCAGCTCCTCTCCACCATGGCATAATCGTCCCCTCCACTGAGGACATCTTCAAGAGATTAACCCTCAAGAGGGAAGGGTAAGAGCGGCAGGGGATGGGATGAAGAGAGGGTGAAGACCTGCTCCCTTCCCCTTCCCCACTCAGTATGAACCCTGTTACTCATTCCCTCCCCCAATGAATCCCCACCCCCCCACTCTCAGCCCCGTTACCTTGGTTAAGGACTCGAACATGGGCATGAGGGTGCATGTGATGAATACGCTGTGTGTGTGAGATTTCCACACCCGGTCCCGGTCCATGAAGGGCAACACTGGTAAACCCTCAGACTTCTCCTGGTCTCTCTGGGAACAGGTCCAACAGCATCAGCAATGACAGAGACCGGAACCTCCCCTGCCAGTGAGGCATTCCATCCCTCCTCACTGCTCCTCCCACAGCAAGACAATTCATCCTCATTTCCCCCCCCCAAGTGCTCCCTCCTCGCCACTCCTCCCCCAGCTCTCCCTCCTCACCGCTCCCCCGCACCAAGTCACTTATTTCTCACTGCTCTTCTCAGTGTTCCCTCCTCATTCCCCATCCCTCAGCGCTCCTGACTCACTGCTCCTCCCACAGCATTCCATCCACACACCCTCCCAAAATGCTCCCTCCTCATTTCCTGTCTCATAGCGCTCCCTCAACACCACTATTCTGTTGCTTCCTCCTGACTACAAATCTCCCCTCTCCCTGCAACCCCCCCCAAAAAGACACTCTCCTCCCTACTGTCCCTTACTTAGAATGACACTCCCTCCTCACAGCGAGATGCTCCTTCCTCACTCCTTCCACCCATGACACTTCCCCGCCACCACCCACCTGCATGAAGTACTCCTGTAACAAACAGTCGAGCCAGGGCTCAGAGACCTGGGTGGGATGCACCTCGTTGGAGGTGTCACAGCATTTGATCAGTACTTGTTCCAGCTGTGGACAGGGAGGATGAGGGTGTTATTGAGCTGCAGAGAAGGGGGAAGTAGCCCATTCCCACACCTCTACTCAACTTGTTAACACAGTGATGCCTGCCCCTCATTGTCAAACCTTCCCACCACAACTCTGGGGAAGGTAAAACTTTCTTGGAAGACACATACCACCAGGCTCAAGCAGATTCCACCTTTCAGTGATCAGACTCTTTAATAGACTTCTCGTATGAGAAATGGACTTGACCTCACAATCCAGGTCTCAGCCTCGCAGCTTATTGTCTACCTGCACTGCACTCTCCTTGTAGCTGTTACACCTGATTCTGCATTCGGTTATTGTTTGACCTCATTCCAGCTGAATGCACTGTGTAATGATCTGATCTGTATGAACAGTGTGCTTTTCATTCTATCTCTGTATGTGACAATAATAAACCAATTCCAATTAACAAGACCATTGAGTGTGTGTCCCCATCTCTATCACCGCCTATGGCCTCTACGTTCCCTGTCTCCGTGTCACCCTCACCCCCACCCCCGCCACTGGATTCCACACACCTCCCCGTGTCTGTGACCCACTCCCTCCCTTACACCCCGACCTGTCCCGCTGATTCCTTTCAGTTACAACACACGCCCCGACTCTGTGAGCTAACCCCTACACAACTTTCCAACTCTGCAACTCCTTCCACCCTCCAGTTCCTCTACCCATCCCTTCGTTATCAGCCCCTCTGACCCCCCCACCCCTCACTATCTTTGTGCCCCCATCCTCTCTGCCTTCAGCTGTCCAGAGCTTGATGACCAGAGTGCCCTGGGGCATCATTACTGACCAGTCCAATGTGTTCCTTGTTCTGGTCGTCGAGCCATCGAGGCATTGTGCAAACGCATCCATGATGTCCCCATGCCACACCACGTCTGTGGCCAAGATCAACTCCATCATCCCCTGGGTGGAAGAGAGAAGGTCAGACCCCTTCCTGTATACAAACACGTGGCTTACCACAACCTCCCTCCCCCACCAACTCTCCCTGTAACAGAGCATTCTGATTGGTTGCATTGCCACCCAGTGTGGAGGCTCCAATACATGGAATCACAAGAGGCTGCAGACTGTCATTGACTCATTTTTCCGCAGGGATTTCTCCCTTGTCCATTCGTTCCCCCCCACCGATCTCCCTCCTGGCACTTATCCTTGTAAGCGGAACAAGTGCTATACATGCCCTTACACTTCCTCCCTCACCACCATTCAGGGTTCCAGACAGTCCTTCCAAGTAAGGCGACACTTCACCTGTGAGTCGGCTGGGGTGATATCCTACGTCCGGTGCTCCCGATGTGGCCGTCTATACATTGGCGAGACCCGAGGCAGACTGGGAGATCATTTCACTGAACACCTACGCTCTGTCCACCAGAGAAAGCAGGATCTCCCAGTGGCCACACATTTTAATTCCACGTCCCATTCTCATTCTGATATGTCTATCCACGGCCTCCTCTACTGTAAAGATGTAGCCACACTCAGATTGGAGGAACAACACCTTATATTCCATCTGGGTAGCCTCCAACCTGATGGCATGGACATTGCCTTCTCAAACTTCCACTAATGCCCCACCTCCCCCTCGTACCCTATCCGTTATTTATTTATATACACATTCTTTTTTCTCTCTCGCCTTATTCTCCATCTGTCCCTCTCACTATACCCCTTGCCCATCCTCTGGGCTTCCCCCCTCCCCACCTTTCCTTTCTTCCTAGGCCTCCTGTCCCATGATCCTCTCATATCCCTTTTGCCAATCAAATGTCCAGCTCTTGGCTCCATCCCTCCCCCTCCTGTCTTCTCCTATCATTTCAGATCTCCCCGTCCTTTTCCCACTTTCAAATCTCTTACTAGCTCTTCTTAGTTAGTCCTCACGAAGGGTCTCGGCCTGAAACGTCGACTGTACCTCTTCCTAGAGATGCTGCCTGGCCTGCTGCGTTCACCAGCAACTTTTATGTGTGTTGCAAAGAAACGTGGATGGTAGTTTGACTCCCAGGTGCCAGGGTCTGGGATGTTTCTGATTGCATCCACGATATCTTGAATTGAGAATGAGAACAGCCATAGGTCGTGATACATAATGGTGCTAATGATATAGGTAGGAAAAGGGACGAGGCCCTGATAGCAGACAACAGGGAGGTAGGAAGGAAGTTGAGTAGCAGGACAACAAAGGTAGTAATCTGGACATTACTGCCTGTGCCACATGACAGTGAGTGTAGGAATATAATGAGGTGGAGGATAAATGTGTGGCTGAGGGATTGGAACAGGGGGCAGGGATTCTGATTTCTGGATCATTGGGACCTCTCCTGGGGCAGGTGTGACCTGTACAAAAAGGATGGGTTGCACTTGAATCTGAAGGGAACCAATATCCTGGTAGGGAGTTTTCCAAAGGCTATTGGGGAGAGTTTAAAAAAGAATCGCTGGGGGGTGGAAACCGTACTGAGGTGACGGAGGAAAGGGAGGCTGGTTCACAAATAGAGAAAGCTTGGAGACAGTGCGAAAGGGGGATAGGGAGGTGATAGAGAAGGGTCACACTCACGAGGATGAGCTCAGAGTGTGGATCAACACTTGGAGCAATGATGTTGTGGCCATTGCAGAGACTTGGGTGGTGCAGGGACAGGAATGGCTACTTCAAGTGCCAGGCTTTAGATGTTTCAGAAAAGACAGGGAGGGAGGCAAAAGAGGTGGGGGTGTGGTACTGTTGATCAGAGATAGTGTCACGGTTGCAGAAAAGAGGAAGTCATGGAGGGGTTGTCTATGGAGTCTAGGAATAGGAAGGAGTCAATAACTCTACTGGGTGTTTGTTTTTTTTTTATTAAATCGACCACCCAATAGTAACAGGGACATCGAGGAGCAAACAGGGAGACAGATTCTGGAAAGGAGTAATAATAACAGGGTTGTTGTGGTGAGACATTTCAATTTCCCAAATATTGATTGGCATCTCCCTGGAGTGAGGGGTTTAGATGGGGTGGAGTTTGTTAGGTGTGTTCAGGAAGGTTTCTTGACACAATATGTAGATAAGCCTACAAGAGGAGAGGCTGCACTTGATATAGTATGGGGAAATGAACCTGGTCAGGTGTCAGGTCTGTCAGTGGGAGAGCATTTTGGAGATAGTGATCACAATTCTATCCCCTTTACCGTAGCAATGGAGAGGGACAGGGACAGACAAGTTAGGGAAATGTTTAAGTGGTGTAAGGGGAAATATCAAGCTATCAGTCAGAAACTTGGAAGAATCAAATGGAAACGGATGCTCTCAGAGAAATGTACGGAAGAAATGAGGCAAATCTTCAGGGGATATTTGCGTGGGTTATGCATAGATATATTCCAATGAGACAGAGAAAGAATGGTAGGGTACAGGAACCGTGGGGTACAAAGGCTGTTGTAAATCTAGTCAAGAAGAAAAGAAGAGCTTACGAAAGGTTCAAAAAGTTAGGTAATGATAGAGATCCGGAAGATTATAAGGCTAGCAGGAAGGAGCTGACGAATGAAATTAGGAGAACCAGAAGGGGCAATGAGAAGGCGAGGACAGACAGGATGAAGGAAAACCCCAAGGCATTCTACAAGTATGTGAAGAGCAAGAGGATAAGATGTGAGAGAACAGGACCAATCAAGTGTGACAGTGGAAATGTATGTATAGAACCTGAGGAGATAGCAGAGGTATTTAATAAATACTTGGCTTCAGTATTCACTACGGAAAAGCATCTTGACGATTGTATGGATGACTTGCAGCTGTCTGTAAAGCTTGAGCATGTAGATGTTAAGGAAGAGGATGTGCTGGAGCATTTGGAAAGTATCAAGATGGATAAGTCACCCAGAGCAGATGGGATGTACCCCAGTCTACTGTGGAAAGTGAGCAGGGAGATTGCTGAGCCTCTGGTGATTATCTTTGCATCATCAATGAGGATGGGAGTGGTTCTGGAGGATTGGAGGGTTGCGGATGTTGTTCCCTTATTCAAGAGAGAGAGTAGAGATAGTCCAGAAAATTATAGACCAGTGAGTCTTACTTCAGTGGTTAGTAAATTGATGGAGAAGATCCTGGAAGGCAGCATTTATGAATATTCTGAGAGGCATAATATAATTAGGAATAGTCAGCATGGGTTTGTCAAAGGCAGGTTGTACCTTATGAGCCTAATTGAATTTTTTGAGGCTGTGACTAAACAATTGATGAGGGTAGACCTGTACATGTAGTGCATATGGGTTTTAGCAAGGCATTTGATCAGGCACCCCATTCAAGGCTTATTGAGAAAGTCAGGAGGCATGGGATCCAAGGGGACATTGCTTGCCCACAGAAGGCAAAGAGTGGTGTGCTTCAGGGATCAGTTCTGGGACACCTTTTTATAAATGACCTGGATGAGGAAGTGGAAGGATGGGTTTGTAAATTTGCTGATGACACAGAGGTTGGGAGTGTTGTGGATAGTGTGGAGGGCTGTCAGAGATGACAGCGGGACATTGGTAGGATGCAAAACTGGGCTGAGAAGTGGCAGATGGAGTTCAACCCAGATAAGTGTGAGTTGGTTCATTTTGGTAGGTCAAATGTGATGGCAGAATATAGCATGAATGACAAGATTCTTGGCAGTGTGGAGGATCAGAGGGATCCTAGGGTCCGAGTCCATAGGACACTCAAAGCTGCTACGCAGGTTGACTCTATGGTTAAGAAGGCGTACAGTGCATTAGCTGCCATCAGTTGTGGGATTGAGTTTCAGAGCAGAGAGGTAATTTTGCAGCTTTTAGGACCCTGGTCAGAAACCACTTGGAGTACGGTGCTCAGTTCTGGTCGCCTCACTACAGGAAGGACGTGGAAACCATAGAAAGGGTGCAGAGGTGATTTACAAGGATGTTACCTTGGATTGGGGAGCATGCCTCATGAGAATAGGTTGAGTGAACTCGGCCTTTTCTCCTTGGAGCGACAGAGGCTGAGACGCGACCTGATGGAGGTGTACAAGATAATGAGAGGCATTGATCGTGTGGATCGTCAGAGGCTTTTGCCCAGGGATGAAATGGCTAGCATGAGAGGGCATAGCTTTAAGATGCTTGGAAGTAGGTACAGAGAAGCTGTAAGGGGTACGTTTTTTTTTATGCAGAGTGGTGACTGCGTGGAATGGGCTGCTGGCAGCAGCAGTGGAGGCGGAAACAAACGATTTTTTTTTATATATATAGACTACTGAATACATGGAGCTTAGAAAAATAGAGGGCTACGTGCAAGTCTAGACAGTTCTAAGGTAAGGACATTTCAGCAGAGCTTTGTGGGCTGAAGGGTCTGTATTTTGCTGTAGGATTTCTATGACTGTTTTTTGAAACAAAAAAGCCCATTGTAATGAAAAGTGGTCATAGTGTCGCTGTACTGAGGTCATGATTGTGTTTGTTCAAGAACAGAATGTTTGAAGGGAAGGAGCTGTTCCTGAACCTGGCGATTTGGGCCTTCAGGATTCTGTACCTCCTGCCCAATGGGAGCTGTGAGAACATGGCACGGTCCAGATGGTGGGGGTGTTTGACTATGTACATTTGCATCTTGAGGTAGTATCTATTGTAGAGAGTTCCGATGGTTCCTATTCTATATTTTGCGAAGTCCACTATTCTTGGCAGCTTCTTATGTTCTAGCAGATTCAAATCGCCACAGTGTGGCGTACTGTGACGTTACACATTGACTGGGCTGCAGTATGAGCAGGACATTGCTGTGGGTTTGCTGCACTGTTGAATGGGAAGGTTGTGAAAAAGCTGCTTTGTTAGTGTGGAACAGTCAGTATGGACCCCTGTTGCAGTCTGTCTGTCACCAGCATCTTTGGTACTCGATTACAGGCACGTCGGCATTCTTGTAACTGTGAGTCCCACAGGGATCACTGAGATAATAGTGATCCACATTCTTTCCTAGATCCATAAGATCTGATGGATGGAAGCAGAAGAGACAGTGACACATTGTAGAGAAAATAGGAAGTGATTCCCAACACACATAAAAGTTGCTTATGAACGCAGCAGGCCAGGCAGCATCTCTAGGAAGAGGTGCAGTCGACGTTTCAGGCTGAGACCCTTCATCAGGACTAACTGAAGGAAGAGTGAGCAAGGGATTTGAAAGTTGGAGGGGGAGGGGTGATCCAAAATGATAGGAGAAGACAGGAGGGGGAGGGATGGAGCCAAGAGCTGGACAGGTGATAGGCAAAAGGGATACGAGAGGATCATGGGACAGGAGGTCCAGGAAGAAAGGCAAGGAGGGCGGGGGGGGGGGGACCCAGAGGATGGGCAAGGGGTATATTCAGAGGGATAGAGGGGGAAAAAGGAGAGTGAGAGAAAGAATGCATGTATAAAAATAAGTAACGGATGGGGTACGAGGGGGAGGTGGGGCATTAGCGGAAGTTAGAGAAGTCGATGTTCATGCCATCAGGTTGGAGGCTACCCAGACGGAATATAAGGTGTTGTTCCTCCAACCTGAATGTGGCTTCATCTTTACAGTAGAGGAGGCCGTGGATAGACATGTCAGAATGGGAATGTGATGTGGAATTAAAATGTGTGGCCACTGGGAGATCCTGCTTTCTCTGGCGGACAGAGCGTAGGTTGATTCCCAATAGAGGACAGCAGACCAGCTTGGACACTACATTTCTTCCTGCTGTGTTAGACGACACCCCTTCATTATTTTTTTCCTGACAGTGCTCAACTAACATCATCGTTAGTGCTAAACTAACATCCTGAGGTGAATGAGCCAACAGAAAATGAACCTGCTTCCCAACCCCACCCCACCCAGACTAACAGTTCCCCTCCAATTGTGAGGAGGACTGGTGGGTTTCCTTGTGTCTCCCACACTTAGTATGCACTATGTCCACAGTGCAGGAGTGATACAGGGGGCAGATATCAAGCCTGGTGTGTTCACAAGCCGTCAATTCCCAAACATTGTTCATTCTTTTCTCAGCCGCAGTGTCGAGTGAGTGGACAGCTAACACACCACGACATGTGAAGGCACAGAGTGGCTTGTGCCCGGATTCTGTGCCAGTACTGTTATCCATCATATCTGCATGAGAAGTCGAGGACTGGTATCTGGTATGTCAGAAAAAAAATTCAAAATCCAATCATATAGCCTTTCACTCCAGCAATCACAGAAAGGAGAAACGGAAGTTTCGTTATTGAACCCGTCTATCTGGAGACTTGAAAGATGGTGACTGTTCCCTGATTATAGACAACATCGCCAATCTATGTTTCCAATCATATTGAAGCACAACCGACATGGACATGAGAGGTTCTCAGAGTTATGTGCAGTTTCTTGCCGAATTAGGCCACTCTGCAGGTGGCAGTGTTTTGCTTCCCATCAGCTCTCCTCTCCTTCTCCAAGTCCATCCCGGCCATCCGCACAACCCTCCTTTCAATCATCTTCTCTGTTATAATCCAGCATCCAGGCCATTCCCTGATCTCAGTACTAACATCAGGCAGGAGGTACAGAAGCCTTGCATCCCACACCACCCAGTTCAGGAACAGTTATTACCCTCCAAACACCAGTCTCCTGAAACGCTGCGGATTATCTCAAACACCACTACTCTGAACTGATTCTATGACTTCCAGACTCACTTTCAAAGACTCTTCACAACTTATACTCACAGTACTGTATTTTTTTGAATTTGGAATTTGTCCTTTTGTTGTCAGTCTTCGTCTGCTTGTGTAGCTTTTAGTAATTCTCTTAGTTTTGTTTTTTTTCTGTAAATGCCTGCAAGAAAATTAATCACAAGGTCGTAGAGTATGGTAGTGGTATATGGTAACAACTTGTATATATATTTTGTTAATAAATTTAATTTGAACTTTTTGAACTCATCTCCACCATAACCAAGTCCACTTGGCCCATATCTCACTGCCTGGGGAAGGACGGACTGCACTGGATGTATCAGTGACTGTGTGATATTGTGGCTGTCAGTGGAGGACTCTGTTTCCCATTTCCCCTCTCAACAGCTTTCAGAACAGTCATGAACACCACACTGTTCAACTTTCCCTCACACTGTATCCTCATTGCTCAGGGATCATCCTGTAAACATCTTTTCTCTTGTCGGACTGGGATTTCTATCTGAACTGATGCATCTGGTAATATTGAACTAAAAGGATCTATTTCTCTGTTAGATTTCACAGATAAACCCACAATATTCACTGCTGAACTTGAAGGAAAGTCTGTGAACATAACCTGCATCTTCAACACTGCATGTGATGGAACTTCACCCACCTTAACCTGGGTCACCCCCACTGATGTACCACCATCAGTCTCAAGCAGTGTAACTCGGTGGCACAACACTCTGACATATACTTCTGTCCTGACCATGACCCCAGCACTCAAGCACCACGGGCAAAGTCTCACCTGCAGAGTCAGATACCCATCTGTTTCATCGGAGCAGACCATCACACTAACTGTGCAGTGCAAGTATGGGGATCAGTTATCTTTCAGGTACAGCCATACTCCACAGGGTACACAGAAATATTCTGCAAATTTCAGTTTAAGGCTTACTGAATTATTTATTTGTTGACAAATGTTACCCTGAATATCCATGAGACCATAAGACATAAGAGCAGAACTAGGCCATTTGGTCCATCGAATCTGCTCTGCCATTCAGTCACAGCTAATCATTTTTTCCCCTCTTCAGCTCCACTCTCTGGTCTCTCCCCATAACCTTTGATGCCATGGCCAATCAAGATCCTATCAATCTCTGCCTAATGACCTGGTTTCCACAGCTGGTAACAAATTCCAGAAATTCACCAACCTCTGGCTAAAGAAATTCCTCTGCCTCTGTTTTAAATGTACTCCCCTCTATCCTGAGGACATGTCCTATTGTCCTAGACTCCCCCACCATGGGAAACATCCTTTCTACATCTACTCTGTCTAGGCCTTTGAAATCTTTTGAATGTTGAATGAGATCCCCCCTCATCCTTCTAAATTCCAGCAATCACGGCCCAGAGACATCAAACATTCCTTGTGTGATAAAACTTTAATTCCCAGAATCATTCTTGTGAACCTTGTCTGAAACATTTGCAAAGCCAGCACATTTTTGCTTCGATAAGGAGCCCAAAACTGTTCACAATACTCAAGGTGAAGCCTCACCAGTGTGTTATGAAGCCTCAGCATCATGTCCCTGCTCTTATATTTTAGACATCTTGAAATGAATGTTAACATTGCATTTGCCTTCCTCACCACTGACTCAACCTGCAAGGTAACCTCTAGAATGTTCTGCACAAGGACTCGCAAGTCCCTTCGCATCTCAGATTTTTGGGATTTCTCCCCGTTTACAAAAATAGTCTGCAGGGAAAGGCAAAAGGGAAATTATAGGCCAGTTAGCCTCACCTCAGTTGGAGGGAAAGAGTTGGAGTCCATTAGTAGGAATGAGGCTTCTAAGTACTTGGAGACTAATGATAAAATAAGTCAAAGTCGGCATGGTTTCTGTAAAGGGGAATCTTGCCTGACAAATCCATTAGAGTTTTGCGAGGAAGTAACAAGCAGCTTGGTCAAAGTAGAGGCAATACATGTAATTTACTTGGACTTTCAGAAGGTGCTTGATAAGGTGTTACACATGATGTTGTTTAACAAGATAAAATCCTGTGGCATTACTTGAAAGATACTGGCACAGATAGCGGAATGGCTGACAGGCAGGGAGCAGTGAGTGGGTATATAAAGGGATCTTTTCTGGTTGGCCGCTGGTGACTAGAGGTGTTCCAGAGTTAGTAATGCGACCGCTGCTTTTCACATTGTTTGATAATGGAATTGATGGCTTTGTGGATGATACAAAGATAGGTGGGAGGTCGGTAGTGCTGAGGAAGCAATGCGATTGCAGCAGGACTTAGACAACTTGAAAGAATGGGCAAAAAAGCAGCAGATTGAATATAGTGTTGATAAATGTATGATAATGCATGATAATGCATTTGGGTAAAAGGAACAATACTGTAGACTATTATCTAAATGGAGAGGTGAAAACGTCAGCTGTGCAGAGGGACTTAGGAGTCCTCGGGCAAGACTCCAAAAAGGTTAATTTACAGGTTGAGTCTGTGGTAAAGGTGGTAAATGTAATGTTGGCGTTTGTTTCAAGGGGAATAGAATGTAAAAGCAAGGAGATAATGCTGAGCTTTTATGAAACAATAGTCAGGCTGAATGTTGAAAAGACTAGAGAGACTAGATAGGGTGGATATGGAGATGATGCTTCCTATCCAGAACTAGAGGGCACAATGTTAAAATTGAGGGATGACCCTTCAGAACAGAGGTAAGCGGGATTTTTTTAGCCGGAGATAAATCTGGGAATGCTTTGCCACAGTCTGTGGTAGGGGCTAATTCTGTGCATAAAATTAAGGCTGTAGTTGATTGCTCCCTGACTGGTCAGGCATCAAAGGATATAGCAAGAAAGCAGGTGTAAGGAGTTGAGTGGGATCTGGGATCAGCCATGATGGAATGGTGGAGCAGACCTGATGGGCTGAATGGCCTAATTCCCCTCCATATCTTATGGCCTTATGCCACAGTCTAATGATTCTTGAAATATCATAACTAATGCCTCCACAATCTCTACTGCGACCTCTTTCAGAACCCTAAGGTGCAGTTCATCTGGTCCCGCTGACTTATGTACCTTTAGGCCTTACAGCTATTTGAGCACCTTCTCTCTTTTAATAGAAGCTGCACTCACATTTCTTCCCTCACACCAGTCAACACCTGCCACACTGCTCGTGTCTTAGAACATAGAACAATACAGCACAGTACAGGTCCTTCGGCCCACAATGCTGTGCCGACCCTTAAACCCTGCTTACCCATATAACACCCCACCTTAAATTCCTCCATATACCTGTCTTGTAGTCTCTTAAATTTCACTAGTGTATCTGCCTCCACCACCGACTCAGGCAGTGCATTCCACGCACCAACAACCCTCTGAGTAAAAGACCTTTCTCTAATATCCCACTTGAACTTTCCACCCCTTACCTTGAAGCCATGTCCTCTTGTATTGAGTAGTGGTGCCCTGGAGAAGAGGCACTAGCTGTCCACTCTATCTATTCCTCTTAATATCTTGCATCCTCTCCTCTCATCCTCCTTCTCTACAGAGAGTAAAGCCCGAGGTCCCTTAATCTCTGATCATGAGGATACTCTAAACCAGACAGCATCCTGGTAAATCTCCTCTGTACCCTTTCCAATGCTTCCACATCCTTGATACTGTGAGGTGACCAGAACTGTATGCAGAACTCCAAATGTGACTGAACCAGAGTTTTATAGAGCTGTATCATTACCCCACGACTTTTAAACTCTGTCCCTTGACTTATGAAAGCTAACACATAAACTTTCTTAACTACCCTATCTACCTGTGAGGCAACTTTCAGGGATCTGTGGACATCTACCCTCAGATCCCTCTGCTCCTCCACACTTCCAAGTATCCTGCCATTTATTTTGCACTCTGCCTTTTGAGTTTGTCTTTCCAAAGTGTACCACCTCACTTCTCCGCGTTGAACTCCATCTGCCACTTCTCAGCCCACTTCTGCATCCTATCAATGTCTCTCTGCAATCTTCAACAATCCTCTGCACTATCTACAACACCACCAACCTTTGTGTCGTCTTCAAACTTGCCATCACATCCTTCTACCCGCACATCCAGGTTGTTAATAAAATTCATGAAAAGTAGAGATCGCAGAACCAATCCTTATGGGACACCACTACTCAACTCTCCAATGCGAATGTACTCCCTCCACCAGGTGTTACGTACCCCGTAACTGGGTTGCCAAACCAGCAGAAATGGACCACTTAGTTGGAGTCTGGTTTAACAGAAACTAATAAAGTTTTATTAAAGAAATAAGTAACACAGTACTCTGATCGTAAGGATATAAATGCAACAGGTTAGCAATGATAACACACACATGTACACAGAACTAGGATAATAGGAATCAATCAAGCTCTATCACAGTCTAGGGTTAAAATGATCAGTCAAGTAACGCAGAGTTCAGTTCAGCTTAGTACAGTTCGCAGTAATCGCTGTTGTGCCGTTGGAGAGAGAGAGAGAGAATATGCAAATCTGATTCAGCAGACCTTTAATGTTCTTCACAGTTGGCTTTCAGGCAGACCCTTTTTTATGTCTTCTGTGGTCACCGACTGTGACCTCTCTGTTCCGGATACGACCGTTCTTCTGCGGTGAACCCGGCACCCAGGCAAGGGCGGGGACACACCAGGTTGCCACCGATCATACCCTTTTCACCCTGTGCGTCTATGGTCGGTTCCCTCGAACCAGACCTCCAACTTCCACCAACTTGTGGGGGCACACCGCTCTTCCAGGGTCTCATTATCTCGTGATCTTGTGATGTGACATGCCTTAGCGAACCTGTTCTTTTTATCCCCCTGCTGGGGTATCGCCTGTCCATCAAACTTCAAACAGTTCAGGTTCAAAGCAACTGGTCTGTCAATATTCTGAAGTGTGTTTCTTTCACGTTAATCTCTCTCTTCTCTCTTATTAGCATTTTGAATGTTTCTCCATTGTCTCTCTTATCTCTCTCATCAGCATCAATCTTCTGATAACTTGGTTTGTCGTCACACACCACACTCTGCTTTCTGCAGGCAAGCCAATTCTGAATCCACCTGACCAAACTTCCTTGGATTCCTTGCCTTCTGACTTTCTGAATAAACCTACTGTGTGGTACCTTGTCAAATGCCTTACTAAAATCCATGTAGATCACATCCACTGCACTACCCTCATCTATATGCCTGGTCACCTCCTCAAATAACTTTTGCATCAGTCTTCTACAGTCTTCTATAGTCGACTCTTTAAGTTGCTTTCTGTAGGTTTTTAAAAGCTTCCCAATCCTCTGTCTTCCCAATAATTTCTGCTTTGTTGCATGCCCTCTCTTCAGCTTTTAAGCTAACTTTGACTGCCCTTGCTGTCCACAGTTGTATTATTCTGCCATTTGAGTATTTCTTTGTTTTTGGAATACATCTATCCTACACCTTCCTCATTTTCCCCAGAAACGCAAGACATTGTTGTTCTGCTGTTATGCATGCCAGCATCTCCTTCCGATTTACTTTGACAAACTGCTCTCTCATACCACTGTACTTCCCTTTGCTGAAAAACTGCTCTGACAGACTTTACATCCTCCCTATCAATTTCAAGTTGAGCTCAATCCGGCAAAAATTGTGGTCACTCCATCTTAAGGGATCCTTTACCGTAAGCTCCCTAATCGCCTCTGGTTCATTTGCGCAACACCCAATCGAGCATATCTGATCTCCTAGCAAGTTCAAGGAAAAAACTGCTTTACAAAGCCATTGTGTAGGCGTTCAACACATTCACTCTCTTGAGATCTATTACGAACCTGATTTTCCCAATCTACCTGCAAGTTAAAATCTCCCATGACTATTATAACTTTGTCCTTTTGATACATCTTTTCTATTTCCCATTGTAATCTGTAGTCCACATTTCAGTTACTGTTTGGAGGCCTGTATACAACTGCCATCAGGGTCCTTGCAGTTTCTTAACTCATCACACAAGCATTCACCATCTTCTGATCCTATGTCACATCTTTCTAAAGATTTGATGCCATACTTTACAAGTAGAGTCACACCATCCCCTCTGACCACCTTCAATGTGTAACCTTGATCATTCAGCTCCTGACTACAGACATCCTTCAGCAAAGATTTACTGATGGCCGCACCATCATAGCTGAGAATCTGTAAAAGTGCAAACAGATCATCTTCCTTATTTCTTAGACTCCATGCATTGAGATACAACACTGAGTACAGCATTTGTAACCCTTTTTGACTCTGCAGCTCTAATCACTGATACTCACCCTGCTGGCTGCAATTTTGTCTTCTCATCTCCCTGCCATTCTTGACAGTATGACTACATGCTGTCTTTGATTTTTTGCCATCTGTCCTATCCTGACTCCCTTCTCTCTGGTTCCCATCCCCCTGACAAATTAGCTTAAACCCTCCCCAACAGCTATAACAGACCTGCCTGCAAGAATATTAGTCCCCCTCGGGTTCCTTTTCTGCAGGTCATACCTCCCCCAGACCAACGATCCAAGAACCTGAAGCCCTGCCCCTTGCATCTACTTCTCAATCACACATTTATCTGCTGAATCATCCTGTTTTTACCCTCACTGGCAGGAAGCACAGGTCTGATCCAGAAATTACTACCCTGGGAGGTCCACATTCTGAGCTTTTTGCATAGCTCTTTAAATTCTCTATTCTGGGCCTCTTTGCAGTTCCTTCCTATGTCACTTCTCCTCCAAAGTGTTGTGGATGCAAACTGGGATGTCCCTGACCCTGTCACCTGGGAGGCAACAAACCATCCAGGTGTCCTGTTCACATCCACAGATTCTCCTGTCTGTTCCCCTGACTATTGATTCCCCAATCACTACCGCTCCCATCTACTCCCTCTTTCCCTTCTGCACCATGGACCCATGCTCAGTGCCAGTAAACCTGGTCTCCATGGCATTCCTCTGGGAGGTCATTCTCCACAACAGTATCCAAAACGATATACTAATTATTGGGAGGAATGGCCACAAGGATCCTCTGCACTAACTGTCACATGAAGTGCTGGAAACAAACCCAAATGCAAGACACAGACACTGAAGTACAAGGAACAGGACTTGACTAGAGTAAGGACATGACAGGATTCAGGCAAGGAGCAGGAACCAGAGCACAGACTTGCGCCAGGGAAAGCGGGACCAGGACTAGGAACCATGGAAAAGGAGACAAGGCTTAGACTCCGAGCCCGAGACTGGACAAGGACCCAGAAACTAGGTCTTGCCTCGGGCTCGGAACCAGAACCAGGCAAGGACATGACATGGCTTCAGGACAGGGTGTGGCTGGGGTCTAGAGACCTGAGCTTGGAGACAAAACAATGCTCGGAAACCAAGCCCGAGACTAGACAAGGACCCAGAACTTGAGTCTTGCCTCGGGCTCAGACCCCAGAATCAGGCAAGGATATGACACGACATGGCTGAAGGCTTGGGGTCCTGGGTCTTGAGCTCGGCTGCGGGGTCGTCGAGGCTCACGTTCTTGGGGGTCGTCGAGGCTCGCGTTCTTGGAGCTCGGCTGCGGGGTCGTCGAGGCTCGCGTTCTTGGAGCTCGGCTGCGGGGTCGTCGAGGCTCGCGTTCTTGGAGCTCGGCTGCGGGGTCGTCGAGGCTCGCGTTCTTGGAGACAGACTGGGAACTAAACATCAACATAGAGCCAGGACTTTTTCTTCAACAAGCCAGGACTCATTTTTAACACAACACTAACATGAGACAGGACAGAACATAAACATAGAGTCAGGACTTATTCTAAGACAAGCCAGGACTCAACTTCTCCACACCAAGGTGGGACAGGTCCATCTGTTGGGTAACAGCAGGACAGCCAGACTTACCCAACAGAGGACAAGACATGACCCCCCCCCATGGGGCAACAACAAGATGGCCTGACTTACCAAACAGAGGCAAGGACAAGACATGACAAGACCCCCCATGGTGCAACAGTAAGACAACCTGACTTACCCCACAGAGGCAAGGACAAGAAGAGACAAACACCAAAGAACAACAGACAGTTCCATCTCTGCTCTAGGGTAGCTCCAAGTCTCAGTTCAGCCAGCAACCTCAGCTGGCCCAGGAAACAGCCAAATCCATACCACAAAGACTACTCCATCAAGTGGCAACAAGGCTCCATGAAGCAGTGGCCCTCCAACCAGGCCTAGAGATCACAAGAGGTTTCACTAGCCTTCCATCAGCAGGTTGCTGCAAGGGGAACTGACAAGACAACCCAGCAGCCCATACTTAACCCCAAGGCTACTTATATTGCAAGCCCAAAGATGGGAATCAGGTGTCTATGATTAACTCAAACAAGGGTCAGCTGGAAGACCCAGAGTCCTGAATCCACGGACCGGACCGTAAAACGGAATGGGGATTTCATGGACCGGACCATGACACTAACTGCCTTTTCACATTTCCATGTCTCCTGACAGTCAATGAACTACTCTTCTCCTTTGCAACTTTGGCAATTCGTCAGCTGTAGCCACTGCTCAGCGCACGAGAAACACGGACCGAAAACTTTAAACACCAAGTCACTGCGTGAAAGAAACTGTTCTAGCCCATTGTAGAGATGATACTACGCACTCCTCAAGTCTTCTGGAAGTTTCTAAACCCGTCCTTTTAGGATTTTGCCACTATTTTAAACTTCAAGAGTGAGAGCTCCGACAGTGTGACCCTCCTTCAGTATCGTTACTGACATAACGTGACTCTTCCTCAATGTCGCCCTCCCTCAGTATCACAACTGCCACAATGTGACTCGTCCTCAGTATCGACCCTCCCACAGTATGATACTTTCTCAGTATCGCCCCTCAGTGTGACAACAATCCATTGATGATGCCCAGCACTGCATCTTTGCCCATATCACTCCCTCATAATTGTCTCTCCGATACCGCACTATCCCTCATTTCGACCCTTCAAACTGGACAACACTTTCTCTGTAATCCGTGGAGGGCTTTCCTTGGCTGTGTGCTTGTGACAAAGAATTTGGACCATGGACCGTATGACGGAGGAGCAGAATTAGGCCATCCGACTCATTGGAAAGCATTGTAAATGTGGAATTAAATTTATTGCAGGTGATTGACACATAGAATCTTGTTTTACACCATGTGTTCTCACACTTAACTCTTTATTTATCTTTATTAGATGCCCCACAGAATCTCTCAATCATTTCTCCCAATAACATGAACAGTTCCCGGGTGAATATGAAGGAAGGGATTCCTACATCGATCCTCTGCTCTGCCCAGAGTTTCCCAGTGTCTAATCTAACATGGAGACATCACGGTGTCACACTGATCTCAACAAGTTCCAGCAACGAACTGTGGCTGGAGTTTCCTCAGGTGACACCCCAGCAGGCTGGAGACTATCAGTGCGTGGCAGAGAATAAACACGGGACAGCGGAGAGGGCCATCACCCTCAGTGTGGAGTGTAAGTGGATGCATTGCAACATCTCTAAGTACAAATGCAAAGTCAGTAGACTCTTTATCCTTCGATACACAATGCACACTCAGTGGCCACTTTATTAATTTGCTGTACACCTGCTTGTTAATACAAATACCTAATCAACGAATCATGTGTCAGCAACTCAATGCATAAAAGTACGCAGACATAGTTAAGAGAATCCGTTGTTGTTCAGACCAAACATTGGAATGGGTAAAATGTATGATCAAAGTGATTTTAACCATTCTCTGCAGGCATACTTAGGAAATCCATAGAACAGCAACTGTTAACTGTAAACAAACTGTGAAAATGCAGATATAAATAACTCCTATTAAATAACTAGCATGAAGTAACAGTATACCTTCACGGGACGGACCAGCAGTGGCTTTGACTGGTACCTTTTGGGCGGCGGTTGAAAAGGGAGACAGATAGCCCCAAATTCATTATAAGGGCTCTGTCTCCCTTTTCGACCACCGCCCAAATGGAAACATAGAAAATAGGTGCAGGAGTAGGCCATTCGGCCCTTCGAGCCATGGTACCAATGCCTGGATCATCTCACTGAGCAGCAACCACGTCCCCAGAACTCAATTCCGGCAGCTGATTTGTCTTCAGAGCAGTCAGGTTACACTAGTCATCAGAGTTTACAGAGAATGGTGTGAAAAACAAATAGAAAAAAAAACTATTGAGTGGCAGTTCTGTAGGAGAAAACACTTTGTTAATGAGAGAGGTCAGAGGAGAATAGCCAGACTGGTTCAATCTGACAGGAAGATGACAGTAATTCAAACACTCACACGCTACAGCAGTGATACGCAGAAAAGCATTTCTGAATGTGGAGGACGGGGATCCAATGCATCAAAATGGAGACAACCTCATTTTACAGTGAATGGAAAGGGGTGTCCAACAGACGACTGAGGCACAGCTCAGGCTTCAGAGTTACACTGTACCATTACAATATATCAGTGCAACCAACATCTCCTGCCTGTTTCTTTCTTCCCAGATAAGCCTGAGATTTCTCAGGACTCTGGGTGCACTCGGAACCTCAATGTCATCTCATGTGTGTGTGCAGCCAGATCGAACCCACTCGGAGAGCTCACCTGGCACCTCCCCCTCACCAACCTCAGTGGGAACCAGACGCACGGTCGTTTCCAGACGAGGCAGGTGGAAGACGGGCAACTGGTGACTGGCTCGCTGACCTTGGATGTGAGCGAGGGAGAGGACGTGACCGCCTTCTGTACAGTCCGAAACCAGCATGGAGAGGTCATGTTCATGGTGTCCCTGTGGATGAAAGGTGAGGATATCAATGAGGAATACTCTTCATTCAGCAGAGTGCAGCCCTAACTTCAGCAAATCCCTCCGTCCTCCACTTGAGCTTGATCTGAGCAAAGTCTGCTTTCCCTTCTAGCTGGATGGGGAAGATTGCATGGCCAGTGGGGAGTTCACTCCAGTGTCCCTACCCCACTAATGGTCATCATCGCATTGCTGGTTATGGGATCTTGCTGTATACAGACTGGTTGCCCTGCTTACCTTGGGACCAGATCTCAAGTAGAGGAACGCATTGAAATGGTGAGATGGGAATCACACTCTCCACTCTCCTTTAACACCCCACTGACTTAATCCAAGTATTTAGCCATTTCCCTCAATGTGTGAGGATAAAACCCAAGTAAAATTGGAAATGAACACATGGGAGCAGATGACAACCATACATCACAAGCTGAGGAAAACATTGGGATGGTGAAATGTGTCAGTGAAATTGGAATAGCACTCTCCACTCTCCTTTAAGACCACACTGCATTTATCCAAGGATTTAGCCATTTCCCTCAATGTGCTGAGGACAAAATCCAAGTAAAATCCGGAAGGAACACATGGGTCTCTCTCTCTCCCACAAAATGTGGGTGATGAAAACCAAAGTTCCTGGATATTACATTACAATCAGAATCACAATTAGGTCCAATATCACTGACATATGCCAGCAAATGTGTTGTTTCCCCATTCTCCTTTACAAAACTGCTCCAGCTTTGTCACACTTTATGGGGATTGCGATTGTACAACCTTTTTCCAGTACAGCCACAAATTGAGGTCTATACTCTGAATTGGACACTACAGGAACATTGTTGTTTTTAAGCCATTCCTGTGTAGCTTTGTTTTATGCTTGGGGTCATTGTCTTGCTGGAAAACAAATTTTCTCCCCATTCCCAGTTCTCTAGCAGACTGCATCACAATTTCCTCCAAATTTCCCTGTATTTTGCTGCATTCATTTTACCCTCTCTAGCCGAGATTTCATGTGAGTTTCTTTTCAACAGTCGCTTCCTGTTTCCCCCTCTCCCATAAAGCTGCAGGTGGTAAAGTACCCGGGCAACAATTGCTACATGCGCATTCTCTCCACTGAAGATTGTAATTCCTGCGGAGTTATCATAGGTCTCTTGGTGGCCTCCCTCACTAGTCCTCTTCTTGCATGGTTACTCAGTGTTTGACGACTGCCTGTTCCCAGCACATTTGCAACTGTGCCATATTCTTTCCATTTCTTGATGATTGACTTAACTGTGCTCCAAGGGACAGTCAGTGACTTGGAAAAGTTCTTGTATCCATCTCCTGACTTGTACTTTTCAATAACCTTGTCAGACAGTTGCTTGAAGTGTTCTTTTGTCTTCATGGTGTATTTGTTGCCAGGACCCTGACTCACCAGCAGCTGGACTTTTCAGATACAGGTGTATTTTTACGACAATCAGTCGAAACACTTTGACTGTACACAGGACTCCAAAAACAAATTCCCACATGGCTAATTATGTGATTCGAAGACCAATTGGCTGCATAGGTGATGACTTGGTGTGCCATGTTCAAGAGGGTTGAATGAATATGCAGTCAATTATTTTGTGTTTTGAATTTAATATAGATCACTTTGTAGAGATCTTTTTTCACCTTGACACAAAAGTGTCTTTTTCTGTTGATTAGTGTCAAAAAAGCCAAATTAAATACACATTATTAGGTGTTGTGAAACAATAGAACATGAATACTTTTTATAAGCACTATATATATGCTATAAAAATTCAATTAAATAAGTAATGCAAAAAGAGAGCAAAAAAGTGAAAATAGTGAGGCAGTGGCAGTGAGGATGAAGCTGTTCCTCACACATGAGTGTGGGTCTTCGGGATCTTGTACTTCCTCCTTGATGGTAGCAATGTGAAGAAGACACATCCTGAGTGGTGCAGGTCTATAACGATGCCTATAACGAGGCTTCGACTTTTGAAGATGACTCAGGTACTGAAGAGGCTAGTGCCCATGATGGTGTTGAGTTTGCAACTTTCTGCAGCTTTCTCAGATCCGGTGCAGTGGTCCGCCAATAAATGAGAAAGGTCACTTGTACGAGTGACTGTTCTGAAGCTGTCCTGTTGGTTGATGTTACAGGTGGGGTCTCTGCTGTTTGGATCACAATGTTACTCACAATCAATGTCATTCTCAGTATGCTACTGGCTGGATTCTTCATCTCCAAGTGCATCCTGAAGTAAGTCCAGACGGACATTGAAGTTCAGTTTAAATGTCATTTCTATTGTATATATTTATACCACCAAATGAAACGACGTTCCCTGGACCAAGGTACACAACATAGTGCATATAACACAAACAGCACATAATGCAACATGGCCATGAATGAATTAACAAATCATAAAATATACTCCATAAGATTGACATCGATCATAACGTGCATGTACAACACTTCATATGTGACGAGACCTGGGTGGTGGCAGGGAGTTCAGTAGTGGGGAAGAAGCTGTTTCCCATCCTAACAGTCCTTCTCATAATGCTACGTTTCCTCCTGCCTGATGGTGGGGGTTGGAGGCAGCAAAGATGGTCAAAGAGATTGTGAAACGGATGGGAGGGATCCTTGACAATCCTAAGGGTCCTGGTAAACATAGAAACCATAGAAACCATAGAAAACTACAGCACAGAAACAGGCCTTTTGGCCCTTCTTGACTGTGCCGAACGATTTTCTGCCTAGTCCCACTGACCTGCACATGGACCATATCCCTCCATACACCTCCCATCCATGTATCTGTCCAATTTATTCTTAAATGTTAAAAAAGAACCTGCATTTACCACATCATCTGGCAGCTCATTCCATACTCCCACCACTCTCTGTGTGAAGGAGGCCCCCTTAATGTTCCCTTTAAACTTTTCCCCTCTCACCCTTAACCCATGTCCTCTGGTTTTTTTCTCCCCTTGCCTCAGTGGAAAAAGCCTGCTTGCATTCAATCTATCTATACCCATCATAATTTTATATACCTCTATCAAATCTCCCCTCATTCTTCTATGCTCCAGGGAATAAAGTCCTAACCTATTCAACCTTTCTCTGTAACTAAGTTCTCAAGTCCCGGCAACATCCTTGTAAACCTTCTCTGCACTCTTTCAACATTATTTATATCCTTCCTGTAATTTGGTGAGCAAAACTGAACACAATGCTCCAGATTCGGCCTCACCAATGCCTTATACAACCTCATCATAACATTCCAGCTCTTATACTCAATACTTTGATTAATAAAGGCCAATGTACCAAAAGCTCTCTTTATGACCCTACCTACCTGTGACACCACTTTTAGGGAATTTTGCATCTGTATTCCCAGATCTCTCTGTTCTACTGCACTCCTCAGTGCCTTACCATTAACCCTGTATGTTCTACGTTGGCTTGTCCTTCCAACGTGCAATACTTCACACTTGTCTGTATTAAACTCTATCTGCCATTTTTCAGCCCATTTTTCCAGCTGGTCCAAGTCCCTCTGCAGGTTCTGAAAACCTTCCTCACTGTCTACTACACCTCCAATCTTTGTATCATCAGCAAATTTGCTGATCCAATTTACCACATTATCATCCAGATCATTGATATAGATGACAAATAACAATGGACCCAGCATTGATCCCTGTGGCACACCACTAGTCACAGGCCTCCACTCAGAGAAGCAATCCTCTACTACCACTCTTTGGCTTCTTCCATTGAGCCAATGTCTAATCCAATTTACCACCTCTCCATGTATACCTAGCGATCTTGGATGGGTGGAAGAGATATTCCGATAATCATCTCAGCAGCCCTTGTAATCCTTTGTCGGGTCTTGTGGTCAGATGTGTTTCAATTGCCAGGTGAAATTGTGAGTGAGGAATGTTCAGCTTCTGATCAAACCCTACCCTCTGCTGTCTGCCTGTGTGTGACTGCTTCTACCGGGTCTGCATCTGTTCCTGTCCCTGTCTCCTCTACTGACTGGCAACCAACAAACATTCACCTTCGTTGTTACATCCTACATACTGGTGGTATACAGTGCTTATAAAAAGTATTCACCCTCCTTGGAAGTTTTCATGTTTTACAACATTGAATTACAGTAGTTTTAATTTGGCTCTTTTCCACACTGCTCAACAGCAAGACTCTTACGTGTCAAAGTGAAAACAGACCTTTACGAAGTGATCTAAATTAATTACAAATATTAAACACAAAATAACTGATTGAATAAGTATTCACCCCCTTCAAGTCAGTATTTAGTAGATGCACCTTTGGTGGCAATTACAGCCTTGAGTCTGTGTGGAGAGGTTTCTTTCAGCTTTGCACATCTGGACAGTACAATTTTCCCCCATTCCTCTTCTTCAAAAAAACTGCTCCGATTGCATGGGGTTTGTGAGTGAACATTCCTTTTCTAGTCCAGCCACAAACTCTCAAGTGGATTGAGGTCTGGACTCTGACTTAGCCACTCCAGGGCATTAGCTTTGCTGCTTTTAAACCATTCCTGATATTCAGTGACATGGAAATTTTCCTTTATCCATCTCCTGACTTGTGCTTTTTAATAACATTGTCACAAAGTTGCTTGAAGTGTCTTTTTGTCCTCATGGTGTAGCTATGACCAGGATACTGACTCAGCAGCATTGGACCTTCCAGATACAGGTGTATTTTTACTACAATCAATTGAAACATCTTGACCATACACAGGTCTCCAAAAGCAGATCTCCACTTAACTAATGTGACATTTAATACCAATTGGCTACACCAGTGATGATTTGGTGTGTCTTATTACAGGGGGTGAATACTTATGCAATCAATTATTTTGTGTTTTATATTTGTAATTAATTTAGATCACTTTGTACAGATCTTTTTGCACCTTGACATGAAAGGGTCCTTTTCTTTTGATCAGTCAAAAAAGTCAAATTCAATCCATTGTGATTCAATGTTGTAAAACAATAAAACATGAAAACTTCCAAAGGGCTGAATAGTTTCTATAGGCACTGTATATGCTTTGGCAATTAACAGCAGCACTGTACATTAGAGACATGACAAAATAATTGACTTAGAGACACAACACGGAACAGGCCCTTCAGTCCCGAACCCGAGCCGATCACAGGACAATTTACGATGACCAATTAAACTACTGACTGGTACGTATTTAGAATGTAGGAGGAAACTAGAGCACCTGAAGGAAATCCACGTGGTCACGGGGAGGACGTACGTCATGTCTGTATGTTATACATAACCTTCATGATAAAATAAACCAACCTAAACAAAGAGAGCTCCAGATCCAAAAGCACAATGAGGGAGACTGGGAATTCCCTGTCTTCCAGTCTGGTCCTTGTCATCCCGTGGTCACACAGCGCTTGGGTGGTCATACCTTGATCAGTGGCCAGTTGTCAGCACCACAGGTGAGGCGACCAAACGAAGAAGGAAACAGTTAAACTTTCAGATATATTTTCTCGATCTCTCTCTCTCATGAGTGGAGGAGGCAATGGGAAAGGGGATGGGGGCAGGAGGAGGGTTGGAAAAAGGGAAGGGAGGGGGTGGGGAATGAGGGAAGAAGGAAGGAGGAGGAGGGACAGGGTGTTGCCACTCCACAGCCTCAGTGGACGATGTTGTATCAAATGGTCTGGATGTCACAGTGAGGTGGGATCGGGGTGGGGATTTGGCTGACACTCTGATGTTCTGTAACCCTGGGCCAACCTTCTGCTGTTCCAGATGGGATGTACGGGCCAAGAAGAGGGCCTTGGAGATCCTGGACACCACCATCAGCTCCAGTGTATGCTTGACCACACCTCAGGTACAGGTCACAGCTCAGCCCAGTAAAGGTCAGGACACTGGGAGCACAGCGCAGCGGGAAGGACATTGAGGGAGGAGTGTCACACCATGGGGCGATGCTCACAAACTACCACGGTTTGGAGTTTAGGAGTATGGGTGAGTGAACGAGAGGCAGGGAACAAAAGTGTGGGAGGGTGAGAGAGAGATGAAGGGAGCGGAAAGGAGAGAGAGAGAGAGACAGAGATGGAGAGGCAGAAAGAGGAAGAAGTGAGTGAATGAATGATATAGAAAAATATCAGATACTCCTCGAGAATTGGGTGAAATAGAGTAACTGAAAGAGAAGTGATGAGGGAGGGGAGGGGAGGGGGAGAGAACAAGAGGACCGCGTCCACAACAGGGTTCTAGCCTGTTATCAGAGACTGTTATTCACTAGCCAGTGTTCACAGCATTTAAGTATCATCGTCCTTGGTGTTCAAAGTTGAAAGTATATTTAGTATCGAAGTACATATATGTCACCACCTTCTATCCTGAGATTCATTTTCTTACGGGCATTCACAATAAAGACTAATAAACACAATAGTATCAGTTAAAACTCCACACATCATTGATGCAAACAGTTAATGTGCAAAAGACAACAATCTGCAAATCCAAAATAAAAAGTAACAATAAACAAATAAAAAATAAATATTGGGAACCTGAGTTGTAGAGTGCTTGGAGGTAAATCCGGGGGTTGTGGAATTAGTTTAGTGATGGAGTGTGAGCAGTTCAATGGTGTTTGATGAAGAACTGAGATTTGCTTTTATTTCTGCCCCAGGACACAGAGAGGAAGAGGACGAGCCAGATCCCACCAATAATGCCCGTTGGAGAGGGGGAGGAGTGTGGCCCGGTATACGCCAACCTGCGGGAACTGCCCGGCGATGGAGGCCCTGTTCGCAGGGGGGAGACGGTCACATACGCAAAGCTGCACTTCCAGTCAATCGGCCCAGCCTGAGGGGTCGGGGGTGGGATGGGAGATGGCCAATGATGGAACATTGCAGCCACTACACAGTAAGATCCCAAAGAGCACTGGGTCCCACAGACTCAGGTCACCAACTACTTTCTAATCATGTTCATTCATATTAAGGGAAATTGGAGACTCGCTGACTCAGACAAATACAATCGCATTGCTTACTTTCGGGAATGGGGGTCACAGGGTGCGCAGTGAGGAGATGGCATGGCTAAAGGAATGCCGCTTGGGGGTGGGGGGGTCTGTTGAGGAAGGAGTACAATGGGAGGGGTGGTGAAGAGGGTGTGCCATTTTGTGGAAAGGGTGGGGATGAGGGAGCACTGCGTTGCAGGAGGGGCAGTTAAGAGGGTGCACCGTGCTGTGAGAGGGACTGTGATGAGGGAGTGACACGTTGTGGGAGGGGCAGTGAAGAGAGAGCACCGCTCTGTGCGATGGGTGGTTAGAAGGGAGTGCTGCGATGTGGGAGGGGCAGTTTGGAGGGAGTGCTATGCTATGGGAAGAGCAGTGACACTGTGGGGGGGGGTGCGGAGGGAGCGCGACACTGTAGGAGGGGCGGTGTGGAGGGAGTGTGACACTGTGGGAGGGTGAAGTGGACGTAACATGACACTGTGGATGGGGAAGTGTGGAGAGAGTGCCGCGCTGTGGGTGGAGAGTTCAAGAAGCAGCACCTCACCTCGTCAGGGCAAGTGAGGGAGCCCCCGCGCTGTGAGAGGGAGGTGAGAAGGGAGCACCGTGCTATGGGATGAGATGTCAGGAGGGAGAACTGCACTGTGGGAGGAGAGGTAAGGAGTTTTGAAGGAAATTCTGACAGTGTAGCACTATTGGGAAGAAGGAACTTGGTTCCCATCATCTGAGGGGTGGGGGGCCTTGGCCAGTATTCATCCCTCTACTTAGAGACGATTTCGGTCATCCTCGCTGCTGTGGGCTGGCTACTGTGTTCCCGACCTGACAACCATGAGCGGACTTCAAAACACCTGAGTGTGGGGAGGGGGCTGTAGGGATAAATTAGGTTTTTCACAGATGCCTGCTGGATCTCTGTACTGATCTCCACCAGCTTACCTCCTCGTGCTGGAGTCACAGACAGAGACAGATTAAACGGGGCTGTGAGGAGGACAGAGAGCACGGGTGTGGGGAGTGGGTGCATTGTACAGAGACAGGCCGAGTGACTGGGCCCAGACACTGCAGCTTCAATATCTTTGGGACAATCCGGTTTGTGAGAAAAAAAACAGGAAGAGAAAGATATTCTTTCGTAAAATAATGAATGAGACAGTTTGAATACAGACATTCTTTTATCCAGGGTTCGGGAATCAATGTTCAGGCTGAGATCTGGAGCGTAGGAGAATGAGGTGTGACCTTATGAAGGTGTATAAAAGTATGAGGGGCACAGGTAGGGTTAAAGAACAGTATAAGATAAAAAGGTGAAAGATTTATTGGAAACTCAGGGTGGCATCTTTTTCACCTAGAGGCTGATCCATATATGAAACGAGCTACCAGAGGAAGTGGTTGAGGCAAAGATACCTGGACAGGTACATGGACAGAGGGATATGGGCTAAAGGTGCTTGGATGGTACTCTTGGTTGGCATGGACAAGTGGGGTGGAGTGGCCAATTTCCCTACCTTGTGACTCGATGAAATTTGTTATAGTTCACTGTGCACAGGTTGCTGATGGTTAAAACGCAGGTCCGCTGGGCATGTGAAGGTAAACACTGCATTGGTGCTAATTGTTTGGGGATCCAAGTTTAAGAGCAAAGATATCTTGCCAAAATCATACGTGGACCTGAAACATTGTCCTGTTTCTCCTTGCACAGAAGATGCCTGGACAGTTGGAATATTGCAGCCAGCTCTGGGCTCTCTGTGAAGAGGAGACTACTTGCGGGATGGTGGGGGCTCAGATACTGCCTGTGTTCAGTGATAGTACTGATTGGTTGGATATTAATGGAATGAGAGGGCATGGGGTTAGGGGAGGGAAGTGACAATCTTGTCAATAATCAGTCACATTCATTGAATAAACAAACAGAGACAGACTTGTCCTGATATTATGGATTAAGTAGTTCACCCTCTGTAGCTGTTCAACCTATTGTGTGCTCAGAGATGTTCTTCTGCACACGACTGTAACATGGTTATTTGAGCTACTGTCACCTTCCTGTTAACTGAACCAGTCTGGTCATTCTTCTCCGAGTCTATCATTAACAAGACATTTTCCCTCACTGCATTGCAGCTCACCAGTTTTTTTTTTGCTTGTTTGTTTTTCACACCACATGCTGCAAACTCTAGAGACGGTTGTGCATGAAAATACCAGGAAATCAGCAGTTTCTGAGATACTCAAACCACCCTGCCTGGCACCAACAATTATTCCATAGTCAGTCACTTAGATCACATTTCTTCATCACTCTGATGTTTGGTATGAACCTCTTGACTAAGTCTAGATATGTTTAAGCATGAAGTTGCTGCCAGGTGATTGGATATACATATTAAAGTAATCACTGAGTGCATGTCCCACAGAAGATTTGTTCATTGTAGCATTTATTAAGTGTGGAATTAAAGGTCGGTTTTACTTCTCTCAATTATTTGTTTCTATTGGATTTCCTTCCTCTCCTTGACAATGCAGCTCCTTGTGTCCATGTTTCTAATGTCAACATGTCAGGCTGTCTGTCCAGTTCCTGTCTGGGACATCTTCTGTTGAAATATCCTCAGTGAATCAAAACACATGTTTCAGTCCAACGACTATGCATTTTCTCTCTCAATAACAGCCAGTCCAATTTGTATGGTGCTTTGGGCACTGCGTGATGCCCTTAATGCCAAAGTCAAAGATAACTTTTTATCAATGCCTGGATGGCAGGTTGTCTTTGATGATGTATGCTGTTTATTTTAGCAGCGCTCCATATAAACACGCCCATTGGTGTGTGATTAATCATGGCATTGAGAGATGTTGCCTCTTGCTGAGAGGTTGCAATTGCTTCTTGATGGGCAGAGCCACCCTTGTGTGACCAGAAGTATCTACCAGGCATATGGATGTTGTCTGGAGCACCTTGACTTGCCTGGTGCACCATGTCCAGGCCCATACAAGGGTGTTGGTGTGGGTGGAAAGGTGAGGAAAAGTGGGTGAGTTGCATTAATTGGACCATGGGTTGAGAAGCCAGGTTGATCACTTCCAAGGGAGTGGATCTTGGACACCGTCCATTTCCTGATCACATTGATCATTGTCATTATCTCTACACAGACATGGAGAGCTACCCTGTCCCAAGTTTTACCACCAATGGTCCCACCAAGGCTTTGATTTCCAGAGATTAGGCATCAAAGGTTATTGCTGTAGATAAGTAGGTGCAGGAGATAATACAGGAAGTCAAGGTGAGCTGGGTAATGGGAAGCAAGGAAAGACTAATCTGAGGAAGATCTGATGAATGCTGTGCCACAAAGGGCAGTGCTGCAGCCTCTGTTTGTCACATCAGAGCCAAAGCAAAAGCTGAACCATTTGCTACTACCTTCAGCCTGAACGGCTGAGCAAGTGATCCACCTTTTCTTCCTGCAGTGATCCCCGGAATGATGGATACCAGTCCTAGCAGGTGATCTACTTCCCCCTCCTGCACTGGTCCTCAGCACAATAAACACCAGTCTTCTGCCAGTTTGGTTGACTCCACAATATCAGCAACAAATGGCATTGGGTACAGGAAAGACCATGGTCCCTGATGACATCCTGGCAATGGTACGATGCCTTGTGATCCAGAGCCTGCCATCTCCTTAGCCAGACTGTCCCAGTGCAGTTACATCACTGGCAACTATCCAACAATCTGCCTGAGTAGATCCTATCCACATTAAACAGGACACGTCTAACCCGGCCAGTTGCTTGGTAACAACCTGCTCACAGAAGCTGTTCTGCTAAAGTCACCACCTCTCCAGACTTCATCACAGCTGGGATCCAAACACAGACAAGAGAACCAAACCCCCAAGGTGAGGTGGCATTCACTACCCTCATCATCAAGGCTGCATTTTATCAAGTGTGGCATCAGGGTCCCTGGATACATTGGAGTCCTCCACTGCTCAGAATCATACAAGGCCAAGGGAGAGAGAGTGTACATGCAGATGATGTTTGCAGTAATGGCAGAGTCTAGGACCAGAGGGCGCAGCCTCGGAATAGAAAAATGCCCTTTTGAAATGTAACGAGGAGGAGGAATTTCGTTAACTATATGGTGCTAAACTTAAGGAATTCATTGCCACAGATGGCTGTAGAGATCAAGTCACCATGTATATCTGAAGATGAGATTGATGGGAATTTCATTAGTGAGGGTGTCAAAGGTTATGGGGAGAAAGGGAGTAGAATAAGGTTGAGAAGGAAAATAAATCAACCATGAATGAATGAAGGAAAAGCACGATGGGCTGAATGGCAAGATTCTGCTGCTGGGCCTTATGGTCTGTCACATCATGGTGGTGGGAGATGAATCATCTCAGCCACAGGATGTCCCTGTAGGGATTTCACAGGGTGGTGTCCTGGGCCCAAACATCTTCACTGCTTCATCAATGACCTTCCATCCATCAGAGGGTCAGACGTGATAAATGCACAGTGTTCACCATTCGCAACTCCCCAGGTAATGGAGCAGTCCACAGCCAAGTACTGGGCAACACGCAGCCTGGGCTGATGTGTGGTGCCCATGTCATTTGCCATCTAAGTGCCAGGCAGTAACGATATCCAACAAGGGAAAATTGAACCATTTCTCTCTGAAATTTTGTAGCATTGCTGTCATGACATCCTCTACTGTCAATCCCCTGGGGTGGTGGGGAAGGCAGCTCACAACCAGATTCTCAACGACAATTAGGGATGAAGGATTAAATGCCATTTCAGCCTGTGAAACTCACTTCCTCTGAGTGATTGATGGTTATTTTTTCACATTTTATGTCAGTGATGTGAAGGAGAGCACTGAAGTTCTGGTTACTAATTTCACGATGGCACTGTGCTTGTAATTGGTATCTGGTTTATTATTGTATAAGGATACAGTGAAAAGCTTTGTTTCCATGCCAGCCATTCAGATCATTCCATACATAAGAACATCAAGGTAGTATTAAAGAAAAATCAATTACAGAATGCAGAATAAATGCTGCAGCTGCTGAGAATGTGCAGTGCAAGCAGACAATAAAGTGAAGGGTCATGGCGAGGGGCATTCAGAGATCAAGAGTTCTTTGTACAAAAGGTCCATTCAGGAGAATCTGAAGGTGGATTAGAACTCATCCCATCGGTCTATAGAGAGATGAGCTGAACTCCAAGCATTCTAGATGTTGAACCCCATTCGGGACAGGGATGGCACCCGAGTTTTCCCCAGAAACAGTGAGGTGACAAGTGGCATTTGTGCAAAGTGATGCCAGGAAATGACCACCTACAACCAGAGAGAGTCTGACCTGCTGCCCCATACCTCAGTGATGGCCCCACATTCAACGCCCCTCAGGATGTTCAAGGCGAGGTCATCATCACTTAATGTACCCTGAACATTCTGGGGGTGTTCACCAGACACTCATCTCGACCATCCACATATGGCGGGGGGACGGTCTGAGACTGTTGCCCTGTGGTGAGTCACTCACTTCCTGATACCCAAAACCACTATCAACTGGACACAGGAGCGCAACTGAATACTCTCTGCAAAACTACATGAGAGTAGCTACAACGTTCAAGAACTATCTCTACTGGTGCTGGAATCTGATCAGTAATAAAGGTGATAATGGGAACCATTTGGGGAAGGGAAAAGGCAAACGGAACCAGTGTTAGATGGGGGAGGAGGGGGTGGAGAGTCAGAGAGTGAAATGGGTGGGTGGATGGGTGAAGGAAGGCTGTGGAATGGGGAGAAGGAAAATATAGAAGGGCGTGAGAGGGATTGAAAGGTGATGGATTTACCTGCAAATGGAAAATGCATTGGGGTTGTAGAATTTGAGATGGTGTTCGTCGAGATTCCTCTGAGCTTTGATTTTACCTCCCCCTCTCTATCCAGCTCACTCAGCCCATCATCCAAACTCTCTCCCACCATCCCACCCAATACACCAACACACCACTCACCCTCGATACTGACTCTGTCCGCTTCACTGTCAGTCCCAAAACATTGACAATCCCTCCCCTGGGTAGCTGCACAGAGTAACAGACTCAAACTCCTAATGAAATGTAGCCAGTGGTGGCCTCCTTCATGATGCTTCAATGTGTTGGATCCAGATCCTCAGAGATGTTGATGCCCGGGAACTTGAAGCCTTTCCACCGCTGACCCCAGGATGAGGACTGGAGTGTGTTCTCCCGACTTCCCCTTCCTGAACTTCACAGTTAGTTCCTTGGATTTGCTGAGACTGAGTGTAAATTGCTGTTGTGACACCACGGAGAGGGTCTCACTCTCAAATGGGAGACATACAAGCACCTCTCCGAGTACAAAGGATACTTTGCACCACCACACTCTCCTCACTTCCCCACACACCCTCTCCAGTCCCCCTGCCCCCTCTTCACCTCCTACTCCATTCGTTCCTCTCTCTCCTTCCTCACTCCAACAACACACCACTCCCCACATGAACAGACCCTTCACTGACCTACATATTCACAAAACAGAAACTCACAGACACAGAAACATGGAAAAACATATCTGCAAAACACACATAAAACACAGAAACACTCACACATGAAACACAGAAACACATACACACTAACACACACCGATACAGAAACATACAAACACACACAGAAATAAAGAAACTCGCACACACACAGAAAAACTCTCAGAAACACAGACACAAACTCCAAAAAAACATACACACATACACAGACACAGGTAGAAACCTCTCCCCACCCCATCACCACATACAGCCACACACACACTGAAAACACACACATGGCAACACAGAACACAGAAACAAACACACTCACACAGAAGCATGCAGACAAAAAACACACAGCCATACAACACACACGCATACACACAGATGCATGCACAAATGTAGAAACACACACATGCATGAACACAGGAAAGCACACAGAGAAACACACACACAACACAAGCATGCACTCATACTCACATACAAAACACCCACTCACCCACAAGCAGAAACACACACACACACTCCATACAAAAACAACCACTCACGCACGCATATTCTCACATACAGAAACACCCAGTCACACACACAGACACAGAAACACACACACACTGAAAACACACACACAGAAAACACACAAACACACACACATACAGAATACACATGCACACACAGATCATACAACACCCACAGAAACACTCAAACACACACAAACTCACACACACAAACATTCACACACATAAACACATAGACACCACATAAACCATGGAAACACCAGCACACAAGTACACACAGACATAAACATACAAACACAGTAGCAGACAAACAGAAACACTCACTCGCAGAGAGAAACTCACACTCATACAGAGAAACAGAATAAGACACAGTGAAACACAGAAAGAAACACATTCTCACACACCCCAGAAATACAGAACAACACACAGAGAAACACATAAATGTACACACAGTGAAATACACATGAACAAACAGATAGAAACCCAGACTCATAGAAACAGATACACACTCAGAAATAAATGCTCTCTCTCTCTCTCACACACACACACACACACACACACACACACACACACACACACATACACACACACACGCACACACACACACAGTTAAAAATGTGGGTTATGATTGAAGAAACAATTGCTGGAGTCACTGAGAAGTTTAGGGCAGTGGCATTTATTAGCTGTGTCAAAAATCAAACACACAAAGTTGTGAATATAGTGAAAAGAAAAATGCGAATATTTACAAACAGATGTCTCCCAGTAAACACAATACTAACACTGTACTTATTCTTGTCCATTGTGACAGACAGCCCCTATCTCTCTCCCATCTGAAGGAGAAGAACACTAGAATATATCATCTTTCACTACAAGCAAAGTTAACTAAAGGCTACACATGAATTAGATTATGATGCACCCCACAATGTAGTTATATGAGGGGTGATTGATAACTTTGCGGCCTAAAGTAGGAGATGAGTTATTAACTTCAAACTTCTGCATAATCACTGAAAGAGATGAACTGCATGTGCATGTAACGAGAGCTGAAAAACTCATCTCCTTCTACCGTAGGCCACAAAATTATCAATCACCCCTGCTGTGGAAACTTTCCGCAGGTCCAAGATTCAAATGCTCCACGACCACTGGACTAAATGTGTAAATGTAGGAGGGGACTATGTTGAAAAATAAATGTGCTGGGTTTTCTAAAATTGGCTCCTTCTGCCTTAGGCCACGAACTTACACACATACACACTGAATGTCCACTGGGAGATGAGTCTCTCTCTCTCTCTCTCTCACTCACACACACACACACACACACACACACACACACACACACACACACACACAGAAACACAAACTCACATAGGAGCACACACATACACATACACAGAAACTCACACTCACCCACACAGACAAAAATGCGCGCACACAGTCACAAACCCCGAGACACACACACAGACTCACAAACACAGATACATCAAAACATGTGCAAAAGCACACAGACAGAAACACACACACACACACACACACACACAGAAACACAAACTCACATAGGAACACATACATACACAGAAACACACACTCACCCACTCAAAAAAGTAAGCGCGCTCACAGACACAAACCCCCGAGACACACAGAAAAGTACACGCACACGCGCACACAGAAATACAGATAGATCAAAATGCGTAGAAAAGACACACAGCCAGAAACACAGACACACATGCACACCCCATATGCACACATGTAGAAACAAAAAGTCACAACAGACATACTGTTGGGGTATTGCCCACAGTGAAGACAACAGATCTTTGAGATCTTTGAGAAAAGAAGATGTGAGTATTCAGACAGTCTGGGGCAGGATTGTGGGATTGTCCCACTGTTAAAAAACTAATACTGAGGGAGAGTCACAGAACAGAACAACCAGCCTGCTGACAGAGTGGTAGTACTGAGGAAAAACCCAAGTGAGAGAGAGTGTTAGAATTTAACTTCAATTAGTGTGTTGTGATTAGAGGGAGGGTTAGTGAGGGAAGGGTATAAATAATTAATGACAGGGTCACACATAACATTGAGGAATGGAATTTCTGCAGTCAAAGTGTCAGCAAACTAATATTGTTTTTATTCATTTATAGATTCAGCACGGTAAGACCCTACTGACCCTACAAGGCCATGTGACCCATTTACACGCGTGTGACCAATTACCGTGCTGTATTGAAGTAAAAGGTGTGAAGAAGGGCCGTGGGATGCTTGCTGTCATTAGCTGAGGAACAGAGTATACAAGCAGAGAATTTATGCTACAACTGCAGAGGACATTGTCTCGGCCACAACTGCGTTCAGTTCGAGTCACCACACCATGGGAAGCATGTGACTGCACAGGAAACGGTGCAGAGGAGATTCACACGGATGTTGGAGGCACGATGCAGATTGCTGTGGATTCTGGAAAAATGAAGCCTTACACAAAATACTGGAGGAACTCGTCAGTTTAGGCAGCATCTGTGGAAGAAAACAGACAGATGGCACTTTGGGTTGAACCCATCCAAAGATAGATTCTGCCCGACCTATTGATTTCTTTCAGCTTCCTACTGTGTTGCTCTACAAGGATGTTTCAAGTTGCTGAATTAGGTGTAGAATTGTTATTTTTCTTTATTTTCTTCAGATTTCACTTTCCTACGCTTGCCTGCAATTTTTCTGTAATTAGCTTTATGTGTAATTGCTGAGTGAATTTTCAAAAATTCTTGTATAGCTGGTTCTGTATTTTTTTGGACGTTTTCCTGCAGCCCATATCACCCCACAACCAGACTGTTTCACAAAGACTGCTTTCTCTCCTCAATTTGAGATTATTTTTTGTTGAAGATGACCACATCTTCTCTGTTTTCTTTCTTTATATGCTCGTTCTTTGTTCCTGTCAGAATTAATAAACAACCGTAACCACCAAGTTTTCTGCCTCATTCTTGACTTCCGAAGGACCTCTGGATAAATATCACCAGATCTAACAAGGGACTGGAGCTTTTGATAAAGAGAAAGGAGAGAAAGAGAGCCGAGACAGGGGGAGAGAGAAGGGGGAGAGAGGGGGTGATGGGGGGGTGAGAGAGGGTTAAAAGGAGGAGACAGGGTGGAGATGGGGTGAGAGGGAGGAGATGGGGAGGTGGGGAGGGAGGGGGAGAGCGGGAGAAGGGGAAAGGTGGGGAGAGAAAGGGGAGAGGGGGGAGGTAGGGAGGGAGAGAGCCAGAGAAGGGGGCAGCGGGAAGAGTAGAGGAGAGTGGGTGCTAATGGGGCTGGGGGAGAATTGAGGAGAGGGGGGAGAGGAGAGAGAGGGAGGAGTGGGAGAGGGGTATAGAGGGGGAAGAGAGGGGGAGGTGAGGGAGAGATTTGGGAGTGAAGGGGGAGAATGGAGAGTAGGGGTTGAAGGGGGAAGGGGAGAGAAGGGGAGAAGAGCGGAGAAGGGGGTAGAAGGGGGGAGAAGTGGATGAAGGGGTACAAGTGGAGAGAGCAGGGAGAGAGGGGAGAGAAGGTAAGGGGAGCGGAGAGGGGGGAGGGGGAGAGAGTGAAAGGAGAGGGGGAGAGCACGGGGGAGAGGGGGAGACAGAGGAGAAGGAGGAGAATAGAGGGACAGGCAGAGAGTGAGGGTAGAAAAGGGCGAGAAAGGGATAGGAAAGTGGAAAGGGAAGAGGGGAAGAGAGAGTGGGGGGGAGAGGGGAGAGGGCAGGAAGGGGGAGATAGGGTGGAAAGGGGAGGAGAAGGGGAGGGGTTGGTAGGGGCAGGTGGGAGGGGAGAGGGGGAAGGAAAAGGGAAGTGGAGTGATGGGGGAGAGGGTTGAAGAAGGGGAGAGGGGGGAGATGGGGGATGTTGGGGGAAGAGGAAGGAATAATGGGGAGAGTTGTGGGGAGATGGGAGACAGGGAAGATGGGGAAAGGGGTCAAAGGGGAGAGAGAGGAGAGAGAGAGAAGGCAAGGAGAGGGAGGGAAATAAGGGTAGTGAGGAGAGGGGAGGAGGAGAGGGGCTAGAGTGAGGGGTGTAGAGGGGGGTCGAGTGGGGGGAGTGAGAACAGGGAGAGAGGTGGGGAGAGGAGGGGAAAGTGGGGAGAGTCGGGGAGGGGGGTTGAAAGGGGTAGTGAGAAGAGAGGGGGAAGAGGAGTGGAGGGACGGATAGGGGGAGGTGATCGAGGGGAAAGGAAGGTAGAAAGGGGAGAGAGGGGCAGAGAAGGGAAGGGAGAGTGGTGGGGAGAGAGGGAGGAGGGATGGGGAGGGGGAGAGAGGGGGTAGAGTCTGGAGAGAGGGGGAGGCATGGCAGAGAAGGGGGAGGAAGTTGGAAAGGAGAGAGATGGGGAAAAGAGAGGGAGAGAAGTGGAGAAAGAGAGTGGGAGAGAGGGGGACAGAAGGGGAGAGGGGAGAGAGAGGAGAGGAAGGTGGAAAGGGGAGAGATGGGGAAAAGAGGAGAGAAAGGGAAAGATAGAGTGGGAGAGAGGGTATGATAAGGAGGCGAGGGGGTGAGAGCGAGGGAGAGAGGTGGAGAGGGGGGCAGAGTGGGTAGATTGAGGGGAGTGGGAGACGGGGAGAGGGGTACAGGGTGTGGAAATGGGGGAAGAGTTGAGTTTTGAAGGAGGAGAGGGGGAGAGAGGGAGGAGAGAGGGTAGGGGGTGAGATGGAGAGGGGTGGGAGAGGGAGAGAGGATGAGAGAGGGAGTGAGAGGGAAAGAGAGCAGAAGATATGGGAGTGATGTGGAGAGAGGGGTGAGAGAGAAGTCAGGGAGAGAGGGAAAGGAGAGGGGGAGTGGGTTAGGGAGAGTGGAGGTGGTGAAGGTAGGGGGAGAGAGCAGCAAGGAAAGGGGAGGGACAAATCAGAGGGAGAGTGGAGGGATGTTGCATGGGAAGGGAGGGTGGGATATTCAAGGGGGAGAAAGGGGGAGGGAAGGTGGAGGGAGGGGAGAAGGAGGGCTAGGGTAGAGGGAAAGAGGGGGAGGAAGGAGAGGGAGAGTGAGGAGAGTGAGAGGAGGGAGAGTGAGTGGACAGAGAAGAGTAGGAATCACTCTCTCAGGATCAGTCATGGAGTGAAACTCACTCCACACTGTCCTATTACACAATCCAGAGGTTGGACACAGAGTGAAAATCTCTCCACTCTGTACAATCACTCACTCTCGGGATTAGACACAGAGTGAAACTCCCTCCACACCACCCCATCAAAAATTCCCAGGCTCAGACAGAGAGTGAAGCTCCCTCCACACAGTCCCATCATGAACTTCTGGAGTCAGACACAGAGTGCAAAGCTCCACACTGTCCAATCACACTCTCCCGGGTTCAGACAGGAAGTCAAGCTCCATCCACACAGTCCCAATACATATGCCCGGGGTGAGACAGAGTGAAACTCCCTCCACATCAACCCATCACACAGTCTCGGGAATTGACACAAAGTGAAACTCTCTCCACTCCCTCCTATTACACACACCCAGGATCAGACACAGAATGAAAATCCACACACACCATTCCATCACACACTCCCAGGGTCAGACACGCAGTAAAACTCCCTCCACACCATCTCATCACACACTCCCTAGGTCTGATATAGAATGAACTTCCCTGCACATTGTGTCCCAACACACACTCCCAGGGTCGGATGGAGTGAAACTCCCTCCTCACCATCCCATCACACATTCTCGGGGTCAGACACAAAGTGAAGCTCCATCCTCACCCTCTATCACACACACAGACAGAGAGAGAAATTAATTTCACACTGTCCAATCATACGTTCTGGGGATTAGATACAGAGTGAAGCTCACTCCACATTGTCCCATTACACACTCTAGAAGTCAGACACAGAGTGAAAGTCCCTCCACTCCATCCTATTACATACTCTCAAGATTAGACACAGAATGAAGCTCCCTCCAGATCATCCCATCAAAATTTCCCAGGATCAGACCAGAGAGAAGCTCCCACTCACTGTCCCATCATGAACACCTGCGGTCAGACACAGAGTGAAGCTCCCTCCACACCGTCCAGTCACACACTCACCCAGTGTCAGAAACAGAGTTAAAATCCCTTCACACTGTCCCATCACATACTCATGGTGTAGGCACAAATCCAAACTTCCTCCGTACCGTCCCATCGCACAACCCTAGGATCAGACACAGAGTGAAGGTCCCTCCACATTGAGTCTCATCAGACACTCCCGGGGACGGACACAGAGAGAAATTCAATCCACATAGTCTAATCACATACTCTCAGGATCAGACACTGAGTGAATCTCACTCCACACTGTTCCATTACACACTCCCGAAGCCAGACATAGAGGGAAGCTCCCTCCACACAGTCCCTTCACACTCTCCCAGGGTCAGACACAGAGTGAAGCTCTCTCCACACTGTGCCATCGCACACTCTCAACATCAGGCACAGAATGCAGCTCCCGCCACACAATCCCAAAACACACACCCAGGGTTAGACATAGAGTGAAAATCCATACACACCGTCCCCCACACACTCCTGGTTTCAGACGCAGAGTGAAGCTCACTCCACACTGTGTCCTTTGACACATTCCTGGGGACTGACACACAGAGAATCTCATTCCACACAGTCTAATCATACAATCTCAGGATCAGACAGAATGAAACTCAATTCACACTGTCCTATTATACACTCCAGGGGGTCAGACACAAAGTGAAACTCCCTCCACACCGTCCCACCACACACTCCCGGGGTCAGGCACGGAGTGAAATGCTCCTCACCACCCCATTATGCACTCCTGCAGTCTGACACAGTGATGCTCCCTCCACACTGTGTCTCATCAGACACTCCCGGGGACAGACACAGAGAGAATTTAATTCCACTCAGTCCAATCACAGACTCTTGGGATCAGACCCTGAGTGAAACTCACTCCACCCTGTTCCATTACACACTCCGAGGTTAGACACAGAGTGAAGCTCTCTCCACATTGTCCCATCAACAATTCCCAGGATCAGACACAGAGTGAAGCTCTCTCCACACTGTCCCACCACACAATCCCGGAGTCAGACATAGAGTTAAGCTCCGTACACAGTAGCCCATCACTCATTCCTGAGGTCAGACACAATGTGAAGCTCCTTCATCACTGTCCCATCACACACTCAAAGGGTCAGGCACAAACGCAAGCTCCCTCCTCACCATCTCATCTCACAATCCCAGGGTCAGGCAAAGAGTGAAGCTCCCTCCACACGGTGTCACATCAGACACTCCTGGGACAGACAGAGAGAAATTCATTCCACACAGTCCACTCACAGACTCTCAGAATCAGGTGCAGAGTGAAACTCCTTTCACACTGGCCCACCACACACTCCGGGGTCAGATACAGAGTGAAACTCCCTCCATACTGTGTCTGAGCAGACACTGAGAGAAACTCATTCAACACAATCCAATCAAACACTCTAGGTATCAGACACAGAGTGAAACTCACCCCGCACTGTTCCATTAGACTATCTGAGGGTTAGAAACAGAGTGAAGCTCCCTCTGCTCTGTTCCATCATACACTCCCGGGGTTGACAGGGATTGAGACTCCCTCCACATTGTCCCATAACACACTCCTAGGTGAAACACAGAGTGAAACTCGTTCCAGACTCCAGACTCCCTTTTTGTCAAACTGGAAAACCCATCCCTGAGCAGAGGGAGTGACCTTCGACACCACCCATCAGCAATTTACAATGCACTCCTAACATCTGTATTCCGGCATAACCACAACAGATTAAACCTCCATTCACGCAAAGATAAGATTAATGACCCTTTCATTACCTCTACGACCAGCATGTGATTGTTATCCCTTTGACCAACTAACAGAGTTTAGTCACCGGAAATTTATCCACCATGGATTAGAATTGAAGAATCCTCTCGGATGAGGGGGTGACACTTCTTGCAGACAACCAATAATGTCCAATTTTTTGATTTCCCACTGCTTGATATGCAGAGGCTGTTAAAACCTTGGACAGTGTCCTGTTTCGGTCAGTGTCAATTAAATGCCGCATGCAATGCGTTCTGCCTTCCGGACTGACTCTAGAAGATTGCTCAGAGGCCACGGAGGATTTGGTTGGCGTCGGCAGTATGCCGGCCTCTGAGAAGGAGTGGGGTAAGGTGGTGTTTTACTTGAGGACCGAGGAGTTGTTGCATCAAGCTCTCTGCAGAGGGCTGAGAATGGGGAATGTCTTTCCTACAGTTGGATCTAGCAACAGCGGATCATCCTCGGACTCAATCCCTTCATCCTTAATGAGATCCTCCTTTCCCATCTTACCCCTGGTGGTGTTGCCCCTGATCTGGCAACTGAAAAAGCGCCTGAGTCCTCCACCATAGACTTATCAGATAGTGCCTCTCTCGAGAACAGAAATTTTCAATGGTTCTCGTTTCAATCAAAGCAAGCAGCTGAGAAGAAGGGAGTGAAGAAATTGGGTGCAAAAAGTTTTTTTTTAAACACTGCTCAGGGAGAAGGGTCTGCACTGTGCAGGCGCGTGATGCAGCGTGCCAGGGTTTAAAAACAGACTACCACATACAGCGGGCAGCATTGTGAGCGGGCAGCAGAGTGAGAGGGAGCAGAGTGAGATGGCTTTGGCTCAACAGGCTTTGGCGTAAACAGGCAGAGGCGAGGGTAGGCTCCAGTAAGTTTTTTGTCCAGTTTGCTTAGAGTAGAGAGAATGCCAGGCAGGATGTTGGAATGCTCCTCTTGCAGGATGTGGGAAGTCAGGGAGCCCTCCAATGTCCCTGACAATGACACCTGCAAGAAGTGCATCCAGATGCAGCTCCTAACAAACCGCTTTAGAGAACTGGAGCAGGAGCTGGATGAACTCTGGATCACTCAGGAGAATTAGGAGATTATAGTTAGTAGCTACAGGGAGGTAGTTATGCCAAAGGAGCAGAGCACAGGAAATTGGGTCACTGTCAGGTGAGGGAAGAGGAAAGGGCAGACAGAGTAGGGTTCTCCTGTGGCCATTCCCCTCAACAACAAGTATACCACATTGGATACTGTTGAGGGGGATGACTTACCTGGGACTAGCGGCAGTAGCCGGATCTCTGGCACTGAGTCTGGCTCTGCAGTGCAGAAGGGAGGGTGGAAAAAGAGGACAGCGGTAGTGATAAGGGACTCGATAGTTAGAGGTACAGATAGGAGGTTCTGTGGTCGTGACAGAGAATCCAGTATGGTTTGTTGCCTCCCGGTTGCCAGGGTCAAGGATGTCTCTGATCGATTGCATGACATTCTGAAGTGGGAGGGTGATCAGCCAGATGTCGTTGTGCACATCGGTACCAATGACATAGCGAGGAAGAGTGAGGAGGTCCTGGAGAGTGAGTATAGAGAGCTCAGTAGGAAGTTGAAAAGCAGGACCTCGAGGGTGGTAATTTCAGGATTGCTACCTGTGCTACGTGCCAGTGAGGGTAAGAACAGGATGCTCTGGAGGATGAACACGTGGCTGAGGAACTGGTGTAGGGGGCAGGGTTTCAGATTTCAGGATCATTGGGACCTCTTCTGGGGCAGGTGGGACCTGTACAAGAGAGACGGGTTACACTTGAACTGCAAGGGGACCAATATCCTTTCAGGGAGGTTTGATAGTGCTATTGGGGAGGCTAAAACTAGATTTGCAGGGGGATGGGAACCAGAGTGCCAGAGCTGACAGTGAGGCTGGGGTGAAAATAAATTATGTTAAAACTTCAAGCAAAGCCGCAAATAGAAAGGCTGTGAGTGGTGGTAAAAATCTTCTGAGGTGTATATATATCAATGCTAGGAGTGCTGCTGGAAAGGCGGACGAGTTGAGGGCATGGATTGACACGTGGAATTATGACGTTATAGCGATTAGTGAAACTTGGCTACAGGAAGGGCAGGACTGGCAGCTTAATGTTCCAGGGTTCCGATGTTTCAGATGTGATAGAGGCAGAGGAATGAAAGGTGGGGGAGTAGCATTGCTTGTTAGGGAAAATATTACAGCAGTGCTCAGGCAGGACAGATTAGAGGGCTTATCTACTGAGTCCTTATGGGTGGAGCTGAGACACAGGAAAGGTATGGCCACATTAGTGGTGTTGTATTATAGACCACCCAATAGTCAGCGAGAATTGGAGGAGCAAATCTGCAGAGAGAAAGCAGGCAACTGCAGGAAACATAAAGTTGTGGTGGTAGGGGATTTTAATTTTCCACATATTGATTGGGATTCCCATACTGTTAGGGGTCTAGATAGGTTAGAGTTGTAAAATGTGTTCAGGAAAGTTTTCTAAATCAATATATAGAGGTACCAACTAGAGGGGAGGCAATATTGGATCTGCTGTTAGGAAACGAGTTAGGACAAGTGACAGAAGTGTGTGTAGGGGAGCACTTGGTTCCAGTGATCATAACACCATTAGTTTCAATTTGATCATGGATAAAGGTAGATCTGGTCGTAGGGCTGAGGTTCTAAACTGGAAGAAGGCCAAATTTGAAGAAATGAGAAATGATCTAAAAAGTGTGGATTGAGACAGGTTGTTCTCTAGCAAGGATGTGATTGGTAAGTGGGAAGCCTCCAAAGGAGAAATTTTGAGAGGGCGGAGCTTGTATGTTCCTGTCAGGATTAAAGGCAAAGTGAATAGGAATAAGGAACCTTGGTTCTCAAGGGATATTGCAACTCTGATAAAGAAGAAGAGAGAGTTGTATGACATGTATAGGAAACAGGGAGTAAATAAGGTGCTTGAGGAGTATAAAAAGTGTAAGAAAATACTTAAGAAGGAAATCAGGAGGGCTAAAGGAAGACATGAGGTTGCCTTGGCAGTCAAAGTGAAGGATAATCCAAAGAGCTTTTACAGGTATATTAAGAGTAAAAGAATTGTAAGGGATAAAATTGGTCCTCTTGAAGATCAGAGTTGTCGGCTATGTGCAGAACCAAAAGAAATGGGGGAGATCTTAAATGGGCTTTTTGCGTCTGTATTTACTTAGGAAACTGGCATGAAGTCTACGGAATTAAGGGAAACAAGTAGTGAGATCATGGAAACTGTACAGATTAAAAAGGAGGAGGTGCTTGCTATCTTGAGGCAAATTAAAGTTGATAAATCCTCAGGACTTGACAGGGTATTCCCTCGGGTCTTGAGGGAGACTAGCGTTTAAATTGCAGTGTCCCTGGCAGATATATTTAAAATTTCGGTGTCTACGGGTGAGGTGCCGGAGAATTGGAGAATGGCTCATGTTGTTCTGTTGTCTAAAAAAGGATCAAAAAGTAATCCGGGAAATTATAGGCCAGTAAGTTTAACGTCGGTAGTAGGTAAGTTATTGGAGGGAATACTAAGGACAGAATCTACAAGCATTTGGATTAGACAGGGACTTATTAAGGAGAGTCAACATGGCTTTGTGCGTGATAGGTCATGTTTGACCAATCTATTGGAGTTTTTCGAGGAGGTTACCAGGAAAGTGGATGAAGGGAAGGCAGTCGATGTTGTCTACATGGACGTCAGTAAGGCCTTTGACAAGGTCCCGCATGGGAGGTTAGTTAGGAAAATTCAGTCGCTGGGTATACATGGAGAGGTGGTAAATTGGATTAGACATTGGCTCAATGGAAGAAGCCAAAGAGTGGTAGTAAAGGATTGCTTCTCAGAATGGAGGCCTGTAACTAGTGGTGTGCCACAGGGATCAGTGCTGGGTCCATTGTTATTTGTCATCTATATCAATGATCTGGATGATTATGTGGTGAATTGGATCAGCAAATTTACTGATGATACAAAGATTGGAGGTGTAGTGGACAATGAGGAAGGTTTTCAAAACTTGCAGAGGGATTTGGACCAGCTGGAAAAATGGGCTGAAAAATGGCAGATGGAGTTTAATACAGACAGGGTGAGGTATTTCACTTTGGAAGGACAAACCAAGGTAGAATATACAGGGTTAATGGTAAGGCACTGAGGAGTGCAGTAGAACAGAGGGATCTGGGAATACAGATATAAAATGCCCTAAAAGTGGCATCACTGGTAGATAGGGTCGTAAACAGAGCTTTTGGTACATTGGCCTTTATTAATCAAAGTATTGAGTATAAGAGCTGGAATGTTATGATGAGGTTGTATAAGGCATTGGTGAGGCCGAATCTGGACTATTATGTTCAGTTTTGGTCACCAAATTACAGGAAGGATATTAAAAAGGTTGAAAGAGTGCAGAGAATGTTTACAAGGATGTTGCCAGGACTTGAGAATCTCAGTTACAGAGAAAGGTTGAATAGGTTAGGACTTTATTCCCGGGAGTGTAGAAGAATGAGGAGAGATTTGATAGAGGTATATAAAATTATGATGGGTATAGATAGAGTGAATGCAAGCAGGCTTTTTCCACTGAGGCATGGGGAGAAAAAAACCAGAAGACATGGGTTAAGGGTGAGGGAGGAAAAGTTTAAAGGGAACATTAGTGGGGGCTTCTTCACACAGAGAGTGGTGGGGGTGTGGAATGAGCTGCCAGACGAGGTGGTAAATGTGGGTTCTTTTTTAACATTTAAGAATAAATTGGACAGATACATGGATGGGAGGTGTATGGAGGGATATGGTCCATGTGCAGGTCAGTGGGACTAGGCAGAAAATGGTTCGGCACAGCCAAGAAGGGCCAAAAGGACTTTTTCTGTGCTGTAGTTTTTCTATGGTTTCTAAGTACACTGGATAATGATGGCGAAGCAGCAGCCAGCCCCTCTCACCCTCAGGATCAGGCTCCAGGTGACAACTGGAGTTGTCGGGGAACACTTGGGCCTGGCTCCTGAGGAGAGAGATGTACTCTGTATGCTGACCCCATTAACCCATCGTTCACAGGGAATTCCTGGGGATGCTCCCTCCTCTGGTGTTCCTGGGGGTAGGGCTGAAGTGAAAGTGGAGTTGACAGGTATAAACAAGGTACCCACTGTACAGTGAGGATAGAAGTGCTCCCATCTGTTAGTATACACAGGGAGGAAGATACAAGGGCCGATGCAGAGGGAGGCTCATTTGATAGTGAACAATGGACATCCTCACCCATCCTAAGAAGTGCCTGTTGATACCCACTGAGGTGAACAAAGAGTTTATTCTCACCTCTGCGAAGCATCAGACGAAAGTATACTCCCTACTCGGGTCCAGCATGCTGGAAAGGGAAGGGGAAGAGGAATTCTGTGTCTGGGAATGATAGATGGCAGTTTAAATCTTTCCTGGATGACCTGGTGAGAGACGTCAGGGTGGGGATCAAACCACACACTCAGGGGATGGTGGGTCACAAGGTGGAACTGGCAACTCTCGAGTCCAGCAGCCAATGAGTACTCTTGCTCTTTTTGTAAAGAGTAAGGTAGAGAGTGGCTCCACTTTCACGGGAAGGGAACTGGTCAGGATGGATCACCTGTTTCAACACTGGGCCAAAACAATTGCCATTGCCATTGGCCATATCAGGAATACACTCGGCCTCTTGATCCGGACTGGTCCATGCAGGACAATGTCCATCCAGTCTGGAAACTGACTGGGTCCCCAGCAGTGTTTCTCTCTCATGACCACAAGACAACATTTGAGCAAGCAGACCAGTTTCCTGGTGTGCACTCTACAGGTATCTGGGTTCTGAGCACACTTTGTAGCCCGGATTCATCTCCTATACTCTATGCAGAGTGCCTTGTCAAGGTCCATAGATGACTGACAGCATCCAATCCCCTACAAAGAGAAGAACGTCAGGGGTGCAGTGTTCTCTCTAATTTGTAAGGACCAGTGTGCTGAACAATCTTCTACTGTGCAATTTTTTTGCCCAGTGTAAACCACATGTGCCTACTGAATTTTTCAGTGGAAATAAATCTGAAGCTATTCTAAGGATAATAAACTACCGATTCCAGTTTGTTGTTCATTGTTTAAAAGAAATAAAATGATACACATAAATGAGACTTATTTCTGATATAATCAATGGCAACAAGTGATCATATTAATCTTGTCACATGTTATTAAAGTTTTTTGAAATGGTCATTAAGCCATTCTGATTAAAATGAACTTGCAGTCCTTTTGCACATCACACACTTTGAATTCGACATGGTGAATCAATAATCTCTTCAATGAAAACAATATAAATAAGCCAGTTCTAAAATTTGCAGACAAATCATTGCAAACTTCACGTTGTCAACACCGTCCGCATCAGAAACTGGAAAAGGAAATGTGATTGTGTTTGAGCGTGAAATATATTTAACATGCTGCCGAGGTAGATGATGACAACCTTTTGTGCGTAGTTTAAATACATTTGTGCGCTAGTAACAAAAGACGTGTGTGCGCACACCTTGGAGGGAACATTGCTGGAGTGCACCATGTCTGGCCAGTTGTACACCATCTGTGTAGAGCCACTCCTGTGCCTTCTTTGGGAGAGGTTGACGGGTCTGGTTCTGCGTGAACAGGACATGGAGTTTGTGCTCATGACCAATATTGTCGATGTGCTCCTGATGGTGACAGATCCCAGTGACCTGTGGAGGTTGCATGAGTGCCAGGAATTTTCCTCAGCAGCGTTCTCCGCTTAGATCAACTGGGAAAAATGTTCTGGACTCTCAGTGGGTCAGTGGGCGGTGGATTCCCTACTGGATGAAGTGAGACCTTTGGAATGGAGTGCCAAGCATCTCCGCTGTCTGGGAGTCTAGCTGAGTCCCGGGTGGTGAACTGGCAGGACCTGGAAATGAAAGTCATGGTCCGGCTGGACTGCTGGTCAGGCCTTCTCAGGGTGCTTTGTTATTGAGGCAGGGTTATGGTTATAAACAAGCTGGTGGCCTCCATGTTGTGGTACTGAATGGTCACATTGGACCCATCAGCTCCCTTTGTCACAAGGATGCAGAGGAAGTTAGCGGACTTCTTCTGGGGTGAAAGAAAATAGTGGGTCTCTGCAGCGGCCCTGAGTCTCTCAATGAGAGAGAGCAGACAGTAGCTGGTGTGTGTCCGTATGTGGTTGGCTGCTCTCCATCTCAGGATCCTGCAGAGATTCCTGTATGCCGAGCACCCGACTAGGTGATATGTGTTGGCGTCGTACATTCTCCAGAGGGGCTGCTGTCTTCACGAAGAGATGCGGTTACCGTCAGCGGGCGGCAGCCGTACTGCTTTGAGGAGGCTGCCCAGCTTTAATCACTGAGAGTCTGGAACATGGTTGCCTCAGGCCAGGCACCCTCTCCACTGACAGAGGGTGAAGACGCGGCTGAGGGAATGGCCTACCCCTGCCCAACCCCGATGGATGTTGTTGCGGCTCAGGTGAGTGGAGTGACTCCGGATGGGCTCATCTTCACTCTGCTGGAGCTGTTTGTCGGCCCCCGGCCCCGGAATCTTATCCGGGAGTCGAACCCACACAACTTGAGCCGTCTCTCACTGCCACCCACAATCTCTGTTGTGTATCTGATGCTGTGTGTCTGTGATGCTACGCAAGTAAACTTTTCATTGCACCTCTGCACATCTAGTGGGTCTGACAATAAAATTGATCTTCATCCTCCCCCCTTTAAATGTGCAGGCACTTCAGTTGATCATCCTCCTGTGTGAGAGTTTGAGTGTATGGCTGGTGGAAACTGTTGTGTTTCTGCCCCCCCCCCCCCCCCCACACACACCTACACACACACACACACACACACACACACACACACACTCACCCCGACACACCAGACAGAGACACAGAGCCTGACATACTTTGACAAGGGGTTAGGGGTTAGTGCAGGGGTTCAGGTAGAGAGTAGGAACAGTGTTTAGGACATGGCTTAGAGTGAAAGTAGGGAATATGACTTAGTACAAGGAATTAGGGGTTAGGAAAGGGCAGGGGTTACGGCAGGGGCAGGGGTCAGGAGTCCTGAGGGAGCTTGGGATAAAGCATGAATTGTGGATTAGAACAGCAGATAAGGATTATATTTTAGGGCAGGGATTATGGGTAAGGAAGGTGTTAGGACACAGGCGAGGGTTATGGGTTAGGGCAGGAAACAGGGCTTAGAAATTAGGTCAAGGTGCAGGGGTCAGGGTTTAGGGCAGCAGTTAGGAGGTAGGGCAATGGCAGAGGTTAAAGGTTAGGGCAGGGGGTAGACTATTGAGTCAAGGGGCAGGGGTTTGGGAGTTTAGAATTAGTCGAAGGTTTAGAGGTTACAACCAGGTTCAGGTTTGAGGAGAGAGGGATGAAGGTTCGAACACAGGCCAGGCGGCTGTTTGGATGATGGTGAAAGTTTTATCAAAATGTAAATACTTACACTGAACGTTAAAGCGTTTGGGTTCAGAATCCTGATCTCCAATCCCATTCCCAGCTCTGCAATAATAGACACAGGATTCATCCTGGGCTGAGACCCGGATCTGAAGCTCATGCGTGGATCCTTCGAGTCTCATCTCCATCCCAGAACACACCTTCTTCCACTGGTAGGTGTCTGCAGGTGGATTCCCGACACTCTCACATCGTAACGTACTCGACCACAGAATCACTGGACAGGATTTTCACATCATTGGGTTTATCTGTGACATGTTTAAGAGTAAAAACCTCTCCAGTTATTCCAAATGTTAAGGGGAACTGCGAATCTTGGGTAAATGTTCACAAAACCAACAACCGCCAATGAGAATGAGAAATAGATGGAAATAATTTACTGTAATAAAATATCACAAGGTTCATCGTGAAAGAGGGAATACGAACAAAACGGAACATTGGACATATCAGGCGGGTATCCAGGAATCCCTTCGCAAAGGGAGGGGTACAGGAGAGACTGATTGTGGGAGCAAGGGAGGAGGAAAGGGTTGGGGAGGGAGAGCTGTGGGGTTGATTACAGAGACATAGGGTTTCTTTTGTCCTCATCTACTACGCCACCAGGGATAGTGTTTCTTTTGTCCTCATCTTCCAGTCCACCAGTCTCTGTGTCCAGCACATAATTCTCTGGAACTTCCATCATCTCCAATAGAATCCCACGACCAATCACATCTTTCCCTCTGCCCTATTTTCTGCTTTCTGCAGGGATCGCTCCCTCACATGACTCCCTTGTCCATTCATCCCTCCCCACTGATCTCCCTTCTGGCGCTTAGTCTTGCAAGCAAAACAAATGCTACATGTGCTCCTACACCTCCTCCCACATTCGGGGCCCCAAACAAACACTCCACCTTTGTTGGGGTGACATGCTGTGTCCAGTGCTCCCTGTGTAGCCTCCTGTACATCGGTGAGACACAATATAGCCTGGGAGTCCCATTTGCCAAGCACCTACACTCTGTCTGCCAGAATATGACTTAGTACAAGGAATTAGGGGTTACGGCAGGGGCAGGGGTCAGGAGTCCTGAGGGAGTTTGGGGTGAAGCATGGGTTGCAGATTAGAACAGCAGTTAAGGATTAGATTTAGGGCTGGGGTTATGGGTAAAGAAGCTACTAGAACTCAGGCGGGGGTTATGGGTTAGCACAGAAAACAGGGGTGAGAAATTAGGTCAAGGTGCAGGGGTCAGGGTTTAGGGCAGGGGTTAGGGGGTAGGGCAATGGTAGGGGTTAAAGGTTAGGGCAGGGTGTAGACTATTGAGCCAAGGAGCCTGGGTTTGGGAGTTTAGCATTAGTCAAGAGATTATAACCAGGTTCGGGTTTGAGGAGAGAGGGATGAAGGTTCGAACACGAGCCAGGCGGCTGTTTGGATGACGGTGAAAGTTTTATCAAAGTGTAAACACCTACACTGAACGTTAAAGCGTTTGGGTTCAGAATCCTGATCTCCAATCACATTCCCAGCTCTGCAGTAATAGGCACAGGACTCATCCTCGGCTGAGACCCGGATCTGAAGCTCATGCGTGGATCCTTCGAGTCTCATCTCCATCCCAGAACACTCCTTCTTCCACTGGTAGGTGTCTGCAGGTGGATTCCCAACACTCTCACATCGTAACGTAACCTGTGATCCCTTGACCACAGAGTCATTGGACAGGATTTTCACATCTTCGGGTTTATCTGTGACGTGTTTAAGAGTAAAAATCCCTCCAGTTATTCCAAATGTTAAGGGGAACTGCAAATCTTGGGTAAATATTCACAAAACCAACAATTGTCAATGAGAATAAGAAACAGATGGAAGTAACTTTCCGTAACAAAATGTCACAAGGTCATCGTGAAAGAGGGAGCACAAAGAAAACAAAACATTGGACACATCAGGTGGGTGTCCAGGAATCCCTTCGCAAAGGGAGGGGTACAGGAGAGACTGATTGTGGGAGCCAGAGAGGAGGAAAGGGTTGGGGAGGGAGAGCTGTGGAGATGGTCAGAGAAGGATATGGTTTCTTTTGTCCTCATCTTCCAGCCCACCAGTCTCTGTGTCCAGCACATAATTCTCTGGAACTTCCATCATCTCCAACAGGATCTCACGTCCAATCACATCTTTCCCTCTCCCCTATTTTCTGCTTTCTGCAGGGATCGCTCCCTCACGTCCATTCATCCCTCCCCACTGATCTCCCTCCTGGCACTTATGCTTGCAAGCAGAACAAATACTACACCTGCTCCTACACCTCCTTCCTCATTCGGGGCCCCAAGCAGACACTTCACCTTTGTTGGGGTCATATACTGTGTCCAGTGCTCCCGGTGTAGCCTCCTGTATATCAGTGAGACACAACATAGCCTGGGAGTCCCCGTTGCCGAGCACCTACACTCCGTCTGCCAGACGATGCAGGATCTCCCAGTGACCACCAATTTTAATTCTACTTCCCATTCACATTCTGACATGTCAATCCATGGCCACCTCTGCTGTCGCGATGAGGCCACTCTCAGGTTGAAGGAACAACACCTTATATTCCATTTGGGTAGCCTCCAGCCTGATGGCGTGAACAATTATTTTTCAAAATTCCGGCGATGCCTCCCCTCCTCTTCACATTCCCCATCCCCTTTTCCCTCTCTCACCATCTCTCCTTGCCTGCCCATCGCCTCCTTCTGGTGTTCTTCCCCACTTTTCTTTCTTCCATGGCCTTCTGCCCTCTCCTATTAGATTCCCCTTTCTCCAGCCCTGTATCTCTATCACCAATCGACTTCCCAGCTCTTCACTTCATCCCTCCCCACTTCAGGTTTCACCTATCAGCTTGTGGTTCTCATTCCCCTACCCACACCTTTTAACTGTACCCCTCATCTCTTTATTTCCAGACCTGCTGTAGGGTTTCCACCCGAAACATCGACACTTCTCCTTCCCATAGATGCTGCCTGGCCTGCTGAGTTCCTCTAGCAATTTGCTCGTGTTGCTCTGGGTTTCCAGCGTCTGCAAATCTTCTCTTGTGTGTGTTTGTGTCAAGTTGTCATGGAATCAGATTGTGTGTGTGAGGTAACAGGATAGAACAGTGTCACTACTCACACTCCACATTGAGGTGTTTCGGTGGAGACTCCTGATCACCAATGGAATTCTTCACTGTGCAGTAAAAGTCACAGGAGGCATCCCCCATTTTAACATAAAATACGTATTTTCTATCATTTCCCCTCGGATTTGATGACTGGGAGCCACACACCTTCCTCCAGCTGTAGTACTGCGGTGCTGGGTTGGCGTCAGATTCACACCACAGTGTAATGTTCTGACCAACAGGAGCACCAGCGGGAGATGTGATTCTCACGTTGGTGGGAGCGTCTACAGAAAGAAACCCCCTTCAGTTAAATCAGATACCCGAATCCCACGACAAAACGCTGAGACTAGGAAGCAATTGGATCGAATATCAACTCAGCGTGGATAAAAGTAACGGGCGATAGAGACCTGTGTAACACACTCCGGGGTCAGACACAGAGTGAAGTTCCCTCCACATTGTCCCCTCACATGCCCCTGGGGTCAGACACAGTGTGAAGCTCCCTCCTCACTGCCCCTCTCACAGCACTCCTTTCTCAAAAACTCCTCAAGTGCTGCCTCCTTCCTGCTCCTCTAATAGCATTCACTCCTCACCATCCCTCCAATAATGTTCCCTACTTAACGCCCCTCTCATCGCGCTTCCTCCTCACCCTCTTCCCAAAGAGCTCTCTTCCCACTGCCCCTTCCAGTGCACTCCCTCCTCACTATCCATCTCATAACACCCCATTGACTCTCCTGCAATGGCCCTTCTCTTCACCACTCCCACTGCGCTGTTTCCTGACCACCCCTCCCAGTCTGTGGAATAGAGTTAGACCCTGACCCTCCTCACTCTGACATGAGAGGTGATGGATCTCACTGAGCCAAGGCTGTTGTCTGTTGCCGTGACACTCAGCAGCTCCCAATACTCACACTTCACGTTTAATGTGATAGTTTGGGATGGAGGTTTTCCCAGTGAGGACGTTTGCTCACAACTCAGTGTCCTGCCGTGGTCCTGGTAGGAAGCGACAAAGCTCAGAGTGAGGCTGGTTGTCGCGACGTTCTGGTCCCTGCGCTGAGTTTCTGTTGAAGTTTGATCAGCTAATCCATCTGAACCCGCCCATGTCAGGTGACCTGGGCAGCCGTATTTCACAGAGCAAGTTAACGTCACCTCCATTCCCTTGATGATCTCCTCAGGTGAGGAAATAATTGGCAAGTTGGACACATCTGAGAAAGAGAGAGTGGATTAATCAGTGTGAACAGTTTGTGTGATTGCAGTGGACTCCAGTGTGCTTTACCCCAGGGATATCGAAATCGGAATATGTACAGTGTTCCCAGTGAGGCTTAAACAGGAATATGGAGACCGGTACCAGGCGCAGTGTTTCCGGTGTGGGCAAACTCTAGGATAAGGACACTAAAACTGCCTGGTGCTCCCAGTGTGGGTCTAACCCAGGAATACGGAGAGTGGAACTTTGCATGGTGCTCCCGGTGTGTGTCTGACCCAGGGATACGGAGACTGAAGCTGTACATGGTGCTCTCAATGTGGGTCGGAACCTGAGATATAGAGATTGGAACTGTACACGGTGCTTCCAATGTTGGTCTGACCCAGGGATACAGACACTGTAACTGTGCATGGTGCTCCCTGTGTGGGTCTGACCCAGGGATCCAGAGATTAGAACTATAGACGATGCTCCCGATGTGGGTCTGACCAAGGGATATGGAGACTGGAACTGTGCACATTGCTCCCAGTGTGGTGTGACCCAGGGATACAGAGACAGGAATTGTGCATGGTGCCTCCGGTGTGGGTCTGATCCATGGATACAGAGACTGGAGCTGTGTACAGTGCTCCCAATCTGACACGCAGGTCAGAGCATCAGTAAAAGAAGAGCCAAGTCACTCTTCAGGACAGGAGTACAAGGAATCCATTCCGCCTGTGATCTGTTCCTAACAGTATCAGATCCAGTCTGTGGACGTACCTGATACATTCACCAGGACTCCATCCGGTCCGGAATACTTCTCACCATTGCTGGTCTCCATTCGGAAGTAGTACCAGCCCACATCCCTCCGGGTCACATCAGTAATAGTTAACGTGCAGTCTTTCTCGGCTTCCCCCTGTGGGTAGAGTTTAGCTCTCTGGTGGAACGGAGGGTCTGATCGCTTTTTGGAATCGATGACAAGGGTCCCATGAGTCTTTTTGTCTTTCAACCACTTCACCACAGTGAGTGAAAAGTTTGCGGGATGAGAGAAGGTGCAGGGGATCTGCACACAGGAGCCAGCTGAGGCCATGATGATCTGTGGTGTTCGGACCATCCACCATGAGTAGACAACTCCTGTCAAGACAACAACTCTCCTTTAGTCCATAGAATAGGCCCTTCAGTCCACAATGTTGTACTAACCATTGAACATACTCAGAGATTATTATAACCCTTCCTCCTTTCCATATAACCCTCCATTTTTTCCACCATCTTTGGGCCTATATCAAAGTCTCTGAAATGTCCCTGAAATTTCTGCCTCTTCCACCGCTTCTGGCAGCGACTTCCACACACCCTTCACTCCCTGTGTCCAAACCCTGAATTTCCCCTATATTTTCCTCCAATCACTTTGAAACTAATCTCCTCACATATTAGCCAATTCAAAAAAATACTGAGGACACAAGTAATAGAATCCTTAAAAGTGACTCTGTGGGTTGTAGAATCAGATCAGAGTTATACTGAGTTAATATATACATGCCAGTTTGGGAGCCTGATGGTGTGGGGCATCCTTTCTCAATCTTTTTGCCCTGAGGGAACCGTTTGAAACAATTTTCAGGTCGCAGGGAACACCTGTGTAAAAATTATTATATCTACAGCTCACGGTACATAAGCGTGATCAGTAAGTTGTAGAAATAATTATCCAAAAATAATTGTCAAGGCTCTTTTGAGCAGAGAATGTACTTTAGCCAACCTTTGAAAAAAAAACAGGTAGTTCGGCTTAGCTTACATTTCTTGAAATTAATCTCTTTTTATCCCTTTCATAAATTTTAAAAACTTATAAGGCAAACATAATAAATTCCTGTAAAATAACTGGCTTCAGCAAAATGGGATTAAATTTTTCTAAAGGTAGGCTCAGTAGATTTAATCTAAATAAAAGTTGTAAAGTGATATTAATTAATGATATTTACAACATGAAAATGTATTGACAATTCTGAATACTAAAGTTCCTAAAAACCATAAGCCAGAACTTATGAATAAAAATATAGCCAAGGACACAATTTTATACAAGACTTTGAAAGAATATTTTCTTAATAGGTGACATTATCAGGCTCAAATATAAGTCTAGCATGTGAAACCTGTGCTTGTTTTTTTGCTGCACAAATTTTCAATTCTGTGTTGAACTTGAGATAAGCACACACGGATTTAATTTTCAGCTGAAATGAAATGATTTCTGTCCTTGCTCTTGATGCTTGCTAAACAAGAAAATGTTCACTCACACACATAAGAAGTTGAAAACTGCAGCAAAAGTTTCATTGCTTTCCTATGAATGGCAGGATACTCTTCTTTCATAGAAATCCAGAACTTGTCCAGGAGCTGGTCAGTAAATCTCATCTTGAGTGCATGATCAGAGTGCAGCTCGCAAAGTTCAACCTCTCCTCTTAAAGTCAAATTCTCTGGCTGTGCAGAAGATTCAGAGAAAGCTTCCTTCACCCAGTCATACACTTGTGTTGGAGGAAAAATAGAGTTCAATTTTGTTCCACAGTTCTTCCAGGTGGTTTACAATCAGACTCGAGATTTTCTGATATCTTTCCTCACTCTCAAGCCCAAGCAGTGGAAACATTTCAAGATTTCCTGTTGCAACATGGTTTTTCCAAAGATCTAGTTTCCTTTTAAATCCAAGAATCTTGTCAGTTGAAGTCAAAGCATTTTCTCCAAGGCCTTGCAGAGACCTGCTCACCAGGTTCATATGATGAAATATGTCTACAAAGTAGATGAGTTTCTGTAGCCATTCTTAATCTTTAAAGCACTCATCAAAATCTGGCCTGCTATTTTCTTGAAAGTACTCCTGCAATTCAGCTTTCAACCACCGTCCATATGCAGCAGGAGATCGGTTTGCTCTTTGTCGAGGTTTTCACACAGTTTTTTAAACATTCTCGAGTGAACTGGTCTATGTTTAATAAAGTTAACCATTTTTGTAGCACTATCCAGAACTCTTTTCATCTTCAAGTGTTTTTGACATCAGTCTTCTGTGTGAAGAAAACAGTGTGTTGTGACAACGTCAGGATTTTCTTTTTTCACAAGAGAAACGAAACCTCTAATGGAACCAACCATTGATGGGGCACCATCAGTATAGCTGCCAGCGAGGTTCCTCCAAGACAGACCTTTTGCTTCCAGATATGAAGACAAAACATTAAATATATCTTGGCCTTTGCTTGTTTTGGGCTATTATTTGCAACAGAAGTTGTTTTCACCATCATTTACAAATCTTACAAATGCTACAACATGACATTTATTGGTGAAATCTGTTGACTCATCAACCTGGATAGAGAAGTTGTCACTTTCCAGTTTATCACACAAAACCTCGACAGCATCACGTGACATGTCATCAATGCATTGCCTTATCGTACTGTTCGAGAGTGAAACCTTTTCAGTTTCTTGTAATTCACCTTGTCCCAGCATTTTACATGCTGGCAGTATTAAGTTCTTACCAATTATGTGACTTTTCATTTTTTTGGGTAATAAGTTCTAATTCATAGCCATTTAAAATAATCAATGATTTTACATGTCACATGGCTGTGATTTGTAGTTAAGTATCTTTTCAATTTTGCTGGAAGCATTGCTGCAGTTATTAGTTGTTTACTACAGACTAGGCACAATCGAATACGGCAACCTCGATCGCCAGTCCATATAAAACCTATTGGTAAGTAGCTTTCATTGTAAAGACAGACTTTTTGTGTCCATTGTTGTACTATTGCACTGAAATGACTCAGAAGATTGTTATTCTTCATCATTAACTTTATCAGGATTGTCCGTAGGCCTCTGTCGAGAATACTCTTCTTCCATCTCATACGTCCATTTCAAAAATCACCACAGTGGACCGTCAGACGTGTCCATACCACACAGAGGTTAATAAAATACCCCTGTGTATTTTATACTTGAAGAGGCAGACGTCACAGCCCAAGTTGGACGAGTTCATTCAATGCTCAGAAAACACACTTCACGCTTCTCATAAGCCGACCGTCCTCCCCTCCAGACTCAACCAAATAAACACAGTCCTACTGAACACTGCACTGAGTGACCCCTAATGAGATTGCTAGTGGTGTTGTGCAAAGTTCAAACAACTATGTTTATTTTTTTTAATCATGATCTCTGGTGGAACCCCTAGCGACCTCTCGTGGAACCCCGGTTGAGAAACCTTGGTGTACGGCAATAACTCTTCCTCAATCTGTTTTTTTGGGACTTGAGGCTCCTGTGGCAAACCACTTTTGCAGAAAAATATGCCAAAAACTATCATGGTCATGGAAAGACCATGATTGCCAACATCATACGATAGGGAACATAACCAATGAACAAAGGCTTCTGTGCTTCCTACTAGATGGCAGTAGCAAGAAGAGAACTGGAGATGCTGGGGATTCTGGATGGTGGATGCTGGTTTCTTGTGCCTGTGCTTCATGTAAATGTGCTCAGTGATGAGGAGGGTTTTTCCTGTGATGGACTGGGCTGGATCTATGCTAGGCCCTGACAGAATTACTCATGATACTCTCCACTGTGCATCTATAGAAGTTTGTCAAGGTTTTAAATAAAATTCCAGATCTGCACAAACTTCTAGGAAAGTAGAGGTGCTGTCGTGTCTCTTTTGTGATGACATTATGTGCTGGTCCCAGGACAGATCCTCCAAAATGATAATGCTGAGAAATTTAAAGTTACTGATCCTCTCTACTTCTGATCTTCAAGAGAGGACAGGTTCACGGACCTGCAGTTTACTCCTCCTGCAGTCGATAACCAGGTCGTTGGTTTTTCTGACGTTGAGCTGGTTGTGGCACCACTCAACCAGTTTTTCAGTCTCCAGCTTGTATGTCGATCCATCACGACCTTTGATTCAGCCAACGACAGTGGTGTTGTCAGCAAATTTAAATACGGCACCGGAGCTGACACGATGGACTGAGCTGTCCACAACTCTGCGTTTCTTCCCACGGGCAGATCAGTTGCTGTTCAAAGCCATGAAACCTGGCTTTCTGTGGAGCATTGTTTAAAAATTGGCGAGGGTCACTGCAGACTTGCTGAATTTCTTCAGCTTCCAGAGGAATTTGGTCAGGTATGCACAGTTCACCAGGAGAGGAAAAGGGTGGTGGTTAGATAATGGGGCAGATCCCAAAGGCAAAGTCTAGGGAAGTAAAGCTGTCATATAGACCTTGGAGAAATAACATCAGAAGGCATTGGAAATACTCAGCAGGTAGACAGACAATATTTCTGATCAAAGACTCTTCATCAGACGAGAGGGAGAGGCAGAGGGGAGGGGGGAGGGAGGGAGGGGAGAGAGGGAGAGAATGAATAGAGGGTGTAGAGTGAGTGGGAGGGAAGGAGGGAAGAGGTGGAGAGAAAAGGGAATAGGGGAAGAGGGGGTAGAAAGGGGGGACTGGGAGAGGCGAGGGAAGGGAGTGAGAGTGAAGGAAACCATAACAGAATGCAGAAGAACTGTGACAGTGTCAGGAAAGTGCAGGGCAGATAAACAATAAGGTACAAGATTATAGTGATATGGAGTGTGAGGTCAAAGCACACCGCATTCTTGCCTTTGTTAGTTGTACACCCTGAGTCCCAAAGTCAGGAAGTTATGCTGCAGATTTACAAAACTTTGGTTGGGCTGTAAGCTGAGTAATGAATTCAGTTCTGGTCACTCCATCACAGGAAGGATGTGGAGAATTTGGAAAAGGTACAGAAGACACTTGCCAGGACGCTGCCTGGATTAGAGGGCAGGAGCTGTATGAAGTCTGACAAACCTGGGTAGTTTTCTTGGGAGTGTCGGAAGCTCAGAGATCTGACAGCATTAATAAGATTATGAAAGGCAGAGAAAGAGTAGACAGAGTCTTTTTCCCAGGGTAGAAATATCAAATACAAGGAGGCATTACTTTAAGGAGAGACGGGGAAAGTTCAAAGGCGATGTGCAGAAAGGGATTTTACACAGAGTGTGGTGGGTGCCTGGAATGTGCTCCCAGGGGTGCTGGTGGAGACAGATGTGATCGAGATTGTGACGCGGATCTTAGATATGGACATAAATGTGACATAGAACAGTACAGTATGACAACAGGCCCTTCAGCCCACAAGGTTGTGCTGAAACAAACAAATATGCAGAGATGGAAGCAGCTGGACATCACAGGCAGATGGAATTGGTTACGTTGACACCAGGGTTAGCATGGACTCAATGGGCCGAAGGGCTGTTCCTGTGCTCTACTCTGCTGTGTTCTGCATCATTCTAGGCTATGAAACATCAGTTTAATAACAGCTGGATAATCCATTCCAGTTCTGGGCATTACACTTCAGGGAACATGCAGAGACTTTGGAGAGCATGTGAAAATAGTTCACATTTCCCTCACTCGCTGTGAACTTTAATACCCACTTCCCTCTTCCTATGCCCTTTAATATTCTCCCTCTGTGCATTATTCCATACCCACTCTTCGCTCTCTCCGGTACCCTTCAATTCCCACTTTAACTGCACCCTTCAATTCCCACTCTCCTGTCAGTAACTGCACTCTTTGATACCCACTCCTCCCTCAGTATCCACACCCTTTAATTCCCCTCAGTAACTACACTCTTTGATACCCACTCCGCTCTCAGTAACTGCACCCTTTAATACCCACTCTCCCCAAAGTCACAGCACTCTTTAATACCCACTCTCCCCTCAGTAACTGTGCCCTTTAATACCCACTCTCCCCTCAGTGACTACACCCTTTAATACCCACTCCCCCCTTCAGTAATTGCACCCTTTAATTTCCATTCTCCCTTCAGTAACTGCATCCTTTAATACCCGCTCCCCCATCAGTAACTGCATCCTTTAATTCCCACTCTCCCCTCAGTAACTGCACCCATTAATATCCACTGTCCTCTCACTCCCTTTGATCCATATTTTCCCCCTACATCATTCCCAGCCTCTTTAATCCCCACTCTCCCTTTACTCTCTCTGTGCCCTTTAATACTACTCCCAGTCTTCTCCCCTTCCCCAGCACTGCCTCTCCATATTTAAAACTTTTGCCTTCTTCAGCAAACTCCAGTTCCCCCTTGGATGTACCTACCCTGGGGGATGCTGAGGAGCAGCAATAGGATGGTTTTCATCATCATTCTGAAGCGTCTGTAATTAAACACAAGACAGGAATTATTGGCAAAGCGTGTCTGATTCACCTCAAAATCCATTCCTGCACCCCAACCCCTCCAGCCCAGTGCCTTGCGATCACTCAGTGTCAGGACGGAGGGAACTAGGATTTGGAATGTCTTTCCTCCGAGATTTGGAAATCCTCAGAATTCCCTGTTGCAGAGAGCGGGGAAACTCAGTGGCTGGCAGTGTGGGGCTGACAGATTGTTCGGGATGAAGTTATTGGGAATGCGGTGTGGAGCTGGTGGGAGATGGAGTTTCCAGGAACTGAATCATTCCGACTTGCCCATGTGTATAACTTTTCTCTCTGGGTAGTGGTAGGGTTGTCAAGTGGTGGGATGTGAATGATCCCATGAGCACGATCGGGGGGTTGAGGTAAGCTGGTGAGGAGGGTGTTTTCTCACAGGGGTCCCCGGGCTCAGATTTACCACGCACTCACCAATCGCATGAATTGCGGTTGGTATAAGGTCCCTGTCTGTAGAAATGCTGGACATGCTGGACACTATATGGGCTCATTATATCATCCAGTCCAACTTCAGAGGAGGGGCAGAAAGGGAGGAGGTATAGGAAGAGAGTGGGGGTGAAAAGGGGGAGAGATGGAGAGGGAGATAAAGAGAGAAAATGAGAGAGAACAGGAAGAGAGAGAGAATGGGGAAGAGAGTGACTGAGAGAGGAAGAGAGATGGGGAAAGAGACAGAGCAAGTAAGGTAGAGAGAAAGAGTAAGTGTAAATGGTGGGAGAGAGAAGGTGGGGAGAGAGCCAGACCGGGTAGAGTAGAAAAGAGTTGGGAGAGAGAGGGAGGGCTAACTGTGGAGGAAGGGAGGATGTGAGGGGAGAGGGAGAGGAAGGAAAGGGAGAGGAAGGGGAGGGAGAGGTGGGGAGAGAATGAAACTGGGAAGAAGGAGTAAGAGTGGAGAGAGAGGGAAAGGTGGAGAGTGGGGCAAGAGAGCAGAGAGAGGGAAGGGAGGAAGGAATGAGGTGGCTGAGGGAGAGGAGAGGAGGGGAGAGAGAGAAACAGGAATAGGCAGGAAATGGTGGAAAGACAGGGGAGAGGGGAGATGGGGAGAGGGGATTAAGGTAGGTGAGGAAGTGGTAGAGAGAGGGGAAGGGAGTGAGGGAAAGAGGGGAGCACCGAATAGAGAGGATTTAGTAACAGGGAGAGGGAGTTAGACTATAGGGAGTGAGGAGTGTAAGGAGAGGGTTAGGTAAAATGGAGGTTGAGGTGAATGAAATGGGCTATCCACCCAACCCCCATCCTCTCCTACTGCTATCTCCATACTTTCGCTTCTCCATTTTTTCTCTCTCTTTCTCTCTTGTTGTAACCTCTCTTCTCCCTCCTCTCTATCTTTGTTTCCTCTCCCTTTGCCTCCTCCACTCAAAGCTCTTTCTCTGTCCCCCTCTTTTTCCTCCTCTCTCAACATATACCAACTATCTCCCCTCCCGAACTCCTGATTCCCCCCTTTGCTCCCTCCACACCATCTCTCACTCTTCATCCAACATCATTCTACCTCCCTCCCCTGTCTCTCCCCCATCTTCCCCAACCCCACTTCTCCACTAGACTTAACCACCACTCCCCGCCTGTTCCCTCTCCTTCCACTCCATCTCCCTCTCTCTCTTCCTCCCCTGCCTCTCCCTGCACCCTCTCGGAGGATGTGCTGGAACCAGACACGGTGAGAGGCAGAAACACAAGAGATTCTGCAGAGAGCAGTGAAGCTGTGGGATTCACGAGGGCGGGGGCTCCCAATCTTTCTTTAGCCATGGTCCTCTACCATTAACCAAGGAGTCCATTGACCCCAGGTTGGGAACCCCTGCACTGCAGGCTCAATCATTAAAGTACAAGTTTCAAAGTATATTTATTATCAAAGTTTATATATTATATACAACCTTGAGGTTTATCTCTTACAGACAGCCACTAAACAAAGATACCCAATAGACCCCATTTAAAACAAGATCACCACCAAACACCCAATGTTTGTCAAGTGGAGTAAATTGTGCAAACAATAAAAAATCAGGAAATAACATTCAGAAATAAAGTTGACGAAAGTGAGTTCAGAGTGACAAGCCAGTCATCACTGCAGCCGGTTCAGGAACCCGTTAACTGCAGACCGCAGCCCTACTTCAGCACAGAGAGGAGAAAGGCTTGTTGAATTGCAAGCTGAAGTCACTGGATATATTTAAAGCTGAGATTGATAGATTCTTGATTCATCATGGCTTGAAGGAATATGGAGAGAAGGCAGAGAGGGAAATGGATCAGCCATGATGAAATGACAGAGCAGACTTGATGGGCCAAATGGCCTATTTCTGTGCCTTACAGCTGATGGCCCACTCTCACATTAAACCTATACCTCTAGGTTTAGACTCCCTACCCTGGGGACAAGAGTGTGACCATCCACCTTATCAACACCCCTCATGGTTTTATAAACCTCTATAAGGTCACCCCTCTGTTTTCACTTCAGGGAAAACAGTCCCAGCCTGTCCAGCCTTGTCTTATAACTCAAGCCCTCCAGTCCCAGTAATATCCTGGTGAATCTTTCCAGCACCCTCTTCAGTTTAATGACACCCTTACTGTAGCTGGTCGACTGGAACTGCACACAGTACTCCAAGTGTGGTCTCACCATTGTCTTGTACAGCTTAAACTGACGTCCTAACCCCTGTACTCAGTGTCCTAACTGATGAAGGCCAGCATACCAGACACCTTCATCACAGCCCTAACTATCTGTGTCCACTTTCAGTGAACCATGTAGCTGTACCCCAAGGTCCCTCTGTTCTACAACACTCTGCAGGGCCCTGTCATTCACTGTGTACATCCTGCACCTGTATGCTTGTGGAAGATGGATAAATCAGGAGACGTTTACCTCTTTGAGCCCCCTACCCTGTTCAAGCTCAGCACCACTCCATTGCCGGTTCCTGACTGCTGTTAACTCCTGAAAATGTCTGTATGGAACAGATGACACTTTGTTTCAAGGTGGCCCCACCCTGAAGAAACACCCTGCCCATTTGTGAAGAATGGCACATTTCAACGAGGTCTCCACTCATTTCAGAACTCAAGGTTAGGAATAATATGACTCTTTGACATGGGCAGGGGCTATTCTGTCTGCAGGAAGGTGATGGGCAGAATGGCCTCTTCCCATTCCACAGATCCTTATTATCCCTAATCTGTATGTCTTTGGAATGTGGGAGGAAGTGGAACACCTGGAGAAAACTTACAAGGACACGGGAAGAGCGTACAAACTCCTTACAGACAGCAGTGAGAATTGAACCTTCGTTGCTAGTGCTGTGAAGCGTCACACTAACCACTACACTATCGTGCTCACCTTGTTTGCATGAAGGTTTTTGCTTTAATCGCCCTATAAGTACTTTCAGATGGAACTTTTGGGAAAGGCAGTTTGCAGGGTGTGTAGTGTCCACAATGAATTTTCTTGCCTCCTTCTTTGTCCTGGACACATACAAGTGCCACAGTGATGGTCGGTAGCAGCTAATGACACTTTCTGCTCAGCAGGCAGCCAAAACCCCTGCACCAACTCTATGCACATGTTTGCAGAACAAGTGTCTGCTGTACCTCCTTCACCATCTTATTTCTGTGATCTATTTATAAAACCAGCATCCTGTCAGCTTCTTAACCACTTTCTCTGCCACTTTCAGCGAACCTAACACATTGAATTTCCCCTCCTCGCTCTCCCAAACCTCCCAGTTTCATTTACATTCATCTTCCTTTCAGCTGAGCCTCCCTCCATCATCGTCCTCGTCACTGATAGATACACCTCCCTGTTTGGAGAGAGTCCAGAGGATGATTCTGGCAATGAAAGGATTAATGCATGGGACACTATTGATGGCTCTGGGCCTGTACGCTCTGGAGTTTATTAGACTGAGGGGGTGATCTCATTGATACCTACCGAACATTGAAAGACATAGACAGTGTGGGGGACTTCCGGTAGCGCTCATGGAGTGAAGTCGCGTTCTTGACTCGCTCCATTACCTCTGAGTTTTTTTTCTCTATGGTCAGCTATACTTTAATTAACCATTAAGGCATCAACTCTTACAATACTTTGAATTAAACTGAATTCTCTGACAACTGGATGGAACTTAGATCTGCTATGTCTAAGAACGGGGAAAACGGCAAGGATGGTAAACCTCCGGTTAAACCGAAAGGTATGGATCTCCCCCCGACTGAATCACCGGTGACTTTGAAAGCTATATCGGAGTTAATTCAGAGGGAAATTTCAACCTCTGTTAGGGAGATGATTCGTACGGAAATTGCAGACTCTGTTAAAGACCTGATTCATACGGAAATCTCAATTAATCTCTAGAAAATTGCCGATTCAATTGATAAGATGCAAACATTTATTGCGGAACATCAGTCGGCTATATCTGATCTTCAAAAATTCGAGCAACAAAGTGAGCTTAAGATGGGGAAAATCGAAGAAACAATTAATGTAATGAAGAAGAAACTTGACTTTCTGACTTTTAAAAACTCTGACTTGGAATCTAGAATGCGACGGCAGAATTTACGAATGATTGGGGTGCGTGAAGCTGTGGAATCTAACAACCCCATGAAGTATTTTTCTCAACTTTTAAAAGATGCATTCCCTACTGTATTTCCTGACCAACCACCGCTACTGGATCGTGTTCACAGAATCCCATCATACTCGTCTAGGTCAGATAGACCTAGGCATGTTATCTTACGTTTTCATTACTTTCAAGACAAGGAGAGACTGTTTCGATTCGCTCGATCTAAAGGTTTCATTGATTTTTCGGATCTTAGGTTCCGATTCGTGGAAGATTTCAGTAAACCAATCTGGGACCAACGGGTTCGCTACAGATCTGTGATGTTGGAATTCTATAAGATGGATTTAAGACCAGCGTTGCTGTACCCTGCAGGTCTAAGGATTCGCATATCAGATGGAGTCCTTCGTTTTTTTGATTCTCCATCGGATGCCCAGAGTTATCTGGATCAACTTTCACCTTCAACATCTTAATTGCTATTTTTTTTTAATTATCTCCGTTGATCGGAGGCTGTGAATTGGTTGGTTTTAACTTTTTCATGCCCTATTTGGGCAGAAAAGTTTATTTTTGATTTCTTAATATGGTTGCTAAACTTTCTTTTCAACTGCGTCATTCCTTTCTTTTCCCAGGGGATTCTGGGTGGTTACTTCCTTTTTGTCATCTTACGTATTTCCTGTGTGGCCTTAAATTTTGTAGTTTTTTTAAATTTTATTCTGTTTTGCTTTTTATAACCACTTTATGTCAATAATCTTATTTTTTCTTGTTGTTGTGTTTATTCATGGGTTTGGGGTTTATTGTGTTTTTTTTTAATATATATTTTCTGGCTTTTGTTCTGTTGTGTGTGTATTTTAATTGAGTTACCTTTTTTTTTACTTTTTTACTGTTTTACAATTAGCTGATCTTTTTCATATTTATACCTTTTTTTTAGGGAGCGTATACCGGAAGTCATGGGGGTAGTTTTAGCGCTTGCTTCTTTCGGGCGGGTCTGCTTTAGATTTTGCCTTGGGGTCTTGGGGCGGAGGGGTGGTAGGAGGGGCTTCACGTTTTAGTTTTTTTCTCTTTGGGCTATATACATTATTGAAGTACTGGTTGCATCCTTTTTCCCGGTATCTTTCGTATGTTCTGTTTCCTCTCCGGGTTCGTGGGTCGAGCCTATCGTCAATCCTCCTTGTTGTGGGTTGACTTTAGGATTTATGGAGTCTATTATTAATTTTGTCTCCTGGAATACTAACGGTCTTAATCATCCTATTAAAAGGAAAAAAGTTTTTAAAGTGTTCCGGAGACTTAAAGCACAAATTTTATTTTTACAAGAGACCCATGTACGGAGGGGGGACAGACTACGTTTTTTTAAATTCTGGAAGGGCCAACAATTTCATTCGAACTCCAATGCTAAGATTCGAGGCGTCTCTATTTTTATAGATTCCTCAGTTACTTTTATACAACAGGATATTATTTCTGATCCGAATGGTAGATTTTTATTGGTTAGTGGTTTACTATTTAATAAAAAAGTAGTTTTGGTTAATGTTTATGCTCCTAATATGGATTGTCCGGAATTTTATAAATCATTGTTTAATCAGTTTCCGAATTTGAATGAGTTTTCATTGATCTGGGGCGGAGATCTTAATACCTGTTTGTCTCCAGCTTTGGACCGTTCGGCTCCTTTACGGACCTTACCTAATAAATCTGCAAATTTGATTAATTTTTTCCTTTCTGATTCTGGGTCGACAGACATTTGGCGTTTTCTGCATCCTCAGGAAAAAGATTTTTCCTTCTTTTCACATGTTCATCATTCCTACTCAAGAATTGATTATTTTTTTTATTGATTCTCGTCTTATTCCTTCAGTGATTAAATGTGATTATGATTCTATAACCATTTCGGATCATGCTCCACTTAAGCTTTCTATTAAAATTATGGCCAATATACCAAATAATAGACAATGGCATTTTAATTCACTGTTGCTTCAGGACTCGGACTTTGTTAACTTTATGAATGAACAGATTGAGCTTTTTTTTACAATTAACCATACAGAGGATATTTCGGTTAACACTCTTTGGGACACTTTCAAAGCCTATATTCGGGGTCAGATTATTTCGTATTCTGCTGCTTTGAGGAAGAAACAGAAGCAGGAGGAGATGGCAATTGTGGACAAGATTAAAGAAATTGATAAGAAATATGTTATGGCTCCTTCTGAGGAGTTATACAAACAAAGAACTGAACTTCAAATGGAACACAATTTACTACTCTCGTCCTCGATTGTAAACCAATTAAAGAAAACAAGAAGTGACTTTTATGTTCACAGTGACAAAATTGGCAAGCTGCTGGCTAATCAATTGAAATCTAATTATGTTAAATCTCAAATCAATCAGATTTATAACCAAAATGATCGATTGATACTGGATCATGTGGGGATTAATCAAACCTTTTGTGATTTTTATTCTTCTTTATATCAATCAGAGTCTCCTCGAGATTCTAAATATATGAATGATTTTTTAGATAAGTTAGACTTCCCTCAGATTTCACAGGATATGTCTTCTTTATTAGATACTTCCATTACAATGGATGAGATTAAGAATGTTATTTTTTCTATGAATCTGGGGAAAGCTCCTGGCCCGGATGGGTTTACCGTTGAATTTTATAAATGTTTTGCTTCTTTATTGATCCCTTGGCTCTGTAGGGTTTTTGAGGCTTCTCTGAAACTTGGTAAACTTCCTGAATCTTTTAATAGAGCATCAATTTCTCTAATACTAAAGAAGGATAAAGACCCTGCTCAATGTGCATCTTATAGACCAATATCTTTATTAAATGTTGATTCTAAAGTTTTTTCTAAGTTATTAGCAAATAGACTAGAAAAAGTACTTCCTTCTATTATTTCGGAAGATCAAACGGGTTTTATTAAAGGTCGTTACTCTTTTTATAATATTCGTACATTGTTAAATATCGTTTATACTCCCTCACAAAATGTTCCTGTGTGTTATTTCTTTAGATGCCGAGAAAGCTTTTGATAGAGTAGAATGGCCTTATTTATTTAAGGTGCTTGAAATGTTTAATTTTAGCTTGAAATTTATATCCTGGATTAAACTGTTATATCATTCCCCTGTAGCCTCGGTTCGTACTAACTCTTTAAACTCACCTTTTTTCCCTCTCTTTCGAGGTACTCGACAAGGCTGTCCTCTTAGTCCCCTATTATTTGATATTGCATTAGAACCTCTTGCAATTGCTATTCGAGAATCTTCAAATATTACTGGGATAACTCGGGGATTAAAGTCCCATAAATTATCACTCTATGCTGATGATTTACTTTTATATATTTCTAATCCTGAGAAATCCATTCCTGCTGATTTAGAGTTATTAGCACAATTTGGTTTTTTTTCAGGTTATAAATTAAATCTTAGTAAGAGTGAACTTTTTCCGATTAATAAACATCTTCCCTTATATTATAAATTTCCATTTAAATTGATTAATAATTATTTTTCATATCTTGGGATTAAAATTACTTGTAAATACAAAGATTTATTTAAGACTAACTTTTTACCATTAATAGACCATATTACTCAACTTTCATCTAAATGGTTTCCCTTATATTTAACTTTGATTGGTCGTATTAATGCAGTTAAGATGTTTTTTTTGCCAAAATTTTTATATGTGTTTCAGGCATTACCAATTTTCGTTCCAAAGTCTTTCTTTGATAAAGTTGACTCTAAAATTTCTTCATTTATTTGGCAGAATAAGAATCCGAGACTGGGTAAAATACATTTACAGAAAGCTAAGAGAGATGGAGGTTTAGCATTACCTAACTTTAGATTCTATTATTGGGCTATTAATATTCGACATATGAAATTTTGGTTACTTGATCAGGACATACTATCTATTCCTAAATGGGTAGCATTGGAACTACAATCTGTTCAGGGTTATACACTTGGCTCTATTTTAGGCTCCTCTCTCCCTTTTGATTCGAAACGCCTTAAGCAGGTCTCTAACCCGATAGTTAAATATGCTTTGCGCATTTGGTTTCAATTCAGAAAATTTTTTGATCTTAATCAATTCGGGTTAGCGATTCCTATTTTAGGTAACATATTTTTTCCTCCCTCTTTTACGGATCGCGCTTTTCAAACTTGGAAGACTAAGGGTATTTTACGGTTTTTGGATTTATTTTTAGATGGTTCCCTTATGTCTTTTGAACAATTATCTAATAAATATAACTTATCAAGAATACATTTTTTTAGATATTTACAAGTTAGAAATTTCCTAAGTACTATACTTTCTTCCTTTCCAATGCTTCCTCCTACATATATTTTAGATTCGATAATTAACCTCAATCCATGTCAGAAAGGTGCATCGGCTATGATTTATAATATTATTATGAAACTTAGGAAAGCTCCATTTGATAAGATTAGGGTAGATTGGGAACAGGAATTGGGGCTTACCATTTCTGTGGATGATTGGGGGCAGATTTTACAATTAGTTAATACTTCCTCTATTTGTGCTAAACATTCCCTAATTCAATTTAAAGTGGTTCATAGAGCACATATGTGCAAAGATAAGTTAGCGCGTTTTTACTCGCATATTAATCCTTTCTGTGATAGATGTTCGGGGCAGATAGCCTCTTTAACTCATATGTTTTGGTCTTGCCCTACTTTGGAAACTTTTTGGAGAGATATTTTTAATATTATTTCTAAGGTATTAAATATAGATATCTCTCCTCACCCTATTACTGCTATCTTTGGACTACCTAAAATTTCTAGTAATCTTTCCCCTTCAGCCCGTAGAATGATTGCATTTCTTACTTTAATGGCGAAAAGATGTATTTTACAACATTGGAAAGAGCTTAATGCTCCAACTACCTTTTTTTGGTTTTCTCAGACGATTTTATGTTTGAATTTGGAGAAAATTAGAAGTAACCTTTATGATTCTTCATTTAAATTTGAACAGATTTGGGGACCTTTTATTCGATATTTTCATTTAATGTAATATTTACCCTTCTTGTTTTTTTTTCACTGTTTTTAATGGAGGTCGGGATTGAGGACGTGATTTTAAGTTTAACTCTGTTTGGTTTCAAGTTAACCCATTGCTTTGCTTTGCTTTTAGTTAGTTGCACGGTGGGTTTTTTTTTGGGGGGGGGGTTTCTTTTTTTTCCATTGATATATATAAAATTTAGTATACTATTATGTTATCTTGGTTTCTTATGTTTAAATTACATTGTTTGTAGTTTTTTTTTGGTATTGATACCTTTTGGAATTTTATTATACTTTAACATTGTATTAATGTTTATATGGCTTACCTTTTTTGTATACTTATTCAATAAAAAGATTTAAAAAGAAAGAAAGACAGTGTGATTGTGGAGAGTGTGTTTCCTACAGTGGGAGTGTCTGGGCCAGAACACACAGCCTCAGAATACAAGGACAGAATTGAGAAGGAATTTCTTTAACAAGAGAGTGGCTGTGGAAGCCAAGAATTTGGTTATATAACCGAGATAATGAGAGCTGGAGATAGGGTAGACAGTACCTTTCATCACAAGTGAACTGGGCCTCTCCTGTGCTGCACTGTTCTACGTTCTGGTTTCTGAGAAGGAAGTGGGGAGAGGTGAGAGAAGGAGGTTTAAAGAGGATCTAAAGGGCAATTATTTGGCACAGGCAGCGAGGCTGATATCTGGACTGGGCTGCAAGAGGAAGTGGTGAAACACAGAGGTGTTTGAAAGTTTAATATAAATTTATTACCCCAGTACGTATATGTCACCATATGCTACCCTGAGATTCATTTTCCGGCGGCAAGAGAAGATGTAAATAAATACAATAGAATCAATGGAAAACTACGCACAAAGTCATTCAAACAACCAGTGTGCACAAGAGAACAAACTGTGCATACAACAAAGCTATTAATAATAATTAACCAAATAATAAATCCCCCTTTCCCTCCTCCTCTTCCTCCTCTCCTCCTGTCCACTGTCTCTCCCGCCTTCCCTTGTACTCTTATCCCCTCTGTCTCTCCCTCCCTCTCTCTTTGCCCCTCTCTGACAGAGGTAGCCTCAGGCACCCCCTCACATCTGCGACTGCAGCCCGAGAGCTTCTCTGGAGAAGAGGGAGAATGAGGGAGAGCAGAGAGTGAGGGAATGAGAGATACAGGAGGGAAGAGAATAGGGGAGGAAGAGGGGGTATAGAGAGAGAGGAAGGGAGGAATGGGATAAGAGAGAGAGGCAGAGAGAGAGACGAGTGAGAATGAGGGAGGGAGGGATGAAGAGGGAGCGAGACAAAGATATGGGGGAGAAGGTGGGAGGAGACAGAGGGGAGAAGGTGAGAGGAGAGGGAGGGGAGATGGTGATAGGAAAGAGGAGAGAGGTGTAGGAGGAGTGAGGGGAGAGGGTGGGAGGAGAGGGAGAGGACAGGGTGGGGAGAGGGAGGAGAGAGGGTGACAGGAAAAAGGGGAGAGGTGTAGGAGGAGTGAGGGGAGAGGGTGGGGGTAGTGAGAGGGGAGAGAGTGAGAGGAGAGGGGGAGGACAGAGTGGGGCAGAGGGAGGGGAGCTGGGCTGGAAGGGGAATGTGTGGCTGGGGAGTGTGGTGGTAGAGGATAGGGGGAATGTGTGAAATGTGTCGGGAGAGGGATAGTGGGGGACATAGGGTTGGGAGATCACATGAGGGAGAGGGACAGTGCAAGGGTAGAGAGGGAGGGAAGAGAGTGCTGGGGAGCCACTGCACAGAAAAGATCAGGTTGGTGGGATGGTGGGGGGGAAGAGCAAACAGGGCTAGAGAGAGAGGGCAGAGAGTTGGAGAGTCATTGAACAGAGAAGGTTTGTTTGGTGGGGGGGGGAGGTAGATTTATCTGTTTCCCCCACCCTGTCTGCCAGTGTCTCACACCTGGGTTAGCTATGGACATCTCTTCCTCCCCTTTACCCTCCCCTCTCCCCTCTCGAGGGTGCTAAAAGATGAGGAACTGAAACTGTCAGCAGGTCATTCGGCCCTCCCCACCATTCCTCCCTGCAGCGAGATCCCAGCTGATCAGCCCCCAGGCCCCCTGTACTAAACCTCTACTTCATGTCCTACTCCTCTCAATCTTGCATCTCCCTTCTGACCAAGCTCTGGGGGTTTGGGGGAGGAGAAATTTCCAAGACTTCCCACCGCTGGGGTGAAGAAACCTCTTCCCATCCCATGCCTCTCAGTCTGACCTCTTATCCCTGGGGTAAACATCCTGTTTTTTTCCCTGTTAGAACAATGAGACTCCCTCCACCCCATTCTCCTTCTGTATTCTAGGGGACCACATGTCCCAATCTAATTGATCTCTCCAAACAACTTCCCCCCCCCCACCCACCTAACACCACCGTCCCAACAATTGGTCTGACAAGTGTTCACCACTTCCCCACCAGAAGAGAGTCTGACCTTCCTCAGTGATGGAGACCATAACAGTACACGGTATTCCAGGGGCCATTCCCCCCCACCCCCGTGGGAATAGGGGTGAGGCACTCCTCTCTACCTCCAACTGTCGACAAACACCCCCATGCTCTTTCCTCTCCTGACTGCTCTCCCTACCTGCATTAGGGCAGACAACACTCATAGATCTCTGAAAGCTGTGGACAAGGTGAGAGGGTTATTAAGAGAGCAGTCAGGTGATTGAGTTCAAGAGCTACAAGATAATGTTGCAGTTCTATAAAATCCTGGATGGACCACACGTGGAGTATTGTGTTCAGCTCTAGTGGGAGTATTGTGTTCGTCTCTGGATGCAGTATTGTGTTTCGTTCTGGTCCTCTCCTTAGTTATAGAAAAGTACAGCACAGAAACAGACCCTTTGCCCCATCTAGTCAGTGCTGAAACAATTTAAACTGCCTACTCCCGTCAACCTGCACTAGGATCATAGCCCTCCATACCGCTACTAACCATGTACCTCTCAAAACCTGTCTTAAACGTTGAAATGGAGTTCACTAGTTGTGCTGGCAGCTCATTCCACATTCTTAAGACCCTCTGAATGAAGATGTTCCCCCTCATGTTCCCCTTAAACTTCTCACCTTTCCCCCTTAACCCATGACCTCTGCTTGTAGTCCCATCAAACCTCAGTGGAAAAATCTGCTTGCATTTACCCAATCTATACCCGTCATAATTTTGTATACCTCTGTCAAATCTTCACTGTTCTAAAGAATACAGCCCTGCCTATTCAATCTTTCTTTATAACTCAGACTCTCCGGACTCATCAATATACTTGTAAATTTTCTCTGTACTCTTTCAAACTTGTTTACATCTTTCACGTCGGTAGTTTACCAAAACTGCACACAATACATTAAATTAGGTCTCACCAATGTCTTATATGAATTGAACATAACATCCCATCTCCTCTACTCAATATATTGATTTATGAAGGACAATCGGCCAAAAGCTTTCTTTCCGACCCTGTCTACCTGTGACGCCACGTTCAACAAATTATGGGCCTGTATTCCCAGATCCCTTTGTTTTACCACACTCCTCTGTGCCCCACCACTCACTGTGTAAGACCTACCATGATTGGTCCTGCTGAAATGCAACATCTCGCACATGTCTGCATTAAGTTCCATCTACCATTTTTCAGCCATTTTTTCCAAATGATGCAGATCGCTCTAAAAGCCACAGTAGTCTTCCTCACTATCCATTATACCCTCAGTCCTGGTGTCATCAGCAAATTTTCTGATCCAGTTAACTACATTAACATCCAGATCATTGATATAGATGACAAACAACAAAGGACCCAGCACCAATCCCTGTGGCATAACGCTGGTCACGGGCCTCCAGTCAGAGAGACAACCCTCTACTACCACTCTCTGACTCTTCCACAAAGTGAATGTCTCTTCCAGTTTACTACCTCATCCTGAATGCTGAGTGACTAAACCTTCTTGACCAACTCCCATGTGGGGCTTTGTCAAGTGCTTTATGAAAGTCTATGTAGATAACATCTAGTGCTTTGTCTTCATCCACTTTCCTGGTAACTTTCTCAAAATATCTATAAGATTAGTCAGACATGATCTACCACACACAAAACCATGCTGACTATCCTTAATTAGTCCATGTTTCCCTATATACTTATATATACGGTCTGTTAGAATACTGTCCGATAACATTTCCACTGCTGACATCAGACTCATCGGTCTATCATGTACTGGTTTATGTTTAGAGCCTTTTTCAAACAGTAGAACAACATTACCTATCATCCAATCCTCTGGGTCCTCCCCTGTCCGTTATAGAAAGAACGTGGAAGATTTATAGAGGGTGCAGAGGAGATTTACCAGGATGCTGCCTGGATTAGACAGCATGCCTTATGAGGAAAGGTTGAGTGAGCGAGGGCTTCCTCTTTGGAGTAATGGAGGATGAGAGGCGGCTTGAAAGAGCTGTATAAAATGATGAGATGTATAGTCACAGAGAACAGCAAGCAGTTTATTTTCCAAAGCAGCAATGGTGATTATAAGAAGGCATAACTTTAAGGTGATCAGAGGATGCAAGAAGTAAGTTTCTTTTTCAAAGAGTGTTATGGGTGCATGGTATGCACCATCAAAGTAGTGGTAGAGGTTGATACATTAACATCATTTCAGAGAGCCTTAGACAGTTAAATGCACAAAAGAGAAACGGAGATTATTTATGCTGGAGGGAAGGGTTACAACAATATTGGAGTAATTTAAAAGAATGGCACAATATCATGAGACGAAGGTCTGTCATGTGTTGTCATGGTCGATGCTCTATTTTCTTTGTTCTGTGTTGGCTGTCACAGCCAAACCTCAGGACTCTGGTGACTCACAGACCCTCACCATTAAATGTCAGCGTTACTTTTTGTTTTTCTCTCTCTCTGGGGATGACCTCACTACCTCCCACCAGATTTTCCGTCTCCCTCCTTTCTTGATCCCTACAAATTGTTCTCTCACTCTCCCAGCATCACATCAGCCACAAGCTTGGGGATATGACAGACGATCCTCCCGGGTGTAACTTGTGAAGTGGCTCTGTTCGATCCTGCATCTAATACAAGCACAACAATGTTCTCTGTCCATTAATCCCCGCACGTACACCTCCTGCATGTTCTAATTCTGCTTAACGATCATTCTATTTTAAGCCTTGTACACTTCAACCACTACTGTTTGCCCTTGCACAATTCTGTCTGTGATAACGCCAAGCAGAAAACTCTAAGAAACTTTGCCAAACTTGGCTTTGCTTTCCTAAATCCGTATCGATGATGAGGTAACTTTGCAAGTACCAACAGAAGCCAGTGTTAAATTAGTTACACAGTCTCCCCACCTCTCCCCCTACCCCGCACCCAAACATGCCTCCCCTCAACTCCAACTGTCATGTCTCTCACCAGCAGCCTTAGATCGGATTCACCTCTTCCTGATCTGATTCGGGCAAACGGAGGCCAGAAATGTTGGCTTTGATCCTGCTGTCGGATCCGGAGGGGTTATATGGATTGGGGGTGGGGTAGGGAGTACTTCCTCCATGTGGGAGGACTCTCAGAAATCCCCCTCCTGGTGTTTAGAGTCACAGAGATGTGTGGCTGGGTTGGAAGGCAGTGTGGCAGTGAGATGACAGAAGGGCTGTTTCTGTTACACTCTCAACTTGACAGATACAGATGAACATGCGTAGTTTGATCATGGGTGGTGGTACTTTCTGCTCTGCTGACTCTGCTTCATATTTTCCATCTCCTGTGGTGGTAAACAAATCTACATACACTTTCTGTACCTTAAATCACTCCCCTACTCAACAATATTCCCCTCCCCGTCCCATCACAATTCCGAGGAACCACCCTCTTTCCACATTCCCCCTTCCAGCAGGTCTGGAATTTGCAATGATGATCCACAAGCAAGGAAGGGGGAAGGTGGGTAGGAAGATGGATTTTAAAGTTCAAAGTAAAGTTTATTTTCAGAGTACATACATTTCACCACCTACAACTCTGAGATTCTTTTTCTGCAGGCATACTTAGAAAATCTATAGAACAGTAACTGTAAACGGCAAATCCTTTGCTTGCATCATCAGAAACAGCTTTATTTCTATCTTTGATATCTCCTTTTTCCCTTTCAGGTTCTTTTGAAGACCCTGACCTGGAGTTACACTCTGAATGTGGTTCTTTGCTGGAACGTGACCCGTTCACAGGGCCTCATGACCGGCCACTTTTTGATATGCCAAGGACACGGACTAGAAGACAGGTGCACCTTCAGGGTGCTGGATTTTCGTGGCTCTGGAGGTGGGCTGCCGCTGACTGATGTGCCGTGGGAGAACAAGAGGTACAGATCTCGGACAAAGCGATGCAACAGACTTTCAACACCATGAATCAGAGAGTTGTTTTGTTATGTCTCCCCTCTTGCTGTTAAATAGGGGCATCTCTTTTTTTCTTTTTTAGGGACAGAGAAACCATGTAGTATGTCGAATACCTGGTGAATGTGTAGTCTTTGGTGGGGTCTGCAAGTCTGTGTCTTTATTGATGCTTTGCTGCATGCTTGAGTGCTCGTTGGGTGGTGTCAATGTTTTTTTGCTTGTCGGAGAGGGAGTGGTGGACATTGCCTTGTTGCTGCCTGTGCGTGGGAGAGCGGAGCTTGGGGGCTTTTGGGTTCTAGCGTTTTACTGTCATTCATTCTTTGGGGCACTCCTCTGTTTTTGTGGATGTTTGTAAAGAAAAGAAAATTCAGGATGTATATTTTATACATTTCTCTGACAGTAAATGTACCTATTGAAACAGGATCTGTAAACTGTTAACATCAGGAACTGTAAACTGTCAATAAAATGTGTAAATACAGATAAATAGAAACAAATAACAAGTATGAAATAAGAAGATAATTGAATCAAAGGAGTGTAGTTGTCCCTTTTGTTCAACAGTCTGATGGTTGAGGGGTAGTAACTGTTCTTGAACCTGGTGGTGTGAGTCCTGAGGCTCTTGTACCTTCTACCTATTGGCAGCAGCAAGAAAAGTGCATAGCCTGGGTGGTGACGATCATTGATGATGGATGCTGTTTTGTTATGGCAATGTTTCATGTAGGTGTGCTCAGTGGCTGGGAGTGTTTAACCTGTGATGTACTGGGCCGAATCCACTACCTTTTGTCGTGTTTTTCACTCAAAGGCATTGGTTTTCCAAAGGCATTGCAGTGCTGACCAAGTGGCCTGCTGTGTTCTATTTGGTGTTTCAAAGATTAAAATACATTTATTATCAAGGAATATATAAATTATATAAACTTGAGATTTGTTAGAGTTGCACTCGACTAGGGAAATGGAGAGTGTCCCTTCATATTTAGAAACTTTCCATTTTATTCTTTTTGAAAGCATCTTTGTTTTACTTTTGTTTAACATATGCTTAACACTTTTGCACAGTATTGTACATCTACAGTTCAGAAGAGAATGTACAAGATATGGTGAAGAAGTTTGCAGATGACACTTAAAGAGGTGGTGAAGTCAACAGTGCAGAAGTTATCGGATCTTGATCAGTTGAATAACCAGGGCTGACAAATGTCAAATGGAGTTTCATTTGGATAAGAGCAAGCTGTTATAATTTGAGAAATCAAATGAGGTCAGTGAACGATCAGGCTCCAGGAAGCTGAAGGACAGAGGGATGTGGGAATACAGGTACATTTTTCCCTCAATGTGATGACCTGTGCAGACAGGACGGTGAAGAAAGCATTTGGCATGCTGGTCTTCATCAGTCAGGGCACTGAGCACAGGAATTGTGATTTTATGATTACTGAAATCAAAGATTAGCTTTATTTGGCATATGTACATCGAAACATTGAAACCTGCAGTGAAAATTTGTACTAACGACCAACACAGTCCGAGTATATAGTGGGGCAGCCCACTATATGAGAGATGAGGGACTGAGTTATAAGGAGAGGTCGAATAGGCTGGGACTTCATTCCCTCAAGCAGAGGTGAATGACAAGTGATCTTATTGAGTTTTATGGTGAGAGTGAAGAGATGTAACAGGAACCTGAGGTGACTATTTTCTCAGAGAGTAGGGCCCATACATGAAACAAGCTACCAGAGGAAGTGGTTGAGGCAGATACATCAACAGCATTTCAGAGAGAAATAGACCAACTGTGGGCAAGTGGGACTATCTTGACCGGCATGGGCTCGTCGAGCCAAAGGGTTTGTTTCTGTGCCATGTGACTCTATGTTCAGCATAATGACATTTCTTTCTGAGTGTTCCAAATATTTACGGGCATTCAGAGCTGCATCCACAATATTTACGGTACTCAATGCAGAGTGTTGACAATATGTACAGTACTAAGTGTCGTGTGTCCACAATATTTACGCATTGCCGTGTGTCCAGAATTCTTATGGTACAAAGCGCTCTAATCCACAATTTTTGCAATACTCATTATTATGAATTCCATGATATTGACAGGATTTATTACTGTGTATTACATGATATTTTTTGCCCGACCAGCCGACAATATTTACGATACCGGAAGTCTATTCCACAACATTTACGGTACCCAATGCCGTTAATATTGTGGACGACAAGCCGGCCGGTGGCGTCGTAGCATCAGATGCGAATGGTCCCGAGTTCGAATCCGGCCGGCACTTTGTACGCTTTCTATCCGTACTGGGCTGGGTTGAAACAACAGTCAAAGGCTACAGCAAAGTGGGAAAATGCAGCCCGATGCGCCGCAAAGCACGAAAAGGAACAACATCAGGGAGTTATGTCGCACCTGTTTAAAACTGGTCAAGCCATACTTGGAGTATTGTATTCATTCCTGCTCGGCCAGTATAGGAAGGATTTGAAGAGGGTGCAGAAGATGTTCGCCAGGATGCTGCCTGGATTAGAGAGAATGAGGTTGTTTTCTCTGGCGTAGCGGAGACTGAGAGAGGTTTGATAGAGATTTTAATTGAACTTTTAATGATACCTTTAACGGCACAGAAGGCAATAGGCAGACTGTGTCTTCCTCGACAGGGTAGAGAAGTCAAGTACGAGAAGGTATAGTTTTAAAGTGAGAGAGGACTTTGAAGGAGATGCGCAGCCGAGCTTTTTTTTCACACGGAGAAGGTTTGGTGGCTGGAAAAAGCTGCCAGGGGTTGTGAGGAGGCAGCTATGATAGCAACAGTGAAGAAACCTTCAGGGAGACAGGTGAACACACAGGGACTGCAGCGATACGGACCATGCACGGGAATTGGTCGATTGGTATCATGGTCAGCACTAGAATGATGGGCCGAAAGGCCTGTTCCTTTGCTGAACAACAATGAACTACTGAGCTACCAGCCAGGCATCAGTGGAGGTTAAAATGCAGGAATCTGAAACGAAGGGTGGAGCTGTATAGCAGTGGTAAAAGAGAGATAGGATTGGACAGGGTCAGCGAGGAGTCACAGCGATACAGCCCGTCTACAGGACCTTCGGCCCCACCAATACATGCCGACCACGGTGCCCACCAGCTAATCACGATTTCCTCCATTCGGCCCATATTCCCCAACCCGTGTTCCTCTACATACCTATCCAAGCGTTTTATAAATGATACTAATGTTCCTGCCTCAACCACTTCCTCTGGCAGCTCGTTCCAGTTACTCACTATCCTCTCTGTTTGAAGAATTTGTCCATCAGGTCCCCTTTAAATGTTTCCCCTCTTACCCTAAACCCGTGCCCTTTCGCTTTCGATCGTCCTACCCAGTTACCGCCCACCTTATCGATGCCTATCATCATTTTGAACACTTCTATATATTCGCCGCTCCCTCTCCCCCGTTCCAAGGAATAAAAACCCAGCCTGGCCAACCTCTTCCTGTAACTCAGCCACGCCAGGCCTGGCAATGGCTTGATAACTCTTCTCTGTATTATTTCCAGTTTAACCACGGTACAATTTCACTGTACTCAATGTGCCATCCCAATAGTGATCAGCTTTAGCCCGGGATGTTTATGTTTACGGTATTGGTGCTCACGTTACAGTAGCGCTGCGATTGACCCAGTCAATATTTACAGCATTTGGTGGCCCGTGTTCCTAATATTTACGGTAGCCACTGTAACTTGTGAGCGGTAACACCTTCACAATGTTTATGGGACCCGCTTCACAATATTTATAGCGTTTGGTCTGACATCATCAGTGCTTCCGCTTTTTCGTGTTCTTCCATTATGATATTTACAACGAAGAGTGCTCTGTGTCCACAATATTTGCAGAATTCAGTGTGAGAGGACACGGTGTGGCTCGTTGCAATATTCGTGGTGTATTGCTGTGGGTTTAAAGCATTGACAGTATTCTGTGAGGTTGTTTCTCAATCTTTATGGTACTTCCTGCAGTGAGTTCGCAATATTTATGGTATTCGGTAAGCTGGGTCACCATTATGATATTTAGTATTACACCAGTACCATAACTATGTTATCAATGCTCAGAGACCACTTTATTAGGTTCGTCCTTTGCATAATAAAGTGGTCACGGGGTGCTGTTTCGTGGTGTTCTGGTGCTGTGTGTTCAGGGAGGCTTTTCTGCACACCACTGTTGCAACACACGTTTACCTGAGCTACTGTCACCTTCATGTCAGCTTGAGCCAGCCTGGACATTCTCCTCTGACCTCTCTCATTTCACCCACAGAAATGCCACTTGCTGGATGATTATTTTTCTGTTTTATTTTTCACACCATTCTCTGTAAACTCTGCAGACTGTTGTGCATGTAAATCTGAGGAGGTGAGCAGTTTTTGAGATACTCAAACCACCCCTTCTGGCACCAACAATCACTCCACTGTCAAAATCACTTAGATCACATTTCTTTCCAATTCTGATATTTCTTCTGGGTGACATCTGAACCTCTTGACCATGTCTGCATGCTTTTATGCATTGAGTTGCTGCCACATGATTGGCTGATTAGATATTTGCAGTAATGAACTGGTGTACAGGCGTAACTAATAAAATGGCCAGTGAATGTACATTATGGTACTGGCATTCACAGTATTGAAGCCAAAACGTTTGTATATCTGGCAGATGGTGTTCATAATATTTATGTTGCTTGGTGCTCTGTCTTCACATTGTTTGCAGGTTACAGTTCAAATTCAAAGTACGTTTATTATCAAAGTTTGTATACTAGATGCAACCTTGAGATTTCTCTCCTTACAGGCAGCCACAAAATAAAGAAACCCAATGGAACCCATTGGAAAAAGATCGTCAAACACCCAATGTGCAGAACAAAAGCACTATTTGTACAAACAATAGAAGTAAACAAATGTCATTCAGAACTGAAGTTACAGAAGTGAATCCACAGCCACGAAGCCAGTCACAGTCGATCCAGGCCGTTAGTTGCAGGTTGCAATCTCGGTTCGCCGCAGAGACAAGTGAACCTCACTGAGCAGCGAGCTTAACACCGGCCCACCTTTACCTTTTCAATTTGGCCTGGAGTTTAAATCAGCCCAACAGTGGGTCATTTTTCGCTCTTTGACCTGGGCCGTGCTGCTTTGATTTGCTCTTGGGCCCAGGACCTGTTGCCTCGATACAGCCCCTACCCTACCTTTCCCATCTGGCCCGTACCCGACCTTTCCCATCTGGTCCATACCCGACCTTTCCCATCTGGCCCGTACCCTACCTTTCCCATCTGGTCTGTACCCGACCTTTCCCATCTGGCCCGTACCCGACCTTTCCCATCTGGTCCGTACCCGACCTTTCCCATCTGGCCCGTACCCGACCTTTCCCATCTGGTCCGTACCCGACCTTTCCCATCTGGTCCGTACACGACTTTTTCCATCCGGCTCGTACCCATCCTTTCCCATCTGGCCGGTACCCGACCTTTCCCGTCTGGCCCGTACCCGACCTTTCCCATCTGGCCCCTACCCGAACTTTCCCATCTGGCCCAGCGCTTAAATCAGTGAGCATTGACTTGGTTCCCCCTCTCAGACCTGGGCCTGGGCCCTGCCACCTCAATTTAGCCCATATACACCACGTCACAAGTGTGCTGCGCCTTCTAATCTCAGTTCACACCGCAAAAATGCCAGGTCGTACAGGCAGTTCAGATGCTCAGCTGTGAAAGGGAAGTTATAGGCTATTGATTACAGTGATTGTTTTAGTGAGGAAGTGCGATTAATAAAATAATTAGTAGTTTTGTTTGTAGCCAGCAAGTTGTCACTGTGTTCACCAGCACTACTTTAAACCCTTTATTGCCGCAGTTTGTTCACAATATTTATGGTACAGTGCATTTCTCTTCCAATATTTACATTTAATATCGCTTGAACTCAGTATGTATAGTGTTGTGTTCACAATCTTTACAGTAGCTGGTGCAGAAGGTCTATAATATTTTGACAGTCAGACTGGTTATATCCCACACCACCATGTTCAGGAACAGTTAATCCCCTACAACAATCAACTCCTTAACCAGCGTGGATAACTTCAGTCTCCTCCACACTGAACTGATTCTATGAGCTGCAGACTCACCTTCAAGGACTCTTTACAACTCCTTTTGTCAGTATTATTTTTCACTTGCAGTTTGTCTTCTTTTCCACCTTGGTTGTTTGCAGTCTCTACAAATAGTAGCATTTTGTAAACTCTATGGTATTTCTCTTTTTCCGTAATGCCTGCAAAGAAATGATTCTCAAGGTGCTATGTAGCAACATACACCACGTTAATAAATTTACCTGCAACTTTGGCCTTTGGTTTACAATATTTACGGTATTCAGAGGGGCTGGTTCAGTGTTTGCAGTTTTCAGAGACAGTGCTTTGCAACATTTACCATATCTGACGCTGATTAGCAATACGGTGGTCAGTGAGGCTTGTCACTGATTTTTATGATACTGGGTTATGTGTGTTCACAAGATATTTTCAGTTTCTGGTGCAAATTATTCAGGATATTTATTTCAGGTAATTCATCATAAAGACTGCTCAGAGGTTGCTGACCTGATTAGACTGGCTGAGATCGGGAGTTTTTATTGAGTTATTGAAACACAGCACGGAATAGGCCCTTCTGGACCTTAAAGCCACACCACCCAGCAATCCCTGATTTAACCCTAGACTAATCACAGGACAATTTACAACCAGAGATTCACCTACCAAGCGGCAGATCTTTGGACTGTGGGAGGAAACTGGAGGAAACCCACACGTTCAATGGGAGAACATGCAAACTCCTCAGAGACAGACCTGGGAATTGAACCCAGGTCAATGGTACTGTGAAGCGTTGTGCTATACACTAGTGCCACTGGAGGAGGGAGGGGGAAGGCAGGATATTAAGAGCTATGAGACGAAAGGGCATGCTGAGAGTGGATGAGAACACGAAAGAGGGATTATAATGTGGAGATGTTTGGAGACCTCCACTGAACCACAGAACAGAGAAGCAAAGTATTTGTTAAATTGTGGGAGATTGGTTAGTATTGATGTTCAAAAGGATCTGGAAAGAGTTAGTCTATACAGCACAGAGCCCTGGGAGAATTAGTGTGAGTGTGTGTGTGCTCTGCCCATCTCTATCCCGACCCCCTTTGCCAAACCTCCAACCCACCTCCACCCCCAAGAGACGAAAGTCCCACTGTCCCGTCAGATGGGGTCTGATGCCACGGTGGGCTCCGAGGACACCTCCAGTCTCACCATCTCCCCCTCTCCGAGCTGCTGATAATGATCCCTCGCCAGCCTAAGGGGATGCAGCATCACCTCCTCCAGCTGTGGGAAGAGCCGGAAGAGAGGAGACAATGTCCCATCACATCCTGGGAGCAGATTCTGACTAACGGTCCCCTCTGTTGGCATTCCCAGTCATCCTATCGAAATCACAAGGTATGTCATGATAATATTCCCAGGAATTGGAACTCGGGGTTACGGATATGGGGAGGGGTGTAGGGGCGATTGGAAACGGGGAGGGGTGTAGGAGCCAGAGGGGTGTCACCGAGATGGGGAGGCATGTAGGGGCCAGAGGGGGATCATGGAGACGCGGAGTGGTGTTGGGGCCTGAAGGGTCTATATTTTTTATCTTGAAGGCAATGCCAGTGTTCAGATTTTGAAGAGATTTGCTATCTCACCAAAGACACAATATTTTTTTTTAAATAAATGTATGGTGGAGAACATTTTGATTGGCTGTATCACTACCTGTTCTGGTGGATCACAAGAGGCTGCAGAGGGCTGTAACCTCAGCCAGCTCCACGCCACCATGTCATAACCGTCCCCACCACTGAGTACATCTTTAAGAGATTGACCCTCAAGAGGGAAGGGTAAGAGCAGCAGGGGATGGGATGAAGAGAGAGTGAAGACCTGCTTCCTTCCCCTTCCCCACTCAGTATGAACCCTGTTACTCGTTCCCTCCCCCAGTGAATCTCCCCCCCCCAAGACACACACACACACACACACACTCAGCCCCATTACCTTGGTCAAGGACTTGAATTGGGCATGAGCGTGAAAGTGATGAATGCGCTATGTGTGTGAGATTTCCACACCCGGTCCTGGTCCATGAACAACATAAAACATAGAATAGTGCAGCACAGTACAGGCCCTTTGGCCCACAATGTTGTGCCGACCTTTAATCCCTGCCTCCCATATAAGGCCCAACTTAAATTCCTCCATGTACCTGTCTAGTAGTCTCTTAAACTTCACCAGTGTATCTGCCTCCACTACATACTCAGGCAGTGCATTCCACGCACAACCCACTCTCTGAGTAAAAAAAACCTTCCTCTAATATCCCCCTTGAACTTCCCAACCCGTACCTTAAAGCCATGTCCTTTTGTATTCAGCAGTGGTGCCCTGGGGAAGAGGCGCTGGCTATCCGCTCTCTCTATTCCTCTTATTACCTTGTACACCTCTATCATGTCTCCTCTCATCCTCCTTCTCTCCAAAGAGTAAAGCCCTAGCTCCCTTAATCTCTGATCATAATGCATACTCTCTAAACCAGGCAGCATCTGGGTAAATCTCCTCTGTACCCTTTCCAATGCTTCCACATCCTTCCTATAGTGAGGCGACCAGAACTGGACACAGTACTCCAGGCGTGGCCTAACCAGAGTTCTATAGAGCTGCATCATTACTTCATGACTCTTAAACTCTATCCCTCGACTTATGAAAGCTAACACCCCATAAGCTTTCTTAACTACCCTATCCACCCATGAGGCAACTTTCAGGGATCTGTGGACATGTACCCCGAGATCCCTCTGCTCCTCCACACTACCAAGTATCCTGTCATTTACTTTGTACTCTGCCTTGGAGTTTGTCCTCCCAAAGTGTACCACCTCACACTTCTCCGGGTTGAACTCCATCTGCCACTTCTCAACCCACTTCTGTGCCCTATCAATGTCTCTCTGCAATCTTTGACAATCCTCTACACTATCTACAACACCACCAATCTTTGTGTCATCTGCAAACTTGCCAACCCACTCTTCTACCCCCACATCCAGGTTGTTAATAAAAATCACGATAAGTAGAGGTCCCAGAACAGATCCTTGTGGGACACCACTGGTCACAATCCTCCAATCTGAATGTACTCCCTCCACCACGACCCTCTGCCTTCTGCAGGCAAGCCAATTCTGAATCCACCTGGCCAAACTTCCCTGGATCCCATGCCTTCTGACTTTCTGAATAAGCCTACCATGTGGAACCTTGTCAAATGCCTTACTAAAATCCATATAGATCATATCCACTGCACTACCCTTACCAATATGCCTGGTCACCTCCTCTAAGAACTCTATCAGGCTTGTTAGACATGATCTGCCCTTCACAAAGCCATGCTGACTGTCCCTGATCAGACCATGATTCTCTAAATGCCCAGAGGTCCTATCTCTAAGAATCTTTTCCAACAGCTTTCCCACCACAGACGCTTACTTGTCTATAATTACTCGGACTATCCCTACTACCTTTTTTGAACAATTCGCCTCCCTCCAAACCTCCGATACCATTCCTGTGGACAATGAGGACATAAAGATCCTAGCCAGAGGCTCAGCAATCTCTTCCCTCACCTCGTGGAGCAGCCTGAGGAATATTCCGTCAGGCCCCGGGGACTTATCCGTCCTAATGTATTTTGAAAACTCCAACACCTCCTCTTCCTTAATATCAACATGCTCCAGAACGTCAACCTCAGTCATATTGTCCTCACCATCATCAAGTTCCCTCTCATTGGTGAATACCAAAGTATTCATTGAGGACCTCGCTCACTTCCATAGCCTCCAGGCACATCTTCCCACCTTTATCTCTAATCGGTCCTGTCATCCTTTTTTCTTTACATAATTGAAGAATGCTTTGGGGTTTTCCTTTACCCTACTCGCCAAGGCCTTCTCATGCCCCCTTCTTGCTCTTGTCAGCCCCTTCTTAAGTTTCCTTTCTTGCTTCCCTATATTCCTCAATAGACCCATCTGATCCTTGCATCCTAAATCTCATGTATGCTGCCTTCTTCCACTTGACTAGATTTTCCTCCTCACTTGTAACCCATGGTTCCTTCACCCTACCATTCTTTATCTTCCTCACCGGGACAAATTTATCCCTAACATCCTGCAAGAGATCTCTAAACATCGACCACATGTCTATAGTACATTTCCCTGCAAAAACATCATCCCAATTCACACCCACAAGTTCTAGCCTTATAGCCTCATAATTTGCCCTTCCCCAATTAAAGATTTTCCTGTCCTCTCTGATTCTATCCTTATCCATGATAATGCCAAAGGCCAGGGAGCAGTGGTCACTGTCCCCCAGATGGTCACCCACTGACAGATCTGTGACCTGAGCCAGTTCATTACCTAGTACTAGATCTCATATGGCATTCCCCCGGTCGGCCTGTTCACATACTGTGATAGGAATCCATCCTGGACACACTTAACAAACTCTGTCCCATCTAAATCCTTGGAACTAATCAGGTGCCAAACAATATTAGGGAAGTTAAAGTCACCCATGATAACAACCCTGTTATTGTTGCACCTTTCCAAAATCTGCCTTCCAATCTGCTCCTCTGTACCTCTGCTGCTACCAGGGGGCCTATAGAATACCCCCAATAGAGTAACTGCTCCCTTCCTGTTCCTGACTTCCACCCATAATGACTCAAAAGAGGATCCTGCTACATTACCCACCCTTTCTGTAGCTGTAATTGTATCCTTGACCAGTAATGCCACCCCTCCTCCCTTTTCCCGCCCTCTCTATCCCTTTTAAAGCACTGAAATCCAGGAATATTGAGAATCCATTCCTGCCCTGGTGCCAGCCAAGTCTCTGTAATGGCCACTACATCATAATTCCATGTATGTATCCAAGCTCTCAGTTCATCACCTTTGTTCCTGATGCCTCTTGCATTGAGGTACACACACTTCAGCCTTTCTACCTTACTGTCTTTATTCCGTTTATTCTGCTTCTCTTTCCTCAAAGCCTCTCTATATGCTAGATCTGGCTTTACTCCATGCACTTCTTTCACTGCTCTATCGCTCTGGTCCCATCCCCCTTGCAAATTAGTTTAAACCCTCCTGGACCATGCTAGCAAACCTATCTGCAAGGATGTTTCTCCCCCTCGAGTTCAGGTGCAACCCATCCAATCTGTACAGGTCCCACCTTCCCCAGAAGAGATCCCAATGATCCATATATCTAAAGCCATGCTCCCTGCACCAACCCCTCAGCCATGCATTTAACTGCCATCTCCTCCAATTCTTACCATCACTGTCACGTAGCACCGGCAGCAATTCTGAGAATGCCACCCTTGAGGTCCTGTTCTTCACCCTTCTGCCTAGTTCCTGAAACTCACACTTCAGGACCTCATCCCTCTTCCTGCCTATGTCATTGGTCCCAACATGTATCACGACTTCTGGTTGCTTTCCCTCTCATACCAGGATGTCGTGCACCCTGTCAGAGACATCCCGGACTCTGGCACCCGGGAGGCAACAAAGTATGCGGGTGTCCTTCTCACGTCCACAAAATCTCCTGTCCGGTCCCCTGACTATAGAGTCTCCAATGACAACAGCTCTCCTCTTCTCCCTCCCACCCTTCTGCACCACCGCGTCAGACTCAGTGCCGGAGACCCTGCCACTGTGGCTCACACCTGGTCGGTCGTCCCCGCCAACAGTATCCAGGACTGTAAACTTATTATTCAGGGGAATGGCTGCAGGGGTGCTCTGCACTACCTGTCTGCTCACCTTCGCTTTCCCCCTTCTGACTGTCACCCAACGACCTGCTTCCGACAGCCTAGGTGTCACTACCTCCCTGTAGCTGTCATCTATGACTACCTCATTCTCCCTTATGAGTCGAAAGTCATCCAGCTGCTGCTCCAGATTCCTTACATGGTCTTCCAGATCGCCCAGCCGTATGCACTTCTGGCAGATGTGACTCTGCGGGAGAGGGGCATTCCCCCAAGACTGCACGTCACACATGACAGGGAATTCACTGTCTCAGGAGGCTTTGTAAAGACTAATTGCGAGCAAGCTTGTCCTCCGCCTCTTCTCGTCTAAGCCTCTCGAGTCAAAGCCTCAAAGCTCCACTCCTTCACTGGCCCACTCACTCACTGGCCGCTTTCCACAAGCCGCTCCTTCTCTTTAATGTTTGAGTTTTTCAAAATGCTTGGTCACCTGACCTCGATTGCCCAATCAGCAGCTTTCTGCTGAGTCTGAGCTATTCAAATCTTGATTGTCTAATCAACGGCTTACTGTTGATCTATGAAGGGCGACACTGGTAAAACCTCAGACTTCTCCCGGTCTCCCTGGGAACAGGTCTAACTGCATCAGCAGTGATAGTGACTGGAACCTCTCCTGACAGTGAGGCATCCCTTCCCTCTGCACCGTTCCTCCCACAGCAAGGCACTTCAAACTCATTGCCCCCCTCCCACAGCGCTCCCTACTCTCCGCCCCTCCCCAGTGCTTCCTCTTCGCCGCTCCTCCCCCAGCGTTTCCTCCACCCTACTGTCCTTCACTTAGTGCGACACTCCCTCCTCACAGCGAGATGCTCCTGCCTCACTCCTTCGACCCATGACACTTCCCCGCCACCCCCCACCTGCATGAAGTACTCCTGTAACAAACAGTCGAGCCAGGGCTCAGAGACCTGGGTGGGACGCGCCTCGTTGGAGGTGTCACAGCATTTGATCAGTACTTGTTCCAGCTGTCGACAGGGAGGACGAGGGTGTCAGTGAGCTGCAGAGAAAGAGGAAATCGACAAGTCACGGGTAGCCCATTCCCACCCCTCTACCCAGCTTGTTAACACAGTGATTCCTGGCACCAGACAGTCCCTCATCGTCAAACCTTCCTGCCACACCCCTGGGGAAGGTAAAACGTCCTCGAAAGACACGTACCACCAGGCTCAAACAGATTCCACCCTTCAGTGATCAGACTCTTGAATAGACCTCTTGTGCCATTAATGGACTTGACCTCACAATCCAGGTCTCAGCCTCGCAGCTTATTGTCTACCCGCACTGCACTCTCCTTGTAGCAGTTACACCTGATTCTGCATTCAGGTTTGACCTTATTCTAGCTGAGATCACTGTGTAATGATCTGATCCGTCTGAACAGTGTACTTTTCACGGTATCTCTGTATGTGACAATAATAAACCAGACCTAATTAACAAGAACATTGAGTGTATATCCCCATCTCTATCACCGCCTATGGCCCCTGCATTCCCTGTCTCCGTGTCACCCCACTCCCTGCCGCTGGATTCCACACACCTCTCCGTCTCTGTGACCCACTTCCTCCCTTACACCCTACCTGTCTGTATGATTCCTTCCATTTCCAACACACTCCCCGTCTCTGTGAGCTCTTTAACCCCTACACACCTTTCCATCTCTGCCACTCCTTTCACCCTGCAGTTCCTCTACCCATCCGATCTTTATGAGCCCCTCTGACCCCCCTCCACCCCTCGATGTCTTTGTGCCCCCTTCCGCTCTGCCTTCAGCTGTCCAGAGCCTGATGTCCAGAGTGCCCTGGGGTCTCATTACTGACCAGTCGGACGTGTTCCTGGTTCTGGTAGTCGAACACATCGAGGCATTGTGCAAACGCATCCATGATGTCTCCGTGCCTTGCCATGTCTGTGGCCAAGATCAGCTCCGTCATCCTCTGGGGGAAAGGGAGAAGGTCAGAGCCCCCTCGTATACAAACACGTGGCTTACCACCCAACTCCCACCCACCAACTCTCCCTGTAACAGAGCATTCTGGCTGGTTGCATTGCCACCCGGTGTGGAGGCTCCAATACATGGGATCATAAGAGGCTGCAGAGGGTCGGAGACTCAGGCAGATCCATCACGGACACAACCCTCCCCACCATCACGGACATGACGCTGCCCACCTTCACGGACACAACCCTCCTCACCAGCATGGACATCTTCAGGATGCAATGCCTCAAGAAGACACGTTCATCATTGAGGACCCTCACCCGCCAGCACATGCCGTCTTCCCATTTCTATCAGCGAGCAAGTACAGGTACCGGACGTCCCACACTTTTGAATTCAGAAACATCTTCATCGCCTCTGCCGTTACTCTATAAACGCCACCTCATTTGCATTCTTTATTAATTTATTATTTATAGTAAGTTATGTGTTGTGTGTACAGAAAGCAAATTTTAAGACTTATTTCGGTGACAATAACTCTTGATTCTGATTCTGAGTTTGGTGAGGCCACCTTTCGAGTACTGGGTACAGTATTGGTCACCGTGTTGTCGGGAAGATGTTCTTGAGCAGTTCATGAACTTGGTTATTGTTTTCCTGTTTGTACTGGTTATTTATTTTGTATGAAAGTTGTACTGCCCAAGACCGGAAGAAGCTGCAGAAGATCGTGAACACAGCCCAGCACATCACACAAACCAATCTTCCGTCCTTGGACTCAATTTACACCGCACGCTGTCGGAGCAGTGCTGCCAGGATAATCAAGGACACGACCCACCCAGCCAACACACTTTTCGTCCCTATTCCCTCCGGGAGAAGGCTCAGGAGCTTGAAGACTCGTACGGCCAGATTTGGGAACAGCTTCTTTCCAACTTCACTCAGAGCGCGGTGAGAGAATGGAATGAGCTGCCAGTGAAAGTGATGGGTGCGGGCCGACTTCAACATCTGAGACAAATTTGGATCGGCACATGGATTGGAGGTGTATGGAGAGCTATGGTCCAGGCGCAAATCGATGAAACGAGGCAGATTAGTGGTTCGGCACAGATAGATGGGCCAAAGGGTCTGTTTCTGCGCTATATTGTTCTATGAGTCTATGACTCGAAGAAACTATCAACCTCCGTTTTAAATATACCCAATGACTTGGTATCAACCACAATGCGTGGCAATAATTTCCACAAAACAGAGACGCAGTCATGTCTGTTTCTGATGACACGTGGTGGTCCCTACCCATCACAGTATTAAATGACACCCCCAGCGACACCACCCACCCCCAGTTCTGTTATCTCTGTCCCCTCAATCGAGAGACATTCCCACTAGGAAAATATCTCCCTTGTCCTGTCCCCTCAGGATCTGAGAAGTTTCAGTGAGTTCACCCATCTCCTTCTAAACACCGGCCTTCATCAGTTAGGGCACTGAGTACTGGAGTTGGACGTCACGTGAGGTTGAGTAAACTCGGCCTTTACTCCTTGGAGCGACGGAGGATGAGAGGTGACCTGATAGAGGTGTAAAAGATGATGAGAGTCATTGATCGTGTGGATAGTCAGAGGCTTTTTCCCAGGGCTGAAATGGTTGCCACAAGAGAACGCGCATTTAAGGTGCTGGGGAGATGTCAGGGGTAAGTTTTTTCACTCCGAGAGTGGTGAGTGCGTGGAATGGGCTGCAAGCAACGGTGGTGGAGGCGGATATGATAGGGTCTTTTAAGAGACTTTTAGATAAGTACATGGAGCTTTGAAAAATAGAGGGCTATGGGGAAGTCTAGTAATTTCTATGGTAGCGACATGTTCGGTACAACTTTGTGGGCCGAAGGGTCTGTATTGTGCTGTAGGTTTTCTATGTTTCTATGTTACAAATGCACCAAATGCGTCATGGTCTGGTCCGTGAAATCCGCATTCCAGTTCACGGTCCGGTCCGGTCTGTGGACTCAGGACTCCTGGTCTTCCAACTATCTCTCGTTTGGGTGAGTTAATCATAGGCACCTGATTCCCATCTTTGGGCTTGGAATATAAGTAGCCTTGGGATTGAGTGTGGGCGGCAGGTTTGTTTTGTGAAGATGTCCTGGGAGCAGACTGCCAGTGGCAGGCTAGAGTGCCAATTGTCGTCTTTCAGCTGCGTTGGGGAACAATCACCTCATGAAGACTTGCTGACAGTAGTCGGAGCTGTTTTTGCGGTATGGATTCGGCTGTTTTCTGGGCCGACTGAATGGCTGCCAGCTACTCTGAGCTAGGTAGGGATCTGGCTGTTTCCGTAGCCAGCTGAGGTTGCTGGCTGAACTGAGACTCGGAGCTACCCCAGAGCAGAGATAGAACGGTCTGTCATTCTTTGGTTTTGACTCGTCTTGTCCTCGCCTCCGTGGGGAAAGCCAGGCTGTTTTGCAGTTGCCTTGTGGTGGGATCTGTCCTGTCTTGTCCTCGCCTCCGTGGGGTAAATCAGGCAGTTCTGCCTTTGCCCTACGGAGGGTCTTGTCTTGTCCTGGCCTCCCTAGGGTAAGTCGGGCCGTTTTGCCGTTGCCCTGAGGGGGGGGGGGGGGACCTGTCTTGTCTTCTCTTTGCCTCTGTTGGTTAAGTCCTGCCGTTCTACTGTTACCCAACAGGTAGACCTGTCCCACCTTGGTGTGGAGAGGTTGAGTCCTGGCTTGTCTATGGATGAGTCCTGGCTCTGACTCTGTACTGTCTAGTCTCGTGTTGGTGTCGTGTTAACGATGAGTCCCGGCTTTTCGAATGAAAAGTCCTGGCTCTATGTTAATGTTTAGTTCCCAGTCGGTCTCGCAGCTCCAGCCTCCGAGTTATCAGCCTCCGCATTTCAAGACGAAGATCCCGCAGCCAAGCTCCAAGAACCCAAGCCTGAAGTCCCTAGCCTGCAGCCAAGCTCAAGACCCAAGACCTCAGCCTGAAGCCATGTCATGTCCTTGCCTGGTTCTGGGGTCCGAGCCCCAGGCAAGACCCAGGTTCTAGGTCCTTGTCCAGTCTCGATCTCAGAGTACAAGCCTTGTCTTGTCTCCAAGCTCAGGCCTCTTGACCCCACCACGTCCTGTCCTGAAGCCATGACATGTGCTTGCCTGGTTCTGGGATCCGAGGCAAGACCCAGGTTCTGGGTCCTTGTCCCGTCTCGGGTTCGGAGTCCAAGCCTTGTCTCCTAGCCCATGGTTCCTCGTCCTGGTCCCGCTTTCCCTAGCCCAAGTCTATGTTCTTGTCCCTGCTCTTTGCCTGTATCCTGTCACATTCCTGCTCTAGTCAAGTCCTGTTCCTTGTACTTCAGTGTCTGTGTCTTGCATTTGGGTCCGTTACCAGCACCCCACTGTGACAAAATGTTGTTGAGGCTACACTTTGAATATTGTCTACACTTTTGGTCACACCATTCTGGAAAAAAAAACTACCATGAAGCTGTAAAAAGGCAGACGTTGATGGGCATATTGCCGGGACTCAAGGCCCTGAGTTATAGGAACAGGTTGGGCAGATTAGGAATTCATTCCTTTGAGCACAGGAGACTGAATGCTGAAATTTTAGAGGTGTAGAAAATCATGAGGCGTGTAATTACGATGAATCTTCTCGCCAGGGTTAGAGAACCAAGAACTACAGCTGCAGTTCCCTACCTTTTTATGCTATGGACCCCTACCCTTGGCCGAGGGGTCCATGGACCCCAGATTTGGAACTACTGAACGAGATATTTGCGATGAAGGGTGAGATTTACCAGAAACATGGAAGTGGTTTTTGAGAAAGCTTGTCTGTTAGCCTTCAACAGTGGGGGGATTGGGTTGGGTTCAAGAGCTGAGAGGTAATGTTGCTGCTCTGTAAAACTCTGGTTAGACCCCACTTGGAGAACTGTGCTCAGTTCCGGTCACTTCTTTACAGGAAGAATGTGGAAACTTCAGATAGAGTGCAGAGGAGATGTATCAGGATGTTGCCTGGATTAGAGAGCATGTCTTATGAGGAAAGGTTGTGAGGGCTCGAGCGTCTCTCAAAGAAGGACGGGACAAGAACGAGGTAGAGAGGCAGAGCAAGGGGGAGGAGGATAAGTAGGAAGAAACAGGACGAGGGAGGAGGGAGTAGCTGTAAGACATTACTGTGGAAATGCCACGATCTCCCCTCCCCCCAATCACAGAGGTGGGGGATGGAGACCATGGTCGGAGACGCAGGGGTGGACAAACATCACTCACCCTCCGCCCATCTCTCCAAGACAGCCAGCTTATTCCGAATCTCGATCTCGATTTTGTCTACGCTCAGGTACCTGTGGAGGGGGAGGGAGGGCGGCAGTGAGGAGAGAGGGGACAGAGGGATTTTTCCTGGAAATCAAGGGCGAGAGTGGAAAAAGATTAGGATTAAAGTTCAGCTTTATTTGTCATATCAGACAACAAAACATTGATACATACTGTGAAAGATGTCGTTCTGTGTCAAACACCTACACAGCCTGAAGATGTGGTGAGGGATGAGGGGAGGTTCAGGGAGAAAACACAGAACAGAAACAGATGTTTTCTGACCGACCGTTCCAGATAACCAACCCCTCTCTCTGTAAGAATAATTTTAATGTCCTCCTGTGTGAAAGTGATTACACCGCAGATGGACTTTACACCCCCCACTCTCTGCCCCCCCCTTGTTTTTGATACCTATACCAAAAAAAAACATGAAAAGGGGAAACAATCACAAAATGCACAATAAAGTGTCACAGTGGCAGAGAAAGTGCAGCGCAGGCAGACAAGCACCGCAACGAGGTAGATTGTGAGTTCAGGAGTCAATGTTATCATGCTTGGGGATCCATTAGCAAGGTAAAATGTCTTCCCTACATATGTTTCCCACAAATCTTATAGACCTCTACCAGGTCACCCCCTCAGCTTCCACTGCTCCAGGGTAAACAGTCTCAGACTATCTGCTCTCTCCAGTCTCCTGAGGTCCATGGAGTTGAGAGGGAAAATAAATCGGCCATGATGGGATAGAGGAGCAGTATTCTATGTCTTGTGGGCTTATGGGCCTGGCCACCAAAGGCAACGGGGACCGTCAGTAATGAAGGGGAGAGAGAGCGCCGGTAATCACGTTCCCGCTTTCCGCTGTTCTCAGTCCAGTACCTGGAGATCTGGACGGTGACATCAGTGCACAATTTCTGTAGTAGGACCTCTCTGTCTGTGAGTGAAATCAATAAATCAGCTTGTTATTGTCACAAGTCCCAAGGTACAGTGATGTTACATTCTGTCCACACAGATCGTTTCCTCACATCAGTGCATGGACATAGTGCAAGGGTAAAACAGTAACTGTTAGAATTACCCAGGAAGCGCAGTCAGGTACAAGGTAGATTGTGAGGTCAAGTGTCCATCTTATCGCACTGGGGGACTGTTCAATAATCTTATGATAGTGAGGTAGAAGTTGTCTTTGAGCCTGGTGGTACATGCTTTCAGGCTTTTGTATCTCCTGCCCGATGGGAGAGAGGAGGAGAGAGAATGTCCGGGGATGGATGGATCATTGATTATGCTGGCTGCTTTACCAAGGCAGAGGGAAGTGTAAACAGAGTCCTTGGAAGGGAAGTTGGTGCCTGCGATGTGCGCAGCTGTGTCCACAACTCTGTTGTTTCTTGCAGTCACGGGCAGAGCAGTTGCTGTATCAAGCCCTGATGCACCAGGGCAGGAAGCTTTCCTTGGCGCATTGATAGAGATCGTCAATGTCAACAGTGACATGTTGAATTTCTCAAACCTCCGGAGGAAGTAGAGGTGTTGGTGAGTTGTCTTGTCCGTGGCGTCCACATGTCTGAACCAGGACCACGGCTCCTGAAGCGACAGGGTAGAGTGATGGGCAAAATGCTGATCTGGGTCAGTGAGGGCCTGATCCAAGGAAGAATTTAACATTTTAAAAATTGTTTACCTGAGGGCCCTGATGATGTAACAATAACCTTATATGGAGAACTATAAAACAAATATTTCATAATTAATATCCGTCACTTTGCTGAACACTCCCCTCACCGACTGAATCTCCTCCCGCAGACAGTCCCCACTCCCCATCACCAACTCCCCCTTCACCCACTGAATCTCCTCTTATAGCCCACAGACACTGCCCACTCCCCATCACCAACTCTCCCCTTACCCACTGAATCTCCTCCCACAGCCCACAGACACTCCCTACTATCCATCACCAACTCCCCCCACCCACTGAATCTCCTCCCACAGCCCACAGACACTCCCCACTCTCCATCACCAACTCCCCCCTCACCTACTGAATCTCCTCCCCCAGCCCACAGACACTCCCCACTCCCCATCACCAACTCCCCGTTCACCCACTGAATCTCCTCCCACAGCTCACGGACAATCTCGCCACGATGAATCTCCAGCCACAGTCCACTGACAAGCTCCAAACAGATAGTGAGGAGGGAGGGAACGTTGCGTGAGGGGTCGTATCGAACCCAGGTCTCTGGGATTAAATCTTTACCAAACCTGTATTATTTACTCAATCATCTCCTCATTCCAAGGATATTCCCAAACATCCCGGGCCCCTTGACCGTCGAATCCTACATTCTGGTATTGGGTGGCATCTCAGGAGCAATGGTCACCAGCGACCCCTTGTGGTCAAGCAAGGACAGCTTGTCCCCTCTGGATAGGAAGAGAAGATCTGAGAACGAGAGGCAGACTCCCTCAGCTTTCCGTAAAACTCCCTCCCTCCCACAGTCGGTCAGTCACGCAGCGCTCCATCCACACCACGGCTCCCGTAGCGCTCCTTCCTCACTACTCTTCCCCCAGCACGGACCTCGGTGCTAAGCCGTATGGATTCGAACGTGCCATCCTCTGGCTAAGAAGAGGGGAATTAGTCGCTGCGCCAAGCGGCCCGACTGACCTGACAAGCCCAGCAGCGGCACACAAGAGATCCCGAACGTCGGACGGACTAGACAAGCGGCTGAAGATCACCTGGAATAGAGGGAGTTGGGAGGGTAAGGGGGGAAGAGGTGAAGGGGAATGGGCTAAGGGCGGAACATAGGAGGATGGGGAGAGGGGAGGGGAGGGAAGGTGGGAAGGGGGAAGGGGAAGGAGAGGGGAACGAAGGGAGAGAGTAAGGAAAGGGGAGGGTGAGGAAGAGAGAGGAGGAGGAAGGAGGGGAAGGGTAAGGAGGGATGAGAGAGGTAAAAGAGGAGGAGGGAAGGTGGAGGAGGGGAGGGGAGTAGGAGGGTTAGGGTGGAGGAAGAAGAGGGGGAGAGGAGGAGGGAAGATGGAGGAGGGGAGGGGAGGGGAGGAGGAGGGTTAGGGTGGAGGAAGAAGGGGGGAGAGGAGGAGGGAAGGTGGAGGAGGGGAGGGGAGGAGGAGGGTTAGGGTGGAGGAAGAAGAGGGGGAGAGGAGGAGGGAAGGGGATGACATGACAGTGATCTCTGTGCTGGTCTGCCCATGGAGCAAGTCTTCTCCATCTCAGACGAGGGGGCGTGATGAGAACTTTGGTGCAGAAAAGGTTCAGTCCGGACGAGGTGGCTGCACCGATAGTGCAGAGCCCCTAGAATTGTCTTTGGACCTCTGGCGAGTGTTCATTGGGACATGGGGCTAAATCGCCCCTTCCTCTACTTCTGTGGCAGGGTCATTCGGCTGATTGATCTCCCTCTCCTCTCCCTCCCCTGCTCCTGTCTTCTAACAGGCTGGAGAGGGGCCAAACTGGTTTTTCTAAGCCTCAACCCACCACGCCCCCTCCCCAGGCGCGCAAACATCGGGCTTAATCCCAGCCTGAAATGACTTGGTCCAATTCAGGGAAATACATTCTGGGAGCTTGTGAGAAGACACAGGAATGGTTTACCGGAATGTTCACCAGTACGAGAGTGTTTGACTCTGGCAGGGAGACCTGAGGTGATTGGAAAGATCCCCTTGGAGGCAAAAAACTATTAAAACTAATGTCACACAACTCATTCTCCCCACATTTCTCCATTATCCGCACATTCATGCACCTGTCTAATTGACTATTAACCACCTCTGTCGTATCCGCCTCCACCAGGCAGCACGTTCGAGACAAAGTCGCTGCTGTCCACTCCGTGCACACCACTTATCCTATTGTACCGCTCTATGAAGTCTCATTCCCCTTCGCTCCAAAGAGTAAACCCCTAGTTCACCCAATCTATCCTCATAAGACATGCTGTCTAATCCAGGCAGCATCCTGGTCAATTTCCTTGTCTTCCACATCCTTCCTAAATTGAGGTGACCAGAACTGAACACAATACTCCAGTATGTTTTAATCAGAGTTTTATCGAACTGCAATATAACTTCGTGGCTCTGGTGCTCAGTCCCGTGACTAATGAAAGCCAAAACACCAAGCATCTACTTAACAACCCTGTCAACGCAGTACTCCACATATTGATCTCCTGAGGTGGATGATTTCACACATACCCGGAATAAATTCCGGGACACGAATTATTCATGTCACAATTCATCTTCAGAGATGAGCAAACCCCCGGCCTGTTGGGATTGGATGTGTGGAAGAAGGTTGTTCCATTTGATGACTGGATCAGGAACAGTAGGTGGGAATGATGGGATTGACGAAGAGCTAGAACAGACCCTGAGCCGGCTGAACGGCCTCCATCCTGGATTCTCGGGCTTAACAATGGGAAATTTCCCCTCCTGGGGACGATAATGTGATCGGAGCAAAAACAAAATCGTGGAGTAACTGCAGGGGTAGAACATTTTCCGTGGAGAGGTGGAGGGGAGACAATGTTCTGTCTGAAAGGAGGGGAAGTGCGACGGAAACGCATCGGGTGGGAGCTTCCCAATGGAGAAAAAACATTGGGAGAAGGAGATAGGGGTCTGATTGGAAAGGCTATTTCTAAGGCTGGAATGAGAGGGATGGTCCGAATGGCCACGCTACAGGCTGGCAATGGGAGAGACAGAACAGGCTGGAGAGGTTTCCCAGGATCATGAGAGACCCTCGGCGTGGAGTGGGGTCGGACACCCACGCAGCGCACAGGACGAGCTGCCAGAATCGGTTACATGTTAAATCCGTGCGGGAATGGGACTGCTCCGTGCACCGTCACAGTCAGGATGGGCCTTAGGGCCACTTCCTGGGTTTCAAGGAAATATCCAATCTTCTTCAGCGTCTAGGGCCACCAGTGGCGGGCAATGTTTCAAGTATCCCATCACACGCTCCCGAGGTCAGACACTAAGTGGAACTTCCACCACACTATCACAGATTTCTGGGCTGAGACACAGAGTGAAAGTCCCTCCAGACCGTCCCATCACACACTCCTGTGACCAGAAACAGTGCATAGCTCCCTCCACATCATACCATCGCACACTGCCGGAGTCAGGCACAAAGTGAAACTTCATGCACACCGTCCCATCACACACTCCTGTGGTCAGAAACAGAGTGAAGCTCCCTCCACATCGTGCCATCACACACTCCCGGAGTCAGACATAGAGTGAAGCTTCCTCCGCACCGTCCCACCATACATACCTACGTTACAGAATCAATCCTTCCTGGAAAAGATTCCTATCCCGCCAACCCAGGACTGGATAAGTGCGTACTCTATTTCTTCAAAGGATGAGCTGTTTCTGGGCCCTGATAATGAGGGATGAAGTGAGAAAACATTGGACAATAATTCTACCTTCCGAATCCTTCCATCCACCTCCAGGTGAATGATCTAGGGCAGGGCTGCGGAAGGGACAGATCCCATAGTGTTTCAGAGAACCGTGCTCCAGGACAAACCTCGCACAGGATGGCGGAAATCCAATATAAAACTGGGATCATGGAGTCTCTTCTGCTCTTCTCCCTCCCCCTTCATTCTCTCTCTCTCTCACACCCTGTCTCTCTCTCGATCACAAACTGATTACATTTCCATAACCATGGAGTTTGCTCTCCCCGTCGCACATACTCTGTTCCTCTCTTTCTGTCACTCTCTGCCAATTACAGTGCCTCCCACTCCCTTTCTCTCTCCCTCCCTCTCTCTGCCTCTCTCACACAAAATGATCTCAATCCCTCAGCAAACTCAATATGCTTTCCTCGCTATGTCTATCACTATTTCTCTACCTCTGCCCCTTCACTCTTTCTTTCTCTCTCTGCCACTCTCTGTTTCTGCCCCTCTCTCTCCCCCCTCTGCCCTCTCCCTCACACTGATCGCAAACAGCTTTCTTCTCTCTCCCCGCCGTCTCTGCCTCTCTCATGAACTGATTACAACCTCTCTGCAACCCAGTTTCCAGGGTAATCCAGCCGTTGGCGTCTGAGGGATGGAAAATATTCATCATCTGCTCATTATCATCTCTTCTCTCTGCCTTTGGAAGGTTGGGGACGGCAGCTCGATCAGAACCCGTTGATGTTCATTGAACGGGTTCAGTCCTGAAGCCTGCCATGGCGGGTCGCCAGGGTGGTAGGATGTTGGATTTGGGGGAGAGTCTGTCACCGTGACTGAATCACAGGGGTTTAATCCTCAGCAGATGTAAATCAGTCCTCAAAGCCGAGGAAATAATAGACAGACTGGGCGCTAATTAACATCAAAGAAACCTCTCAGCAGCCTCCCTGCTGACCTGTATTTACACGCTGCATGTATGTACACATTTCTTTCCAAAGACGCAACTGCAGCTTAACTCAAGGGAGATAGAATCAATAAACTGTGATTTCCCTGTCCCGAGAGTGTGTGATGGGACAACGTTGAGGGAACTTCACTCTGGGTCTGACCACAGTACTCTGTGGAGGGAGTTTCACTCTGTGTCTGACCACAGGACTGTGTGGAGGGAGTTTCACTCTGTGTCTGACCACAGGACTGTGTGGAGGGGATTTCACTCTGTGTCTGACCCCAGGAGTATGTGATGAGTCAATATGGAGGGAGCTTCGCTCCCTGTTTGACCCCGTGATTATACGATGGAACAGCGTGGAGAGAGTTTCACTCTGTGCCTCACCATCTGAGTGCGTGACGGGAGGGTGTGGACGGGACTTCACTCTGTGCCTGACCAAGGGAGTGCGTGATGGGACGGTGTCGAGGAAGCTTTACTCTGTGTCTGACCACAGGACTGTGTGGAGGGAGTTTCACTCTATGTCTCATCCCTGTATTTTACAAACAACAGGAATTCTGCAGATGCTGGAAATTCAAGCAACACACATAAAAGTTGCTGGTGAACGCAGCAGGCCAGGCAGCATCTCTGGGAAGAGGTGCAGTCGACGTTTCAGGCCGAGACCCTTCGTCAGGACTAACTGAAGGAAGAGTGAGTAAGGGATAACTCTTCCTTCAGTAGTCCTGACGAAGTGTCTCGGCCTGAAACGTCGACTGCACCTCTTCCTAGAGATGCTGCCTGGCCTGCTGCTTTCACCAGCAACTTTTATGTGTGTTGCCTGTATTTTGCAATGTAGCTTTCTAAAATTCAGTGCTACAATATATACAGACCAGTGCTGCCCTACAAATAGACAATACACATCAAACTAAAATATTTCCAGCTCTGTCAATGATGGCACTAACCCCTCACCTCCCCCCACCCCCCACGAGAAGCCCAGGAGCCCGGAACTCCTCTGTGGTCGCCGTGGACAGCGTGTGCTCCTTCTCAATATTTACCGGGACACGAACATACTCCCTAAACATTGCCAGACAGTTTGCCCGGGCAGATCCCTCCGCCACTCGTTTCCAAGACACATTGGATGACCCAGAAGCTAGTTGACAGGGATATCCTCATCCCTCCGTCCTCTCCTCATTACTGGATGACTATATATAAATAGGTTGGAGCTAAAATATAACCAGACGGCGAGAAGCAGCCCACGCAGATACGCAAAAAGGGGCTGCAGCCTCGCACAACCCATGTACATTTGGTACAAGGTCTCCTCCATGCGGCTGGGAGGTCAGTGTACAAACTAAATAACTTATTACGGAGCACTGCTCTATGCAGCAGCCTCCACCCCCATGTTCTTCATGGGAAGAACTCCCTCGTAAAGGGACTTCCATTTGGGACTACCCTCACTTCCAAGTGGAAAGACAGTCCGCCATGGCGTGTCAGGACGGCGGACAAGGGCGAGGAAGTGGAAGGTGTGGATCAGCAATCCACACAGGTACCTCCTACATGCATTCCTGAATGGGATTTTGGGTGTCGAGGAGCGACGGCTCAATTTGTGTGGCTCGGCGCTTGGATAAGATCGCGGGGCCTGGGCCCGACAAGCAGTTCCGGCGGTGCAGAGGTGAGACCAGCCTGAGTCGATCCACACACCCGAGCAGCACCGACATCTGTTGAGGTAGTGCAGGGGTCGGCCAGAACTCCGCCCTTCTGCCAGAGGAGGGGATTCCCGGCCTGAGGCAACCATATTCCAGGCTCTCAGTAAGTCCTGATAGACGCCGGGCAGACTCCGCAAAACAGCACCGCTGACGCCCCCGGGTGGTAGCCGCATCTCTTCGTGAAGACAGCAGCCCCTCCGGAGAAAGAATATCGCCAACACGTGCCACCTGGGAGGATGCTCGGCATACAGGAATCTCTGCAGGGTCCTGAGGCGGAGAGACGCCGGTTGCGGACGTACATACACCAGCGACTGTCCGCCCTCTACCACTAGGAGACTCAAGACCGCTGCGGAGACCCAGTGTTTCCTGTTACCACAGGAGAAGTTCACTAACTTCCTCTGCATTCTCGCGACAAAGGGGGCAGGTGGGAGCAAGATGACCATACAGTACCTCAACATGGAGGCCACCAGCTGGTTTATGATCACCGCCACCCTGCTTCGATAGGAAAGCACCTTGAGAAGGCCTGACCAGCGCCCCAGCCAGGCCATGACTTTCGTTTCCAGCTCCTGCCAGTTCGCAAGCCAGCTCTCCCCAAAAGGACTCAGGTAGACTCCCAGACAAAGGAGATGCCCGATGCTCCACTCAAAAGCTCTCATCTCCTTCGGCAGGGAGTCCACCTCCCACTGACCCACTAAGAGTCCGGAACATTTCGCCCAGTTGATCCTAGCGGAGGATGCCGCCGAGAATACTCCTTGGCACTCGCGCATCCTCCGCAGGTCACCGGGATCTGTCAGCATGAGGAGTACATTGTCGGCGTAGGGCGAGAGGACTACCTCCATGTCCGGTTCACGCAGAACGAGACCCGTCAGCCTTCGCCGAAGACGGCTCAGGAATGGTTCGACACAGATCGCATACAACTGGCCGGACATGGGGCACCCCTGACGTACTCCTCTTCTGAAGGGAATGAGCGCTGTCAACGATCCGTTGATCTTAACAAGGCACTCTGCGGCAGAGAAAAGGAGCCGAACTCGGGTTATAAAGTGTTGTCCGAGCCCAAATGCCTGCAGTGTGCCCACCAGGAAACTGTGGTCTACCCGGTCAAACGCCTTCTCCTGGTCAAGAGAGAGAAACGCTGCCGGGGACCCAGTCTCCTGGAACAGGTGGATCAGGTCCCGTACCAGATGGACATTATCCTGAATTGACCGGCCCGGGACTGTGTGAGATTGCTCAAGAAGTGTCACCTATCGCAATACCTAGCCAAGACGGTTGCCCATTGCCCGGGCGAGTATTTTCTAGTCCAAGCACAAGAGGGAGACCGGACACCAGTCCTTTCGCAGGCAGAGGTCTCCCTTCTTGGGCAGTAGGACCACGAAAGCTCTCCGCCATGAGAGGAACATTTTCCCCGTGGCGAGTCTCTTCCCTAGGACAAGGCTGTAGTCATCCACTAGGACATTCCAGAAAGCCTGATAAAACTCTACACTTAGTCCAGCTAAGCCAGGGGACTTACCGCTCCGAAGTTGCTTAAGGGGAGCTTCTCTCGAGTCAGGGGAGCGTCCAGCGTCTACGTCCTCAGGCCTCATTGCACGAATCTGCATTTGACTGGTCTAGTGAGAATAAGCACTGATAGAATGAACGGACTTCTTCATTGATTTTATCGGGGTCCGTAACGGAGGAGCCATCAGCAGCCAGTAACTCTACCAATTACTTTTGGACCCCCGCCACCTCTCCAACGAGTAGAAGAAGGGTGAGCCACGGTCCAAATCCTGAGGTATTTGGATCCCTGACCTCATGTACGCACCTCGGGACTGCTGGAGCTGTAGATTCCTTACTAAGTCCTTTTTCTCCTGGTATTCCTGCCATAGCTGTTGGTCCCCAGCGGTCGGACCAAGACGGGACACTAGGTCAAGCAATGCTCTGTCAAGCCGCTCAGTCTCAGAGACCTGCCTCTTTGTCGAACCCCTAGTGTACTCCTGACATAAAAACCGGAGGCAGCAGAAATTTCCCGTCTCTCTCTACAGGTGACCCAGAACGCTCGGAAAATATCCGGGAATTGGCTGCCCTCCAGCAGCCGGTTGTTAAAATGCCAATATCCAAATCGCACCTGAGGTTGCAGAATAGTAAATTCCATCTACACAAATGATTGTCCGAGCACCACACCGGCCGCATGGAGGGTGCCGACATGCGGGAGGATTACGCTCGAGAGACATACAGGCGGTTTATGCGGAAACCTCCCCCTCTAGATCTTCTCGAGAAGGCGCTAGAATCGTGGTGAATACTCCGTCAGGTGAGCATCAAGTCAAAGGAGTGGTCTAATTTGCCGACACTGGGTTGTGCCGGGGTCCAGAGCGGTCCTCCACCTCGAGGGTACAGTTGAAGTCTCCCCCAAGGATGACGCAGTCCCCAGGATCGATGGAACTCAGCAGAGTGGACAGCTGATAGAATAGGCGAGTCTGCATCACCCCACCCCTCGGGGCATTGACATTGATAAAATGCAGAGGTACACTATCCAGGCGCACGGTCAGGTGGAGCAGACGGCCGGGCACGACATCTTGGACTCTGACGATTACCGGCTGGAAGGTTGGGGCCAGCAGGATCGCCACCCCACTAGAGCTGTTGCTGATGTGGTTCATGTAGACCTCTCCCTGCCAGTACAGGAGCAAAGAGGACTCGTCTCCCGGGATGGAATGGGTTTCCTGCCGGAAATTCAGCGCATATCTCCCATCCTGAGGAATGAGAAATTATTAAATCTGCGGAGAGAATCCCTGTTACTATTTACATTTAGACTAGCTACGGTGAGCGTCATGTCGGGAGTACACTAGGAGGCGCCCTTAACCACACTTTCCCTAAAAAAGCAAGAATCCTCTTTGCTTTCCGGGCCCGAGTTGTTCCAACTCCACCCTGTAACCCACCATCTCCCGAAGGAGTAATGCTGCTTACCACTCTGATGTCCCTTATCAGGTCATCCGGGAAGGATTTCAGCTGTCGCCTGTCGTGCCCAGACACAGCATTCCTCTTCCCCTTCCCCTTCCGTCTGAGGATGACCCGCAAGGACTTAACCAGTCTCGGCATGCTAGACCAGCGAAGGGAGGCTAATTTCGGCCGTTGCTTTGCACCCTCAGGGGTGAGAATGAACTCTCTGATCTCCTCCACAGGTATCAACGGTGATTTCTCAGGAGGGGGTGTCTCGCTATCAAAGGAATCTCACTCCACCCCCTCACTACAAATAGATCCCTCATCTCCTCCCCGTGTGTACCAATTGACTGTTGCACTTGTAACCCACACTGCGCAGCGGGTACCTCACTCATACCTGCCTGCTCCACCGTCGCATCAACCTTACCCACAGTTGCGACAGTGTAGGGATAATCTGCAGGAACTCTCTGCCAGCCATTAGTTGCTGGGGTCGGCATGCAGAGTACATCACGCTCCCCAGGAGACAGGTACGAGGTGGACCCCAGCAACTATGGTTCTAGGGGTCTACCGTCAGTCTGATGCTGAGAGTAGGAGAGGCTGGGCTCCCCTCCGCTGACATTATTTGAGACCCTTGCCTCCAGGAAGGCGCTAACTACTAAGTCCTGGGTGGAGGGCTCTAGTGCTGTCTCAGTTGCGTAAACAGGGCTAACACCACCTTTATGCACAAACACTCCACCAACCTCAGGACGAGAGGCCACATCTGGGGACTCAGGTTTAGAACCAACCTCCACCTGGATTCTCACCCCCCGCCCCACCGGGCACCCCCACGCGTCTACATTCCCTGCCCTCTTGGGGGAAGATCCCCTTCTCCTCTTCCAGCCGGAGGAGCACACAGCTGCAGGATTCACTGAGGGGCGGCACTCTCCGCTTCCATCGTCCCGTCCACCCGCACACTTCCCCGGGCCTCACGCTCCACTTCAGGGCAAGTGGGCGTGAGCTCTGCGTTCTCGGGGGCCGACTTCTTAGGGTGTTTGTATTTCTTCTTCATTTTCTTGCCCCGCGCAGGCTCCACCCTGTCCCCTGCCGGAACCTTCCTGCACATAGCCTCAAGATCTCCCACCCGAACCACAGGGGCAGGGGCAGGGGCCGAAACAGACGCGGGAATAGGGTCAGGGGTAGGGGCAGGCGCAGGAATAATAACTGGGGCAGAGACAGCTGGGGCGCTGCTGCCAGAAGTGGTCTCCCTAGGGCTTCGGGTGTTGAGACAGTCCCTCTGAAAGTGTCCCACCCTCCTGCACGCATGACATCGTGGGTGCTCAGAGCTCCAATGTACCTGATGTTCTACCCACTTATGCCGGACAGTAAACCGGCCCTGAACGGTGTCAGCCCGTGCCAGATGCATGAACACCTGGCGCCGGAAAGAGATTTCGTTGCGGAGGGTGCGTCTCTTAAATTTGTGCCTTATGTCAGTTATCCCTGACTGTACTTGTCCCAAGCAGGCTAAATGGGGAAGCAGGACTTCGTTGGGGATGAAAGACTTGACGTGACGGAGGACAATTCGTTGAGTGGGAGCTGTCACCGGCTCCATCTGTAAAATGATGTCTTCCACAGTGACCCCTCTACTGAGAGATCGGTGCACTAACTCATCATTTCCCAGATAAAACACTGCCTTCCCGAACTCTTTCTCGGAGGCCAAAATGCCGCCTTCCCCAACCAAGTCCTCCATGGCCTCGGCACATGGTTCCAGAGTTATTCCAGGACGCAAATACATTGCGCCACGCATTCATCTTCCACCGACTGAAACAGGGCACAGTCCGAGGGTGGAGAGGCAGCCGCTTTTGCACAACTCCCTGAAGGCCTGCGACTCCCTGGAGACTGGTCCGGTATACTGGCACCACCTGCGAATCGAAAAATATGCGGCGGCGCCGGTTATAAAATCCTGGAGCGAGTGGAGTAACTGGATGGAAAAGCTTGTACTGGAAAGTACCTTGCTGGCTCGGCGTCAGAAATTTCAACACCAGGAAAGGCCCCGTCGGTCCTGAGGAATTCCCAGGCCGTGAGAGGTCGAGACGTCTCAAAAAATGCTCCGGCTCCTGTACCGAACGAAAATCACGACGACAAAGGACAAAGGATGTTGTTCCGATGTTACTGGGAGAACAACAGCGTTTGTCTCCCTGTTTTCGGAGACAAACGTTTTCCTGGCTGGTTGCTAGCGGTCGCAGCCGCCAAGAAACCCAGTCCAAACTGGCAGAAAAACTCTGAACGAAGCCTCCACACGAAAACAGCCACTCACTGAAATGTCGAAGAGCGACATCGAATCCCCTCCAAAGTATCTCACGAACTTTGTGCAGCAGTTTTTCCTTGATTTCGCCCAGCTCTTTCAGAACAGCACTACGCTGTGTCTGACCCCAGGAGTGTGTGACTGGACGATGTGGAAGGAGATTCACTCCGTGTTGGACCCCATGATTATGTGATGGAACAGTGTGGAGAGAGTTTCACTCTGTGCCTGACCCTAAGGTGTGTGAAGCGACATAGTTGAAGGTACACGTTGTCACATTCCTGACTGCGGGATCTTGCTGTCTGCACACTGACTGTCCCGTTTCATTGGCATGGTTCTCTTCTACACAAGCCTTGTGCTGGGACACCCCGGGTTTAGCTGAGCTGTGGAGGGAGGCGTGTGGTGACAGCTCTTTTGGTAAGTGGAACCATCCCTCCTCCAACGAAACCCCAATCGCTGTAACTCCCTCCGTCACTGAGGAAACCTCCCCGCCTTTAAAACCCTCACTCATAGACCCCAGCCCTGCCTCTGGTCCAGACTCTTCCGTCCAAATCGCTCTCACCCTGACCTGCTTCCAATTCACATCTCCCTCAGCCTGACACCGCCCCAATACTCCCGACCCCACCTCTGCAATTGACAGCAACCTTGCGACCCCACCCCTGGTTATCCCCCTGCACACATCCTGCCTGACTTGCTGAGTTCCTACTGCATTTTCTGTGTGTTGCTCTGGATTTCCTGCATTTTCAGAATCTCTTGTGTTTAAACTTTGAGTCTTTATTGAAGAACGTGTTTACAGGCCGAGACCTGGCCCTACTCCTCCAACCCAGAATCGGGTCCCCCCGTTCGCCATTCGATGTCAGTGGGTGGGCGTCACGGTCTCGTCTTTCAGGTATCGGTAACCCTGGTTGCAATTCGCTGCGTACTGTCTCACCTGCTTCATCCACAGGAGGATAATAATCAGCATTGATACCCTGCCGGAGAGGAACACCAGGAGGAGAAGGATTAATACGCTCCACAATGTAGGCGCTTCACCTCCCTCCCATGCTGCGCATGAACGTGCGACACCCGTGCCGTGCACTGTCGGGGTACTAACACAGCCCCACTCCTGTAACGATTCTGTCCGTTGTATACTGCACATCACGTACGGATTCCTGTAACGATTCTGTCCGTTGTATACTGCACGTCACGTACGGAGGGATGGTCACAGAGACGGGAGGGGTGTAGGGGATGGAGGGGGTCACAGAAACGGAGAGCGGTCCAGGAGTCGGAAGAGGGTCACGGTGCGTCGGGGTTAGAGAGGCTCACAGAAATGGAGATACGAGGGCGGTGGGTGTTCATAGAAATAGGGAGGGGAGTCAGGCTCAAATTGAGTGACTGATACGGAGAGGGGTATAGGTGTCGGAGGGGATTACGGAGACAGGGAGGCATGTAGTTGATGGAGAGGTCACAGAGACGGGGAAGGGTGCAGCGGCCTGAAGAGGGTTAGAGAGACGGGGAAGGTTGTAGGGGCTGGGGGCGACACAAGGGCCAGAGAGGGTCACAGAAATGGAGAGGGATACGGGGGTCGGTGGTGGTAGAGGGATCAGAGTTAGGGAGGGGAGTAGGCGTCAAACGACTGACAGAGACGGAGTGGGATGTAGGAGTCAATGGGGACGTGGGTCAGAGAAGGTGCAGGGCCGAATGATGTCACACAAATTGGTGGAGTGCGGATTCTGGAGGGCGGATAGTGAGTGAGTGAATGCATGAGAAAGGGTATCTGTGAGGGAGAGAGAAAGGGGTTGGGGAGGGAGAGGGGACGTTCTTGAACCAACCAGCGCAACCTCAGTCGGGTAACACTATGGTCACTTCACCCTTTGCCGCTAAAATTGACTTCCTTTTAATTCTATTGTCTTTGGTGTAAAATTGTACATGAGTTATGTTTGTCATGGTGCGCTCACGAAGGATTCGACCAGGTGCTCAGGAACGGCTGGATCGCCAGGAATAGACGGAAACAAGAGATTAAACGTCGGAATCAGAACCTTTGAAGTGCGAATGAGCGACACCAGGAGAATTCATCCTCTCCGACACCATGACCCCACTGAGGCACTGGAGGAGAATCCTCTATAATCATAGCAAGTGGGAAACATGTGCTCAAACACCCGAGAGGCTCAATACTCTACGGCAAGCCGCAGGGCTCATGTCCCTGATCTTCCTTATCTGATACGGTAATTCCGTGATTCTGCATTACCTCTGACTTGATATCGGTGTAGAAGCTGACAAAAGGCAAAGATCAAGCAGATACGTCCGGGTATGCACCGGACAATAGACCTCAGAACAGTACAGCACTGTACAGGCCCTTCGACCTGGGCCGTCAGGGACTGAGCAACGAGAGGATGAAGGGAGAGTAACAGAAAGAGGAAGCGAGAAACTGGAAGATTATTGGGGGGGGGGGGTAGTGAGAGATGTGAAAGATAATTTTGTTTTATAGAGTGGTTTCTCTCTGTTTATTAGTTCTTTCTCTTCCTCACGCTCCCTCTCCCGCTTCAGCTCCCTCCATCCTCTCATTTCTCGGTACCAACAGCATGGGCCGAAGGGTCGGCACTGTTCTCTGCTGTATGGGTCCTGACACTCAAGGACTTGTGCTTCTGACAATTAAAAGATCATTAACACTGGGGCGTACTCACATGCCGATGAAGAGGACAGCGATGGTGGGAATTATGATCATCTCGGCTATCTTCCACCTCTGCGCTTCCAGGGACTCGAAACCTTCGAGATCCCTCCTCGTCTTCGGCTGAAGCCTGGGAACTGGAATGGAGTGCGGGGCTCAGTGACGGGACTGGAACCCACACTGTCTCCCTCCGATCCAAGCCCACACAGACCCCTCTCATCCAGACATACTTATCCCTCCCGCCAGAGCCCTCGCAGACCCCTACTCCTACACTCATCCGTCCCCATACGCTGACCTATCTCCTCAAATCGCCCTCTCCTCCTAATAAACAGAGAGAAACCACTGTGTAAAACAAAATTATCTTTCACATCTCCCATTCCCGACCGTTCCTCCCACAACCTCCACCGACATCTCCCCCAATACTGATCCGTCCCCAGCCTACTCGCTCCCGCCCACACCGACCCCTCTCCACGCCACCCACTGACCCGCCTGTACAACATCCACCATTCCCCCACTCCCCAGTCCACACCGAGCCAGAGGAAGGGATGGGTAAGAGTGAATGTGAAGCTGGTGTAGAGTCAGAATTGAACAGTTTCAATCTTCCCCACTCACCGCAGATACCGCTCCGGGATGGCCCATCCTCCCTGGGACACACCTCCGGGAGCGTGGCTAGGACGGGAAGGCGAGGTGAATGGGGGTAAGAGGAGGTGAGGAAAGTTTAGTCCCAGCCACACCTCCCAGCATTGATTTCGTACCTCTTCGGGATCGGGCGGCCAGACCCCGCGCTGTGCGCCGCCTCCCGCCTCCGCAGATATGCTGCCAGTGACAGGGCACCGGGTTTACCGAGCAGTTTCTGCAGAACAGGACCGGGACGGGGAAATCCTTTCCTAAAAGACACAGACAAGGCGGAGTGTCAGTGTAATTGGCGCCGCCTAGATAGGACACCTTTAGGAGGCGATGCCTCAAAAAGGTGGCATCCAACATTAAAGATCCCCATTACCCAGGACATGCCCTCTTATCATCGCTACCGTGGTACAGAAACTTGAAGACATTTCAGAAACAGCTTTTTCCTTTTCACCATCGGATTTCTGAACGGGCAATGTACCAACGTACACCGCCTCACCATTTTCCTGTTTTTGTCACTATTTCTTTATTTTAATTTCTTATTGTAATTTATTGTTTTTTTCTATTATGTACCGCTGTCGCAAAACAACAGATTTCACGGCATATACTTCTGATTCTGACCCGCTCTTCACCTCCAACCCCCAACCCCCCGATCACACCCCGCGTCACCGCCGCTGGTCTCCAAGGGTTAGTCTCGGGGGCTGGGGAGGTGGGAGGGGCGAGGTCCCCACAAATGGTGGTGTGGTACCGGGAACTTAGGATGGAAAAGAGGCAATTCCCGAAGGTCAGGGGATTGGGGTGGGTTCGCGGGAGTCGGGATATTCTCAGCTTCAGGATCCCGGAGCGAAGTTCAGGAAAGCTCGACGGGGAGGGTATGAGAGATGTTTAAACTTATTTCCCACCCGGGGCAGTTTCGGATCCGGACCAAGAGAAATTTTATTCAGGAGTTTGGAGAGGAGAGTGTGTTTGGGGATGGGTGGGTGGGGAAGGGGATGTGTGTGAATCGGCTTCCCTCACCGTGCAACAGGGAGAAGAGGGGCCTAACAGCTGCAGCAAGTATCAGAATCCAATCGACCAAAAGGTTTACACGGCCACTTTAACACAAGCAAACGCCGCAAGAAGCTTGGGGAAAAAGTTAAGTGATTTCGGGTAAAGTGGTTAAGAAATGTCCGGAAGCAGAGAGGGAGGGGAGGATGATGGAAGGGGTAGAGAGAAGGGGAGAGAAAGGCAGGAGCGTCAGGGAAAGAACTCCGGAACTCGGAGCGTGCTCAATAGTGGAGCAATTGGGACTGAAGGAGGGTGGAGAAGCTAAAATTCAAAGTCCAAATTAAATTTATTATCAAATTGCATTTATGTCAGCATATACACGCTGAGATTACATTTTATTGCGGACATTCAGAGTAAATATAAGAAAAACAATAAAATTAATCAAATACCGCACCCAACAGGACTAAAGAACAATCCGTGTGCAAAAGACACACTGTGCAGATACAAAAGGAAAAAAAAACAATAACACCAATAGCAGAGCTATTAGAATATAAAACAGAGAAGCGGGATACAATACAATCGATAAATGAATATGAAACACATAAGCATTTGGGATAAAGGGAAAACGCTCGACAGAATTTACTTCGAAGCTTAAGAAAATTTCCAAGACAGAGCCAAATAGTAGAAAAGTATAACGAAGATGATAAACATTTTCACTATACCATATTAACGTATTCTTTTGACATAATGTATTGGTCTGAAACCGATCTGGAAAATTTCTAAGGAAAAATTAGAATTGAAATGACAAATTTTAGAAAACACACGAAGATTAACGCTACCTGTGACAGAAGGAGAAAGAAGAAAAACAGTTATAATAATTACACAATAGCCAGATAAATCTTCCAAAGATACACTTCCATCATCAAAACAGGATTCAGCACTCCAGCAAGCTATGCCATTCTGATAAGAGATGCACGCCACAGAAAGTACAACACAGAAAAATGAATTTATCACCATAGAAGAAAAAGTTAATCGATGGAACAGCATGATCTGTGGAAGACATCCCCACAATCTGAGCAGTCTAGATGTTGACGAGGAAGTGTCGAATAACTGGCTCAGAGTTGACCTCTTTCCAGAGGCAGAGGAGTTCTTTGTGGCGATACCAGACCAATTGGACCTGTTACGTAACCGGCAACAATGAATATCAATCGAGACAGGTTATATAAAAACAATCAAACATTTATTAAACACGGATAAACGATAAGGAAAAAAAAAACAAATAAAAACTTTAATCGGAAGCTAACAGATACGCAGCCGTTCACCAACTCGCCACTCGGCTCTGGTTCTTAAAGCGTTAAAAGCGAAAACAGTTCTTAAAGCGATACAGTCAGATATAGTTCTTAGAGCGATAACTTCGAAAGTCCAACAGATTTACACGTTCAATTGGGAGAGACTTCTCTGGAGAAGGATTTCTTCACAGACGCACCTTTATTGCCGGTTCTGTCCACAGGATTCACGATGTCGAAAATAAACAGTTTAAATCAAATGACCTTAAATTCCTTTAGAGAGAGAGAGAGAGCACCTTTTTGCATGAACTCCTTGCTCTTTTTGGCAAGAGTTATCTGCGATGCAGGTAGCCACTCCTCCAATGAACCCTCAATAAGGTCGATCCTGTATTAAACTGCCAAACGATGCCGACTCCTCTTGATCCTTCGATTCTGTACTTCGATAAATTCTTCACTCTCCCTTCTACTGTTTAAATTCGGTAAATCAGCACATCTAGCAAAAATTTCCAGTCCAATAATATGGTATCTTGCAACAAAACGCACAACCGTTTTAATAATGAAACTGCGTCATCAAAACAAACAGGCAACAGAAACGGAAACACCGCACGTTCTACCTGGAAGTCTGCAAACTATAAAAAACCCACTGCGTCACCTGGGTCGACCCTTATATAGTCATGGATCACAGGTCATCACATGACCTCACATCAGCGGGAAAATCACATCAGGTGACCTCCAAAAGACCCATTACATCATTCTCACAAAAAAACAGATCTCCTTGAGCATGTAACACGCCCTCCAAAAAAAGGTCTCTTGAAGAACAAAATTTTAACAATTTGTACAAAAAAACAAAGGTATAAAATTTACAAAATACACAATATATACAATCTTATCTTTCAGCCCTTTACAAACGAATGTACAGTAGGTGTGTCACAAATGATAAAATATCACTCCAAAAAAACAAATTTTCATTATACATTTAACATCTAGACAATCAGCGATCACATTGTTTTTACCCTTAATATGAGTGATTCAAATATTGTACTCCTCTAACATTAGACTGTGGTATTAAATTGGAGTCTAAGTTCCTCAACCCTTTTCCTTAAGGGTCACAGTGGCATGACCAAATTCAGTGTTAGCTAAGTTAACAGTTAAGTTAGCTTTTGAAAGTCTCTCAAATAATTTCTCCACCGCCGTAACATGTGCTTTCCACATATTATTCCCTGTAACCAAATCATCAATATAGGCATCTGTGTCTTTTAATCCCTGAATGTTGCTATTAATCATCCTCTGAAAGTACCTGGTGCATTCTTCATCTCAAATGGAAGAATATTATATTCATATAACCCAGATGGGGTTACAAATGCTGAAATCTCTCTACCTCTATCCGTCAATGGGACTCACCAGTAACCTTGTAACAAATCAATTTTTGTAAGGAATTTGGCCTGTCCAACTTTGTCCACACAATCATCTACCCTAGGTATTGGATATGCATCAGTTTTTGTCACAGCATTCACCTTTCTGTAATCCGTACTAAACCTAATACTATGGTCTGCCTTAGGTACCATAACACACGGTGAACTCCAATCGAATTAGAATGTCTAATAATATCATTCTCTAACATATACTTCATTTCTTGTTCAGCAAGTTCGGATTTTTCCCTGTTCATTCAATACAGCTGTTGTTTTGTGGGTTTTGCATCTCGAGCATCTACATCATGTGTAGCTACGGTGGTTTTTCTAGGGACGTCTGGAAATAAATCTCTATATTTAAAAATTAACTGTTTCATCTGCTCTCTCTGCTCTGGCTGTAAATAAGCTAAGTTTTCATCAATATTTTCGAATTTATGATTTTGATAACCAGGCTGAAATACTGTTGGGTTTAAAATGAGTTTTGGATGAATCCTCTATTCAGTTCTCATCAAGATCAGACTCATTATTGATCACAACAGTCATAGTAGCAACCTCTGTCTCATAATACGGTTTTATCATATTTATATGACACAGCTGTGTTGTCTTCCTCTGATCTGGGGTTTTTACCACATAATCCGCATCATTTACCTTAGATTTAATCTCATGAGGACGATGGAGTTTTGCTTGTAATGGGTTCATTTGCACTGGGAAAAGAACCAACACTTTATCTCCAGGCTTAAATGACCTCATCCTAGCTTCCTTATCATACCACGTCTTCATCTTCTCTTGAGCTAACTTTAAATTTTCCTTGGCCAAGCTACAAACTTTGTGCAACGTCTTTAAATTTCAAAACATAATCTAGCAAACTAGTGTGTACTTCGTTATTAATCCACTGTTCCTTCAACAAAGCCAAAGGTCCTCGAACTTTATGTCCAAACACGTTCAAAAGGACTAAAACCTAATGATTCCTGCACTGCCTCTCTTACTGCAAAAAGTAGTAAATGTATACCTTCATCCCAGTCCTTTCCATTTTCTACACAATATGTCCTAATCATAGTTTTTAGTGTGGAATGAAATCTCTCCAAGGCTCCTTCTGATTCTGGATGATAGGCTGAGGACATAATCTGTTTTGCTCCCAGTTTATAAACTATCTGCTGAAACAACTCAGACATAAAGTTACTACCTTGATCCCAAAAGGCAACCCAAAGGAAGTAAAAAAAAATTATAAGAGCCTTTGTCACAGTTTTAGCTGTTATATTCCTAAGAGGTACTGCCTCTGGAAACCTAGACACTGTGCACATAATAGTTAATAGATATTGATGTCCAGTTTTAGTTTTTGGCAAAGGACCTACACAGTCTGCAATGATTTTTGAGAACGGCTCACCGAATACTGGAATTGGTTGCAGTGGGGCCACTGGAGTAACCTGATTAGGTCTACCAACAATTTGACACGTATGACACGTTCTGCAAAATGTCGCCACATCTTGTCTTAAATTAGGCCAATAAAAATGTTTAGAAACTTTGTTCATAGTTTTCTTTACCCCTAAATGACCACCCAAAGGAATATTATGAGCCATAGTGAAAATCTCATTTTGGTAAATTTTAGGAACTACTACCTGATGATTAACCTTCCATTCCTCACTAGCAGGAATTGTAGGCGATCTCCACTTTCTCATTAATACCCCCTTTTCAAAATAATATCCAGCTGGTATTTTTTTTCAATTTCACTATCTGGGAGAGCTAGTTCTTTTAACTATCTCAGGATCTCTACCCTGCTCTACTATCATCTCCTTTCAAGATAAATCTTCCTGATCAGACTTACCATCAAAATCCTGATCAAATAATGTAGGCAAGAAAGTTTCTGGTACATCCTCAAAATTCGCATCTTGGTTTGAACTGTCATGGGTAATATACTCAGCCTTTACATCAGTCTTTTTAGCCATAGCTTTTGTTACAACGCAGGAAGAATGTGTGTTAGAATCCCTCTGTGTTTCCTCAGAATTTGAATTTATTGTCAAATGCACTTCAGGAAAAACTTGTCCACCTGCTAAATCATTCCCTAACAAAAGAGAAACATCATTCACAGGTAAACTGGATTTTAGTCCTACTTTAACAGCCCCTGTAACTAATCCTGACCTTAAATTTACTCTATGTAAATGTACTGGCATAAGGACACTCCCAACTCCTCTTATATACTTTACCTCGCCAATGTCAGACTCAGCACTAAACCTTAGCACACTGTCTAGCATTAGTGATTGTGAAGCTCCAGTATTTCTAAGTATCCTTATTGGTACTGAATTTGATCCTACTTTCAAGGATACAAATCCTTCTGTTATAAAAGCTTCATATCCCTCCTTAACTTGGTCAGACTCTGACTCATCTTCATTAGTATTTTCTAAACCCTGTGGCTTTACAGGTTTTTCAATATGCTGCACACAAGCATCTGCCGCCACTTCTTTCTCTTTCCGTTTCAATCAAAAGCAGTTAGCTACTACATGTCCAGGTTTCTTACAATAATTACAAATAATACCAAAATGTCTTTCCTTCACATGTCTACCTTCATCCTTACTATTCTCACTAACTTCAGATTTAATGTCTGATTTACCTTGACTCTCTGTGCAAGTTTTCCTTTAAAAATTTTACCTGGAGTAAATTTATTCTTGTGAATTAAAACATACTCATCAGCCAATCTAGCAATCTCCTGCAAATTAGCAGTGTCCCGTTCATCTAAGCATGCTCTCACTTCAACAGGAATGCTTCTTTTAAATTCCTCCTGCAAAATCAGCTCTTTTAATTTATTATACTCTCCATCCACATTTTTAGAGGAAACTCATCTCTCAAAACACACAGATTTCTCATAGGCAAATTCCACATAAGTTTCTTCCACCGATTTTTTCAAACGTCTAAATTTTTCTCTATACGCTTCCAGAACCATCTCATATGCCTTTAATATTTGTGGCTTAACAGTATCATAATCCAGTGTTTGCTCAGCATTTAAAACTGTATAAATTTGCTGTGCCTTGCCTTTAATTACACTTTGTAACATTACTGGCCATTGGTCTTTCGGCCACTTTAAACTCAGAGCAACTATTTCGAAATGTTGGAAATATGTGTCCACATCAGCATCATTAAATGGAGGAGCCAAAATAACCTCACGACTAACAATAAACTGTTTCGTAGAACCAGAAGACTGACTCCCGGACTTTAATTTCTGCATCTCTAGCTCGATTTTCCTCTGGTTATCAGCTTCTCTTTCTGCAAATTCCTTTTTTTTAAGGACCTCTCTTTCTTCGAATTGCCTTATTTTATTAGCCTCTCTTTCGGCCATTTCCACTTTAAATCTTTCAAACTTTAACTGTTCAAGATGCAACTTCATTTCCAGATTACTCATAGGAAACTTCTCTGACACCTCAGCAACAAACAATTCCAAATTAACATAATATTCAGCAATTTTTCTTTGTATGAAAGCCTTGGTGGATTTTTTCGTAACTCCTTTAATATCCAACTTCCTAGCAATCTCCAGTACCTCAGGTTTTCTCGCATTCTCTCAAGATCCCGAGTCAGGTGTCTTCAAAAACCCGTCAATATACATTGTTGCCGAATACAACACACACACACCAATCAAACGAAAAAAAAATTTGGTATTTCCCTTTTCCAAATCAAAATGGCAATTACCAGCACTTAAACTCAAAATCGGAATATTTCCTGGCTGAGCCCCCACAGTTTATCTAACGTAAACGACAACAATGAATATCAATCGTACAGGTTATATAAAACCAACCAAACATTTATTAAACACGGATAAACGATAAGGAAAAAAAAAACACAAACGAAAACTTTAACCGGAAGTTAACAGATATGCAGCCGTTCACCAACTCGCCACTCGGCTCTGGTTCTTAAAACGTTAAATGCGAAAACAGTTCTTAAAGCGATAAAGTCAGATATAGTTCTTGAAGCGATAACTTCGAAAGTCCAACAGATTTACACGTTCAATTGGGAGAGACTTCTCTGGAGAAGGATTTCTTCACAGACGCAACTTTCCTGCTGGTTCTATCCACAGGATTCACGACGCCAAAAATAAACAGTTTAAATCAACTGACTTTAAATTCCTTTTGGAGGCAGAGAGAGAACACCTTTTTGCATGAACTCCTTGCTCTTTTTGGCAAGAGTTATCTGCGATGAACACTCCTCCAATGAACCCTCAATAAAGTCGGTCCTTTATTAAACTGCCAAACGATGCCGACTCCTCTCGATCCTTCGATTCTGTACTTCGATAAATTCTTCCCTCTCCCTTCTACTGTTTAAATTGGGTAAATCAACACATCTAGCAAAAATTTCCAATCCAATAATATGGTATCTCGCAACAAAACGCACAAACCGTTTTAAAAGTGAAATTGCGGCATCAAAACAAACGCAACAGAAACGGAAACACAGCACGTTCTACCCGGAAATCTACAAAATAAAAGAACCAACTGCGTCACCTGGGTTGACCCTTATATAGTCATGGGTCATATGTCATCACATGACCTCACATCGGCGGGAAAATCACATCAGATGACCTCCAAAAGACCATTACATCATTCTCACAAAAAAAACACATCTCCTTGAGCATGTAACAGACCAAACAGAACTTATCAAAAATACACAATGAAAGACCAACAATTTCAAGACAATAAGTTCAGAAAATGTCACGGGAAACCAGAAACAATCCAGCACATTACAGGATCCTGCTGCAGTTTAACACAATCACAATAAATAAATACTTACACAGAAACAATCAAATGGAAAACGTCATTCACTGAAATCTTGCTTTAAAATACAAACTCAAGCAAGACACAATACTTTATTATAAATACAAGACTGATTCAGATTAAGAGTCAGAATATCACAAATTACATTGCAAACAACCTGTTATGACAGATAGTACAAAACATAATAACTGGCCAATATTACAGGATAAACAAGCAAGACCCAACTTACTTAATAGATATAGCCATTTCAAACACACATCATATACATAAATCAATAAGTGAAGATGACCAGAAATATGCTGAATTAAAACAAAAATTTGAAAGACTATGGACTGTGAACAGGTGTACATTACCTCAATCGTAATATCGTTTACTAGTATCATCCCAAAGTCACTACACAACAACAATAAAAATTAAGCCAACACCGCAATATTTATGCACATATCCAGAAAACCACAATACTAAACATCACTAGTGTAGTCAAAAAGTTCCTAGCTATTGAGAAATTAGTGTGCTTGGCTAAGTCCGTACCTCGGGCTTTACCAGCTTGAGCTGAGAGAAAAAAAATAATAGATAGGTAAATGAGCAATAGATATGGAAAACATAAGCTGAAGAGTCCTAGAGTCCATAGGTTGTGGAAACAGTTCAGTGACGGGGCGAATTAAGTTTTCCCCTCTGGTTCATGAGCCCGATGGTTGAGGGCTAATAACTGTTTCTGAACTTGCTGGTGTGGGTCCTGAGGCTCCTGTACCTCCATCTTGATGGCAGCAGCAACATGAGAGTATGGCCTGGTTGGTGGGGTCCTTGATGATGAAGAAATTAGAGGAGGGAAGAGACTGAGGAGGATTTGTAGGGAGTCACAAAGACGGGGAGGGATGTAGGGGACGTCAGGTACAGTATATCGAGATACTGAGGGACGTAGGAGCCGGAAAGGAACATAGTGACCATGGGGGAGCATAGATACAGGGACTGGTGAAGGAATGGGGGTGGATCGTAGTCACGGGAAGGGTTTTAGGAACCAGAGGAGCGTCACAGAGACACGGTGTGCTGTAGGGAAGAGAGGGGGTCACAGACAGGAAGGTATGTAGAGGACGGAGGAGCTCAAATACGGGAGGGGTATAGGAAATAGAGGGAGTCAGTTAGACGGGGAGATGTGTAGGACCAAGACGGGGTCAGAGAGAGAAGGGAGGTGTAGGAGCATTGGGGCTCAGAGATGGAAAAGGGCGAAGGAATTAGACGGTGTCACCGAGATGGGGAGGGTTGCAGGGACCAGGAGGAGTGACAGAGACCAGGAGGGGTGCAGGGGACGGAGGAGCTCGCAGAGACGGGAAAGATTAATAACCCCCACCCAACGCACGTTTGAAAGTAACTGTTAATTTGGAATTTGGTTTAAATAATAGCTGGTACTCACTGCAGTCGTCGTCACACACAGCTGAGGTTGGGAAAGAAAAGGAGAAGACGATCAGTGGATGACAAGACCTGCAATTCTATATTCTTATACCACTAAGTGGGGAAACAGGAACCTTCTCTTCGGGTGTCAATGTCTACTCTCACCTTCCGAACAATTTATCCAGTGGCTCCACTTCGTTGGGAGCTTGTCGAGATTTTAAACGTCGCCAAACACTTACAAATTTCTACAGCTGTACGGCGCAAAGTATTCTGCAGAATGGAAAGGGGCTGCAGAGTGTTATGATCTCCGCCAGCTCCATCACGGCCACAACCGTCTCCATAATCGAGGACATCTTCAAGAAGCGGTGCCTCCAGAAGGTAGTATCCAACACTAGGACCCTCACCATCCAGGGCATGTCCTCTTCTCATTAAAACTATCGGAACGAGTTATAGGAACCCGAACATCTACACTCAGCGATTCAGTGGGCAGCACGGTAGTGTAACGGTTAACGGAACACTATCAGAGCGCTGACCCGGCTGGTGGCATCAGTGCCGGACTTCGGGACGAAAGGTCCCGAGTTCGAATCCAGCCGACTCCCCTACACGCATTCGATCCGTGTTGGGTTATGAGCTGGTGATCTCTTTGGGAACTCACCGGGCAGAAGGCAATGGCAAACCACTGCTATAACTTGCCTCGTACGTGGTTCCTCACTACGTCAGAGAGGCGTAGAGGGAAATCGTCTGCTAACCGGAGAAACTCCGAATGGGACGGAGCTGTCCTTATTATAGCGCTAGCGACCCGGGTTCAATTCTAACACTGTGGGTGAGGTGTTTGTACGTTTTATTCGTGATTGAGCGGGTTTCTTTCGGGTCCTCCGGTTCTCCCCCACATTCCAAAAGTGTGCGGTTGGCAGGTTATAAACACAGGAAATTGTGCAGATGCTAGAAATCGAAAACAACACATACAACATGCTGGAGGAACTCAGCAGGTCAGGCAGCATCTATGGAAATGAACAAAGGCGACGTTCCCGGCCAAGACCCTTCTTCAGGAATGGAAAAGAAGAGGGAAGTCACAAGATTAAAATGGTTGGCGGAAGGGAAGGGTGATAGCTGGATGGTGATAGGTGAAGCCAGGTAGGTGGGACAGCTAAAGGGCTGGAGATGAATGAATCTAATAGGAGAGGAGAGTGAACCAGAGGAGCAAGGGAAGTAGAAGGGGCACAGCGGGAGGTGAAAGACAGGTCAGAAGGGGTAGGCTGAAGAAGAATAGAAAAAGAATGAAGGGAAGATCTTTTTCATTGGACGAAAAATCGACATTTATACCATCAGATTGGAGGCTACACGCGAGATAAGCTGTTGCTCCTCCATCCTGAGTGTGGCCGCATCATGACACAAGAGGAGACCATGGACCGACATGTTGAAACTGGAATGGGAATGGAGTTAAAATGCTGGATCACTGGGAAGTTATGTTTGTGTTGGATGGAACGAAGATGATCAATGAATCTTCCCCCTAATTTACAAAGGGTACCACCAATATAGAGGAGGTCGCATCGGGAGCACCAGATACAGTAGACAACCCCAGCAAATTCGCAAGTGGACTGCTGCCTCACCTTGAAGAACTGTTTGGGGCCCGGAATGGAGGTGAGGGAGGAGGTGATGGACAGTTCTAGCACTTTGGCAGCTTGTATCACTTGCGGAGAATGATGTGTTGGATGTAAAGACTCATGGGGCTGTAGGTAAGGACAGGAGGAACTCTATCACTGGGATGAGCGCTCCAGCCTCACAGCACATTCCGCTGTCACACACTCCGTCACCAACCCTCCCGTAGCACAGCTCTCCCTCCTCACTGCTCCCCCCACAGCTCAGCGCCTCCTTCTCACCGCCCTCCCACAGCTCAGTATTCCCCTATACTTTTCTCCGAAATGGGTCAAACCATCGATAGATGCATTTCAATTTTCACGGGGAATTAAAACATGAATTTACATGAATTGTTGATATGAGCATGGGAAAAGAATTCTCTCTGACCTTCCTTCAATTTCATCTGAATAAAGGCATGCGACATATCTAACGGTTCATAGTCTGCAGAGAGAGAATAACATTGTTAAACTCCAGTCTTTCATACATCCCTCTGCAAACAAACATCAATACACAGAGAACTCCCAGAGGACAGAACAACAAGACCCCAATGTACGGTGTTGGATCTGCCCCTCAATGGACAGTCCTGCACTATCGTTCCTCTGCAGTTTCGCCTGGTTTCCTCCACATTCTCGCGATGTAAGGATTAAAATTTGTAAATTGTGCGGATGTTATGTTGGAACCGGGAGCGTAGCGGCACTCGTGGGCTGCCCCAGGACATCGCAAACGATGATGCAAATGACGCATTTCGCTGTATGTTTCTATGTCCACTAATCTAATTCTGAGTGGGAACGGAGGAGGGAGGAACGTTTCGGTGTTCCCTTCCGCAATGTGGCGCTTCCTCCTCTTCAGCTCCTGTAGCGCAGTGCTCCCTCCTCACTGCAGTGTCCACCTGCGCAGGGAGAGGTGACGCGGGGGTTGGGGGGCAGTCGGCAAATCGGCAAGGCGATTATTTGGAAGTGCAGACACTACTGCAATAACTCTGCATTGTAGACAGTAACCTCCAACCCACGGCAAGGTGACAGCGACCAAACAAAGCACAGGGGGGAAATGTTGCCCGATGAAAGGACAGAAATCCTTTCTCGGTTACCTCTTTGGGCAATGTACCAATGCTATAGGTTCCGTAGGTCAAGGAACTTTGTACCGACAGGGCGGAGGGTCTGACAGTACTGCAACTTCCATAGCACCGTGCAACTAAGCAATATAGTGATCAAAACGTTGCACTGAATTCGGAGAGATATGGAAACCTAACCATGGTACTCGGTGTGGGTCTGACCCAGGGATACGGAGACTGGAACTGTGCACGATGTTCCGGGTGTGGTCTGACCCAGAGATACGGGGATTGGAACTGTGCACGGTGCTCCCGGTGTAGGATACGGAGACTGGAGATGTTCACGGTGATCCCGCTGTGGGTCTGTCACAGAGATACGGACACTGGATTTCCTTGGGTAGTCTGACTCAGGGATACAGAGACGGGAACAGTACACGGTAATCCCGGTGTGGTCTGACACAGGGATACAGACACTGGGACTGTGCACGGTGCTCTTTGTGTGGTATGACACAGGGATACGGAGACTGGAACCGCTCACGGTGTTCCGGGTGGGGTCTGACCCAGGGATACGGAGACTGTGTGCAAGTGAACAACACCACTTTACAGTCATATGGAGGTGATGACCAGACGTGTACCCCCTCTCCTCTACAAGACCGAGCACTATGTCTAAAGCCACAACTTACCCAAGGAAAACATGAAAGGATAAATCAAATCCATCAGCTTCAGGAATGTATAAATCATTGTCTCTGTGTACACTAATGAGAGGAAGAGACAGATTGGGTTATAACTACGGTAAGATTAATTCCAGAGCAGTGACGACTGTATCTCAAACAAACACCGGTTTAACCTTCCTCCAAGACAGCCTGACTCTTGCCAGGGCACATACTCAGTGTGCTGTACTGCCAGGCACACACTCTACCCTAAATGAACTTTAATAGCTCAGCGTCTCCTCCTCATCGACCGTCACACAGTGGAACATCCACCGCCCCTCCCATAGTGCTCCCTTCCCACCACTCCCTCCCACAGTTCTCCCTTCTCACCACCGCTCCCACAGTGCTCCCTCTTCACCGCCCGTCCCACAGGTTTCCCAACACCGACCCATCCACAGCAATTTCTCCACGTCGCCCATTCAACAGTGCTCCATCGTCTCCCTCCTCACCTCCTCCCACAGTACACCCTCAACACCATCCCTTCTTCAGTGCCCACTCTGCACTCTCCTTATTGCAGCATGTTGCCCCCTTCTCACGATCATGAGGGAGATGCCTGATCGGATTATGACCACAGTATGTTTCGAGTTGGGGAGTTGACCCCTAAGACCTTTGTCCTTCTTCTCGCCTTCATTCCTTCATCACTGCCACTGTCCCATCTCCACGCTGGGAGCGTTTACCTATATTGAATCCAGAAAATGCTGGAGGTACTCAGCGTGTAAAGCAACATCTCGATAGGGAAATAAACATTAGACGTTTCGGTTCGAGACCCTTTGCCAGGACAGGAAAGGAAAAGCTCAAAAACCAGAATAAGACGGTGGCTGGAGCGGAAGGAGTGCAAGCTGGTAGTTGAGGCCAGGTGAAGGGAAAGGTTGGTGCGTGGAGGGGGGAGGGAGATGCAGTGAGAAGCTGGGAGGTGATAGGTGAAGAAGGAATCTGAAAGAAAAGGAGACTAGACCGTGTACTAAAGGGAAGGAGGACGAGAACCAGAGGGAGTTGATGGGCAGGCGAGGAGAAAAGGTGAGATGATAACCAGAATGTGGAATAGAAAATGAAAGGTCGTGGGGGGGGGGGGTGGATAATTTACTGGACGTTGGAGAAATCGATATTCATGCGATTGGTTTGGAGGCTAACCAGATGGAATATGGGGTTTGGTTTTCCAACCCGAATTTAGATTCGTCTCGTCAGTAGAGGAAGCCATGGACAACCATCTGGATTGTGAATAGGAAATAGAATTGAAATGGGTGGACACCGGGAAAGTATGCCATTTGCGACGGAAATAGCGGTCACCAGTTCCACGTCGGGTCTCACCGATGTAGAGGAGGTCACATCAGGAGCTTCGGATACAGTAGACGGCACCAGGAGACTCACAGGTGAAGTGTTGGCTCACCTGTAAGGACTGTTTGTGACCCTGCAGGGTGGTGAAGGTGGAGGTGCAGCAAGTCATGCTTGCAGGGTAAGTGCCAGGAGGTTTCTTCCCCCATTCGGTTCCAGCCTTGAAGAGGGGTCTCAGCCCGAAACGTCGACTGTTTATTCATTTCCATAGAGGCTGCCTGACCTGCTGAGTTTCTCCAGCGTTTTGCGTGTGTTGCTCATGATTTCCAGCGTCTCCAAAATCTCTTGTGCTTACCCATCTTGAAGTTCCTGGTGTAGGTGACGAGAGGATTCAGCCGCGACGAACATTGTTGTTCGTTCGCTACCAACAGGCAGCGGTCCATTAGCTCCTGAAATTTGGACCACAGCTTCCGGTCACAGGTCACACACGCGTGTCCCCGGTTCAGCAGTACGGTGAGTAGGATTAGCACGGGCGCCAGGCCAGAGCGAAGCATCTCCACGTCGCAGCCGCTTTCCGAGCTGCTTCGCGAGCGAGGCGGGACCAGTGCTGGGTTAGGGGGAGCAGGATGCTGCGTAACAGAGGTCTCCGAACATCAGACCGTCACTCGGCGGTTGTTCCCCGTCACAATAGGGCAACCGCTCCCCTAAGATACAACAAAGACCGAGGATACTTGTTTTTATATTCTCCTTGTATTTGGCGAAAACGAGGGCGCATAATTTTAATGTGATTGGAGGAATATTTAGGAGATGCCATAAGTAGTTTATTTTACTACCTTTACTACCATAGGTAGTTTATTTTCGGAGATCCCACAGGTGTTAGGTACGTTAAACGCGCTGCCAGGGATGGTGGTAGAGGTAGATTTATGAGGGACAATTAAACGACTCTCAGATATAAACAAGGATAAAATAATGGAGGGAAGGAGTAAGTTAACGGGTCAGTACTACATCGTGGATCTGGAAGAGAGGACCGAATGCAGTGTAACTAAGTTTGCTGATGATACTACATTAAGTGGAAGAGCAACTTGTGCAGACGATACGGAGAGCCTGCAGAGAGATATAGATAGGTTAAATGAGTGGGTAAGGGTCTGGCAAATGGAATACAATGTTGGTAATTGTGAGGTCAGACACTTTGGAAGGGAAAAGGGAAGAGCAGATAATTATCTAAATGGTAAAACATTGCGGCATGCTGCTGAACAGAGGGATTTCCGTGTGCTTGTGTATGAATTGCAAAAGGTTGGTTTGCAGGTGTAGCAGACGATCAAGAAGGCAAATAGGGGTTTGTTAGCCTGTATTGCCAGAGGGATTGAATTTAAGAGCAGGGAACTGTACAGGGTACTGGTGAGGCCACACCTGGAGTACTGCGTGCAATTCTGGTCTCCTTACTTGCGGAAGGATGCACTGGCTTTGGAGGTGGTGCAGAGGAGGTTCACCAGGTTGATTCCAGAGATGAGGAGGTTGGACTATGAGGAGAGATTGAGTCGCCTGGGTCTGTACTCGCTGGACTTCAGATGAGCGAAGGCAGATTTTCTAGAAGCATTTAAAATTATGAAAGGGATAGACAAGATAGAGGCAGGAAAGTTGCTTCCTCTGATAGGTGAGTCTAGAACTGGCGGACATAGCCTCTAGATTCGGGGCAGTAGATTTAGGACGGAGATTAAGAGCAACTGTTTTTCCCAGAGCGTGGTGAATCTGTGGAATTCTCTGCCCAATGAAGCAGTGGAGGCTAACTCATTAAATATATTTAAGACAAAGTTGATTAGATTTTTGCATAGTTGGGGAATTAAGGGTTATAGGGAAAGGCAGGTACGTGGAGATGAGTCCATGGTCAGAGACCAGCCATGATCTGATTGAATGGCGGAGCAGGCTCGACGGGCCAGATGGCCTACTCCTCGTCCTATTTCTCATGTCCTTATGTGGATCGAATGGTCTGTAATGTGCCGTTCTGTTCTATGTCCTGCCTGTAAACTTAATTCATACAGTATTCAAAATATTTACAAGAATAAAGCATGCAGGGCCTTTTCATTCTAACGTCCGCAGACAACGCGTTAATTAGCGTTAATCAAAAGCCATGTTGCCGTACATGCCGCCCCCTGGGATGGAATACCATTTCAATGATTGAGGGGGCTTCCTAACCACACCCTATCCCCCCTCCCTCCATCTTGTGGCGGAAGAACATTACTCTGTGGTGTCCCCTCCCCCCAACGAACCCCTGCAGCACAACATCTCCATGCACCCGAAAGTGCAGCACAGCACTTGACAGCAAACAGTTGTACCGAGCTGGGTGGTATTGTGCTAAGCGATCAAAATCGCTGGGTTAAGGATTCAGTCAGCGGGAAGGCGTGGATTCAAATCCCAACCACTGCCAATGGGCAAGGCTTCGGATTCTTCTCTCCCGCCAGTACAATGCACCAGAATTTTTTTCCCTCGATGAGGATGGGGAATTAGTTATGACTTGTCTGGTTCTGTTAGTATTGTGACTGTTATGGCTTGAAGTTGTAACATATGATTTTTTTTTTGGTAAAACTGAACGAGGGCCTGCGGCATTCCGACGCGCAACGGCGGTCGGATTTTCCACCTGGGAAAGAGGAGAGTCTCCCCAGGGGAAGTCCTTTAACAAGGGTGTCTTTCCCATGTACATCGGGGACCTGGGGTGGAGGGTGCTGCACAGACCGGTGTACTGTAATAAGTTCACAAATAAGAGAAAATCTGCAGATGCTGGAAATCCAAGCAACGCACGCAGAATGATGGAGGAACTCAGCAGGCCGAGATGTCGACTGTACTTTATTCCAGGATGCTGCCTGTCTTGATGCTGCTGAGTTCCTCCAGGATATTGTATGTGTGTGTGTGTGTGTGTGTGTGTGTGTGTGTGTGTGTGTGTGTATATACGGGGATCTCCCAGCCGCTTCTCGCTTCTGCGGACTGGAAGAGACGGAGTATCACAGGTACCTGGAGTGTGCGAGGCTGCAGACCCCATCCGGATATCTGAAGAGGCTGCATCTCTCGGGATGCATTTTAGCCCCACCCCCTTCATATGCAGTCATCGATGGGGCGGTAGGATGGTAGGGGTTGAGGGAAAGTGGGGAGGAGGATGTATTGGTAAACTCGTTTCTGGGGCTGATAAAAATTGCTTTCCGCGGGTTCCAGCGGCGGGCAGCGGAGGGTTCTGCCCGGGATGACTGCCAGGCAATGCTCCGGGGAGCATGTCCGTGCGCGGGTAACGGCGGAGGGTAACATGCAATGTCCACCGGAACCACAGAGATCTTCCGAGGTTAAGGATAAACAAGCAAGAACAACTTACTTGTCTTGTCCATACTGCACTAACTGCCGCCACTGGGCTATAAACGTGCAGGAGCAATGTGTGGATAAGTGCCTTGCTCAAGGACACAACTCGCTGCTTTGGCTCGGACTCGACCTCGAGACATTCACATCATTAGTCCAACGCCTTAACCACTTGGCCATGCGCCAACACTACTAAATAGATATAGCCATTCCAAACACACATCACATACATAAATCAATAAGTGAAGAAGACCAGAAATGTGCTGAATTTAAACAAGAATTTAAAAGACCATGGAATGTGAACGGGTATACATTATCCCAATAGTAATACCTATAACTGGTATCATCCCAAAGTCACCACACAATAACATTAAATAATTAGGCTGACACGGCAATATTTATGTACATATCCAGAAAGCCACAATACTAAACATCACTAGTGTAGTCAAAAAGTTCCTAGCTGTTGAGAAATGAGTGTGTTTGGCTATGCCGGTACCTTGGGCTTTACCAGCTTGAGCTGAGGAAAAAATATAATAGGTAGGTAAATGAGCAATAGATATGGAAAACATAAGATAAAGAGTCCTTGAGTCCATAGATTGTGGAAACAGTTCAGTGAGGGGGCGAATGAAGTTTTCTCCTTTGGTTCATGAGCCCGATGGTTGAGGCTAATAACTGTTTCTGAACTTGCTGCTGTAGGTCCTGAGGCTCCTGTACCTCCATATTGATGGCAGCAGCGACATGAGAGTATGGCCTGGTTGGTGGGGTCCTTGATGATGAAGGAATTAGAGGAAGAAAGAGACTGAGGAAGATTTGTAGGGAGTCTCAGAGACGGGCAGGGATGTAGGGGACGGCAGGTACAGTATATCGAGATACTGAGGGACGTAGGAGCCGGAAAGAAACATAGTGACCAGTAGGGAGCACAGATACAGGGACTGGTGAAGGGATGGGAGTGAATTGTAGTCACGGAAAAGGTTTTAGGGACCAGAAGGGCGTCACCAGATTAAAACGGTTGCGGGAAGGGAAGGATGCTAACTGGAAGGTGATAGGTGAAGCCAGGTAGGTGGGACAGCTAAAGGGCTGGAGATGAATGAATCTGATAGGAGAGGAGAGTGAACCAGAGGAGCAAGGGAAGTAGAAGGGGCACAGCGGGAGGTGAAAGACTGGTGCGAAGAGGGAAGCTGGAGAAGAATAGATGAAGAGAGAAGGGAAGATTCCTTTATTGGACATAAAACCAACATTTATACCATCAGATTGGAGGCTACACGCTATGTACGGTGTTGCTCCTCCACTCTGAATGTGGCCTATCGGGGCAGAAGAGGAGACTATGCACTGATATGTTGGACCGGGAATGGGAATGGAATTAAAATGCTGGGTCACTGAGAAGTCATGTTTGTGTTGGATGGAGCGAAGATGCTCAGTGAATCTTCCCCCTAATTTACAATGGGTACTATCAATGCAGAGGAGATCACAACAGGAGCACCGGATACAGTAGACAACCCCAGCAAATCCGCAGGTGAAGTGTTGCCTCACCTTGAAGGACTGTTTGGGGCCCTGAATGGAGGTGAGGGAGGAGGTGATGGACAGCTATAGCTTGCGGAGAATGATGTGTTGGATGTAAAGACTCATGGGGCTGTAGGTAAGGACAGGAGGAACTCTATCACTGGGATGAACGCTCCCGCCTCACAGCACATTCCGCTGTCACACACTCCGTCACCATCCCTCCCGTAGCACAGCTATCCCTCCTCACTGCTCCCCCCACAGCTCAGCTCCTCCTTCTCACCGCCCCTCCCACAGCTCAGTATTCCCCTACACTTTCCTCCGAAATGGGTCAGACCATCGATAGATGCAATTCAATTTTCAGGGGGAATTAAAACACGAATTTACATGAGTTGTTGATATGATCTTGGGAAAAGAATTTTGTCTGACCTTCATTCAATCTCATCTGAATAAAGGCATGCGACATATCCAACGGTTCATAGTCTGCAGAGAGAGAATAACATTGTCAAACTCCAGTCTTTCATACATTTCTCTGCAAACAAACATCAATACACATAGAACTCCCAGAGGACAGAACAACAAGACCCCAATGTACAATGTTGGATCTGTCCCTCAAAGGACAGGCCTGCACTATCGCTCCTCTGCCGTCCGCTTGGGGATCAGGGGTGAAGGTAGTCCCGGAGTTCACATCCGATGAAGCAGAATCGGGGCTCGTTCGGCAGTAAACATGTATATGGTTGAATGACAATAGACTTCACCGAGGGTCGAGTGCAGCAGCTAACCGCAAGGAGTTTGTAGCTACAAACCGTGGGTTTCATCTGGTTTCCTCCACATTCTCGCATGTAAGGATTAAAATTTGTAAATTGTGTGGATGTTATGTTGGCACCGGGAACGTAGCGGCACTCGTGGGCTGCCCCAGGACATCGCAAACGATGACGCAAGTGACACATTTCGCTGTATGTTTCGGTGCCCACTAATCTATTTCTGAGTGGGAACGGAAGAGTGAGGAACGTCTCTGCGTTCCCTTCCGCAATGTGACGCTTCCTCCACTTCATTTCTTCCAGCGCGATGCTCCCTCCTCACTGCAGTGGTCCACCTGCGCGGGGAGAGGTGGTAGGAGGTGGGGTGGGGGTGTTCCCGGTATAGTCTGACCCAGGGTTACGGAGACTGGAACTGTGCACGGTGCTCCCGGTGTGGGTCAGACCCACAGATGAAGAGACTGTGCGAGCGAACAATTCTACTTTACAGTCATATGGAGTGGATTCCCAGAGTTTTTACAGAAGCACAAGAAACTGCTGCCCTCCCGCTGGTTCAGCCGTTTTCCTCGAGAAGACCGAGCACTATATCTATGAACTACAACTTACCCAAGACAAACATGAAAGGATAAATCAAATCCATCAGTTCCAGGAATGAATAAATCATTGTCTCTGTTTACACTAACGGGAGGAAGAGACAAATTGGGTCACAACTACGGTGAGATTAATTCCAGAGCAGTGACTACTGTATCTCAAACAAACACCGGTTTAACCTTCCACTAGGACAGCCTGACTCTTGCTAGGGCATATATTCAGTGTGCTGCACTGCCAGGCACACACCCGACCCTAACTGAACTTTAATAGCTCAGCGACACCTCCTCACCGCCCATCCCACAGGACTCACACCTCATCACCAACCACCCGCCCCCACAGTGGTTTCTCTTCACCGCCCGTCCCACAGGGCTCCCAAATCCGACCTACCCATACTCCTTACTCCTCACCGCCATTCTCACCGCGCCCCCTCCTCACCCTTCCCCCAATACACCCTCATCACCATTCCTTCTTCAGTGCCCACTCCGCACTCTCCATATCAGAGCATATAGCCCCCTTCTCACGATCACTAGGGAGAAGCCTGGTCGGATTATGACCATAGTATCTCTCGAGTTGGGGAGTTGACCCTCAAGACCTTTGTCCCTCTTCTCGCCTTCATTCCTTCACCACTGCCATTGTCCCATCTCCACGCTGGGAGCGTTTACCCATCTTGAATCCAGAAAATGCTGGAGGTATTCAACGTGTAAAGCAACATCTCTGGAGAGAAATAAACATTAGACGTTTCGGTTCGAGACCCTTTGCCAGGACAGGAAAGGAAAAGGGAAGAAACCAGAATAAGACGGTGGCTGGAGGGGAAGGAGTACAAGCTGGCAGGTGATGGGTGAGACGGGGTGAAGGGAAAGGTGAGTGAGTGAAGGGGGAGGGAGATGAAGTGAGTGGCTGGGAGGTGACAGGTGAAGAAGGAATCTGAAAGGTGAGGAGACTAGACCATGTAATAAAGGGAAGGATGATGAGAACCAGAAGGTGTTGGTGGACAGGCAAGGAGAAAAGATGAGATGATAACCAGAATGTGGAATGGAGAGAGAGAGGGTGTGGAGAATCTACTGGACGTTGGAGACATCGATATTCGTTCCACTGAGTTGGAGGGTATCCAGATGGAATGTGGGGTGTTGCTTTTCCAACCCTAGTTTAGATTTGTCTTGTCAGCAGAGGAAGCAATGGACAGCCATCTCGTTTGTTAATGGGAAATAGAATTGAAATGAATGGCCACCGGTATATCATTCCATTTGCGACGGAAGTAGCAGTCACCAGTTCTGCTTCGAGTCTCACCGATGAAGAGGAGGTCACACCAGGAGCATCGGATACAGAAGATGGCACCAAGAGACTCGCAGGTAAAGTATTGCTTCACCTGAAAGGACTATTTGGTACTGAAGAGTGGTGAGGGTGGAGGTGTAGCAAGTCATGCTTACAGGGTAAGTGCCAGGAGGCTTCTTCCCCCATTCTGTTCTAGACTTGAAGAAGGGAATCGGCCCGAAACGTTGACTGTTTATTCATTTCCATAGATGTTGCCTGACTTGCTGAGTTTCTCCAGCGTTTTGCGTCTGTTGTTCATGATTTCCAGTGTCTCCATAATCTCTTGTGCTTACGCATGTTGAAGTTCCTGCTGTAGCTGACGAGAGGATTCAGCTGCGACGAAAATTCTTGCTCGTTCGCTACCACCAGGCAGCGGCCCATCATCTCCTGAAACTTGGACCACAGCCTCCGGTCACAGGTCACACACGCGCGTCCCCGGTTCAGCAGTACGACGAGTAGGATTAGCACGGGTGCCAGGCTGCATCGTAGCATCTCCGCGTCGAAGTCGCCTTCCGAGCTGCTTCGGGAACGAGGTGGGACCGGTGGTGGGTGAGGGGGAGCAGGATGCTGCGTAACAGGGGTCTCCGAACATCGGACGGTCACTCGGCGGTTGTTCCCCGTCACAATAAGGCAACCGCTCCCCCATGATACAACAGGGAGGATACTTGTTTCTATATTCTCCTGGCATTTGGCGAAAACGAGGGCGAATAATTTTAATGTGATTGGAGGAATATTTAGGAGATGTCACAGGTAGTTTATTTTATTATCTTTACTACCACAGGTAGTTTATTTTAGGAGATCCCACAGGTGTTAGGGACGTGGAAGGCGCTGCCCAGGGTGGTGGTAGAGGCAGATTCATGAGGGACATTTAAACGACTCTCAGATATATACATGGATAAAATAATGGCGGGAGGGAGTAAGTTAAAGGGTCAGTGGATCTGGAAGAGGGGACCGAATGTAGTATAACTAAGTTTGCCGACGATACTAAATTGAGCGGAAAAGCAAATTGTGCAGACGATACGGAGAGCCTGCAGAGAGATATAGATAGGTTAAATGAGTGGGTAAGGGTCTGACAGATGGAATACAATGTTTGCAAATGTGAGGTTAGCCACTTTGGAACGAATATTGAAAGAGCAGATTATTTAAATGGTAAAATATTTCAGTAACCTGCTGTGCAGAGCGACTTGGGTGTGCTTGTGTATGAATTGCAAAAGGTTGGTTTGCAGGTGTAGCAGGCTCTCACGAATGGGCGATTGTTACACCTAAATAGGTAAATTGGTTTCTTACAATTTTAAAAGGAAGGTTAGAATTTGTTGGTATCAAATTGTTCAAAGGGAAAAGTTCACTTTCATGTAGGCTTAATTTATAACCTGAAAACTGGCTAAAACAGGAGAGTAAAGAAAGCACATGGGGTAATGACGTTTCAACATTAGAAATAAATAGCAGCAAATCATCAGCATACAACGAGACTTTATGAATAGTGCCTCTCCTTAGAATACCAGTGATACCATTAGATTCTCGAAAAGCAATGGCGAAAGGTTCTAAGGCCAGATCAAAAAGCAAAGGGCTCAACGGACAGCCTTGTCTAGTGCCATGTTGAAGATTAAATGGTTTGGAGTTATGAAAATCAGTGGTAACCCAAGCAGAAGGGGCTAAATAAAGTAATTTAATCCATTGAATGAAAACAGGTTCAAAATTAAATTTTTCTAAAGTTTGAAATAAATAATTCCATTCAACTCTGTCGAAAGCTTTCTCAGCATCTAGGGATACCAGTCATTCTGATACCATGCTAGAAGGATAATAAATAACATCTAATAACCGGCGAATATTAAAATGAGAATTATAAGTGACTATTTAAAGAAAATTTTCTTATTCTATTGGATCATGTAAAAAGAATACTATTAAATTGGTCGCCCCTTTCGTTATCGTTAATTGGTCGAATTAACTCTGTCAAAATGAATATACTATCTAACTTTATATATCTTTTTCAGGCATCGCCAGTTTTCATTCCTAAATCCTTTTTTTGATTCTCTTGACTCTATTATATCTTCTCATATATGGAAGAATAAGCGTTCTAGATTAAATAAAATTCATCTTCAGAAAGATAAAAAGAATGGAGGATTAGCCTTACCAAACTTTAGATTTTATTATTGGGCAGTTAATGTAAGAAATCTTACATTTTGGTGATATTAGATGAATTGTGAGGATTGCTGGATGTGGGTTTTTTAGAAGCTAATTCTGTTAATAAATTATCTATTATTTCTCTTCTTGGATCCTCACTTCCTTTGTCTTTGAGTAAGTTAACTTATAATCTGGTAGTTAAACACACTACACACATCAAAGTTGCTGGTGAACGCAGCAGGCCAGGTAGCATCTCTAGGAAGAGGTACAGTCGACGTTTCGGACCGAGACCCTTCGTCAGGCCTAACTGAAGGAAGAACTAGTGAGAGATTTGAAACGGGGAGGGGGAGGGGGAGATCAAAAATGATAGGAGAAGACAGGAGGGGGAGGGATGGAGCCAAGAGCTGGACAGGTGATTGGCAAAAGGGATATGAGAGGATCATGGGACAGGAGGCCCAGGGAGAAGGAAAAGAAGTGGGGGGGGGGGGAACCTCAGAGGATGGGCAAGGGGTATAGTCAGAGGGACAGAGGGAGAAAAAGGAGAGAGAGAGAGAAAGAATGTGTGTATATAAATAAATAACGGATGGGGTACAAGGGGGAGGTGGGGCATTAATGGAAGTTGAGAAGTCAATGTTCATGCCATCAGTTTGGAGGCTACCCAGACGGAATATAAGGTGTTGTTCCTCTAACCTGAGTGTAGCTTCATCTTTACAGTAGAGGAGGCCGTGGATAGACATATCAGAATGGGAATAGGATGTGGAATTAAAACGTGTGGCCACTGGGAGATCCTGCTTTCTCTGGTGGACAGAGCTTAGGTGTTCAGTGAAACGATCTCCCAGTCTGCGTCGGGTCTCGCCAATATATAGAAGGCCACATCGGGAGCACCGGATGCAGTATATCACCCCAGCCGACTCACAGGTGAAGTGTCGCCTCACCTGGAAGGAATGTCTGGGGCCCTGAATGGTGGTAAGGGAGGAAGTGTAAGGGCATGTGTAGCACTTGTTCTGCTTACAAGGATAAGTGCCAGGAGGGAGATCAGTGGGGAGGGATGGGGGGGGGGGGACGAATGGACAAGGGAGTCGCGTAGGGAGAGATCCCCGTGGAAAGCAGCGGGGGGGGAGGGAAAGATGTGCTTAGTGGTGGGATCCCGTTGGAGGTGGCGGAAGTTACGGAGAATAATATGTTGGACCCGGAGGCTGGTGGCGTGGTAGGTGAGGACCAGGGGAACCCTATACCTAGTGGAGTGACGGGAGGATGGAGTGAGAGAAGATGTGTGTGAAATGGGGGAGATGCGTTTGAGAGCAGAGTTGACGGTGGAGGAAGGGAAGCCCCTTTCTTTAAAAAAGGACATCTCCCTCGTCCTGGAATGAAAAGCCTCATCCTGAGAGCAGATGCGGCGGCGACGGAGGAATTGCGAGAAGGGGATGGCATTTTTGCAAAAGACAGGGTGAGAAGGGGAATAGTCCAGATAGCTGTAAGAGTCAGTAGGCTTATAGTAGACATCAGTAGACAAGCTGTCTCCAGAGATCGAGACAGAAAGATCGAGAAAGGGGAGGGAGGTGTCGGAAATGGAGCAGATAAACTTGAGGGCAGGGTGAAAGTTGGAGGCAAAGTTAATGAAGTCAACGAGCTCAGCATGTGTGCAGGAAGCAGCGCCAATGCAGTCGTCAATGTAGCGAAGGAAAAGTGCGGAACGGATACCAGAATAGGTTTGGAACATAGATTGTTCCACAAAGCCAACAAAAAGACAGGCATAGCTTGGACAGATAGCTAGTTAAACACACTATGAGGATTTGGTTACAATTCCAAAAATGTTTTGGTTTATTGAGATTTTCTCTTTCGTGTCCCTTTTTTCTAATTATTTTTCTAAACCCTCTATGATTGATGTTCTTGCAAGGACGTGGTGGTGGAACGAACCCAAGTGCTGAACACGGGTGCGGAGGACGAGTGGGAGGCGTTATGGTCTTAGCGAGCTTGGAATAGGTGCCCAAGAGAGTTTTTACCAGGAGTCTTGGATTTAGTAGCAAATTCAGGAACGATGCTAGATTTAGAACTGATAGTCCTAAGAACCATGGAACAAGGTTACTCATACACGAGTCGACCAAATGAACTGGCAGTTCCTTATTGTGATCACAGGGTCGAAATCCTGTAATCTCTGATGGGAAACAGGTGTGTGTAGTTAGTGGAACCTGGGAATGATTCGAAATTAAATGAGGTGATTGAGGTCCAATTCCTGTGGTAAATAGCAAGGTGGGGGATTGCCAGAACGGACCATGACAAATGTGGCTTTTAAAGAATGAGATAGATTAAGTTTTAAATGGTTTCAGGACTTGCTTGTAGAGAGAAGACTTTTTTCGTTTGAACAAATGTCAACTAAATATAGTTTACCCAAAACTCATTTTTTTTCCATATCTACAAATAAGAGATTTTTTACGGTCTCAAATAAGTACATTTCCCTAAAGTCCTATTAAGAATCTACTAGATGTAATTTTTAATCTGAAACCTTTTATAATGGATCTATATCTAATATTTATAATATGCTGTTGGGAACAAGAAGTGTTCCTTTAGATAAAATTAAAAATCTTTGGGAACAATATTTACAGAATTCAATTTCTGAGGAAACTTGGAATCAAATTTTTAAATTGGTCAACACTTCATCGTTATGTGCCCGTCACTCTCTCCTTCAATTTAAAGTTGTCTATAGGGCCCATATGACTAAGGATAAGTTGTCTTGTTTTTATTTAGATATAGCTCCGTATTGTGATAAATGTAATAATGGAGAAGCTTCACTCATTCATATGTTTTGGACTTGTCCGAGTCTTGGAAAAATATTGGAAAGAAGTATTTCAAACCTTTTCGATACTTTTTAAAGTAAATTTCAAGCCTAATCCTCTGACTGCTTTATTTGGTGTTGTTGGAGGAAAGGATATTATTTTGGAGCCATCTGATTTGCACATTTTGGCTTTTATGTTTCTTATGGCTTTCGCTTGAATGTAAAGATGTGGTGCCTCCTATTCACGCCCAATGCTTATGTGATGTCATGTCATGTTTAAATTCAGAGAAGATTCAATGTTCAATCTATGAATCTAATCCAGACTTTCAAACATTGTGGGGACCTTCTCTGAATTATTTTCAAAATCTTTGATTTGCTGTTAAAGCACAGAGGATGAATAACAATCGTTTTTCTCTTTTTTCTACCAATCAACTTCGATATTGTTAGTGGGTTAGATATTTTATATAATAAAATTATTACTTTTTCAATGTTATGAATTAATTCATACTTGTATGAATATAGGGTAAGGGGTCTTTAAATACGATTTAGCTTAATGTATTGACATATATATTTTTCCTGTACTCTGTATTCTTATATATGAATTCATAAAAATATTGGAAAGAGAAAAAAAGAATGCAATTGGGATGTTGGCCTGTATTGCTAGACGGTTTGAATTTAAAAGTAGGGAGGCTATGTTGCAACTGTACAGGGTATATAAAATTATGAAAGGGATAGATAAGATAGAGTCAGGAAAGTTGTTTCCTCTGATAGGTGAGTCTGGAACTGGGGGACATAGCCTCTAGATACAGGAGGAGTAGACATATGACGGAAATGAAGAGGAACTGTTTTCCGCGAGGGTGGTGAATCTGTGGAATTCTCTGCCCAATGAAGCAGTGAAGGCTAACTCAGTGAATATATTTAAGACGTTTGAATGGATTTTTGCATAGTTGGGGAATTATGGGTTATGGGGAAAAGGCAGGGAGGTAGAGCTGAGTCCATGGTCAGATCAGCCATGACCTGATTGAATGGCGGAACAGGCTCGACGGGCCAGATGACCTACTCCTGCTCCTAATTCTCATATTTTCATGTGGGTCGAATGGTCGAATTCTGTTCTATGTTCTGCCTGTAAACTTTATTGATATTCAAAATATTTACAAGAATAAAGCATGCAGGGCCTTTTCATTCTTACGTCCGCAGTCTATGAGTTAATTAGTGTTAAGTTACGTTTTAAAATCAACAGCACTATTGCCGCACATGCCACACTATTGCCTGCAGTGTCCCACACGCAGTGGCGGTCGGATTTTCCACCTGGTGTGGTATTTAAGACGTTTGAATGGATTTCTGCATAGTTGGGGAATTATGGGTTATGGGGAAAAGGCTGGGAGGTAGAGATGAGTCCATGGTCAGATCAGCCACGGCCTTTTCATTCTTACGTCAGCAGACTATGAGTTAATTAGTGTTAAGTTACGTTTTAAAATCAACAGCACTATTGCCGCACATGTCGCCCCCCTGTGATGGAATATTATTTCAATGATTGAGGGGGCTTCCTCACCCCACCCGATCCTCCCTCCGCCCTTCTAGTTGCGGAAGAACATTGCTCTGTGGTTTCCCCTCCCCCCACCGAACGCCTGCGGCACAACCTCCACTTCACCCGAAAGTGCAACACAGCACTTGGCAGCAAACAGTTGCACCGAGCTGGGTGGTATTGTGCTCAAGCGGTTAAAATCACTGGGTTAAGGGTTGAGTCAGCGGGGAGGCGTGGATTCAAATCCCAACCACTGCCAATGGACAGGGCTCCTGATTCTTCTGTCCCGCCAGGACAATGCACCAGAAAATGTTTCCCCCGATGAGGATGGGGAATTAGTTATGATTTGTCTGGTTCTGTTTGTAATGTGACTGTTGTGGTTTGAATTTATAATAAATGTTTTTTTTTGTAGAAACGAACGAGCCCTTGCAGTGTCCCACACGCAGCGGCGGTCGGATTTTCCACCTGGGAAAGAGGAGAGTCTCCCCAGGGGAAGTCCTTTTACGAGGGTGTCCTTCCCATGTCCATCGGGGACCTGGGGTGGAGGGTGCTGCATAGACTGGTGCTCTGTAACAAGTTCACAAACAACAGAAAATCTGCAGATGCTGGAAATCCAAGCAACGCACACAGAATGCTGGAGGAACTCAGCAGGCCGAGATGTCGACTGGAATTTTTTCTATAGATGCTGCCTGTCCTGCTGAGTTCCTCCAGGAGTGAGTGAGTGTGAGTGTGTGTGTGTGTGTGTGTGTGTGTACAGGGATCTCCCAGCCGCTTCTCGCTTCGGCGGACTGGAAGAGACCGAGTATCACAGGTACATGGAGTGTGCGAGGCTGCAGACCCCAACCGGATATCTGAAGAGGCTGCTCCTCTCGGGATGCATTTTAGCCCCACCTTCTTCATATGCAGTTATCCATGGCGCGGGAGGATGGTGGGGGTTGAGGGAAAGGAGGAATGAGTATGTATTGGTAAACTCGTTCCTGGGGCTGCTAAAAATTGCTATCCGTGGGTCCCAGCGGCGGACAGCGGAGGGTTCTGCCCGGGCTGACTGCCTGGCAATGCTCCGTGGAGCATGTCCGTGCCCGGGTAACCGTGGAGGGTAACATGCAGTGTCCACGGGTACCACAGAGGTGTTCTGGGGCCGTTGGGAACTGCAGGGGATAAATGCCATTCCAGACCAGGATGGGAAAATTTTAGTTTAATTTAGTCTGTGTTGGTGTTTATTTAAGTTACGGTATCTATTGTAGTAACGCAGAATGTAATTTGTAGGACGTGTTTGTTTAACTTAATCAGTGTTAGCTTTTATGTTAATTGTTGATTGTTGTCGTACTGTAGAACGAAATTTGTAATAAATATATTACTCCAAAATAAACCAAAAAAAAATTTGCGGCGGCCTGACACGCAGCGCGGTCAGTTTTTCCACCTGGGAGTGGAGGCGGGTGTGGTGGGCGGCGATTTCCCCAGTGGAAGTCCTTTTACGAGTGTGTCCTTCCCGTGTACATCAGGGACCTGGAGTGCAGGGTGCTGCATCGAGCTGTGCTCTGCAACAAGTTCATTACTTCTACACGGATCTCCCAGCCACCCGTCGATTCCGCGGGCTGGAAGAGACCGTGTACCATATAAACAAGGCTTGTGCGAGGGTGCAGACCCTATGCAAATATCCGTGGGGGCTGTTTCTCGCTTTCTGGTCGCATTTTAACCCCGACCTCGTTATCTTTGGTCGTCCAGTAAAGAGGGGAATAGGGAGGAAGGAGGATGTCCTCATTATTCAACTCCTGAGGTTGGCTAAGATACCAATCCCTGAGCCTTGGAGAAGGACAGTGGAGGGTCTGACCGGGCTGACTGCCTGGTGGAGAGGGAAGACAGCAAAAATAGAGAGACAGGAGAAGGACTGGAAGGGGAGTGGGTTTATCTGAGAATGGAAAATCTAATTATTCATTCAATTGGAGTTGTAGATGAACCGGGATGAATCAGACGTGTAATTCTGTTTCCTTTGTAGAGAATCTACCTGCCACTTCCGCTACTATTCTCTCTCTTCCCAATCATCAAACCACTCTCTCTTCCCATCATCAAACCACTCTCTCATCACCTCCCTCACAATCACCTACCGGGGGGGGGGGGTTCAATTTCGACTACGGAAGGTAATTTTTATGTTCTCCCTGTAACCGTGTGGGCTTCCTCCGTGTGCTCCAGTTTTGCTCCAACATTTCAAAGCCTCACAAGTTCAAATTTGTAAGTTGTGGGCATGCTACACTGGCGGTAGAAGCATGGCGATACTTGCGGGCTGCCGCCAGCACATCCTCTGACGGTGTTGTACATTGACACAAATGACGCATTTCACTGCATGTTTCAATGTAAGTGTGACAAATAAAGCCGATCTTCTGAACCACCTCTATACCCGACCATCCCATCCGTCCACTCGGAGTTCTGATACAGCGACTGGATGTGAGAAGTTGACCATTCCTTCCCCTCCACAAACTATATTCCTCCAGCAGATGGCGAATGCTCCATATCCCAGCGTCTCCCGTCTCTGGTATCTGAATATTGTCTGGTCTTGCTCTGTGTACGAATGGACTGCTCAGTTCACTGCGGAGTTCCAATTGGGAATGAACAGAGTGTGGGAGTGGTAGAATCTGAGGGTGGTGGTAGTCATTGCGAAAGTGGGTGAATAGAATGAGATCCTTGTGTATTGGTATTGGTTTACTATTGTCACATGTGCCGAGATGCAGTGAAAAGCTTGTTCAAAAAGATTAAATTCTTACACAGTGCATTAAGGTAGAACAAGGTAAAACATTAACAACGCAGAATAAAGTCTAAAATGGGGAAATATTTATGACAAAAGTGAGATAGAATCTGTCTTTGAACCTGTTGATACTGTATATGTTTAAGGCATTCATCTTTCCTACCCAATGGAAGCGGGTATAAGAGAGTGTGTCCAAGGAGGGTGGGGTCTTTGATTACTGAGACAGTGGGAAGTGAAGACAGAGTCCATGGAGGGAAAACTAGCTTTGGAGATGTGCTGAGCTATGACCACAACTCTCGGCTGTTTCTTGTGATCATGGGCCAAACCAAACCATTGCCATTCCAAGCCATGGTGCATCCATTAGAATGGCTTATCTGGAGTATCAAAAAAAATTGTAGGGATTGACAGGAATTTGCTAACTTTCTTACTTTGTCCAACTGTGAAACAGTGTATCCAGCTATTAGAACTCTTCTGCCGTGAAACCACAGACGAAAGAATACAATCTGTGAGATCACAGTAAAGAAAGCAGTCTGTGAGATCGCAGTAGAGAATACAGTCTGTGAGATCTGCAAAGAATACAGTCTGTGAGATCACAATAAAGAATACAGTCTGTGAGATCACAGTAAAGAATACAGTCTGTGAGACCACAGTAAATACATAGAAAAATAAAAATATAGAAAATCTACAGCACAATACAGACCCTTCAACCCACATGTCTTTACCTTAGAACTACTAAGGCTTACCCATAGCCCTCTATTTTTCTAAGTTCCATATACCCATCCAGAGTCTCTTAAAAGAACCTATCATTTCCGCCTCCACCAATGCAGCTGGCACCCTATTCCATGCACTTACCATTCTCTGCGTACAAAATATACCCCTGACATCCCCTCTCCACCTATTGCCAAGCACCTTAAAATTATGCCCACTCGTGCTAGCCATTTCAACCCTGGGAAAGGCGCCTGTCTACCACACGATTAATGCCTCTCATTATCTTGTACACATTTATCAGGTCACCTCTCATCCTCCATCGCTCCAAGGAGAAAAGGCCAAGTTCACTCAACCTGTTCTTATAAAGTATGCTCCCCAATGCAGGCAACATCCTTGTAAGTCTCCTCTGCACCCTTTCTATAGTTTCCACGTCCTTCCTGTAGTGAGGCGACCAGAATTGAGCATAATACTTCAAGTGGAGTCTGACCAGGGTCCTATATAGCTGCAACATTACCTCTCGGCTCTTAAACTCAATCCCACAATTCATGAAGGCCAGTGCCTTCTTAATCACAGAGTCAACCTGTGTAGCAGCTTTGAGTGTCCTACAGACTCAGACCCCAAGATCTCTCTGATCCTCCACTCTGCCAAGCGTCTTACCATTAATGCTATATTCAGCCATCATATTTGACCTACCAAAATGAACCACTTCACACTTATCTGGGTTGAACTCCATCTGCCACTTCTCAGCCCAGTTTTGCAACATATCAATGTCCCGCTGTAACTTCTGACAGCCCTCCACACTGTCCACAACACCCCCAACCTTTGTGTCATCATCAAATTTACTAACCCATCCCTCCACATCCTCACCCAGATCATTTATAAAAATCAGAAGGCGAAGGGGTTCCAGAACAGATCCCTGAGGCACACTACTGGTCACCGGCCTCCATTGCAGAATATGACCCATCTACTACCACTTTGGCTTCTGTGGGCAAGCCAGTTCTGGATCCACAAAGCAATGTCCCTTGGATCCCATGCCTCCTTCCTTTCTCAATAAGTCTTTCATGGGGTACCTTATCAAATGCCTTAATAAAATCCATATACACTACATCTATGGCTCTACCTTCATCAATATGTTTCATCACATCCTCAAAAAATTCAAACAGGCTTGTAAGGCACAACCTGCCTTTGACAAGGCCATGCTGACTATTCCTAATCATATTATACCTCTCCAAATGTTCATAAATTCTGCCTCTCAGGATCTTCTCCATCAACTTACCAACCACTGAAGTAAGACTCACAGGACTATAATTTCCTGGGCTATTCTTCCTCCTTTTCTTGAATAAGGGAACAACATCCGCAACCCTCCAATCCTCCGGAATGTCTCCCGTCTTCATTGATGATGCAAAGATCATCACCAGAGGCTCAGCAATCTCCTCCCTCGTTTCCCACAGTAGCCTGGTCTACATCCTGTCCGGTACCGGTGACTTATGCAACTTGATACTTTCCAAAAGTTCCAGCACGTCCTGTTTCTTAATATCTACATGCTCAAGCTTTTCAGTCTGCTGCGAGTCATCACTACAATCGCCAAGATCCTTTTCCGTAGTGAATACTGAAGCAAAGTATTCATTAAGTACCTCTGCTATCTCCTCCGATTCCATACGCACTTTTCCACTGTCACACTTGATTGGTCCTATTCTCTGATGTTTTATCCTCTTGCTTTTCACATACTTGTAGAAAGCCTTGGGGTTTCCCTTAATGCTGTCCACCAAAGCCTTCTCAATGCCCCTTCTGGCTCACCTAATTTCATTAAGCTCCTTCCTGCTAGCCTTATAATCTTCTAGATCTCTATCTTTAGTTCTTTGAACCTTCCACAAGCTCTTCTTTTCTTCTTATAACCATATATAACCATATAACAATTACAGCACAGAAACAGGCCGTCTCGGCCCTTCTAGTCCATGCCAAACTCTTACTCCCACCGACCTCTACTCAGCCCATAACCCTCCATTCCTTTCCTGTCCATATAGCTGTCCAATTTAACTTTAAATGACAACATCGAACATGCCTCAACCACTTCTGCTGGAAGCTCATTCAACACAGCTACCACACTCTGAGTAAAGAAATTCCCCCTCATGTTACCCCTAAACGTTTGCCCTTTAACTCTCAACCCATGTCCTCTTGTTTGAATCTCCCCCACTCTCAACGGAAAAAAGCCTATCCACGTCAATTCTATTTATCCCCCTCATAATTTTAAGTACCTCTATCAAATCCCACCTCAACCTTCTACGTTCCAAAGAATGAAGACCCAACTTGTTCAACCTTTCTCTGTAACTTAGGTGATGAAACCCAAGTAACATTCTAGTAAATTTTCTCTGCACTCTCTCTATTTTGTTGACATCTTTCCTATAATTTGGTGACCAAAACTGTACACAATACTCCAAATTTGGCCTCACCAATGCCTTATACAATTTCAACATTACATCTGAACTCCTATACTCAATGCTCTGATTTATAAAGGCCAGCATGACCTTAACACGAGGAAATCTGCAGATGCTGGAATTTCAAGCAACACACATAAAAGTTGCTGGTGAACGCTGCAGGCCAGGCAGCATCTCTAGGAAGAGGTACAGTCGACATTTCGGGCCGAGACCCTTCGTGAGGTCTAACTGAAAGGACAGCTAGTAAGAGATTTGAAAGTGGAAAGGGGAGGGGAGATCCAAAATGATAGGAGAAGACAGGAGGGGGAGGGATGGAGCCAAGAGCGAGACAGTTGATTGGCAAAAGGGATATGAGAGGATCATGGGACAGGAGGCCTAGGGAGAAAGAAAAGGGGGAGGGTGGGAAGCCCAGAGGATGGGCAAGGGGTATAGTGAGAGGGACAGAGGGAGAAAAAGGAGAGAGAGAGAAAAAGAATGTGTGTATATAAGTAAATAAATAACGGATGGGGTACGAGGGAAAGGTGGGGCATTAGCGGAAGTTTGAGAAGTCAATGTTCATGCCATCAGGTTGGAGGCTACCCAGACGGAATATAAGGTGTTGTTCCTCCAACCTGAGTGTTGCTTCATCTTTACAGTACAGGAGGCTGTGGATAGACATATCAGAATGGGAATGGGATGTGGAATTAAAAGGCATGGCCACTGGGAGATCCTGCTTTCTCTGGTGGACAGAGAGTAGGCGTTCGGCGAAACGATCTCCAAGTCTGCGTCGGGTCTCGCCAATATATAGAAGGCCGCATTGGGCAGTATATAGAAGGCAGTGTGTATATATACACACAGTGGCATGCAAAAGTCTGGGCACCCCTTGTCAAAATTTCTGTTACTGTGAATAACTAAGTGAATAAAAGATGAACTGATTTCCAAAAGGCATAGAGTTAAAGATGACACATTTCTTTAATATTCTAAGCAAGATTACTTTTTTATTTTCATCTTTTACAGTTTCAAAATAACAAAAAAGGAAAAGGGCCAGAAGCAATAGTTTGGGCACCCTGCATGGTCAGTACTTAGTAACACCCCCTTTGGCAAGTATCACAGCTTGTAAATGCTTTCTGTAGCCAGCTGAGAGTGTTTCAATTCTTGTTTGGAGGATTTTCACCCATTCCTCCTTGCAAAAGCCTTCTAGTTCTGTGAGATTCGTGGGCCGTCTTGCATGCACTGCTCTTTTGAGGTCTATCCACAGATTTTTGATGTTGTTCAGGTCGGGGGACGGTGAGGGCCATGACAAAACCTTCAGCTTGCGCCTCTTGAGGTTGTCAACCGTGGATTTTGAGGTATTTTTGGGATCATTATGTTGTTGTAGAAGCCATCCTCTTTTCACCTTCAGCTTTTTTACAGACGGTGTGATGTTTGCTTCCTGAATTTGCTGGTATTTAATTGAATTCATTCTTCCCTCTATCAGTGAAATGTTCCCCGTGCCACTGGCTGCAACACAAGCCCAAAGCATGATCGATCCACCCCCAAGCTTAACAGTTGGAGAGGTGTTCTTTTCATGAAATTCTGCACCCTTTTTTCTCCAAACATACCTTTGCTCATTGCGGCCAAAAAATTCTATTTTAACTTCATCATTCCACAGGACTTGTTTCCAAAATGCATCAGGCTTGTTTAGATCTTCCTTTTCAAACTTCTGATGCTGAATTTTGTGGTGAGGACACAGGAAAGGTTTTCTTCTGATGACTCGTCCATGAACGTCATATTTGTGCAGGTGTCGCTGCACAGTAGAACAGTGCACCAGCACTCCAGAGTCTGCTAAAGATTCCTGAAGGTCTTTTGCAGTCAAACGGGGGTTTTGATTTGCCTTTCTAGAAATCCTACAAGCAGTTCTCTCCGAAAGTTTTCTTGGTCTTCCAGACGTCAACTTGACCTCCACCATTCCTGTTAACTGCCATTTCTTAATTACATCACAAACTGCAGAAATGGCTACCTGAAAACGCTTTGCTATCTTCTTATAGCCTTCTCCAGCTTTGTGGGCATCATTTATTTTAATTTTCAGAGTGCCAGGCAGCTGCTTAGAGGAGCCCGTGGATGCTGATTGTTGGGACAAAGTTTGAGGAGTCAGGGTATTTATAAAGCTTTGAAATTTGCATCACTTGGCCTTTCCTAAAAATGATTGTGAACAAGCCATAGCTCTAACAAGCTAATTAAGGTCTGAGACCTTGGTAAAAGTTATCTGAGAGCTCAAATCTCTTGGGGTGCCCAAACTTTTGCACAGTTCTCCTTTCCTTCTTTTCCCACTCTAAAATTATACAAAACAAAAATAATACACTAATCTTGTCTGAAATGTTGAAAAGAATGTTTCATCTTTAGCTTTTTTGACTTCTGGAGATCAGTTCATCTTCTACTCACTTAACTATTCACAGTAAGAGAAATTTTGACCAGGGGTGCCCAAACTTTTGCATGCCACTGTATATATTGCAATATATAGAAGGCAGCATGGCCTTGACTAGATTTGCAACAGCCTTTGTACACCACAGTTTCTGTACCAACTATTCTTTCCCTGTCTCATTGGAACGTACCTATGCAGAAGCCCATGCAAATATCCCCTGATCATTTGCCACATTTCTTCCGTACCATTCCCTGGGAATTTATGCTTCCAAGTTCCTGTCTGATAGCCTCATATTTCCCCTTAGTCCAATTAAACCTTTCCCTAACTTGTCTGTTCCTATCCCTCTCCCATGCTATGATAAAGGAGATAGAATTGTGATCACTATCTCTATAATGCTCTCCCACTGGCAGACCTGACACCTGACCAGGGTCATTTCCCAATATCAAATCAAGCACAGCCTCTCCTCTTGTCAGCTTATCTACATATTGCGTCAAGAAACCTTCCTGAACACACCTTACAAACTCCACCCCATCTAAACCCCTCAGGCTAAGGAGATGCCAATCAATATTTGGGAAATTAAAATGTCCCACCACAATAACCCTGTAATTATTACATCTTTTCAGATCTATCTGCCTATCTGCTCCTCAATGGCCCAGTTACTATTGGGTGGTCTATAAAAAACACCCAGTAAAGTTGTTGACCCCTTCCTATTCCTAACTTCCACCCACAGAGACTCCAAAGACAACCCTTCCATGACTTCCTCCTTTTCTGCAGCCGCGACACTATCTCTGATCAACAGTGCCATGCCCCCACCTCTTTTGCCTTCCTCCCTGTCTCTTCTGAAACATCTAAAGCCTGGCACTTGAAGTAGCCATTCCTGCTCCTGCACCATCCAAGTCTCTGTAATGGCCACAACCTCATAGCTCCAGGTGCTGATCCACACTCTAAGCTCATCCACTTTATTCATAATACTCCTCCCGTTAAAATAGACATATCTCAAACCATCGGTCTGAGTTCATCCCTTCTCTATCACCAGTTGTATCACTCTCTATCAACTCCAGTGCCGCAAACTTACCGATGCAGCACCCTGGAAGCACCCGACCACAGCCAACTCTGAGTCTGTCCAAAAACTTCGAACCTCTGACCAGCCCTCCAACACCGAACACCAAGCACCATCTCTGCCGAGCGCTTTGACCTCGGCCCCGGCTGCCAAGCAACAGGGATTTGGGGCCTTCCCCTGCGGAGATTCTGCACCTCGCAGCAGCAGCGGCAGCGAAACAGGCATTTCAGAAGTTTCACCAGATGTTCCTCCGTGCTTCTCACGTCCAGCTCCATCAAATCAGGATTGTGCATGGCATCCTACTTGACAGATAACAAATATTCATTCTGGAGTGGCCGCTGCATGCTGCGTCACATCGCCATCTTCTTTTCTTCTGAGGGGGCATCTCATTGAAACCTTTCGAACTTTGAAAGGCCTAGGCAAAGTAGCTGTGGAAAGGATGTTTCCCATGGCGAGGTAGTGTAGGACAAGAGGGCACAGCACCAGGATAGAAGGAAGTCCATTTAAAACAGAGATATAGAGAAATTTCTTTAGCCAGATGGTGGTGAATTAGTAGACTTTGTTACCACAGGCAAATGGGGTGTCTGATGTCAAGCTGGTGTTATAGATTTCATTTTGGCATTTAACACCAGCATACCCCAGGAAACAGAGGGGAAATTTTTTTCACTGGGTCTTAACACCTTCCTCTGTAACTGGATCCTGGACTTCTTAACAGAGAGGCCATAGTCAGTCTGTGTAGACAGCAATGTCTCTAATCCCATTACACTGAGCACGGGTACTCTCCAGGGCTGTGTGTCCAGTCGGCTGCAATTCATACTCCTGACACGTGACTCAAACCGAGTCATCTAGTTTGCATATCACACAACAGTGGTTGGCCTCATCAACAGTGATGATGAGTCATAGTACAGAGAGGTTTCTGAGCTCCCTGCTGAATCGCATTCAAAGTGTCAACGGCAAATCTGACTGTGCCTTATAATATTTAATTTATGAAATTTTTCTTTGTTTATTTATGTTCAATTAACCTATAGATTTTAATCTTTCTGTTATTGTGCATGTATGTTATGTGTACTATTGTGCTTTACACCTTGGTCCAGAGAAATGTTGTATCGTTTGGCGGTATACATCTATATAATTAAATGACAATAAACTTAACCTGACTTGATTGGGAGAGGGGAGACATGAGAGTGTCCAGGGTGTGTGGGGTTTTTGACAATGCTGGCTGCTTTACTGAGGCAGCAGGAAGTGTAGGTAGAGGCCATAGAGGGGAGGCTTGTTTCTGTGATGTGCAGTTTCTTGCGGTCACAGACAGAGCAGTTACTGTACCAAGCCGTAATGCATCCGGTCAACGTGCTTTCTATAATTCGAATAGAGACTGAATTTCATGCTGAAACTGAACCCAAAGCTGTGAAGGTGAAAATTATTGCTAGTCCCTGTGGATGTGTAAACAGTGGTTTGTTGTATGATTGTGCTGGAGGGTGTGCAGTTATCCACTGAGGTTAATTCAGCCTTGTGTCCAGTTTTTTTGCATTTTTTTCACTTCTCCACCCTCATCAGTTAGAGACCCTCAGAATCGTTCTCCAGTCAACCCGCAGAACTGACCTCCCTGAATCTGGAATAATTTCAGTTTATCTTATCAGGCACACCGACCTTTTCCCCAAAATGTGACAACCAGACAAAACACTAGACCAGGGGTTCCCAACCTGGGGTCTGCGGACACTTCATTAAGGGCAGGGGTCCATGGCATAAAAAAAGATTTGAAACACCTGTACTAGGCTTTTCAGAATGCTTCATTGTGATATAAGTCCATAAGACAGAGAAGCAGAAATAGACCATTCGGCCCATTGAGTCTGATCTGCCATTCCATCGTGGCTGATTTATTATCTCTCTCAAACCCCATTCTCCTGCCTTCTTCCCATCACCACTGACACCCTGACTAATCCAGGTCCTATCCACCTCTGCTTTAAATATATCCTATGATGTGGACCCCACAGCAGCCTGGGGCAATGAATTGCACAAATTCACCACCCTCTGGTTAAAGTGATCTCTCGTTTTTGCCTCAAATCAAAATGTTTCTCTAACTACTCCTTTGCCCTGCCTTACCCCCTGTGATGAACTCAGCACATTTTCCCCAAGTCTTTCTCCTTTTTAGTACGGCTTGCAGAATTGCATTCTCCTTTCTTTCTTCCTCCCTGTATTTGAAAACTTACGCCTGTCCCTTCTCTGTTACCTCTCCATACTATATTTATCTCCTTGAAGTCTGAAGTCTCCCACAATCCTCCTCTCGCTCCACCCCTTCTCCAAGTTCGCTTCATCTGTCAGCTTGGAAACTGTCTAAAGAAAAATATCCAGTCATTAATATACATTCATAAAGGGAATCCACTTCAAAAGTGCAAAGCTGAAATAAATTTATTATCAAAGTATATATGTGTCACCATACACAACCCAGAGAATGAATTTTACAATAACTCCAAGAAGCACAGTAGAATCAATGAAAGACCGCACCCGAAAGGACGGACAATCAACTGATGTGCAAAGAGAACAAACTGTGCCAATACAACTGAGAAAAGAAACAATAAATATCGAGAACATAAGATGAAAAGTCCTTGAAAATGAGTCTATAGTTTGTGGGAACAGTTCAGTGATCTGATCTACTCTGTACTTCTATTCATTCTGAAGGATAACATTTTCAGATTTAATTCTTTCTTGTTACTCTACAAACTCTCAGTCAAGTCTGTTTACAATTCCATATCTCCTTCGGACATTGGACACATTTGGCCCATTGAGTCTAAATCTGACAATTTATGGGGTGATCCCAACACCCTCAATCTATTCGTAAATTCCCGTCAGTTCCTCTCAGGCTGTACTGAATAGCTGTACAGTCAGAACGGTTTAAAATGGCCAATTAACCTATCTGGGCTGCACCTTCAATCCTGACATGGCCTCGCATCACCTGCCTTTTCCAAACTATCTGCTGGATGCTCCTCATCATCCCTATTTATTGATAAAGAGACTCTGAAATTTGGACAAGATAACTGATCCAGAGGGTGTGGGGTTACAGAGAGAGGGAGGGGTGTGTGGTGAGAGTGGGGTTGCAGAGACAGGGAGGGGTGTGTGGTCCAGAGTGGGGTTACAGAGAGAGGGAGGGTTGTGCCTGAGAGACCTCTCCCACAGAGCAGCAGTCCCTAGGCTAAGCTAAAATAATGTCACTGTTGGATTGAATGTGTTAATCATTTGTGAATACTTCCTCTTTTTATTTCCCTTTCCTGATTTGAGTATTCTCTTCAACAATTTTATCCACACAGTGCAGCTGCTGCAGGAGAGGGTAGTGACCCCTGATGTGTCTGTCTGATTAACTCTGGAGACGAGCAGTGGACTGATCCTGGGTATGTAATTCCATGCTTGTAGCCAACTCTGGCAAGAACTGGTGATGTGAGACTTTGAACAGAGTCCGATCATTGGAGGACTTTTTGGGGTTCTACGTCCTGTTTATTGGTGGACTTGGTTGTGGTTCTCAATTCCCAGCTTTATCCAGGACAGCAATGGACTCTCCAGCCCTCCACACTCCTGCTGTCTCGTCAGCCCTTTTGCCCACTTTAGGTCTGTATCCTCCTGTTCCTGCCCATTCTCGTGCCTGTTCCAATGCCTCTTAAACATACTGAATGTATCTGCCTGGAGCACCCCGCAAATTCATTCAAAACTAAACTGGCAGAATTTCCTCTCAGACTCCCTTTGAAACCCCCTCCTTGGCAACTTGCCATGCATCCTCTTGTTGCTGACACATCACCCATGACAAGAATACATTCTCGGGATCAACCCTCTCTGTGCCTCTCCTAGCATTCTACTCGTATCAGGTCACCCCTTGTCATCCTTCACTCCAGAGAGAGAGAGAGAAATGGGTGTGTATGAGTGTGTGAGTGTGTGTGTGTGAGAGAGAGAGAGGTGTGTGTGTGTGTGAGAGAGAGAGAGAGAGAGATGTGGAGAGAGAGAGATATGGGTGTGTATGAGTGTGAGTGTGAGAGAGAGAGGTGTGTGAGAGAAAGAGAGAGAGAGGTGTGTGAGAGAGAGAGGTGGAGAGAGGGGGAGAGAGAGAGAGAGAGAGAGAGAGAGAGAGAGAGAGAGAGAGAGAGAGAGATGGGGTTAGAGGGTAACAGAGTTGCAGAGTTAGAGAAAAAAAAAAGGACCTCCTGCAATTCAGGAGGAGGCATTCTGGTATATCTCCATTGAGTTCTCTCCAGCACAATAACTTCCTCTGGAAAGTGCGATGACCGTAACTGCACACAGTTCTCCAAGTGCAGTCTCACCAGTTGCTTGTAAGATTGCAACATATCATCTCAAATCTGATATTGTGCACGCTGACCCATGAAGGGAAGTATACCGTATGCCTCTTTCACCATCCCATCCACCTATATTACTACTACCAGACAACAATGGTCTCAGTCTCTGCTCATAAATACAAGCAATTCTGCAGATGTGGTAAATTTTGAGTGACACGTAGAATTTCCCGAAGGACATCAATGAGTCAGACATTCTGTGTGATTTGCTGAGATCCTCAAGCATTTTTAAAAGTTCTCCACTCACGAACTTTCCTTGGTGCCCTACCATTTAGTGTAGACATTGACTTTCCAAAATGCATCACTTGGTAGGGTTAATTTAAGACCATAAGATATTGGAGCAGAAGTAAACCAATTAACCTGCCAATCAGTGTGTCTTTGGATACATGAGGAGGCCACACAGAATGTACAAACTTCTTACAGAGAGCAGTGGGAATTGAAACCTGGTCACTGGTACTGTAAAGTATCGTGCGAACCACTATGTCACCGAACCTCAGGGGACTGGGCCTCACATCAGACAAGCCACCGCAGTGTCAGTGTCCAAAGAGTGTTACACTGTTGAGCGATGGTAGAGCCAAACAGCACAGGAACAGGCCCTTCAGCCCATCCAATGCATGCCAACTGAGCCAGTCCCATTTGCTAGCATCTTCCCCATATCCTTTTAACACTTTCTAATCCATGTAGCTGTCTAACTGCATTTTAAATGTAATTGTACTGCCCCATGAACTTTCTCTGGTAGCTTGTTCCATGCACAGAGCACCCACTGAGTTGCTTCCCTCTCAGCTGAAACAAGAGCATTCTGGTTCTTAGTTCAGTAATCCCGGTAAAAGACTGAGTTTATTCATCCTATCTCGGCCGCTCATGATATTATGTACCTCCAGAAGACACTCCACCTTCTCCTTGGCTCCAGAGAATAAATCCCAAAATACACAACCACTCTGCATAACTCAGTCACTCAAGTCTGCTCAACATCCTCTGAAATCTACCCTGCACTCTCTCCCTGTAATGAGCTTTGTACTTCAAAAGAGCAGTGAGGGGAAACAGGGAACATTATTTGAGAGATGAAAATAAGGAAGTGATGCACTTTTAGAGGGATGATACTGAGGGAGTGTCATATTGTCAGAGGGACAGTACTGAGGGGGTATCACCCTGTCAGAGGGACAGTGCTGAGGCAGTATCACACTATTAGAGGGACAGAACTGATGGAGTGTCACATTGTCAAAGGGACCGTACAATGAATGCTGTTGAAATGATAATAGAATACCTCAGTGTCAGTTCTGCAATCTTCTCAATTAAAGCTTGGACCAAGATCCTTAGTTGAGTATGCAATCTTTCCCCTCATGGTTGATAATCATTAATAACCACCTCTTTCAGGGAAAATCATCCCAGCTGGTCCAGTATCTCCTTATAACTCAAACCCTCTAATCCTGGTGACATCCTTGTGAATCTTTACCATATTCTCTTCAGCTTAATGACATCTTTCCTGTAGTTGGGTGACCAGATCAGCAGAAAATGCTCCAACTGCAATCTACCAATGCCTTGAACAGTTTTAAAATAACATTTTAACTTTTTTTCTCACTGTCCTGACCAATACGGTCCAATGTGCCAAATGCCTCCTTCACCACTTTGTGTCAGTTTCCAGTTCCCTTCTGATTCACTGGGCCCCAGTTCCTCTTTCATGTGTCCTCATTTTCAAAGCTCCCTTTAAAATGCCCAGTACAACATTAAAAAGGAATGAATTAGAAGTGTGTGGGATTACTAATGAGAATAGCCTGGAACAGTCTGGGAATCTTCTTGTCTCTCACACTGATGTTGGAACCATGGCAGTTTGCTGGAGTTTCATTGTAACTACTTTCTTTTTCAGTCTAACGGCAGAAAACTGACAGAATATGCTGGATCTGGGAACAATCGGAAAAGTGTACTTCGTCCTGCCACTTCTTCAAGGTAAATCAGCAGCAGCTCAGGCATCAAATCCCTGATTTTCCCCTCGTCTGGCCGGTGTGTCACTAACCAGGGTACTCAGGGCTGAGTAGTGGGCTGGGCTGTGTGTCCGGCTGGTTAGCTGACAGAGCCAGAGTTGTACAACACAAACAGGCCCTTCAGCCCAAATTGTTCCTGCTGACCAAGATTCCCATCTACATTATTCACAAACACAAGAGATTCTGCTGATGCTGGAAATCTTGAGAAACACACACAAAATGATGAAGGAACTCAGCAGGTCATCAAGCATCTCTGGAGGAAAATATACTTCTTGGGCTGAGACCCTTCACCTTGACATTTGGCCAGCTCTGCTCTATATTCTTCTAAACATCTTCTCTCCATGTTCCCGTCCATATGTTTGCTAATCTACCTGCCTCAACAACTTCCACTGTCACCTTGTTCCTCAGAGAGTGGACATGGAGAGGACATTTCCTATAGTGGCAGAATCTAGGACCAGAGAGCACAATCTCCGAATAGAACAATCCCTTCAGAAAAGAGAAGGAAATTCTTTAGCCAGAGTGTGGTGAATCTGTAGAATTAATTGCCACAGACAGCTGTGGAGGCAAATTCATGAGGTGTATTTAAAGCAGAGGTTGATAGGTTTCTGATTAGCAATAACGTCAAAAGCTACAAGGAATGGGCTGGAGATTGAGGTTGAGAAGGATAATAAGTCAGTCATGAGAGAATGGTGGAGCATCTCGATGGGCTGAATAGCCTAATTCTTCTTCTGTGTTTTATGGTCTTCTACATTGTTCACGTTCTAGGAAAAGAAATTGTTCCTTGTGACCCTATTCAATCTCCACCACCCACGCCCCCCCCCCCCCACTCCACCCATCACTTTAAACCTGTGCTTCTGTGGTCTTGATTTCCCACCTCTGGGAAAAAGACTGAACTTTTACCCTATGTCGGTTATGATTTTATACACCTCAATATGATCACCCTGTATGATACACTCCAGTAAAGAATGTCCCAACCAGTTTAACCTCTCTCCATAAATCACTCTCTCATCAGGTTAGTGGAAGCTGTTTTAACAAGATTAGCCGGTGGGAATTGGATCATTCAGGGATGGAACGTGTGGGGCACTGAGGTGAGAGCCTGGCTGATTGGTGAACAGCTTCACTGGCTCGATAAGAATAGTCAGTGACAACTCAACAGTGTTGGTTCACAGTCTTGCTGACGGTGGAAATGTGTGAAACCACTGGTGTTGGGCAGTCTCAGAACTCGGCTGACTAGGTTCTCAACATCACACATCAGCAATTAGCTGCCATAGTTCAAAGTACACGGAATATATACTGTACAATCTTGAGATATGATGCAGAGCAGCGAGCTGAACCTTGTCTCCAGCTCCGACACCCTGACCTTTTCAATGTGTCCCGGTATTTAAATTGCCCAACTTTGGGTTGTTCCTCAGGCTCGGGCCCAGGCCCCACTGTTTCCGTTCTGCCGCACCTCCACTCGCATCACCTCTGTTCCACCTCATCGAATTGCCTCCAAGTCGCTCCAGCAATCGCCGAACACCAGTTCACTCCCCGTTCTTAGGACCAGGTGCAGATGTCTCGATTCGACCCATTCAGGCACGCCACACCTGTCCTGTACCTCCCAGACTTCACACCGCAAAAATACCAGGCCGTACAGGTAGTTCAAAAGATCAACTGTGAAAGGGAAGTTACAGGCGTGATTAATACCGTAATTCATAGCTTTGTTAGCTTAGCTATCAGCAAGTCATCGCTTTGCTTCACCTATCCCTCTTAAACCAGTAGGGCAAGATACCACTGTGAGAGGGGCAGTGCTGAGGGAGGGTCACACTGAGAGACAGGTGGCACTGAGGGATGGGTGGTACTGAGGGACGGTCACACTGAGAGACAGGTGGCACTGAGGGATGGGTGGTACTGAGGGACGGTCACACTGAGAGACAGGTGGCACTGAGGGATGGGTGGTACTGAGGGACGGTCACACTGAGAAACAGGTGGCACTGAGGGATGAGTGGTACTGAGGGAGGGTCACACAGAGACAGGTGGTACTGAGGGATGGGTGGCACTGAGGGAGGGTCACGCTGAGGGACGCGTGGTGCTGAGGGAGGGTCACACTGAGGGACGCGTGGTGCTGAGGGAGGGTCACACTGAGGGACGCGTGGTACTGAGGGAGGGTCACAATGAGGGACACGTGGTACTGAGGGTCACAATGAGGGACGCTTGGTACTGAGGGACGGTTACAATGAGGGACATGTGGTACTGAGGGACGGTCACACTGCCGGATGGGTGGAACTGATGGAGGGTCACACTTTATGAACTCTCCCTCCTAAAGTTGGAAAATTGCGGAACAAACTGATAGAACAGGTTCAGAACAACCAGAAGGTTTTTGGAGAACAGAGTCTTATCTTGGATGCGGACTGGAACAGGTTCTCTTCCCAGAAGGATTCTGTTTGTGTAGTTTTTGGTCCGTGTGTCGAACACTGAGTCGTTTCTGCAGCTGATGGCTTGCGAATGCTTGTTTCTTAAACTTTGTTGGCAGTGGGGATGGATTTCTTCCGTTTTGTCACAGAGAAAAATCTCTCCCGTTTGGAGTGTCCAGCTCAGGGCGACTGAGTGAAGAGGACTTTAGACTTTGGTTTTCGCAGTGACACGGACAGCGCTGAAGTTTTTCTCCCACCACAAGGACATCCCTGCCTGTCCACAGATAACTCCTATTTTCCCTCCCCTCTCCGACCTGTTGTTTTCGAAAGATCATTTGCTGGTGATCCCCGGTTGTATAGCTGTGTATTGTCCCAGCAGGAGCATAATCACCTTGGCGTGCTGCAGCTCTAAGATGTCGGCATCCAAGTCCGTAAGACCACAAGTCTTTGGAGCAGAATTAGGCCATTCAGACCATCAAGTCTGCCCCGCTATTCCATCATGGCTGATCGCGGATCCCAAACAACTCCATACACCTGCCTTCTCGCCATAACCTTTGATGCCCTGACCAATCAGTTGTATGCAGAGACTGTGGTTTCTGGAGTTGCAGGCAGCGAAAAGTTACCCTTTCAAATTATTGACTTTGAAAACGTTATGCAATGTTCTGTACTAACCTCAATCAGTAAGAATGGCACTTTAAAAGCCATGCCTGAGACTGTTGGTTGTCGTGATAATTGAACAGGAAGATCATATTCTATCTTCGGTCTGGGAGAGACATGTTCCTGGCCATGAGTAGGCTTTCAATGACGGTCGGTGGAACCTGCGCTGGCCCTTGTGAAGTTGGTTATTCTTCCGGACGCCCACCCCCAATGTAACTGGTATGGCCCTCATCCCCAGCTGTGTTCTCTTGGTGCGGTCAAATACAACCCCAATACGATACATGTCACCTTTTTTCATTCTAGCGCTGCCTGCTTAGGCAACTGGAATGGGCTGGGGATGCAGTTGGGTGCTTTCAGGTGCAATTTGAGGGGCATTATTATACTGCCACGACGACATGCCTGTGAAGACTTTGGGCACACTCGAAGACCGCTAACTTCACTTCGGAGGCACAGGACAGCACTGCTGAGCGTTCCCGAGCTGCCCCTACTCCTGTTGTTCCCCCTCCAGTTGCTCCTGCTCCATCCCACCACCCGTGGTGTTGAAATTTGGGGATGCAGGCGATGCGGATGACGGTGGGCGTGAGGTCAGGTGACTGATAGGAAGGCAAAGAAAAATAACAACAATCTCGAAGCCTCTTCCCTGGAGAAGGGGCAGGAGGTTACCCCTGAACCCAACCTGGAAGGCCCTATGGTGTCTGAGATTCAGCAAAGGCCTGGGGAAGTCAGGGTACGGAAAGTGATGCCTAAGTCTGAGGTCGCCTCCAAAATGGAGGTCAACATGCCGCAGCGCCCCTGTTCTTTGAAAATATGGAGAGATGTGTCTCTGTGTCTACAATCCAGGGGAAGGATTTACCTTCGGTTAAGGCCGTATGCTCAGGCCGCATGTCTCCCCAGAGCTGTAGGATAGCCCTGCCATACAAGGGCCCTCTGGATGGACGGTTTTTCTTCAGCATGCAAAGTGCAGGCGGGTGAGCGGCGCCATTTTAGAGGGGGTGCGTGAGGAGGCAGAATTGCCTTCGGTTGAGACTGTGTGCCCAGAGCACCCATCCTCTGGGGAGGAGGAAATCCCTGGAGAACAGGGATCGCCTGTGAGTGGAGAGTCACCGGTGGGGATAGTCTCTCAATCTGTTGCCTCAATCGAGGCCGTGCCCTGCTGAGAGATTCCGGTCCCGGTGGATGAGGGGAACCGGAGTAGCCCTGGATCACCATCCCACGCAGTTATTCAGAAGGAGGGTGTCTCAACGGGTGAGGAGGGAGGGAACTCTGTTGATGCTGCTTCTGGGGAGGGTGACAAGTGCATAGAGGTAAACATGTCCCGGATGGCTCGTGACCTCTGATCAAATTCCAGGAGGAGCAGTGGGCTGTTTGCTCCGAGATCGGATTATACGGCACTGGGTGGTGGCGGTGAGTGGGAGACCCACCCTGTCCCGCCTCAGGACTTGGCTATGGGGGGGGGGGATTTTGGATCCAGGAGTAGTGGGGCTTCCTCTGTCACTGATCCAGCCTGATGGGAGCTGTGAGAACATGGCATGGTGGGGATTGTGGGGATGTTTGACGATGGACATTGCCTTCCTGAGGTAGCGACTATTGTAGAGACTTCCGATGGCCAGGAGGGATGCACCTGTGATGTATTTTGCTAAGTTCACTACTCTTGGTAGCTTCTGATGTTCCAGCAGATTCAAATCACTGTAGTGTTATATACCGTGATGGTGCATGTTAACGGGGCTGCAGTATGAGCAGGACATTGCTGTGGGATTGATGCATTGTTAAATGGGCCAGGTTGTGAGAAAGTTGCACTGTTAGCGTGGGAACTGTCAGCAAGGACCCCTGTTCCAGTCTGTCTGTCACCAGCATCGGTGGTATTCGATCACAGGCACGGTGGCAACCTTGTACCTGTGGGAGTCTGCCAGGGATCACTTAGATAATAATGATCCACATTCATTCCTAGATCCATAAGATCTGATGGATCCAATGTAGTAGATTGATGGAAGGAGCAGAGACGGTGACACGTTGTAGAGCAAGCAGGAAGTGATTCTCAGTAGAGGAGAGGAAACCAGTTTTGGCCACTCCACTTCTTCTTGCATGTCAGTCGACACCCCATCGTTGATTCTTCCTGATAGTGCTGGACCAGCTTCATCGGTCCTGAGGCCAATGAGCCAACAGAGAATGAACCTGCTCCACACCACTCCCCCCACCAACTACAGGTCCCCGCCATGACTACCACATCCCCTCCATCTGTGATGAGACCTGGGGGGTTTCTTTGTGTCTCCCACACTCGGTACACACTATGTCCACAGTGCAGGAGTAATACAGGGGATGGATATCAAGTCTGGTGTGTTCACAAGCCATCCATTACCAAACATTGTTCATTCTCTCCTCAGCCGCAGTGTCGAATGAGTGGTCAGCTGACACACCATCACATGTGACAGCACAGAGAGGCTTGTGTGCCCGGATTCCATGCCACTACCGTTATCCATCGAGTGTTGTTAAGACGTCATGGACTGGTATCTGGTATAACAGTGACAAAGCAAACGCCAAACATATAGCCTTTCACTCCAGCGATCACAGTCAGGAGATACAGAAGTTTCATTCTCGGACCCGTCTGTCTGGAGACTTGGAAGACGGTGACTGTTCCCTGGTTATCAACAACATCAATCGGAAAGATGAAGGGTGGTACTGTTTCAGGATTGAATTTGGGGGAAGATACAAGTTCAGCTATCTCCCTGCTACATGGCTCCATGTCACTGGTAGGTGTTCTGTGTGGTCACTCAACAGCAGACATTCAGCAGTCAGTGGGGAATAATATAAACTTGTACTGGGTCCATATTCACATCGTCACAACTCCCAATTTTCAGGAAACTTCCAAATCATTCCCGATGCAGCCTTTGTACTTCCAGCTTATTGACTGTTCCTAATCATATTGAAGTAGCACTGACATGGACACGAGAAGTTCTCAGAGTTACATGCAGTTTCTTGGTGAATTTGGCCTCTCTGCATGTGGCAGTGTTCAGCATCCACTGGCCCTCCACTCCTTCTTCATCTTCATCCCAACCATCCGCACCTTCCTTTCCACCATCCTTTCTCTTTCATCCACCATCCAGGCCATGCCCTGATCTCACTACTAACATTGGGCTAGTGGTACAGAAACCTTGCGTCCCACACCACCCAGTTCAGGAACAGTTATTTCCCTTCAAACACCAGTCTCCTGAAATGGTGTGGGTAACCACAAGCACCCCTACTCTAAACTGATCCCATGCCCTACAGACTCACTTTCAAGGACTCTTCACATCTCACAGTGACAGTAGTTATTTTTGAATCTGCAATTTGTCTTTTTGTTGTCAGCCTTTGTCTGCTTATGTGTAGATTTTTATAAACTCTATTTGATTTATTTTTTCCTGTAAATGCCTGCAAGAAAATGAATCTCAAGGTAGTAGAGTATATCATAGTAACTTGCATATGTACTTTGCTAACGAATTTAATTTGAACTTTTTGAACTCATCCCCACCACGACTCAGTCCACTTGGCCCACATCTCACTGTCTGGGGAAGGACGGACCCCACTGGATGTATCAGTGACTGTGTGATATTGTGGCTTTCAGTGGAGGACTCTGTTTCCCGTTTCCCCTCTCAACAGCTTTCAGAACAGTCATGAACACCACACTGTTCAACATTCCCTCACACTGTACCCTCGTTGTTCAGGAATCATCCTGTAAACATCCTTTCTCTTGTCGGACTGGGATTTCTATCTGAACTGATGTATCTGGTGATATTGAACTAAAAGGATCTATTTCTCTGTGTTAGATTTCACAGATAAACCCACAATATTCGCTGCTGAACTTGTTGAAGGACCAAAATCTGTGAACATAACCTGCATCTTCAACACCACGTGTGATGGAACTTCACCCACCTTAACCTGGGTCACCCCCACTGATGTACCACCATCAGTCTCAAGCAGTGTAACTCAGTGGAACGACACTCTGACATATACTTCTGTCCTGACCATGACCCCAGCGCTCAAGCACCACGGGCAAAGTCTCACCTGCAGAGTCAGATACCCATCTGTTTCATCGGAGCAGACCCTCACACTAACTGTGCAGTGTAAGTATGGGGATCAGTTGTAATACAGGTACAGCAATACTCCGCAGAGTACACGGAAATATTCTGCAAATTTCAGTTTGATTACTAAATTATATATTTAGTGACAAATGTTGCCCTGAATATCCATGAGAAGAACACAAGACCGAGGAGTAGAATTAGGCTATTTGGTCCATTGAATCTGCTCTGCCATTCAGTCATGGCTGATCCATTTTTCCCCTCCTCAACCCCACTCCTTGGCCTCTTTCCCATAACCTTTGATGCCATGGCCAATCAAGAACCTGTCAATCTCTGCCTTAAATACACCCAGTGACCTGACTTCCACAGTTACCTGTGGGAACAAATTCCAGAAACTCACCAACCTCTGGCTAAAGAAATGTCTTTGCCTCTTTGTTTTAAATGGACACCCCTCTGCCCTGAGGCTGTGTCCTCTTGTCCTAGACTCTCCCACCATGGGAAACATCCTTTCCACATCTACTCTGTCTAAGGCTTTCAACATTCAAAAGATTTCAATGAGATCCCCCCTCATCCTTCTGAATTCCAGCAAGCAGAGGCCCAGAGCCACCGAACAGTCCTCATATAACCCTTTCATTCCCAGAATCATCCTTGTGAACCTCATCTGAACCCTCTCCAATGCCAGCACACCTGTTATCAGATAAGGAGCCCAAAACTGTTCACGATGCTCAAGGTGAGGCCTCACCAGTGCCTTTTAAAGCCTCGGTGTCACAACCTGGCTCTTATATTCCAGACCTCTTGAAATGAATGCTAACTGTGTATTTGCCTTCCTCACCATCGACTCAACCTGCAAGTTAACCCTTAGGGTGTTCTGCACAAGGACATCTCACACTTTTGGAATTTCTCCCCATTTAGAAAATAGTCTGTATATTTATTTTTTCTACCAAAAAGCATGCCCATGCACTTTGCAACACTATATTTCATGTGCCACTTTCTTGGCCATTCTTCTGATCTACAGTCCTGTAGCCTTCCTGTTTCCACAACACTACCTGCCCCTCCAACAAAATTCATATCACCTGGAAACTTGGCAACAAAGCCATCATCTAAATCACCTAGACAACGTAAAAATAAGTGGTCCCAACACTGACCCCTGCAGAACACCACAAGTCACTGCCAGGCAGACAGATCCTTTTATTCCCACTCACTGCCTCCTACTAATCAGCCAATGCTCTAACCATGGGTTAACTTAATCAGCAGCGTCATGTGTGGCATCTTGTCAAATTCCTTCTGAAAATCCAAAAGTACAACATCCAGTGTTTGCCCTTTATCTATCCTACTTGTCATCTCCTCAAACAATTCCAACAGGTTTGTCAGGTAAGATATTCCCTTAAAGAAATCATGCTGACTTTATCGTATCTTGTCCTCTGTCACCAAGTACTCCATAACCTTGTCCTTTAACAATTGACTCCAACATCTTCCCAACCACTGAGGTCAGGCTAACTGCTCTATAATTTCCTTACAGCTGCCTCTCTCATTTGCAATTTTCCAGTTCTCTGGAACCATTCCTTGATTCTGGCATGATCCCAGAAGACTGGAAGATTGCAAATGTCACTCCACTCTTTAAGGCAGGAAGGCAAAAGAAAGGAAATTATCAGCCAGTTAGCCTAACCTCGGTGGTTGGGAAAGTGTTGGAGTCCATTATTAAGAATGAGGCTTCGAGGTACTTGGAGCCTAATGATTAAGTCAAAGTCAGCATGGTTTCTGTAAAGGGAAATCTTGTCTGACAAATCTGTTAGCGTTCTTCGAGGAAGAAACAAGCAGAGTGGCCAAAGCAGAGGCAGTGGATGTAATTTACTTGGATTTTCAGAAGGCAGTTGATATGGTGCCACGCATGAGACCGCTTAACAAGATAAATGGGATTACAGGAAAGATATTGACACAGAGAGCAGAACGGCTGTCAGGCAGGTGGCAGTGAGTGGGAATAAAACGGGCCTTTTCTGCTTGGCTGCCGGTGACTAGTGGTGTTCCAGGGTCAGTATTGTGACCGCTGCTTTGCACATTGTTTGTCCATGATTTAGATCATGGAATTGATGGATCTGTGGATGATACAAAGATAGGTGGGGATAGTTAGCGCTGAGGAAGCAACGAGATTGCAGCAGGACTTTTGGAAGAATGGGCAAAAAAGTGGCAGATTGAAAAGGGGATTGGGAAATGTATGATAATGCATTTTGGTAAAAGGTTCAATAGTGTGGACTATAATCTCAATGGGGAGGTTCAAACATCAGAGGTGTAGAGAGACTTAGGGGCCCTCGGGCAAGACTCCGAGAAGGTTAATTTACAAGTTGAGTCTGTGGTAAAGAAGTCAAATGCAATGTTGGCATTTATTTCAAGGGGAATAAAATATAAAAACAAGGAGATAATGCTTAGCCTTCTTAAGACACTAGTTAGGCCAAATGTTGAAATGATTAGATAGGGTGGATGATCATAGGAGAGGATGATTCCTATGGTGGGGGTATCCAGAACCAGAAGGAACAGCCTCAAAATTGAGGGAAGGCCCTTGAGAAGAGAGGCAGCAGGAATGTTTTTTAGACAGAAAGTAGTAAATCTGGGAATGTTCTGCCACAGGCTGCGGTGGAGGCTAGGTTTGTGCACATATTTAAGGTGGAAGTTGATTGTTTCCTGACTGAGCAGGCATCAAAGGATGCCAAGTAAAGAGAAGGCAGGCATATGGAGGTGAGTGGGTGATAGAATGGTGGAGCAGACTCAATGGGTTGAATGGCTTAATTCTCCTCCTATGTCTTATGGTCTTATGCCAAAGTGCAAAGATTCTTGAAAGATCATAACTAATGCCTCCACAATCTCTACTGCTACCTCTTTCAGAACCCTAGGGTGCAGTTCATCTGGTCTGGGTGACTTGTATACCTTTAGGTCCTTAAGCTTTTAGAGCACCTTCTCCCTTGTAATAGTAACTGCATTCACTTCTCCTCCCTCACAGCCATCAACACCTGCCAGACTGCTCGTATCTTCCACAGTGAAGGCTGATGCAAAATATTTATTTAGCTCATCTGCCATCTCCTTCTCCTGTTATTATTTCTCCAACCTCATTTTCTAATGGTCTTATATCGATTCTCAACTCTATTTTTCTTTTTATATACTTCACAATTCTTTTTCTATCCCTTTGATATTGTTTGCTAGCTTGCTCTCATATTTCATATTTTCCCTCATAATGGTTCTTTAGTTTCTCTTTGTAACTTTTTTTTATATAAGCTTCCCAATCCCATATGTTCCCACTAATTTTTGCTTTTTTGTATGCTCTCTGTTTCGCTTTTACATTAGCTTTGACTTCCTTTGTCAGCCATGATTGTACTATTTTGCCATTTGAGTATTTCTTTGATTTTGGAATACACCTATCCTGCATCTTCCTCAATTTTCCCAGAAACTCAAGCCATTATTGCTCTGCTGTCATGCGTGCCAGCATCTCCTTCCTATCTACTTTGGCCAACTCCTCTCTCATACCATTGCAATTTCCTTTACTGAAATACTGCTCTGTAAGACTTTGCTTTCTCCCTATCAAATTTCAAGTTGAGCTCAACCAAATTATGATCACTCCATCCTAAGGGTTCCTCTACCGTCAGCTTCCAAATCACCTCATTTACATAACACCCAATCCAGTATAATCCAGATAATCTCCGAGTACGCTCAATGACAAACTGCTTTAAAAAGCCATCTTGTAGGCATTCAACACATTCACTATCTTGAGAACTATTACGAACCTGATTTTCCCAACCTACCCGCTTGTTAAAATCTCCCAGGTCTATCATAATGTTTCCCTTTTGACACACCATTTCTATTTCCCATTGTAATCGGTAGTCCACATCCCAGTTACTGTTTGGAGGCCTGAATGCAACTGCCAACAGGGTCCTTTTACCCTTTCAATTTGTTTACTCAACCCCCAAGAATTCTCCATCTTCTGATCCGATGTCACATCTTTCTAATGATTTGATGCCATAATTAACCAGAAGAGTCACACCATCCCCTCCACCTACCTTCCTATCCCACCAATACAATATGTAACCTTGGACATTCAGCTCCCAACTACAACCATCCTTCAGGCCGATTCACTGATGGACACACCATCATACCTGACAATCTGTAAAAGTGCAAATAGATCATCCACCTTATTTTTTATACTCCATGCATTGAGATATCTCACTTTGAGTACTGTATTGGTTACTTTTTTTGACTCTGCATCCCTAATTCACTGATACTCACCCTGCTGGCTGCAATTTTGTCTTTCTTGGCAGTCTGACTGCATGCTATCTTTGCTTTTTTGCCATCCATCCTATCCTGACTCGCTTCACTCTGGTTCCCATCCCCCTGACAAATTAGTTTAAACCTTCTCCAACAGTTATAACAAACCTGCCTGCAAGAATATTAGTCTCCCTTGGATTCCTTTTCTACAGGTCATACCTCCCCCAAGCCAACGATCCAAGAACCTGAAGCCCTGCCACCTGCATCAACTTCTCAACCATGCATCTATCTGCCAAATCATCCTGTTTTAACTCTCACTGGCATGTGGCACAGGTCCATTCCAGAAATTACTACCCTGGATGTCCAGATTCTCAGCTTTTTGCCTCACTCTCTAAATTCTGTCTTCAGGACCTCTTTGTTTTTCCTTCCTATGTCATTGGTACCAATATTTATCAAGACATCTAGTTGCTCTCCCTCCTCCAAAATGCTCTGGATACAAACCGAGATGCCCCTGACCCTGGAACCGGGGAGGCAACAAACCATCCAGGTGTCCTGTTCACATCCACAGAATCTCCTGTCTGTTCCCCTGACTACTGATGCCCCAATCACTACCGCTCCCTTCTTCTCCCTCTTTCCCTTCTGCACCATGGACCCATGTTCAGTGCCAGTAAACCAGCAGGCTGTAAAGAAAGCTAATGGCATGCTGGCCTTCACAACAAGAGGAATTGAGTACAAGAGCGAAGAGGTCCTTCTGCAGCTGTACAGGGCCCTGGTGAGACCACACCTGGAGTACTCTGTGTAGTTTTGGTCTCCAAATTTGAGGGAGGACATTCTTGCTATTAAGGGAGTGCAGCGTAGGTTCACAAGGTTAATTCCTGGGATGGCAGGACTGTCATGTGTCAAAAGATTGGAGCGACTGGGCTTGTATACTCTGGAATTTAGAAGGCTGAGAGGGGATCTTATTGAAACGTATAAGGTTATTACGGGATTGGACACGCTGGAGGCAGGAAGCATGTTCCCACATGTTCCCACAGAGGCCACAGTTTAAGAATAAAGGGTAGGACATTTACAATGGAGTTGAGGAAAAACTTTTTCACCCAGAGAGTGGTGGATGTATGGAATGCTCTGCCCCAGAAGGCTGTGGAGGCAAAGTCTCTGGATGTTTTCAAGAAAGAGATGGATAGAGCTCTTAAAAATAGTGGAATAAAAGGTTATGGGGATAAGGCAGGAACTGGATACTGATTGTGGATGATCAGCCATGATCACAGTGAATGGCGGTGCTGGCTCAAAGGGCCGAATGGCCTACTCCTGCACCTGTTGTCTGTTGTCTATGGGTTTCCATGGCATTCCTCTGGAAGGTCATCCCCCACAACAGTATCCAAAACGGTATACTTATTATTGGGAGGAATGGCCACAGGGATGCTCTGCACTAACTGTCTTTCCACATGTCCATGTCTCCTGACAGTCACTGAACTACCCTCCTCCTGCAACCTAGGGGTGACCAGTTCCCTGCAACTCTAATTGATAATCTCCTCACTCTCCTGGACAAACCAAAGGCCATCGCCAGCTGTTCCTCCAGATCCCTAACATGGTCTTCGTGGAACCGCAGCTGGACGGACTTCATGCAGATGCAGTTCCCTGGGAAGCTCTGGGTCTCCCATAACTTCAACATCCAGCATGAAGAACATACAATGGCCATTTAATCTACATTAAGTGCACCTGACACAGCAAAAAAAAGAGAAACTTAACAAAAACTTACCCAGAGCTAAAGCCTCTTCCGAGCTGTAGTCTCCTTTAGCCAAAGCCTGTCACTCGCACTCTCACCACTGGTCCACATTCAACAATGGTCGCTCTGCTTGTCCCTTCTGTACTTTTATTTACTCCTCCCTGCGCTGCTCCTCTCACTGACTAGGACGCCGGGATGACACAGAACGCCCGCGAAGCCTTCCTTTTAAACAAGCATCTCCGATCTGCCATAAACCTCCTCACTGTTCGCTGCTCCTACCGCGGACTGGGCCGCCGGCATGACCGATGCTGAGGGCCGCTGGGCTCTAAACCTACCGGGCCATCTGAAACAATCTCAGTAGCGGCCGTCAGCATCGTCCTCCAGATACTGCAGCTTTACCAAAGCATCGACCTTCAGATACTGCAGCTTTACCAAAGCATCGTCCTTCACCTGCCGACCTTGGGGCAGGGCTTGTTCCCCGCCAGCACCCAGAGCTACGGCGCCATTCACCAGCCCGGAGGGCGCATGCTCAGGAGATGCCGCCGCGGCAGCGGGCTTTTGTACAGTCGGACTATCCTCCAGCTCTGGGGAGACATACTCTGAGCATCCGGCTTTAACTGAAGGGTAAAACCATCCCTTCGTGTGACCCATAGTCTCCTTCAGATCACAAACGTGCAGACCTCTATTTCGGATGTGTCTGCAGCCACCGGCACCAGGCTTTCCCGGCCTTTACTGGAACTCAGAGGCCTTGGGGCCCTTCGGGTCCGGTTTAACAGGAACTGTCCGCCTCTTCGCAGGGGTAGAAGCCTCGGGATGTTTCTTGTTTTTCCTTGCCTTCCTAGCATCCTAGGTTTATGCCTTCGTGATAGAGTTAGCAGTTTGGCCGTTACGAAAATGCCCAAACTATTTGCATCGCGTGCGGCTGGTAGCCATGGAATCGTATAACATTACCCCTGAAATTGTACCTGAAAGCAGCCCTCGACATCCCCACCCCGCTCCAGCTGTATGAGTAGACGGCGAGGAAAGGAGAACAGGTGGTTAAATCCCCGCGGAGGTGCCCTGTAGCGCAATGGAGTTATTGTATATTTAACCGCACTTCACCCAGAGAGTTCTGGTGGGGAGGAGGGCCACATCAGCGATAGTGGACGTCTGAAAATATAACCATCTGCAGAGGGACCAACATTGGTTCCACCGTAATGGAAACCGTCCCCGCCTGTAACTCCCTACTGAGGACAAGAAACAAAGACCGCAGATAGAAAATGGTCTTCCCGTTCAATTTCCCAGATGCAACAACACATTCACGACCTCAGCTGTCTCAGCCATGGTTTTCAAACGTCATGCCTACTGACTGAAGTTGATACAGTACAATACACCATTTTTCCAGCCATTACTCTGAAAGGGTGACCCACTTCGCGAGATGTAACCCAGAGCCCGCAGTCTCCGCATACGACTGCGATGCCGACATCTTGGAGCTGCACGACTCCACGACGGTCATAGCTCAGTCCAAAATTCGATAGCGCCGCTGGGATTAAACACAGCGAGACCCCGGCAAATAATCTCTCAAAAAGTAACAGTTCAGAGAGGAAAGGGAAATGGGAGTTATCCGTTGATAGACTGGGGTATCGGTCTGGTTGGAAAACCTTAGCGCCATCCGTGCTGCTGCAAAGACAAAGGTGTCTCCCGGGTCAGTCCGCTCTTCCTCCGGCCGCTCTGAAGTCTTCTCAATCGCCCAGGGCTCGGCAAGCTAAACGAGAGGGTTTTCCGCTGTTTCAAAACGGAATTAATCCGTTCCAGCTCCGGACAAAGTTAAAGACGCGAACTTTGGCAATCCGTCAGCTGCAGCCACTGCTCAGCGCACGAGAAACACGGACCGAAAACTTCAAAAACCGAGTCCTCGCATAAAAGAAACCGCTCTAGTCCACTGTCAATATGACACCCACACTCCCAAAACCTTCTGGAGGTCTCGAAACCCGTTCTTTTAGGACTTTGCCGCTGTTCAACTTTAGGAGACAGATCTCTAACAGTGTGACCCTCCTCAGTATTGCCGCTGGTCCAGCGTGGCTCTTCCTCAGTATCGCCCCTCCGACAGTGTGACTCTTCCTCAGTATTTCACCTCCTGCAGTGTGACTTTTCCCCAGTATCGCCCCTCTCACAATGTGAGCCTCCATCAGTACTGTCCCTCCCACAGTGTGACCCTATGTCAGTATCACCCCCCCCTCCGACAATACGGCACTCCCTCGGTGTGACAATGATCCACTGATGATGCTCAGCACTGTATCCTTGCCCACGTCGCTCCCTCAGCATTGTCTCTCCGATACCACACTGTCCCTCCTTTCTGCACTTCAATCTGGACAACACTTTCACCGTGATCAGTATAGGGCTGTCCTTGGCTGTGAGCTTGTGATCAGGAATTTGGACCATGGACCGTATGACCTTGGAGCAGAATTAGGCCACTTGGTGAATTGACTTTTCCAGGCAAATTCCATCATGGCTGACTTGTTATCCCTCTCAACCCCATTCTCTTGTCTTCTCCATAATATTTGACACCCTAAGCAAGAACCTGTTAACCTCCGTTTTAAATATACCCAATGGCTTGTCCTCCACAGCCGACTGTGGTAATGACCAACACAGAGTCACCACCCTCTGGCTAAAGAATTGTCTCCTCATCTGCTTTCTATATATTCTGAAGCTATTCCCTCTGGTCCTTGACCTGCACGCTACAGGAAACATTATCTCCACGTCCTCCCGGTGTACGCTTTCAATATTCACTAAGTTTCAATGAGATTCCCCCTCATTCTTATAAGCTCCAGTGAGTATCGGCCCAGAGCCATCAAATGCTCCTTATACACGCAAGTCCACAAAGACCTGTCTCCAACTCACTCCGTGATCTCTTGTTGTGCAGTCGTGTCCCAACAGGGCCCGCTCACTTTTAAAACTGATTTATGATATTTTATTGTCTCGAAACTGTTGCACTGTTAACCATCTGTTTGTCTTTAGACGCCCCACAGAATCTCTCAGTCACTTCTACCAACAGCGTGAACAATTCCTGGGTGAATATGAAGGAAGGGATTCCTACATCGATCTTTTGCTCCGTCCAGAGCTTCCCAGCATCGAACCTGAGGTGGAAACATCTCGGGGTCACACTGAACAGAACTCGTTCCAGCAACAAGCTGTGGCTGGAGTTTCCTCAGGTGACACCCCAGCAGGCCGGAGACTATCGGTGTGTGGCAAAGAATAAACACGGGACTGCGGAGGGGGCAGTGACCGTCACTGTGGAATGTGAGTGGGTGGACATCGCCCAACAGTTCTCTCTAAATTTATTTATCTATTTATTGCGATATGGCGCTGAAAGGCTGTCCAGACCTTCGAGCCACACCGCCACGCAATCCTATAGTTTAATCCTAACTTAATCACGGGACAGTTTACACCAGCTCCACACGTGTGTGATCACACAAGGAAATGTGATGCATACACACACGTGGTTAACTACAGAAGCCCACATTGATAGAACACGTGCAAGTACACACTAAGTTTACAGATGTGCTTCCAAGATGCAGGCACATTATCAGACACAGATTTACCCTCACACGTTCCCCCTCACCCTCTCTCTTTGTTCTCAGTTTCTTTCACTCTTCCTGCATTAAACATTTCCCCCTCGACCCTCAATTATTGCCTACACATCATTCCATCCCCTCCTCCAGCACACTCCCTTACTCCCCTCTCTCTCACTCCTCCCTCTAGCTCATTCCGTCAGTGAATCCGCAGATCTACAAGGCACACAAGCACGTGATGACACACACAGCAGCATGTGACCATTTACTCACTTGTCTCAAACACACATGTGCGAGGGAGAGATATATATTAGTTTGTTTATTATCACGGGCCATCACGGGGTATCAATGCCGCAAAAACATCTTCTCGCAGCAACAGCAGAGTTTCAATATAGACACGATGAATGTGAATTAACATACATTTCATCAACAAAATAAATAAAACAAAGTGGGTGGGTTCAGGAACGTATGGCCGTGGAAATAAGTTGTTGTCAGACCTCGCACAGGTGTTAATAAGGCACACAAACATGGATTTACATTTCAATGTAAGCATGCCCTCACGTGGTTGAAACACACATATTCGTAGACATGAACACACAAACACAGTCACACACTCTTACCTGGAGAAAGAGAGAGAGCGAGAATGAGAGAGAATCGTATAGAACTCATTCAGGCATACACACACCTATACCTTGGCCCTTACTGTGGGACAGATTGATCCCACCTGTATTGCCTGCTCTCACTCTGTCTCATCTTCTAAGCTCAGTTTGATTTTCATGGATATCATGTGCCACAAACACCAGCCATGGGACCCTGGTGATGTTGCTCTGCCCTCTCCAGAAACCTTCAGCACTTTCCCATGTTACCCATCACTCCCCACTTCACCTAACACAGGGGGTGAGCAAGGCTGACCAACAGGAAGAATGAACTGACACTGATATCCCACAAACCCAACCTTCCTCACCCCACCCATATCTCCAGTGTCCCACATCTACCACGAAATGGCCGAGGTTATGACGAGCCATCGTTTGGAGCTTCCGACAGAATGAAGAAGTTGTAAGGATGAGGAAAGTTCCTTCTTGTTGTCCATGAGCCCAGCTTCACGGCTCATGGGTCCTTTTAATTTGCCAGTTCCTAAGTTAAAATGTCCTAAGTTGCTGTTGTTGTGAATAGAGAATAAGGTTGCCAAAAGATTGGGTGGGAGACAGATCAGATGCAGATTGGGGCAGAGAAGTGCCAGATGGAGATGAATTGAGGCACGTGTGGAGTGTTGCAGTTTGGAAGATCATGTCTAACGTGACGAGAACAGTTAATGGCAGGACCCTTAACAATGTTGATGATCAGCAGAATCTGCAGATGTGAGTTCATAGCTCCAAAAAGTTTAATGGGGTGGGGAAGAAGGTGTAAGGCATGTTTGCCTTTATGAGTTCCAGAGTTGTGAAGTTACGTTAGAGCTGAATAAAGTTTTGATTAGACCCCATGTGAAGAATTACATTCAGTTCTGTTCACCACATTATTGGAAGGGTAGAGAGGGTGAAGAAAAGGATGCCATCTGGATGACAGAGCATGAGAAATAAGGAAAGGTTGGACATAAGACTGTTTTCTCCAGAGACTGAGTGGAGAACTCAGGGCAAAAATAGACGGTTGGTATCTTTTACCTAGGGTTGTAATGTTCAATATTGGAGGCCATGCATCGAAGGCAGGAAGGCATAAATGCAATGAAGATTCACAGGACAAGTTTCCTTTTTATACAGCAAGTTGAAGGAGCCCGCAATGTTCTGTTGGGGGCGTGGTGAAAATAGAGGTGTTTCAAAGGCACTAAGCTAGGCATATGAATATGAAGGGATTTGAGGGATATGGACATTTTGTAAGCAGAATAGGTTAGCTTAGTTAGCGATATTGTTTCTAGAATAATTCTCTCACGATAACACCATGAGCCACAGGGGCTGTTCCTGAGCTGTACTCTTCCACATTCTATGTACATTGGAACGCATTGCAAAGATGGAGTGGAATTGATTGTAGAAATCATTCAGGTGGAATCTTGTTCTACACCGTGTGTTCTCATACATAACTCTTTATTTGTCTTTATTAGATGCCCCACAGAATCTCACAATCATTTCTCCCAACAACATGAACAATTCCTGGGTGAATATGAAAGAAGGCTTTCCTACATTGATCCTTTGCTCTGTCCAGAGTTTCCCAGTGTCAAATCTAACATGGAGACATCACGGTGTCACACTGAACACAACAAGTTCCAGCAACGAACTGTGGCTGGAGTTTCCTCAGGTGACACCCCAGCAGGCAGGAGTCTATGAGTGTGTGGCAGAGAATGAACACGGGACAGCGGAGAGAGCCATCACCCTCAGTGTGGAGTGTAAGTGGATGCATTGCTACATCCCTAAGTACAAATGCAAAGTCAGTGGACTTTTTATCCTTCGATACACAGACACAATCAGTGGCCACTTTATTAAGTATCTGTACGCCTGCTCGTTAATACAAATATCTAATCAGCGAATCATGTGTCAGCAACTCAATGCATAAAAGCATGCAGACATGGTTAAGGGATTCTGTTGTTGTTCAGAGCAAATTTTGGAATGGAGAAGAAATTTGTTCGAAGTGACTTTAACCGTTGTCTGCAGGCATACTCAGGAATCCATAGAACAGTAACTGTTAACTGTAAACAAACTGTGCAAATGCAGACAGAAATAACACTTACTAAGTAACGAGCCTGAAATAACAGTATCCAGAGTCCTTAAATGAGTGTAGCTATCCCTTCTTGTTCAAGATTCTGATGATTTCGGGATCTGCTAATCTTCTGGAATTTTCACGCACAACAGTCTTTAGAGTTTACAGAGAATGGTGTGAAAAACAAACAGAAAAAAATGCAATGAGTGGTAGTTCTGTGGGCGAGAACACTTGTTAATGAGAGCACAACGAAATCTGCAGATGCTGAAAATTCAAGCAACACACAAAAAATGCTGGTGGAACGCAGCAGGCTAGACAGCACCCACAGGAAGAAGCACACTCAACGTTTCGGGCCAAAACCTTTCATCAGGACTAACTGGAAGAAGAGATAGTAATAGATTTGAAAGTGGGAGGGGGAAGAGAGAACCAAAATGATAGGAGAAGATATGAAGAGGAGAGATAAAGCTCAGAGCTGGAAAGTTGATTGGCAAAAGGGATAGAAGGCTGGAGATGGGAGAGGATCATGGGACGGGAGGCCAAGGGAGAAAGAAAGGGGGAGAGGAGCACCAGAGGAAAATGGAGAGCAGGCAAGGAGTTATTGTGAGAGGGACAGAGAGAGAGAAAAAGGTGGGGGGGGGGAGATAAATAAGTAAATAAATAAGGGATGGGGTAAGAAGGGGAGGAGCGGCATTAATGCAAGTTAGAGAAGTAACCCACCCTGCTCTCATGACTATACCCCTCCCGCACACGAAACCACCATGGTGGGCTTCACGGTTGAATAGATGAGAAGACAGCTGAAACGTCTCAACCCAAGCAAGGCTGCAGGACTGGATGGTGTAAGTACCAGGGTGTTCAAAGCCTGTGCCCCTCAGCTATGTGGAGTACTTCGCCATGTATTCAACCTGAGCCTGAGGCTCTGGAGAGTTCCTGTACTGTGGAAGATGTCCTGCCTCGTCCCTGTGCCGAAGACACCACGCCCTAGCGGCCTCAATGACTACAGACCGGTGGCATTGACCTCCCACATCATGAAGACCCTGGAGAGACTTGTTCTGGAGCTGCTCCGACCTATGGTCAGGCCACACTTAGATCCCCTCCAGTTCACCTACCAGCCCCGACTAGGAGTTGAGAATGCTATCATCTACCTGCTGAACCGTGTCTACGCCCACCTGGACAAGCCAGCGAGCACTGTGAGGGTCATGTTTTTTTGACTTCTCCAGTGTGTTCAACACCACCTGCCCTGCTCTGCTGAGGGAGAAGCTGACAGCGATGCAGGTGGATGCTTCCCTGGTATCATGGATTCTTGATTACCTGACTGGCAGACCACAGTACGTGTGCTTGCAACACTGTGTGTCCGACAGAGTGATCAGCAGCACCGGGGCTCCACAGGGGACTGTCTTGTCTCCCTTTCTCTTCACCAGTTACACCTCGGACTTCAACTACTGCACAGAGTCTTGTCATCTTCAGAGGTTTTCTGATGACTCTGCCATAGTTGGATGCATCAGCAAGGGAGATCAGGTTGAGTACAGGGCTACGGTAGGAAACTTTGTCACATGGTGTGAGCAGAATTATCTGCAGCTTAATGTGAAAAAGACTAAGGAGCTGGTGGTAGACCTGAGGAGAGCTAAGGTACCGATGACCCCTGGTTCCATCCAGGGGGTCAGTGTGGACATGGTGGAGGATTACAAATACCTGGGGATACGAATTGACAATAAACTGGACTGGTCAAAGAACACTGAGGCTGTCTACAAGAAGGGTCAGGGCCGTCTCTATTTCCTGAGGAGACTTAGGTCCTTTAACACCTTTGGACGATGCTGAGGATGTTCCACAAGTCTGTGGTGGCCAGTGCTATCATGTGTGCTGTTGTGTGCTAGGGCAGCAGGCTTAGGGTAGCAGACACCAACAGAATCAACAAACTCATTCGTAATGCCAGTGATATTGTGGGGATGGAACTGTACTCTCTCACAGTGGTGTCTGAAAAGAGGATGCTGTCTAAGGTGCATGCCATCTTGGTCAATGTCTCCTATCCACTACATAACAGAAACATAGAAAATAGGTGCAGGAGTAGGCCATTCAGCCCTTCGAGCCTGCACCGCCATTTATTATGATCAGACTCATTCCTCCGAGATGCAGCACAGAGCGTCATAGGAAGTCATTCCTGCCTGTGGCCATCAAACTTTACAGCACCTCCCTTGGAGGGTGAGACACCTTGAGCCAATAGGCTGGTCCTGGACTTATTTCATAGAACATAGAATAGTACAGCACAGTACAGGCCCTTCGGCCCACAATGTTGTGCCGACTCTCAAACCCTGCCTCCCATATAAGCCCCCACCTTAAATTCCTCCATATACCTGTCTAGTCGGGTCTCTAAAACTTCACTAGTGTATCTGCCTCCACCATTGACTCAGGCAGTGCATTCCACACACTAACCACGCTCTGAGTAAAAAACCTTCCTCTAATATCCCCCTTCAACTTCCCACCCCCTACCTGGGTTTTGAGCAATGAGGAAGGGTTAATTAGCAATCTTGTCATGAGAGGCCCCTTGGGTAAGAGTGACCATAATATGGTGGAATTCTTCATTAAGACGGAGAGTGACATAGTTAATTCAGAAAGAAAGGTTCTGAACTTAAAGAGGGGTAACTTTGAAGGTATGAGACGTGAATTAGCTAAGATAGACTGGCAAATGACACTTAAAAGATTGACGGTGGATATGCAATGGCAAGCATTTAAAGATTGCATGGATGAACTACAACAATTGTTCATCCCAGTTTGGCAAAAGAATAAATCAAGGAAGGTAGTGCACCCATGGCTGACAAGAGAAATTAGGGATAGTATCAATCCCAAAGAAGAAGCGTACAAATTAGCCAGAATAAGTGGCTCACCTGAGGACTGGGAGAAATTCAGAGTTCAGCAGAGGAGGACAAAGGGCTTAATTAGGAAGGGGAAAAAAGATTATGAGAGAAAACTGGCAGAGAACATAAAAACTGACTGTAAAAGCTTTTATAGATGTGTAAAAAGGAAAAGACTGGTAAAGACAAATGTAGGTCCCCTAAGACAGAAACAGGTGAATTTATTATGGGGAGCAAGGACATGGCAGACCAATTGAATAATTACTTTGGTTCTGTCTTCACTAAGAAGGACATAAATAATCTTCCAGAAATAGTAGGGGACAGAGGGTCCAGTGAGATGGAGGAACTGAGCGAAATACATGTTAGTAGGGAAGTGGTGTTAGGTAAATTGAAGGGATTAAAGGCAGATAAATCCCCAGGGCCAGATGGTCTGCATCCCAAAGTGCTTAAGGAAGTAGCCCAAGAAATAGTGGATGCATTAGTGATAATTTTTCAAAAATTGTTAGATTCTGGACTAGTTCCTGAGGATTGGAGAGTGGCTAATGTAACCCCTCTTTTTAAAAAAGGAGGGAGAGAGAAACCAGGGAATTATAGACCGGTTAGCCTAACGTCGGGAGTGGGGAAACTGCTGGAGTCAGTTATCAAAGATGTGATAACAGCACATTTGGAAAGCGGTGAAATGATCGGACAAAGTCAGCATGGATTTGTGAAAGGAAAATCATGTCTGACGAATCTCATAGAATTTTTTGAGGATGTAACTAGTAGAGTGGATAGGGGAGAACCAGTGGATGTGGTATATTTGGATTTTCAAAAGGCTTTTGACAAGGTCCCACACAGGAGATTAGTGTGCAAACTTAAAGCACACGGTATTGGGGGTAAGGTATTGATGTGGATAGAAAATTGGTTAGCAGACAGGAAGCAAAGAGTGGGAATAAATGGGACCTTTTCAGAATGGCAGGCAGTGACTAGTGGGGTAACGCAAGGCTCAGTGCTGGGACCCCAGTTGTTTACAATATATATTAATGACTTGGATGAGGGAATTAAATGCAGCATCTCCAAGTTTGCGGATGACACGAAGCTGGGCGGCAGTGTTAGCTGTGAGGAGGATGCTAAGAGGATGCAGGGTGACTGGGCAAATTCATGGCAGATGCAATTTAATGTGGATAAATGTGAAGTTATCCACTTTGGTGGCAAAAATAGGAAAACAGATTATTATCTGAATGGTGGCCGATTAGGAAAAGGGGAGGTGCAACGAGACCTGGGTGTCATTATACACCAGTCATTGAAAGTGGGCATGCAGGTACAGCAGGCGGTGAAAAAGGCAAATGGTATGCTGGCATTTATAGCGAAAGGATTCGAGTACAGGAGCAGGGAGGTACTACTGCAGTTGTACAAGGCCTTGGTGAGACTACATATGGAGTATTGTGTGCAGTTTTGGTCCCCTAATCTGAGGAAAGACATCCTTGCCATAGAGGGAGTGCAAAGAAGGTTCACCAGATTTATTCCTGGGATGGCAGGACTTTCATATGAAGAAAGACTGGATGAACTGGGCTTGTACTTGTTGGAATTTAGAAGATTGAGGGGGGATCTGATTGAAACGTATAAAATCCTAAAGGGATTGGACAGGCTAGATGCAGGAAGATTGTTCCTGATGTTGAGGAAGTCCAGAATGAGGGGTCACAGTTTGAGGATAAGGGGGAAGCCTTTTACCACTGAGATTAGGAAAAACTTCTTCACACAGAGAGTGGTGAATCTGTGGAATTCTGTGCCACAGGAAACAGTTGAGGCCAGTTCATTGGCTATATTTAAGAGGGAGTTAGATATGGCCCTTGTGGCTACGGGGATCAGGGGGTATGGAGGGAAGGCTGGTGCAGGGTTCTGAGTTGGATGATCAGCCATGATCATAATAAATGGCGGTGCAGGCTTGAAGGGCTGAATGGCCTACTCCTGCACCTATTTTCTATGTTTCTATGTTAAAGCCATGTCCTCTTGTATTGAGCAGTAGTGCCCTGGGGAAAAGGTGCTGGCTATCCACTCTATCTATTCCTCTTATTATCTTGTACACCTCTATCATGTCCCCTCTCGTCCTCTTTCTCTCCAAAGAGTAAAGCCCTAGCTCCCTTAATCTCTGATCATAATGCATACTCTCTAAACCAGGCAGCATCCTGGTAAATCTGCTCTGTACCCTTTCCAATGCTTCCACATCCTTCCTATAGTGAGTTGACCAGAGCTGGACACAGTACTCCAAGTGTGGCCTAACCAGAGTTTTATAGAGCTGCATCATTACATCGCGACTCTTAAACTCTGTCCCTCGACTTATGAAAGCTAACACCCCATAAGCTTTCTTAACTACCCTATCTACCTGCGAGGCAACTTTCAGGGATCTGTGGACATATACTCCAAGATCCCTCTGCTCCTCCGCACTACCAAGTATCCTGCCATGTACTTTGTACTTTCCCTTGGAGTTTGTCCTTCCAAAGTGTACCACCTCACACTTCTCCAGGTTGAACTCCATCTGCCACTTCTCAGCCCACTTCTGCATCCTATCAATGTCTATCTGCAATCTTCAACAATCCTCTACACTATCTACAACACCACCAACCTTTCTGTCATCTGCAAACTTGCCAACCCACCTTCTATCCCCACATCCAGGTCGTTAATAAAAATCACGAAAAGTAGAGGTTCCAGAACAGATCCTTGTGGGACACCACTAGTCACAACCCTCCAACCTGAATGTACTCCCTCCACCACGACCCTCTGCCTTCTGCAGGGAAGCCAATTCTGAATCCACCTGGCCAAACTTCCCTGGATCCCATGCCTTCTGACTTTCTGAATAAGCCTACCATGTGGAACCTTGTCAAATGCCTTACTAAAATCCATATAGATCACATCCACTGCACTACTCTCATCTATATGCCTGGTCACCTCCTCAGGCTTGTTAGACACGATCTGCCCTTCACAAAGCCATGCTGACTGTCCCTGATCAGACCATGATTCTGTAAATGCCCATAGATCCTATCTCTAAGAATCTTTTTCAACAGCTTTCCCACCACAGATGTAAGGCTCACTGGTCTATAATTACCCGGACTATCCCTACTACCTTTTTTGAACAAGGGGACAATATTCGACTCCCTCCAATCCTCCAGTACCATTCCCATGAACAACGAGGACATAAAGATCCTAGCCAGAGGCTCAGCAATCTCTTCCCTCGCCTCGTGGAGCAGCTTAGGGAATATTCAATCAGGCCCCGGGGACTTATCCGTCTAATGTATTTTAACAACTCCAACACCTCCTCTCCCTTAATATGAACATGTTCCAGAACATCAACCTCACTCATTTTGTCCTCACCGTCATCAAGTTCCCTCTCATTGGTGAATACCGAAGAGAAGTATTCATTGAGGACCTCGCTCACTTCCACAGCCTCCAGGCACACCTTCCCACCTTTATCTCTAATCGGTCCTAACTTCACTCTTGTCATCCATTTATTCTTCACATAATTGAAGAATGCCTTGGGGTCTTTCTTTACTCTACTTGACAAGCCCTTCTCATGCCCCCTTCTTGCTCTTGGCCCCTTCTTAAGCTCCTTTCTTGTTTCCCTATATTCTTCAATAGACCCATCTGATCCTTGCTTCCTAAACCTCATGTATGCTGCCTTCTTCCACCTGACTAGATTTTCCACCTCACTTGTCACCCATGGTTCCTTCACCCTACCATTCTTTATCTTCCTCACCGGGACAAATTTATCCGTAACATCATACAAGAGATCTCTAAACATCGACCACATGTCCATAGTACATTTCCCTGCAAAAACATCATCCCAATTCACACCCGCAAGTTCTAGCCTTATAGCCTCATAATTTGCCCTTCCCCAATTAAAAATTTTCCTGACCTCTCTGATTCTATCCTTTTGCATGATAATGCTAAAGGCCAGGGATCGGTGGTCACTCTCCCCCAGATGCTCACCCACTGAGAGATCTGTGACCTGACCCGTTTCATTACCTAGTGCTAGATCTAGTATGGCATTCCCCCTCGTCTGCCTGTGCACTACTTAACAATCCATCCTGGACACACTTAACAAATTCCGCCCCATCTAAACCCTTGGAACTAATCAGGTGCCAATCAATATTAGGGAAGTTAAAGCCACCCGTGATAAGAACCCTGTTATTTTTGCACCTTTCCAAAATCTGCTTCCCAATCTGCTCCTCTGTATCTCTGCTGCTACCAGGGGTCCTATAGAATACCCCCAGTAGGGTAACTGCTCCCTTCCTGTTCCTGCCTTCCACCCATACTGACTCAAAAGAGGATCTGCTACATTACCCACCCTTTCTGTAGCTGTAATAGTATCCCCGACCAGTAATGCCACCCTTCCTCCCCTTCCCACCCCATCCCTTTTAAAACACTGAAATCCAGGAATATTGAGAATCCATTCCTGCCCTGGTGCCAGCCAAGTCTCTGTAATGGCCAATACATCATAATTCCATGTGTGTATCCAAGCTCTCAGTTCATCAGCTTTGTTCCTGATGCTTCTTGCATTGAGGTACACACACTTCAGCCCTTCTACCTTACTATCTTTACACCGTTTATTCTGCTTCCCTTTCCTCAAAGCCTCTCTATATGTCAGATCTGGCTTTACTCCATGCACTTCTTTCACTGTGTATCGCTCCGGGTCCCATCCCCCTTGCAAATTAGTTTAAACCCTCCCGAACCATGCTAGCAAACCTACCTGTCTCTATTGTTTATATTGTTTCTAGAATAATTCTCTCACTATAACGTCATGAGCCACAGGGGCTGTTCCTGAGCTGTACTCTTCCACATTCTATGTACATTGGAACGCATTGCAAAAATGGAGTGGAATTGATTGCAGAAATTATTCAGGTGGAATCTTGTTCTACACGATGTGCTCTCATACTTAACTCTTTATTTGTCTTTATTAGATGCCCCACAGAATCTCTCAATCACTTCTCCCAACAACATGAACAATTCCCGGGTGAATATGAAGGAAGGGGTTCATACATCGATCCTCTGCTCTGTCCAGAGTTTCCCAGTGTCTAATCTAACATGGAGACATCTCGGGGTCACACTGAACACAACAAGTTCCAGAAATGAACTATGGCTGGAGTTTCCTCAGGTGACACCCCAGCAGGCTGGAGTCTATGAGTGTGTGGCGGAGAATGAACACGGGACAGCGAAGAGGGCCATCACCCTCACTGTCGAGTGTAAGTGGATGCATTGCAACATTTCTAAGTACAAACTCAAGGTCAGCGGACTATTTATCTTCCGATAAACGATGCACACTCAGTGGCCACTTTATTTAGTACCTCTACACCTACTCGTTAATGCAAATCTCTAATCAGTGAATCATGTGTTGGTAACTCAATGCATAAAAGCATGCAGACGTGGTTAAGAGATTCCATTGTTGTTCAGACCAAATATTGGAATGGGGAAGAAATACAATCAAAGTGACTTTAACCATGGAGTGATTGTTGGTGTCAGACAGGGTGGTTTTAGTACAAAGTCAAAGGTGAGATTTATTATCAGAGTACATACGTGTCACCGCATACAACCATGATATTCTTTCTCTGCAGGCAGACTTAGGAAATCTATGGAGCAGTAACTGTAAACTGTAAACATCAGGAGCTGCTATCTGTAAACAAACTGTGCAAATGCAGATGTTAATAACTCTTAGTAAATAACGAACATGAAATAACAGTATATAGAGTCCTTAAATGAGTGTAAATATCTTCTTTTGTTCAAGAACCTAATGATTTCAGAAATTCCGGATCTCTGGAGTTTGCACACACAATAATCTTTAGAGTTTACAGAGATGGCGTGAAAAACAAACAGAAAACAATTGACTGAGTAGCAGATCTGCTGGTGAAAACACTTTCGTAATGAGAGAGGTCAGACTGGTTCAATCTGACATGAAGGGGACAGTAATTCAAACAATCACACGTTACAGCAGTGATATGCAGTAGAACTCTGTCTGACCTCTGGGCTCAGTTCAGATGCTCATAGAATATCAGTTGCCACAAACACCAGACACGGGACCCTGGTGATGTTGCTCTGCCCTTTCCAGAGACTTTCAGCACCTCCCCGTGGAACCCATCTCTCCCCACTTTACCTAACACGGGGCTGAGCAAGGCTGACCAACAGGAAGAATGAACTGACCCTGATATCCCGCAAACCCAAACTCCCTCACCCCACTCACACCTACAGCAGAATAGCTGAGTTAATGATGAGTAGCTGTTTAGAAGCTTCCAACAGATTGGAGAAGTTGTGAGGATGTGAGAAGTTCCTTGTTGTGGACATGAGCCCAGCGTCCCAGCTTGTGGGCCAATTTAATTTGCCATTTCCTAAATTGGGATTGCTGTAGATAATGAAAAAGGTTTCCAAAAGATTATGTGGGACATAGATCAGATGCAGACTGGGGCAGAGAAGTGGCAGATGGAGATCAATTGAGGCAAGTGTGAGGTGTTGCAGTTTGGAAGATCAGGTGTAAAGTGACAGGAACTTTTAATGGCAGGACCCTTAACAATGTTGATAATCAGGAGAATCTGGAGATGTGCGTTCATAGCTGCCAACAGTTTGATAGAGTGTTAAAGAAAGTGTGAGGCATGTTTGCCTTTATGAGTTCCAGAGTTGTGAATTTAAGTTAGAACTGAAGAAAGTTTTGGTTAGACCCCATGTGAGGTATTGCGTTCAGTTCTGTTCACCGCATTATAGGAAGGGCGTAGAGGCTTTGGAGAGGGTGAAGAAGAGGTTGCTGTCTGGATGACAGAGCATGAGCAATAAGGAACTGTTGGAAATATAGATTGTTTTCTCCAGAGACTGAGTGGAGATATCAGCTCAAAATAGACGGTTGGTATCTTTTATCTTGGGTTGTAATGCTCAATACTGGAGGCCATGCAACAAAGGCAAGAAGGCGTAAATGCAAAGAAGATTCACAGGACAAGTTTCCTTTTTATACAGCGAGCTGAGGGAGCCTGCAATGTTCTGTCAGGGATGGTGGTGAAGGTAGAGCTATTTCAAAGGCACTACGATGGGCATATGAATGTGCAGGGAATGGAGGGATATGGACATTTTGTAGGCAGAATAGGTTAGCTTAGTTAGGGATTTGGATTCTAGAATAATTCTCTCACCGTAACATTATGAGCTCCAAGGGCTGTTCCTGAGCTGAACTTTTCCACATTCTATGTACATTGGAACATATTGCAAAGGTGGAATGGAATTGATTGCAGAAATCATTCAGCTGATTGACACGTGGAATCTCGTTCTACACCGTGTGTGATCATACTTAACTCTTTATTTGTCCTTATTAGATGCCCCACAGAATCTCTCAATCACTTCTCCCAACAACGTGAACAATTCCTGGGTGAATATGAAGGAAGGGGTTCATACATCGATCCTCTGCTCTGTTCAGAGTTTCCCAGTGTCTAATCTAACGTGGAGACATCTCGGTGTCACACTGAACACAACAAATTCCAGCAACGAGCTGTGGCTGCAGTTTCCTCAGGTGACACCCCAGCAGGCTGGAGTCTATGAGTGTCTGGCAGAGAATGAACATGGGACAGCGGAGAGGGCCATCACCCTCAGTGTGGAGTGTAAGTGGATGCATTGCTACATCCCTAAGTACAAATGCAAAGTCAGTGGACTATTTATCCTTCGATACACAGACACAATCAGTGGCCACTTTATAATGTACCTGTACACCTGCTCGTTAATGCAAATATCTAACCAGTGAATGATGTGTTGGTAACTCAATGCAGAAAAGCATGCAGACGTGGTTAAGAGATTCCATTGTTGTTCAGACCAAATATTGGAATTGGGAAGAAATACAATCAAAGTGACTTTAACCATGGAGTGATTGTTGGTGTCAGACAGGGTGGTTTTAGTACAAAGTCAAAGGTGAGATTTATTATCAGAGTACATACGTGTCACCGCATACAACCATGATATTCTTTCTCTGCAGGCAGACTTAGGAAATCTATGGAGCAGTAACTGTAAACTGTAAACATCAGGAGCTGCTATCTGTAAACAAACTGTGCAAATGCAGACGTTAATAACTCTTAGTAAATAACGAACATGAAATAACAGTATACAGAGTCCTTAAATGAGTGTAAATATCTTCTTTTGTTTAAGAGCCTAATGATTTCAGAAATTCCTGATCTCTGGAGTTTGCACACACAATAATCTTCAGAGTTTACAGAGATGGCGTGAAAAACAAATAGAAAACAATTCACTGAGTAGCAGTTCTGCGGGTGAAAACACTTTCTTAATGAGAGAGGTCAGACTGGTTCAATCTGACATGAAGGGGACAGTAACTCAAACAATCACACGTTACAGCAGTGATATGCAGTAGAACTCTGTCTGACCTCTGGGCTCATTTCAGATGCTTATAGAATATCAGTTGCCACAAACACCAGACACGGGACCCTGGTGATGTTGCTCTGCCCTTTCCAGAGACTTTCAGCACCTCCCCGTGGAACCCATCTCTCCCCACTTTACCTAACACGGGGTTGAGCAAGGCTGACCAACAGGAAGAATGAACTGACCCTGATATCCCGCAAACCCAAACTCCCTCACCCCACCCACACCTACCACAGAACAGCTGAGTTAATGATGAGTAGCTGTTTAGAAGCTTCCAACAGATTGGAGAAGTTGTGAGGATGTGAGAAGTTCCTTGTTGTGGACATGAGCCCAGCATCCCAGCTTGTGGGCCCATTTAATTTGCCATTTCCTAAATTGGGATTGCTGTAGATAATGAAAAAGGTTTCCAAAAGATTATGTGGGACATAGATCAGATGCAGACTGGGGCAGAGAAGTGGCAGATGGAGATCAATTGAGGCAAGTGTGAGGTGTTGCAGTTTGGAAGATCAGGTGTAAAGTGACAGGAACTTTTAATGGCAGGACCCTTAACAATGTTGATAATCAGGAGAATCTGGAGATGTGCGTTCATAGCTGCCAACAGTTTGATAGAGTGGTAAAGAAAGTGTGAGGCATGTTTGCCTTTATGAGTTCCAGAGTTGTGAATTTAAGTTAGAACTGAAGAAAGTTTGGTTAGACCCCATGTGAGGTATTGCGTTCAGATCTGTTCACCGCATTATAGGAAGGGCATAGAGGCTTTGGAGAGGGTGAAGAAGAGGTTGCTGTCTGGATGACAGAGCATGAGCAATAAGGAACTGTTGGAAATATAGATTGTTTTCTCCAGAGACTGAGTGGAGATATCAGCTCAAAATAGACGGTTGGTATCTTTTATCTTGGGTTGTAATGCTCAATACTGGAGGCCATGCAACAAAGGCAAGAAGGCGTAAATGCAAAGAAGATTCACAGGACAAGTTTCCTTTTTATACAGCGAGCTGAGGGAGCCTGTAATGTTCTGTCAGGGATGGTGGTGAAGGTAGAGCTATTTCAAAGGCACTACGATGGGCATATGAATGTGCAGGGAATGGAGGGATATGGACATTTTGTAGGCAGAATAGGTTAGCTTAGTTAGGGATTTGGATTCTAGAATAATTCTCTCACCGTAACATTATGAGCTCCAAGGGCTGTTCCTGAGCTGAACTTTTCCACATTCTATGTACATTGGAACATATTGCAAAGGTGGAATGGAATTGATTGCAGAAATCATTCAGCTGATTGACACGTGGAATCTCGTTCTACACCGTGTGTGATCATACTTAACTCTTTATTTGTCCTTATTAGATGCCCCACAGAATCTCTCAATCACTTCTCCCAACAACGTGAACAATTCCTGGGTGAATATGAAGGAAGGGGTTCATACATCGATCCTCTGCTCTGTTCAGAGTTTCCCAGTGTCTAATCTAACGTGGAGACATCTCGGTGTCACACTGAACACAACAAATTCCAGCAACGAGCTGTGGCTGCAGTTTCCTCAGGTGACACCCCAGCAGGCTGGAGTCTATGAGTGTCTGGCAGAGAATGAACATGGGACAGCGGAGAGGGCCATCACCCTCAGTGTGGAGTGTAAGTGGATGCATTGCTACATCCCTAAGTACAAATGCAAAGTCAGTGGACTATTTATCCTTCGATACACAGACACAATCAGTGGCCACTTTATAATGTACCTGTACACCTGCTCGTTAATGCAAATATCTAACCAGTGAATGATGTGTTGGTAACTCAATGCAGAAAAGCATGCAGATGTGGTTAAGAGATTCCATTGTTGTTCAGACCGAATATTGGAATTGGGAAGAAATACAATCAAAGTGACTTTAACCATGGAGTGATTGTTGGTGTCAGACAGGGTGGTTTTAGTACAAAGTCAAAGGTGAGATTTATTATCAGAGTACATACGTGTCACCGCATACAACCATGATATTCTTTCTCTGCAGGCAGACTTAGGAAATCTATGGAGCAGTAACTGTAAACTGTAAACATCAGGAGCTGCTATCTGTAAACAAACTGTGCAAATGCAGACGTTAATAACTCTTAGTAAATAACGAACATGAAATAACAGTATACAGAGTCCTTAAATGAGTGTAAATATCTTCTTTTGTTCAAGAGCCTAATGATTTCAGAAATTCCTGATCTCTGGAGTTTGCACACACAATAATCTTCAGAGTTTCCAGAGATGGCGTGAAAAACAAATAGAAAACAATTCACTGAGTAGCAGTTCTGCGGGTGAAAACACTTTCTTAATGAGAGAGGTCAGACTGGTTCAATCTGACATGAAGGGGACAGTAACTCAAACAATCACACGTTACAGCAGTGATATGCAGTAGAACTCTGTATGACCTTCTGGGCTCAGTTCAGATGCTCATAGAATATCAGTTGCCACAAACACCAGACACGGGACCCTGGTGATGTTGCTCTGCTCTTTCCAGAGACTTTCAGCACCTCCCCGTGGAACCCATCTCTCCCCACTTTACCTAACGTGGGGGTGAGCAAGGCTGACCAACAGGAAGAATGAACTGACCCTGATATCCCGCAAACCCAAACTCCCTCACCCCACCCACACCTACCACAGAACAGCTGAGTTTATGATGAGTAGCTGTTTAGAAGCTTCCAACAGACTGGAGAAGTTGTGAGGATGTGAGAAGTTCCTTGTTCTGGACATGAGCCCAGCATCCCAGCTTGTGGGCCCATTTAATTTGCTGTATGCTAAATTGGGATTGCTGTAGATAATGAAAAAGGTTTCCAAAAGATTATGTGGGACATAGATCAGATGCAGACTGGGGCAGAGAAGTGGCAGATGGAGATCAATTGAGGCAAATGTGAGGTGTCGCAGTTTGGAAGATCAGGTGTAAAGCGACTAGAACTTTTAATGGCAGGACCCTTAACAATGTTGATGATCAAAAGAATCTGGAGATGTGCGTTCATAGCTGCCAACAGTTTGATGAGTGGTAAAGGAAGTGTGAGGCATGTTTTCCTTTATGAGTTCCAGAGTTGTGAATTTAAGTTAGAACTGAAGAAATTTTTGGTTAGACCCCATGTGAGGTATTGCATTCAGTTCTGTTCACCGCATTATAGAAAGGGTGTAGAGGCTTTGGAGAGGGTGAAGAAGAGGATGCTGTCTGGATGACAGAGCATGAGCAATAAGGAAAGTTTGGACATATAGATTGTTTTCTCCAGAGGGCAAAAATATACAGTCGGTATCTTTTATCTTGGGTTGTAATGTTCAATATTGGAGGCCATGCAATGAAGGCAAGAAGGCGTAAATGCAAAGAAGATTCACAGGACAAGTTTCCTTTTTATACAGCGAGCTGAGGGAGCCTGTAATGTTCTGTCAGGGGTGGTGGTGAAGGTAGAGCTATTTCAAAGGCACTACGATGGGCATATGAATGTGCACCACAGAATCTCTCAATCACTTCTCCCAAAAACGTGAACAATTCCTGGATGAATATGATTGAGGGGATTTCTACATTGATCCTCTGCTCGGTCCAGAGTTTTCCAGTGTCTAATCTAACGTGGAGACATCACGGTGTCACACTGAACACGACAAGTTCCAGCAACGAACTGTGGCTGGAGTTTCCTCCGGTGACACCCCAGCAGGCCGGAGACTATCAGTGTGTGGCAGAGAATGAACACGGGACAGCGAAGAGGGCCATCACCCTCAGTGTGGAGTGTAAGTGGATGCATTGCTACATCCTTGAGTAGAAATACAAAGTCAGTGGACTATTTGTCCTTTGCTACACAATACACACTGTGGCCACTTTATTAAGTACCTGTACATCCGTTCGTTAATGCAAATTCTAATCAACAAATCATGTGTCAGCAACTCAATGCATAAAAGCATGCAGACGTGGTTAAGAGATTCCATTGTTGTTCAGACCAAATATTGGACTGGGGAAGAAATACGATCAAAGTGATTTTAACCATTCTCTGCAGGCATACTAAGGAAATCCATAGAACAGTAACTGTTAACTGTGAAGAAACTGTGAAAATGCAGATATAAATAACTCTTAATAAATAACTAGCATGAAGTATCAGTATACAGAGTCCTTAAATAAGAGCCTGATGATTTCAGGATCTGGGAATCTTCTGGAATTTTCATGCACAATACTCTTTAGAGTTTACAGAGAATGGTGTGAAGAACAAACAGAAAAGAAATCCATTGAGTGGCAGTTCTGTGGGCGAAAGCTCTCTGTTAATGAGAGAGGTCAGAGGACAATAGCCAGACTCGTTCAATCTGACAGGAAGGTAACAGTAACTCAAGCAATCACACGTTACAGCAGTGATACGCAGTTGAGCATCTCTGAATGTGGAGGAAGGAGATCCAGTGCATCAAAATGGAGACAGCCTGAGTTTACAGAGAATGGAAAGGGGTGTCCAACAGAGGACAGCAAAGGCTTCAAAATAACACTGTACCATTACAATATATCAGTGCTACCAACATCTCCTGCCTGTTTCTTCCCAGATAAGCCTGAGATTTCTCCGGATTCAGGATGCACTCGGACCTCCGAGGTCATCTCATGCGTGTGTGCAGCCAGATCGAACCCTCCTGGAGAGTTCACCTGGCATCTCCCCCTCGCCAACCTCAGCGGGAACCAGACGCATGGTCGTTTCCAGACGTGGCAGGTGGAAGATGGGCAACTGGTGGCTGGCTCGCTGACCTTGGGTGTCGAGGGAGAGGAGGATGTGACTGCCTTCTGTACCGTCCGAAACCAGCATGGAGAGGTCATGTTCACAGTGTCCCTGTGGATGAAAGGTGAGGATATCAATGAGGAATATTCCCCATTCAGTAGAGTGCAGCCCTAACCTCAGCAATTCCCTCCGTCCTCCACTTGAGCTCCACCTGAGCAAAATCTGCCTTCCCTTCCGGCGTGTTGGGGGAGATTGCACGGCCAGAGGGGAGTTTATTCCAGCATCCCAATCCCACTAATGGTCATCGTTGCACTGCTAGTTATGGAATCTTGCTGTGTACAGACTGCTGCCCTGCTTCCCTTGGGACCAGATCACAAGCTGAGGAGCACATCGGATGGTGAGATGGGAATCACACTCTCCACTGTCCTTTAAGACCCCACTGCCTTTTTTCAAGGATATAGGTTTTTCCCTCAATGTGCGAAGGACAAAGCCCAAGTAAAATCAGGAAAGAACACATGGGACCAGATGACAACCATACATCACAAGCTGAGGAACACATTGGGATGGTGAAATGTACCAGTGAGATGGGATTCGCACTGTCCACTCTCCTTTAAGATCCCACTGCTCTTATCCAAGGATTTAGCCATTTCCCACAATGTGCTGAGGACAAAGCCCAAGTCAAGTCCAGAAGGAACACATAGATCTCTCTCTCCAACAAAATGAAAAGCCAAATGTCCTGGATATTACATTAGAATCAGAATAAGGTCCAATATCACCGGCACATGCTCTCAAATGTATTGTTTTGTGGCAGGACTACATGGCAATATACAGTACAATATCTATAAATTACAGTAAGAAATAAATATACAGTGCCTAGAAAAAGTATTCACCCCCTTGGAACTTCTCATGTTTTATTGTCTTACAACATTGAATCACAGTAGATTTAACTTGGCTTTTTTTTGACACGAATCAACGGAAAAAGACTCTTTCATGTCAAAGTGAAAATGGATCTCTACAAAGTGATCTAAATTAATTACAAATATAAAACACAAAATATGTGATTGCATAAGTATTCACCCCCTTCAAGTCAGTATTTAGAGAAGATGCACCTTTGGCAGCAATTACAGCCTTGAGTCTGTATGGATCCATCTCTTTCAGTTTTGCACATCTGGACACTGCAATTTGTCCCTATCTTCCTTATAAAACTGCTCACCCTCTGTCAGACTTCATGGGGATCACAATTGTACTGCCTTCTTCCAGTCCAAATACAACTTCTCAATTGGATTGAGGTCTATACTGTGACTTGGCCACTACAGGACATGAACATTGTTGTTTTTAAGCCTTTCCTGTGTAGCTTTAGCTTTATGCTTGGGGTCATTGTCTTGCTGGAAAACAAATTTTCTTCCCAGTCCCAGTTCTCTAGCAGACTGCATCAGGTTTTCTAACAGGATTTCCCTGTATTTTGCTGCATTCATTTTACCCTCTACCTTCCAAGCCTACCAGGGCCTGCTGCAGTGAAGCATCCCCACAGCATGATGCAGTCACCGCCATGTTTCACTGTAGGGATGGTGTGTTTTTGATGATGTGCAGTGTCTGGCTTAGGCTAAACATAACATTAATTCTGATGGCCAAAATGTTCAATTTTGGTTCCATCAGACCCTAGAATCTTCTTCTACCTGACTTCAGAGTCTCCCACAGGCCTTCTAGCAAACTCTCGCTGTGATTTCATGTGAGTTTCTTTTCAACAGTGGCCTTCTGATTGCCATTCTCCCATAAGCTGCAAGCGGTGAAGTACCCGGGCAACAGTTGTTGTATGCGCAATCTCTCCTGTCTCAGCCACTGAAGCTTGTAACTCCTCCCGAGTTGTCACAGGTCTCTTGGTGGCCTCCCTCACTACTCTTTTTCTTTCATGGTTACTCACTTTTTGAAGACAGCCTGCTCCAGACAAATGTACAGCTGTGTCATATCCTTTCTATTTCTCGATGACTGACTTAACTGTTCTGCACGGGGTAGTCAGTGACTTGGAAATTTTATTGTATCCTACTCCTGACTTGTACTTTTCAATAACCTTTTCAGGGAGTTGCTTAGAGTACTCTTTTGACTTCATGGTGTAGTTTTTGCTAGCACCCTGACTCACAAGCAGTTGGACATTCCTAGTACAGATGTATTTTTACCACAATCAATTAAAGTACCTTGACCAAACATAGGTCTCCAAAAACACATCTCCATTTAACTAATTATGTGACTTCTAAAACCAATAGGCTGCACCAGTGATGGTTTGGTGTGCCATGTTAAAGAGGGGTGAATACTTATGCAATCAATTATTTTGTGTTTTGAATTTGCAATTAATTTAGATCACTTGGCAGAGATTTGTTTTCACTTTGACATGAAAGAGTCTTTGTTGACACTCATGAAAGTGTCAAAAAAGCCAAATTAAATCCACAGTGATTCAGTGTTGTAATTCAATAAAACATTAATACTTTTTATAGGCACTATATATATTTATAGTAAGTAAATTAGATTAAATAAGTTGTGCAAAGAGAGAGCAAAGAAGTGAAAAGAATCGTGAGGCAGTGGCAGTGAGGATGAAGCTGTTCCTCACACATCAGTGTGTGTCTTCAGGATCTTGTACTTCCTCCTTGATGGTAGCAATGAGAAGAAGGCACATCCTGAGTGATGCAGGTCTATAACGATGCCGTTTTGAGGCTTCAACTTTTGGAGATGATTTTGGTACTAAAGAAGCAGTTGAACATGATGGTTCTGTGTTTGCAACTTTCTGCAGATTTTTCCGATCCTGAGCAGTGGCTGGTCTCTGGTCTTTGGATCACAGTGTTACTCACGATAAATGTCGTTCTCTGTGTGCTACTGGCTGGATTCTTCATCTACAAGTACATCCCAAAGTAAGTCCAGATAAACGTTCAAGTTCAGTTTTATTGTCATTTCAATTGTATACATTTATACTGCCAAATGAAACAACATTCCCTGGACCCAGGACATACAACACAATGCATATAACACACACAACACATAAAGCAACATTACCACAAATAAATTGACAAATAAATAAAATATACTCCATAACATTGACATCGATCATAAGGTGCATTTACGACACTTCATATGTGATGAGACCTGGGTGGTGGCAGGGAGTTCAGTAGTGGGGAAGAAGCTGTTTCCCATCCTAACAGTCCTTCTCATAATGCTACGGTTCCTCCTGCCTGATGGTGGGGGTTGGAGGGGGAAAAGATGGTCAAAGAGATTGTCGGATGGATGGGAGGGATCCTTGACGATCCTAAGGGTCCTGGTAAACATCTTGGATGGGTGGAAGAGATACCCCGATGATCATCTCAGCAGCCCTTGTAATCCTTTGTCGGGTCTTGTGATCAGATGCTTTTCAATTGCCGTATCAGACGGTGATGCAGCTGGTCAGGATACTCTCGATGGAGCTCCTGTTAAAAATGGGTTAGAATGGAGGGAGGAGGTAGTGTCACACGGCTCAGTCTCTTTTGGAAATGGAGACATGTTGTGCTTTCTTGACTAAAGAGATGGTGTTTCGGGGCCAGATGAAATTATAAGTGGGGAGTGTTCAAATCCTACCCTCTGCTGTCTCCCTGGGGGTGTCTGCTTTGATCGGGTCTGCATCTGTTCCTGTCCCTGTCTTCTCTACTGACTAGCAGCCAACGAACATTCACATTCATTGTTACATCCTACATAGTGGTGGTATACAGTGCTTATAAAAAGTATTCACCCTCTTTGGAAGTTTTCATGTTTTATTGTTTTACAATATTGAATCACAGTAGTTTTAATTTGGCTTTTTTTGACAGTGATCAACAGAAAGACTCTTACATTTCAAAGTGAAAACAGACCTCTACTAAGTGATTTAAATTAATTACAGATGTAAAACACAAAACACAAATGATTGCATAAGTATTCACTCCCTTCAAGTCAGAATTTAGTAGATGCACCTTTGGCAGCAATTACAGCCTTGAGTCTGTGTGGATAGGTTTCTTTCAGCTTTGCACTGCACTTTTTCCCCAATCTTCATTAAAAAACTGCTCAAGGTCTGTCAGATTGCATGGGGATCATGAGTGAAAATCCCTCTTCTAGTCCAGCCACAAACTCTCAAGTGGATTGAGGTCTGGACTCTGACTTGGCCACCCCAGGACATTACACTTGTTGCTTTTAAGCCATTCCTGAGCAGCTTTGGCTTTATGCTTGAGGTCATTGTCTTGCTGGAAAACAAACCTTCTCCCAAGTTCCAGTTCTCCTGGGAAATCAGGATTTCCCTGTATTTTGCTGCATTCATTTTACACTCTACCTTCACAAGCCTTGCAGGGCTTGCTGCAGTGAAGCGTCCCCTCAGCAAGTCGCAGCCACCACCATGCTTCATGGTAGGGATGGTGCTTTTTGATGTGCAGTGTTTAGCTTATATCAAACATGCATTTAGTCTGTTTGATCATACCATAGAACCTTCTTCCAGCTGTCTCCCACATGTCTTCTGGCCAACTCTAACTGGGATTTCAGGTGAGTTTTTCAATAGCAGCTTTCTCTTTGCCGCTTTTTCATAAAGCTGTGACTGGTGAAGCATCCAGGCAACAGCTTTTGTATGCACAATGGCTTCCAGCTTAGTCATTGAAGCTTGCAACTCCTCCTGAGTTTTCACAGGTCTCTTGGTGGCCTTCCTCACTAGTCCATTCTTGCACAATCACTCAGTTTTTTGAGGATGGCCTGCTAAGGCAGATTTACAACTGTACCATATCCTTTCCATTTCCTGATGATTAAATTGACTGTTCTCCAAAGGATATTCAGTGAAATGGAAATGTTCTTTTATCCATTTTCTTTTATCTCGTGCTTTTCAATAACATTGTCACAAAGTTGCATGGAGTGTTCTTTTGTCTTCATGGAGTAGTTTTTGCTAGGTTACTGACTGACCAGCAGTTGGACCTTCCAGGTACAGGTGTGTTTTTACTACAATCAATTGAAATACCTTGACCGTACACAGGTTTTCAAAAGCAGATCTCCATATAACTAATTATGTGACTGCTGAAACTAACTGGCCGCACCAGTGATGACTTGGTGGTCATTTTAAAGGGTGGGGTGAATATTTATGCAATCATTTATTTTGTGTTTTATATTTGTAATTTTCTAGACATCTGTTTCCGCCTTGACACAAAAGTACTTTTTTTATTGCTCAGTGTCAGGAAATACAAATTAAGTCCAAGTGATTCAATGTTGAAAAACAATAGAACATGAAAACTTCCAGGGGCAGGGTGAATACATTTTACAAACACTGTATACTACAGTCAGATGAAACAGCTTGACCATACATAGGTCTCCAAAAACAGATCTCCACTTAACTAATTATGTGACTTCTAAAACCAATAGGCTGGACCAGTCAAGATTTGGTGTGTCATATTACAGGAGGTGAATACTTATGCAATCAATTTTTTTGTGTTTTATATTTGTAATTAATTTATTTGTAATTAATTTAGACCACTTTGTAGAGATCTGTTTTGCACCTTGACATGGAAGAGTCCTTTTCTGTCGCTCAATCAAAAAGACAAATTAAATCCACTGTGACTCAATGTTGTAAAACAATAAAACATGAAAACTTCCAAGCGGGTGAATAGTTTTAGAGGCACTGTATATGCTTTGGCAATTAACATCAACACTACAGAAGAGACAAGACAAAATAATTTATTTAGAGTCATAACACGGAACAGGCCCTGCAGTCCCAAACCCGAGCCGGTCACAGGACAATTTACAATGACCAATTAAACTACTGACTGGTACGTCTTTAGAATGTAGGAGGAAACTAAAGCACCTGAAGGAAATCCACGTGGTCACGGGGAGGACGTACACCGCGTCTGTATGTTATACATAACCTACATGATAAAATAAACTAACCTAAACAAAGAGAGCTCCAGATCCAAAAGCACAATGAGGGAGACTGGGAATTCTCAGTCTGGTCCTTGTCATCCCGTGGTCACACAGCGCTTGGGTGGTCACACCTTGATCAGTGGCCAGTTGTCAGCACCTCAGGTGAGTGTCCAAATGAACAAGTAAACTATTAAACTTTCAGATATATTTTTTCTATCTGTCGATCATGAGGGGAGGAGGGTTAAGAGAGGTGATGGGAAAGGGGAAGGAGGGAGGAGGAGGGTTGGAAGAAGGGAAGGGAGGGGGTGGGGAAAGAGGGGAGAAGGAAGGAGGAGGAGGTACAGAGTGGTGCCACTCCACAGCCTCAGTGGACGATGTTGTATCAAATGGTCTGGATGTCACAGTGAGGTGGGATCGGGGTGGGGATTTGGCTGACACTAATGTTCTGTAACCCTGGGCCAACCTTCTGCTGTTCCAGACGGGATAGACGGACCAAGGAGACGGCATTGGAGATCCTGGACACCACCGTCAGCTCCAGTGCAAGCTTGACCACACCTCAGGTACAGGTCACAGCTCAGTCCAGTAAAGGTCAGGACACTGGGAGCACAGCGCAGCAGGAAGGACATTGAGGAGGGAGTGTCACACCATGGGGCGATGCTCACAGACTACCACGGGTTCGAGTTTAGGTGCATGGGTGAGTGAGTGAGTGTGAGGGAGGGAGCAAAAGTGAAGGAGCGTGAGAGAGAGATGGAGGGAGCGGAAGGGAGAGAGAGAGATAGACAGAGGTGGAAAGAGAGAAAGAAGAACAAGAGAGTGATTGAATAAAATAGACAAAGATGAGAGACTCGCAGAGAACTGGGAGGTGAGAGAGTAACTGAAAGAGAAGAGATGAGGGAGGGGAGGGGGAAAGAACAAGAGGACTGTGTCCACAACAGGGCTCTGGCCTGTTATTCACTAGTCAGTGTTCACAGCGTTTACATATCATCGTCCTCAGTGTTCAAAGTTCAAAGTAGATTTATTATCAAAGTACATATATGTCACCACCTTCTATCCTGAGATTCATTTTCTTGTGGGCATTCACAATAAAAACTAAGGAAAAATAGTATCAATTAAAACTCCACACATCATTGATGCAAACAGCTAATGTGCAAAAGACAACAATCTGCAAATAAACAGTAAAAATAAACACATTAGAACCAAATATTGAGAACCTGAGTTGTGGAGTCCTTGGGAGTAAATCCAGAGGTTGTGGAATTATTTTAGTGATTGGGTGTGAACAGTTCAACGGTGTTTGATGAAGAATTGAGATTTGCTCTTATTTCTGCCCCAGGACGCGGAGAGGCAGAGGACGAGCCAGATCCCACCAATAAAGTCCATTGGAGAGGAGGAGGAGTGTGGCCCGGTGTACGCCAGCCTGCGGGAACTGCCTGGCGGTGGAGGCCCTGTTCGCAGGGGGGAGACGGTCACATACGCAGAGCTGCACTTCCAGTCAATCGGGCCAGCGTGAGGGGTCGCGGCGCTGGTATGTGGTGGGGGTGGGGGAGGTTGGGGTAGAGAGCCTTCTATTTCTCCGGGAGATGTCCAATGATGTAGGGAACATTGCAGCCAACTACATGGCAGAATCCCGCAGAGCACTGGGTCCCACAGACCCAGGTTGCCAACTACTTTCTAATCATGTGCGTTCATACCAAGGGAAACTGGAGACTCGCTGATTCAGACATAAAATCGCATTGCTTCTATTCGGGGTGGGGGGAGGGCGCAGGGTGCGGAGTGAAGAGATAGAATCACTCAAGGAATGCCATTCGAGAATGGGGGGAGCTATTGAGCGGGGAGTACAGTGGGATGGATGGTGAAGAGGCTACGCCATGTGGTGGAAGGGGTGGGGAGGAGGGAGCACTACCTTGTAGGTGGGGAGTTAAGGAGTTTTGAAGGAATCTCTGACAGTGCATCGCTGTTGGGAAGAAGGACCTTGGTTCCCATCAGCTGAGGGCTGAGGGGCCATGGCCAGTATTCATCGGTCTACTTAGAAACGATATGGGTCACCCTCGCTACTGTGGACTGACTACCGCGTTTCCCACATGACGTCAATGCACGGACTTCAAAACATCTGAGTCCTAGGGGGTGAGAGGTGTTGTGGGGATAAAAAATAACGGCTGTCCCAGAGGCCTGCTGGGTCCCCCCACCAGGTTACCTCCTCATGTTGGAGTCACAGACAAAGGCAGAATAAATGGGTCTGTGAGGGGGACAGAGACCATGTGGGGGTGCGGAGTGGGTGTAACATACAGAGATGTGACTGGGCCCAGACTCTGCAGCTGCGATATCATATTGGGACAAATCTCTTCACTGTGCTCAGATTGCTGATGGTTACAACACAGGTACGCTGGGCATGTGGAAGGTAAGCACTGCATTGGCCTTAATTGTATGGGGATCCAAGTTCAAGGGCAGAGCTATCTTGCCAAAATCATACCCGGTCCTGAAACATTGACCTGATTCTCCTTGCACAGAAGGTGCCTGCACAGTTGGAATATTGCAGCCAGCTCTGGGCTCCCTGTGAAGGGGAGTCTACTGGCGGAGTGGTGGGAACTCAGACACTGCCTGTGTTCAGTGACAGTACTGATTGGTTGGATATTAATGGATTTGACGGTCATGGGGTTAAGGGAGGGAAGTGACGATCAGGTCAATAATCAGTCATATTTATTGAATAGTGGAACAGAGATTGTCCTCTCCTAATTTTGCAGGTTATGTGGTCTTCTGCAAATGTAGCTCACCCACATCAAGTTTCGACCTGTTGCATGCACAGAGATGTTGTTCTGCACACCACTGTTGTAACTCATGGTTATTTGAGCTAATGTTGTCTTCCTGTCAGCTTAAGCAGTCTGGCCATTGTTCTCTGAGTCTCTCATTAACAAGGCATTGTCCCCCACAAGATTGCAACTCACCAGTTTTTATTTTTTGTTTGTTTTTACACCACACCCTGTAAATTCTAGAGGCCGTTGTACATGAAAATCCCAGGAGTTCGGCAGTTTCTGAGAAACTCAAACCACCCTGTCTGGCACCAATAATTATTCTCCAGTCAGTCACTTAGATCACATTTCTTCACCACTCTGATGTTTGGTGTGAAACTCTTGACCATGTCTGTATGCTTTTAAGCATGAAGTTGCTGCCAGATGATTGGATGTCCCTAATAAAGTAATCACTGAGTGCGTGTTCCATGGCGGATTTGTCTAATGTTACATTTATTAAGAGTGGGATTAAAGGTCTATCAGTTTTATTTCTCTGAACTGTTTGCTTCTATTGGATTTCCTTCTTCTCCTTGATAATTCAGCTCCTTGTGTCCATGTTTCTAATGTCAACATGTCCGGCTGCCTGTCCACATTCCTGCCTGGGATAACTTCTGTTGAAATGTGCTCAGTGAAGCAGGGCACATGCTTCAGTCCAACGACTATGCATTTTCTCTCTCAGCCACAGCAGATCCAATTTATGTAGTGCTTTGGGCACAGTGTGATGCTATTAAAGCCAAAGTCCAGGTCAATATTTTTATCAATGGTCTGGATAGCAGAGTGTCTTTGGTGATGAATGCTGGTTTCTTTTGGCAGCACTCCATGTAAATGTGCCCATTGGTGTGTGGTTAATCACAACATTGAGAGATGTTGCCTCTTGCTGAGAGTTTGCAATTGTTTCTTGATGGACAGAGCCACCCTTGTGTGACCAGAAATATCTACCAGGCATATCGGTGTTGTATGTGGTTGCCCAGGGGCCCATTGGCTTGCCTGGTGCACCTTGTCCAGGCCCATACAAGGGGTGTTGGTGTGGGTGGAAAGGTGAGGAAAAGTGGGTGAGTTGCATTAATTGGACCATGGGTTGAGAAGACAGGTTGATCACTTCCAAGGCAGTGGATCTTGAGCTGTCCATTTCCAGATCACTTTGATCAGTGTCATTTTCTCTGCACAGAGTTGGACAGCTATGCTGTCCCAAATTTTGCCACAAGTTATCCCACCAAAGCTTTGAATTCCAGAGATGACGCCTCAAAGGAGATAACACATGATGTCAAGATGGGCTGGCTAATGGGTCTGGCTCTGAAGATCTGATGAATGGTGTACCATAATGGGCAGTGCTACAGCCTCTGTTTTTCACATCAGCGCCAAAGCAAAAGCTAAACCATTTGCTGCAACCTTCAACCAGAAGGGCTGAGCAAGTGATCCACCTAGTCTTCCTGCAGTGATCCCCGGAACGATGGACACCAGTCCTGATTGGTGATCTATTTCCCCCTCCTGCAGTGGTCCCCGGCACGATGGACACCAGTCCTAGCAGGTGATCTACTTCACCATCCTGCATTGGTCCCCAGCATGATAGACACCAGTCTTCTGCCAGTTTGGTTGACTCCACAATATCAACAGCAGATGGCTTTGGGTACAGGAAAGACCATGGTCCCTGATGACATTCTGGCAATGGTACCGATGCCTTGTGATCCAGAGCCTGCCACCTCCTTAGCCAGACTGTCCCAGTGCAGTTACATCACTGGCAACTATCCAACAATCTACCTGAGTAGATCCTATCCACATTAAACAGGACACATCTAACCCGGCCAGTTGTTTGGCAACAACATGCTCACAGAAGCTGTTCTGCTAAAGTCGCCACCTCTCCAGACTTCATCACAGCTGGGATCCAAACACAGACAAGAGAACCAAACTCCCAGGGTGAGATGGCATTCATTACCCTCATCACCAAGGCCTCATTTTATCAAGTGTGGCATCAGGGGCCCTGGTTACATTGGAGTCCTCCACTGCTCAGAATCATACAAGGCCAAGGGAGAGAGAGTGGACATGCAGATGATGTTCGCAATAGTGGCGGAGTCTCAGACCAGAGGGCGCAGCCTCGGAATAGAAGAATGCCCTTTTGAAATGTAATGAGGAGGAAGAATTTCATTAACCATACAGTGGTGAATTTATGGAATTCATTGTCACAGACAGCTGTAGAGACCAAGTCATTGGGTATATTTAAAGAAGAGATTGATGGGAATTTAATTAGCAAGGGTGTCAAAGATTATGGGGAGAAAGGGAGGAGAATGGGGTTGAGAGGGGAAATAAATCAGCCATGAATGAATGAAGGAAAAACACGATGGGCTGAATAGCAAAATTCTGCTGCTAGGCCTTATGGTCTGTCACATCATGGTGGTGGGAGATGATTCATCTCAGCCACAGGATGTCCCTGTAGGAATTCCACAGGATGGTGTCCTGGGCTCAAACATCTTCACTGCTTCATCAATGACCTTCCATCCATCAGAGGGTCAGATGTGATAAATGCACCATGTTCACCATTCGCAACTCCACAGGTAATGGAGCAGTCCACAGCCAAGTACTGGGCAACATGCAACCTGGGCTAATGTGTGGTGCCCATGTCATTTGCCATCTAAGTGCCAGGCAGTGACGATATCCAACAAGGGAAAATTCAGCCATTTCTCTCTGACATTTTGTAGCATTGCTGTCATGGCATCCTCTACTGTCAATCCCCTGGGGTGGTGGAGAGGACAGGTCACAACCACATTCTCAACGACAATTAGGGATGGAGGATTAACTGCCATTTCAAACTGTGAAGCTCACTTCCGCTGAGTGAATAATAAGTGTTATTTTTTTACATTTTATGTCAGTGATGTGAAGGAGAGCACTGAAGTTCCGGTTACTAATTTCACGATGGCACTGTGATTGTAATTGGTATCTGGTTTATTATTGTATAAGGATACAGTGAAAAGCTTTGTTTCCATGCCAGCCATTCAGATCATTCTATACATAAGAACATCAAGGTAGTATTAAAGAAAAATCAATTACAGAATGCAGGATAAATGCTACAGCTGCTGAGAATGTGCAGTGCAAGCAGACAATAAAGTGAAGGGTCATGGCGAGGAACACTCAGAGATCAAGAGTTCTTTGTACAAAAGGCCCACTCAGGAGAATCTGAAGGTGGATTAGAACTCACCCCATTCGTACTACAGAGAGATGAGCTGAACTCCAAGCATTCTAGATGTTGAACCCCATTCGGGACAGGGATGGCACCCGAGTTTTCCCCAGAAACAGTGAGGTGACAAGTGGCATTTGTGCAAAGTGATGCCAGGAAATGACCACCTACAACCAGAGAGAGTCTGACCTGCTGCCCCATACCTCAGTGATGGCCCCACATTCAACACCCCTCAGGATGTTCAAGCTGAGGTCACCATCACTTAATGTACCCTGAACATTCTGGGGGTGTTCACCAGACACTCATCTCGACCATCCACATATGGTGGGGGGATGCTCAGGGACTGTTGCCCTATGGTGAGTCACTCACTTCCTGATACCAAAAGCCACTGTCAACTGGACACAGGAGCGCAACTGAATACTCTCTGCAAAACTACATGAGAGTAGCTACAACATTCAAGACTTTCAAGGTGCTGGATCAGTAATAAAGGTGATAATGGGAACCATGAGAGGAAGGGAAAAGGCAAACATAACCAGTATTAGATGGGAAGGAGGGGCAGAGTGTCAGCGAGTGAAATGGGTGGGTGGATGGGTGAAGGAAGGCTGTGGGGGTGGGGAGGAGGACAAAATACAAGGACAGAAGGGGGATTGAAAGGTGATGGAATTACCTGTAAATGGAATATGCATTGGGATTGTAGATGAGCCCGGGAGAATATGAGGAGTTGTTCCTCAAGTTTCCTCTGAGCTTTGAATCTACCTCCCCTTCCCCTATCCAGCTCACTCAGCCTATCATCCAAACCCACTCCCATCGCTCCCAATACACCCACACCACTTGCCCTCGATACTGACTCTCTCCTCTTCACTGTCAGACCCAAACATTGACAGTTCCTTCCACAATCCCTCCCCCAACCCCCCACACATAGATGCTGCTGGACCCATTGAGATCCCCCAGCAGAGTTACTCCACATTCAGACACGAATGGATAACTGGAGATAACACTCTGCCATACAAGTGCCTGGCAACAACCCGCTGCAACGGGAGAGAACAACCTCCCGTTGAGATTTACTGGCAATCCTGATGCTGAGTCCCCACCATCAACGTCCCGGGGATCCCTGGTGTCCAGAAACTCAAGGGGATCAGCTGCATAAACCTTCAGATACAGGAGCAGGTCAGAGACTGGGTATCTGCACAGAGTAACATACTCAGACTCCTAATGAAATATAGCCAGTGGTGTGCATCCTTTGTGATTGCTTCAATGTGTTTGGTCCAGAACAGATCCTCTGAGATGTTGATGCCCAGGAACTTGAAGCTGCTCAGCATTTCCACCGCTGACCCCAGGATGAAGACTGGAGTGTGTTCCCCCGATTTCCCCTTCCTGAAGTTCACAGTCAGTTCCTTGGGCTTGCTGAGGCTGAGCGTAAATTGTTGTTGTGAGACCATGCGAGGGCCACATTGTGAAATGAGAGATGTATGACCACCTCTCAGGGTAGCAAAGATACTTTGCACCACCACACTCTCCTCACTTCCCCTTCACCCTTTCCACCTCCTACTCCATTTGTTCCTCCCTCTCCTTCCCCACTCCAACAACACACCACTCCTCATACAAACAGACCCTTCATTCTCTGCACACCCACCCTCCCTACTTGGTACCCCTTCTTCCCTCACCACTCAGACACCTATTCCCTTCTCCTCCCCACTTTGACATCCCTTCCTCCCCTTCCCTCTCCCATCCTACTCTGACACTCTATACCCACTCTGACACTTCTTCCTTCCTCTGACATCCCCTCCCCAGTTGGACCCAGAGCCTCCTTCACAACTTTGAGGGTCTATGGAGGTGAACCCCAAGATCCCTGCCTTTCTCCACACTGCCAAGAATCAAGCCATTAACGCTATAATATGCCTTAAGTTTCAACCTTCTCAAACAAATTGCTTCACACTTTTCTAGGTTGAACTCCTTCGTGTTTCTACAAACTTACTAACCCACCCTTCCACTTTCTAACGCAACCCAGATATAAAAATCACCTAGGGCAGGAATCTCGGATCAGATCCCTGTGGAACGTTACTGGTTACTGATCTCCAGGCAGAATACACACAATCTACAACCACCTTCTGTGAGAAAGGCAATTCTGAATTCAGGCAGCCAAATTTCTCTGGATCTCATGTTCCTGTCTCATTTTACCTCACTATAAAGGATCAATGAGGAGGAAGCTTTCCACTATTAAATGGCCAATCAGGGAAGAGGGAGTACTGTAATATGAAGGGTTCAGTGAAGAGGGAGCACTTCTGTATGAAAGGATCAGATGAAGGAGCACCTCACTTTGAAAGAATCAGTGACGAGGGAGCACCTCACAATGAAACGGCCAGTCCTGAGGGAAAACTTCACTATGAAATAGTCAGTAATGACGGAGCAGCTCACTATGAAATAGTCAGTAAGGAGGAAGCACTTCACTATAAAAGAGTCAGTGACAAGGGAGCACATTACTATGAAAGGGTGAGTGATCTGGATCTTACCACCCATGCACAGTAAACGTCGATATTTAAACCGCACAATTAGTGAGGGTTAGACTAAGAACAAAGAGAGGGTGGAATCTGTGAGTGTAAATCTGTGTCTGATAACACATGTCTGCATCTCAGAGGAACATCTGTAAATTGAGTGTGTACTTGCGCATGATGTATCTGTGTGTGCTTCTGCAATTGTACTGATGTGTGTGTATAAACATACATCACATTTCTTTGTGTGATCACACATGTGTGAGGGGGGCTGGTAAATTCTTGCACCTTCCATGTGAAATGATACATCTGTGTTTGGAGACAAGTGCTGGGCAATGTCCACTCATGTTCCACACTGCGGGTGATGGCTCTCTCCGCTGTCCCGTGTTCATTCTCCGCCACACACTGGTAGACTCCAGCCTGCTGGGGTTCACCTGAGGAAACTCCAGCCACAGCTGGTTGCTGGAACCAATGTGACACCGAGATGTCTCCATGTCAGGTTAGATCCTGGGAAACTCTGGACGGAGCAGAGGATTGATGCAGGAATCCCTTCATATTCACCCAGGAATTGTTTACATTGTTGGGAAAAGTGATTGAGATATTCTGTGGGGTGTTTAAAGACAAACAGATGGTTAACAGTGCCACATTTTCAAGGCAATAAAAGATCATAGCAACGCACAAAATGCTGGAGGAATTCAGTAGACTAGGCAGCATCTATGGGGAAAAAAGTACAGTCGATGTTACAGGCTGAAAACCTTCAGCAGAACTGTCCGAAATGTCAACTGTACTTTTTTCCGTAGCTGCTGCCTGCCGTGCTGAGTTCCTCCAAAATTTTGTGTTTTGCTTGGATTTCCAGCATCTGCAGATTTTCTCTTGTTTGTGATAGAAGGTCATAAATAAGTTTTAAATAGTGAGTGGGGCCTGTTGGGACAGGTCTGCGGAGCAAGAGAGTTGAAGATGGTTCTTTGTGGTCTTATGCATATGAGGAGCATTTGATGGCACTTGGCTTATATTTTGCAAGAATGAGGGAATTTCATTGAAACTATCGAACATTGTAAGCCTATGTTGAAAGGACGTGGGGATAATGTTTCATGTATTGCGTCGTCGAGGACCAGAGGGAACAGCCTCTGAACTGAGGGATGTCCATGTAGAAAGCAGATGAGGAAGACCCACAGAGGCTGGTGAGTCTGTGTAATTCATTGCCACAGATGGCTGTCGAGGCCAAGTCATTGGGTATATTTAAAACCAGACAGATATCCCAACCGATCCACGGATAACTCCCATTTCCCCTCCCCTCTCTGAACTGCTGCTTTTTGAGAGATTAGTTGCTGGCATCCCATTGGGTTTAGAGTCGTGTACCTGTTGAATTTCGGACTGAGTAGTGACCATCATGCCAGACTGCAGTTCCATGATGTTGCCGTTGCAGTCGAATGCGGAGACTGCGGGCTCTGAAGTTACACCTCACCAAGTACTTTATACTTTATTGTCGCCAAACAATTGATACTAGAACGTACAATCATCACAGCGATATTTGATTCTGTGCTTCCCGCTTCCTGGATTACAAATCGATAGTAAATATTAAGAATTTAAATTATAAATCATAAATAGAAAATAGAAAAATGGAAAGTAAGATAGTGCAAAAAAACTGAGAAACAGGTCTGGATATTTGGAGGGTACGGCCCAGATCCGGGTCAGGATCCGTTCAGCAGTCACCCTTTAAAATTAATGGCTCTGAAAAATGCTGTACAGTGTACTGTACCAACTTCAGTCAGTAGGAATGACGCTTAGAATATCATGGCTGAGATGCCAGGGTTTTGGATGCATTGCTGCATCTGAGAAATTGAACAGGAATACCATTTTCTGTAGGATTGGACTAATTTGTAACCACCAGACTGCTAACTCCATCACAAAGGCCTAAACTGATATCGCTGGGCCTTCCCCCGCTGCACTCATCATTCTGTTCCTCCTGTCGCCCCCACCCCCCACTTCTTTTCCCTGTGCCTGTGGCGATGGAGGTCGGTGATGGGCGCAGCACGGATGAAGGTGAGGAGTGGGTTTAGGGAGGATGGCAAAGAGAAACAAGAAAATTCTCAAGGCTCCTTCCCCTGTGAAGGAGTGGGCGATTCCTGTTAAAAACTGACCCGGAGGGCCCAAGGCATCCGAGTTCCAGTTACAGTCGGGAAAGGGGAAGTAGTGCCGGAGGCTGTGGACACATCCGAAATGGAGGTCAGCGTACCTCTGCACTTTTGTGGTCTGAAGGAGACCATGGGTCGCACGAAGAGATGGATTTAGACAATAGACAATAGACAATAGGTGCAGGAGTAGGCCATTCAGCTCTTCGAGTCAGCACCGCCATTCACTGTGATCATGGCTGATCATCTACGATCAGTGCCCCGATCGTGCCTTCTCCCCATATCCCTTGACTCCATTATAGAAACATAGAAACATAGAAAATAGGTGCAGGAGTAGGCCATTCAGCCCTTCGAGCCTGCACCGCCATTCAGTATGATCATGGCTGATCATCCAACTCAGAACCCTGCACCAGCCTTCCCTCCATACCCCCTGATCCCTTTAGCCACAAGGGCCATATCTAACTCCCTCTTAAATATAGCCAATGAACTGGCCTCAACTGTTTCCTGTGGCAGAGAATTCCACAGATTCACCACTCTCTGTGTGAAGAAGTTTTTCCTAATCTCAGTCCTAAAAGGCTTCCCCTTTATCCTCAAACAGTGGCCCCTCATTCTGGACTTCCCCAACATCAGGAACAATCTTCCTGCATCTTGCCTGTCCAATCCCTTTAGGATTCTATACGTTTCAATAAGATCTCCCCTCAATCTTCTAAATTCCAACGAGTATAAGCCTAGTTCATCCAGTCATTCATCATATGAAAGTCCTGCCATCCCAGGAATCAATCTGGTGAACCTTCTTTCTACTCCCTCTATGGCAAGGATGTCTTTCCTCAGATTTGGGGACCAAATCTGCACACAATACTCCAGGTGTGGTCTCACCAAGGCCTTGTACAACTGCAGTAGTACCTGCCTGCTCCTGTACTCGAATCCTCTTGCTATGAATGCCAGCATACCATTCACCTTTTTCACCTCCTGCTGTACCTGCATGCCCACTTTCAATGACTGGTGTATAATGACACCCAGGTCTCGTTGCACCTCCCCTTTTCCTAATCGGCCACCATTCAGACAATAATCTGTTTTCCTGATTTTGCCACCAAAGTGGATAACTTCACATTTATCCACAATAAATTGCATCTGCCATGAATATCCTTAAGAGCTCTATCTAACACTTTCTTGAAAGCATCCAGAGAATTGGCCTCCACTGCCTTCTGAGGCAGAGTATTCCACAGATCCACAACTCCCTGGGTGAAAAGGTTTTTTCTCTGGTTAAGGCCAGGTGCTCAGGGTATGTTTCCCCAGTGCTGGAGGGTAGTCCGACCATACAGGAGCCCGCAGCTGTGGTGGTATCTGCTGAGCATGTGTCCTCCAGGCTAGTGAGCGATGCCTCAGTGCAGGGGCCGTGCGGGTAAACAGACTTCCCTCCGGTTGAGGCTGCGCGACCAGAATGCGTATCCTCTGGGAAGGGGAGAAGCCCTGAAGAACAGGGATTGCCTGTGGTTGGAAAGCTACCGGTGTGTTTAGTTTCCCAAATTGAAGTCTCAATGGTGGTCAAACACTCTGCGGAGAGCATCCAGCCCTGGCCATCATTCCACGCAGTTATTCAGAAGGAGGGTGTTCCGACAAGCGAGGAGGGAGGGCACTCTCCTAGTGCAGTTTCCAGGGAAGATGACAAGGGTGTACAGATGGGCACTGCCCATACGGCCCGTGTCCTCTGCTCAAACTCCAGGGGGGTCCGTAGGCTGTCTACTCCGAGTTGGGGATGTATGGTACTGGGTGGTGGCGATGGTGAGTGGGGAACAAGCCCTGTTCCGACATCAGGGCGGGGTTAGGGACGATGCTTTGGTAAAGCTGCAGTGTGTGGATGACGATGCTGACGGCCACTACTGAGATTATTTCAGAAGGCCCGGTAGGTTTAGAGCCCAGCGGCCCTCAGCAGCGGTCATGCCGGCGGCCCAGTCCGCGGCGGGAGCTACACACAGCGAGGAGGTTTATGGCCAGCTGGTGATGTTTGTTTAAAATGAGAGCTTTGTGGGCGTTTTGTGTCATTCCGGTGCCCCAATCAGCACCAGGAGCAGCGCAGAGAGGAGTAAATAAAGGTACAGAAGGGACAAGCGGAGCGGCCATTGTTGAGAGTGGACCGATGGTGAAAGTGCAAGTGTCAGACGTTGGCTCAAAGGCCACAGGACTTCAGGTTCTTGGATCATTGGGATCTATTCTGGGGCAGATATGAGCTGCAAAAAAAAGGGATGGGTATTCTCGCGGGGAGGTTTGTTATAGCTGTTGAGGAGGGTTTAAGCTAAATTGCCATGGGGATGGGAACCAGAGTGAAGGGACTGAGGATAGGATGGATGGTAAAAAGGCAAAGGTAGTGTGCAGTTAGACTGTCAGGAAGGGCAGGCAGATGATAGGACAAAACTGCAGCCAGCTGGATGGGTATCAGTGCATTAGGGATGCAGAATCAAAGAGGGCAACAAATGCAGTACTCAAACTGTTATATTTCAAAGCACAGAGTATTATAAATGAGGTGGATGTCTTTTTGCATTTTTACAGATTGTCAGGTATAATGGTGTGGCCATCAGTAAATCGTGGCTGTAGGATGTTTGCAGTTGGGAGTTGAATGTCCAAGTTACACATTGTATCAGTGGGATAGGAGGGTAGGCAGAAGGGATGGTATGGCTCTGCTGGTAAAGAATGGCATCAAATCATTAGAAATATTTGATATAGGATCACAAGATGTTGAATCCTTGTGGGTTGAGTTAAGAAAATGCAATTGTGAAAGGACCCTAATGGCAGTTATACCCAAGCTTCCAAACAGTAGCTGGGATATGGACTGCAGATTACAATGGAAATAGAAAAGTTGTGTCAAATGGGCAATGTTATGATCGTCATGGGACATTTCAACATGCAGATCAATTGGGAAAATTAGGTTCATAGTGGATCCCAAGAGAGTAAATTTGTTGAATGCCTACAAGATGGCTTTTTAGAGCAGTTTGTCCTTGACCCTACTAGGAGATCAGCTGTACTGGATTAGGTGTTACTTAAACAAACCAGTGGGTGATTAGGGAGCTAAGGTAAAGGAACCCTTAAGATGGAGTAATCACAATATGATAGAGTTCAACTTGAAATTTGGTATGGACAAAGTAAAGTCTGACTTAGCAGTATTTCAATGGAGTAAAGGATATTACAGTGGTATGAGAGAGGAGATGGCCAAAGTAAGTTGGAAGGAGATGCTAGTATGGATGACAGCAGAGCAGCAATGTTTTGAATTTCTGGGAGAAATGAGGAAGGTGCAGGATAGCTGTATTCCAAACACAAAGATTTACTCAAATGGCAAAATAGTACAATCGTGGCTGACAAGGGAAGTCAAAGCTAATTTGAAAGCTGAAGAGAGGGCATACAACAAAACAAAAATTATCGGGAAGATGGAGGATTGGGAAGCTTTTAAGAACCTACGGAAAGCAACTAAAAGAATCATTAGAAGGGAAAATATGAAATATGAAAGCAAGCTAACAAACAATATCAAGGTGGATAGAAAAAAAATTTCAAGTATATAAAAAGTAAAAGAGAGATGAGAATGGATATAGGACGGCTAGAAAATGAGGCCAGAGAAATAATAACAGGGGACAAGGAGATGGCAGATGAACTAAATGAGTATTTTGCATCAGTCTTCATTGTGGAAGACATTAGCAGTGTGCCAAATGTTGTAGGGTGTGAGGGAAGAGAAGTGAGTGTTCGGCACAAGTTTGTGGGCCGAAGAGCCTGTATTGTGCTGTAAGTTTTCTATGTTTCTATGAGTGCTATTACTATTCCAAGAGAGATGGTGTTCAAAAAGCTGAAAGACCTAAAGGCACATTAGGCACCTGGATCAGATGAACTGCAACATAGGGGTCTCAAAGAGGTAGCAGTAGAGATTGTGGAAGTATTAGTAATGATCTTTCAAGAGTCATTGGAATCTGACATGGTTCCAGAGGACTGAAAAATTGCAAATGTCACTTCACTCTTTAAGAAAGGAGGGAGGCGGCAGCAGAAAGGAAGTCGTAGAGCAGTTAGCCTAACCTCAGTGGTTGGGAAGATGTCGATGTCAATTGTTAATGATGGGGTTATGGAGTACTTGCTGACTCAGGACAACATAGGACAAAGTCAGCATGGTTTTCTTCAGGGACAATCTTGCATCTTGCATGATGAACCTGTTGGAATTCTTTTGAGGAGATTATAAGTAGGATAGATAAAGGGGAAGCAGTGGATGTTGTACATTGGATTTTCAAAAGTCCTTTGACAAGGTGCCACACATGAGGCTGTTTACCAAATTAAAAGCTCATAGTATTAAGAGCCCAAGTTACCAGCATGGTTAGAGCATTGGCTGATTGGTAGGAAGCAGCCAGTGGGAATAAAAGGATCTTTTTCTGGTTGACTGGCTTCTTTTTATGCTGTATATCAATGATTTAGATAATGGAATAGATGGCTTTGTTGCTAAGTTTGCAAATGACACGAATATTGTTGGAGGTGCAGGTAGTGTTCGTGAAACAGGAAGGCCGCAGAAGGACCTAGACAGATTGGAAGTATGGGCAACAAGGTGGCAAATGAAATACAATGTTGAAAAATGCATTGATATGCACTTTGGTAGAAGAAAAATATCTGCAGACTATTTTCTAAATGGGGAAAAATTCCAAAAATCTGAGATGCAAAGGGACTTGAGAGCCCTTGTGCAGAACACCTAAAGGTTAATTTGCAGGTTGAGTCGGCAAGGCAGGCAACTGCAATGTTAGCTTTCATTTCAAGAAGTCTGGAACATAAGACCAGGGATGTGATGTTGAGTCTTTATAAGGCACCTGTGAGGCCTCACCTTGAGCATTGTGAACAGTTTTGGGCTCCTCAGCTAAGGAGAGATATAGTGGCTTTGGAGAGGTTTCAGATGAAGTTCACAAGGATGATTCTGGGAATGAAAGGGTTATCATGTGAGGAATGTTTGATGGCCCTGTAATTGTACTTGTTGCAATCTAGAAGAATGAGGGGGATCCCACTGAAACCTTTCGAATGTTGAAAGGTATAGACAGAGTAGATGTAAAAAGGATATTTCCCACAGTGAGGGAGTCTAGAACAAGAGGGCACAGTCTCAGGATAGAGAGTCTTTGAGCTAGAGGGCGATGAATTTGTTACCACAGGCAGCTATGAAGGTCAAGTCGTTGGGTGTACTTAAGGCGGAGATTGAGAAGATCTTGATTGGCCATGGCATCAAAGTTTATGGAGAGGAGGCTAGAGAGTGGGACTAAGGAGAGGAAAAAGGAACGGCTAGGATTGAATGGTGGAGCAGACTCGATGGGCCAAATGGCCTACTTCTGTCCCTATGCCTTATAGTCTTGTCATGGACATTCAGGGCAACGGTTGTTACTAAATAAATGATTTAGTTATCTTCATACTGAAATTTGCAGAATATTTCTGTGTACTCTGCGGAGTATTGCCGTACCTGTATGATAACTGATCCCCATACTTACACTGCACAGTTAGTGTGATGGTCTGCTTCGATGAAACAGATGGGTATCTGACTCTGCAGGTGAGACGTTGCCCGTGGTGCTTGAGCGCTGGGGTCGTGGTCAGGACAGAAGTATATGTCAGAGTGTTATGCCACTGAGTTACACTGCTTGAGACTGATGGTGGTACATCAGTGGGGGTGACCCAGGTTAAGGTGGGTGAAGTTCCATCACACGTGGTGTTGAAGATGCAGATTATGTTCACAGACTTTCCTTCAACAATTTCAGCAGTGAATATCGTGGGTTTATCTGTGAAATCTGACATAGAGAAATGGATCCTTTTAGTTCAATATCACCCAATGCATCTGTTCAGATAGAAATCTCAGTCCCGCAACAGAAAAATGTTTTGGAGACATCCTGGATCAGTAAGGCTATAACGGTCAGAGAATGTTGAACAGTGTGGTGTTCATGACTGTACTAAAAGCCGTTGAAAGGGTAAATGGGAAACTGAGTCCTCCACTGAGAGCCACAATATCACACAGTGGGGATATGTCCTTCCCCAAACAGTGGGGGTAGGGGGTGGGGGCGTTGTGTTGGCAAGCGGACTTGGCCATGGAGGAGATGAGATCAGAAGTAAATTTATTAGCAAAGTACATATGCAGTATTTATTTCCCTACCATCATTTACAGGAAAAAAAGCAGATCCAAATTGAATAGAATTCACAAAAATCTACACAAATAAACACTGACAACAATCAATGTGCAAAAAGATAAACTGCAAATTCAAAAAAATACTGTACTGAGAACCTGAGTTGTAAAGAGTCATTGAAAGTGAGTCTACAGGAGATAGAATCAGTTCGGATGGAAGGATGTGCGGATGGCCGGGATGGAGATGGAGAAGGAGTGGAGGGTCAGTGGGAATCTGAACACTGCCACATGCAGAGTGGCCTAATTCTGCAAGAAACTGCATGTAATTCTGAGAACCTCTCGTGTCCATGTCAGTGGATATGATTGAGATATGATTGGGAACGTAGATTGGCTTTCATAACATAGTAGCAGTTGATACGCTGAAAGTACAGAGGCTGCTTTGGGAATGAATGGGAAGTTTCCTGAAAATTGGTAGATGTTCTGATGTGAATATGGACCCAGTACAAGTTTATATTATTCCCCACTGATTGCTGAATGTCTGCTGTTGAGTGACCACACAGAACCCCTACCAGACTCGTGCAGCTGCGTAGCAGGGAGATAGTTGTAATGATTCCTTTGGTCAAATTCAATCCCAAAAAAGTACAGCCCTTCATCTTCCTGAGTACTGTTGTCTATAACCAGGGAACAGTCACCATCTTTCAAGTTTTCAACAGACGGGTTCGAGATACCTGGGCTTTGGTGATTTTGATTCTTATTTTTTATTTCATATCCCTCATTATGTGATTCTGTGATCCATTCTGATTGGTATTGGCCCTGTTTAAATAAATAATCATTTTCTGTTTGCTCTTCAATGTGTCACTGTCTCCGCTCCTTCCATCCATCTACTACATTGGAGCTATCAGATCTAACGGATCTTGGAGTCAATGTGGATCATTTTTATCTAAGTGATCCCTCTGATCGAGTACCACAGATGCAGACTGGAACAGGGGACCATACTGACTGTTCGTACAGTAACAGTGCAACATTCTCACAGCCTGTCCCATTCAATAATGTAGCAATTCCACCTCAAAATCCTGCTGATACTGCAGCCCAGTTAACGTGTAACATCACAGTATATCACACTATGGCGACTTGAATCTGCAGGAACCCAAGAATCTATCAAGAGTAGTGGACTTAGCACAATACATCACAGATACATCCCTCTCGACCATTGGGAATCTCTACAATAGGCGCTATCTCAAGTTGCAATGTTCATCGTCAAACATCCCCACCATCTGGACCGTGCCATGTTCTCATAGCTCCCATCAGGCTGAAGGTACAGAATCCTGAAGACCCACATCACCAGGTTCAGGAACAACTGCTTCTCTTCAATCACTTGGTTCTTAGGTGCACCCTCTAGTACAAACATGCCTGTGATCGAGTGCCACAGGGGCTGGTGACAGACAGACAGGAATAGGGGTCTGCTTTAACTGTTCCTACACTGACTCAAACCAAATCAGCAGAATTCATGGAGCCACAATTCTGCCTGTGCTGCCTATCCAGGAGTGAGGCATTCCCTCTGTACTGCCCATCCTCAATGGTCCACTTCTTTCATCCAGTAATGCCATTGATTATCGCGTCGCAAACCCTTCCAACAGGCCAGCATACCTAACTCAAGCAGGTAATGTCCATCCTCAAAGCTCCCCAGCACCCGGACCACGCCCTGTTCTCACAGCTCCCATCAGGCTGGAGGTACAGAAACCTGAAGTCCCACACCACCAGGTTCAGGAACAGCTACTTCGTTTGAACAAACATAACCACAACTCAGTTTAGCAACACTACGATCATTTTGCGTTACAATGGACTTTTTTGTTCCTTCTTGTAAAATTGCATATAATTTGTTTTTCCTCTGACTGTAGTGCATGTCATGCTCTGTGCCTGCGATGCTGCCATAAGTAAGTTTTTCATTGCATCTGTGCTCACTTGGACTCGTGCCTCTGACAACAAACTCCACTTTAACAATGACTGCCTCTGATTGTGTCCCTCTCAAATACTTCACAATCTACAGTGTAGTGTTCCTTCTGCACCACTCCTTTTCTTTTACAAAACAATTCACACAAAAATACATGAATTACAAACATAAAGTATTTACAAGACAGTGAACAAGTTCAAATTAAAATGTTATTACTGTCTGTAAAACAGCCAAATCCTTGGTGAGACCCACCGCTCCTGGAAATTCCACGCTGTACCCCTGGCAACTCCTGGGCTCCTTCTCAAAGTACACCCAGGCCTGAACATATAGTCAGAAGAGGGAGGCAGTCAGCCCAGACAGACCCCTTTACTGGTCCAGTGCATAGCCATCCTGTCCAGGCCAGGAGCAAGCCAACCAGTAGATCTTTTGAGCGACCCACAACCACTCCCCTGTGCGCCCACCCCGCCCCCCGGTACTTGGTGCTCGCATATCAGGAGTGCAGAGCTGAAGTGCAGCTAAAACCTGAGGAAGAGCCGCATTCAGATATACAAGTAGGGACTGCAATCTCTCACATTCCGTATAAATCCGGTACGTTGACTCCTCTTGGCCACAGAATGGACAGGTGGACCGGATGTTCTAGTCACCTAACTATAGGAAGGATATCAGTAAGATTGAAAGAGTGCAGAGAAGATTTACTAGGATGTTGCCGGGTCTTCAGGAGTTGAGTTACAGGGAAAGATTGACCAGGTTAGGAGCTTATTTCTTGGAGCGTAGAAGAATGAGGGGAGGTTTGATAGAGATTTACAAAAATTATGAAGGGTATTGACAGAGTAAATGCGAGTAGGTTCTTTCTACTTAGATTAGGAGAGAAAAATACGAGAGTGCATGGCTTTAGGGTGAAAGGGGAAGGTTTAGGGGGAAGATTAGGGGGAACTTCTTCACTCAGAGAGGTGGGAGTGTAGAACGAGCTGCCATCTGATGTGGTAAATGTGGGCTCACTCTTAAGTTTTAAGAATAAATTGGATAGATACATGGATGGGAGAGGTCTGGAGGGTTATGGACTGGGTGCGGGTCAATGGGACAAGCGGAATAAAGTTTCGGCACAGACTAGAAGGGTTGAATGGCCTGTTTTTTTGCGCTGTCATATTCTATGGTTCAATGGTTCTATGGTTCTATTTTAGTGACCCAATTTAAAAAACTGTTGCACTGTTGCTCATGTTATGTGGGACCCTCTCCTAAGGGGAATCTTGGACCGATGGTCCGATGAGCAGGTGTTAACACACCTTGGACTCTCTGGACACGCGAGCCTCTCTGAACACACCATAATGGGATGGGGACCAGCCCCCTCACAACAGCAGAATTCTCCCGCTGGTACTGGAGCACCCTGACTAGATGTGACTAAATCCCATACTCGCAACAGCTCTCGATAAAACTGGAAATCTCCTGCAGAGTGGATGGCTGAGGTTTGCCACTGAAACTCCGTGTCCCTCTGCAGCCAATGTCCCAGCAGAGAAAACGTGACAATGGTTCATGACATTTCGGAGGGTGCTCGGTGTACAGATGTGGGGAGGGTCCTGATGTGGAGAGCGGCCAGCTGTGTACGTAAGCAGATCAATGACTGACCACCCTCTGCAATCAGAAGACTCAGGAATGCAGCAGAGACCCAATGCCTCCAATTGCCCCAGAAGTCCACCAGCCTCCTCTGGGTCCTGGAGACAGAAACGGTGGGCTGGACCAAATTGACCTGATGGCACCAGATCATGGAGGAAACCAGCTGCTTTATTACCAGCGCTTTTCCCCAGTATGAAATTGCCCAAAGCTGTTTCAACCGGTGCCCCAGCCGGGCAGAGACTCTTGTCCCCCCAGTTCGCCAGCCAAGCCTCTTCAGTGGAACACCAGGTAGCAGAGGTGCATGTTGCTGCATGCAAGAAGTTTTAACTTTATGGGGCCATAAAGTAATAGAGCATAAAAACAGGCCTTTTGGCCGCACTGGTCCCTGCTGACCACAGCATCCTTCCTGCTACTCCCAGTTGCCTTTGTTTGGTCTATAACCCTCCAAGCCCCTCCTCTTAATGTTACTATGCAAATGGGCTTAAATGTTGTCTGCCTGCTCCCCTGCCAGCTCATTTCCAGTACTCACTACCTTCTGTGTAAAGATGATGCCTCTAAGTCTCTTTCACATCTCCTCTCTCTTATGTTGTACCTTGCCTTCTAATTGTGGACTCCCCAACCATGGGCGTGGGTGGGGGAACTATGACCATCCACCCTATCCACAGCCTTCATGATATTATAGACCTATGAGGTCACCTTTCATTCTCCACTGTTACAAGGAATAAAGATTCAGTGTGGCCAGCCTCTCCCTGTAACGTGGTCCCTTTCATCCAGGTAGAATCCTCATAAATCTCTTCTGCACCCTCTTCCGCCTGACAATATCCCTGACCCACACTGGCCTCCTGGTCCTGCAATGCCTCACCTTTGTTATCATTGTTTACAATTACAGTTGACTTGCTCAATTGCGACTGATCCAGGGAACCAACACTGTACATAACTACATATGTACACTGTACATCCTGCTCTCAGGATGATGCTTTTTATTCCAGGACACAGGAGATTTTTAAAGAAAGGGGCTTCCCTTCCTCCACCATCAACTCTGCTCTCAAACACATCTCTCCCATTTATTTCACACACATCTGCTCTCACCCCATCCTCCCGTCACCCCACTAGGAATAGGGTTCCCTTTGTCCTCACCTACCACCCTACCAGCCTCCAGGTCCAACATATAATTCTCCGTAACTTCCACCACCTCCAATGGGATCCCACCACCAAGCACATCTTTCCCTCCCCCCTTTCTGCTTTCCGCAGGGATTGCTCCCTACGTGACTCCCTTGTCCATTCGTCCCCCCCATCCCTTCCCACAGATCTCTCTCCTGGCACTTATCCTTGTGAGCAGAACAAGTGCTACACATGTCCTTACACTTCCTCCCTCACCACCATTCAGGGCCCCAGACAGTCCTTCCAGGTGAGGCGACACTTCACCTGTGAGTCGGCTGGGGTGATATACTGCGTCCGGTGCTCACGGTGCGGCCTTCTATACATTGGCGAGACCCGATGCAGGCTGAGAGACAGTTTCGCTGAACACCTCTGCCCTGTCCACCAGAGAAAGCAAGATCTCCCAGTGGCCACTCATTTTAATTCCACATCCCATTCCCATTCTGACATGTCTATCCACGGCCTCCTCTACTGTAAAGATGAAGCCACACTCAGGTTGGAGGAACAACACCTTATATTCCGTCTGGGTAGCTTCCAACCTGACGACTTCTCTAACCTCCGTTAATGCCCCTCCTCCCCTTCGTACCCCATCCCTTATTTATTTATTTATTTATTCCTTTTTTTTTCTCTCTCTCTCTTTTCTCCCTCTGTCCCTCTCACTATAACTCCTGACCTGATCACCATCCTCTGGGCCCCCTTCCCCCTTTCTTTCTCCCTCGGCTTCCCATCCCATGATCCTCTCCCTGCTCTAGCTTTGTATCCCTTTTGCCAATCAACTTTCCAGCTCTTAGCTCCATCATTTCAGATCTCCCTCTCCCCCTCCCACTTACAAATCTCTTACTATCTCTTCTTTCAGTTAGTCCTGACGTAAGGTCTCGGCCCGAAACGTCAACTGTACCTCTTTCTAGAGATGCTGCCTGGCCTGCTGCGTTCACCAGCATTTTTGTGTGTGTTGATTGTACATAGTACTCCAAGTCTTGCCTCAACACTGACTTATATCACGTTTTTGCACTGCGGACTGGTTTAATATTGACAATATTCCTGCGGACTGGCTGACCCAGGGGTGGGGGGGGGGTAGGGTTGCCAACGGAGTAGCAGTTAAATATGTTGAGTTTACCCCGAGAAAGACTACCATGACCATGAGGCCTTGCGCGGGCAGCAGTGCGCATGTGCGTACGTGCCAACTTTTTCCAACAAATCGTTTTTGGCGATTCTGTCCGGGAGAGGTGGGTGTGGGGGGAGGTGTTAATCATGACCGGAATATCGGTGATAAGTGGCTAATACACTCAATTTCATTTCTAAAAGGGTTTATCTAATGAATTTAATATTAAACACACAGCGCATATTTTCCTCGCATGAATATAGTGAAATTGTTATATGGTTATATAAGTCACTTATAAGTCAATAGCATAATAACATTTTAAGTAATGTTTGGATATTAAACACACAGCACATATTTTCCCTGTATGAACATATAAAATCATTGCAACACACCAGTATCGCTGAATCAGTGGGAGCCCTGGGCTTGTTTTCCTGCAACAAGATGGTCCCATCGAGGGGTGATGGGAGACAGTGATACTCGAACAGGGTTCCCTATGTCCAGTCTATTCCGCAATTTAGTTTTCATTGCATTCATTGCAGAGATATGTTGGAAATGGAAGCAACATTTTCAGTGCTTTCGTGGCTACCTCAGGATATTTAGCCTTGACTTTGATCCAGAATGCCGGCAGAGATGTTATGTCAAACATACTTTTCAGACCGCCATCATTTGCAAGCTCGAGGAGTTGATCTCCTTCCCGTGCTGACATGACGCATGGGTAATGACCTCGCGTGCGTTCAAGCTCAACAGTGCACATGACAGGGAATGAGGAAAGGTGCAGCTGACTCATATCGCTAAATCATATCGTTTACTCGCGGCGTGGTAGCACATGTTTTGCGGCCCGGTGGTTGGGGACCACTGACTTATATAACTGCAATAAAATGGCCCTGCTGTTAGATTCAGTGCCCTGACTGAAGGCCAGTATGCTAAACACCATTCTTCAACATCCTGTATACTTATGCAGCCATTTTCAGTGAACTGTCTACTTGTACTCCCAGGTTCCTGTGTTCCACAACACTCTCCCATGCCCTGACATTTACTGTAGATGTCCTACCCTGGTTTGAATGTCCGAAATGCATCACTTCACACTTGGCGAAATTGAAATCTGCTTGATTCCTCAGCCAGTCTCCTTAACTGATCAATACCCCTTTGCAACTCATTGCAACCTGCTTCACTACGCGAGCAGTTCTGTTGCTCTGGAGGTTTCCCTGACCAATGACTGTTGTCATGATCATCTCCCATGGGTGCTGCTGGGGCTCAGAACACCTGCAAAAGAGGACCTGCAGTCGTCCACCTCTGAGTTGGTATATGGGCAGCTGTTACGAGTGCCAGGTGATTTCATTCCTGACAGCACGACACCTGGTTAGCCTCTCAGCAGCGTTCCACCCTCCTCAGTAAAATCAGCCATTAAAAAACAATTTTCACAGTCCGGATCGATAAGCTACAGGACCTAGGCCTCTTCCCATAACGATTTTTTTACCTTAGGATCTCTAATCAACTCTGGTTCATTGCACAGCACACAATCTAGAATAGCTGATTCCCCCGGGGACTCAGCCACAAGCTGCTCTAAAAAGCCATCTAATAGGCATTCTAGAATGTCCCCGTCTTGGGATCCAGCACCACCCTGATTTTCCCAATCTACCTGCATATTGAAATCTTCCATAACTATTGTTATGGAGAGCTTCGAAGGAGGAGCTTAGGAGAACTATAGCACCTAAAGGCGCCTCCTTTGCTTGCATCTTCGGAAACAGCACTGTTTCCATCTTTAATATCTCTATTTTTCCCTTTCAGGGTTCTTTTGAAGACCCTAACCTGGAGTTACACACTCACTTCAGTTCTTTGCGGGAATGGAACCCACTCTCGGGGTCTCATGACTGCTCGCTATTCGATATGACAAGGACGCAGCCTAGAAGACTAGTGTGCTTTCAGGGTTCCAGGACTTCGTGGCTCTGGAGGCGGGTGGACTGTTCTTTGGACACAGAGTTCAGAAAAAGCAACGCAACAGACTTTTTAACAATGAAAATCAGTGAGTTGTTTGTTATGTTTCCCCTCTCGCTGTGAAACAGGGATACCATTTTTTCCCTTATGAAGGAGAGTCTGTGGTTTGTCAAGTTACCAGGTGAACGCGTAGTCTTTGGGGTACAACAATTCTGTGCCTTTACTGATGCTTTGTTGCACGCTTGAGTGTTTGGTGGGGGTTGCTGATGCTTTTTGGCTGTTGGAGGGGAGGGTTGTCACTTTGCTGCTGCTTATGCGTGGGTGAGGGAGCTGGGGTGGGGCTTCGGAGTTCTAACTTTTAACTGTCATTCATTCTTTGGGGCACTCCTCTGTTTTTGTGGTTATTTGAGAAGAAAAAGAATTTCAGGATGTATAATGTATGCATTCCTCTGAAATTCAATGTACCTATTGAAACATTGCCTTTTGGTATGCATTTTCAACTTCGCATTGTAATTTGCAGACCACATCCATACTACTGTTTGGGGTTATGTATATAAATCCCAATAGGCTCTTCTTAACCTTGCAGTTCCTTATGTCTACCCACAATGATTTTACACATTCTAACCCTTTGTTACCTCTTTCTAAGGATTTGATTTCATTTTTTTATGAACAGAGTAACACAACACCCTCTGCCTTCCTGCCTGTCCTTTAGATACGATAGGTATCCTTGAACTTTAAGCTCCCAGTTATATTCTTCTTTCAGATATGATTCTGAATTGTCTACATCATCATACCTACCAATCTGCAACAGTTCTGCAAGTTCATCTACTTTATTCCATATACTATGTGCATTGAAATACCACACCTTCAGTCCTGTATTTACTCTTTTTGATTTTATCCACCTTTTATGTTGCAACTCATCCTGCTGATTGCATTTTTGCCTGGTCAGCAGCCTCTCCTCACTAAACATCGCCACTGATTGTAAACCAGCTACCTCATCTTCAGCACTATTATCCATCTTTACTACAATACTTCTTGCATTGAAATATATGCAGCTCAGGACACTGGTCATACCATGTTCAACCCTTTGATTCCCAACTTAATCTGAGGTCTTATCAATATCTGCCTCCACAACCTCTCCACTAACTGTTCTGACACTCTGGTTCCTAACCCCCTGCAACTCTAGTTTAAACCCAACCATGCAACATCAACAAACCTTCCCACTAGGATATTAGTCCCCCTCCTGTGCAGACTGTTCCTTCCGTATAGATCCCACCCTTCCTGGAAAAGAGCCCAGTGATCCAAAACTTTTATGCCCTCCCTATTACACCAACATTAGCCACAAATTCAACTGTATAATCTTTCCTCTTCTGACCTCACTAGCACATGGCATGGGTAGCAATACTGAGATCACAATCCTGAAGGTCCTGCCCTTTAACTTAATACCTAACTTCCTGGACTCCCTATACAGAATATCGCCACTCATCCTACCCATGTCATTGATACCTACATGGACCACGACTTCTGTCTGTTCACCCCTTCACTTAAGAATGCTGAGGATTCGAACTGAGATATCCCAGACCCTGGCACCCAGGAGGTAATATACTATCCAGTGATCTCATTCTCATCCACAAAACCTCCTGTTTCCTTAACTAACAAATCCCCTATCACTACATCATGCCTCTTCTCCCCTTTTCGATTCTGAGTCATAGAAGCAGACTTAGTGTCAGAAACCTGACCACCGTGACTTTTCTCTGTTAGGTCATACCACACCCCGACCCTGAGAGTATCCAAAGTGATATATATGTTGTTGGCCACAGGGGTACTCTGCACTGGTTCCTTAACCTCTTTCTCTTCCTGACTGTAACCCAGTTTCCTGTGGCCTGCACCTTGGGTGTAACTACCTCTGTGTATGTCCTATCTATCACCCCTTATTCTCCTGAATGATCTGGAAGTCATTCAGTTCCAGCTCCAACTCATTAACACGGTTTGTTAGAAACTACAGCTGGATGCACTTCTTGCAGTTGTAGTTTTCAGATACACTGAACATCTTCCTGCTTTCCCATGTCCTGCAAAAGGAGTATCCACTATCCTGTCTGGAATCCCTACTGCTCTAGCTGAGCACATACAAAGAAAAGAACAAATAAAAACTTGAACTTTACTTTCCTTTGCTTTTTCTGACTGAAGCCTCGAAGAGCTAAAGCCTCAAGATCATCACTCTGATTATGTCCACTTTTACGATGGCTGCTGTGCTTTTCCCTGCCATCCAAATTAACCGTTTGCTAATCAATCCCAAATGCCAATTGGTCACTGGTCAAAGCTCTTTTTCATGGTAGTGACCTGCTGCTGCCTTTTATCCTATGGCAATAGTCCTGATTGAAATCCCCTCCTCTTAAAACTTCCAATGTCCAGATTGGCCACTGATCAAAGCTCTTTTTAACCCCTGTCACCTGGAACTTCCACCACCCTTCCACCGTGAAGACTGATGCAAAATACTTATTCAGTTCATCTGCCCTTCTGTTGTTCCACATTATTACCTCTCCAGCATCATTTTCCAGCAGTCCGATATCCTCCCTTGCCTCTCCTTTACAGTTTGTATATCTAAAGAAATTTTTGGTATCCTCTTTAATGTTATAAACTAGCTTACTTTCATATTCTATCCTTACCTTCTTAATGGTATTTTTAGTTGCCTTCTGTTGGAAAGCTTCCCAATCCTCTAACGCCACTAATTTTTGTTTGAATACATGCCCTCTCTTTGGCTTTTCCATTTTGCCTGGTCCTTCCCAGGCTGCATCCAGTCAGTCTCTGTATCTTCTTCAGGACAATCTCATCCTTTGTGGAAATTTCATAATCGTAACTACATAGCAGAAAAAATTAAACAGCTACTTGATCCGTCAAGACATTATAAAAAAAATCTTCCTAAATAGTGGAGAACCAAGAGTCCAATGCAATAAAATTAGTTAAAGAGAAACAACTAAGGATTGCAATTTGCTGAAAAACTGATTTAAGAAAACCTCCTTGGATTTCATACCTTGTGGTTGGAAATTTAGAGTCATGAGCCATTGATGCAGCAGGCTGTCTTGCAATACAAAGAAACACACTGGAGATTGAAGAAAAAGATTAACTTTATTTGTCACAGGTATATCAAAACAAACAGTGAAATATATTGTTTGTGTTCAATCAAATGAGCTGGAGACTACCCACAAGTGGTACCAGCCATTACTGCTCTGTTGGCTTCCATGCTAGTATCCCCTCTGAATCAACTTTTGTGAGCTCCTCTTTCATGCCCCTGTAATTCCTTTACTCCACTGTAATGCCCATACATCTGACTTTAGCTTCACCCTCTCAAATTGCAGGGTGAATTCTGTTATATTATGATCACTGCCTTTTAAGGGTTCTTTTTATCCTAAGCTCCCTGGCTCATCTTTAGATGTTTCAGAAAGGACAGGGAGGGAGGCAAAAGAGGTGGGGGCATGGCACTGTTGATCAGAGATAGTGTCACGGCTACAGAAAAGGAGGAAGTCATGGAGGGCTTGTCTACAGAGTCTCTATGGGTGGAAGTTAGGAATAGGAAGGGGTCAATAACTCAACTGCGCGTTTTTTTACAGACCACCCAATAGTAACAGGGACATCAAGGAGCAGATAGGGAGACAGATTCTGGAAAGGAGTAATAATAACAGGGTTTTGTGGTGGGAGATTTTATTTTCCCAAATATTGATTGGCATCTCCCTAGAGTGAGGGGTTTAGATGGGGTAGAGTTTGTATGTGTGTTCAGGAAGGTTTCTTGACACAATATGTAGATAAGCCTACAAGAGGAGAGGCTGTACTTGATCTGGTATTGGGAAGTGAACCTGGTCAGGTGTCAAGTCTCTCAGTGGGAAAAACAAATACAGTGAATTATACCAGTGCCTAAAAGTGAATAAAAGGGGATGCCCTGGGTGCTGGAGGCCCTTAATAATGGACGTTGCCTTTCTGAGACACCGCTCCTTGAAGATTTCCTGGGTACTTTGTAGGCTGGTACCCAAGATGGAGCCAATTAAATTTACAATCCTCTGCAGCTTCTTTCAATCATGTGCAGCAGCTCCCCACCTCCATACCAGACAGTGATGCAGCCTGTCAGAATGCTCTCCACGGTATAACTATAGAAGTTTTTGAGTGTATTTGTTGACATACTAAATCTCGTCAAACTCCTAATGAAGTGTAGCCGCTGTCTTGCATTTTTATAACTGCATCGATATGTTGAGACCAGGTTATTTCCTTATTGACACCCAGGAACTTGAAACTGCTCATGCTCTCCACTTCTGATGGCTCTATGAGGATTGGTATATGTTCCTTCATCTTAAACTTCTGGCAGTCCACAATCAGTTCTTCTATTTTACTGACATAGAGTGCCAGGTTGTTGCTGCACCACTCCACTTGTTGGCATGTCTTGCTCCTGTACGTCCTCTCGTAACCACCTGAGATTCTACCAACAATGGTTATATCATCAGCAAATTTATAGATGGTATGCTCAGCCACACAGTTATGGCTAAGACAGGGTAGAGCAGTGGGCTAAGCACACACCTGTGAGGTGCACCAGTGTTAATTGTCAGCGAGGAGGAGATGTTATCACCAATATGTACAGATTGCGGTTTTCTGGTTTGGAAGTTGAGGTTCCAATTGCAGACGGTGGTGCAGAGGCCCAGGTTCTGCAACTTTTCAATCAGGATTGTGGTAATGATGGTATTAAATGCTGAGTTATAGTCAATGAACAGCATCCTGACATAGGTGTTTGTGTTGTCCAGGTTGTCTAAAGCCGTGTGAAGAGCCATTGAGATTGCATTTACCATTGACCTTTTGTGGCGAAAGGCAAATTGCAATGGGTCCGGGTCCAGGTCCTTGCTGAGACAGGAATTCGTTCTAATTATGACCAGCCTCTCAAAGCATTTCATCACTGTAAATGTGAGTGCTACTGGTCAATAGTCACTAAGGCAGCTCATATTATTCTCCTTAGGCACTGGTATAATTGTTGCCTTTTTGAGGCAAGTGTGAACTTCTGCCCAAAGCAGTGAAAGGTTGAAAATGTCCTTGAATACTCCCACTAGTTGGATGGCACAAGTCTTCAGAGCCTTACCAGGTATTCCAAAAGGACCTTCCTCCTTGCGAGGGTTCACTCTCTTTAAAGACAGCCTAACATTGGCCTCTGAGACAGGGAGCACAGGGTCATCAGGTGCAGCAGGAATCTTCACAGCTGTAGTTGTGTTCTCCCATTCAAAGTGGGCGTAGAAGGCGATGAGTTCATCTGGTAGTGAAGCATCGCTGCCATTCACACTATCGGGTTTTGCTTTGTCTTGCAAACCCTGCCAGAGTTGTTGTGCATCCAATGACGCCTCCAACCTTGTTCGAAATTGTCTCTTGGCCCTTGAAGTAGCCCACTGCAAATCATACCTGGTCTTTTTGGTACTAGCCTGTGTTGCCAGACTTGATTGAATGCCACAGATCTAGCCTTCAGCAGACGATGTACCTCCTGGTTCATCCACAGCTTTTGGTTTGATAATGTACACTAAGTCTTTGAAAGCACACTCATCTACACGGGTTTTAATGAAGTTGGTAACAACTGCAGCATACTCATCCAGGTTTGAAAATGAATCCCTGAATTCCTGAATACAGTCCAGTCCACCGATTCAAAGCAATACTGTAGGCGCTCCTGTGCTTCCCTTGTCCATACCTTCTTGATCACTACTGCTGCAGTCTTCAGTCTCTGCCTATACTCAGGGAGTCAGCCAGGTGATCAGATTTCCCGAAGTGAGGGCGTGGAATAGCACGGTAGGCATTATTGATGGTGGTGTCGCAATGGTCCTGTGTGTTGTTTCCTCTGGTATTGCAAGTGATCTGTTGATGGTAGTTGCTTAGTGATCTTTTTTCAGACTGGCCTGGTTAAAATCTCCCAAAACAACGGTGAAGGCGTTAGGGTGTGCTGTTTCATGCATGTTGATTCCATTGCTCAGATCATCCAAAGCCTGATTGACATTGGCCTGAGGTGGAATGTATACTGCTACCAAAATGATCCCGGAGAACTCTCGTGTTAGGTAAAAAGGATGGCACGTAACTGCTAGATATTCCAGGTCTGGTGAGCAGAATTCAGATATTCACGTACAACAGTCTCTCGAGTTTGCAGAGATGGTGTGAAAAACAAAAAAAAAAATCCAGTGCGCGCCATTTCTGTGGGTAAAATGTCTTGTTAATGAGAGAAGTCAGAGGAGAATGGTCAGACCAGTTCAAGCTGACAGGAAGTGACACGTTACTCAGTGGCTTGCAGAAAAGCATCTCTGAATACACTCTGAATAAAACTTTGAGGTGTATGGGCTACAGCAGCAGTAGGCCATGAACATACACTCAGTAGTCACTTTATTTGATACAGGAGGTACCCCCGAGTGTATTCCTGACCAATCAGAGCACAGGGAAATAGAGGCCATTGAAATCAATTGGCTCCACAAACACCCATGTGCTCTCTTCATATTTAGTATGTGGGTTCTGACCAAAGAGGAAGGTAGAAATGTCCCACTACCTTGAACTGCTGTAGTTCATGTGGTGACTGAGACATGTGCACATTGGCTTCTGTGGTTCCCAGTGACCACACATCGAGCATTTGTCATCAGCTGTCAGGTTTCAGGGCACCCCGAGGTGGTGGAAAGTGATGGAGAAGTGATTGCCTTCTTTGTATCCTCCTTTGCACAGTTCCCATTCCGCACCGACATGCCTGTCCATGGCTCGAGGCCAAATACAGGTTGGAGGAGTAACACCTCATATTCCAAACTGATGGCAGGAGCGTAAATTTCTAAAGGTGAAGATTATTTGCCATATGTACATCGAAATGTCAAAATATTCCATGAAATGTATCATCTGTGTCACAGTCCAAGGATTGTGCTGGGTGTCACCAACATCGCATGCCCACCCTCACCCATACATCTTTGTGGGAGGAAACCAGAGCACTTGGAGGAAACCCATGAGGTCACAGAGTGACATATAGTCTCCTTACCAACAGCAGCACGGACTGAACCCCAGTTGCTGGTGCTGTAAGATGCTACGCTGACACTATGATACTCCCTGGCTCTTTACCCATTCTAGAAGAAGGGTCTCAGCCTAAAACGTTGACTGGTTATTCATTTCCATAGCTGCTGTCTGACCTGCTGAGTTCCTCCAGCATTTTGTGTGTTTTGCTTAGATCTTCCTTGGTGTCTGATATCTCGTGTTAGAGAGCCATGTTCTCCACAGAGAATTACATAATGGCAGGTTAGCTTCAGTGACAACATTTTCAAATCGCAAGAGGAGGCAGGAAATAATGGAATATTTGGCTCTGAGAAAAGGTCACAAAATTGTACAACACATCACATTCGGCCGAGAGTTCTATAGATTCCTGTTTTATCTCTCCCTTCTTACAGAGCAGAATGACATTTGCCTCACGACAATCCATGGGAACAGTTGCAGAGGCAGAGGATAACTGGAGTTTGCACTTTTTTCTCAGCTCCCTCACACAAAGCTCTGAGATGCTGATGAACAGAAATATGTCAATAGGAGTTTGAGGGGATTTGGAATGTCACCAACGACTCGAGTAAATTTCTACAGATGTCCCGGCAGGAGTTGGGAGAACCTCACCTTTTGATCATACCTCCTCTTATTTCCTTGATTGTGCTTGGCGGCCGTGATGCCAGCTAATTTATAAGACCTTTTCAACTCTCTTCTCATGTCAGACACATCCTTTGGATAAGTCTTCGGTGGTAAGTCACCCTCGTCAGTTTCAAAACAAAGGTCAATGGGCAACCTCGCTTCACATCCAGACATCAGATAATATGGCCAATACTCAGTAGCGTCATTTCGAGTACAGTTGTAACAGTGAACCAGATGTCTAATATGTTAACTCTGCCTGCTCATCCTGTTGATCTCCAGGGTCCCGAGCATGTCTAGCAATTAAACCTCTCGGGCTGGGGATCACCCTGCAGGTGATAGGCGTGGTCCTTGACTTCTTGACCCCAGGCATGCTCGAAATCCCATCCCTGATCATGATGTATCCGGCTGGGGAGGCCATAATAAATGAAATACTTCTCCATAACACTTTGGCCACTGTCAACACCCTCCGGTCCTTGGTAGGAAAAGCCTGCGCCTATCTGATGTAGTGGTCCATGATAACTACGACATTTGCTGAGTTGTTGACATCGAGTTCTAACAGGAAATCCATACACAGCAGGTCCAGGGGCCCCGCATTCTGCAAGTGGGACAAGAGAGCTGCCCGCATAGGCCGCTGATCATCTCGCTGAGCAGCTGCCACTTCCCTAGAACTCAATTCCGGCCGCTGAATTGACTTCAGAGCAGTCAAGTTACAGTAAACTTGAGGGATGGCGTCATCAGAAGCTTCCAATTGATCCACCGCTCAATCCTGGCCCTCCTTTCCCTCTGCCCTCACAGTGATGACAAACTGACAAATGGCCTTCACCCCTGGGGCAGAAACACTCTCCCACTCCTCATCCCTGTCTGATCCCTCATGCACCCATTGGGACAAAGCATCTGCATTAATGTTCCTGCTTCCTGGCCAGTACTTCAGGCTGAAATCATAGGCAGACAACGCCACCAGCCACCGATGGCCTGTGGCATCCAGTTTTGCTGAGGTCAGGATATAAGTTAGGGGGTTGTTGTCCGTCCTCACCTTAAACTTGGCCCCGTAGAGGTAGTCACTCAGCTTATCCACCACTGCCCATTTCAATGCCAGAAATTCCAATTAGTGCTTGGGATAGTTTTTCTCGGAGGGGGACAGACTCTGGCTGCCAAATGCAATGCGTCTGAACCCGGTGGCCTGATGCTGATACAGGATGCCCCCCTGGCCTCTCGGCTGACATTCGTGTGCAGTACATACGGCAATCGGGCCTGGGTCAACAGCTCCTTCAGCGAGTGAAAGGCCTCCTCACATTTTGCATCCCACCTCAGTCCAAAGGGCTCTGATGAGCTAAGATACTCTCCACCCTCCTGTCCTTTCTTTCTTCCTCCCTTTCTTTACCAAGAGAGGGTAACCGCACAGAAGCTGATTCAATGGGTGACTCAATTTTGCGTAGCCATTTACGAACCTCCGATAGTAACCACAGAACCCGAGGAACGAGCACAGAGCGCTCACAGTCTGGGGTCTTGGCCAAGTGGTCACCACCTCTATCTTAGCCAGATCCACAGCTACTCCATCTCATGAGATTATGTGCCCAACATAGCTAACAGACATTTGGCAGAACAGGCACTTGTCCAGGGGAGTTTTAACCCTTTAACTTGCAAGTGACCGAGCACCTTCAGCAGCCTTGCTTCATGTTCCTCCAAGATGGATCCAAACACTATGAGCTCATCCAGATACGCCAATACTTCAAGCAAGTTCATATCCCCCACTGCCTTCTCCATGATCCGCTGGAAGTTTGCAGGGGCTCCCGATGTACCCTGTGTCATTCTTTCGAACTGAAAGAATCCCTTAGGACATATAAATGCTGTCTTCTCTTTGTCAGCCTCACTCATGGGGATCTGGTAATATCCATATCTCAAGTCCAGCACACTGAACCACTTTGCACCACTCAGACAGGCCAGCGCGTCTTTGATCCTTGGGACTGTAATTGCCCATGAGCCAGTAGGGTTGGTCAGTACCATCTGAGGGGAAAAATGCTCATAGTGATTTTTGGCAAGGTATACATCTCTAGAGTTAGAAAATATGTGATAGCATTGCACCAGTGGTAGCTTTATTACTTCAAATAAGTAATCACTTTTTGTATATATTCTATATTAACATCAGTATAGCAGAAAATGTTACCGCACCCCCCAAAAGGTAAAACAAAACCTCATTTGGAGAGATTTCTGGAGTCTTATCAATGTCACGATATTTTCCATATTGTTGCATCAAATCAAAACAATCTTAAGCTTTTGTCATAGCATATAGAATTATAGTACAATAATTTAAATGTGGGGTTCTACACTGCCATAACCTAGGCCCTATTTGGTTGTAAAATGAATATATTTAATCAAAGACTGCTTTCTATACTTTGTTTTCCATACTTTCATAACCTATTAATAATCATAATAATTTTCCAAGTCTTCTATGTCTTCATCCGAACTTTCCACACTCTCTGAGGTGGATGCCTGGTTCTCACAGTCTGCCAGTCTACACATGTCAGTACACCTGAGGCCATTTGCCACACACATACATCTTGGGAGTGAACATTTTTTTGGACAGTTACAGGCCAGTAGATCCAGGACGGCATCGGGTGCTGGCTGGCCTTCTATCCAGTGCACCACCAACTGTTCAGCTTCCTCTTCTCTCTCCATCTTCCATCCTCTGCCAACAGGGCCCGGCACTTGTGGGTCCTTCTCTAAGCATCTTCTCCATATACCAGCCTGGTAGGTGGCTCGCTTTGCATGTTTTGTTAAGCAGTCCTTGCATGGTGGGAGTTGATGACATTCAATTTCATCTTTTTTGGCACAGAAAAGGTGATACCTGAGCTCATTGACCTTGGTGATCAATGCTTTTGGGACATACAGGAGACACGTAAATGCCTCCTGTTTGTCCATCAATTCTAGGGAGAGGTCCCATTCCTGACTCACTCTAAGAACGTGTCCTGGGTTTCCCTGTTGTTGGTCAGAAGTTTTAGGGCACTTGTCTTCCCTTTGTCTGCAAAAGCGCTTACAGTGTCACATCCTGTATATGCATGCAACCCGATGAGAGCCCTATAAACCTCTACACCAACAGTGACAGCAAGCTTCCTGATGTCCACAAACCTTGTACGGGTTCTAATGCCACACTTCTGGAACAATGGGGCTTTATTCTTGTCAGAAAATGCTAAAGACATGATAAAGACATCTGTGTCTTCTGAGCAGATCACTGCAGATTGGTATCCCTCTCTTGTGGCATGGGAAGCATGGAGAAGTAGGCGGCCATTTGCTTCTTGTTAACACTGAAGAGCTGACACCTCCTCACTGTCTTGAGATGTGATTCTGTAACCTTTGTTATTCACAGTTGCATACAGAATCTTCTCTTGTAGCTTTGCTCTGTACTCCGCCTTCCTCCATTCATGGACTATGAAGCTAATGAGACTATTTTTGTTACTGACTTTGGTCAGGAAGCTCCTCCACTGCCTCACCATCTATGTGCCTGTGATACCTTGCAACTCATGACCAGTCTCTTCACCCCGTAGAGATCTTTGACTATTCTTGATAGAGTTCTCCTTGTATGTGTCAAACACAACATCTATTCTGCTACTCTGACTGCCTTCCCTCAGAGCCATACCCAGAATTGTTGTGGAAACATCTCTGAAAGTAACTTGACCACCTTTCACTTTTTGGAGCAAGTTCATTCCATCAACCACTGCAGCAGAGTTTCCTGGGAGTTGTTCTTCTACTGCTTGAAATTGGTTGCCTTGACCCTCCGAACTTTGAGTTCCCTCTGTAGAGTTTGATTTTCCAAGACAACATCCCTTAATGATACACTTTCAGGAACCATTAACAATTTTCCTTTGTCATCTGGAAATATATCCACTGAATTGCCCAGCTCAGATTGCAGTTCCCTACGAATGTGCTTCCTTGTAGAATCTCGCTGGAGTGTCACTCCACCAGATAGCATGAAAGATTCAAGCTTTGTGACCAAAGAAGTAACTTGTACAATCATCTTGTTGGGTATGGTATCAGTTCTGATATACTCCAAGAGGTCTTTATAGGCTTCCCTTTCAATCCTTTTATACAGTTCATCATCATCTGTTTCATCATCATTCTCTTTGTACTTAGGTTCCTTTTTCTTGATTCTGGTATAATCCTTATAACATGAAGCATGATAGTGGGCCTCTGCAGCAACTATGTTACTGCCAGAATCTTTTCATCTTCCTTTTGGGTTGCACATTCTCGTAGTGTTTGGTCAGCTCTGAATTGTACAGCTTGTGTAAGCTACCACTGCTGCAATGCTATCACATATTTGAACCTGGGCATTTTTCTATTTATTCGCCAGAGAGTTAAGGGTGGATACTACCTCAGAATTCGCACTCTCTCCTGGGGGACATGGACTAATTAGACATTCCAAATCTGACCACTCTTTCCCTGCATGCCTCAGAAATGGTAGAACCCTGTCCTTGAAGTCTCCGCCGTCAGCTACGGGAAACTCCGCTTGTGACTAAGCCCGCTCTGCTACATTCTCCTTCTTCCTGACAGTATGGTCAGGAGATGGCCCCACCTCACCTGGGGCACCGACAACAGCAGGCAGTTCCACCGCTATTATGTCAGTGCTAGCCTGAACTAAAACAAAATCTGAGCCCACCATTTTATCAAACCTCCGTGCAACAACCGTAACTTTACCAATAGGTTTAACAGTACTCAAAAATTTAATTAACAATTCATCCGGAGTACAAATATCCATCCCACTCAACACACACTCATTAATTTCCGGTAACCCCACAGAGGCACACCACCACTCCACCCCGGCAGAATCCACACTAGCACAGACTTAAATACACAACATACTGGTTCAATGCGCAGGGCAATCACACAACATCCCGGATGAACCCCCACAATTGTAACCCCAGGCTCAGCCAGCATGCATTTATCTAGGGGAAGACAGCCTCTGGCCCAGCCAAACTGAAAAATCTCATTTGTGTAGAAGCTGCATGATGTGTTGCCTGGTTGCGAATCCAAACCGCAAAATATCAGACAGTACACCGTATGCAATTAAACGATTGAACGTTATAAATCTTAATCTGACTTTTGGGTTAGTAAAGTAAATAAAAAGAAAAAGGGCCCATTTTAATGAAACAGTCTAGTGTGCATGTTGGAGCTCATGGATTTGTCCATTCGTTCCACATCGACCTCCTCCAAGCGTCGCTGACCGTCGGACCCTCACTCTGAGTCCATTCCGTCCACCAGTCTGCCAACTCTTTCCATCGGTGTCTTCTCTCTTCATCTCTCACCGACAAAAGACCACAAAATCCTTGCTCCCAGCCCCACAAGAAAGAACATCCTTATCGTTGGACAGCGCATATTCCAAAGCCTCCATTATCTCTAGTCATAACCAAAACATTGCTGCTGCAGAGAAACAATTACCTTAGCAATGAAACATTACAGAGAGGCCATTACATTAGCAGTGAAACCTTACAGCATGTTACGTGTATTACACTGTACTGTTGCCACAAAACAACACATCTGACAATATATGTCGGAGATAATAATTCAGATTCAGATTTGAAATTGGTATGTTTACCCTTCACCCTAAGTGGAACATACTGCCCTTGACTCTTGCTATGGCCCTTCTAAAAGCCTCCCACTTCTAGTCAACCCCAACCTAATGCTCTCCAAGTCAACCCTGCTCAAGTTCCAGATTTGAACCCATGGCCTTGAACTATCTTTATCCGTAACTATTTTAAAACTAATATTGTTACTGAAATCAGTTTATTATTGTCTCATACACCAATACACAGGAAAAAGCTTGTGTTGCATACTGTTTCTACAGATCGAATCATTACACAGTGCATTGAGGTAGAACAAGGCAAAACAATAACAGAATGCAGAATGCAGAATAAGCAAGCAGGATGGACAAAGGAGAGTTGGGTGATGTTGCATACTTGGATTTTCAGAAGGTCTTTAATAAGGTACCACACATGATGCTATTTAACAAGCTACAAGCCCATGGTATTACAGGAAAGACTGTAGCATGGATTCATTGGCAGGAGGCAAAGGGTGGGAATAAAGGGAGCCTTTTCTGGTTGGCTGCTGATTCCTATGGTGTTCCACAGGGGTCTGTGTGGGGACCAGTTCATTGTACATTATATGTCAATGATTTGGATGATGGTATTGATAGCTTTGTTGCAAAGTTCACAAATGATATGAAGATAGGTGGAGGAGCAGGTACTTTTGAGAAAGTAGAGAGGCTACAGAAGGACTTAGACAGATTAGCAGAACGGGCAAGAAAGTGGCAAATGAAATGCAATGCTGGAAAATGCATGGTTATGCACTTTGGTAGTAGAAATAAATGAACAAACTATTTTCTAAACTTGGAGAAAATCCAAACTTCTGTGCAGAGCACCTAAAGGTTAACTTGCAGGTGGCAAGGAAGGCAAATGCAATGTTGGCATTGATTTCAAGAGGTCTAGAACATAAGACCAGGGATGTGATGCTAGGGCTTTGAAAAACACTGGTGAGGCCTCACCTAGATTATTATGAACAGTTTGGGCTCCTCATCCGAGAAAAGATGTGCTGGCATTTGAGAGAGCTCGGAGGAGGTTCACAATTATGATTCCAGGAATGAAAGGGTTATTTTCATACAAGGACCGTTTGATAGCTTTCGGTCTGAACTCACTGAAATTTAGAAGAATGAGGGGACATCTTATTGAAACCTTTTGAATGTTGAGAGGCCTAGACAGAGTAGCTGTGGAAAAGATGTTTCTCATGGCGGGATAGTCTAGGACAAGAGGGCACAACATCAGGGTAGAGGGAAGTATTTAAAACAGAGATGTGGAGACATTTCTTTAGCGAGGGTGGTGAATTAGTAGACTTTGTTACCAAAGGCAGCTGTGGAGACAAGGTCATTGGGTGTATTTAAGGCAGCTTTTGATAGGTTCTTGATTGGATATGGCATCAAAGGTTATGGGGAGAAGGTCAGGAAGTGGGACTGAGGAGGGGAAATGTAGACCAGCCATGATTGATTGGCTGAGCAGATTCGATGGGCGAAATGGCCTAATTCTGCTCCTATGATTTATGGTCTATGGTTTTATGAAATTCAGTGGATTACAAATCACAAGTCTACCCTCCGCATCAGTGATCAGGACGCCTCACTCCCCAACAGGTTGAATATCTTTTATACCCAGGTTGATGCACAGAAGATAGTGCAGGTGATGAAGGCACCCCTCCTGTCAGTGAAGCAGACTGGCTGAAGTTGAGGTGATGAAGACCCTGGCCAAGTCAACTTACACAAAGCTGCAGGGCCCAATAATAGACCAAGTGAGGTTCCGAAAGACTGCGCAGCCCAGATAACTGAGGTGCTGATGGATATATTCAACATCTCCCCGGAAATGCTCATTGTCCCCTCAGTTTCCAAGGCTGCAACCTTAATTCCAGTTCTAAAGAAGATGATGGCAACCTGTCTAAATGACCATTAGCATCAACCATTTTGAAATGCTTTGAGTGGGTGCTCATGGGACGCATTAAAGCCGTATTCCCAGATACATTGGACCCTTTCCAGTTTGCTTATCACTTGAATTTGTCCACTGACGATCAGTGACCGCTGCCCTTCACTCTGTTCTGCCCCAGTTGGAAAATGGGGTCTCCTATATCAGGCTGCTGTTATAGATTTCATTTTGGCATTTAACACCATCACACTTCAGGAAAGAGTGGGGAAACTTTTTTCACTGGGTGTTAACACCACCTCTATAACTGGATCCTGTACTTCTTAACAAAAAGGCCACAGTCAGTCTGTGTTGGCAATAAATATCTCTAGTCGCATTACACTGAGCACGGGTACTCTCCAGGGCTGTGTTCCCAGTCCGCTGGAATTCACACTCCTGACACGTGACTCAAACCGAGTCATCTAGTTTGCAGAGCACACAACAGTGGTTGGGCTCATCAACAGCGATGATGAGTCAGAGTACAAAGAGGCTTCTGAACTCCCTGCCGTATCACATTCGAAGTGTCACCGGCAAATCTGTCTGTGCCTATAATATTCAATTTATGGAATTTACTTTGTTTATTTATGCTTAATTCATCTTTAGATTTTATCCTTTAAGTTATTGTACATGTATGTTATGTGTACTACTGTGCTTTACACCTTGGTCCAGAGAAACGTTGAATCATTTGAAGGTAAACAGGTATATAATGAAATGACAATAAACTTGACTTAACTTGATGGGAGAGGGGAGAGGTGAGAGTGTCCAAGGTGTGTGGGGTTTTTGACAATCCTGGCTGCTTTACAGAGGCAGCAGGACGTGTAGGCAGAGGCCATGGAGGGGAGGCTTGTTTCTGTGTTGTGCAGTTTCTTGCGGTCACAAACAGAGCAGTTACTGTACCAAGCCGTGATGCATCCGGTCAACATGCTTTCTATGATTGGAATAGAGAAGGAAGTTCATGCTGAAACTGAACCCAAAGCTGTGAAGGTTAAAAATATTGCTTGTCCCTGTGGACGTGTAAACAGTGGTTTGACGTATGAGTGTGCTGGAGGGTGTGCAGTTATCCACTGAGGATAGTTGAGCCTTGTGTCTAGTTCTTTGCATTTTTTTCACTTCTCCACCCTCATCACTAGAGACCCTCAGAATTGTTCTCCAGTCAACCCGCAGAACTGACCTCCCTGAATCTGGAATAATTTCAGTTCATCTCTACCAGACACACCGACCTTTTCCCCAAAGTGTGACAAGCAGAAGAAACACTAGACCAGGGGTTCCCAACCTGGGGTCTGCAGACTCTTGGTTAATTGCAGGGGTCCATGGCATAAAAAAGGTTTGAAACCCCTGTACTAGGCTTTTCAGAATGCTTCATTGTGACCACAAGTCCATAAGACATAGAAGCAGAAATAGACCATTTGGCCCTTTGAGTCTGCAGCACCATTCCATCGTGGATGATTTATTATCTCTCTCAAACCTCGTTCTCCTGCCTTCTTCCCATAGCCATTGACACCCTGACTAATCCAGGTCCTATCCACCTCTGCTTTAAATATATCCTATGACTTGGACCCCACAGCCATCTGGGGCAATGAATTTCACAGAATCACACCCTCTGGTTAAAGTGATCTCTCAGTTCTGCCTCTATTCAAAACATTTCTCGAACCACTTCTTCAACCTGCCTTGTCCCCTGTAATGAACTAGACACATTTTCTCCAAGTCTTCCTCCTTTCTAATACGGCTTGCAGAATTGCATCCTCTTTTCTTTCTTCCTCCCTGCATTGTACACTTCCCCGTTCTCAGTAAAAATCTATGCCTGTCCTTTTTCTGCTACCTCCCCATCCTATATTTATCTCCTTGAAGTCTCCCACAATCCTCCTCTCGATCCATCCTTCTCCAAGTTTGCTTCATCTGTCAGCTTGGAAACTCTGTCCAGTGCACAAGTTTCAGTCATCAACATATATTAATAAAGAGCACATACTTCAAAAGTGCAAAGCTGAAATAAATTTATTATCAAAGTATATATGTGTCACCATACACAAACCTGACTGAATTTTTTTTAAAAGAATATTTTATTTATGATTTTCTACAAACTACAGCATAGAAGAAAAAAATGAATGGTATAAATAGAAGGATCATTGAAATACAGACAAAAATAACAATAATACACATCTTAACAGATGAACAAGTCACCCATATCAAAAATGAAAAGCAAAGCACCCAACCACCCACTATCCGACTCCAAGCCAACCATTACATTATAAGTATACATATTTGAAAGGATTCAGGAGGGATAGACATGAAGGAAGGGGAGGTGGGGTGGCGTTGCTGGTTAAAGAAGAGATTAACACAATAGAAAGGAAGGACATAAGCCGGGAAGATGTGGAATCGATATGGGTCGAGCTGCGTAACACTAAGGGGCAGAAGACGCTGGTGGGAGTTGTGTACAGGCCACCTAACAGTAGTAGTGAGGTCGGAAATGGTATTAAACAGGAAATTAGAAATGTGTGCAATAAAGGAACAGCAGTTATAATGGGTGACTTCAATCTACATGTAGATTGGGTGAACCAAATTGGTAAAGGTGCTGAGGAAGAGGATTTCTTGGAATGTATGCGGGATGGTTTTTTGAACCAACATGTTGAGGAACCAACTAGAGAGCAGGCCATTCTGGACTGGGTTTTGAGCAATGAGGAAGGGTTAATTAGCAATCTTGTAGTGAGAGGCCCCTTGGGTAAGAGTGACCATAATATGGTGGAATTCTTCATTAAGATGGAGAGTGACATGGTTAATTCAGAAATAAAGGTTCTGAACTTAAAGAGGGGTAACTTTGAAGGTATGAGACGTGAATTAGCTAAGATAGACTGGCAAATGACACTTAAAGGATTGATGGTGGATATGCAATGGCAAGCATTTAAAGGTTGCATGGATGAACTACAACAATTGTTCATCCCAGTTTGGCAAAAGAATAAATCAAGGAAGGTAGTGCACCCATGGCTGACAAGGGAAATTGGGGTAGTATCAATTCCAAAGAAGAGGCATACAAATTAGCCAGAGAAAGTGGCTCACCTGAGGACTGGGAGAAATTCAGAGTTCAGCAGAGGAGGACAAAGGGCTTAATTAGGAAGGGGAAAAAAGATTATGAGAGAAAACTGGCAGAGAACATAAAAACTGACTGTAAAAGCTTTTATAGATATGTAAAAAGGAAAAGACTGGTAAAGACAAATGTAGGTCCCCTGCAGACAGAAACAGGTGAATTGATTATGGGGAGCAAGGACATGGCAGACCAATTGAATAATTACTTTGGTTCTGTCTTCACTAAGAAGGACATAAATAATCTTCCAGAAATAGTAGGGGACAGAGGGTCCAGTGAGATGGAGGAACTGAGCGAAGTACATGTTAGTAGGGAAGTGGTGTTAGGTAAATTGAAGGGATTGAAGGCAGATAAATCCCCAGGGCCAGATGGTCTGCATCCTAGAGTGCTTAAGGAAGTAGCCCAAGAAATGGTGGATGCATTAGTGATAATTTTTCAAAACTCGTTAGATTCTGGACTAGTTCCTGAGGATTGGAGGGTGGCTAATGTAACTCCACTTTTTAAAAAAGGAGAGAGAGAGAAACCGGGGAATTATAGACCGGTTAGCCTAACGTCGGTGGTGGGGAAACTGCTGGAGTCAGTTATCAAAGATGTGATAACAGCACATTTGGAAAGAGGTGAAATTATCGGACAAAGTCAGCATGGATTTGTGAAAGGAAAATCATGTCTGACGAATCTCAGAATTTTTTGAGGATGTAACTAGTAGAGTGGATAGGGGAGAACCAGTGGATGTGGTATATTTGGATTTTCAAAAGGCTTTTGACAAGGTCCCACACAGGAGATTAGTGTGCAAACTTAAAGCACACGGTATTGGGGGTAAGGTATTGGTGTGGGTGGAGAATTGGTTAGCAGACAGGAAGCAACGAGTGGGAATAAACGGGACCTTTTCAGAATGGCAGGCGGTGACTAGTGGGGTACCGCAAGGTTCAGTGCTGGGACCCCAGTTGTTTACAATATATATTAATGACTTGGATGAGGGAATTAAATGCAGCATCTCCAGGTTTGCGGATGACACGAAGCTGGGTGGCAGTGTTAGCTGTGAGGAGGATGCTAAGAGGATGCAGGGTGACTTGGATAGGTTGGGTGAGTGGGCAAATGCATGGCAGATGCAATTTAATGTGGATAAATGTGAAGTTATCCACTTCGGTGGCAAAAATAGGAAAACAGATTATTATCTGAATGGTGGCCGATTAGGAAAAGGGGAGGTGCAACGAGACCTGGGTGTCATTATACACCAGTCATTGAAAGTGGGCATGCAGGTACAGCAGGCGGTGAAAAAGGCGAATGGTATGCTGGCATTTATAGCGAGAGGATTCGAGTACAGGAGCAGGGAGGTACGACTGCAGTTGTACAAGGCCTTGGTGAGACCACACCTGGAGTATTGTGTGCAGTTTTGGTCCCCTAATCTGAAGACAGACATCCTTGCCATAGAGGGAGTACAAAGAAGGTTCACCAGATTGATTCCTGGGATGGCAGGACTTTCATATGAAGAAAGACTGGATGAACTGGGCTTGTACTCATTGGAATTTAGAGATTGAGGGGGGATCTGATTGAAACATATAAGATCCTAAAGGGATTGGACAGGCTAGATGCAGGAAGATTGTTCCCAATGTTGGGGAAGTCCAGAATGAGGGGCCACAGTTTGAGAATAGAGGGGAAGCCTTTTAGGACCGAGATTAGGAAAAACTTCTTCACACAGAGAGTGGTGAATCTGTGGAATTCTCTGCCACAGGAAACAGTTGAGGCCAGTTCATTGACTATATTTAAGAGGGAGTTAGATATGGCCCTTGTGGTTACGGGGGTTAGGGGGTATGGAGGGAAGGCTGGGGCAGGGTTCTGAGTTGGATGATCAGCCATGATCATAATAAATGGCGGTGCAGGCTCGAAGGGCCGAATGGCCTACTCCTGCACCTATTTTCTATGTTTCTATGTTTCTATGACATTTGAGATAAACTTCTATTACTCCAGAGATATACACTGTAGTAAAGAAATGAAAATGATAATAATAATAATAGTAACAGCTTGCTACCTAATCAAAAAAAAAATCAAAGAAAGCTGGAAATGCAGGATCTGACAATCAAGGGAAGAAAAAAAAATACATCTGTCAATCTGGGTGAGAATTATGAAAATATTCAAGAAAAGGTCCCCACACCTTGTGGAACTTTAAATCCGAATTAAAAAGTGAATAGTAAATCTTTTCAAGATCTAAACAAGACATAATATCCCTTAGCCATTGAACATGGGTAGGGGGAACTACATCTCTCCACTTAAGGAGTACTGCACATCTAGCTAAAAGAGGGGCAAAAGACAATGTTTGTCATTTAGCTGGGATCAAATGCTTGTCAGAGTCTCAAGAAATACCGAAAAGAGCGATCAATGGATCAGGTTCCAAATGACAATATAATATACAAGATAAAGTTAAAAAAAATCTTCCAAAATTTTTCCAAAGAAGGACAAGCCCAATACATATGAATAAGGGAAGCCTCACCTCCTTTGTATCTGTCACACCAGGGACTAATATCAGGATAAAACTTCGCCATTTGGTTTTAGACATACGAGCCCTGTGGACAACTTTAAACTGCATAAGATAATGACAAGCACATAAAGAAGGTGAATTGACTGAATTAAGAATTGAATCCCAAACCTCATCGGACAAAGAAAAACCAAAGTCATGCTCCCAAGCAGTTTTAATTTTATCACAAGGGGCTCGTCTGAGATTCATACATTTGACACAAATAGTAGAAATTAAACCTTTACCCAAGGGGTTCATTTGAAGAAACAAGTCTACACCATTTTTATCAGGTTGTTCAGGAAAATGTGGTATTAAAGGGCTAATGAAATGTCTAATTTGAAGAGATCTAAAAACATGAGTATTCAGTAAATTAAACTTTGTAGACAACTGTTCAAAAGTTGCAAACCGATTGTCTATAAAAAGATCTTCAAAACGCCTGATACCTCTCCTACACCAGTGTTGGAATGTGGAATCCTGCACAGAGGTTTGAAATAAATGATTGTATAGAATAGGACTAGAAAAGGAAAAACTATAAAGGCCATGATATTTTCTAAATCGTGCCCATATTCTCAGAGTATGCCTGATTACAGGATTAATAATACATTTTGGCAGGTGGCAAGGAAGTGTAAATCCAAGTAAAGCTGGAATAGATAATTTCTTATAAGCATTCAATTCCATTGCCACCCATGTTGGACAAACAGACTGATTATAAAAGTAGGACCAAAAGATAATTTTGCGAATATTGGCTGCCCAATATTATGAACGAAAATTAGGCAACGCTAAGCCACCTTCTCCTTTAGGCTTTTGAAGATGAGCTTTATGAAGTCTAGACTGTTTATCCTTCCACAGGTATGACGAGATAATAGAATCTAAAGAATCAAAAAAAACTTTAAGAAAAATATACGTAAAAATTGAAATAAGTATAAAAATTTAGGAAGAATACACATTTTAATTACATTAATTTACCCAATTAAAGACATAGATAAAGGTGACCACTGTGCTAGACTCTGTTTTGTAAAATTTAAAAGATTATTGAAATTCTCATCAAAAAGGCAATTATAATTCCTTGATACTATAATACCCAGATAAGTAAAACAGTTGTTTACTACTTTAAATGGGAGATTTTGAAATTCTAATGCTTGCGCTTCTTTATTTATCGGGAAAAGTTCACTCTTACATAGATTAAGTTTGCATCCGGATAACTGACTAAATTTATTAAGAAGTGAAAACATCAAAGGTAAGGAGGTGGTCGGATTTGATATAAAAAGTAACAAATCATTGGCGTATAAAGAGACTATGCTCAAGACTGCCCTTCCAGATCCCAGTCAATTCAGTACAACTGCGAATCGCAATTGCCAATGATAGCCAGCTCAAATAGCAGAGGACTTAAAGGGCATCCTTGCCGGGTGCCATGTTTAAGGTCAAATGGTTGAGATTGCTGAGAATTAGTCAAAACTGATGCAAATAGATAAGAATATAGTATCTTAATCCACTTAATATAATTATGTCCAAAATCAATTTTTTCTAAAGCCGCAAATAAATAGTGCCACTCCACCTGGTCAAACGTCTTTTCAGCATCAAGAGAAATAACACATTCAGGAATCCCTGATGAAGATGAATATAGGATATTAAAAAGACACCTAATATTAAAGAAGGGAAGGCGCTTTTTAATAAAACCAGATTGATCTTCAAGGATAATTAAAGGTAAAAATATTCTTCAACCTATGGGCCAAAACTTTAGTTAAAATTTTAACATCTACATTTAATAGAGAGATCGGCCTATATGAAGCACATTCTAATGGACCCTTGCTGACATTGAATTTTATGTGAGCGTACACTGTAACTCCAAGAAGCACAATAGAATCAATGAAAGACCGCACCCAAAAGGACTGACAATCAGCTGATGTGCAAAGAGAACAAACTGTGCCAATACAACAGAGAAAAGAAACAATAAATAGAGAACCTGAGATGAAAAGTCCTTGAAAGCGAGTCTGTTGGTTATGGGAACAGTTCAGTGATCTGATCCACTCTGTACTTCCATTCACTCTGAAAGATAACATTTTCAGATTTAACTCTTTCCTGTTGCTCAACAAACTCCCAGTCCAGTCTGTTTACAATTCCATATCTCCTTAGGACATTGGAGACATGTGGCCCATTGATTCTAAGTTGGACAGTTTCTAGGGTGAACCCAACATCCACAATCTGTTTGTGACTTCCTGTCAGTTCCTCTCAGGCTGTGCTGAATAGCTGTACAGTTGGAATGGTTTAAAATGGCCAATTAACCTATCTGGGTTGTACCTTCAATCCTGATGTGGTCTCGCATCATCTGCCTTTTCAGAACTATCAGCTGGATTCCATTCATCATCCCTATTTATTGATAAAATGACTCCAGAACTTGGATGAGACAGCAGGTCCAGAGGGGGTCAGGTTGTAGAGACAGGGAGGTGTGCATGGTCCAGAGTGGGGTTACAGAGAGTGGGAGGGGTGTGTGGTTCAGAGTGGGGTTACAGAGAGAGGGAGGGGTGCGTGGTTCAGAGTGGGGTTACAGAGAGAGGGAGGGGTGCATGGTCCAGAGTGGGGTTACAGAGAGAGGGAGGGGTGCGTGGTCCAGAGTGGGGTTACAGAGAGAGGGAGGGGTGTGTGGTCCAGAGTGGGGTTACAGAGAGAGGGAGGGGTGTGTGGTCCAGAGTGGGGTTACAGAGAGGGAGGGGTGTGTGGTCCAGAGTGGGGTTACAGAGAGGGAGGGCTCTGCCTGCGAGACCTATACCACAGTGCAGCAGTCCCTAGGCTTAGCTAAAATGTCACTGTTGGATTGAATGGGTTAATCATTTGTGAATACTTCCTCTTTTTGTTTCCCTTTCCTGATTTAAGTATTCTCTTCAACAATTTTATCCACACAGTGAAGCTGCTGCAGGAGAGGGCAGTGACCCTTGATGTGTCTGTCTGATTAACTCTGGAGACGAGCAGTGGACTGATCCTGGGTATGTAATTCCATGCTTGCAACGAACTGTGGTAAGAACTGGTTGAGACGTTGTACAGAGTCTGATCATTGATGCAATTTTTGGGGTTCTATCTCCTGTTTAATGGTGGTGAGCCATTGTACAGAGTCCAATCATTGGTGGTCTTTGTGGGATTCTGTGTCCTGTTTAATGGTGGTGAGACGTTGTACAGAGTCCGATCATTGGTGGACTTTGTGGGTTTCTACATCCTGTTTATTGGTGGACTTGTTTGTGGTTCTCAATTCCTGGCCTTATTCAGGACAGCAATGGACTCTCCAGCCCTCCACACTCCTGCTGCCTCATCTACCCTTTTGCCCGCTTTAGGTCTGTATCCTTCTGTTCCTGCCCATTCTCGTGCCTGTTCCAATGCCTCTTTAACATATTGAATGTATCTGCCTGAAGCATCTCTGGCAATTCATTCAAAACTAAACAGGCTGAAAATAATTTCCTCTCACACCCCCTTTGAAACCCCTCCTTAGCACCTTAGCCCTGCATCCTCTTGTTGCTGACACATCACCAATGACAGAAATACATTCTTGTGATCAACCCTCTCTGTGCCTCTCCTAGCATTCTATTCCTATCAGGTCACCCCTTGTCATCCTTCACTTCAGAGAGGGAGTGAGAGAAAGTGTGGGAGATGGAGGGAGAAGGTGAGGGTGAGGGAGAGGAAGAGGAAAAGAGGGAGAGAGATGGAAGAGAGGGAGAGGTAGAGGGGGGTGAGAGTGAGATAGGGGAGAGCGGGAGAGGAGGTAGAGAAAGAAGAAGGGGGAGAGGGGGAGACAGAGAGAGAGGGGGAGAGAGGGAAAAGAAAATGGATGTCCTCCAATCCAGGAGTCATTTTGGTAAATCTCTGCTGAGTTCTCTCCAGCACAATAACTTACTCTGCGTAGTGCGATGACCATAACTGCACGCAGTTCTCCAAGTGCAGTCTGACCAGTGGCTTGAAACATTGCAACATATCATCCCAACTCTTATATTGTGCACTGGCCCATGCCAGGAAGTATACCATATGCCTCTTTCACCATCCCATCCACCTATGTTACTACCGTCAGACACCAATGGTCTCAAGTGACTACGAGTGATTTTGCAGATTTTGGAAGTTTTGAGCGATACATAGAAAATGCTGAAGGAACTCAATGAGTCAGACATAGTGTGTCATATGCTGAGATCTCTAGCATTCTTCAAAGATCTCTGCTCGTCACCTTTCCTTGGGGCCCTACCATTTAGTGCAAGCATTGACATTCCAAACTACATCACGTCACACTTGTTAGGGTTAAGTTAAGACCATAAGACTATTATATAGGAGCAGAAGTAGACCAATTAATCTACCAGTGTGTGTTGGATCTATAAGGAAGCCACACAGAATGTACAAACCTCTGACAGAGAACAGTGGGAATTGAACCCTGGTCACTGGTACTGTAAAGTGTTGTGCTAACCACTATGTCACCGAACCTCAGGGGACTGTGCCGCACATCAGACAAGCCACCGCAGTGTCAGTGCTCAAAGAGTGTCACACTGTTGAACGCTGGTAGAGTCAAACAGCACAGGAACAGGCCCTTCAGCCCATCCAATGCATGCCAACTGTGCCAGTCCCATTTGCTAGCTTCTTCCCCATATCCTTTAAAATCTTTCTGATCCATATATCTGTTTAACAGCATTTAAAACGTAATTGTACTGCCTTATGCCTTTCTCTGGTAGCTTGCTCCATGTACAGAGCACCCACGGAGTGCAAAAGTTGCCTCTTCAGTTTCCATTACATCTCTCACCTCTTTCCTGAAACAGTAGCCTTCTGTTTTTCAATTCAATAGTCCCAGTAAAAGACTGGGTGCATTCATCCCATCTCTGACTCTCATGATTTTGAAGCATAGCACTGAGGGAGCGTCACAGGGTCAGAGGGACAACACTGAGGGGGCGTCACACGGTCAGAGGGACAGCACTGAAGGATTACTGCACTTTAAGATGAACACTATTGAGGGAATGTCTGACAGACAGGGATGGTAGTGAGAAAATGTCACAGGGTAACAGGAATAATACAGAGAGGGAGTGTCACGCTGCCGGGTGGGACCGCACTGAGGGAGTGTCACGCTGCCGGGGGGGGGGGGGACCGCACTGACGGAGTGTCACGCTGTGATAGAGTGATAGAGTTAGAGCTGAGGGAGTGTTGCACTGTGTTGTGAAACTATCAGCAAGAGATTTCACTCCGAGTTGGGTTTTAATATTAAAACCACATTTACTTATATCTACTTAAAATTCTACAAAATTAAATAAACTACTTTCTTAAACGGCAGTTAACAGTGTTATGCATCTTTAGCTCCCAAACATCAAACATAGAACCCGTTCTTCACAAATCTTTCTCAAGCAAAGTCTTACAGTGGTAGTTCAGAGAGTCCCAGTAATTCACTAAATAGGTGAGAGGAGAGACTTGTGGATTCACAGCAGCGAAGAGGCAATAACGGCTAGCAAACGAAGAAACGGTTACCGAAGATCCCTGCCAGGGAATTCTGTTCTGAAGTCCACAAAGAGATATTTCACAAAGTGACTAACACAAAATCCACAACCATGGATCACATAATGGACAGACACGTCTCCACAATGCGCAGTGTGCCGCTGATTAACCCAATCCTTTGGATATGGGTACGCATTAAACTTTACCCTTCTCGATCATCAGCTGTTCCCGGATAGCTCAAGATCTGTAGCTCTCCCACTCTTTCCTTGGACTCTCTCAGCAATTTGGCTACATATTCTTTTCTACCATCGGCAACGTCATAAGGTAACGCTCACAGAAACGGAACTGTGGATAGGTCACAACTGTCAGTGCGACCACGCCAAGGGAGAGGTGCACTGTCAGACAGGCAGTACAATGAATGCTGTTGAAATGATAATAGAATACCTCAGTGTCCGTCTTGGAACTCTCAGGATTAAAACTTAAACGAAGATCCTTTGTTGAGTATGCAGCCTTTCCCATCGTCAATCGAATTCCTCATTGTCAGTTCTAGTCATAGTCATACTTTATTGATCCTGGGGAAAATTAGTTTTCGTTACAGTTGCACCATAATAAATAGTAATAAAACCATAAATAGTTAAATAGCAATATGTAAATTATGCCAGTAAATTATGAAATAAGTCCAGGACCAGCCTATTGGCTCAGGGTGTCTGACCCTCCAAGGGAGGAGTTGTAAAGTTTGATGGCCACAGGCAGGAATGACTTCCTATGGTGCTCAGTTTTGCATCTCGGTGGAATGAGTCTCTGGCTGAATGTACTCCTGTGCCCAACCAGTACATTATGTAGTGGATGGGAGACATTCTCCAAGATGGCATGCAACTTGGACAGCATCCTCTTTTCAGACACCACCGTCAGAGAGTCCAGTTCCATCCCCACAACATCACTGGCCTTACGAATGAGTTTGTTGATTCTGTTGGTGTCTGCTACCCTCACCCTGCTTCCCCAGCACACAACAGCAAACATGATAGCACTGGCCACCACAGACTCGTAGAACATCCTCAGCATCGTCCAACAGATGTTAAAGCATCTCAGTGTCCTCAGGAAATAGAGATGGCTCTGACCCTTCTTGTAGACAGCCTCGGTGTTCTTTGACCAGTCAAGTTTATTGTCAACTCGTAACCCCAGGTATTTGTAATCCTCCACCATAGAAACATAGAAAATAGGTGCAGGAGTAGGCCATTCAGCCCTTTGAGCCTGCACCACCATTCAGTATGATCATGGCTGATCATCCAGCTCAGAACCCTGTACCAGCCTTCCCTCCATCCCCCCTGATCCCTTTAGCCACAAGGGCCATATCTAACTCCCTCTTAAATATAGCCAATTAACTGGCCTCAACTGTTTCCTGTGGCAGAGAATTCCATAGATTCACCACTCTCTGCGTGAAGAAGTTTTTCCTCATCTCGGTCCTAAAAGGCTTCCCCTTTATCCTCAAATGGTGACCCATCGTTCTGGACTTCCCCAACATTGGGAACAATCTTCCTGCATCTAGCCTGCCCAATCCCTTTAGGATTTTATACGTTTTAATCAGACCCCCCCCTCAATCTTCTAAATTTCAATGAGTACAAGCCTAGTTCATCCAGTCTTTCATCATATGAAAGCCCTGCCATCCCAGGAATCAATCTGGTGAACCTTCTTTCTACTCCCTCTATGGCAAGGATGTCTTTCCTCAGATTAGGGGACCAAAACTGCACACAATACTCCAATGTGGCCTCACCGAGGCCTTGTACAACTGCAGTAGTACCTCCCTGCTCCTGTACTCAAATCCTCTTGCTATAAATGCCAGCATACCAATCGCCTTTATCACCGCCTTCTGTACCTGCATGCCCACTTTCAATGACTGGTGTATCATGACACCCAGGTCTCGTTGCACCTCCACTTTTCCTAATCGGCCACCATTCAGATAATAATCTGTTTTCCTGTTTTTGCCACCAAAGTGGATAACTTCACATTTATCCACATTAAATTGCATCTGCCATGAATTTGCCCACTCACCCAACCTATCCAAGTCACCCTGCATCCTCTTAGCATCCTTCTCACAGCTAACACTGCCGCCCAGCTTCGTGTCATCCGCAAACTTGGAGATGCTGCATTTAATTCCCTCATCCAAGTCATTAATATATATTGTAAACAACTGGGGTCCCAGCACTGAGCTTTGCGGTACCCCACTAATCACTGCCTGCCATTCTGAAAAGGTCCCGTTTATTCCCATTCTTTGCTTCCTATCTGCCAACCAATTCTCTATCCACATCAATACCTTACCCCCAATACCATGTGCTTTAAGATTGCACACTAATCTTCTGTGTGGGACCTTGTCAAAAGCCTTTTGAAAATCCAAATATACCACATCCACTGGTTCTCCCCTATCCACTCTACGAGTTACATCCTCAAAAAATTCTATGAGATTCGTCAGACATGATTTTCCTTTCACAAATCCATGCTGACTTTGTCCGATGATTTCACTGCTTTCCAAATGTGCTGTTATCTTTGATAACTGACTCTAGCAGTTTCCCCACTACCGACGTTAGTCTAACCAGTCTATAATTCCCTGGTTTCTCTCTCCTTACTTTTTTTAAAAAGTGGGGTTACATTAGCCACCCTCTAATCCTCAGGAACTAGTCCAGAATCTAATGAGTTTTGAAAAATTATCACTAATGCATCCATTATTTCTTGGGCTACTTCCTTAAGCACTCTGGGATGCAGACCATCTGGCCCTGGGGATTTATCTGCCTTTAATCCCTACAATTTACCTAACACCACTTCCCTACCAACATGTATTTCCTTCAGTTTCCCCATCTCACTGGACCTTCTGTCCCCTACTATTTCCGGAAGATTATTTATGTCCACCTTAGAGAAGACAGAACCAAAGTAGTTATTCAATTGGTCTGCCATGTCCTTGCTCCCCATAATCAATTCACCTGTTTGTCTGTAGGGGACCTACATTTGTCTTAACCAATCTTTTCCTTTTCACATATCTATAAAAGCTGTTACAGTCAGTTTTTATGTTCCCTGCCAGTTATCTCTCAATCTTTCTTCCCCTTCTTAATTAAGCCCTTTGTCCTCCTCTGCTGGACTCTGAATTTCTCCCAGTCCTCAGGTGTGCTGCTTTTTTCTGGCTAATTTGTACGCTTCTTCTTTGGAATTGATACTATCCCAATTTCCCTTGTCAGCCACAGGTGCACTACCTTCCTTGATTTATTCTTTTGCCAAACTGGGATGAACAATTGTTGTAGTTCATCCATGCGATCTTTAAATGCTTGCCATTGCTTTCCACCATGTCCACACTGACCCCTGGATGGAAACAGGGGTCACCGGTACCTTCACTCTCCTCAGGTCTACCACCAGCTCCTTAGTCTTTTTCACATTAAGCTGCAAATAATTCTGCTCACACCATGTGACAAAGTTTCCTACCATAGCCCTGTACTCAGCCTCATCTCCATTGCTGATGCATCCAACTATGGCAGAGTCATCAGAAAACTTCTGAAGATGACAAGACTCTGTGCAGTAGTTGAAGTCCGAGGTGTAAATGGTGAAGAGAAAGGGAGACAAGACAGTCCCCTGTGGAGCCCCAGTACTGCTGATCACTGTCTGACACAGTGTTGCAAACACACATACTGTGGTCTGCCAGTCAGGTAATCAAGAATCCATGACACCAGGGAAGCATCCACCTGCATCGCTGTCAGCTTCTCCCCCAGCAGAGAATGTTGAACGCACTGGAGAAGTCAAAAAACATGACCCTCAGTGCTCGCTGGCTTGTCCAGGTGGGCGTAGACACGGTTCAGCAGGTAGACGATGGCATCCTCAACTCCTAGTCGGGGCTGGTAGGCAAACCGGACAGGATCTAAGTGTGGCCTAACCATAGGCCAAAGCAGCTCCGTTC